>NC_142140.1:21896666-23150833 GCF_024610735.1 Ursus americanus | reverse complement strand
TTGTTCAATTATACAGCCAGTCTTTCATCTCCTCCAAGGCAATGACACCAATAACGGGGGGGGGGGGGGTTGTCCTTATAATGTATAGATTTCATATATATAAAGATTTTATGTATTTATTTTTGTGTATGTGAGAGAGGGAGTATGAGCGGGGGAGGGGAGGGCAGAGGGAGAAACAGACTCCCCGCTGAGCAGGGAGCCCAACGTGGGGCTCCATCCTAGGACCCGGGAATTATGACCCGAGCCGAAGGCAGATGCTTAACCAACTGAGCCACCCAGGCGCCCCTCATCATATTTATAAATGCACTGGCCCAGAGGGAGTTCTGTCTTCTATGCAATGTAAGTTACAAAAGATTAAATAATTACATATGTCCCAGGAGAAGTGCAGGTTGGAATGGAATCGTAAATGAGATGACAATAATAGAATGAAAAGATTATATGGAGCTAAACAGAATGTGCAGCTTAAGCAATCCACATGACAGGAACACTTGCTCCTGTATGAGGAGAGAAAATGAGTTAAATAGGAATCTAGGACCATGTTCCGATGAAAAACCAATGTCAAGATAAATCTAGTAGTTTGCCATTGGCGTATTTCATGTGTTCATTGTAAAATGCAAAGCCTGGAAAAAGCAAGTTGCTTAAAGTTCCATAAACAGCACTTGAAATAAATGAGAAATTTATTAATTTTTATATTAAGACTTCAGTTGCTTTTATTCACCTTAACTTACTTCATGGCATATATAAATATATATGTGTGTGTGTATGTATGTGTATTTTCATGACTCACTGAAATTTCATGACTCACTGGGTAGTGGGGGCTGACCCACTGAAATAGCAGTAAAGAAAATAATGACGTTTGGAAACTTCTTTTTCAAAAATACTTCTTTAGATTCCTTCCTGCCTCCTTTCCTCCCCTCCTTCCTTCTCTTCCTACCCCAGACAGCTCTCACATAAGAGTTTCCTCTTGCCATAGGAAAATGTGCTATTTCTCTCCCTTGGCAACTCTCCATCGTGCTCATTTTCAGGTTCACCTCCTTATATGCTTAGATGCATTTTAAGTGCAGAAAAGTTAAGAAGGTAAGAGGTACTCACTGGGGAATAAGGTTGACAAGAAGCAAAGAAAGAGTGGGCTGCTGCCTTTAGTATATCATTTAAAGGTTTGCCAAAGGCTGTTCTTTGCTTAAATATTTCCCAGAGTGCCTGAGGGGGATGTTGTCTAATAGGAAGAGATGGATGAAGGGACTCTAAAGGGGAAAAGGGAAAACAGTTATTTCTTCTCGCACAATTTACATAGGACCCCCTAGAGGGGTCCTGCCCAAGAAAATACAGAACTTTTCCTATTGTATGCCCAAGACAATATGGTGGGTGATCAGGTCTGCAGTGGGACCTCCAGGTCTGGTAAGACTTCTTCACTTGTCTGAAATGGCAGAGGTCTGTTCTTGATAATAGTTTTAATTAAATAGTTGAACTTATTTCATTCAGCATGAATTCATCTCTTCCCAATTAGCACAGTAGCTTGGTCTGGGGTTGGATTAATAACCAAGAGGCATAACAGTGTTTCTACTGGAATTATTTCTAAATCCATATAGTTGTTCACCTGAAATTTGGTTGTAGATTTAATAATAAGGAGTGATTATTTTTACTGATGCTATGGGTTACCTTTGCTTTTCTAACCAGCTATGCTATGAGAATATTTATACAACTTCTACACTCTAATAAAGAATAACACTTTTTTTTTAAGTGTGTTTGATTCACTGGAAGCTTCAGGAATCCTATCCTTGAGCTCTCTTGGGCTTTGACATAATTTCCTTACATCAGACCACTGGACAAGTCAATTGTGAGGGTCAGGAATCTGGAATCCTTGCAATATTTGCTGATTTGCTGACCTATGTTAATCACCATGCATAGAGAGTTGAGTTTTTTTTTTTTTCCTGCAATAAGCTAATGTTGCCTTTGGCTTAATTAATTAAAATTTTAATTGTGCTGGCTATAAGCTTCACCACTCAATGGTAATAGGGGTTTTATAATTAGTAGGGGCTAAAAAAAGGAGTGACGCTTCTTTATTTTATTTTATTTTATTTTATTTTATTTTATTTTATTTTATTTTCTGCTCCTACTGCTCTTAGCAGTTGATATAGCCTCTGGCCGTCTATGCTTTCTGAAATACTTCCTTGGGTAAGATTTTCTGTTGATTGGCTAATATGGGAGATACCTGCACAGACTCTGCCCAGAGATATCCCTATGTGGTCCATGGGGATGCCTAGTAGGTTGTGATGTCTCTGAGACTGTCTATAAAATTATGTGTATATGTGGATTTGTGAGGGAAGTCTGTTCACAGCCGCATGTACTTTTAAAAGGAACCCAACTCTCTAAGTTAAGAGCATGGGCTCCTTTCATAAAGGGTATATTGCAGTGGAGGAAATAATGGTAATAGCCAATGCTTTCCATGTTTAAGAGACTGTGCTGCAGACTTTACAAACATTACCTAGTACATTAGGCACTTTTATCATACCCATATTGTAGGGAAGAAACCCAATGCTTTGGAGAACTGATGAGAGTCAGGATTCAAACTGAGGAAGTCTGAATTCAGAGCATGTGCTCCTAGCACCTTCCCTAAGCAAAGGTTCTGGAACCTGCTCGATCACTAGCCAGCTATGGTGTACCACTACCCAAAGGAATGGGACTTTTGCTGTCTTGGAGCATCTGTAAATATGGGTAAGGGGGTAAGGACATGGGGGGGTGGGTTGAGGTTGGGGTCTTAGTGGATGAGCTCTGTATGTCTTTTCAGTTCCAGAATAGAAACAAACCAAGTCTGCCTCCACCAGGCATTGACTGAGGCTCTTAGGATCTCTGAATGCCTTTGACTGTGTGCAAGAAATAGATATGAAAAGGATGCAGATGATTGGAATGAGGGGAAAATGCTCAGGCTTCCACTAGGTTTAGAGAAACAGAATGACGTTGAAATCTGACTGCATGGGTTTGAATCTTCGCCTTGAGTCTCATTAGCTATTTCACCCTGGGCATATCGTACAACTTTAGTCACTTCACCTGTGTAATGGGGATCGCCATCCTCGTCATCATCATCACCATCACCACCACCACCATCATCATCATCATCCTACGTCATGGACTTAGTGTGAAGATGGAAAGAGATGATATATATAAAGCACTTAGAGCCTGGTACCTGGAGAGAGTCATTTGTGCTGCTATTGGTTTTTTGGGTTTTGTGGGTTTTGTTTGTTTGTTTGTTTTGCTGCTATTATTATTACTACCATTTTTTGTTATTGTTTTGGAAATGAACATTTAATATGCTGTGAAAAGGGACAGTGAGCGTCCTCACCAAAGCTGTTTGTTTGGTCTGTGGCTGTGGTCTGAAAGATGTTCTAAATGTGCTAGAGAGATGGGGTCCCTGCCTGAAGATGTGTATAATTTGAGAGTGGAAGCCTTTTGGCTTCTTAAGCTCACAGACAGGATCCTAACAAAGGGCCAGCTCATGAAGCAGGCCCTCATTAAAAGCTCCTTGAAAGAATGGCAGTCACTGGGTTTGGGTGTCCCACGCTGCATTTCCCCAGCTTACCTGTCGTTTTAGCCCCAGCTATGGTGCGCGGTGCCTCGGGGGCTCAGATTCCCTTCACGCTGGCAGCCCGTGCCGCAGGTGCGTTCGATTTTCCTCCTGCTTTCTGCTCCAAGGTCTTCTCCAACCCTGAGGGAGTCCACTCAGCCTGTGTGTAAGGGTCCCCCAAACAACCCTTTAGCCGAAGGGGATAGGGACTGGTAGGTAAACACTGCAGCCTTCCAACCCTCCTGGCTGACAATTCTAGAAAGTGCTCTGTGCGCTTCTCAGAGGCCCCAGTGGATTCTCAGCAGTCCTTATGGCCTACAGCAGAAACCTTCAAAACACACCCTGATATTTGACTTGCTCTTTATTGTATCACTCTCCCTGTCTCCTTGCTCTTGTCTCACCGAATTACTTTCACAATAAACTACCTGCAAATAAGTCTTTATCTCAGGCTCTGATTTCTGGGACCCAAACTGAGACACATATGTTGTTCTAAAACCCTAATGCCAAAGCCAATGTCATTGTGCAAATCTCCTGTAAATTCCATTTGTTTTTTTCACCGTTGAGCTCCTGGCGCCTAGCACACCCTAGGCACTCAGCCAATGTTAGTTGAATGACTCAATCAGTGAACAAATAAATAAACATGCTTCTTAGACCTTGATAATGAACAGATCCGTTGTGCACTGCTCAATTTTCTTTACTAAATGCTGTACCAGCAACAGGTTGTCAGAATCTTCCTTGGAGGGCCCTCATGTCTTGCCTGGTTACTTCCATCTTTAGTCTTGGCAAGTGTGCCGTTCTCCACGGCAATCCTGAAGGAAAACAAATGGTGAATTTGATGGTTATCTCTGTTTTCAAAAAATATATATTTCTAAAGATACACATGTTTTACATATCAGCAAATATCCACCAATTTTCTGTTATGGGCTCTGCCCCTGGCTGGGATAATAGAGAAGGATGAATTGCAAGAAGGAGCTTATAGATGGAATGCATAGTCAAGAATACATCATGAGACGGTATTTAGACACTAGGAGGTTATAATCTGAGGCCCAGCATGTTAGATGGCGGTTCCTTTGACTCCATACCTCACTCACTAACAATAGTGACACAGCAGTCCTCACAGGCTGACATGAGAATGTAGAATGTTCTTCACTGTGCGGTCATGTTCCTGTTTCATAACATAAGAGCAGTTTTTGTGAACTCTTCAATAGGATAGGCTCCTAATTTCTGCCTTTCTAAAAGGAGAAGATTTGAGTTTTAGAGATCTGATCCACAGAATCCAATGAACTCAGTGTTTTTGAATATTGGTTTAGAATAAGTATATCGCTACCTCTCCTGAAAATACAAAATGTGGACAACAGGGCTCCACTGCAAGAACAATTAATATAAACTGAAAACTCATGAATGAGCTTTATTAACTGATTTTTGCTGGATCAGACCACAAGCAAAATTCAGCAATCAGATTTCTGGAGGTCCTGAATCTGGTCACTAAAGAAGAGGAGGTCTTTACAGATAACTTTTCAAAAGCCAGTGAGTCTTATTTAGTGATTAATAAGAAACTATTAAGGCCATTGACAGTGTATGAGGGACAGAAAATGGATAAAAGGCAGAACATTTGAATGAAACTACCTAAAAGGGGCAACACTGGGAGGTGTTAAAGACCTCAGCTAGCTGCCACAATGGCTTTTGCTTAACTTCTTGTTAGTTTTAAAACTACTTTTACTTGGAATGTGAAAAACATAAACAGGTAAATTGGACTTGGGAGAAATGAAGGATGTCTGGATTCAAGAAGAAGTTAAAAAGGTATTAAGAGGATCTTGAAGAATTAGGTGAATGGGTTTGGGGGGACTATGACATTGTTGCTGCTGCTATTGATAGTGGTGATGGTGGTGGTGATGGTGATGGTGCTGCTGATAGTGGTGGTGACGGTGGTGATGATGATGATGGTCATGGTGATGGTGGTGACGATGATGGTGGTGCCAATGGTGGTGCTGATGGTGGTAATGGTGATGGTCCTGCTGGTAGCAGTGGTGATGGTGATAATGATGATGATAGTGATGATGGTGGTGACTGATGGTGGTGATGGTGATGATTATAATGATGATGGTGATGATGATGATGGTCATGGTGATAGTGGTGATGATGATGGTGGTGCCAATGGTGGTGCTGATGGTGGTAATGGTGATTGTCCTGCTGGTAGCGGTGGTGATGGTGATAATGATGATGATAGTGATGATGGTGGTGACTGATGGTGGTGATGGTGATGATTATAATGATGATGGCGATGATGATGATGGTCATGGTGATAGTGGTGATGATGATGGTGGTGCCAATGGTGGTGCTGATGGTGGTAATGGTGATGGTCCTGCTGGTAGCGGTGGTGATGGTGATAATGATGATGATGATAGTGATGATGGTGGTGATTGATGGTGATGATGGTGATGATGATAGTAGTGAGAATAATGATAACTAATGTTTATGGTCCAGGTACTCTACTTTTCCTTAATGTTCATAATCACTTACTGATGTAGTATAGAGATGATGATGATGATGATCGTGGTGGTGGTGGTGGTATTAAAGCTGAAGAGACAGGCTTAGAGAGCTCACAGTAAGTAGTAGAGCCAAGACACAAACTCAGACAGGCTGACTCCAGACACTTTATTCCACACAGTCATTATACTAATCTGAGATCCTGTGTTCCAATTTAAACTCATCAAGATCTGAGACCATCCAAATTCAATTCTGAGCAAGACCCTATATCTTACTGCTAAGAGACTTAAGAGTGTAATGAACAGAAAGCTGCGCTCAGATCCTAAAGTTAATGGCTAAGAGGCAGGACGTCAGCCATAAATTTATCAACCAACCAACAATTTTATTAAGTAGACAAGCAATTCACAGGGGGACTGTGAACAAGATTATATGGCGTTTTAAAGGTCAAAAACTGGTTTCTTGTAGATTTAACTAAGGCAAGAATAGGTGTGATTTTAGATTAATAGCTTTATTCATAATCAGAACAGACCCCCTCCACATACATGCACAAATATTCCTGATCGGCTACCATGTTCTCACAATCTGTTTTCTCCATGCTTGTCCCCTCCTGTTATTATGTGGGTACACTCCACGGAGAGGAAACCTGTGGTATTTAGAGCAATATCTTGGGAATCATTTAGACATCCAGAGTTAGACCTTTCTCTCTCACTAGGATTCCAATTTTCTTCAGATTGCTCAGGCTCAGTGAGTTAACTCCAATCTGAATACTCCCAGGAAAAAAAATAGTCTTTTACTCAAAGCTGATTTGTAGGAAAAGATAGTTTCCCTAGATTAAGTGAAAATGTGCAGTTTTTGTGCTTCGTCACTTAAACCTTGACTTTGTCATCAACATAAATCATGCTTATCAAAACTCTGAAAAGGGCAAAGTTTTTCCTCGTCTTTTGGTACCCAGCATCCCTTTAGGGGGTCTTTGCCCCTTAAAAATCCCAAGTTATGCATACATACTATACAAAATAATAAGCAAGGACAAACATTTAATAAGGACTCCTAACATGCCAGGAGCTGAGCTAAGTACTTGTATTGTCCCATTTCATCCTCATAACAAACCTAAGAGTGGATGGGGGCATTGTTATTATCTGTCCGGTGCAGATGAGTTAGGCAGCACTCAGAGAGGTTAGGTGACTTGCCTAACATCACACAGTTGGTAAGTGGGAAAGCCAGGATTTAAACCCCCGTGACTGTCTTGCCTTGCTCTCTGCTGCTCCTTGTGGTTAGAATTAGAACAGAAGCCACACTAGTCCGTTGTGGAATGAGTAAGTCACAGCATGGGGAATATAGTCAATGATATTGTAATAAAGTTTTATGATGCCAGATGGTAGTTACACTTGTGGTGAGCAGAGCGTAAGGTGTAGAGAAGTTGAAGCACTATGTTGTACACCCAAAGCTACTGTAACATTGTATGTCAACTCTATGTTGACACACACATATATGTATTTTTTAATGAGCCATTGGTATAATGGTTAGACATACACAGGTTGGTTACACATCAGTTGCATGAACTGATGCAGGTTACTCAACTTCTTCAGGCCCAGTTCTCTCATCTGTTAAATGGGGATCAAAATGGCTACTTCACAGGTTTCTTCTATGGATTAAGGGAGACCGCATTTAAAATGTCTTACTTAAGCATCTCTTTTCTTTTTATTGTGCGATCAGTATCTTATATTTTTGGTACCTAGGTAAGAGGCTGGCTCCCTAAACTGATAATTCTTCTCTGAAGCACTGATAATTATTAGTGTGAAATACATTCTCCTTGCTTGAAGATTCTGAATTTTAAAAGGTCTCCTGGTGTCTCAGTAATAGTCTTTTACATCTTTATAATACAGTGTTTGTCAAACTGGGTTCCATGGCAGTTGCAACCAGGTGGTCTGAAAGAAAAAAGAAATTCCTTCTTGAAATAATTTTGGGAAATACAGTGCAATATTGGCAGTTAACATACTCGTAATCATTAAAGGCTCTGATAAGTCCTGCAATATAAAAGCCTATACCTATTTGACTATGCAATGTTTATTTTCATATTTTTTTTTTGGAACAAACATGTTTTGGTTTGGGAAATATTGGCATGGAGGCTAGAAGACTTTATTTATTATTCATTAGTTAGTTAAGTCCTCACAATAACCCTGCCAGGTAGCCAGGGCAGACATTTCCCTTGGAATGTAGAATGCATTGCAACTCAGGCTAAAGAGTTGGCCTATAGCAAAGCAGCTGCACATTCAGGAAGCTAAAGCTGGAAGCAAAACTACCTAAAATCTCTATCTTGAATTAGTTTTGAATATAACCCATTATCTTTTTAAATTATTTAATTCCAGAAATTTCAGGTACTTGAATACCTTGCTGCTGACATTTGGAGCAGTGAAGCCTTTGGGCAAAAGGCACAAGTGGTTCTTTAAGATCAGCTCAAATCCTCCCACCTAACTCCATCTCTCGTTTTGTCACATTCATCTGAACCATGCAGGCCTCTACAGCAGCTTCTTAACTAGTCTCCCTCTTTCTCTTATTGCATTGAATACAAGCCACAGCACAGTGTGGTGCTCTCCCTTACAGTGCTCTAAAACCTTGCCTTTGCTTAAACTTGCTAAACCTCAAGTTTATACTTCAGCCTCCAAAGCTCTTCTTATCTGGCTCCTGTCCACTTCAACCTCTCCTTTCTCAGTTTTTCTATCTAGTCATATTTCTGTTCCTCGAGTATATCGAGTTCTTTTCTGCCTCAAGGCCTTTGCATCTCTGTTCCTTTTGCCTAAAAGACTCTCTACAGTAGATCTTTGTAGAAATGGTTGCTTCTCATCCTGGGTATCTCAGCCCAAATATTACCTCGCCATAAACCTTCCCTGTCCCCTCTCCAGACCATTCTAGCCCACTGCACTGTCTGTTTCCTGCATAGCACAGTTTTGTTCTTGTTCATCCATTGTTTGACTTGTTTGATGTCAGCCTCTCCCCATAAAAGGCAAGCTCCATGAACGCAGAGTCGTTTTCTGGCTGTTCACCATTTTATCCTTAGTTTCTGCATTATGCCTGGCACATAATGGGCTCTTAATAAATATTTTAGGAAAGGGCACCTAGGAGCTGCCGTCTTTTAAGCCTCTTACTCTCGGTTTCAGCTCAGGTCCTGATCTCAGGGTCATGAGATCGAGCTCCACATCGGCCTCCACACTCAGCAGGGAGTCTGCTTGGGATTCTCTCTCTCTTTCTTTGTCTCCCCCTCTGCCCCTCCCCCCATGTGCTCACTCTTTTTCTTTCAAATAGGTAAATAAATCTTGAAAAAAAATTTAGGAAATCAATCCATGTGGAATGAATGAATTGGTCAATCATGGTGTCTCAGGGTGATTATTTGTACCAGATATGACTAGTCACACATGTGATCTTTGAAACCATCGTGAAATAGTGGTTATTTTTTTTTTTTTTTTTTTTTTACTCATCAGTGCCTCTGTTAGAGTTCCTCTTGGGAGATCCCACATTCTCCCACACTCTGGTTATGTGTAATGTCATCTCTCTATAATCATCCCTGGACACACACTCATCCCCAAAAGGAGAGTCTGGCTCTAAGGTGACTGTCAGAACTGTTCGAGCTGGCCAATTAGTTGCCTCTGTTCTCCCCGGAGGAAGAGCGTAGGTTAATTGCCTTCACGTCTCACCCTTCCTGCATCTTTATTTTTATTTTTAGACTTCTCACCACCATGCTGCTGCCCTTCTTCAATCTGCTGCCGTACTTATTAGTGCTGCTCTGAGGTAGATTAAGCAAACTTTTTAGCTGTTGCTGTGGGCTGTTAAATCCATAAAGAGTGAGGACAGGATTCAGCTACAGGCTGAGTTGGGTGGTTTGGGAATCTTACCACATGGGGTTGGGCTGCAGAAAACCTTCAGCATTCAAGCTCATGCCTTCACATCACTGTAGCATTGTGGTTCAAGTCCAGGTTTTAGAGCCCCAGGGCCTGGATGGAATGACAAGGGATGGAGACATTTCTGATGTCATAGTGGTAGAATTGGACCCTTGGAGAGTGTAGGATTGGGACTGGACCTCAGAATACGAGTGGAAATTAGTTGAAATGACCAGAGCAATGATGATGACTGGAGAGAAAATTACTGATTGATTGATTGATTGATTGATTGATTGGAGTAAAGGGAGAGCTAAAATGACGGTCCCTGTGGAATTGATTTCTGATTGAGTCATACAGCCAAGGCCATCAATATTTACTGATTGAGTACATCTCATGAAGCTGATCCTATGCCAGGCTTATTAATCGATAACCTTATAGAATCTACCCAACAACCAGATGAGACTCCATTCTTTTACTCACTTAGCAGTGGGGGTACTGCTGCAAAGGAATGCCTTCTAGAATGGCGTATGTGAGAAGAAAGAGTAAGTATGCAAACTTGGCCCTGGGGTGTAGAGGAATTTGGAGATTTCAAAGGCAAATAGATCAGATGGTCTAAAAGGGAATAAGGACACAGTGAGTGTTATAGAGGGAGGGAGGAGCTAAATCAGAAGACCAACACTCAAGTTGCATTCAGACTCTGAATGAGTTGAATTTGTGCAAAGACCTCTGATATGTGTGTGTTTGTGTGTGTGTGAGTGCATGTGTGTGTAAAAAGCCATTTCTTTGCCAATTTAAATATCCACACACCTCCTTTGTTAGCCCCTGTCATTTAAAGAGGTAAATTGAATTCTGGGTTGTTGTTTTTACTTGTTGTCAGTCATTGTCAGTGGCCTGCTGGAATCTATTCAGAGTATATTTTCTTATAGTTAAAGTGTTTAAATTGGGTTTAGGTTTTTTAAAAAGAAAAAAATGACATCCAAAAAGTTAGACATTCCTTGGCTCTTCTAAAATATCCACAGTTTAAGTAAGCAAGTGACTATAGACACTGCTGTTTATCTAGAAAAGTTCTGGGCATTGGGGGAGACATAAAAGGAGGCTCGCCAACCTCCAGGAGATTATCATCTTATTGGGAAGACAAGGGCATGAATTCTGACTCCTTTTTCTTTCTTATTCTAACCCCATGGAGCTTTTAATTGGGGCCAATTTTGACTTTGTAGAACAGAAGCCCTAAATAAAAGTGACTGAAATAAGATACAAGATAATTTTCTTTTACATAACAGGAAACTAGGACTGGAAGGATCACTGTCTTCAGGTATGTGACGTTTCTTAGCCCATGGTTTCTGTCTTCTGAGCTGCTTGATGACTATGACTTGTCACTTGCCTTTCAGCCATCGGAAGGGGGCTAGGCAGTAAGGCAAGGCGGGCAAAAAGGACAAAAGACACATGCTAGCCAAATAACACCCTTTTAAAAAGCTTTGCTGCAAACCTTACCCAAAGCTTTCGATTACATCTCTCTGGCCACACCTATCTGTACGGGAGCCTGGCGAGTGTGGTTGCTTAGCTGGGCATGTCGCCACTTGTTAGTAAAGAGACAGGGAGAATGGACTTCGTATAGTCATTGAGCAATGCCTGCCATGATACATCTCCAGGTACCCAGTCGTGGCCAAACATATCCTATCATTTCTTCTCTGATATTGGTCCAGTACTCTGCGATGGGGCACATGCTTTGCATGGCTGAGGTCCTGCATTTGAATTTGGGCATTTCCTGATTTTCAGGCAGCATGAAGGAAGCAACAGAGTCTGCAAGGGTCTACAAGACCCAGGTTCGAACCCTCGATTTGGCTATAGTGTGAAGAACAGGCTTTGGCAGGTGGCCTCACCACTCTTGAGCCCTGTGTTCTTGTCTGTAAACCACCATGGAATTACTTTGAGGATCAAACACAGTTATGAATAGAAAGGATCTAGCCTTGTGCTTGGAACATAATAGATACTTAAGAAATGGCAGTGGTGTCTGTTGCATGCTCAAAGCTGGAAGCTGATTCTTGAATGATTAGACCATGTGGGCTTGCTGAATAGCAGAATTTATTTATTTAAACAAGTCTTATTGAATCACAACCACTGTTTCTTCGTTCCTTTCAAAATATCAAGATTTTCTTTCTGCTTTACATTTACATAACTGTAGGTATGACAGATGTGTGTTTCATGCAGATTTAGGGTATGGGGGTATACCTCATGTGCACCTAAATAGATTTCCTTTCCTTGAAACCTGGGCTGTTATGTTGAAATCTATTAGACTTCAACCTAAATGTTACTTACATATTCTTTAAGCAATTTTTAACCAGCAGAGAAAAAGCCTGGACTTCAGAAAGGTGAACTTGTATATATTCTTCTGATTTTTTTTTTTTTTTTTTTTTTTTTTTTGGCTAATGCCTTTTTTTTTTTTTTTTCTTCCAAGAATAAGAGAAGACAGAAAATGAAGGCAGCTCATGATGGACCTTTATTTTCTTCACCACAGGAGATGTCTGGAGTTAGAATTCTGTGGGTCTATCCAGCTCTCAGTAAACCCAATCCATTGAAACCTTATTTATGAGAGGGAAAGGCTTTAAACAAAGGATTTTCATTAGGGTTCTATTAAATGTGACAGCGTCTACATGCTTTTGAAGTACGCTTTGATTTCAGTCCACATAGCCAGCACACAGCACACAGCTCTTCAGGAAAGCAAGGCACACCCACCAAAGGACAGAGCCTTTCCCGAAGACCAGCAGAATCGTGCTGTATTTAAATTCGTGGGGGCAGAAATTACGATTGCTCTGGGTTGCTGCAGCATTTCTGCTGACAAGCCGCATGCCACTTCTCTGTAGTGACTATTCTTTACCTGGAACAGCTTCTCCATGGCAACCCCATTCACGGACTGCATTCATTACGTCTCTCTTTTGAAAATGAGCACGTTGGGAAGGAAATGAAATATCTATGTTTTGAGTTCCTAAATGGAGAAAGGGTGCAGGAAGAACAACAGACACGAGGGGGTGGGGGGAAAAGCAGAGGAATGTTTTTTCTTTTTCTCAATTTGCCTCCTTGGATGGATACACATCAAAAAAGGAGTAATTAAAAATCACCTGGTAGGTTGGATTCTCTCTTCCATCAGTAAGCATCCTGATGAGATATGGTTCGGATCGATTAATTTGTATGTCAGTTGATACTCAGTTTTGGCCCAGTGGTTTGCTGAAATTTCACAGGATACTTTCATTCTGCTTTTCACCGTTTGTTAAGGACTGCCATCAGCCACTCAGGCCCTGAGGATTTGGCTGAGGGGAAAATCTCATAATAGTGTTTTCAAGGATAGAAGTTTTCAAAAGAGAAGAGTGAAAGCACCAGAATGATTTTTCCATTATGTCAGGGGTTTATTGTTTTCTAAACTTGTTTCTCAAGGTCTAGAAATAAGAGTCCTTTGTAGGAAGATCTGTCTTTTCACATGGAATATGTTAAGAGACTCCAGAAGCAGAAAGAAACAAACAAAATAAACAAAAACCCTTAAGCAGTCACTTCAAACTATTTCATATAAATATCTTGCTTTTTTTCCCCTTCCAAATCTTCTGTTTTTCATTGTTCCTTCAATTTTATGATTAAATGAAGGAGCGAATGTCCCATCAGATTACATTCAGCCAGAGAGAGTTTGATTTTAAATCAAGAAAGCATATCCCACATTGCAGCATGCTTGTAAGTAACAACAGCAGTAGGACGTGGGACTGTGCCATCCTGCCCAGCAGAAAGCCTACACTACAAACTCCATGGTGTACATTCACTAGTATTGGTTATTGTTCTACTGTTGTTATTACCAATAGTTGGTTTCCATAATAGTGAGGCTGCATTTCATCCGGAACTGAATCATTGCAAATTTTTTCAGGTGCAATGAGGATGTATTAGACATTGCTGGAAGTTGCCAGGACTGGTCAAATTGAGTCTGTAAATGCCATCATCCAAGGGGGAAATTCTGAATGAACCAGGATGTGAAAACTCCTCCGCTCTGTGAATTACTGCCCTGAGTGTGACCATGTAGAACCAGATTGTATTCGTCCTATGTTTTAGAATTGCACTGGGATACCTTTAGAATTCTGGAAACCACCAACATATTTTAATTGTTAATGAGTTCCATTGGGAAATGAATTTATACTACGTTATTACATCTATCATTATATATATTTATTTATGTTAACACATGCAAACATTGACATACCAAATACCAGGTCAATTAACCTGAGAAATTAATTGTACATTTAAGTAGCAGTAAGAGAAGAAATATGCACTGCTGGAAATTAGAGTTGGGGATTGGTTCTGTAAAGTGAACACTGTTTCAATAATATGTGGGGATGAATAATTCCCCCTGAAACACCAAAGCAATAATGTACTGTAAGCATTGCTTTTCTCTGCAGAATTTGCCAGGAATTCAGTGGGAGACAACATTATGGGGAAATATTGATTCACTGTGGGCACAATGAGTCTTGTTATGATAAAGACAGAGTCTGTGGTCTTTTCTCAGCTTCTTTTTTTTTTTTTTTTAACTAAATCTATGGAGTTGCTAATTGTAATTGGGACATTTAGATTGCTTGTTTTTTTTTTTTAAGCAGTATGAACTAGAAAGTTTCTTGGGCCTCAACAATTTTTTCATCACCAGAACACCCTGAAAACAACAACAAAACAAAACAAAACAAAAACCTTGAGCTCCTACAGTTATGCCAGACCTGACTTCTGCATTTTGATAATGCCCGGAATCTGGTATAGGAATCCCTTCCAATCAATAGCAACCCTTGTCTTCTCTGCGCTTATCTCCCGTTCTATCTTAACTCCTGTCAATACAGGAAATTCACCCCTTAGTGGTTAAGAGAACAAGCTCTTCGTCAGTGGCTGGCTCTTCTGCTTCCTTGCTGTATGTGATCTTGGACATACAGCTCGTGTTTTCTTATTTGCCAATGGGGATAATAATGGTACTTAACCCCTGGGGTGGTTGGCAGGCCGAAATGAAGTAATGCATGTGAGATTCTAAAGAAGTCCTCCCTAAATACTAGGTGACAACCCACACTACTTTGCTGTGGAAACTTGGACTCAGTTTCACGCTTGCATCTCAAGTTGCAGCAAATAAAACATAGTAGATATGAGTGAAAGCAGTCTCAGGTTCCAGCCTATCCCATCATTTCTACTCACATCTTAGGTGGGAGAGTAATTTGGAGACAATAGCTCTTGACATTAATCATCAGAATTGATTGAAAAGATAGCAGATGATTTGGAAGCCCAGTGCTCTTCTCTGCTCATTGCGTAGAAAGGTGAGGGGCTCCTACAGCTTTGGAGGAAGAGGACAGGGCCTTTTTCGGAGGTGGCTGAATATGACACTCTTTTGATAGATTATCAAAGCAAATTTCCTCTTCCAGAAACCCTTTCCAGATGAAACTACTGCATTTTTCAATCAAGAATCATACCCTTTCCTCTTCAGTCATCTTGGATGTTCTGCACTCCTTTTGGATTGCTCATTTCTTAGTGGGGGAAGTGTATATACCACCAACTCTCCCCCACCCCAACCCATGAACAGGTTTTGAGTGCCTATTACTTGTGAGGCCCTGTGCTGAATATTTTCCTGCCACTTACTAGAATTGTCCCCTTGGTTGTTTCCGACCCTCTTGTGCTACCATCTGAAAAATGGAGATTATAATGGTACCTACCTCATGGAGTTCCGTACAAAGGTTGAGTGCATTAAGGTACATATTTAAAATAGTGTGGGGCATATTGAAAATGTGCAGTGGACTGTAGCTAGTATTACCATGATTACTATTTTATAGAAGAGGAAATAGTCTCAGGATAGTAAGACAATTTGCACAGGGTTTTAGAACCCATTCTGCCTACCTTTAAAATCTTAGCCTTTAGCCCCTTTACTGCTCTGCTTCTAGCATCCACTCTATACAACTGTGAGTCCAAGTCCTGTCATCCTTCAAAGGTTTTTACTGTCGGTTGGAATGACCCTCATGAGCTTCCGAAGAAACATACCAGACCTGTGTTCGAGAAAGACATTGCAGAACCATCCTAGAACAAGCTCAAATTTCTGCTTGTCCATGGGGTTATCCGACCATGGATTTATGTTTAGAATCTTACAGCCAAGCTAAGTCTCCTTTTTTTGCTTTGATAGAAATTAGCTCTATGGAGTCTGAAAATAACTTAAGTGAGGAAGGGGGGGGCAAAAAAAATAAAATAAAAAACCAAAGGGGAGCCAAAGGTGAAAGGCTAGCAGGAACTTGTGAGTCTACTTTTCCCATGTAGCCAGCCTGCTACATGAGAGATAAGCAACATGCAATATGGCACCTATTTCCAAAGAAGATATTTTTTTAAACAAACTACCCCCCACATGGTGTTAGAACTCATGACCCTAAGATGAAGAGTTACATGCTCTACCAACTAAGCCAACCAGGGGTCCCCAAGGAAGACATTTTTAAATGAGACTTAAACAGCTCACAAGAAACCTTTCCGTCTAGCTGTACATAATCAACTCTCATTTCAACGCTTGTTCAATGCAGTTCCATAACCAACCAAGAGTATAACAGGAGGGAAGCCCTTTATGAAGAAAGAGAACATAGGTGGTCAGCAAGTGCAGTGCATGCTGCTGTTTTTGCCTGACTGGCTCTATTTCTCGTTTCCCTGGTATATCTTCTGCCCTCTCCCTCTACCTGGTTCAGAGGTGTTGCCAGCCACAGGCATAGACACCCAGCCCAGCCTGACCAAAGCAGATGATAGCCTCAGCCTCAGTGATTGAGGAAGACATATTTTGGTCTGCTGGCCTTGACAGTGAGAGGATATATGTTTGGAGCTCCTGGGAGTCACCCCTGCAGAAGGCCTTCCTGAAAGTAAAGCCAATACAAAAGGAAAAACAAAGCCAAGAGAAGGAAAGACAGAGTCTCTATGGTCTCTTTTGACCAACTGGATCCCACCTGGCCTGAAGCTTTACACTGGGCTTCTCATCTGTAATGACCGTCCATAGATGTCTTTCTGTTTGTTCCTTTAGGCAGTTTTAGTTGACTTTCAATCACCTGCCATCGAAAGAGGTCAGTTCAGTGAAGTTTATCTTCACTTTGAGATGCCTGCTCTCCCAGGTCACTTTTACTCTCTTGTGAGCACTTGTGAGCATTATATGAGATTCCATCAGTTGTCCCTGAAGAAACTGAGGTCACTAAGCTTACTAACTCTTGAGTTCTGCCTTTCTATCTCTAGATTAACAGAATTCCCTAGATCCTGCATATCACATTGGAAAAAGATGAAAAGTTTTCTAAGACAAGGATAATAGAGATTATTTCCAGGATAGTTCTTTTTCATACATGAAGAAATACTAATAATTAATAGAAAATGTCTTTATATTTCATCCAATCCTCTCAAAATCTAAAAAGAGAGGTATGATATCAATGTCCATTGCATATGGGGAAAAGCAGAGCTTGGAAAAGTTAAATAAGTTGCCCAAGGTCACACAGTTAATGGCTGGTATACCTAGGATTCAAAACCAGATAATCTTATTTTCATGTGACAGAAAGAGGAGCTGGAACCTTGTAACCTTCTTCATACAGGGGCACCTTTAATCCAGACCCCTTATGCTTTGATGTGCAGCTCAGAGCTCTTCCTTCAATTCTGTTTCCATGGTGCACCCTGCATCTACACTTCTTGAATGTTCTTGCATTTGCTGGGGGTGGGAAGTCTTTCTCCAGACCTCAGCTTCAAATGCTGCCCACCCAACCATCTGTGGCAACAGATTTGTGTGTTATCAATTAAAGTCTAAAGGAAGTTTGTGAAACCTCCTACTCTAACAGGATGGGCTAAAGCAGTTCCTGTTAAAACAGAAACGGGTTGTGTCTGTGATATTGGTAGTTGGTAGGTTTCCAGGAGCACTTTAAATACACCCTGTGCCATGAATCGCTCAGCTCTGATACTCTTTAAGACTTTCCTTTCGGTGGTGGCTCTTTTCCAAGAAGTGGACCACTACATAACTAAATAGGGTTGCCCTTGTGGAAAGCAAAGCAGCATCTAGAAGTGGGAGAATCTGCCCCTACGATTTTCACTTTGGGATTCACTTTGGAAACCACAGTTACTTTTTATTCTACAAAATCTTCACACATATGGCACGCCATGCCCCAATTACAGTCACAAAGATTCCTTGGTTTCAACTATTCTGGAAGACTGTCCATGTTTTTGATATGCCTCACCCAGGGAATGCCAAAATATCAAGTACACAAAAGAACCTATGACTTCAAGAGAGACCACTTCTAGCACATGCCCTTAATGTTGTGAAAATCCATCTAGGAGTTTTTACATAACCAAATAGATTAAATTTTTACATAGAGATTTTCAGAACATATATTTAGCAACTACTATATACCTATTTCTGTGGTAGACCCTGGGGGAATAGAGATCAACCATATATGGTCTCTGCCATCATGGAATTTACTGTCCGATAGCAAAGGCTAGCCAGTTGGTAAAGGATGAATTCAGCCTGACTTTAAAGGGAAAAAAGAAAAAAGAGTTCTATATATCCTTTAAACGTCTTAAGAAGAAATGTGTGTCTGAAGCATAGAACTTTAGTGCCATTATGGGTAGGTACTTGTATGGACAAATATCATGTTATCTACCTATCCATCGATACTCTGACAGCAATATGCAAAGAATAATGCATATTCTTCCCTCTTCTGCAAAGTTTCTCAACTTCAGCATATTCAATTTGGGGGGAGATAATTCTTTGTCATGGGGCTGCCTTGGGGATCATAGAGTGTTTAACAGCATCCTGGGGCTCTACGTTCTAGCTGCCAGTAGTAAACTCCTCTCCAGTTTTAAAAACCAAAAAAAGCTTCCAGACATTGTCCCATGTCCCCTGGGTGAATGGGTGGTTGGGGAGGAGGGGGAGCAAAACACTTTCAGTTGAGAACCAAAATCAACAGAAGGTACATAAGAATGGAGAGGTGTTTTCATGTATTGATCCACAGAACCACCTGTTTTCCAATATTCTCTAAAATAGAATGATCTTGTTCTATTATGGTCCATATTAATGGAAAAAGGTGAGTCGTTCCTGGAGACAGAGGGATGGACCAACTGACCTCCCCAAATCCCTGCTGCCCCTAGAATTCTAGGATGGTGTTTATCCACGACCTGGCCTGATTCCTCTCTCTCCCTGTCCCTGTGCCTGTACTAATGACAGTGCTTGTCAAGCAGTCCCACTATCCACCAGGCCCTTTATGTCCATAGGAAGCCTGGAGGAGACTTTTTTCTTTCTTTTTTTTTTTTTGAGAAAGCTTGGCAGAAACATTTTTTTTTTTTAAAGAGAAAGAGGAAAAAAATCAAATTTAAGGCCTGTGGAAAAATAACTTTCTGTGCTCTTAGGTACCAGAATCAACCATTTGTTAGAATCAAATGTCTGCTAAAGTGTGAAAAATTGTTGGAAGGCATTTTCTAAATTTTGTTATTGTTGTTTTATCAATTCATTTCTGTAAGCCTTCTCATTTGCTGTCTGTCGGCTGTCCAGGCCAGGCTGGCCAACTGAGAAGGGGACCTACCATCTTTTATTCTTAAGGTCCTGACATTTATGGTTGGGAAGATGGCTACGCTGTGGTGGAAGGAGCTTAGGACTTGGAATTTTTAAGACCTGGTTTTGAATCGTATCACCGTCACATCTAGGTTTCGAGATCTCAGATTAAGTTGTTGAATTTCTGGGACTTACCTTGTCCTACACATGTAGGTGGTAAAACTCTCTCTCCACTGGACTACCCTGAGGATGAAACGAGGGAGTAGCTATTTGCAGATATTATAATGCCTCTGGAAATTATTTGTTACTATGATCAGACATTGTAATCATGTAGCAAATGCTGGTTTCACCGTTGTCTACTTGCACAGCGTTCTTAATTTTGAATTGGGCAAAACTAGACTATGTCTCCTAAGAACATAGTCTAGCCACACATTTTATATTAATCTCTCTCTTCAGATATGATCCCTAAACTCTCCTGTAATTTCCCACCTCAATAGTCTATCCTACAGATTTTTTTAAAAATCCAGTTTCTCTGTAGTAAGAGCATGGTGTCGGAATTAGATCTACAGTCCAATCCCAATGCTGTCAGTATCAACTCCTTGACCTTGCGCCTGACATCTTTTATAAACCCATAGCAACCACCATTTCATCAAAAAGTGAGGATAATGATAGATTATATCTTAGAGTGTGGTCATATTGATAATATAAAATAATGACTGTAAAGTGACATCAAGGTGCTACACTCTATTAAGTTCTCAAAAAGTGTTAACTAGTATCGATGCGCTTGAATCAATTAAAGCTCTTGGACAGAACTGATGTACGAAGTTGCTATACTGCACGTGGTATAGTGTCAGTTTTGAAAATATTTCTTTGGATGAACAACCCTCGGGGACAGTGTGACCTTTACGTTTTTCGTGACTGATGCCCCCTGGAGTTGTGCAGCCACAGTCTGAGCTTTCCCTGTCTGTGCGTGGCGTGCTGAAGGTAAACCTATGGTTGACACATGGTGAAGTTTTCCTCAAAGCCAGAATGATGAAACCCAACAAGGGTTGGAAAAAATGGTGGATTAGAGCAAAGGTTCTTAAATTTTAATGTGCATATGACCCCCTGGGAATTGTGCCAAAATGCAGATTCTGCTTCCTTGGGTCTGGGGTGGGCCCTGAGATTCTGCCTTTCTAATAAGCTCCCCAGGATGCAGTGGGGTCGGGGCAGGGACCACACTGTGTAGTGAGGCTCTAGACTAGGAAAGTTGTCTTGATCCTATCTTTCTTTAGATGCAGTCCTTTTCCTTAATAGGTGCCTATAGCTCCTGCTAGATGCACTTCTCTCCCAGAATTCATTAGATCAGTATGGAATAAGAGGCCCAGGAAATGTTCAACACCAAAAGCACTCTGGACTGAAAGAAGTTTGCCAAACACGATCAACTAGAGCTCTCCATCTTGAAGAAGCACATGATGCAGGAAGGTGTTAAAAATTCTGAGAAACCCTACTGTGAAAAAACAAACAAACAAAAACCTTTTACCTGGTTTAATGTAGAATTTTCCTTACATGTTTTCCAAGTGTCTTTAGACCAGGTCAATTACATCAGAGACTTGAGGGTGCAACCTGGGGATCAATAGTTTTTAAACTCTCTCCAGAAGATTCCATTGTATCATGGACACCAGACACCATTGGGTAGGAGGAGGAAGTTCTGCTGACAGAGCACACTTGGGGACAACTCAGCAGTTGAAATAGTCTATCTGAAAACACTTTGTGATCAGATGCTGAGCATGAGAACTCCTGGAATGGTTGGCCTACATTTATTCCATAGGTTTCTTGTTTAAACAGACTTACAAGACTTAAATCAGGCTGGGAAAGTCGGGACACTGGAGCTGACAGACTGGGTGGAGAAAGAGCGTGAGGACTTTTAAACACTCCCCAAACCATCCATGCTATTGAGTGCATGTCTCCATCTGTGTCTACTTTGGCTCAGACCTAAGAATTTCCTTGCAACCCTGGAACTATTTGAGAGAGAAATGTTTTCCATAGCTACATTGGACATAAGTTCCACTCCTGGCTCTTTTACACCTCAAGCTAGACTGTTAGCAAAGACAGTGAGCTCCTCTGGGTGTCATGTTCCTTGGGTATCAAATGGGGCTCACACCTGCCCTGTCTGCTTCTCACACCTGTTGTGCAAATTAAATGTGAGCTTACAGAGAAAACCCTTGGTAAACTATTATACCCAATGCAGATAGAAGATTACAAGATATTTTTATTGTGAAAGAAAAGTGTCATCTTCCTTTCTGAGAATTAGGTAAATGGTCTGGTATCTTGGGTTATATGCTGCAGAAATTTGAGGAAAAGCAGGACTCTGCACTTCAGTCTTCTTTAAAAAAAATCTTTTTTTAAAAAAAAGATTTTATTTATTTGACAGAGAGAGACAGTGAGAGAGGGAACACAAGCAAGGGGAGTGGAAGAGGGAGAAGCAGGCTTTCCGTCGAGCAGGGAGCACGATGCGGGGCTCAATCCCAGGACCCTGGGATCATGACCTGAGCCGAAGGCAGATGCTTAATGGCTGAGCCACCCAGGCGCGCCTGCACTTCAGTCTTCTTGTATTTGACTTCTGCCCAGAGCCTGGTGCAAACTGGCTCTCTGTGGAAGAGTCAGGAGAAACTTTGTTATCTGGCAGGTCTAATTAATTGCTGCAGATCGATTTGTTAATCATTGCTTCTCTTATAGATGACTTATTATTTCTAATGAACAGATCACACCCAAAGATGGCTCCATATGGTGCTACAAATTTACCCAACCACTGATAAAAATATGACCTTTTTATGACCATTTGAAGTAACACAGCAGTCTGTACCTTGCTGGAAGCCTTACGTACTTAACCTCCCGCTTCCTTGTGGTCCAATGAGCATTTTCTACCTGCTGGGCTCCTCATTAATGGGCAATAAACTTCGCCACAAGTTCAGATGAGTTTGTCTAAGAAATTTTATGTTGTCGTTACTGTGTATTTGCATTGTTCCTTTTTTTTTTTAAATATTTTTTTTTTATTTGACACAGAGAGACAGCCAGTGAGAGAGGGAACACAAGCAGGGGGAGTGGGAGAGGAAGAAGCAGTCTCCCAGCAGAGGAGCCCGATGTGGGGCTTGATCCCAGGACTCCAGGATCATGCCCTGAGCCGAAGGCAGACGCTTAACGACTGTGCCACCCAGGCGCCCCTATTTGCATTGTTCTGTCTTCCTAAATTTCAGTGATAGAAACCCACACCAAGGTAGACCCATGACTTCTCGTGTGTGAAATGAGGGGAACTTGAGAAAGTGCGTTCTGGGGAACGTTACAGAGCTTTCAGGTAAGGCTTTGGGCTGTGTCCCTGTAGCTTGCCAGCTCTGTCTCTGTCACGTCGTCTGCTGTGTCCCTTCCAACTCGGGCAGCCTTTAATGCAGCCTCCTTATTCACCCTCAGCAAGTGGCAAAGAATTCCGTGTGCATTCTGATTAGCCCTCTTTGGGGAGGTAAAGCTAAAACAATGCACAGGACATGTCTTTATAGGAGGGGTTTTTAGCAAGATTACATTTATTTGTGTCCAAGATACCTTGTAAAAACCTAATCCTGATGGTATCTGAATCAGAATACCCAAATGATAAAGAAAGGGGGGTAACCAGAAAGGGAGTGAAGCATGAGAGACTATGGACTATGAGAAACAAACTGAGGGCTTCAGAGGGGAGGGGGTGGGGGAATGGGATAGACTGGTGATGGGTAGTAAGGAGGGCACGTATTGCATGGTGCACTGGGTGTTATACGCAACTAATGAATCATCGAACCTTGCATCAGAAACCGGGGATGTACTGTATGGTGACTAACATAATGTAATAAAAAAACACTTAAAAAAAAGAAAAGAAAAAAAAAGAAAAAATAAATTAATTAAAAAAAAAAGAGTACCCAAATGAGAAAAAAAAAAATTCTTCTAAATAAGTTAGAAGCCCAAGATGGGATTTTTACACAAAATTAACAATATTAATTTATTTTGTCCATTTGAGGTAAAGTTGCTGTTATTACTATGTCTACTACTGGCTGGAAAGTTGAGTGTTTTTGTGTATCAGGAATTAAACTAGGTGCTTCACATGCATTATCTTATTGTCCTACGAAACATGTGTGACAGGCGATGTTTTTAACCCCATTTTATGGTTCTGGAAGCTGGGGCTTAGAGAAGTTAATGGTTAAGCATTCACTAAGCTTACTGCCAGCCATTACTCTATGCATTGTACATATAGTAACTCAGTTGGGGTTTTTTTTTTGTTTTTTTTTTTTAACTTTACTCTGGGACCGTAAGTTTTTGTTTCTTCAGTTTTTTTCTGGGATATCTTTTTCTTCCATGCAACGTCCTCTTCCGGTTTAGGAATAGTCTGCTCTTTGCAGTAAGGAGCATCTCCGAGCAGTAGGGAGAGCTCATGGATGCATTATTTCTGACCATGAACCCCGTGGGTTCCACACCGCGTCTTGGGGGTTTCGTTCACCTGGATGTGCTCAATGACCAGAGAATCTACATCTAAACCCTTCAGTTCAAGGGCATCTCAGTGGCTCAGTGTTTAAGTGTCAGACTCGATCTCCATTCAGGTCATGATCTCAGGGTTGTGAGGCCCCTGCGTCAGGCCCAGTGCGAAGTCTGCTTGGGATTCTCTCTCTCTCTCTCCACCTCCCCCTGCTCACTCTAAATAATAAACAAACAAACAAATAAAATCTTTAAACTAAGTTCAGCATGACTCTCTGTATTTATAAGCATGTGCAGTAAAAATTCAGCACTCTTTTTGGGCCACCGACCCTGCGTCCAGCCACACTGTTTGGCCTGGGCATGCCCACCAACTCCACCATTGGAGCGATGGAATGGCCCAGATTGCTCTTGCAAAGTGACATCCTTCAGACACTTGGTGGCTTTTTGGATATGCACACCCTTCGTGGCATGGGCAGTTCACGTTTGTTCTTAAAGTGAACACAAAGACTTGAACCTCTTGATTATTTGCGTGATTTGGTAGGGTTTTCTGGGTCAAGTGAATAGCGAACTATTTTCAAGGATCTCCTCAGGTCCCTTATCAGAAGAGATATATGAACTCCATCTGAATGAACTCAATCTAACCTAAGGATCTTGTGAGGTAGGCACTTTTGTTAACCCATCAACGGATGAAGAAACCGAGGCATAGAGTTTCTAAACACTTAGCTCTCGTTTCTAGATTTAGATAGCAGTGTCAGAATTGGACTCGGCTCCTGCGTTTCTAGAGCCTGTGTGTAGGCACACTTCCTTATTAACAGGGAGCCGGGAGTGGGAGGTGTGGGAGGTGGAAGTGGGGGCTGGGTTGTGTGCAATACTTTGGTCCTTTACCCTGATGTCCAGCCCCACCTAAAAACTATAATCTCTTTCATTTGAGATGCTGTATGACAAATGAAGCAACATCTCTAGCGCTGGGAGGCAAATGCTGTAATCATCTGCATGACTTGATTCTCTATTCCAGTAATATGAAAATTGTCAATTACGGATGAATTATGGATGCGACCGATACCTGTAATTTGCGGCTGCAGTTTCGTAAACACGTGCGGCTGCCTTTAATTTTATTTCACCAGGCGTGTGATTCATTAACACACACCTGTAGTTACCAAAGCTACAGAAGCACGTGAAGCCGGGTTCCGGTTTCCACTGTTGATGTTTTGTACACCTCTCTGTTCAATTACCACACTCGGAGTGGAGAAAGTGGTTAAAAACAGATGCATCCCAAGAAGGAGCCTAGCGATTATCCTTTAAAAACATACTCGAATTCCCACTTCAGCCATTGACTTCAATCATTGCTTTATCAGCTGAAACCCGGGCATTTTAGAAAAGGAAAAAATTGTAGAATTGATTTTTCTGCAACTGTTATGGCAGCAAAGGCTAATCAGTAAAACGTGGATTTTGCAGATAGCCAGTGGTGATGCTTAACATCCGTGGGTGCTGGTAGATACTTGCTACTCCACCATGTCCCTGGGCAAAGGCCACTCAAGTCCTCACCCGTGAAACGAGGGAGTGCAACACTGACAGACAGGAAGGGCTTGTTTTAAGCCTCCTTGTTCTTTTCCCCAATGTATTGAAATGGATAGGTTGGGTTGTATATGGTTATTACTCCTCCACACTGTCATGTTTGTGGAAATATCAAATGTTTTTTTCTGCAAAAACATCCTCATCTTGCCAATTATTTTTTAAACAGGATCTCCAGTAAAACCACAGAAATAATGATAATAATAATATTATAATGAATAAAAATAACAATGGCTACATTTTAGAACATAGATCATATGCCAAGCCTTCTATTAGACATTTTACACCGATGATTTCATTGGGTCCTCAACATAATCTAACAAGATTGGTTTCATTTTTTCGCAACTTCTACACTAGAGCCTGCTTGCTGTTTTCCACAGCAAAACTTATATACCCTATGTCTCATTGCTACAAGGTCTTCTATGCTGCTGGATTCTAAGTAGTCATAATTGGTTTATCTGAGAAGCTAACCCATGTAAATGAATTACCAACAGATACTATTTATTGGAGCCTTACTGATATAAGCTCTGTGCTAAATTCTTTACAAACATTATCTTGCAAAGCCCTTTATGATGGCTTTATTATCTTCATTTGTAAATAGGAAGCTGAAGCAAAGAAAGCTTTTGCCATTGTCCAAGGTATTGTTGGTAGGCAGCAGAAAGACGATTTGAAATTCATTTGTATATGACTTTAGTCCCTCAGTTCTGATCTGCTTGTCATAGTACTATTTCTTGAAATGTGGCTACCTGTATCAGAATCATCTAGGTTGCTGGTTGAAAATGCTGAATTGTGGAATGTTCGAAAGACTTCCTAAATCAGAATGTATCCACACACGGCTTAGGAATCTGAAATTTTAAAAAAAATGTTCCCAACTCTTCCTGGAATGCCTATAAATTTTATTCAGGTAAAAAAGCTCGTACTTTTTGGAAAGTCCCTTTAGAAGTAACTACTACTATGGTTACACTGGGTCAAGTTAGTGAGTGAGACAATTTTGGACAGCCAAAAGTAAATGACTGAATATACCACCTCCATGAAAATTTTTTCTCAGCTTCTACACTGGGAACCGGAAGCTAAGTGACTCATCAACAGGACGGCTCATCTAAGAAATGGGGTCTCTGTGATGTAAACCCAGCATGACTGGCCCTCCTTCAAAGCCTGTCCTCCACATCAGGATGCCATCCAGATTTACCCCTTATACAGATATCCTCTTTATGCCTTCTACCACGTTCACCGCTAACGTCCTTGGATAGCCATACCTGTTATACAAGGTGCAAAATGTTCTGTGATACTCTCCCAGTGTCATGATTTTACACTTGGTGCTTTTAGAGAAACCCAGTTCAAATAAGATGAAGCACAAAAGGGGATTCATTTGATCATGGGCAGTACAGCCAGACCCAGGTACTCAAACACGATCGCCATGAATCCCCTTCTCTCCATGTTTTGGTGCTCCTCTCCTGGTTTTGGTTTCATTCTTAAGTAGCTGCTTCCAAGTAGTGATGAGGTGGTCCTTACCACCTCCAGGCTTATATTCTGCCAGGTTAGAACTTCTGGTGGGGAGAATACATGTTTCAACGTGATTCCTCCAAGAACCCCAGGACTTAGACACAGATTACAACCATAACCTCCCTGAACCAAACAGAAGATAGCGGGGATGGCAGGCTCCTCAAGCTTGGCCAGACTGGATCCTGTCCACAGTCCCGAACCTGGGAGGAAGAGGCAATGAGAGGCAGAATCATCTACCCATGATCCACATGAACTGAGAGTGAGGGAGGCTTGGTTCTTAAAGGAACGTTGGGTCATGATCCTACAAGCAAGGGGAATAAATGGTGAGCGGGAAAATCAATGGATATCATTCTCGCCCCTGAATGGATAAAATGAGCTGTACTCTGTTCACGCTCAGCTGTCATTTTCTCCCAGATGATTAGATGTAGCATAATTTTCTTAGCAAATATTTTAAAATGTCACCAAATCTAACATGATCCAGTACTCTGTCAAGTATGTCTCCATATAGATCCATAGTGAACTCTTCACATCAGACCCAATTAGCGTTCTAATGGAATTTATCTCCCAGATGCTTCAAATCACAGAAATGGATAAAGTGGTTTATTACAGGTCACAGGACACTTTCAAGGACCAATTAGAAACCACTGCAGATTGGGGAGAACAGGAAGGTCATGATAAGAAACTGAAAAAGTGGGAAGATGAGTGGCTGGACAGAATGAGACCTTTGTTGGGAAAGCTGAAAGATACGGATAGAGATGAGGGTGTTTCTTAGACCTAATTTGAAAAGCTTGTTTACAGTTTTGAAGGACTTTGAAATTGAGCTCTCAAAGACAAGTTTATTTTGCTTGTTCATGTTTTATTTATTTTAAACCTCCAGGTATTGGCGTCATTCATATTTGCAGAGAGGACATCATGGAGGTCGTTAAGAGTCAGATGGTGGTCTGACCAATCTGGGGGCGTTCTCGTGGTGAGACAGCCAAGGGACAGTCATTCCAACCTTGTCATACTTTTTTTTTTTTTAAAGATTCCATTCATTTATTCGACAGAGATAGAGACAGCGAATGAGAGAGGGAACACAAGCAGGGGGAGTGGGAGAGGAAGAAGCAGGCTCATAGCGGAGGAGCCTGATGTGGGGCTCGATCCCAGAACGCCGGGATCACACCCTGAGCCGAAGGCAGATGCTCAACCGCTGTGCCATCCAGGCGCCCCATCAACCTTGTCATACTTCTTAATGAATCTTGTCATATGACTTCTTGAGGTAGTTAGCAGAACAACCCATGGTGTAAGATACTTGCCTTCTGTTATTCCTTTTGCCTACATACTACTTAGGTTGCTGCATGGAAATTCTAGCTTTTTGTAGTGATAAAGCCATGAACAAATTCAGGTATGAGTTGCACTCTATTCTTTATTTGTCTTAAATCAACTTGAATTCTCTTTTCCTATCCTCCAACTTTTAGGGCTGATGAGAAATTCTATGTCAGGCATTTTATTAATAAGAGTAATTATAACCTTTATTACTCAGGGATCCTGTATCCTTCCATCCATTCTCAGATTCCCTTACTGCATCCTATGCATGGAGTCAGCTAATGAACAAAAAGAAAGAGCATGACACATCACTTGAAGGGTTTTAGAGGCCCGGGAGTTGTATACATCATGTCTGCTCATTTTCCATTGGCCAGACTGAGCTGCAAAGGACCCACCTTAACTATAAGGAAGGCTGGTGAACGTAATTTCCCTGTGTCCAAGAAAAAGAAATAGATTAATAGTACTCAGCCACTTCCTACTATATAATCTTTACTGGGGCCTCCTTTTGCTTCTAGATTATAGTAAAATCTAGGTAACTGGTTGCAAAATGGGGCTTCATTAGCCTGTTATGATTGCAGCTACCAATCCTCCCATCCTCTTAAACTCTTGCCATTTCTTCGAGGCTCATGTTTTTCCTCTTTCGTGCCCCTGTGGGGTTCATGCTGAGGCTGGAAATCATGATGCCCTTGGTTCATCTTTCTCAGGGGAGCATATAGCTATCTACCTAATGTTTTTGCTAGTATTCTAGGCTTTACCGGAGAACACATGTAAATTTCCCTGCTCTGGAAATTCACAGACATCCTTTCTTTTTCCTGGCTGGGGGTGCTTCTCCTCTCTCTCTCCTTGAACTTTTGCCATTCTTGAATAATTTCTCCTCTGCAGCCTTCTCTCCTGCCTGCCCTCTGCCCCTGCCCCGTATTATCTCTCAAACCCACTTGGACATTTAGTTTGATTAATGTTTTCAGCCCTACCAAGATTCCTGAAGCAAGAAGCATAGAAGACCTTGGCTATCATGGAATGAAGCTAGGGGAAAATACCAGGAGAAAAAAATATAAATGATAATTCCACTTACTGATTTTGCCATAAAAATGTTAAGATGTCTTGCTAATATCATTTATGTATATCCGAGCCATGCCTGCTTGCACTTAATCATTGAAGCAACCCTATAAACATTTCTGTTTATTTGAAGATGTGGAAACTGAGATTTGAAGAAGTTAACGTTACTGGTTCCTGGACACACACCTCATTAGGTATAGCCGATGACAACAGCTCATGTACCACAGACTCCAAATTCTGAGTCATTTACAGCTATATCGCACTATAGTTCCTGGTCAGTGGGGGAGTTCTGTGACAGAGCCTCACTCGAAGGTTCGCATGTCTCCTGAACTTCGCAAAGGTTAGCAGGCACTGGCGGTGCGTGAGCGTTTATCAAGCATCAGCTTTATGCCAAACGGCGCAGCAGTGAATGCGTATGTTCTGTTTTGCTTCCTTTCTCCAGCATTAATAATATGCCTATTTTACAGATGAGGATGTGGAGGCAGAGGTTATCCCTCAGCCTGTTAATGAAGGGTGGAGCCAGAACTCCAACCCTCATCCCTACAGTCCCATTGTCCACAATCTACTGCACTGTCCTGTACCTCACAGAAGACCCATCGCACCATGGCCCCAGGGGGAGGCCCCCTCCCTTGTGGGCTAGGAGAGGAATAGCCTCCCTTTTCAGTCTTGGGCCACAAGTTAAAATTAACACATCGTTTCATTAACAGTGGGTAAATAGGACAGGTCGGCTGTGCACGTGATATATGAGGATTAAGAATGATCCAAATCTGAAGAAAATACAGAAACCTTATTCATTACTTTTTTTCTGCATTTGCGGCAGTCTGCCATATCCCAGGTTCCTGAAGTCATTTTGGGGGAGGGGAATTAGGCTTGAACAGGTTAAAGTTATGTAATTAATTGCAGTCAGCTTCAGTTACAATTACTAATTGATCCCAGCCTAGCACCTGGCAGCAGTCACGAGCTCACAGCGATGGCAGGCAGGTGGCTGCAATAATTAGGTTATTACTTTTTTTTTCCCCCCTGCAAGTACCTGGTTGGTCTAAACCCCAGGGTCAACCAGGGTGCGTTTGGGTCAAGGATACCATTTCTGATCCCGAGTTCTTTTGAAGGAACGAAGAGTGGTGGCAGGATAAGGTAGTAGCTGAGGGTAGGGTGAATAAAGCAGAAGCACCGAACTGGTGTTACTGACCCAGAATCAAGGAAGAGCATCCGGGATCCTCAGCTGAAGTCTGGAGGAAGGGAAAGACTGTTAGACCAGCAGCCATTGTATCTTCGAGGTTTGGACTTTCTGGCTTACTCTTGCTGACCGGAGTCTCCGGCAAACAAGGATGAAGAGCCAAGGTAGGCATGTATTCTGAATTTTTAAACCATGTCCTTTGTGGTCATAATCATTGGATTTGAAACCGGAGAGAGTTTCTTGTTTGTTTGCTTGCTTGCTTGTTTATTTTCCTCTGGATTTGCTTCTTACTAAGTGTGAGGCTTGGGGTAAATGACATGACTTGCAAGGCCTCAGTTTCCTTATCTGCAAAATGGATAATAGGACTGTCATGTCCACTAAATGAGAAAATGCATGAACGTGACTTGGGACGATATCTGCTGTACACTGAATTGATTCTTTGATGTTATCCCGTTTTATCTGTATTGTATCCAAAAGAGGAAACCGTTCAGGAACCTAGGTTTTGAGCTAGGATGTTTCACGATGAATAAGCTTTGAAATGATAAACATAATCTTCATTTTCATTTCTTGAGTAATAGTAGCTATGATCTTTTGAGTATGAATTATGTGCCCGGGAAAACATTTAATCCAATGCCAGCTTTATGTTTTCCTTCACCTTGAGAGAGCTACTAACATACCCATTTTTACATGAAAAACTGAGGCACAGAGAGATTGTGCAACTTCCATGAGTTGTATGCCTATTTTTAGCTAGTAAAAATAGGGAGTTAGAACTGAGATATATGGGTTCTATCATCATTAACCACTGTGCTCTTCTGACTTCATAAACCCTGAGGGAAATGTTCTCACGTGTTTTTTGTTTTTGTTTTTCACTATTAACAAACTTTTATGTTGCAGTGTTAGGTTATCTTAGCCTAGCCCTTTTATTTTCATTCAACTTGATGCATTCAAAGCATATTCGGAAAGGGCCTGGGAAAATTATTTTTTTATTACATTTATCTTTTATGTGTTAGCTTTTTTCTATTTTTGTTTGTGGTTTTTGTGCTTTAAAATATGTTCTTGAGCACCCCGTTGAAACCCATGCTGAGGTCAGTATTCAGTGGCAGGTAGGAAACTTTCCTAGGTCCATGATCTTAGATGAGAAGGTAGAACATTGTCAAGAGGTATTAAAAATAACTGCAATGATAACGTTCACCACTTTCTCAAAAATATCTGATAAACTTTTTTTTTTTTTTTTTTTTAACTGGAAACTAATTTCTGCCAACTGCTGTAGAGAGGAGGGGGAAAAGTCTTGCTTGGAAGGCACCCTAACAAGCGGGAGAAAAATATAGTTTGTTTATTTTTAAATAGTTTCGAGTCCTTTGGGACCTTTTTTCTAATCAATAGAAATGACAAAGAAATCCTATGGTCTCATCTCCCAGGTTTTATGTTTCCCATTTATTTAACCAAGATAATAAAAACTCTTATGTGCTCTCTTTAGTCATTTCCAAACAGGGCTGGCTTCTTTAGTTTATCTCCTCTTTAGAATACCTCTGCTGCAAATTTCATTTTAGAGCTGTGTTTAGCATCAGCCACTGCTGGGTGGATAGCCAGACATTACCTTTGGTTTCCTTACTAACAAAAATAAGGCTCTTCAGTTTGAAAGTCGCGAATGGTGATCATGAAAAATTGTGTTGTGTTTTTGGCTCACGGGGAACCCCTGAGAGCTGGGCAGCTTTCACATTGCGCCTCTCCACTGTGAGATCCATTCTCTCCACCTTAGACTTAACAAGTTCCAGGGATCAATCAATACCTTGCAGTAAGCATCAGCTGAAATTAATCCCTGTGATGAGCCTTCCCCCCAGCCCCCTTGCAAAGTCTGCCCTGAAGAGCCACCCACATAGCGAAGCCCCAGACAGACAGCTTTGCTGGATCTCTCTATTCTCCTGACAGCCTGAGATGGACAGGAAATAGGCTTCAGATTTCAGCGAATCTTTACTCCTGAAGTTGCTCTTGTAGCATTGCCGGCTGGGAAGTGCCTGCCGCTTTACTGCGTGAGCCCAGAGGCTGGCTTCCCAGCATTCCACGGGAGTCCCTACTTTTTATTGCTAACTGCGCCGCCGTCGAACGTGTGATGTGCACAGTCTCGTGGGCACGTCATCTTACACTAGGGTCGATTTCAAATTCAACTTGTCACGTGTAACTCGTATAAATAACTCATCAAGATGATGCAAATTTATCTTTAGTGAATCTTGACGACCTGGATACTGGATACATTGTGGTCCTATTGATGCCAGTTGGAGATGGGTATGAGGGCTCATAAATCCAAAATCTTACCTGCCGAGTTTTCGGGGTTAAAGTTTGTTTACTCTTTCTTGAATTCAACATAAGATGAAGTCATTGCCTTGCATAGAGGGTCATGTTGTGTGAAAATTACAGCGTTTAACCCTGGAATCATAGTCTGAGATGAGATGGCCTACATTTGAGAGGAGCCCCCCGAAATTTGCAATCAAATTATTCTTTCCCTTTTTCTTTTCCATTTGCACACTCCTTTTTTCTTTTTTTTTTTTCTCCAAGTAATCACTTTTGATTTCATATAATTTAAATAAATGTATGCTAAAACCTCATGTATGTATTTTGTATCAGGACAGGGCATTTTGCACATAGGTAAGAGAGAATCCTGCAGTTGGAATGGGGAATACCTGCTCCTTTACAAGTCAGCCAAGCCAGGGAAGAAATCTCAAACACCAGGAAAGGACCTCCCCTTTTTTGCTCAATCACCTATTCATTCAACAAGCAATTACCGAGTGCCTCCCATACTACCAGCATTATTCAGTTTGCTGCGAAGAAGTGAGACAGATACAAACTCTGGTCTCAAAGAGCTCCCGGTCTTGTCTGGAGAAGGGAAGGGTTGGTAGACAGCAAAGAAGCCACATAACTAAAAGGAACCTGGAGGAGGACTTAATAAAGGATGAGAGTAGACAGCCCAGGGGTGTTAGAAGAGCCCCTTGAGACCTACGGTTTTAGTCCTCTAGGGTAGCAGTCAGCCAACAATAGCCCTGTAAACCTTACCTGGCCCACCACTTGTTTTTGTAAATGAAGATTTGTTGGCACACAGCCACGCTCATTTACATAAGTATTGCCTATGAGCAGCTGCCTTTACACTAGAACAGAAGAGCTGAATAGTTGCAACGGTGGTTGGATGGCCCATAGGGCAGAAATTCTTTACTATTTGACCTTTTCTAGAAAATGTTTATCAGTCACTGATCTGGAGGCAACAGATATCTCACATCACTTTTGATTGATAAGGAGCTGAAGGAAGAGCCATTAACTTCGGTTTCATAACTTTGGTACCAAGGGTTCCCCAACTCTTGTCTGCCTGTGTTTCTTAGTGAACTAAATCAGTCTATTCACATTAGGACTATCATTTTTCCCACCTGAATCAGTAAAAGCTAAGTTTATTTTCTCCTTCCCCTATGGCTTAAAAGTGTGGATGCTATCAGTATTCTGACTATTAAATTACTTCATTTAAGTATTTTCTGGTCATTCTCTGCAAGTTCCATTAACCGTGTATATACCAATCTGACATAGTGAAATTCTGAAAACACTCCAAGAGGAATATTTTGAGCCCAGGCAAGAATCAAAGAAGGAAATATAATATACTCTTGCCTGAATGATTATGTTATCGGGGAAACCTAAAGTGCTTTATAGTAAGCTCTGTGTCCAGACTCAGAATGAGGAATGACAAAATTTTTAGATAAATTGGTTTGTAAAATATTTATGTGCACTTTAGTGGCATAGACAGGAGGTAATCTGTTTTGTATTGAATCAGCTTAGGACAGAAAAAAAGCAGAATGTTAATGAGATTTTTTAAAGCCACTTTTAAATGCATGTTGGCAAAAGACAAATAGTCAAGACTTTTAATTTCTATAAACTTAATGGCTAGAGAACAAATAAAGCTTTATTAACTTAAATAAAAGTAGCTTTTCTTTCAAGGGCATAGCAATTTATTTTTCTTTCTGTGTAATCTTCTGAAGGACTGCTCTCGTCTATGTATTGATCAGCCTTTTCCAGTGGGTTTAGTTGGATTTTAACTAAGTATTGTTGATTTTTGGAGGGGGGAAAAAAAAAGCATAGGATGACTATAGGGAGATAGAGTGGGCAAACATTGGATGTGGGAGTTAACCAATAAGCATCCTCATACCAGTGATGCTATGGTCTTGCTGTACAACCTTGGGTAGACACCACAACCATGAGGACTCACTTTCTTAATTACTAAAGTAAAAGTCGGTCACCCGTAATGTAAAACAATTCTACCACCCCTTCTGTTGCTGTCATTATGGCAGCCATCACTAGCTGATCCCTGTACCTTCTTTCTCAAATGAGCCAGTCTCAAAATTTCTCCCCATTCAGTATTCTGAACAACTAGTCTCAAGAAATAGGAACTGCTATATAAATTTAAATGATTTGCCAATAAACAAGTAGATGATGTCTGGGTTCTACGATGGTGTGTAGAATTGTAATGTCTTTTCTTATGTATTTTCTGTAGTTTCACCTTCTGGTAATAAACCTACATTTTAAAGTTTGCACATTGTTAAGATACGGATAGAATCCAGAAGAGTGAATAGTTACTGGTGGTTCTTTGGGGGGGGGGGGCAGGAGAACAATAACATTACAATGAAAGTTTTGATTTTGCCATATCCTGACAAAAATCTGGAAGATATGGGTGATAGAGCCATTATAGTTGTTAAAATATATTTAACATTGATCACTGCCAAAGTACGAGTCTTGCATGCAGCTCTACTTAAACACTATATATACTCTGCTTGAAACCCGGTGCATAATAGACAGCCTTGCCTAGTGTTCAAAAGATTGTGGAGATAAAGAATTCAATCCCCAGGTGTATTAGTCTTGGTATAATTGTTTTTATTATATAAGCCCTATTTTGAGATAAATATTTTTGTTTGTATTAGAGAAGAAAACAACTTTTTACTTGTCATCTTTAGAGATCTTGCTTTTCTCTGGTCCCAGTTTTTTGTGATGGGGAGTAGGTGGGTGTGGGGGGGGATCCCCTAATATGCAATGGAAAAACACAAGCAGATGTTCACATATCAGAAGGTGTCCCTGGAACTTCCTGAATTCACTGCTATGACCCAGAGGTGAAAGGCACAGCCTCTATATTTAGGGAATCAATAAAATTTGTCATTTCATGGCGAAAGCCTGGACTGGGCTATGATGTCACCACTATTACATGAGTATCGCGTGCTTCTCTTCACTGTTGCATGCTTTTCTACCCTGGTAACCTGAGTTAAAGAGTGTATTTGTGAACTGAAGAGGGAAAATTCTCTTCAGTTCTTCCCCATGGCTCTTGAGGTACATGCTTGCTGATTTTCCTGATTCCCACATTGTTCAGTGCTTATCTTGGAGGATTGTCAAGAGAATTCTGTGAGTAATGAACATAAGATCCTAGCAGAATACCTGGCAATAGTAAGTACCCAGTAAATGATACCTGTTACTTTTGTGATTTTGCTATTCCCATCTTTTTGTGTGTTTTAAATATATCTTCTGCAATGAATATTAGATGAGTATTTCAGTTCAGCTCAATTAAGATTTAATGGCTTCCTTTGCCCCTGGATCTACGATTTCTCTGGCTCACATTGACACCACTTACTAGCCAAGCTCCATCATGTTGAGAAAGTTATTTAAGTTTCCTCAGATGTGAAATGGAGATTGATAGTGGTATCTACTCCTCAAGTTGTGGGGGGAAATTAAATCACATGGTACAGGTACAGTGTCTCAGCATAAAGTAAGTGCTCAGTTAGTATTGATATTATGTATCCCCCCCTTTCTTAGATGAGAAAATGAAGGTTGTTAGTAGTATTCCAGTGGTCTACCAGTTGTCATTGTAACCACTCTCACCCTTGCTCTTATAGTTTCCGTTTTCCTGCTTGCTTCCTTTTGATGGCTTCCCTGATAACTCCACCATAGTGACCCTCCACTCATAACCTCTTTGGTATAAATTACTTTTTCACCTACTTTAAAAAGAGCTTTTCTTTCCTATTTGCTGTGTATGTCTTAATAAGGCTACAAAATATCACAATTTGTTTAAAATGAGAAACAGACCTTATACTTAGGTTCTTTTCAACTTCTAGAGCCTCGCATAGAGACAGCCTCCAAGAAAATATATTTTATTTAATTAATACCTCAGGGCCCTTCGGCAAACACATAGACATAAAATCAAAACCACTCAGTCAGAGGAATAGAGCAGTGGTTCTCACCATCTGCATTCTTAAGAATCATCCATTGTGCTTCATATCAATGCAAATTCTCATCATTCTTCCTGATGCACTGGGCCTGCAATGAGATCCGGGTAACTTTATGTTTGTTACCCTAGAATTGCGTGCCCTAATCCAGTAGCCACTAGTCACACACATGGTTTGTGTTAGTTTGTGATATTCTGACATAGCAGCCTGAATAGACTGAGTGGCTGAGAAATAACAACTATCTATTTCTAAGAGTTCTGGAGGCTGAAAGTCTGCAATCAGAGCACAAGCATGGTCAGGTGAGGGTCTTCTTCTGGGCTTCAGACTTCTTGTGGCTTCATATAACAGTTGGGGGCTAGGAAATCTCTCCAGAGCCTCTTTTATAAGGCACCAATCCCATTTCCTAGGGTGTCACCCTCATGCTTCCGGCACCTCACAAAGGCCCCACCTGCTAGTAGCATCATCTTTGGGGATTAGGATTTCACCATATGAATTTGGGAGGAGCATAAACTTGCAGACCATAGGTTACTTAAATTTTTAAATTAATTTGACCAAAAACCAAAATTCAATTCTTCACACTAGACAAATCTCAAGCGTTGAATAGCCCCACGGGGCTAGTGACTACTATATAAATATTCTCATCACAGTAAAAAGTAGATGAGAAAGTTCTGCCCAGGACTGCTTTGATGAACAAGAGCCTTCACTTATACATTAAGAACTGCAGGAATAAATGTAGAGCCATGAAAATTTTGTGCTATAATTATAATTATTAAACTATAATTATGTCTTAATAATATTGGTAATCACAGCAGCTACAAAACCAGAAGAAACACCGCAGCTGCCATTGTCTTGGGAATATTTTTGGTGCTACCAGATGCATTATACACATTATTTCCTTCAAGTCTCAGAGTTCATATGAGTTGCTATTACTCCTGTTTCATAGACACTGAGGGTGAAGTAACTGGCAGAAAGCCACTCAACTAGTAAATAGCCAGCTTGAAGGCTGGGCCTGATTCTGAGACCATACCTCTCTGCACGTCATCAGCTCGCTCTACCCACCTATCGGCATTAAACTGGCTTTAATGTCTGAAATTGGTGCTGTACTTTGACTATGTTAATCATTCTAGAAAAGTATGCTAAAGGCTGAGTCAACCTGATGATCCTTAAGCTGAGGCTTCAGTCTTTCATTTCATTGACGCCCCCAGCCTGGGCCGAGTATCTCATTTCTGCATTCCCGTAGTCATCTCTGCTTACTTATCTCTCTCTTGCATAATTCACACTGGGCTGAAATCACTTGCTGTGTTGACTGTATTTCCCTTATAAACGTTGACATTCTTGAGGATAGAAGCTGGATATCGGTCCTCAGCGTATTTTACCTGGTAGAGGGTAGATGCTAAATACATTTCCGATAGATGAGCTAATTAAAGAGACTTAATTCTTGCCAATAAACTGGGACATCTACTAGAAGGATGGGAATGACCATGTAAGCACTATCTAAATCTGCCAGGGGCTGTACTAAAGAAAATCCTTCTGGAACAAGTTAGGCATAAAGAGATGAATCCAGTCTGAAGTTCCATAGCGCAAATTCTTAGGTCTATAAACTGTATAATCCTTTTTAAATCTCCTGACCTTATCTCCCAATCTTCCATGTATGCAAATATCTCCTTTCTGCTGACCGCTGGTGAAATGTTTTAGCTGGGTTGCTGAATGCTCTTCTTCTTTTTTATTTTTTAACGGATATGCTAATCTCAGGAATGATGCATTTCAGCTCTAACACCATTAAATTAGTATCCCATTGCCTTGCTGCAACTTACTGCTGAGTCAGCACTTCTAGTACAATCTCTCTTTTCCAGGGTTTCTAATTTGGTCATAAAAATTCAGAGTAGAAACTTGTCATAGGAAGTCCTGCTTCTGAATGGCATTTTTTTTTCCCCAAACAATCTTAAAATACATTGTTTGATGCATGTCAACTATTGCGGAGTTTACAGATATTCAAGTGGAATTCTGCAAAGGGCCTTTGAGGCATTTTAACTTAAGTTGTTATTTGGAATGTTGACACTTCATCATGGGGGTGTCATCAGGCAAGTTTTGAATAGATCCCTTTGTCCTGCCTTGGGTAATTGCCCTGGGCATATCATGTAGGATATTTCCAATTCTTGTAAACAACAAATTCTCCTTTTGTGCAGCACTTCTTTTTTATTACATTCTCATTCCCCTTTCCATTCATTTTTGCTCTTGGTTTTTCACCCCACGATCTCATCTACCACATTCATTGTTTTTGCAGTGTGGGTGTGTGTGTGTGTGTGTGTGTGTGTGTGTGGTGCAAGAAGCGTCTCCATGGGGAAATTAATATCTAGTACTTATGGTCAGCTCGCAAATGTTCCCATAGACTTAACCGCTTTGTGGATTGTCTGTATTTCTCCTCTGATTCCACTTTTCCCATCCATCTGAAATACAACAGATTGACTCCTCTCCCCCGCTCCAATGCACAATTAATGATTGTAAAGGCCTTTGTAGATTCTCTGAAGTATAACCTTTTGGGAATGTATTTTGTTCTCCAAACGTCATAAAATATCTTTATAGCCAATTATTGAAATACTGCTCTACATACGCCCCTACCGTGAAGTACTAGGATCCCTTTCCTTTCATACTGTGAATAAGCAAAGAGTAGTTGTTTATACGTGAACTCTCTGTACACTTGTTCATAATGGATAGTGAAAAGGTTTAAGTTCAGGCCATAGTGCAGCAGCCTAAAAGAGAATGTGAGCACAGATGAGATCCCAGGAGTCTGTGCTATTTTGTACATGGAGACCCATCAACTGTTGGAATTTTAGAAGTTCACCTTCTACCTGATGAGTGACTCTCTGAATCAACCGAAACTGCTAACAGTAGAAAATATTGGTAAATTTGCAGCAACCTCTCTGGCATGAGGTGGGAACCCTCAACACCCTTTCTACTATTAGCAAAACTGAGTAATCAGCAGCAGGGAGACTCCCACACACAGATTCTGTCCCCTCCAAGCCTGTCTAAACTCCTGTATTTAGAAAAAAAACTTTTTTAAGGTAACACCTCGGTCTTATGCTGTCTCAGGATAAATAATTGTACAAGCTGGCCAACTAGCTTTTGAATATAAAGTGCATGGATGTAGCTAAAACAATCAGCTTAGTTTTTATTTATTCAAGAGCATCTGCTCTATGTCAGGTACGTGGCTCTTTTCTATAGATGCAAAAGGTAAAGAAGATGTGTCCTGTACTCTCAAATTACCTACAGTCCGTTATGCAAAACAGATTCCTGACCGGCAGCCTATAGTACATTTTAGAATTAAAACAAGGTCTATTGGGGCGCCTGGGTAGCACAGTCGTTAAGCATCTGCCTTCGGCTCAGGGCGCGATCCTGGAGTTCCCGGATCGAGTCCCACATCGGGCTCCTCGGCTGGGAGCCTGCTTCTTCCTCTCCCACTCCCCCTGCTTGTGTTCCCTCCCTCACTGGCTGTCTCTCTGTCACATAAATAAATAAAATCTTTAAAAAAAAAAAAAGGTCTATTTATTCAGTGAATATTCATTAAGTGTTTTCTGTGTGCTGGACACTATTCTAGGCTATGGGAATAGACTGATGAACGAAATAGACAAGAGCCCACCCTCCTGTCTCCCGGGAAAGACAGTCTGCACCAGTAGTCATGCTTTGGGGGCAAGTGGCTTTGTTTTGCTCACTGCCATATCCCCAGTACCTAGTACAGTCCCTGGTACATAGTATGTGCTCAGTAAATAATTGGGAACTTGAATAAAAATAATCATGCATAAAATGAGGCTACAAGTGCCACTTCGCATGGCAAAGTGATCATGAAGGACTAAGGAGGGACCAGTTCATTCTGTCTGTAGCAGCAAGAGAAGTCCAGCCTAATCTCCAGTTGTTCGTAGGAGGTGGGAGAGTGGAGAGAAGGACAGCAGTGATGCCAGATGGAGGAAGGAAAAATCCAAGCAAGGGCAGGTGAGACAGACCATAGTGCATTCCAGACCCTGAAATTCAGTGCAACCCAAGCTCAGAGACTAGACAGGTGGATTGGAACTTGACGGTGAAGGTCTTACTTGCCAGGGACAAGGTTTGGCGATCCTAAGGACTAGTGACGCCTACAGATTTTTAAGCAGAGTGGATCTTGAACCCGTCTGCATTTCAGAGTTCCTCCTTTCCCGAGCCACCTCTCCCACCATCGTTGGGAGTTTTTTTTTTTTTTTTTTTCCCCTTCCTGTTAGTACATTTTGTCCTTCACCTGTCAGCCAATCAGATGTGGCTTACCATTCCTTTGAGGTTTCGTCAGACCAGTCCTTTACAATGAACAGAGTTAGACCCCGTGTCTCCTTATTTAGATAGTAACTGAACAACTTGGCATTTTGAGACCGCTAGCAAGGAGGAGCCACCTTTCTGGAGCAGCTAAAGACATGCATTGCCTAGTGGGTGAGAGACTAGCAGCACAATCCGTAGCATAAAGAAAGGCAGCAGAATCCGACTTCCCACATTAAAAATTAACAATGTGCGGTATACAGCAAAGCCTGCCACACTCCTCCCTTGTGCAGCTCGAAACGGGAGAAAGCACCCTCCCCGGAGGATGAAAAGGGAACATTTTTATACAGAGGTGCCAATTTAATCATCAGGAAGAGGCTGGAGGTTTAATTGCCCATTTGTGAGTCCTGAAATCCCGTTATAGGCTTGTGTAAAGGCCAGGGGAAGTACATCCGCCACCAAGCCTTACGCAGAGTAGACATGCAGCAAATATCTTCTGAATGATAAATAAGATCAAGGATGTAAACTAGCCACCTCTGGCAGAGGCCTCAGCAGCGAGAATATTCTTAATATCCTTCGCAGAGGCTTTACAGTTTTAAAGGCCTTAAGGAATGCTGCCAGTTTTGTCTTCAGCACTCTCCAGCACAAGACAGCAAATTTCACCACGATTCACACGGGGTACTAGGAATGTTAAGGGAACCATTCAAGGTCACATGGCCAATTAGTGTTGTGGTTGGGTCTTGAACTCCAGTCTACTGAATCAATGTGTAGGATGTTCCTTCTGTGCTCTAAGAGCTTACGTCCCCTACAGCAATGCTCTCCTTCCCGAGGTGTGTGGTCTTAGATGACTGCTTCAAAATCACCTACGAGGAGTTAAAACACAAACTTGAAGGCCTCACCCAATCAACCTCTCTTGAGGTAGGAGCTTCAGAATTCTTACCACACAAGATTTTGAGAACCACTGCTCCAAAGAACACCTAATATAGGCTGAGATACTTAACGAAAGTTCCAGAAGTCTAAATGACTCCCTGGATAAAGCTTAAAAAACAAAGGAGAATCCATGTAAATATTTCTAAAATAAACTGCAGTGTCAAAGTTGGAGGTAGGACTAAAGGTCAGTTGCCATGTCACTGGTCAGTGGACAGAATCCTGTATTTGTTACTCAGTTTTTGACTGCAAATTTTTGAATTTTAGGGAAAATTGATAGCTATTATAAATTTGAAAGTTTTTGTTTATTTGTTATAATAAACTTTATCTTCAATTTTCCCCCAGTTTTATTTATTTTCAAATACAAGATAAAATAGGCTTGATTTGTTTAGTTCAATAGGAATCACTACACCTTGTTTTAAGTTCTATTCCTCTCAGCCTGGTTGCGTTTACTGTAACGATAGCTTCTTTAATCTCAAAATTTGATGACTAAGTGTGTGCCTGTGAATAGACTTAGCACTGTTAGAGAGAATCATTGACTGAAGTTTTAGAATGTTCAGCAGATAATGTTGTCAACTGCATATTCATTCCCAGTGTATATTTATTTTTTTTTAAAGATGTATTTGTTAGAGTGAGGGAGAATGCACGTGGGTGATAGTAGGGGAAAGGGCAGAGGAGGAGGGAGCGAGAGAATCCTCAAGCAGACTCAGTGCTAAGTGTGGAACCCAGTGAGGGGCTCAATTCCAGGACACTGAGATCATGACCGGAGCTGAAATCAAGAGTTGGAAGCTCAACTCAATAAACCACCCAGAGTCCCTCTGTTGTATATATTTGCCAAATTTCAAAGCAAGTAGTTAAAAACTTTACATTTCTGGAGAGACTCATTTAGTTTTTTAATTTATTAAAAAAATATTTATTTCCAACATTTTTTATATAAGTTTTTATTTTAATTCCAGTGTAGTTAACATACAGTGTTACATTAGTTTCGAGCATACAATACAGTGATTCAACACTTCCATACAAAACCTGGTGCTTATCACAACAAGTGCGCTCCTTAATCCCCTTCCTCTATTTAACCCATTCTGCACCCACGTCCCCTTTGGTAACCATATTTATTCTCTATAGTTAGAGTTTGTTTCTCAGTTTGTCTATTTCTTTGATCATTTATTTTGTTTCTTAAATTCCACATATGAATGAAATCATACAGTATTTGTCTATCTCTGACTGACTTACATTGCTTAGCATTATACTCTCTAGTTCCCTCTGTGTCTTGCAAATGGCAGGATTTCATTCTTTATGGCTGAATAATATTCCGTTGTATATATACCACATCTTTCTCCATTCCTCTATCAGTGGACACTTGGGCTGCTTCCTTATCTTGGCTATAGTAAATAATGCAACTACAAACATAGGTGTGCATGCATCCCTTTGAGTAAGTGTTTGTGTATTCTTTGGGTAAATAACCAGTAGTACAATTGGTGGATTGTAGGATAGTTCTCTAACTTTTTGAGAAAATTCAATATTATTTTCCACAGTGGCTGCACCAGTTTGCATTCCCACCAACAGTGCAAGAGGGCTCCTTTTTCTCCACATCCTCACCCACAGTTGTTGTTTCTTGCGTTTTTGATTTTAGCCATGCTGACAGGTGTGAGGTGCTATCTCATTATAATTTTGACTTCCGTTTCCCTGATGATAGGTCATGTTGAGCATCTTTTCATGTGTCTGTTGGCCATTTGGATGTCCTTTGGAGAGATGTCTATTCATGTCTTCTGCCCATTTTTAAATTGGATTATTTAGGGTTTTTTGGCTGTTGAGATGTATAAATTCTTTATATATTTTGGGTCCTGACCCTTTATTGGATATGTATTGCAAATATCTCCTCCCATTTAGTAGGTTGCTTTTTAGTTTTTAGTTTTGTTGATTGTTTCCTTCACTATGCAGAAGGTTTTTATTTTGGTGTAGTTTCACATCTTTATTTTTGTTTTATTTTCCTTGCCTTAGGAGACCGAGCTAGAAACAAGTTGCTATGGCCAATGCCAGAGAAATTACTACCTGTGCTCTCTTCTAGAATTTTTATGGCTTCAGGTCTCATATATAGGTCTTTGATCCCTCTTGAGTTTGTTTTTGTGTATGGTGAAAGTGGTCCAGTTTCATTCTTTTGCATGTAGCTGTCCAGTTCTCTCAACAGCATTTGTGAAGACTGTCTTTACCCCCATTGCATATTCTTTCGTCCTTTTCTGAAGGTTAATTGACCATATACTTGCGGGTTTATTTCTGGGTTTTCTATTCTGTTCCATTTATCTATGTGTCTGTTGTTGTATTGCTTTGATGACTACAGCTTCGCAGTATAACTTGAAGCCTGGAATTGCGATGCTTCCAGCTTCGCTTTTCTTTTTCAAATTGCTCTGGCTATTTGGGGTCTTCTGTGGCTCCACACACATTTTAGGATTGTTTGTTCTAAGTCTGTGAAAAATGCTGTTGGTATTTCGATAGGGATTGCATTGAATTTGTCGATTGCTTTGGGTAGTATAGACATTTTAACAATATTTGTTCTTTGAATCCATGAGCATGAAATGTCTCTCCATTTCTTTGTGTCACTTCAATTTCTTTCCTTTGCATTTTATAGTCTTCTACCTCTTTGGTCAGGTTTATTTCTAAGGATCTTCTCATTTTGGGTGCAGTTGTAATGGGATTATTTTCTTAATTTCTCTTTGTGCTGCTTCATCATGAGTGTGTAGACTTGCAGTCGATTTCTGCACATTGATTTTGTATCCTATAACTTCACTGAACTTATTTATCAGTTTTTGTAGCTTTTTGTGGAGTATTTCAGGTTTTCCGTGTATAGTATCATGTCATTCGTAAATGGTGTTTAAGTTTTACTTTTTCCTTAACAATTTGGTTGCCTTTTCTTTGTTTTTGTTGTCTGCTTGCTGTGGCTGGGACTTCCAGTAGTGTGTTGAATAAAACTCATGAGAGTGAACATCCTTGTCTTGTTCCTGAGCTTAAGGGCCAAACTCTCTGTTTTTCCCCATTGAGTATGATGTTTGTTTTCGGTTTTTGATATTTGGCCTTTATTATGTTGAGGTATATTCCCTCTAAACTTACTTTGTTGAGGGTTTTTATCATGAATGAATGTTGTACCTTGTCAAATGTTTTTTCTGCATCTATTGAAATGATCGCATGGTTTTTAATCCTTTCTCTTATTGATTGATGTATCAAGTTGACTGATTTATGAATATTGAACCACCCTTGTAGCCCAGGAATAAATCCCACTTGATTGTGGTGAATGATTGTTTTTATGTATTTTTGGAGTTGGGTTGCTAGTATTTCGTTGAGGATTTTTGCATCTCTGTTCATCAGAGGTATTGTCTATAGTTCTCTTTTTTTTGTGGTGTCTTTATTTCCTTTTGGTATCAGGATAATGCTGGCCTCATAGAATGAATTTGGAGGTTTTCTTTCCTTTTGTATTTTTTGGAATGGTCTGAGAAGAATAGGTACTAAGTCTTTTTTAAATGCTTGGTAGAATTTGCCCGTGAAGCCCTCTGGACCTGGACTTTTGTTTTATGGGAGTTTTTTGATTACTGATGGACTTTCCTTGCTAGTTATCAGTCTACCAAATTATTTTGATCGGTTATAAATGCTATGTGGCTAATCTCTATTCCAGTATAGGAATTAAATTCAGAAGACACTGGTTTTCCTCCAAATCCGGGTGGCAGATTATAATTATGGTTACTAAATTCTGGTATCAAGGGTTTAGCTAAAAATTATTTATGATATTTGAAGTTATTTTGCTACCATGAGGTTGAGAGTCTTTTTACAAAAACTTAGGTCAAGGAATCTAAATTTGCTTTTGACCTAAGTAATTCAAATAAGTATATTTTCCTTAATATCAGAGAAGGAATTTATTGGGACTAATCAATGGACAATTGTGTTCTAATTTCTGAGTCACAGCCAAGAGTCCCTATCAGTCCTGATCCCCTGTTAGGGATGTTGGATATAATCTCTACCTTTTCTTAATTCCCAGAGTATATAATCTTTCATTTATAACGTATCACTTGCAGTAGTATTGTCACTGGAATGTCGACCTCTTCCTCTATTGATAGATTTGTGCTTCTTTAAGGGAAGGGTCATGTTTTTTAACATTTTATATCTTATACAGGGTCTCAGGTAAAATAGATATTATAGTAGTGGACCTCTATCATGTTCTCAAATGATTCGTGTCTCCATGTATTTGTGCTCAAACAATCCTTCGCCCATTTGGAGTGGAACTGAGGCCTCTAAATAAAACCCAATACAAAGTTACTAGCTTTGTAATTGAATCACCTTGGAAGAGTCTTTTAGACCCAGTCAATAGCTGACTGCAACATAATGGAATCCAAGCTGGAATCACCCAACCAAGCAGTTCCAATTTTCTTTACCACAGAGACCACATGGCAATTGTTGCTTGATCAGGTAGCTCTGAACATCTGTTTAATAGATAGGATTTTTATGACTAATACATGATAATCATCGCTGTAAGTCAATAACTTTTGGGTAATTTGTTACCCAACAATAGAAAATAAATACAAAATTTTGTGACCGAAGGCAAGAGCATGACATGAAAGATTCAAATTATTGGATGCAGGCCAAATGTCATAATGATCATAGTGTATATCTCATTCTATTGGTTATATGAAGATTTTAAGAGGGAAATTAGTTTTTAACTAGACTTTAGAAGAATAGATTGTGGTGGTGAGGTAGAGAAAAACAACTCATATTTGCGGTAACTTCTTAAAAGATTGAAGGCTGGCTACCTTCAGTGGTTGGTCAGAAGATTTGATATCCTGGGAACGAGAAAGTATGTTAGTTGCAGAAATGGCAAATTTTGAAGGTTAAGAAAGACCTGTCAGGGAGCCCTTCCAAAATGGTGGAATAAGGACCTCTAAAAATCCACTTCTCCACAAAAGCAATAACAATTACAAAAATTCTCTAAATCAACTTCTATAGAAATTTGGAAATAAATGGAAGGCTTTTTAACAATTCCAGCAGCACTTATCCAAGGAAAGCAGATGAATATCAGTAAGAAAAGCCAGCTTTGTGACATCTTAAATCGCCTTATTCCCATTTCCCTGTCCCAGAAACATAGTAGCTGTGGAACCAATAACCTCACAACCATGGTGTTTGTGAAACGCAATAGTCTGTCAGGCACGGGTTGGAGCAAAAGCAGTTTGGGTTCTAACAACCCCATTTCCAGAGTATTTTCATTATTTTTCTTGTCCAGTAGCTCCTTCAAAAAACCAATTCTCAGGGCTTTCTTTTACATAATCTAATGCAGATTTGTCTGTGAAAACAGCCTTATCCCCAGAGTATTTGTCAAAACAATCAGCTGCAGTCATTTAATCCTGAGGCAGGAATACAAGTGACTGACGAAAAAACTTAAAAGGAAGAACTGAGAAATGAGATGTCCATTTTAAATGCCCCAGCATATTTAAAATGCTCCAACAAAGCCCCAGATGATAACACACATGTTCGGCGCTGTACTAATGTCAGAAATAAACTGAGAAGGCCCTAAACTGTTTAATCTCTGGCTCATAATGAGACTCAGCACAGAACAAGAAGGAAAAGCTAATTCAGAGTTATAAAATGCCAAAACACTGAAGGCAGGTCCCAAGACACACACACATACTCAGCAAAGACTGGGAGACTTACTGATTCAAGTTATTTAAGGAAATCTCCATCCAGTCACTAGCTGACAACTAAGTTAATCAAGCAGAGATGTGAATGGCTACAAGCACACACACAAAATTGAGACTTTACATAACTAGTCCAGGAAATTCATTAATTCATCACTAATAACAATAGCAGATGTTATGAAGGTGTGGTAGGCGGAACGATGTCCCCTCCCCAAAGATGTAGATGTTCTCATCATCAGGAGTTGTGAAATCTGTTATGTTACCTGGCAAGGAGTTAAATTAGCCAACAGTTGGTTTTGAAGACATTATCTTGGATTATCCAAGTGGTCCCAATTCAAACGTTCCTTGAATGTGGTAGAGGAAGGAAGAAGAGTTAGTGTCAGAAGGATAAAATGTGGAGAAGATTCAAAGAGCTACTATGCAGGCAGCATCTAGAAGTTGGGAAAAAAGAAAATGAAAGAAAACAGATTCTATCACAGAGCCTCCAGAAAGAATGTAGTCCTGCCAACACCTTGGTTTTAGCCTAGTGAGACCCATTTTGGACTTATGACCTGCAAAGCTGGAAAATAATAAGTTTGCATAGTTTTAAACCACTAAATTTGTGGTAATTTGTTTCAGTAGCAATAGGAAAGTAATATGGGGTCAGGGAAGACATGCTTTGCAAAGTTGCCAGAGTATATATTTAAAATGATGAGTTAAAAAAAAAAGAAGAAAGTATAAACCATACCCTGGAAGAGAGCCAGTCAATAGAAACTACCTCAGAGGAGGCACAAATGTTGGACTTAGTAGACAAAGACTGTAAATAAGCTTTAAAAGCTCTTAATGAACTAAATTAAAAGTGTTTAATAAAAATTATGTCTAAGGGATTAGTGAGAAGTATGAGAAAAATGTTTCACTGAATTGTCAATAAAGAGACATTGTCAAAGAAAGAAACAAAAAGTCTCCAGTTGAAAAGTACAAAAAGTGAAATTAAAAATTTACTTGGGGGTGGGGGGGTGCCTGTGTGGCTCAGTTGGTTAAGTGTCTGACTCTTGGTTTTGGCTCAGGTCATGAACTCAGGCTTGTTAGAGAGCCTTGTTGGGCTCCGTGCCAGGTGTAGAGTTCGCTCAAGATTCTCTCTCTTTGCCCCTCCCCACTCGCTCTCGGAAAGGAAAGGAAAGGAAAGGAAAGGAAAGGAAAGGAAAGGAAAGGAAAGGAAAGGAAAGGAAAGGGAGGAAAGAAAGAAAGAAAGAAAGAAAGAAAGAAAGAAAGAAAGAAAGAAAGAAAGAAAGAAAGAAAGAAAGAAAGAAAGAAAGAAAGAGATTCACTAGAGGGGATCAGCAACATAACTGATCTGGCAGAAGAGAGAACAAACAAAACTTGAATATAGGTCAATTTAAATAATCCAGTCTGAACAGTTTAAAAAAGAATGAGGAAAAATGAACAGAGCCTCAATCTGTGGGAACCCCATCACATGCACAAATATACAGATAAATGAGTCAAGTAAAGGAGAAAAAGAAAAAAAATTGAATAACTAATGACCTAAATATTTTCAAATTTGATTTAAAAAAACATCAATTAGTACATTAAAGCACTTCAGTGAATTCCAAGGAGGATAAACTGAAAGAAACACACACCTACACATATGTTCAAATTATCAAAAGACAAAGAATAAATCTTGAAAGCAGCAAAGAAAAACAACTCATCATCTACAAGCCTCCTTAAAATGATTAATATCCCTTCTCAGAAATCATGAAGCCTAAGGGTACCTGGGTAGCTCAGTTAGTTAAGCATCTGACATTTGATTTTGGCTCAGGTCATAATCTCAGGGATGTGAGATCGAGCTCCTCATTGGGCTCCACACTCAGAGGGCAATCTGCTTGAGATTCTCTCATTCCCTCTACCCCTCCCCCCACCCCTGTAAAATAAATTAAAGAAAAATAAATCAGGAAGCCTAGAAAGTAGTAGGATGATGTACTGAAAGGAAGAAATAGATAATTCAATAATAATAGAGACTTCAGTCTTCAATACCACCCTATTAATGGATAGAACAATAAGGAAATAGAAAATTTAAATATGCTATAAATCGGCTAGATTTAATAAGCATCTATAGAACATTTCAACGAACAATAGAATGCACATTCTTCTCCCAGGTACGTGTGGTACATTCTCCAGGATAAATTATATGTAGGCCCATAAAACAAGCCTTGATAAATTTAAAAGGATCAACAATCATAAGTTTATTCTCCAGCCATAAGGTAGTAAAATTAGAAATCAGTAACAGAAGGAAATTTGGGAAATCCACAAATAAGTGAAAATTAAACAACATAGTCATAAGTAGTCAGAGGTCAAGGAAAATAAAGCACTGATAGGTTAGACAGTAAATTGGGATAAATAAAAATGAAAATATAAAATACTGAAACTTGTAGAATGTCACAAAAGCAGTTGCTTAGAGGGAAATTTATAGAAATAGGTTTTTATTTAATTTAAAAAGAAGAAAGATTTAAAATCAACAGCCTAATCTTCCACTTAAGAAACAAGAAAAATAGTGCTTCCTTTGGCAGCACATACACTAAATTAGAATGAGACAGAGATTAGCCTGACCCCCGCACAAGGATGCTATGCAAATTTGTGAAGCGTCCCATATTTAAAAAAAATACATATATGTGCAAGTGAAACCAAGTTAAGTAGAAGAAAGGAAGGAAGATTATAGTAGAAATAAATGAAGTGGATAATAGAAAAACATGGGAGAAAATCAACAAAACTTTATTTTTTGAAAAATCCGCAAAATTGACAAACATTTACCTAGATTAACCAAGAGAAGGAGAGAAAGCTCGCATTTCAAGTTACCACAATCAGGAATCAAAGACGGAGGGGATATCACTAATGATATTACAGAGATGAAAAGAATAATGAGAAAATAATATGAATAAATATATGTAAACAAATTAGGTAACTTAAATAAAATGAAAAAAATCCCTAGAAGACACAAACTACTAAAACTGAAGAAATATTGAATATACCTATAACAAGTAAACATTTTAAATCAGTAATCAAATAATTTTCCACAAAGAAAAGCTCAGGACTAGATGGTTTCACTGGTGATTTAGTAAATCTTTAAAAAAAAAAAAAAAAAGAATACTACTAATAATACCAGTGGTTCACAAAGCCTTCTAAATATAAAAGGGAAGGTAATGCTTCCCAGCTCATTATAGGAGTCTAGTAGCATTATGATCCCAAAACCACACAAATCTCAATATCCTTAATGAGTATAGACATATCTTCATACAAAATACTCGTAAGCAGAATCCAGAAATATATAGAAAGAATTACACTCCATCACAAATTAGAATGTTTCCCTAAGATGCAAGGTTGATTTAACATATGAAATGCACCATATTAATAGACTAGAGGACAATGTCACATGATCATCTCCGTAGATGCAGAAAAAACATTTGACAAAAGTCAATACCCTTTGTAAAACCAATCAACAAACTAGGAACATAAAGCAACTTTCTAAACCTAATAAATTATGTCTGCAAAAATCCCACAGCTAATAGCACACTTAATGGTCCAACACTGAATGCTTTCTTCTCTAAGATCAGGAGTTAGAGAAGGCAGTCTATTCTCACCACTTCTATCCAACAATTGTTTTGGAGGTCCTAGCCAGGGAAGTTATACAAGGAAAAGAAACATATATCCAGATAAGTGGGAAGAAGTAAAACTGTCTCTATTTGCTGATGCCATGGTCTTGATATAGAAAATCCTATGAATACCAAAAAATCTATTAGAACTAGTAAAATATTGTTAAAACTAATAGGTGTTTGACAAAATTCCAGAATACAAGGTCAACATAAAAAGTCTATTGTATTTTTATATAGTAGCAATGAACTCTCAAAATTAAGAAAGCAAGTAAATTTACATTAGCAAAAAAAATAATAAATACTTAGGAATAATCTTAAAAGAAGTGCAAGACTTGTACCCTGAACATTACAGAACATTGTTGAAAAAAGTTAAATGTCAAAGTTAATTTGAAAGATCATATGGTCATGATTGAGTTAATGTAAAGCCAAAAATACTTTCCAAATTGATCTACACAGTCATTGTAATCTGTCAAAATTCCAGCTACATCTTCTACATTTTGAAAAGCTGATCCTAAAATTCATGTGGAAATGCAAAGAACCCAGAATAGCCAAAACAGGATCATGTGTTTCTGGCATGAGGATGGAAATTATTATATATAAAACAGATATAATTTTCATCCTTATGCTATATATATTTCATATAAATCCTGGGGGGGGTGTGTGTATGTATGCAATAGTAATGAGAATCCAGAACTAACTCTTACATTACAGTTAATTGATTTTGACAGGTGTGCCAACCCAGTTCAGTGGGGAAAACAACTGTCTATTCAACATCTGAATAGCTTCATGCAAAAGAATGACATTGGACCCCTACCTCACACCATATGAAAAAATAATTTATAATGGATTACAGAATTAAATGGCTAAAACTGTAAAACAGTCTGAAGAAAATGGAAGTAAATCTTTATGATCTTGTATCAAGCAATAGTTTAGTAGATATGACACAAAAAGCAGAAGCAATGAAAGAAGAAAAATTGAATTTGATTTTATCAAAAAACAAGAATTGGAAAGGATATTGAGAAACAGGAATCCTTAAACACCTATATGTTGCTGGTTGAATTGTAAAATGGTGCAGACCCTTAGTAAAATACTTTGGCAATTCCTCAGAAAAAAATATTGTTATCGAAGTATTATTGGCATACAATATCTTATTAGTTTCAGGTGTACAACAAAATAATTCGGTATTTTTATACACTATGAAATGATCTCCACAATAACTCTAGTTATCATCTGTCACCATACAAAGTTATGACAATATTACTGACCATATTCCCTATATTCATTAACATCCCCATGACTTATTTATTTTATAACTCTGTTTGTATCTCTTTGTTCTCTTCACCTACTTTGCCCACCTCCCCAGCACCTCCCCACTCTGGTCACTAAGTTTGTATCTTGTACCTATGAGTCTGTTTCTGTATTGCTTATTTTTGTTTTTAGATTCCACCTGTAACTGAAATCATATGGTATTATTTTTGTCTGACTTACTTCACTTAGGATAATACTCTCTAGGTCCATTCATGTTGTTGCATATAGCAAGACTGCATTTTTATGGCTGTGTAATATTCCCTTGTATATATGTATACCACATCTTCTTTATCCATTTGTCTATTGAGGGACATAGGTTGTTTCCATATTTTGGCTATTATAAATAATGCTGTAATGAACATAGGGGTGCATATATCTCTTTAATATTTTTGTTTTCGTTGGATAGAAAAACCACAGTTGGAATTGCTGAGTCATACTGTAGTTGTATTTTTAATTTTTTCAAGAATCTCCCTATTTTTTTCCATAGTGCCGACACCAGGTTGCATTCCCACCAACAGCGGATGAGAATTCCCTTTTCTCTACATTGTCACCAACACATTATTTTTTGTCTTTTTGATAATAGACCATCGGATGAGTATCAGCTAATATCACATTGTAGCTTTGATTTGCATTTCCTTGATAATTAGCGATGTTGAGCAAGTTCTCACATACGTGCTGGCCATTTGCATGTCTTTTGCAAAATGTGTATTCAAGTCCTCGGTCATGTTTTAATTGGGTTGTTTGTGTTTTAGTAAGTTGTGTAACTTCTTTATGTATTTTGGACATTAACCTCTTATTAGAAGTATGATTTGTAAGTCTTTTCCCATTTAGTATGTTGCCTTTTTGTTTTGTTGATGGTTTCCTTTCCTGCGCAGTAGCTTTTTAGTTAGATGTAATACCATTTGCTTATATAAGCTTTTGTTCCCCTTGCCTGAGGAAAGAATCCAAAAAATATTGCTAAAGCTAATGTCAAAGAGCTTACTACCTATGGTTTCTTTAAGGAGTTTTATGGTTTTGGTCTTATATTGAAGTCTTTAATCCTTTTTTGAATTTATTTTTGTATATGGTGTAAGATAGTGGTCCAGTTTCATTCTTTTGCATGTAGCTAACGTGTTTATTTCTGGCCTCTCTATTCCTTTGATCTATGTGTTTGTTTTCATATCAGTACCATACTGTTTTGATTACTTTAGCTTTGTAGTATAGTTTGAAATCAAGAGGCATAATGCCTCCTCCTTTGTTCTTCTTTCTCAAGATTGCTTTGGCTTTTTTGGGAGCTTTTGTGGTTCCATACAAATTTTATAATTATTTGTTCTAGGTTTGGTAAATATGTCACTGGTATTTTGATAAGAATTGCATTGAATATATAGGTTGCTTTAGGCAGTATCTACATTTCTAAGATATTCTTCCAGTTCATGAGCATGGTATATTTTTCCATTTGTGTTGTCCTTTAATTTCTTTCATCAAAGTCCTACAGTTTTCAGAGTGCTACATCTCACAGATTTTGGAAAGTTGTGTTTTCATTTTTATTTGTCTCAAGGTCTGTTGTGATTTACACTTGGATTTATTCATCACCCATTGGTTGTTTAGTAGCGTGTGGTTTCTTCTCCATGCATTTGCATTTTTTTTTCCTGGTTTTCTTCTTGTAATTGATGTCTACTTTCATACCATTGTCATTGGAAAAGATACTTGACAAGATCTCAGTCTTCTTGAATTTATTGAGACTTGTTTTGTAGCCTAACATGTGATGTGTCCTGGAGAAAGTTCCATGTGTACTTGAAAGAAGTGTGTATTCTGCAGTTTGGGAATGAAATGTTTATATATATATATCCAGTCCATCTGGTCTAATGTGTAAAGGCCAGTGTTTTCTTATTGATTTTCTGTCTGGATAATCTATCCACTGATGTTAAGTGAGGTATTAAAATCCACTAGTATCATTGTCTTACTGTAAATTTTTCCCTTAATGTCTGTTAATATTTTCTTAATATATTTAGATACTTATATATTGGTGTTACATAAATATTTACAAATGTGTTATCTTTTTCTTGAATTGGCCCCTTTATCATTGGTAATGTCCTCCTTTGTCTTTGGTCACAATCTTTGTTTCAAAGTCTATTTTGTCCGATACGAGTATTGCCACTGTAGCTTTCTTTTTATTTGTTTGCATGGAATATATTTATCCATCTCTTCATTGTCATTCTGTTGTTCTTTAGATCTGAAAGGAGTCTCTTGTAAACAGCACATGGTATATAGTTGTGTCTTGTTTGTTTTTTTATCCATTCAGCCAAATTTTTGATTAGAGCATTTTTTTCCTTTTACATTTAAAATAACTATTAATAGGTATGTACTTATTGCCATTTTGTTACTTGTTTTCTGATTGTTCTTGGAGTTCTCTGTTCCTTTCTTCTCTTGATCTCTTCCTGTGTGGTTTGAGAATTTTCTTTAGTGTTATATTTGAGTTCCTTTCTCTTTGTCTGTCTGTTGTAGATTTGGGGTTTGTGGTTACCATGATGTTCATGTATCTTGACCTACACATATAGCAGTCTGTTTTAAGCTTATAGTCACTTAACTTCAAATACATTCGAGAAGCACTACATTTTTACTGTCTACACACACACACACACACACACACACACACACACCTTTGTTATTGATGTCATATTTTGCATCTTTTTATTTTGTGTATCCCTAAATTACTTAATGTAGGTATAGTTGATTTTACTATTTTTTGTCTTTTAACCTTCATACCAACTTTTTAAGTGGCTAATCACTGCATTTGCTGTATATTTACCTTTAGTAGTGAGATTTTTTTTTTCTTTTGTATATTTTCTTATTTCTAGTTTTGGCCTTTTCTTTTTGCTTCAAGACGACCCGTTAACATTTCTTGTCATGCCTGTTCAGTGGTAATGAGCTCCTTTAGTTTTTGCCTGAGAAACTCTATTTGTCCTTTAGTTCTGAATGATGATCTTGCTGTGTAAAATAATCTTGGATATAAGTTTTTCCCTTTTAGCACTTTTAATATATCCTGCCACTCTCTTCTAATCTACAAAGATTTGCTGAAAAATCAGGTGATAATCTTATAGGGCTTTCCTTGCATATAACTCTGTTTTTCTCTTGCTGCCTTTCAGATTCTCCTTTAACTTGTGCCATTTTTATTGTATCTCAGTATGGATCTCTTTGGGTTCATCTTATTTGAGATTCTATGTGCTTTTTGAACCTGTATAACTATTTCCTTCCCAAGGTTAGGGATACTTCAGCTATTATTTCTTAAAATAAATTTTCTGCCCCTTTCTCTTTCCCTTCTCTTTCTAGAGCTCTTAAATGTGAAAGTTAGTATGCTAGATGTTGTCTCAGAGGTTTCTTAAGCTATCCTATTTTAACACTTTTTTGTTCCTTTTGTGGTTCTGATTGAGTGATTTCCACTATTTTGTCTTCCAGATCGTTGATCCATTTTTCTGTGTCATCTAATATGCTGTTGATTCCCTCTAGTGTATTTTTAATTTAAGTTACTGTATTCTGGTTCATTCATTTTTATATTTTCTAACTCTGTTGGAGTTCTCACTGTGTTCCTCTAATTCTTTTCCCAAATTCAGTGAGCATCTTTATGACCATTACTTTGAACTCTTCATTTCATTAGTTTTCCCATACCTCTGGGATTTTTGTCTCATTGTTTCATGGAGAACATAATCCTCTGCTCATTTTGCTTCACCTTCTGTGTTTGTTTCCGTGAATTAAGTGGTGAAGCTACCTCTCCCAGTCTTGAAGGAGAAGCCTTCTTAGGAGCATCTTCTCTGCAAAGTGTGTTCCTAGAGCTAGAGTGTGTGTAGGCTGGGGAGATCCCAGGATGCATTGCATTGGGGCCAGCCTGGTGGGTCAGCTGGAGCTGGTGCAGGTGCTGTCCGGGGGTTCCAGCTGAGCCACCCCAGTGCCACCCTAGCAAGACAGCTGGAGCTGAAGTGGGCACAGTCTGGGATTCCTGGGTCTCCCTTTGTTGGAGCCACCCTCACAAGATAACTGGAACTGGAATGGACAGGGGCTGGGTTAACCTGAAACATACTTCGTTGGGGTCAGCTTTGTAGGACAGCTGAAGCTGAAGTGGGTACAAGCTGGTGGGGTCTCTAGGCATGCTGCGCTGGGGTTGCCTTTGTGGGTAGCTGGATCAGGCACACTGTGCCAGGGCTTCCTTAATTGGATGGCTGAAGCTGTAGTGGTCATTGGCCCTGGAGGTCTTGGGATGACCATACCAGGGCTGCCTTTGGAGGATGGCTGGGCCTAGAGTGGGCACGAGCCAGGGGTTTCCTGAAGTGTGTGTTCTGTGGCTGCTCCAGTGAGACAGCTGGTGCTGGTAGAGACATGAATGAGGGGGCCCCAGGGTGTGCCATACAAGGCTTCTTTGGAGGGACAGCTGAGGGGGATGTAAAAAATGGTGCTCATCAGTGCCTCTGACCCCAAAGAGTTCCAATAATTTACTGGTCTCTGGCAGATGCTCTAGGGTTAGTAAATAGATTTCCTTCACTTATGGTCTAGTTGACTTTAAACTCCATTTTTTCCCCATCCCCCGTGGTGCGTAAGTACATGCAGCTTCCTCAGTGATATCTCTCCCTATTGCAAGTTGTTGCACTAGGGTTGGGGTTCCTATTACCATGTCGCCCTCTGTTCCAACCTTCGCTGTGTGGACCCTCTATCATTTGTTGTGCAGAAGCTATTGAAATAGCCCTCAGTTGTCTTCAGGGGGTATTGCTCAATATGTAGGTTCAAATTAGGTGTGTTTGTGGGAGGAAGTGAGTTCAGGTCTTCCTATACCACCGTCTTGGACTGCCCTCTGAAATGTTATACATAATGTTACTATGTGACCAAGCAACTTCGCTCCTAGTTAATACCCAAGAGAACTGAAAACACATCCACTCCAAATCTAATACACAACTATTTATAGCACCATTACTCATAATGGCCAAAAGTAGAAACAGCTCAAATGTCCATCAGCTGCTGAATGTATAAATATAATGTGGTTTATACATTAGAAGGAATATTATTTGGTCACAAAAAGGAATAGAGCGCTGCCATATGCTTGAACATGCATAAACCTTGAAAACATTATGTTAGATGAACATAGCCAGTCAAAAATGCCATATGATGTATGATTCAATTTTATGAAATGTCTAGAATAGGCAAATGCATAGAGACAGAAAATAGATAAGCAGTTTCCAGAGCCTAGAAGTAGGTAAGAATAAGGAGTGACTGCTACACTAATTTTTATGGGGCTTTTTATTGAGGTGGCGATACGTTCTAGAATTAGGTAGCACTGATGCTTGTACAACTCTGTGAAATATACTAAATACTACTGAGTTTTAAAATTAAAAGTGTGAATTTTATGGTATTGAATTATATCTTAATAAAGCTATAGTATATAAAAAAAAGGAAAACTTTTTGAATTATTAAGTAACATGTCATTAAAACTATAGTAATTTGGGTTAAGGGAAGTAGTCTTAATTCATGAACCAGAACAAAACTAGGAAATCATTGCCCCGATGTGTGCATTGGGAAACATACTTCAGTTAAAAATTCTCAGTAGACATACCTCCCTGCCCTATCAATTGGGGCAACTCAGTATCATGGTAGTGCACTGTTTCTGGACCAACAACAAGGAGAACCTAGCCTGAATTATAGTTCAGGTTCTGAGGGCAAGTGTACGTGAGCTATTCGACAAGTAATTTTATAGTTCTGGAGCAATATATAGGGTTCGAATTAGACCATCGTTTGAACAGTCTACCTCAGGGCAACGTCTTCAGGAGTATAAAAGATAGTACATGGTGGAATGAGTAGGAGAGTCTAAGAGAATAAAGGGACCCCAACCAGAGTAAATCTGATTTTATCTGTTTTATTTATTGTACTATGTGTTGCTCTACTAAAAAGTTTAAAATTCCCCAGACTAAATGTTTTGAAAATGTTTTTAAGCTGTATCACTCTAAAGGCTCTGTATAGGAATTTCTATTTAAATACAGTCCTCTGTCTTTCAAATATTTTCTTTGAAACCCCTGCATTCCTCCCCTCCCCAACAAAATTACATTGTGCCTGAAGGTAGACTATAAACTATCTGCGGTGCCACAAATTTTGAGTGCGTACAATTCCAATTAGGCTATGTGTTGCTATATTATTTGATTGATTCAAGTGTAGTTAACATGCAGGGTTATATTAGTTTCAGGTGTACAATATAATTCAACAATTCTATACCTTTCTCACTGCTCATCAATATAAGTAAAAATGCCATATCTTAAAATGTCACAGTCTTAATCTCCTTGATGTATGTCACCCATCCTGCCATCCACTTCTCCTCTGGCAATCCCCATTGTCTGTGTTTAAGAGACTCGTTTTTTGGTCTCTTGTTTGTTTGTTCATTTGTTTCTTAAATTCCACATATGACTGAAATCATACGACGTTATTCTTCTCTGACCGACTGACTTCATTTAACATTATGATCCTAGGCCCATCCACATTGTTACAAATGGCAAGATTTCATTCATTTTTATGGCTAATACTACGTTATGTGTGTGTGTGCACACGCCACATCTTCTTTATCCTTTCGTGTATTGATAGACACTTGAGTTGCTTCCGTATCTTGGCTATTATAAATAATACTATGATAAACATAGGGGTGTATGTATCTTATTGAATTAGTGTTTTTATTTTCTTTGGGTAAATATCCAGTAGTGGAATTACTGGTTCATATGGTAATTCTATTTTTAATTTTTTTAGTAACCTCTGTACTATTTTCCACAGTGGCTGCACCAGGTTGCATTCCCACCATCAGTGTAAGAGGATTCCTCTTTTTTTTTTTTCCCACATCCTTGTCAACACCTGTTGTTTCTTGTGTTTTTTGTTTTAGCCATTCTGACATGTAATGTGATATTGTGGTTTTAATTTGCATTTCCCTGATGATAAGTGATGATGAACAACTTTTCAGTGTCTTTGGGCCATCTGTATGTCTTCTCTGGAAAAATGTTATTCAGGTCCTCTGCCTGTTTTTAATCAGATTATTTATTTTTTTGGTGTTGACTTCTTTAAGTTTTTCATATATTTTAGGATATCAATGCTTTATAGGATGTATCATTTACAAATACCTCCTCCCATTCAATAGGTTGTCTTTTTATTTTTTTGGTGGTTTTCTTCCCTGTGAAAAATCTTTTTATTTCAGTGTAGTCCTAGTAGTTCAATTTTGCTTTTGTTTCCCTTGCCAAAGGAGACATATCTAAAAAAATGTTTCTATGGCTGATGTCAAAGAGATCACGATGTTTTCCTCTAGGAATTATACTATTTCAGATCTCACAATTAATACATTTTGAGTTAATTTTTGTGTATGGTATAAGAAAGTGGTTCAGTGTCACTTTTTTGGATGTAACAACCCAGTTTTCCCAACACCGTTTGTCAAAGAGATTGTCTTTTTCCTATTCTATATCTTTCCTTCTTAATTGACCATAAGAATGTGGGTTCATTTCTGAACTCTTTATTCTGTTCCATTGATGTACATGCCCATTTTTGTATCAGTACCATACTGTTTTGATTATTACAGTTTTGTAGTATGTTTTGAAATCTGAGATTGTGATACCTTCACCTTTGTTCTTCTTAAGATTATCTTGTGATTTTTTGTGGTTCCATAGAAATTTTAGAATTATTTGTTCTAGTTCTGTGCAAAATGTTGGTGTTTGGAAAGAGAAATTGCATTAAAGTTATAGATTGTTTTTAGTAGCATGGACATTTTAACAACATCAATTCTTCCAATCCCTGAGCATGGAGTATTTTTCCATTTGCTTGCATCATCTTCAATTTTTTTTTAACATTTTATAGATTTGAGAATGCAGATCTTTCACCTCCTTGGTTAAGTTTACTCCTAGTATCGTATTATTTTTGGTGCAGTTGTAAATGTGATTGTTTCCTCATTTTTCTTTAGCTACTTAATTATTGCTGTATAGAAATGTAAAGATTTCTGTAAATCTAATTTGTATCCTTTGGTTTTACTGAATTCATTTATCAGTTCTAGTAGTTTTTTTGGCAGTCTTCAAGGTTTTTTTCATAATATATTTTTTTTAAAGTCAATTCTCTTCCCAACATGGGGCTCAAACTCACAACCACAAGATCAAGAGTTGCATGCTCTACTGACTGAGCCAGCCAGGAGCCCCAAGGGTTTTTTGTTTTGTTTTGTTTTTTATATATTGTATTATGTTATCTGTAAATAGTGGAAGTTTTACTTTACTTTACCAACTTTTATGCCTTTTATTTCTTGTGTGATTGCTGTGGCTAGGACTTCCAGTACTATGTTGAATAAAAGCATCAAGAGTGGACATCCTTGTCTTGTACTTGATCTTAGAGGAAAAGCTCTGTTTTTTGCCATTGAGTATTACATTAGCTGTGGGTTTTTCATCTGTGGCCTATATTATGTTGAGGTATGTTCTTTCTAACCCTATTTTGTTGAGAGCTTTTATCATGAATGAATGTACTTAGTCAAATTCATTTTTTTTAATCTCCTGAAATGATCATATAGCTTTTATACTTTCTCTCGTTAATGTCATGCATCACGTTCATAGATTCGTGAATATTGAACCACCGTTCCATTCCTGGAATAAATCCTGCTTGACTGTGGTAAATGATTTTTTAACATATCGTTGGATTTGTCTTGCTAATGTTTGGTTGAGGATTTTTACATTTGGGTTCATCAGAGATATTGACCTGTTGCTCTCTTTTTCACAGTGTATTTTTCTGGTTTTGGTATCAGGGCAATGCTAGCCTTGTCGAATGAATTTGAAAGCTTTCCTTCCTCTTCTGTTATTTGGAATAGTTGGAGAACAGGTATTAACTCTTCTTGAAATGTTTGGTAGAATTCACCTAGGAAGCCATCTAGTCCTGGAGTTTTGTTTATTAGGAGTTATTTTATTACTAATTCAATGTCATTGCCAGCAATCAGTCTATTCAAATTTTCTATTTCTTCCTGATCTAGTTTCACAAGGGTGTATGTTTTGAGGAAATTATTCATTTCTTCTAGGTTGTCCAATTCATTAGCATATAATTTTTTATAATATTCTCATAATCCTTTGTAATTTCTGTGGTGTTGGTGGTTACTTCCCCTCCTTCACTTCCGATTTTGAGTTATCTTCTTTCATGAGTTTGGCTAAAGGCTTATCAGCTTTGTTGCTCTTTTGAAGAGCTAGCTCTTGGTTTCATTGATCTGTTATTTTTTAGTCTCTTTTTCATTTCTTTCTGCCATAAACTTATTTCCTTACTTCTGGTTTGGGCTTTGTTTGTTCTTCTTTTTTCTAGCTTCTTTGCATATAGGGTTAGGTTTTATTTGAGATTTTTCTTCTTGAGGTAGGCCTGTTTTGCTATAATCTCGCCTTTTAGAACTGCTTTTGCTGCATTTCAAAGATTTAGAACTATAGTATTTTCATTTACATTTGTTTCCATTATTTCTTGATTGATTAATCCATCATTTAATAGCATGTTATTTGGCTCCCATGTATATATGTTCTTTCCAGATTTTTTTCCTGGTGATTGAATTTCTAGTTTTATAATGTTGTAGTCAGAAACAATATGTGATATGACTTCATTCTTTTTGAATTTATCAAGATTTGTATCCTAATATGTGATCTATTCTAGAGAATGTTCTATGTACGCTTGAAAAGAATGTGTATTTTGCTGTTTTAGGATGGAATGTTCTGAATATATCTGTTAGGTCCATCTGCTCCAATGTGTCATTCAAAACCACTATTTCTTTGTTCATTTTCTGTCTGGATGATCTATCCATGGATGTAAGTAGGGTATGTAAAGTCCCCTACTGTTATTATATTACTGTCTATTTCTTCCTTTATGTCTCTTAATAGTTGGTTTATGTAATTGTTGCTCCCATTTCAGGTGCATAAATATCTGCAGTTGTTATATCCTCTTGTTGGATTGTTGTCTTTTTCATTAGGTCATGTCCTCCCTTGTTTCTTGCTACAGTCTTTGCTTTAAAGTTTATTTTGTCTGATAAAAGTATTGCTACACCAGCTTGCTTTTTCCTTCCATTTGCATGATAAATGTTTTTCTATCACTTCACCTTCAATCTGTGTCTTTAGCTCTGATATGAGTCCCTTGTAAGCAGCATATAGATGGGTCTTGCTTTTTTATCCATTCAGCTACCGTATGTGTTTTATTGGAGCATTTAGTCCACTTACGTTAATAGTAAGGACTGGTAGATGTGTACTTACTGCCACTTTGTTATTGGTTTATGGTGGTTTTTATAGTTATTCTCTGTTCCTTTCTTCCTTGCTCTCTTCCCCTGTGGTTTGTTTGTTTTCTTTAGTGATATGCTTGGATTCCTTTCTCTTTATTTTTTGCATATCTATTACATGTTTTTGATTAATGGCTATCACTAGATTACATGTATAACACGCATATAGCGGTCTATATTAAGTTGGCAGTCACTTAAGTTTGAGCCTTATATAAAAGTCATATATTCTTACTTCCCCCTTCCCCACATTTTATCTATATGATACCATATTTTACATCCTATTATTTTGTGAATTCCTTGACTGATTTTTATAGATATAATTGATTTTACTGCTTTTGTGCTTTATTTTTTATTTTATTTTTTTTTAAAGATTTATTTATTTAATAGAGAGAGACAGCCAGCGAGAGAGGGAACACAAGCAGGGGGAGTGGGAGAGGAAGAAGCAGGCTCATAGCGGAGGAGCCTGATATGGGGCTCGATCCCATAATGCTGGGATCACGCCCTGAGCCGAAGGCAGACGCTTAACTGCTGTGCCACCCAGGCGCCCTGCTTTTGTGCTTTAACCTCTGTATTTGTTTTATAAGTGATTAATCTAACACTTTTATTATGTTTGTATGTAGTTGCAATTTCTTTTTTTTTTTTTTAAGATTTATTATTTTTAGAGAGAGAGACAGAGAAAGTGTGCCTGCGAGCAGGGGGAGGAGCAGAGGGAGAGAGAAACTCTGTGCTGAGGCCAGAGCCCGATGTGGAGCTCCACCCCACAACCCTGAGATCACAACCACAAGATCACTGCCTGAGCCCAAACCAAGAGTCAGAAGCTTAACTGCGCCACCCAGGTGCCCCCCCTCCTTTTTTTCCTTTCCTAATATTCTTAGTCTGGCTTATGGCCTTTTCTCTTCATGGAAAGAACTTTCTTGAACATTTCTTGTAAGGCTGGCTTCACGGTGATGAACTCCTTTAACTTCTGTTTGCCTGAAAAACTTTTGAAAAGCTTTTTCATCTCTACTTCTATTTTGGATGATAGCCTGGTTGGGTAGAGTATTCTTGACTGCAGGCTTTTTGTTTTTGTTTTTCTTCCTTCTGGCATTTTGAATATATTATGCCACTCTCTTCTGGCCTGCAAAGTTGTTGCTAAGAAATCAGCTGAGTGGCTTATGGGGTTTCCCTTGTTTTCTTTTCTCTTGCTAGTTTTAAAATTCTCTATCACTACTTTTTGCCATTTTCATTATTATGTGTCTTGGTGTGGACCTCCCTGGGCTGATTTTGTTGGGAGCTCTCTGGGTCTCCCGGATCTGGATATCCATTTCCTTCCCTGGGTTAGAGACATTGTCAGTTATTATTCCTTCCAATTAGTTTTTTGCCCCCTTTTTCTCTCTTCTTCTTCTGCAGTCCCTCTGATGGTAATGTTATTATGCTTGATGATATTGCTGAGATCCCTTAACGTATTCTTTTTTACTTTTTTATCTGTCTTTTTGATATTTGGTTAGGTTGCTTTCCATGAATCTGTCATCCAGCTTGCTGATTTGATTTTGTGCCTCTTATAATCGACTATTGATTCCCCTAGTGTATTTTTAATTTTGGTTATTGAGTTCCTCATTTCTGAGCAGTTCTTTTTTATGTTTTCTATCATTTTGTTGAAGGTCTGAGATCCTCCTCACTTTTCTCAAATCCAGTAGGTATCTAAGACCATTAATTTGAAGTCTTCATGAGGTATATCACTTATCTCCATTTCATTAGGTCTTTTACTATGGTTTTGTCCAGTTCTTTCATTTGGGACATATTCCTCTGTCTCCTCAACTTGTCTAACTAACTCTCCATGTTTGTTTTTGTGTATTAGGGAAGTCATTTATGTCTGCTGATATTAAAACTAGGGACCTTACAAAGAAGAGGTCTCAGGGTGTCCTGTAGCACAATGTGCCCTGTTTAGCAGAAACAGGCACTTCAAGGATGTTTCTTCTTTGGGTTGCATGTGCCTTGCTCTTTGTCTGAGCCACATTTGCCTTCAGTCTGGTTGGATGCAATGGCCCCTTTGCCTTTTCTGGGCTGGGCTTGGTCCTTCTGTTGTGAAAGGACCACTCTGGGGCCATCATGGACTGAGAGTTGGGTGGTGTCAGTAGTCAGACCAGATGCCTGCTCTCAGCCTGTTTCCTGATGTTGCACTTGCACTGAACTGCAGGGTGCCCTCCATGCGTTGTCCTCTGAGAGGCTTTTGTTGGTGGGTGGCCTGCAGAGAAGCTATCTGTTGGGGCTATGGTCACACTGACCAATAGGGTTCTTTCCCTGCCTTGTCTCCAGAGAGGCTTTTGTTGGTAGGCAGAGACAGCAGACAGGCCAGATACCTACCAGAGCTGCAAATGCACTGATTGGCAGGCACTCTCTCTGTAGTGCTGGTTATAATTTCAGCTGCTGGGATGATAGTGTAGTGGTATGTGTGGTTATATTACCTTCTCATGGCAGGAGTCACTTTGAATTGGTGGCGGTTCTTTCCAGGGCTACTTGCAGGATGAGACTAGGCAGGAGTCAGTTTGAATGGATTCCTGCTAAACAGGATGGATTGGGTGGGACAGTCCACAAGAGAACACAGGGGCAGGGTATGTGGTATTAGCAAGTGAGGTGGTGAGTGTTCTTGCTGGTTCCTGCAGGTGTCTGGGTATCTAGGCTGGGAAGTTGGGAATATAAATGGTGCCCTCCAGCTCTTTTGTTCTTGGAGAAGTCTTGTAAAGATCCCTGCTCCTCCAGAATACATTCTCAGATGAGTAAATGAATCTCCTTTCTGTAAACCCCAGACACTTTTCAAACTATTTCTATGCTATATCTCAGTGGGGTTGTTATATATGTTTAAAGTGGTAACTCCATTTCTTGATGCTCTTCAGCTCTCCCAGAGCCAAGCCCACCCATTTTTAAAGTACCTGGAGTTAAGCCCCACTGGCTATAAACACTCATGAAGTTAAGCACCACTGGTTTTTGATGCCAATTGTCATGGGAACTTGTCTTCTCAGTGCAGGCCCCCTGTGTATGGGGTGCTTGGGGGTTCTGTTCCTCTGTGCAGGCCCCCTGTGTCTGGTTTGCATGTGGTGTCCCTTTTATTCGTCATTAGTTTCCCTGGGAGTTTGGTGCCCAATTGCATCTCTGCCCTTTCTACTTTTTTTTTAATTCTTTTTTTATTATTATGTTCAGTTAGCCAGCATATAGTACATCATAAGTTTTTGTTGTAGTGTTCAACGATTCATTACTTGTGTATAACACCCGGTGCTCATTACCACACATGTCCTCCTTAATACCCATCACCCAGTTACCCCACCCCCACCCCCTCCCTTCTGTAACCCTCAGTTTGTTTCCTGGAGTCTAGAGTCTCTCATGGTTTGTCTCCTCTCTGATTTCTTCCCATTCAGTTTTCCCTCCCTTCCCCTGTGATCCTCTGCTCTATTCCAGTTCTCAGGATGCAGAGAGAAAGAAGACACTGTCAAGAAGCCTAACCTCTGAAATTGTAGCCAGGCCTTTCTACTCTTTTTGATATGACCTCCTTTCTATGATTAGCAGAGGAAAGTCTCTTCCATTATTCCAGGGTTTGTTTTCTGAGTTCATTGCACTGATGTGACTATTTTCTAGGAGTGTCCGTGGAACAAGGTGAGCTTAGGATCTCCTACTCTACCATCTTCCCCATCCCTCTGTATTGCTGTATTACTAATATTTCATTTGATATCGTGTCAAAGTTGTGAATCACACAAGCCATTCAAGAGCCTCTTTGCAAATACTTGAGTGGCAGTTCACACATAGAAATATATGTGTTTTCTCAAGTTGGAGATGTAATTCATCTAGTAAATATGACCGAATATATATTCATTTCTATAAGGTGCTTAAGTGGCCTCTTCACTTTCCTGTGTCGATTGATGTTTGAATTTCCCAGTACAATGAAATAAAGATTCATATTTTGAGTAAATCCTGAAAGTTTAATAGCGGTCTTATGTGTCTATTGCTTTGCTTTGTTTTGTTTTGTTCTCAGAGTAGAAACTGGAATCTGTAGTCACAGAATGGGGCCTAACATCTTCTATTTTCAAATGAACTAAAAGTTCAAAAGTTATTGCTTTTGAGCCAACTCTCCTCCTTAAGATTTTCCTTAAAGGTGATGCAACATCCTCATGTGGCAAAAGAGCATAGTTGGTCATCTTAGGATACCAAATTTGAAACAAAGAGAACCGGGGAAATAGTATATTGTGAGGTTCTTTGTTTTATTTTTATCTAGATTTTAAATATAATGGGGTCTGTGTATTTAGGGGGTATATTTTGAAGTCCTCAAACACTTTAGAAACTTGTAGGATTCAAGTCTCCTTTTCCTATGAGAATACATTTAAAGAATGGGAGATTTGGGGGCGCCTGGGTGGCTCAGTCGGTTAAGCGTCTGCCTTCAGCTCAGGTCATGATCCCAGGGTCCTGGGATTGAGTCCCACATCGTGGGGGGGGGGGGGCTTGCTCAGCAGGGAGCCTGCTTCTCCCTCTGCCTGCTGCTCTCCTTGCTTATGTGTGCTCCCTCTCTTTCTGACAAATATATAAATAGAATCTTAAAAAAAAAAAAAAAAGAATGGGCGATGTAAATCTATAAATGTTGGCTTTCATGCTGCTTTTTGTCTTCGTAGCATTAACTTCTGAGCATTCTTTCCCTAAATTAGCAATGTGGTGTGTCATATTGGTTGTTTGCCTTTCTTCATGGTATTTTTAAGCTACTCCCCTCAGTTCCAAAGTCCTTGATTTTTCAGAAGCTTTTTGTTGTTTTTTTTTTTTTTTAAACAGTGCTAGAAGGAATAGTTAAAGAATGTTTAGATAACAAGTTACAGAATTTTTAATTTTTTAAAAAATCATATCTCCAACTTGTAAGAAAACACATATTTCTGGGTGTGAATCTGTTACCCAACATATTTTCAAAGTGATTTTGAATGCTATAAAAACAGTATAGTGGTAACCCAAATCTCTTTTAGAATTCATTCCAAATAAATAGTGATATGGACCAGCAGCTTGTGAAAAATGCATAATCCAAGGCCCTACTCCAGATATACCAAATCAAAATCTGAATTTTAACTGGATTGTACTGCATAAGCACATTGCATCTTGAGAACACTGGTTTTTATGGAACTGAAAAATGGTGGCTGTTACTTCAGTTTGAAAATCAAATTACTGCTGTTGATGACGATAGAGGAAAGAATATAAACATAAATACAGTTTATAGGTAATTTTTTCTCCTTTTTAATCTTGATACATTTTTAAATTGGGGAGATTTATATTATTTCAAGTGTCTTCTGTAATGGCAAATGCTATTGCCATTGTGATTTCATATACATTAAAATTAACATAATTCATATCTGCACTAAAAGCTACACACACACATCTACTAATAATCCATTCCAAAAATATCCCACTGAACCCTGACCAGTGTGTTTGTACATTTAGACAATGCTCCTTCTGGGATTTCCAGGCCACATAAAATAGCAAAGAGTTCATTAGAACGATGTCACCAGCATAGCGATAATTAAGGCTGTATCAGCAGTTTAGGGGTTTATAACTCTGCTGTAAAGTTGTGCTCTGGGATGAAAGTCAGCACAAAAGCTCAACCTGAGAGTAGGTTGTTTGCCAGATCTGGGAGGAATGTGGGGGAAATTGATTTCATTGTTTCTGATTCACTATCTGCTCATCTGATTCTTGGTGGCATTTGAATGAAGATGTTTTATGGACTGGTAATCATGGAGAACTGGTGTTTTCACTGATGTCTTCATAGACTTTACTCAAACTGTAACAATTACAGTAACTCAGATGGTGTCACTGTTTATATTACATAAATGGGGACAAATATGCATGGAAAGCTATTAAAAGGGAAAAGGAGTAATTCTAATTAGGCAGAAATGGTAACATATTTCATCAAAGGAGGATACAGCGGATTCCTAGGTTGCCTGTATATTTCTGCCAGGGAGACACCAAGGCATGCTCCTGTGAACTGCTCTGGGATACTTAATTGGTAAACAAACATTGATGCTCAGAAAAGTTTAGATCTAGCTCTTTTAGAAAACCGATACTCACATCTGATTTATCTTGAATGTATCTGAAGAGCCAGTGGCTAAAGGGATGTCTCACTAAGTGAAACAGTCCTGGAGCTCTAGGCTTTTCCAGCTCCTTTGCCGTCGCTTTGCTCTTTGGAAGAGAGAAACTTGCCATCCTGAGATTTCCAGCTATGGTAATCAAGAATATAATAGGAGTGAACTCCTATTATAGTCAATTTGTGATTAGATACATTGTCATCTTGGGTACACGTTTAAATGTGGTTTTAGGCAGTTATCTGGAATGTAGTCCCCGTATAAATAATTAGGAGCCCCCGATTTTCAACAGGGGATTTAATATTAATGGTGTGTGTCATAGTTACAAGCTGGAACTCCTGAGTAAGACAGAACTGGGTTCAGATACTGTTACTGCTCCCTTTACTATCTGTCTGGGCTTGGGGCAAATAGCTTCATACTTTTGAGCTTCTGTTTCTCTTTCTAAAATGTGGTGGTGATTATAGTAGCTACTTCAGAGGATTGTTATAAAATTTAAAAAGATATTCTTGCAAAGCACAGTGTCTGGTACATGGTAGCTATTACTACGTTAAGTAATGTAGTGGCCTAAACAAAAAGGCTTTACAATTTGTCATTTATTGATTGATTCACTTACTCATATTCCACATATTTATTAATTGTTTTCATGTGCCAGACACTCTGATTAGATGCTGGATACAACGGTGAACAGGGCAGCTAGAATCTCTTTCTCACTGAGCTAATCATCTGGTGGAAAGGATGCAATCAAATAACCATGAATTATAATAGGTGTCAGAAATGAAGCCAGTAAAAGTTTAAGATGAAAAGTAACAATGGGAAGAGGGGCATGATAATTAATTCAGAGTGTTCAGAAAAGGCTTCCAGCAAACAGTGTCTATAAAGCTAATAACCGAAGGACAAAGAGTGCTTGGAAGATGAGCTCAGGGAAAAGCATTTCTGTTGAAGAATCGTCAGCTGTGTATGTCTTGAGGTAGGAAAAGTTTGGTATGTACAAGGATATGAAAGAAGGCCAGCGGCTAGACCATAAGGAAAATGAGGTGGAATGATGAGATTAGCTCAGAGAAGAAAGCAAGGGCTAGGTAGCTCTGAGCTTTGTAACCCAGGTGAGAAGTTTTGAGTCCGTTTCCAATGTAGACAGAAGCCCTAGGAGAGATCATGTAGTCAGGTTGACAGCTTAGAAGGAGCTTCAAGCTGCCCTATGGAGAATGGCTTGAAGAAAATCAACAGTGTTTCTCTAAGCTTCCTCCTTAGTGATCAAAGGGAAAATTTCCAAACTTCCATATCTGGGGCTATTTTATAGCTGACGAACTCTGGGACATTACATGTTTTCATTGTCCATGCATCAGGGACTGGGGGAGATGGTGCTCAGAAGGCATTTACTTGGTAAGTAAAAGCAGCTTTTTATAGCAGAACCACTCGAGATCACATTTACTGTTGTTTGGAAAATCACCTCATCATTCATAATTTCATTAGGTCATAACTTACTTCCAGGAAAATTATATTTTACATCTCCCTACTTTCTTTGCACAAAAACACCACTTTGGGTATTTTTAAAATTTAAAATTCAAGGACATGTGCCAGATCAGCGTATTTCTCTGATTTTCTCCTCTCTAGGTGGAAAACATTTTTAGGCATGTTACAACAGAGTACTACCAAATGACCTTCAGAACTTAATTTGAGGGCATAAGCATCACAGAGTGAATGTGGGAGTCTCATTAGGATTTTTGTTTTGCACCATGTTTTTTCTGCTTATTTGGTTCGTCTTTCCTTTTTGCTCATTTTACTTGGGCATGTATTTTTAGAGAAACTGACTTGAGGGTTTTCTTTTTTTGCACTCCACGTGTTGCTGAATTATTAAATAATAATGTAATAACAAGCACTTATCTAGTGCTCTATTCAAGGACTTCTTATTTGCAACTCCGCCCCTGGAGAACACTGAAGATGGTTCCTCTGTAAACTTTCCAAAGTAACATCAACTACTCTGTCTCTTCTTGATGCACCCCAACGATGCTGGAGTTTGCGTTTATTAGTTATCAGCTAAAGGAGTTGGATGATACACATCTGTGAAGTAGAAAATTGTTTCTCTTGAATTGGGTTTGAAGTCTAATAAGGCAACTTTGCTTAAATGCATGCTTTTTAAGTGCGGAAGGACAGCCTTCTACGTGTCCTCTGTCTTCCTCACCCATTCATTTGTGTGTTTATATGAATGCAAATAGATTGTCAACCATGGGTAAACCCTGTAGGCAAGTGAACCAGGGCACGTCAAATTCTGGCATCTGATTACGACTCGTTCCTGCCTGGAACTGAGAACGTAGAATATCGTAACTATAAGACTCCGAGTGAGCGAGGCACACTGTAAGCAGAAATGGCAGAGGAGCTTGAAGAAAATAAAAGATGAAGATTACGAAACAAAAACCTATAAGGACGTTTTGTTTGGCCCACCTGTGTTGTCCCAATATTTGAAATTTAGAGGATTTTAGACAGAGACTAGGATTCGCATTATCCCTTGAAAAATGAGTCATTTGGCAAAAGTGGCTCCTCATTCCTGCTTAGCCCAGATCAGCAGGAACTAAGTAGTGTTTGCCTTTCAAAGAGGAGGCACACGCCCCCTTGTTTGCTAGGGTTCCTGCCTCTCATTATATCTTTTAGCATCTCACATGCTTTAGTTTTTTTACAGTCCTTGCTGTACACCTGTAGCCTTCTAAGTGTATGGTCATCAGAACACTAACATCACCTATGTGGAAGGTAGCTTCTGCATGACTTCCCCCATTGGCTGCTCTTTGTCATGCCCTCGTGTGATCCCCTCCCTTTGCACATGGGCTGGAGCTAATGACCATCTTCTGAAAAAACAAAGTTCAACAAAAGTGATGGGCCTTTCTGAGATTAGGTTATAAAAGGATGTGACTTCCATCTTGCTGGCATTCTCTGTCTCGCCTTCTTAGCTTGCTTGCTTTCATGAAGCAAGCTGCCATGGTGACAAGGCACACCAAATAAGGAAGCAAGGGTGACCTGCGGCCAAGAGCCAGTCAAGAATTAAGGCCCTCAGTCCAACACCCCATAAGCAACAACCACACAAGTGAGTGTGGAAGCAGATCCTTCACCCGTTGAGCCTTCAGATAAAACCGTCCTCCTGGATGATCTCTCAGCTGTAGCCTCAGAGACCCTGAAGCAGAGGACCAGATGAGCTGTCCCCAGATTCCTGACCTAAAGAAACCGTGTTGTGTTAAGCTGCTAACATCAGAAGAACGTGTTGAGCAGCAATAGATAGATAATATATCGTATTACTTCAGAGAAAGATGGTGCTCTGAGTAGCCCATATAAGAAACTTTCCTTGGGATTACAGAAATCAAAGCAGTGAATTTTCTAATCCCATGACTGTGATTTTAGCATAATGACTGACGTTGGAGGTACTCAGTTGCTATGAAACAAAAGGCTGCCAATGGTGAGTTAAGTGTCACAGGAGACTGTTATACAGGAACGTTGTTCATATAATATTACTTTCTCAATATCATTTGAGTAGCTCTCCTTTTAAGCCCCATCAGATGTGCTTCCAAATATTCTGATGACCAAAAGTATGTCTCAGATTCAAAAAGCTTGGACGCTATTGACCACACCAGGTTCTCAGAATGCCAGACTCCGACAGGACACTATTAGAAACTGCAGACATGTGGGGCAGGCTCCTCTCAGTAAGCATCAGGTGAAGAGCCGAGGTCGCAACTCCTTTATCTGTAAAGTAGGGTGAAATCTAAGTTATGAAAGAAGCAGGGCAGGGCTAAGGCACCGGCTTCACGGATCGCGTTGGGGTTATTTTCTCATAGCTGGGGTTTTAGTGGGATTAGTGGGTTACTCAGTATCACTTTCTCAGGTGGCAAACAGGGTACTGTGCATTTCTGTCTTCAGGAAGCTGTGTAAAAGCCCCCAAATGGTACCTGTTACCGTGTTCAGGTTAGAGATGAAAATTAGTAAGAGCGCTATGCGTGGCATCCTTAGCTTCTGAGATTGTGATATTTAGGTTTTAAGTGCTACAAACAGTGCAGCAGTATCTTACTCGAAACTATTTTGACAGGTTAACGTATTCAAATACCGGAGTGGAAATTAGGAATGACGAGTGCTGGGCTGTTGCTTCACCTTGTGCCTCAGTGATGTCTTCATTTTTCTGCTTCTGTATAATACTGATTCTTTTCAGATTACCCTGAACATCCTTTTAAAGTCCTTAGTAGTATTCACATACACATAGTTCAATGTGTGTTTTAATGTAATTTCTTGCAGCCCTTAAACCTTTTCTTTGTATAAACTTTGCATTCCTGTAAACTGTATGTAAAACATAATGCTTTATGCATTATATACATGTATTAGTAATGTTGGTGAATTTAATTTCTTATTGGGTAATAATATCATGTGTTATAAATGTTTACACTTTATGCATATGATGGTGATAAATGCCAGTTGGATTTAGTTGAAAATAAGAAGAAATATATTTTGTTATCTAGGTCCAAGCAGTTAATAGATAAAATGCTAAAAACATAAATCATCAAAATTACATTTCTCTATTATGTCTTGTTTCAATAAACCTTCCCAAATAATTATCCCATTATAAAATCTTTGCAGTATTCAATACATTTGACCTGAGAGATGTGTATGTAGTTTTATTATCAATCAGTAGCATCACCTGGCCCTTGCTTCTGGTCAAAATGGTGGTTTGAGACAGCTTTCACTCTTCAAAAAATCCATTGACTAATCTTGCCCAAGTTCACTTTTAAAGTTTTCCCAGGACCACTCATTGTCCGTTAAGCATGCAAAGTAGATCAAAGGTTAATGATTCTTAATTGGGCTTCATTAAGTGATAATATAAGATCTCGAGCTCCTCATTATGCTCCGGGATTGGACAGCAATGTCATAACATCAGGAAATAATGAACTAGAAGACATGCATTATCATGCATTAGAACACTCCAGCAACTGATTATGTTTCAGATACATTGTCTCATGTGAGATATAAAGTGAGGTGCATATTAATAGCTTGGTCAAGTTCCCATTTTGAGAATGAACTATAGTTTCAGTATAATGAAGACTTTCAGATATGAACTGTTATGATTTGGGAAGACTCTATTTGAGCCTGTTTACGCTTTGTTCCTATTTATTAGCTGCCCACAACCATGAGAGGCAAGGTTATTTGATCATTCCACCACTTGCGCAGTCCACTTGAAACATAGCTTTTTAATCATGCATCACTTTTGAATTTAAGTACTGTCCATTCCTTCTTTCCTGTGTGGCAATTTCAAACCCACTTTGGTAATATACAAGGGATTAAGATAACGTATTGGCTACTAAGCACATTTTATTTAGATCAGAATGAGTCCTGTAGTTTTCATTTTGCTCAGAGAATGGGAATCCATGCATACTGAACAGTCATACTGTAGTTAACATGTCAGGGAAAATGAATGCACAAATGCATAGTGTAATTCCATGTGCTTCAGAGATAACCACAATGAGGGATAATGAGCCAACCTTGGTCTTCTGTAACGCAAAGCTAATATACTCAAAAAGATATTGCCCTTCATCACAGTTTAATGTAATTGCTCCTAATCCGTAACCTGAACAATAAACTCAAACATCTTATCCAAACACTAACATTAAGCTCCCTGTCTCCAGGATGTCAATATGACATTTTACATTCATATGCCTCAGAGAAGAGCTGGAAAGCAAAAAGTACCTCCTATACAGTGTTCTTCCTGAGTTTTGCTATGAATTTCTGTGAATAAGGAATCAAATGACTGAGTTGATGCTAACACTTATAACTCAGATGATTGACAGAAGATGGCTATGGTGATGAAATAAATCACTTCTAGAAGATACATGACAGCAGTCTCATCCTAAATCCTCCACAAAAGCAAGTAACAGATTTGATGGGCCTTGCAGGGCTGGAGGCTCAGAAATTTGTTAGAGTTCATATTTTGGAAACACTGCGGCTAGAAGCTATATCAACATATTTTCCACATTTAAGCTGGTCAGTTTTGCGTGTGCACGCGTGTGTATGTGTGAGCCTGCGTATAAGAAAAACAGAATGAGAGTGATTTTATTTTTGTAAGTATAAAAATTATCTTTTACCCCAATAAAATAACCTGAAATGTTACAAACGTATTTTGGGGGATGTCTTTCCTTCTGTCTCCAGATGAGTACTATTGATTAGCTCCTATATATACTGGGAATCTGGAAGCTCCCGTTTGTTAACAAAGCAGGTGCTGAATAAATATTGGGTTTGAGTAAATGAGCAAAGATTAACTACTCACTCATGTGGAATTATTCTAGGAAAAGAAAGATAATAGGTTTAAAGGATATTGACTGTCATCTGTGTATACTTAACCTTTCTCAAAGTAACATGTGGACCACTATTTTACTTGTAAAAAATGTTGGTTCCTGAACCCAGTGTGATGAAACAGATTCTCAAGGGTGGAAACCTGGGAAAGTGTGTTTTACACATGCACCCACGGAATCATCATTCTGCATTCTTCATTTGAGTAACCAGTGGTATAAATTCAATTTCCTGTTTGGGATGCTCTCCCCCCCACCCCTTCATCAACTTGATAAATATTTAACTCGGATATGTGACAGGAACTCTGCCCAAACACTTTCGCATGAAGCCGCCAGACTGTTTGGGTGACAGATATCTGAACACACAGCACACGTGCACAAAAACTAATCCCTGTTGGGGCAGCAGGAAGGGCAGCCCTGAAGATGTGGCATTTGAAGGGCCCTTTAGGGATGTATAGGAGCCAGTCAGGGGAAGGCAAAGAAGGGAAGAGACAGAGAAAGGACATATGCAAATAAAGAAAATCCAGAGTCAATACAACCAGGGTGGATTTGAAACCTAGAAAGACTCAATGGCTGGAAAAGGGAGTGGAGGATGGTGGCATAGAAGGGGTGGAATGGAGGTGGGAACCACCTGTGTTCATGGGTCTTCGGTACGTTCATACCACTTTCATGGCTTTGCCCCCCTGGGCATGCTTGTACTGCCTCTATTCATTTCTTTTCTTAAATGTATTTGTTTTAAAGAAAGACTTCATACTGCTATGTGAATGCAGCACTGGCACATCGAACTTGATTAGAAGGTCACTTTTAAAATAAACTAAACGGAAACAGAGTTAGGTTGTTAAATTCTAACTCAGTGTTGTCACCATCTGAAGATATTAAGCAGGAAGACTGTTCTTTGTCAAAAAGGGAGGGGAGCCGGTATTAGGAAGGAGGTAAAGCTAGCCTAGCACCAATATGAGACTTTCTCCTTGTAAGAAGATTGAGAAACAAACTTTGTCATCAGGCAATCCATGGTTATTTAGTGCCTGAGCCATGTACCAACCCTTTGGAGTAGAATCCCTACCACCTTGACGGTCTTCTATAATACATTTCCTACTCTTTGGGAATAATTATTTTAAATCATAAAGATTTTGAATTTTGTCCTAAGGGCAATTAGAAACTGTTGGAGGACTGTGAAACCGTTCATGGTGTGCTTCCCTAACTTGTCCACTGAGTACCCGGAACAGCCTGGAGCCAAAGCAGGAAGCTGAAAATATCTTTGAGTTTTCAGGCTCTGTTTTCAATATTCAAGTGTGATTTTTGTGCTCTATAGCCTCCTACAACTGCCTCTCCTAATAATAATGGACCCTTGGGTAAAGCTGGTTGCACTAAGATGTGAGAGCAGCTACTAGGCTTTTCTTTATTTTCTTTCACCATCTGACCCCTCATCGCTCCCACTGGGATAGGCACATAGTAGTACACAATGAACGTAGGTTAATAAGCAGACACATCCACTGTGTTTATAGTGTGGCTTTTCGTGGCCTCCAACACATGCATTTTTAGGGTTGAAAAATCATAGATTTCATGTATTTCTTTCTTTCTTATACTGAAGGAAAATATGTTTGGGAATTATCAATAGATTGAAATTCCTATATTTCAAATATGCTTCTAAAAACTATCTGATGGCTTCAATTACTAAGGAAGCAGGGCTCTGCATTCTCATTACTCCATTTAACCAATGCAATTCAGGTTTTGTATTTTACAAGTTGGGCTCTGGGTCACATTTCCATTGCTGAGAAGAATCCTTGTCTCATCCCCACCTGGAGCTAGAAAAGATTGCTGCTTCTTCCATAGGTGTCTCTACCCTCCTATTGACCCTTCTTCGTGCAGACAGTCTGCCAGAGCTATTTCCTTCTCTCCTTCTTTTTTCTTTTTTTTTCATCCTTCCATTCCTCCCTGTCTTTCCCTTCCCTTTTTCCCCACTTCCCTCTCTTTCTCCCTGTTTCCAATTCATTAATTCATTCATTCATTCATCAAACATAATATGTGCCAGACTTTTTTACTAAGTGCTCAGGATGTATTGAATTGCTTTAAGCTGCCAGGGAAGCTCAGACTTTTGAGGATGACACATTAATTTCCCACATTGCTAGGAGGTGGCCCCTTAAAAAACACACGACTATGTTGAGTCCATAAAATACACTCCTAAAAATCATCTGTCCTACTTTCCTCTGTGGGTAATTAGCAGGTTTTTGAAAGCATGAGAAACTTGTTCAGACAATGAATCAAGCCAGTTTCCTTCATATCCACCCAATCTTCAGGTCTGCACTCTGTTTCAGGCCAAACTTTTATGGAAATTAGGAACATCTGTGCAATAATGAAGCCCTGAGTCCCATGCTAAATTCATCTTGCGTATCATTATTTGGTGTGGATAAAGAATAAAACATGAGCATTGCTTCTTTGTCTACTCCCCACATAACTTAAAATCATTTTCTGTGCATAAGCAGCCTTTCAAAGCATCTTTACGATTTTTATTTACGGAAGTATCACACACAAAGAAGTGCGCAAATTACACATGTAGAGCTTACAGTATCATCACAATGTGAACATAACAGATCCTTAAGGAAAACATGACCGGTGACTCAGAAGCCTCTCACGCCTCTCCTGTTTACCTTCACTCCTGGCCAAAGGTATGATCTTAACAATACCCTACAAGTTGGTGTTGCCTACTCGTGAACTTTTGATGATGGCCTAATACACTGTGGTCCCATTTGTTCCACAGTATGTTTGTGAAATGAATTATATTAACTGATATAGTTTATCACTGCATGGGATAATTGTATGCCCATTTCTAGAAATCCTCTGTACTACTGAACTTTAGTTTGGAGCTATTATAAATAATGATGCCATGAACTTTATTGTATGTGTTCTGGAAACATGTATTGCTCTTGGGTACATATTTAGGTGTGGGATTTGGGGTCACTATATGCAAAGCATTAGTTTAGTTTTAGTAGAAAGTGCCAAGCAGTGTTTCGACGTGTCTTACACATTTATATTGATGCTAGGAGCAGTGCATGATAATCCTCTGGGCTTGACATTCTTGCTAGCACTTGGTTCTGCCAGTCTTTTTATTTTTTTTACCATTTGGGTGAGTATTCCAGTGGCATTTTGCCTTTAATTTGCATTTTATTAATCACTAATGAAGTTGAACACTTGTTCATGAGTTAGTGGCCTTTGGGATATTCTGTTTTGTGAGGTATCTATTTCAATTTCTTGCCCATTTTACTGTGTTGTCTAGCTTTGTCTCCCTGATTTATATAAGTTATTTTATATTCTGGATATAAGACCTTTGTTATCTGTATTATGTGTTCTGTTCTCTAGACTGCCTTTTCATTGTCTTATGGGTATTTGCTTGCTTGCTTTTAAACTTAACAGAAATTTTTAACTTGAACATAGTCAAGTTTCTAAGTACTTTTTTGCATCCTGTTTAAGAAATTCTCAATTAGGGCATACCAAGTTTCATGCTGCCTAACTTTCTAGAACATTAGTAAGAGCAAGTTTGCACAGCGATTTCCCATATCAGAGCTTGCTTAATTATTTTAGTCATTTGGCTTTCATAAGGAATTTTTAAATGGATTGGACTTTCTCTAAATATTTTTCTGTGAGCCTTCTGAAACTAGTATCTGTTAGACCTGTATTAATGTTTACAGAAGCAATCCTGGCTCTTACAGTGCAGTCCTTGTGTTTCCGTTAAGCATTAAGTGGTTTAGAGAGAAAGGACAGTAGATTTTCTTAACTCCAAATTCCATGTTTCTTTGCATTGAGGATAGAACCATGGATAGGTAAGAAAAGTTGATATTTTGACACTGACCACCATTTCATATGATGGTTCTTTTAGTTAATTTTTATTAATCCATGTAATTTTGATGAAGTATATTCTTTGTGTCCTGTTGTTTCTATTTCCTTAATAGATAAGGGACTAGGTGGCATAAGAATGGCTTATGACCATGCTCAGGTCTTTCTAGATCTAGGCTGTAGTCATAAATTTTAGACAGTCTCTCAAGTTGGATCACCACTAGCGATTATATTCTCAGGGATTGTTTGCATCATTTGAAATCCATGGAGAGTGATTTAAAATCTTGGAATGTAAAATTGTAGGATGGAAGTTGTATGAAGGTGGGATCTATGTCTTATTCATCATCATCTTCACAATGGCTAGACAAAGAGTAGGTGCTCAATAAAAGTTACTCCAATGGAAGAAAAAAGAGAAAGAAAGAAAGAAAGAAAGAAAGAAAGAAAGAAAGAAAGAAAGAAAGAAAGAAAGAAAGAAAGAAAGAAAGAAAGAAAGAAAGATGGATGGATGGATGGATGGATGGATGGAGTAGACACAGTAGCTAGCTCTCTGTGTCCCAATCTTGGCTCTTTCAATTTAACATACTCAACCATATGCCACTGTTTCCTGGCACAAGAAGTCTTGCTCCAGAGAGCAAATTTGTTTTAAATGTTGCTTCATAATGACCTTTAATAACATTCAACCCTGCACTTGTTCTTATTAACTCTATTTCATAAATTCCTGGCTCTGTACTCCAGGTTTAAATATCAGCTCTGGGTTGGCAACCAATTTCAGTTACCCTTTTGCATATTTCAATATGGCTGCCCACTCACAGCCCCATCCAAAATGGTTTTCATGGCCTCATTGAGAGTGTCTCACTCCCAACACTGGCCCTGTAGAAGTTCACAAACTGAGCCCACAACAGTGACTCTATTAAGGGAAAGAAAATAAAATTAGAGAAGGTATATTTTATATTCAGATAAAAACAGCTTGAATGATGGCTGGTCCACTTAATTATTTATTATTATTATTATTATTAATTATTAATTATTATTTAATCCCCCGAGCCTCATCTCTCAAATGAGGGTAATAATTATACCTCCCTCATACGGAGGTTTTGAATATGAAATGAGACAATGCAGGACAAAGGTCTGGCACAAAGGGAGCTGCCATTGCTATTGCTCTTGTACTTCTGTAATTCTTATTGGTATCATTGGTGATACCACCAATCTACACTAGGAATTTCTCCTGGCATGTGAGTGAACTTTGGAGACCCATTTACAGAGGAGAAGGTTGCTTGGTGAGAATGAATAAGAACAAAGGAAACTGGTGAACTCCATAGATGTTCGTATCAGACCCCAGGGGTCAGATGAACTCCTTCTCCACTTGAAGGAGATTCTGTCAAGAGGACTGCTGTTGTATGGAATCAGCCTTCTTTCTCCTTTGAATGGTGTCAGAAAGAGAGATACTAACAAATTCTAACATTCTGTTTCTTTTTTTTTCCTTCAGTGTTCATTGTCAGTCATCAAAATCTTCTTTTATGGCTATATTATACTATAGTGAAAGAAATGATTAATTCGATCACAGCGTATCTAGGATTCACTACATTACGGCTTGGCAGTCTTTCTGATATGGGGAGGCTGGCCACACTTTTGGATAAGCTTTAAGTGATACCAACATGTCATTAGGAGAGCATTTGCAAATATTTCCTGAAGATGCTGCCGCTCACCCATCTGAACTTGATTTGTATGAGTTCTGTTTTCCGAAGACAAAGTATTGAGCTGGGAAAAGTGCCCTCTTAAAGTCCGTCACCCTAAATGAGTTGGAAGGGGTTTGTGAGAGCAGAATAGGAAATTCACCACAGGAGCTGTTAATAAATATTTTTAATATATCTTTTTGAGCCAGGAAAATATAAATTTTTCATTGATTCCTAATTTAATATGTATCTGGGACTTCCTCAAACAAAGTAATACAGACTTTGAATAAGACCAGAATTCAAATGCAATAAATAAAGCATATATCCCAAGACACAGTTTAAGCAAATACCTTTCACTTCACGTTGACACCTTAGTGCTTTCAGGTACTGCCCATATTGCGGTACTCATGTTTTAGAGACCTTAAAAATTCATCAGCATCGCCCGTTGAATTCAAAACCTTGGTTTCAGCCAGTGTGAGGTGTGGACTTCAAACATGCCCCTGGGAAACCCTATGTGAATGGTCTTCACGCTGCATTTAAAGAAGGGACTGGTGATGTTGTTTTATGATTAGTGTATAGTGTGTTTATCTTGTTGTCTAGTTTCTTTTGTTTTGTCATTCTGTTCATTGGCAAATACGTGATACTACTTTTTTTATCCATATGCTGTACTTTCTCTTCTAATATCCCTCCTTTGGAATCCCCAACTACTAGGCGAAGAGCTGAGTACACACTCAGGGTAGCATGCATCATTAATTTAGACCTTAAAAGTGTTTCTCCCAAGACACATAGGACTATTATCACGGAACCATTTATTAGCCTGTTCAAGCAGTGAAAAACCGTGATTATCATCAAAATAAAGTGAATCACTTGCACGGGTAAGTTGACGCTAAAACTTGTGGCTTCCCTAAAGACCCTAAGCCAAAATTGTACCCAGTTATTTTTGTCTTTGTGTCTCTATTCATTTGGCTTTGGTGTTGTTACCTGTAGAACTGATAGAGTGAGTCTCTGAGGAAATGCTATGGAGAGGTCAAGTTCCATATTAGTAAGTTGGACTTATCAGCTCAGCCTAATTCTGTAGTTGTCACAGATTTTTTTATTATTATAATTATAGCAAAGACAGTAGAATCAAAGAAAGGGAGAGAAGACTTTTTTTCAGTGGGGCCAATACTGGGCTTAAGGTCCCAACATGTCAGGGAAATTTGACATCATGCAGGTTGGAGGCAAATACTCATAGAACTCTAAGCCAAATGATAATGTGCATTTGGTTTTCACCATGGTCAATTTAGGGGTCCTGATTGATGTAGTCATTATCCAGGACCTGATCTGATGCTATTGGAGTAATCTCCCCAGTCATAATAGCCATCGAATGAATTACTTGCTTCCTCTTGATTCAACCATTAGGTGAATTGTCATTGTAAGGTTTCCTTCCATGTTCTTGGTTTCTCTCCTTTGCTTTGGTCTCCCTTTTGTTCCCAAGGCCCTGCATAAATATACCATTAGCTTTAATTCCAAAGTATTTGTTTTCTGAGCTATGAGAATTGTCATTCTAGCCCAACAACTATTTATTGAGTGACTAGTACGTGCCCTATGCAGGGGCTTTAAGAGAATAAGCAACAAAGCTGCTTTTCTCATTAATCACTACAATTAAAAGTAAACAAATGTCTGGGGTGCCTGGGTGGCTCAGTCGTTAAGCATCTGCCTTCAGCTCAGGTCCTGATCTCAGAGTCCTGGGATCAAGCCCCACATTGGAGTGTTCCCTGCCCAGCAGGGAGCCTGCTTCTGCCTCTCCCATTCCCCATGCTTGTGTTCCCTCTCTTGCTGTCTCTGTCTCTGTCAAATAAATAAATAAAATCTTTTTTAAAAAGTAAACATGTCTTTTAGTTATAAGATGAGTAATTTCTGAAGACCTAATATATCGCACAATGACTAGCATTAATAATACTGTATTGTATACTTGAAATTTGCCAAAACAGTCTATGTAAAGCATTCTTACCAAAAGAAAAAGAAAAGTAACTTTGTAGGTAATGGATGCATCAAATAGCTTGATTGTGGGAATCATTTTACAAGGTACACATATATCGAATCATCCTATTGTATATTTTAAATATATTACAGTTTTATTTCCCAATTATACTTTGATAAAAGCTGGAAAATAATAAACAAATGTTATTAAAATTATAATGAGGATTTTAGTAGGGAAGCAAAGAGCCTCCTTTGCTGGGGGCTTTATCTAGTCTAAGGAAATACAAGATGTTCTGGAGGGCACGGTGGATCATCTGAGACCCGACGCTTGACAAGGAGTTCACTCAGAGACAGAGGGACCTGGGATATAGTTGAACAGAGGGAACAGAGTGTAGAGGGACCCAGAGGGGTCCAGGATGGCTGAAAAGCAAATAGTACAAAATATGGTAGAAAGTATCTTTGGGATGAAATGGTAGGTGGGGACAAACCATTCAGGGCTTCTTAAGCCTCATTAAAGATGCTGAGCTTTATCCTGTGGGGAATGAGAAGACATTGAAGTGTTTTAAGTATGAGGAGTCAGACACAGGACCTATCTCTTGCTCCTAAATAAAAAATAAACATTAGTATATGTCAGGATAACAGAGGATTTGGAGAAGACTTAACTCTATATATCACACTATTAACTATGGTGCTTGGGGAGTGGGATCTGCCAGGAGAGAGATACCTTATTTTTATTTTAGATACCCTATCATTCAAATATAGATTACTTTTGTATTAAAAAAAGTGTGTTTTTTTTAAGATGTCAAGTTAAAGAGAAAGAAAACCATTGTGTCTTAGCTTCAACATTTTCAACAAAAATGTCAAGAAAGGCAACAGCAAGTTAAATAGAATTAAGGAAAGAAAACTTGTCCCAAACTGTTACCTTTGAAACTTAACCAAACAGCAAGAAAACAAACAAAACAAAAAAACAAACTATGTCTTCTTCCGATGAGACTTCTTCCCTCAGCACGAAGTGGTAGCCAATAGTTTCTTGCACTGTCAAGGACAGGGACTTTGGCAGAGTGTTATTTGTTGAGTCTGCTGCATTCTTGAGAGTGTGGCTTTCATTATTATTTTGAAGACAACATTTTCCCCCAGGCAAAAAGATCTCTGAAGTGATTATGTGAGTCACTAGGAAAATAGGATTTTATTTACAGAAATTCTGTTTTTCCCAAGTTTCTCGGGTTACCTAGGCTTTAGAGTTGGGTTGTAAAAAAGGGAATAGATCTTCTCTGTATCTGTTGTATATGGTAGCTGTGTTAGCCAGCTTTCCCTTCTAACACTGTGAAATAAGCAACCCTTTGAATCCCAGTTTCTTATGACTGTAAATATTTATTTATAGGTTCATGGGTGTACCTTTCATTATGATTCAGTTGGGCTAGGATGAATTTGGTTGTGATAGGCTGTATTTCAGGCTTTGTGTCAGGTTCACTTTGGCTTTGTGTGTATTCATGCTGAGACTCGGGAAAGATTGTTACCTCTCTGGGGTATGTTCTTCCTGTGGCGAAGGGCTAAAGCTCAAGCCAACTGGTGGAATCTTGCAATGCCTCTTAAACCCATGGCTTAGAATTGAAATACTATCATTTCTGCCCACTGCAAAACAAGTGAAATGGTCAAGCTCAAAGTCAGTAAGATAGAGATGCATACTCCGCCTCCAATAAGGGGACTCACTACCAGGTTACATGACAAAGGGCATGTACAATTCTATCACAGGGAGAAAGTGAGACACTGGGAATAATAATCCAGTCTACCTTGGTGGCTAAAGTATCATTAAATGGGAGTCACCTTTGCTTTCTCCACTTAGACTATGCCATTATACAAATTGGAACTCTTCAACCACTATGGAAAAAAAAAAAAAAAACTAGAGAATTATCTCTACGGATACACTAATAGCGGACTTGATGTCAGTTGATTAAATAGTAAATCCTGTGCTACCGTTATCAAAGATACATTGTACTCAAAGAAAATTAAATCATATGATTAAGCAGTTGTTTTGGGGTTTTTTTTTTTTTTTGCCACATAATATCCACTTAAGGTATTCTTCAGGGATAAAGAATAGTTGTAGGCAGTAAATCAGTTAGAAATTGTAAAACTAGAAAGGAATCATTTCCAGAAATGATACAACATCAGGAGCCTGTATCAAAAAACAAGCTTGTCATTTTTAGCTAATACAGCTAATTTCTTTTTTTACCAGGATTGAGGTTGAGTTAGAAGTAATAAAGTAATAAAAACAAAGTAATAAAACAGAATAATAAGTCAAGAGTACTGTTTTTGAATGGGAAAACATGGGTAGACTCTAATAGTACTCGATACATTTAGTTTTCAAGTTCTCATTAACAAAGTGATGCTGCTTTTAAAAATGGTAACAAAGTGGTCAGGACTAAGAGTCATCTTACAGGCTAACTGCGTTTAAAAAAAATGGTTCCATTGTGTACATGGACCACATCTTCTTAATCCATGAGAGACTATAGACTCTGGGAAACAAACTGAGGGCCTCAGAGAGGAGGGGAGGGGGGAATGGGATAGGCCGGTGATGGGTAGTAAGGAGGGCATGTATTGCATGGAGCACTGGGTGTTATACGTAAGTAATGAATCATGGAAATTTACATCAAAAACTAGGGATGTAGTGTATGGTGACTAACATAATATAATAAAAAATTATTATAAAAAACAAAAAAAAAACAAAGTGTACAGAGACTTTTTGGTTTCAAAGAGACTTTTTAAAAAGAGATTTAAAAGACAACAACTAAGTACAGTGAGTGGAACTTAATGTATATTTGGGTGAAGCTACTTAATAAAAGGATCTTTTTTGGACAGTTGGGACATTTGAATATGGACTAGATATTAAATGATGTTACTATTTTTGTTATGTATAAAAAGGACAATTGTGATTATATAAAAAAAATTCAACACATAAAATACCAGGGAAAAAAGTAAATGCCTTAAATGCGCTTTAAAACACAGAATGGATAAGTTGTGTTGTGTGTCAGCCATGTATCCCATGTACCTAGACGCCCTTTTATGACATTTTGCAGAAATATTATTTACCTGCAGTGACCTCCAGTTATGTCCCAGAGGTTTCGATTGTGATTTACAATTCACTGTGCAAATGGGGAAGTCAGGATGGCAGAGTGGGTAAGAGCCAGACTTGGGAGAACTTAGTTAGGATTTGTCACTCTCTGTGCCTCAGATGCCTTTTATGTACAGTGGGGTAATAACAGCACATGGGTGTCAGGGCTGTTAGGAGAATTAACAGAATGAATACTTAGAACACACCTAGATTATCTAGCACATAGTTAGTGTTTCTTAATAAATAAATGATTGTTAAATAATAGAGCTTATAGGTTAGGTGGAGGATGGAGATGGGTCCTAAGTGGGAGACCTCCTTTTGTCCTTTTCCTGCTGTAGTGGGTTAAATTCTGTCCTCCCAAAAGATACATTGAAGTCCTAACCCACAGTATCTGTGAGTGAGATTTTGTTAGGAAGCAGTCTTTGCAGATGAAGTCAAATTAAGATGAGGTCATACTGGATTAGAGGTGGCTCCTAAATCCATTGACTAAAGGGTATCGTTAAAAGGAGAAGACAATTTGGAGTCACACACACACACACACACACACACACACGGAAGAAGGCCATGTAAAGATGGAGGCAGATCTTGGAGGGATGGAGCTACAAGCCAAGGGATGACAAGCATTGGTGGCAAGCACTAGAAACTAGAAAGAGGCAATAAAGGATTCCTCCCTAGAGCCTTTGGAGGGACCATGGGCCTGCCAACAACTTGATTCAGACTTCTAGCTTCCAGAACTATGAGAGAATAAATGTGTTAAGTCACCCAGTCTATGGTTATTCATTATGGCAGCCGCAGGAAACTAATATGATAGTTATGCAACCAGGGGCAAAGTACTTCAGCGTATGGAAACTTCATTTTCTCTGCTTTAAAATGATAGTGGCAATGGTAGCTGTCCCATAGGGTGTCAGGTCTTAAATGTAAGGTGTCTAATACAGAGACTTGCGTATATCAAGTATTCATTACAGGTGTGGCTTTGTCGCCGTCATCATCATCAATAATGGTAATTTCCTTCTCCTAGATTTCTCTGCAATAGTCACTCTTTGAGTCCAGCCACTTCATTTCCTATAATCCTGTTTAAAGTACATGTGTTCCCTGTATTCTAATCTATGTCTGGGCCCTCGTGTGCTTTTCCAATGTTCTCTTGATGGCAGAGGAGGACGAGGGTGTGTTTGAAGGGGTTGGATTGGGACTATAGCCTGAAATAGCCCACAGCATTTGGAAATGTTCTTTCGAGCTTCTACTAAAATTGGGTTTGCCCTGTAATTTATGTGCATTTGCTTAGATATAAATATGGGTGCTCTGAATTACAACCTAAATTGCTTAATTTCCTTCTAAATCCTCAAGGGGAAAGTTTATGCCCTGGGAGGATATGACATAGGCTTCTTATTCTTATTTACTCCTCTAGTTTCAGTACACTGCTACAAACATCTGGGCTTGTTAACATTTTAGTTAAATAGAGTTTGAGAATTTCTTATGTAGAGATGCTTATGACTATTTCTTAGCTGGAATTCCACATATGATCTTTCCATCTTTAAATACTAGTACCTCGAGACCAGTAGTTCTCAACCAGAGGTGATTTGCCTGCCACCCCTCCCCCCCAAGGAAGATTTGACAGCTGGAGGCATTGTTAGTTGTCGTAACTGAGGATGCTACTGGCACTTGTGGCGAGAGGCCAGAGATGCTGTACAGCACCCTTGATGTACAAGACAGCTCACACAGCAAGAGATTATCTGATCCCGGATGTGAGTATTGCCAAGGTTGTGAAATCTTGCTCCAAGCCATGCCCAGAAGGATCATGTTGTGCTTGACTGTATCAGGCCATACAGATTTCTACTTTGCATTGAGGTCATTACCATATAACACTCGATTATTTTTTCCCCTGTGTCTCCCCCCACAGGTCAATATCTTTTGTGTTTTGTGGTTCCCTTTAGCTCTTAGCACTGACCCTGGGAAGTGGTAGATGCTCAATAAATGCTTACGGATGGGCTCTACTGCTATGAAAAAGTCTTGCACCCAAGTCACTCTGCCACTCAATGATTAAAAAATATGTATTTTTCTGTCTTCCTATGGTTCAAATAGCACCGGAAATACATAGGATTTCAGAAATATCATGGTTCTTAGAAGGTGAGTTATACATCAAAGAGCTGAGGGGAGGGGGGGATGATTCTCCAACAAGGGCAAGGGAAGCCAGTTTAGAAGCAGGGACCTGGTTCTGACCTTCTCACTTGTGTGTAAACAGTTCTCACCAGGCCCAGAGGTTGCTCTGTTCCTCATAACTTAATACTTTTCCCTAGGCTCTCAAAAGGGGTAAAATGGTAATGCATTCCTCCTATCAGTGGGTACCTTTAGTTCATTGTTCTGCACTCCCATTTCTCCTGGAACCATTCCCTAATTGCCTCAGCCTCCAAGAATACTCTCATCAGACCCTCAGTTCTCACACTGCAATTAAAGCTGTCATCACGTCTCACTGGGGTAGCTTTTTGGTATGTTTGCCTTTCTCTCTCGACCATGAACTTCTGAAGGGCTTGGATCTTACTTATCTTTATTCTCCCAAGTACCTGGAATATGGTAGGTGCTTGGAATGTATTTGAAAGGGTGAATGAAACTTGGTGATAGTAAATGTATGAATCAGTCAGTTTGGATGATACCTCTATGGGTCTGTATTTGTACTGACACGTCGGTTTCCCCATGTACCATCCCTGTTATTTTAGCTGAGGAAATGCAGTTGGTGTTAACTTAAGGAAAAAGCAAAGGGAGGTTTATCACCTCAAATATTTTCAAAGATCCAGAGTGTAGTTGCATATGGGGAGCAAAAATGATGTGGTGAAATTTCTGTCTTTCATTCTTCCTCCTAGTTCTGCTTTCCTATGTTACATTTCCTATATGATTGGAACCAGGTGTCACACCTGCTGTTTTCAGCACTCCATGTCTCTGTCCATCTCATGAATGGGCTTTCTCAACCTGGTGGGCAAGACAGCCACCATCGATCCCTGCTGAGTAATCACGCCCTGTACTTTCTTTAAAGAAGAACTTTAATTGCTTCAGTTTGGGTCATTTACCAGCAACTGAACCAATCACTCTGGCCACACGGGTTGGATCATTTGATCAGAGTTAACCATAGGACCCAATCTCTAGCTGGGGGAGTTAGAGAGAACTCCAGCCAGCTGCGTGGAATGGATTTCAGAGAAGAAAGAGGTATTTCATCACTAGGAGTAAGTGCAGAAAGAACCGTGAGACAAGAAAGCAGAGGGAATGCCCAATATATCAGATATCCTATCACAGATTCAACATGTGTTGCTTCTCTCTTTTTTCTGCAAGGCCTAGAATCAAGCTTTATACCCCAGCAGTAATTGGTGAGTATATATAGTCATCAACTGAAGAAAATGTGTGATAATTTACTATGTTAGGTATTGCCAACACTCTGGTTTATTTAGAATGATTTGCCAGCAAAGTGCATGAAAAATACCGTAGCCCATAAATAGAACATTTATGCTCTGCTGAAATGTTTCCTGTAGCATACTGCATTGCTTTTCTTAACAATACAATGGTAAAATTTAGGAGGACTAAGTGAGTATGGTATGGATTATATGCTTTCATTAGATCAGGTGTATTTTTGGAATTACCTGACTTTTACCTAGTACGTTCTATGACAGTTCGATCAGAAGGACCAGCTCCTTTGAGGTTGAGGGAATGCAATGAGCATTGCATCAGGCAACAATCGAAATTCAGGACCATGGTGACTTTATTCTCCATATCAGTGGCAACATCTAATTATAAAGAAGGAAATGTCAGTGCCTTTTTAAAAATAATTGCTGGCAGCATGGTTGTATTAAATCTAACTTCAGTTGACAGGGACTACTTAAAATTATTTTACAAAAATGTGCAATCAGACAAGGCATAAATATATCTTTGTCAAAACAGCAAGCAAGAGCTCTTGTTTAAAAACTTAACAAATATTGTACCTTCAGGCTTTGATGGTACACTAGGTTCCAAATGCACTGGTGAAAGAAAAGTATTTGGAGAACTAAGATCTGGAAGTTATATATTGTTATTTTGTATGCTGGGCTTAATTGTTCCTGAATATAGTGGATTGAATGTTCCCAAAACTTGAATTACGTGTAATTAAATATAATGTAACTGAAGTTTTGCTAGGATGTTAGCTCAGTGGGTGCAGGAATTTTTGTCTCTTTCGTTCAGTACTGCATCCTCAGGGCTTAGCATGTAAAAGTTATCCAATAAATATTCATGGAATGAATGAATGGTGATTAGTCTTTAAAAATCCTCATGTTTCCCAACAATGTAGACTTAAATATTGGACATACATTTCCTAGAACCATTCGTAACATATATCAATTTATCAACACATAATTAATGAGCATCTACTTAATTGCAGTATAGTATTCAGTTCTGGAGATTAAATAACGTGATTTCTGGAGATACTAATCAAAATTCAATCAGGAGCTATTCAAATTATCTTAAATGAAGAAAGGGAGCTTATTGGATTATGTTTTGGGAAGTCCAGGAAAGTAAATATGCCCTCAGGTATGGCTGGATCCAGAGGTCCTAAAGATAAAACCTGGATCCTGTCTCTCTTTCTATATTTTTTTATCTCTACTTTCCTCTGGGTTGCCTTAATTCTTATACAGTGTCTCTTCACCTTGTATCGAAGGTCACAGGAAGGCCCAGTTTCACCAGGCATTACAAGTAGCAATCCCAGAAAAATCAGTCCATTTCTCCATCCTCTACATCCATATGAATTCCAAAAGTGACTCTGGTTATCTCTCTTTCATGATATTGCTCATTTCTGTACCAGTACTTGGGTCTACAGGAAGAGAGACACTCTGACAGATGAGCTTGAATCCTGTGCCATCACTGGGGCAGGGAATATGTAATTGGGACTGGCAGCCTCTGGGACTACCATGAAGTAAAAAAGAGGTAGATCCCAGACAGAAGGACAAAGTAAAAGCAACAAGCACAGGGCAGGACAAGATAGATGTCCAGATGTCCACTACATTCCCTTAACAAGCTCTCTGTATAGAGTTTGATTTCAGTGGTGAACTTTTCCAGCTCCCTTCTGAGCAAGCTGAAATGGTCAGGCTGAAGTGATTTGCTCAAGGTCATCCAGTGAGTTAATGACTAATCCGTGAGATAACTAACATCTACAGTTTCCTGGTTGAGAGCCTGTTTCCACTGTATCATTTGGGCTCCCAGATGCCCTATAAACCCACTTCCTTTTTTCCCCTTCACTTCAAACATAAGTATTCCCATTTAGTAAATCATATCCTATTACAGAATTATAAAGTACATTGGTCAATTGAATTTCCACATACGGGATAAAACTGACCTCGTATGTCACGTGTGGGGATTCCGTAACTTGGGTAAGCCCGAGAAAACGAACCATGACTTGATAACACTGCAGTACAAGGATTATGTGAGAGAGGATTTCTTTGAACTTATTCTGTAAGATACGGGTGAGTTTTAGACATCACCCTCTTCCTGAGATGATTAAAATCAGTCCAATAACAAGGGTTTGTACTTGATGAGCTGGAACCCTTAGTCGATAAACCCAATGGAAATCATTGCAAGGATCGGGGCTCTGGCTGCGTTCATTTCACAGCCCCTTTTCACACAGCTAGTACCCTCTGCGATAGTCTATACTTGTGAAGAGGTGAATGACAGTGAAGGAGTATAGGAAATGGAAAAGAATATCGGGCTGGGAGTCCATCAGGGCTCTGTGACTCCGGGCAAGGCACCTTAGCTCTGAGTCTCACTTGCTAACTCTGTAAGAAGTGGGTATTTAAAGCATACGTGCTAGGTAGTTCCATCAGTAACTGGTAGTTTACATTGCTCTCATCAGGCAAGGGTGAACTTAGCCTGGCATTAGAGTCATGGAGACTGGAAAGGGTCCCTCGATAATCTTTTCTTCAAACCACTATATTTGTTGGTAATTGATGTGAATTTCCAAAGGAACAGATTATAAGTGAAATACAAATTATTACAAGCTGTGCCCCAGAAAAAATAAAATTACTGTTTACCTAAGCATGTATGAAGAAAAAAAACGGCAATTATTCCTAGAATTTGTCCCGCTAACATGAATAAGAAAATACTAGGTAGCAAAATACTAACCTGGAGAAAGGGGAAAAATTAGATATTGTTCAGATTTTCTCTTCATTTAAATTGAGCTTTCTGGAAACCTGTAAAACATTCCGTGGTTAAAATGCTCTGGAATCCTTCACAGGGGAAGTGAGAAGTGGTCGTCCTCACACAGCAGCCATATGATGAAGGGCATGGCTTCAAATTTCCTTTTCATTCCACATGCCACCTGGAGATTGGAGTGATTTTACATGTTTTCATTCTTTGTTCTGTGTTTTAATTTAAAACTGCAGATGTAGACATAACGAACCAGCCATCTTTGTTGAGTGGTAAAGAAATTTGGAGTAGGGTTTAAACTATGTCTAACATGATGAGGTAAGAAAGAGATACGCTGTGTGTTAAAGTAGGATAATGGCTGACTTGAATTTACTTCTCTGTCACCATAAAGAATATGATATTTTCTTGGAAAAAAAAGTGATATGACAACCAATGACAGATAATAGCTGGTTGACAGCCTTAACATAAAATAAATGTTAATTTTTCTTCTCTTTACTATGTCTCTGATTTGTCATGAAATGCTATAAAATATGTGTTGATAATAAGGTACTCATGTTTTATAAAAATACAACAATTTCCAAATGACATTATTCAGGGCTCTTTCAGTCTTAGATCGAAAAATCAGCTTAAATTGGCTTAAGCAAAAAAAAAAAAAGAAAGAAAAGAAAAAGATTTATTGATTCATATATATGAAAAAATATATATATCTTCAGGAACAGTTGGATCCAATTATTCAACATCACCATTAATCATGCTCCAATTTCTAAGCTCTGCTGTCCTCTGAGTTGGTCTTGTTGTCTGGCAAGGTCTTTCTGTGTGAAGACAAGAGAGCTACCTTCCAGCCCCCCTGTCCGGCCCCAGTTCCTGATTCACATCCTTTCACCTTAATTACCTTGAGCCCAAGAAAACTACTTCTTTTTCAAGTGGTTCCAAACACAATGCTGGCGTATCTCATTGGACCAACTTGGGCTACACCAATTCTAGTTTAACATCAACAAAATCCATAAATTTTGTGTACATAGTATGTAATAAAGGTTTATGGTCAAGGTTAATACTAAGGTGCATGACAAGGACTACCCTAATTGTTACCAACCTGCATGACAGTTTTTAGAAAACAGGTCTTTTTCAGCCCCATCTTAGCAAAAATTGAGGATACTGCCTACTAGTGAACACTATGGGGTGACTTCCTGGTAATCAAGATCCATAAATTTAATATAGTCTGAAACTTTCCTATTCTTCAAGCAGGGGTCCAAGATCCTACACATTATGATTTCTTTGTGTTTTCCAAAATAAATATTAAAATGTCACGGTTACTTAAAACCGGTTCTTTTTCTATAAACCAGCAAATAAACTCATAAGAGTAAAAAATATGTTCACATGTTACAGGGCTATCTATGCAGTAGAATGTCACTACCACTCGGATTGCCTTTTTTTCTTATTGCCTTTCTGAAATAGCAAACTCCATAGAGCAGACCATGGTCATGAGCATGTCATGCTAATTCTCAGGGCCCCACCCTAGACTTGCTGAATGCAGAACTGTGGAATAGCAGCAGTCTGCATGTAGTCGAGCCATCAGAATCAGTGTGATTCTGATACACACTAAGCTTTAAGAACTACCAATTGGGAACCCATAAGCGATTGGTTGTCATAGTTTTATAACAATAACAATTCCATACGAAATTTTCTTCTGATGGGACTAGCACTAGCAGCAGTAGTAGTGATTAGGAATCTCTTACTGTATGCCAGGCATAATGCATATCTCATTCGATGACCACAGCTCTTGAGTTAGGCACTCTTAGTAGTCGCATTGTATAGAAGAGGAGATTAAGAGAAAAAAGGTGCTTATTTAGAGTCATACAGCTAGTAAATAGCAACACTTCATTTTATCACCCATCACATTCTACAATTGTAGCACTTGGAAAGGTACTCTCTCCAGGTAGCAATGGAATAACTGTAGACTTCATACTCACTTTAATATAAACTCCGCCCATTTTTATTTTTAGCTGTATGAGAAAAGAAAAGATGGAATTATTATCATTTTTTTTATCTTAAAATATTTTCCATGGTAAGATACAACTTGCCAGTCACTGCTGTGCAGAAGATATGAAGCTTGGGAGCTATCCCTTCTATCTGTCTGGACCTGTGCACCAGTACAACCCAGTCATTTTACTTCAGTCACCGGTAGCCTCAGTAGAGCCCATCATGTATTGGAAACATTAGAGCACACCATGTTGATTGGCTCAATGGTGTAACCAACAAGGTGGTAATAGCAAGCAGAATCAAGACAATATGTCTGGGCACCGTTTTCCTCTTGGCCCCGTGTCCTTTCTGGGTCCACAGTCTGAGGGAACACGTTTCTGTGCAGGTGGGGTCCTGCCAGATTTGAGGGAAGAGCTGAATCCTTTCTGCATCCTGCCTTTCGTGACTCTTAAGTCACAGATCAGGAGAACCTACTCACTTAATTTGGATCCTTTCATTTAGGGAATGGCTGCCTCTTGAACTGAGCTCAGCCACAGAAAGGCCACATTCTTATTTTGAGAATAAAGCTGTGTCTGTTCTCCCTGAACAATATCATAACCCCTAACTTTCAGTGTCCCGGGAAGCTCATCTCCCTATAAGAAAAAAGAAGCAAGGCAGCTCTCCTGGTTTCAGGTACAAGCCTATATACCTGTGCTGCCCTTCTGTGCACAATGCCCTCCAACCTGTCTGCCTTTGTGGTAACCATAGTTGAAAGATGGCTCCCAAGATCCCCACTCCCCGGTGTGCATGACCTGAAGAAACTCCTGCTCTTGAATATGACTAAAACTTATCTCATTGGGTGACCCTTTAAAAGAGGGTGGAACGGTCAGAGACAGAAAAATCAGAAAAATCCAAAGCTGCAGGGACACCTCCTACTTTTTATGCCGTTTAATGGATAGGGCCTGAGAGTGACCTCCGGGGGCTGAGGTCCTCTACCAGCATGTAGGGAAAAAAGGGGGAGACCTCAGACATACAGCTGTAAGGAAATGAGTCCCATCAGAAACTTGAGGGTGCTTTGCAACAGATCTTTGCCTAGTCAAGCTTCCAAATGAGGGCATAGAGAGCCAGTACCTTGATTTCAGCTGTGAGAGACCCTGAGTGGAGGACCCAGCTGAAATGTTCCAGCCTCCTGACACACAGAAGCAGCGAGATGATACAGTGTTTTAAACCCCTGTGTTTGTGGTGATGTGTTACGCAGCAAGAGAAAACGAATACAGCCTGAAACATGCTTAGCCCTCCATCCAGAATATTCCATCACATAGCGGTGATTTCCAAGACTGTTACACAAAAACTAGATAATGTAGTTTCATAGCAAAGGAGAAGCAACACAGAAATGCTGCGATTCTCATAGACAATTAAGTTAAGGGGATAACACATCATTTTGTCACTGTCCCTTCTTGCTTCTTAACCGGTTTATTTGCCATCTCCTGCATGCGGTATTATCTGTTCTCTGCCATCTCAGCCCCTGAGTTTCTGGCTTCCAGTGTGTTCACACATTGATTCAGAACTGCAGTAGTATGTTTTGTTTCTGCAATTGTTGAAATATTTTCATTGTATCATTAAAACTGCAATATCCCATGGGGCGCCTGGGTGGCACAGCGGTTAAGCGTCTGCCTTCGGCTCAGGGCGTGATCCTGGCGTTGTGGGATCGAGCCCCACGTCAGGCTCTTCTGCTGTGAGCCTGCTTCTTCCTCTCCCACTCCCCCTGCTTGTGTTCCCTCTCTCGCTGGCTGTCTCTATCTCTGTCGAATAAATAAATAAAATCTTTAAAAAAAAAAAAAACTGCAATATCCCAAAGACCTTTTTGTCTTTGTTGTTCATGTTTGTGGTGTTGGAGAACGGAGTATTTTTGTTTCATAATACAGACACAACTAAGAGCAAAAGTATAAGCTCCAATACAATTTATATCTAATTTATTGTCTCAGATTGAAATTCAAGAATACACAGTCCAAATTAACGGATATGAAACCACTAGTAACAGAAATTCTGGGCCTGTCTTTTAAGCCCATATACATCAGTTTTAATTTTTTCCTGAAGTATTGACTTAAAGATGATTTGAAAGCACCAAAGTTCATCACAAAGATCTATTTTGTTTTTCATTTGCTGCCCTGGGTCTGTAAAGACCTTGCATTTGAGAGAAAAAGAAAGGGAGAAAAAAAAATGTAACTATCTCTCCTATTACCACCAAGTCCTATTTTGGAAGAATTGTCTATTATTTAACACCTTCCATTTGTTTTACCTTAGAAGTGTGATTCCATTATCAGAACCTGAAGAAATTGAAACTAACTTAGAAGGCTTTGTCACAAGTATCTTGACTCTAGTCAGGAAAACTAGGCTTGTCACGGGTCTTCATTTTTAGGGTCTTTCCTCTAAAATGAAAGGTGATCTATATAGATGACAACTCAGGGGACCATCCCGAGAGTCCAGGTATTATCAGCAAGATCATCGGCATTCACACACATTAATTAGGCCCTTTTGTGATCAGCTTTGCGTGCTGACTAATGCCTTCACTTTCACTTCTTTTTGTTTTCTTTCATTGTTCTAATGTGTCAACTGTATCTACCCTTTGGCCTGGCACAATGAAGAAAGCCACTTTTGATGCCCAGTGCGTCATGGCACAGCTCCCCAGGGCTCAGCAGGACAATAAATACCCACGACTCCCTCTCCATGCACATGCATCTATTCTTCTCTAATCCCATTCAGATAGCTAACCTGCTGTTGCTGCTACTAGCTGCCGTTAGTTACCATTTTTGTAGTATTTTTTTTGTTCCAGACCCTGAGATAGTATATTAGTTAGCTATTGCTGCCTAACAAATCACCCTGAAACTTAGATGCTAAAGCAACAACAAACATTAATTATTTCACCATTTCTGTGGGTTAGAAATCCAGAACTGAATTAGGGATTTCTAGTTCAGGGTGTCTCATGAAGTTGTAAACAAAATAGTGTGTAGGGCTGCAGTCATCTGAAGGCTTGATGGTGGATCCCATGCTGAAATAACCCACACACCCAACCAGCAAGTTGATGCTGGCTATTTGAAGAAGGTCTTAGTTCCTTACCACTTGGCTCTCTCCATGGGGCTGCTGGAGTGTTTCCACAACATGGCCGCTAGCTTCCCTCAAGGCACAGGGCACAAGGGACAGCAAAGCACTCATAGCTTTAGATTTTATAACATAGCCTTGGAAATCATACACCACCATTTCTGCAATATTTTACTGGTTGTGCCGGTTAGATTGACTCAATGAGAGGACTTAACAAGAGCATGAATCAGGTGGTAAGAATCAATGTGGAATCAATGTGGCCATCTTGGAATGTAACTATTAGATATAGGTATATCACATAATTTTTGCTTACAAAGTTTATTTTCTGTATGCTAGTCTCAACTACCAAGTATTTTTCCTGCCTTGAAAGATGTGACAAAGAGAATGGATTCTGAGCATATTGACTAATGCCTTAATTTCATGATGCTTATCTCTGAATCTGTCTGAATCTCAGTATTTAAAAATAATTACTTCCATATTAGTATTTGCCAGTCACCGTTCTGGGCACCAAGGATACCGTGGAGATTGAGGTAGGCAAAATGCCAGCCATCATGGAGCTTATAGCCTAGGCGGGACAGACCCTAAACAAGTAAATAGCTTTGTAATGAAAATGAATGAGCACTGAAATAGGAAATAACTGGAGAGTGGTGGTTATATAGGATAGGGTAGCCACAGATGAAGAGAGAACATTCAATCCAAGACCAAAAAAGCATGATTAAGGAACCTGTGATGTAAAGATAGGGAACTGTGAGGGGTGGGGGAACAAGTCCAAGGAAAGAGCGAAGGCAGAAGCCATTAGGGAAAGAATTTGGCCTGTTAAGGAACTAAAAAAAAAGATCAGTGTAGTTAAAGCACAGTGAGTGGGGAGGAGAGCGACAGGAGATGAGATTGGGGAGGAAAAAAACGAAAAAAGCCAAGTCACATGAGCCTTGTGGGTCACTTCTAAATGCAATGGCAGCCATTGAGCCATTGACAAATTTTAGTAGAGAAGCAAGGTGATCTTCTTTATGTTTTGGTTTGACCACTCTTGGCACTGGGTAGAAAATGGATGGTCCATCCCACCTGCTGTTACTTTTGTTCTTCTTTTTGTTTTCTTTCATTGGTTCTGCATGTGCACGCCCAGCCCTGTGGCTGAAGTAAACATGGAGCTGCTAGATGGGCTTGCAGCACACCATTCCAGCCACAGGGGGAGCTGTCATCTTTAGAAGCTCTTAGCCTATTCCACATTCTCTCTCAATTACCTTAGCGTTGAACAAACATAACTTTCTAAGGGTGGTATTTGTACAAAAGACATTTTAGGCAGAGAAACAATAGAACATAAACCTAGTGAGGTTACCAGTTTCTTTGCACTTCAATAGGTACATTGGTACCTGATTCTTTTAGATGGTATGACCAGTTATAATACTTTATTGTCAGTTAATTGAAAAAAGGCAAATCCAGCTAATATAAGTAGAAAATGAATTTACTGGATGACTACCAGGGGACTTGGAAAATTGAAGGGAATGTTGGAAAAACATCTTTTAGGAAACATACACACACACAGAAATCAGTACCTGGCCATGATTTAAGATGTAGGATCTAGTTCACAATTTCTTCACGTTGTCATTTCTGGAATGAATGGACTCCACCACTTTTTACTGTTTTTCTTTCTGCATCATTCTCCTTAACAGTAAAAATCTTGAGAGCTCATTAATGTGGCTTGATACTATGTAGTTCTGAGGAATAATATTCCAGAAGGAAATCAGGGTGTCCTTACCAAAAGTGATACTTTCCCTTTACTTTCCCTTCTTCTACCTCCAAGCTCCCTACAGGGTGAGGCAGGGGAGGATATTGGATGTATGGGAGATATTAAATCTTAGGGGAAATTAATCCTGAGATTCTATCAATCTCACACCCAGCGAAGGCGATGCCCAACTTACATGTTCAGGGTTATTTGATCAGTAAATTATGAAAAGTCATATACCACATCTTTCTGCATAATAACCTCCAGTGTAAGAATTATACCCATGGCAAATGTTTGAGACCAGCAGAGCCATCCAGAAAGTTTTGCTTAAATCTAGAAGAGCCTTTAGCACATTCTTCCAATATTGAATCAATTCAACCTTGACTTTAATAAAAAAGTATTTGACATTTGTCCATCCTTACCTCAGATGGGTATTATTATACAGAAAACATATGACATATAAAAAAGAGTTAACTTCAATGTAGATCTGTTGTTACCATCATCAGCTGTGTATGTATGTGTCTACTGTGCTACTCCTTTGGGATGGACTGAAGCTGTTTCTCAGTTGATTCTGACTCTCCTATTCAAACATATTAGCATTGATTTCTTGGATTAGCTTGTTAGAACAGATCTGTCAGGCTATCAGTCCTTTCCTTAGCATACATCGACAACTCAACATTCAGCATGGTCCAGATGCTTCTGTCTGTCCTTCTCATTCCTTTTAGTCATTTGTAGAATACAGTCAAACATACTGGGAGCAATATAGCTTAGTTACTAAACTGAATAAGAATCAAACTCTATGAATAGAAACCGTGATGCTTTGTCACTCTCCTGGCCACATGGCGTAAGTACAACTTTTGGGTTAGTCTTCCAAAATTTTCCCACCCAATGCCTTCGGTGCTTTGAGGTCTTTTCCTTTACAAGAAATTGGCATGATGAAGCTCTAGCCTTTTAACCACACAATTTCTATTGGGTAGAAGAGCTGTGTGCTTCGGAGCAAAGGCTCTGGGTTCAGTGGGACCAGAACTCAAATCCTTAGGTCATTCTTCCTCACTGTGTGACCCTATGCAATTAAGATAATATCTCTGGGCCTCTGTTTCCTTTAATTATAGTAAAAATAACTGAGGTTAAGTAATGTAATATGTGTTAAATTCTTGTTGCTGTGTCTAACACACAGCAAGAGATCAAAAAATGTTTTAAATTGCCAGCAGCAGCTTCAGTTTGTCCTTACAGTGCCTTGCAGGATGTTCCCAGGCTCCTCATACACAGGCCATCTTTGGTGATTTACTGCATTCATAAGAGAATCCGTTGCACCTGCCTTTTAAATAATAAATGCCAAATGTTTTCTTTTGAAGGTGGTAAGGAAAAAGAGACCCCAAAGAGCAAGTGGGGACTTCTCAACGATCTTAGCTCAAGTGTCTTAATAAGGGAGAAAGTTATAGTTTTGCTTAGATGTTCCATATATCATTGCTGATCTGTGAAATGAAGGGCACTCCGATTTCTGCACTATTTAATCATATCAATATAAAGCTCCATAAAACTACTTTATATTCAGTGCCACATCTTTAGTCCAGTATGCCAGGGAGGTTTCACTCTGAATTAGTGTGGTTAAAACTGAAATCAAAACCTGAGATAGTAAGCATGCCTAAGAGGAATATTAATAACAGCAAAACCAAAACAATAATAATAGAAAGATTGCACTCGACATGCCCAGAGTACTTTCCATGCATTATCTCATTTAATCTTCACACCAAATGACATAGTTCTAAAAAATTAAAAAAAAAAATGCTGAGAACATAGGGTTTGGGGGTCAGACAGAGTTGAAATTCAGGTTCTATGACCTTGGCCTGGTTATTTTTCACCTCGCAATTTTGCCATCTAAAAAAAGGAGCGTATAATTCTTGAAAAATGGAGACTTGGATAAAATGTAGATTGAGTTGGGTTTGATGGTAAGTTTTTAAATACAATACCAAAAGTATGATCCGCCAAAGAAAAGACTGATAAACTAAACTTTATTAAAAATAGAACTTTTGCTCTGGGACAGACTTAAGAGGATGGAAAGACAAACAACAGAATGGGCGAAAATAAATGTAAAACACCCAGTGAAGGACAGCAAGCCAGTAGAATGGCTTAAATCATAAAAACTGATAATAACGATTGCTGGGAAAGATATGGAGCAAATAGAATTCTCATTCGTTGCTGGTGAGAATAAAAACTGGTATAACCACTTTGGAAGACAGTTTGACAATATCTTACAAAGCTTAACATAATCTTATTATATGATCTAGCAATCATGCTTCTAGATATTACCCAACTGACTTGAAAGTTTATGTCCACACAGAAACCTGCAGGTAAATGTTAAAACAACTTCAATATGTGAATGCACAAACTATGGCATATCCATACAGTGGAATATTATTCGGCATAAAAAGAAGTGAGCTTTTTAGTTCTGAAAAGACATGAGGAAACTTAAATGCATATAGCTAAGTGAAAGACACCATTATGGAACGACTACAGGATGCATGATTTCAACGTATGGCGTTCTGGGAAAAAATAAAACTTTAGAGAGAGTTACCAGATCTTTGGTGGCCAGAGATTCAGGATTGAACAGATCACGCACAGGGGATTTTTTTAAAGCAGTAAAACTATTCTCTGATACTGTAATTGTGGATACATGACACTATGCATTCGTCAAAACCCACTGAAATTTACAGAACAAAGAATAAACTTGAGGGGCGCCTGGGTGGCACAGTCATTAAGCGTCTGCCTTTGGCTCAGGGCGTGATCCCAGTGTTCTGGGATCGAGCCCCACATCAGGCTCCTGTGCTAGGAGCCTGCTTCTTCCTCTCCCATTCCCCCTGCTTGTGTTCCCTCTCTCCCTGGCTGTCTCTGTCAAATAAATAAAAACAAAATCTTTAAAAAAAAAAAAAAAAGAATAAACTTGAATGTTTGCAAATATAAAAAAATAGTTCAGAGATCAAGGGAATCCCAGGTGAATGGAGACCGTGACAACAACAAAACTAATCATATTAAAATATATGAAACAACCTCATTGAAAAGAGTAGAGAAACACAACACTGACATGTAGTCCTGGAAATACATGGAGTTTGTAAAACAAAGGTAAAAGAAATTGTACGTAAATATGTACCATAGTTGATAAAGGTATATCCCAAAGGAGCAGGGGTTAAATGTGTATACATGTCGGTGGATAAACACATAAAAACATCCCTGCAGTAACAGTGAGCACACTTAGCGTCCAGATCTTGGTTGCTAATACTGTGATCTAATAAAAGGATCCAGGGCTCCTCGCAGAAGTGGCTCATTCAAGGACTGGGACAGAAAATAGACAAGATGAGCCTGGGGCATCTTGCAGTGCCAGAGAGCAAGCAAGTGCACACACAAAAAGTAAACACCCCACTCTGATGGGGTCAAAGGGACACAGGCACTAACTGAAAGAGCTCCCAGTGAAGAAAACTGGGAAAACAAAATACAGTGGTAGTGGGTTATAACCCAAGGTATAAAATAAGTATCCATGAACTCATTCTGATGTCAACCAATGAACACAGAGATAAATGGAAAGCAATAGACAAATCCATGCAGAATTCTAAGTAATTTATTAAGATGTTCCACCTTCAAGGAGCTAAGGCATAACTCCCCATTCTTTAAGGGTAGGTTGTGCATAGTGACTTCCTTCTAAAGTGAACAGTGTGAAAACAGGGGGCAGGAGGTAAGACTAACTTTGCCAGTGGTAAATCTGGCAAACGGTGCCTCAGCCAGGTGATTAAGGTTAACATCATCAGGGATGCCATGTTGATAGTAGGTGTCTTTGATGTAATGAGAGGAAAATGATACTTGGGCTCTGTGGTCTTCCTCTTTCAAATCTTAATCTCAGTCTAATCATGAGAAAGACCTCAGATAAATCTAAACTGAGTGATGCTCTACAAAGCATATGGCCAGTACTCCCCAAAACCGTCAAGGTCATCAATAACAAGGAAAGTCTGACAAATTGTCACAGCCAAGAAGAAACTAAGGAGTTAAGATGATTAAACGTAATGTATCCTGGGTGGTATCATGGAACAGAAAGGGGACATTAGGGAAAAAACTAAAGAAATGTAAATAAAGTGTGGGCTTTAGTTAATAATAATGTATCAATATGGAATCATTAATTAAAACAAGTGTACCACTCCAATGTAAGACATTCATAGTTGAGGAAACTGGGTGTGGCGTCTGTAGGAGGTCTGTACTATCGTCATCGTTTTACTGTAAGTCTAATATTGTTCAAAAAAAAGAATTTGTTTTAAAACTGGAGAACTGGTATGATAGTTAAGATAATGCATCGTTCAAACATTTTACATATATTGATTTATTTCATTCTTACAACTCTCGAGATAAGTGCACTTACCTCTTGTAATCTTCTCAATAATCCTTTGTGGTGCCTAATACGTGTTAGCTTTTATTATCATTATCATTTTTATTTTGAAGGGTATTTGGACTTGAAGACAATGAATACCCTTCAAGGGGATGGGCGAGCCTCAGAGATGATATGCCGAATGCTATGTACTTGCATGGCTTTCTGGGAAGAGTGTCCAAAGCACTCACCATGTCTTCAGGTCATGTGGCAGATGGCTCTTTACACAATATGTTCCCTGGGGATGTCATCCGCATCCCTCAGAATTTGTTGCTTCAATTTTCCAGCATTAATTCAATGTAAAACATTCTAGCCTTTCGGGCCCCAACTGTAGAAACTCAATGAAGGGTCTCAAGATTTCCATTTCTATTTAATTAAATACTTGTAGACTTCAGATTACCTTCTCCACATCAAATGACAAAATAGCTTTAAAATATTAATGGTGTTCTAAAGTCTCAGCTTAAAGGATGTCTTTAAGAGGATCAGATGTGACATCTTAATATACAGGTTAATTCATGACATTCTTTTAGAGGGGAGGTTTTATTCTTGATGATCCAGATCTCTGGTTTGTTGTGATTAATTCCCAAATTACCACATGTGGGTGGGGGAGGAGTAGCAGCTGCGCCTGTCAGTGGGGGCATTGCTCTTACCCCCAGTCTGCCGCAGTACTTACCACTCTCGTTGCCTTGAAGCTTTACATCTTCTATCTTTATGTCTTTGTTTAAATTTCATATACCCTATAGGTATCCGATTTATGAAAGTTAGAAATAGTAGGAGCTCCTGTCAAATATTGGAAGCACATCCAGATAGAAGAGAGAGAACTTATTCTCGGGAGTGCCAGAGAGTAAAACTTCCATAAAGGTTAACATTTACACAGAGCTAAATTTCTCCTTAATTAACCTGAGGAATGTGCTGACTTGTGGGGTGCTTAGATCTCTGCCTACGATCCTTGCTGAAGAGGAGTGTCTGAGTTGGGGTGGATGGAATGAATGGCCCCTGAATCTCTTTCATGCTTTAAGAGTGTACAGTTGTGTTTCTCTGGTACCTTTAGTTTCCTGCTGCCCATGACCATCACCAATACAACTTCATCTTCTCAGCTCTGAATGTGAAATCCTTTTGAGTGTCCTTGATATTGCTGAAGGATTTCTAAATAGTACTATTCAATTCCGAGGCATTCTTTTTTTTTTTTTTCAAAATTATTTTAAACCAAGATGTTCTCTAAAAGGATTTATAACTTACCATTAGAAATCCTCTTCATTGCATTGTAGCCCTTTAGGATTTTGTAGGGATTACTAAGGGGATTTCTTTTTATCACTAGGGAAATATGGCTGCAGCTATTATGTCTTAAAAAAATAAATCTTAGGCATAGCCTGACAGTGAGAAATGAATTTATATTCCTCTCCAGAACAGGTTTCCTTATAACCCAAAGACATCTTAAAAAGTATTTTAATTTGACGAGAACTATAGTAAAATAAAACCCAGAGGAGTTAAATCCACCTGCGAATGTAGTTTACTAATGCAGACATTATTGAACATCAAAACATAGTTTGGAATGTACAAAACTCAGTCTTTTGTGGTGCTCTGTCACTCTTCCTTTTCAGCTCTACCCACAGCAATTGCACACAAATACAGGTGTCTTCCTCTTGTCTCACTCTATCTAGTCCTGCCTCTACATGCAAGTCCATTCCACTAGCCCGTCTGCCAGGGGTCACTCTCAGGAGCTCCTCTCCTCACATACAAGGCTGTTGCGCTGTCTGGAAGTCCTGGAGAAAGCGATCTCTCATGCTCACCCTTTAAATGGCTCACCTGATTTGGTCAGGTTCATCCAGGATCCTCTCCCTTTTGCTTAACTCCAAGCCGACCGACGGATAACTTCATCAAGGGAAAGCTCTCCTATCATATTCACAGAACCTGTTCCCACTGAAAGGAGGAGAGTCCCTAGGGTGTCCACATCAGCGTGTAGGAACCTTGGAGGCCACCTTCAATACTGCCTGTCACAGACAGGTTCCAGTCGTGGCTTCGCATTAGTTATGAGTCTGTGGATCATAGTTCGTTACCAGAACAAAGAGGAGAGCTTGTACATGCTGGGCAAAAAGACACAAGAGCTACCACAGTCATCAAAGCATGAAAAGTTTTTGTCCTCCCCCATCATTTGTGGACTTAATATCATAAGCCAGCTTACAAGTTTTATAGAGCCCCACTTAATTATGCGAGTCACAGTAGGAACTCTGGCAGAGCACAAATTAGACCTTAGCAGCAAAACATTCTTAATTAGAAAAAAATGCCATTTAGCTTCTAAATTCAGTTAATTTATTTACTCGGCAAGACGAAATATTGCATGATCACTGGAATGGGTGCCCTCAAAGAGCTTATACGTTTGTGACCCAGTCATGCAAATATTGTCTGCAATACCAGGCTGAATTAAGTCTGTGCTCAAGTAAAGTGAGATCTGAGATGGCAGATGAAGAAGTGATTAATTCAGGCTGAATTGATTCCCACAGATATGGCGGCATTCGCACTGAGACTGGGAGCAGAGTAGGGTAAGACATTTAATGCTTGGTACAACTTGAATGTGCAGAGATGTCATTTCTTTAAATAATGTATAAATAATATGGTGGTCTTCACAAGTCCTTTATCCTGTCAGTAGTGAAGGAAAAAATAACTATGGGTAAATCTCCAGTCAAGATAACAGGTCTGTGATCTTTTAGTTCATACAGTCTCTTTAGGATGAGTTCAGTCTCATGTATAAGAATTATCTGGAAAAAAAAGGGCTCAGTCTCTCATTTTCACCACCACATCTGAGATATTCTCCAAGGTGGCACCTGGGTGTGTGGGTGAAGAGGTATGGCTTTCTCAGTCTTTTGGTGGAGAAGATGTTGAGGTCCTTGGGTCATGGATTTCTCTGGCTCCTGTCCACTGAGTAATGTCCCCTCATCTCTCTTTAGTTTATGCACTTTGGGGGTGGCTAATGGTATTGTTGACTTGGTCCCTTGGCATCAGTGGAGCTGGTGGTGCTTGCTGACTCAGCCTTCCTTCATCTCCACTGATAACATGGATGCCTGTGCCAACTGCCTGTAACCTCCATCTAGACCCAGCATCTGTGGTTTGCTTACAGCCCTAGTGACAGAGCTGCCTTCCTCTTCCCTGTCGGAAGCCCTCTAGTCATAACCTTAGCAGCTTCTAGTCTGATCTCTACCACAGCAGAATCAAGAGTGGATCAGGAAGGCTAAACCTCAGGACTTCCCTCTGTGTGCTCTGTGCGACACAACACAGCCTCAGACAGACATGGGAAATGGCTCAGAAGGCCATCTTGTTCCAGCACCAAATGCCCTTTCTCGTTTGCCCACTAGTTAACTCCATTCGTTGGGCTTTGGCCTAGAGTGAAGAAAATTGGGACCCAGCTTTTCTCTCCTTCTCCTCCCCTTCCTCCTTCCCATTATTTCCTTGGACCTGAAAAAAAAAAAAAAAGAAAAAGTGGGTTTATCCCTACTCTCTTCTTGTCTGGCTCTTCCTCATGTAAAACTATAACACAGAGAGACTAGATTGGCTGTTGATATGTTAAATGAGAAATAAAATAATTTTGCTTATAATTTCTCAAGAAAATAGCCTGGCTTGTAAGGCAATTGTTTTGCAACAGCATTGATTTTTTTTTTTTTTTTTGAGCTGTCAGAAGCAAAAAGTTACCTTTCTCCTTGTCTTGCTTCTGTCCCTACATTCCTAATACCCATTCTCTTCTACTCCAAAACAGGTGGATGCTCTGGAACAGCGGGGTAAAAGGAAAAAAATCAGTGATGCTTTCGAAAATCATTTCAAAGAAGGTTAAGTGGTAGTTGGGGCAGCAGAGTAGGTAGGTGGAATGGAATGAGCAAATACACAGTAGGGAGATTGTCGAGGGCTGTGACGCGCAAAAACAGGGTATGACTTTGCCATTTCAATTAGTTTAATCTCTTCAGATACGCCATTAAAAGTCATGATATTTGCAATAAATTGGAACACAAAAAAGAGTTACCTATGATGTAGTAGCAGAACTCACGGTGTACGTTGAAATGTACTTTGTCCAACTTTGAAATGTACCGAGAACGACACCTGGGAGGTGCTTGGGGGCCAACTCGGGAGCGTCTTTTCCCTCAAGATACAAAACTGCTGCTCTGGAGGAAACCAAAAACCCTCTGACTTTTTCATTTTAACTTTCATGATTTTATTGAGAGGGAGAGGAGTGTGGGAGAAAGCCTGACTCGTTGAAGGTTGCGCTTCTGATTCGCAGGTTGAAAGCGAGCGCATGCGGGGCCCTGTGTTTTAGAGCCGCGACACGCGGAGGGAATAAAGGTGGAGGTGGTTATCCTGCCGTCTAAAGCCGACTTTCTCTGGTGTCCTTGCGAACGAAGTCGGCCTTGAGATCACTGTGCTTTTCACAAGGTAAATTGCGCGCCAGAGAGGAAAGCACTGTAGTGTCTTTGCATCTTCTTTTCTGATAGTGTTTACTTGCAGGGTTTAAAGTAAGGCAATTTGAGTTGGTCTCTTACCTAATTGTCTCTGTCTGACAGCTTCTGAGTTCTGTGAAAAGTGGGGCTGTTTCCTCTACTTCTATACCTTTCACCCTCCCAGTGCCTCGCCTAGTTTTTGTTTTTTGGTTTTTTCCACCTGGAGTGTATTCAATATCTCTTTGATCTGTTAATTCGGTTGAATTAACTTCCCGGAGTTTATTCGTGCACGATTTTTCTTCCCTCTCAAGGTGGCGGATTAAACACTTCTGCTAACGGAGGAATCATTGTTCTAAGTCGTGCCTTAAGAATTCTTTCTCTCTCTCTCTCTTTCTATCTCTCTCTCTTTTTTTTTTTTTTTTTGAGGGCTAGGGAGTATCATTTTTTAAAATACAAATCACATTCTATTGAACACCCTTAATTATAGCATTTTCTCATCCTTCCAACCTTCATTTCCCTTTCGAAAGAAAGCAAGTCTTTCACACCCAAGTTGAGTGACTGAGGTAGGGGATCGGGACAGCCGGTTCTCTTTCTGGACCAGATAATCAGTGTGATTTCCTTGAGGGCCTATTAAAAGATTTTTAAGGCAATTTCAAAGTACTTAAGGGGGAGCTAACTTACCAAGCCTCTCAGTATTTCCACATACACTTAGAGGGAAATCTCTGCCAATAAGCGATCTGGAGTTCCCACCCGAAGTTTGTTTGTTTCAATAAATGAGCACTTACTATGTCCTGGACACCATGCTAAGCATTTTAAATATATTGTGTTATTCAGTCACATCATCCGGTATTTACAACCAAGGTAACTTAGCCCTAGAGATGAAGCACTTAGGACCATTGCTAATTTTCCTTAGTGTGTGTATATATACTTACATGCACATTTCTTATCACTGTCATGCTTCTGTAATAAAAATATGAGTCTTTGCAGAATTGCACCTACAGAGGGGTGGATAACATGCAATTCTTGGGAGACCCTCCAAGTTCCCTAGGTGATGCCCCAAGTATTTAGTCATCCAAGAGTTTTCCCCTTCCCTGTCGATGGGATGAGGAAGTTTAGACAAATGGCCATATTTTATCAATAATGGTTATTTACCCAGAGCCGTGACGAATGCTGGTCAGGGCAAATGTAATTCATGACACAGCTAAAGTTGTTAGCAGTTTTACACTGAAATTGGCGATTGATCAAAGCTGACTGACTGGGTTTCACCCTGCTGTATTTTAACTTCGGCATTTAACATGGAATGCCAGGCCACACGACCATGTTTATGTGAATGCCCCAACATCAAATATATTAATTTGACTAAACCTTAATCCATTGTTTTCTTTGTCCAGAATGCAGTTAATGAGAATAAAATTTATTGAGCACAAACTTTACAGCCATCAACCATGCGAATCTTGGCAAACTGCTAGTATTTTAGGGTGTTTTATGTCTCCCTCCCTGACCAATGTTTTCTGGTTTGCTGCTCACATTCAACATAAAATCTAAAGTATTTTAGAAAGGTTTAAATGCTTGTCTGAATCACCTTCAGTAAATAAAGGTAGCTGTAGGCAAATTGAGGACTAGCTGATACTGAAGAGTGAAGGCGAATACTGGCTCTGACCTCCTTCAGGTCGCGTCCCTGCCCTCACAGCACTCAGAACTGCCTGCCAGCTTGTTTTCCTTCAAACCTAAGAGCTTATCTGATCCCCCACTCTTTAGGGTCCAGGCTCCGACAGAGGAAATCCCAAAAAACTAAATAAACGTTAATCGTCTTGTTTTTAAAATTTTTCTAATCGAAACTGAAGGGCTACTAATTTAACTTTAGTTTCTGTGGCACACCCTTTGGGATTCTACAAATCCAGAAATTAGGTGTTAAGTTTGAGATAAGAGTTTGTTTCTTGAAAACTTTTTAGCCTGTGACTTTGGACAGGAGGGACCGTACCACAGTGTGGTAAAACCAACGAACAACCCACATGGGACAGACGGCCACTGGAGTCACTCTTCTGGATGAGGTTCATAGGCTTTTGTGTTGGGCAATTCCCTTCATTGCTCTGGTCCTCAGTTTCCCCTCCTTTGAAATGAGGCATTTAGCCCAATGACTTCTGAAAGACTTTCAGTTTATATGAATAGTCAGGAATAGAAAGAGGGGATTCCAGATTTGTAGGAGGTAAGAGAGTGTAAGACATTGCTGAGGGGGGCTGTGACGATCTCCGTGGTATTTTGCATTTCAGAAACCCTTGGCTCGTGGCACGATATTTGTTGTTGGGGTGGAATTTATTCCTCTGCATTTAACCTAGTGTAGTCTCACATGTAAAAGGAGGCACAAGTGGGAAGTTTTTCAACAACCTGTAATGTCTAAGCAGGATCCCGTGCCCGTATATACATAGCAACTAATACAGGGTCATCTATTTAAAATAAATTGACCCACACCAAAGGAACCATTGAGAGCAACAGCTCAGATAGATGGCCTTAGAGTTCCTGCCTGTGGTGGCAATATGGTGCCACAGGAGGAGGGCCAGCTGGCGACCTTGAGGAGGTCACATCTTTAAACATGTCCGCCCTCTCTGCCTCAGGGCGTGGACACCAGTAGAGACAGGACATACATAATCCCTGAGCACTTACTGTGTGCCGGGCTCTGCCCCAGGCAGCCAGCATGCAGAGTACATGGCGGCAGGGTCAAGAGAGTAGGTTGTGGACTCTGTCTCTCCAGGTTCAAGTCCTGCTTCTACTTTGACTAACGGAGAACTCCGGCAATCTAGTTAACAGTTTGAAGCCTGATTTTCCACATCTTGCATTCTTCTTTGTCTTTATTCTTACCTGGCAACTTGTAGAATCTTGAGCGAGTTTTCAAATGTCTCTGAGCCTCAGATACCCCACGTGTGAAAGGGAGGCACTAATTCTGCGTCTCCGAATTGCCGTGTGCATTGCATAAACATAATCCGTATGAAAATACTTTGAAAACCGTACGGCAAGATGGAAAGGGAAGATATTATTTGTTATGTATAAATTTATAGCATATAGTTGAGACATGACTGAAAAAGTCATTTTACAAAAAGGAGATCACAGTGCTTATTGGGCATGTAGTGAGTAGGAGAATTGAAATTCGGGTCCTGTTTTCAGAGTTCAATTTACTCAGGTTCAAAGAAGGACTGATTGGTAGAAAAATGTGATTTTTTTTTTTCCTTTTTGGTCTCAAGAGGTCTCCATTTTTCCACTATTTTTTATTACTTTTTGATCAGACAATTAAAAACAAAGGGTCAGGTTATAGCTCAAAATGAGATGATTTTGCATCGTGTACAAATGCTTTTTGCTCACAGGCAGGCTGATGCGCTCAGAAGTGTGTGACAGGCTTTCATGCCCATTAACAAAGGGAAAGGAAAGACCGTATTATCACAACCACAGGGTTTCTGTCCCTCTGTTTCATGTTCAGATAAATGATGCCATGCTTCTGAAGGACATCATTTTGTATGGGTTTGGGAATGATCGTTTCAAAATGGGTACTTGGGGGCACATGGGTGACTCAGTCAGTTAAGCGTCTGCCTTCAGCTAAGGTCATGATCTTGGGGTCCTGAGATGGAGCCCCACATCAGGTTCCCTGCTCAGCGGGGAGTCTGCTTCTCCCTCTCTCCCTCCCCCTGCTCGTGCTCACTCTTTCTCTTTCTCAAATAAATAAATAAAATCTTTTTTAAAAAAATGTTTACTTGGCCTCCTCAAGTATTCCCCCACCATGTCTTCCCATCTCTATCATGCCTTTCTGTGAGGTTCGAATATTGGAGACCCAAGTTTTATTCAACAAAAATAAAACCTGAGATCTATAGTCCTTGACGTCAAGGAGCTTGTAATTTAAATGAGAGAGGAGGCTTAATCATTTCTTCCCCCTCCCTTCCCATGACGTTCCATTGGACAGCCCAGTTTACAAGATAAGTAGATGAGTGTTCTATCCCTTACGACTCTCAATTGTCCTGAGGTGTAAGCAGAACATGAATTATTGTCTTTCTTTTAGAATCTAAAAAATTGAAGCTCAAAAGTGATTTGCCCCAAGTCACAGAACCAGTAATGCTCAGACGGGTCACTTCCCAGCTCAGCCCCTCCTGACGCCAGGGCATCTTCATTACACCACACCCGCCACGCACACACTGGGGAAAACAGTTCTTGGAAAAGGCAGCGACTGCCCATGAGTGCCCCCAGGAAGTGGACTAGACTTTTGGAGGAACGAAGGGTACCGGACTTCATCCGTAGGTGCTGCGGGGCACATAAGAGAAGCTGATCTGCTGTCCGTCACTTAGAGAACATTTATTGTGATGGGGGAGCCAAGATCCACACGTGTGGAACAAGGGGCTGTAAGCCTGGAGTCAAGTAGTTATTTTTACTGGTGAAACTTGGTCTTTAAGTATTTAACCAATTTTTTTTTTAACAGGAGGCAAACATTTCCAGTTGGTGTAGCTTACACGCAAACACTGCATGTGTCATATGATCACATGTAATACATCTAACAGAGGCAAATTTTGTGTATGTCATATAGAAAATAGATACTTTTTAAAAATGTAGATTAGCTCGTATCCTAGCAATCTCTGTTTAGGTATCATCTACTGGGGTAGAACTAAAAATAAATCATATGTCATTAGATAATCTCACAGTATATCCATTAATTTCCCTTCCTGCTAGAAAGCAATGAAATTGTGGTTTGAGCTTGTTAAGAACATTACATGAAAAATGAGGAGAGGGAATAAAGACAGATTAGAACATAATCACGGGCACTGGAATTCAGCCAGGTCCTTTTAAGCCTTGCCAAGCTGGAGACCGCCTATCTCCAGGTGAACTTGAAGCATGAGTACTTCAAGCTCAGAATGCCACCTCCCACATAGCAGGACTCCACACCACAGTATTGGGGGAAATACCGAATCAAAGAGGACCACCATATGCAAGGGGGGGGGGAATTAAATGAAAGTCTGAATGGAAATGGAAAGTAGAGGTGATCACTTCTGTATTATAGAAGAGAGTGTTGTGGTTTTGTTCCAACTTCGGTCAGAGATATTAACTTTCTCTCTGCAGATCTGGCTTAAATCCTTAGTGAATTCCAAACAGGGTGTGAATTTATCACTCAATATTGGGAGCATCTGGGGCTTTTCATTTTATTAAAATGATTCTTTTTTTTCCCACCACAGATGCTCCACGGAGCAAGGCCTGTACATTATAAGTGAAAAGTGATTCCCCAAAAGGAAATCTTTTATCACTAGCTGTAACTTAGAGTTGCACACATGCTTTATTTTGGAGGCTGCCTTGTGGAGAAAGCAGCAAAGGGTTGAACTTGGAGACAGGTTGACAAGTGAATAAGCATCCAGCTTGCAGGTGGACCTCCTGGATGCGGACTAGAACACAACCTAATCTAGCGGGTGAATTTGAGGTTGGCTCATTTGTAGAAAAGGGGACAAAAAAAAAAAAAGTAGTCACCCGTGTGGATAATTGTGAAGATAAAAGAACATCATGGATGTAAAGCATAATCACATCACCTGATAGGTTGTAAGCCCTTCATAAGTATTAACTAGTACTATATCTAGGTTGCCTCATAACCTGACCCAAAAACATTTCTATAGAGAGGGCACGTGATGGGATGAGCACTGGGTGTTATACACCACTGATGAATGATTGAATGCTACATCTGAAACTGATGATGTACTATATATTGACTAATTGAATTTAAATACATAAACAAAATTAAAAAATAAAAGATGAGGGGTGCCTGGGTGGCTCAGTTGTTGGGCATCTGCCTTTGGCTCAAGTCATGATCCCAGGGTCCTGGGATCAAGCCCCGCATGGGGCTCCTTGCTCAGCAGTAAGCCTGCTTCTCCCTCTCCCACTCCCCCTGCTTGTGTTCCCTGTCTTGCTGTCTCACACTCTGTCAAATAAATAAATAAAATCTTTAAAAAAATAAAAATAAAAAATGAAATAATATAGCAATGATTACCAAAAAATACATCATTAGGATATATTTTCTGATCTAAACAGCAGGACCATATGGCTCTGTACTTAACTACATTTTTTCTGGCTCCATTGGTATGTCAGTGTGTCAGTATACACACGTTTACTGGATTTGAAAGCAGCAGTTCTTGGCTTCTTGGTAAAACTTGCTGGAAATAAGCCAAAACTTGAATAAAACCGTCTGATCTGATCTGATGTCAGACTACTTGAAAGGGACTAGCCCAGGATGGTATCTCTCCTCCAGCTTCTCTGAGTCTTCCTCATAGATCTAAGGTTAATTGAAGTTTGAAGAAAAGAGGAGAATTGGGGAGAAGAAGGAAAAGGGACACTGTGAGGGTAAACGTGAAGGGATTGCCCCCCCCCAAAAAAAATTTTTGAGCAAGATACTCTCCCTCCTCTACTCTCGAGCCACCCACTCCCTGCCCACTCCAAATATGGCATCTGATACAATTTTTCAGGTGACTCGATATTCTTCACATTCTAGAGATCTTGGCTACTGGCTTTAGATTTTTTTTTTTAATATTTTATTTATTTATTTGACAGAGATAGAGACAGAGAGAGAGGGAACACAAGCAGGGGGAGTGGGAGGGGAAGAAGCCGGCTCATAGCAGAGGAGCCTGACGTGGGGCTCGATCCCGTAACACCGGGATCACGCCCTGAGCTGAAGGCAGACGCTTAACCGCTATGCCACCCAGGCGCCCCTGGCTTTAGATTTTTGACCCAGATAGGCACAATCATCTTGGCAACACTTTGTGTTAGAGTAGATTTGAAAGTCAGACTGAATATTTCCTCACTGGTCTTCTTCATTGGCAGTGAAGCAGATAATTAAGATTTCCTATTGCTCTTTCTGATTTTTTTCAGCGTTCAAAAGCAACAGTTTGACCTATGTGAAATAAACATGTATAAGAAATCCTTATATGCTAGCTGAAAAACACGTAAGTTCTTACTGAAATAGCTTACTCTAAAACAGGAAAAATGCCTGCTGCTCTATGGTCTGAAACATCTCCTAGTCATTCTCACTCATTTGTGGTTGAGTTGGGGACAAATACCCCACAGTCACCAAAGCAGTAGCACAAAATACCTTTTTTTTTTTTTCCAAATGATACCAAATGCTTTTCTGCTGTAGAAAATGTAGACACATAGGCTAGAACGACAGCATGGCCAAACTAATTGTCACGTAGACAGTTGAGTTTTGTTTTGTTTTGTTTTTCCACAGGAGGAAGTAGACTAATAAAATTGTAATCACTGTCATGTGAGTTGCTCCCAAGATAGATTCATTAGACCAGAATATAGATGTTCATTCTTGCAGGTCAGATCTGTGTCACGTTTGAACTCCTCCACTCACATGTGCATTTTAAAACCCGTAAGTCCTCAGTTTCTTCATCTGTATAATAGAGCTATTTATAGTACATGCTTCAAACAGCTATTGATGAAAACTAAATGTGGTAATGTATATAAAGTCCTTAGAATAACATAGGAGATAAGGCAGTGTCTTCATAAGTAATTAAGTATCATTCATTCATTCTTTACTGAGTGCCATCTCTAACCACAAGAATCTTACCATATTTAGTGTATTTTTCTCAAAAACAGTAAGGGGCTGCTTGTTTATATTTTTAACTTAAGTATATGTGTATGGGTGTGTTTGTGTATTTACACAGAAATATGCCAAGTGGAAGGTTCAGTGCTTTCCACCAAGCCCAGAGATAGCAACTTTTGTACACATAGATTTTATCTGACGTTTTATTATGAACATTTCAATATCCAGAAATGCAGGAAAATTTAACGATAAACACCCATGACCAACAACCAGCTTGCACAATTAACATTTTATTATATTTGCTTTATCGTCTATCAACACATCCATTTGTCATTTCAAACCATTTTATTTTTGCTAACAGTTTTATTGAGATTAATTTAATATACCATAAAATACACTCATTTTAAACACACGATTTAATGATTTTTAGTAGATTGACAGAGTGCACAGCCGTCACCATACTCCCAATTTTAGAACATTTCCATCATCTTCAAAAAGATTTTTCAGACCCATTGACAGTCACTCCTTCTTCTTACCCTCAGCTCCACACAACTACCAGTCTGCTTTCTGTCTCAATGCATTTGAAAGGCCACAGTTGTAGCCACCGTAGCATGGATTTATGGGGTGCTCCTATGCTATGGTTCCCAGGATTACAAAGCTTTTTGAAGAAACTGTCCAAGACCAGAGGGACCTTACTTTATTTTTCACGAAGCAGAGGTTATATGACACACAAAAATAGTCCCCTATAATTTTTGTTATCTTTCTGCTCATTCTAATTCCTTGTACCTAGAGCGCAAAATCATTCCCATTTTATGGATACAAAAAATAAGGCAAGAAAGAGGAGAAGGAGGAGAGACTGAAAATGGCCAGATAATGCTAAGTGAAATAAGTCAAGCAGAGAAAGACAATTATCATATGATTTCTCTCATCTATGGAACATAAGAACTAGGAAGATCAGTAGGAGAAGAAAGGGATAAAGAAAGGGGGGGTAATCAGAAGGGGGAATGGAGCATGAGAGACTATGGACTCTGAGGAACTGAGGGCTTCAGAGGGGAGGGGGGTGGGGGAATGGGATAGACTGGTGATGGGCAGTAAGGAGGGCACATATTGCATGGTGCACTGGGTGTTACACGCAACTAATGAATCATCGAACTTTACATCAGAACCCAGGGATGTACTGTATGGTGACTAACATAATATAATAAAAAAACATTAAAAAAAAAAGAAAAGAAAAGAAAATGGCCAGGAAGCCAGGAGAGTCCTGCTGTTCATCACTTCACTAGCTGCTCGGAGGCTGGTTTTGCTGAATATCGCTGTACCTGTGTGGAACGTCGCGGGGTGGGGGAACAGAGACTGATGATCCAGCAGCTGATATTTCTGTGGGTTATCAGCCGGGGTGGTAATTGCTTGAACAGATTCCCCACTATGGCATTTGAGAGTGCAGTCAAAGAACAGCAGTGGCAGGTGTTTGGAAACTGCATTTGGAATTGGCCTCCTACAAAAAGGAGCTAGATGCTGACTTCGTGGGTGATGCGGGAAGTCGAAGGCGTTCGCAGAGGGAAGTTTCTGCTGTGGCAGGCTTCCAAGCAAACAGATTTAGGTTTCTTTGACATTAAAATCCCCTAAAGATATACAAGGATGGGGAGCAGGCAATTGGAATGCCACCCTCACATGTTGAGAATCTTCTTTTTTGGAGATAAAATTGTCAATCCTCACCCAACACAGAGTATTGGGAGTTGTCAACTCTGAGTGCAATTAAAGTATAAGAAAGCACCGGTGCTTCCAACAGGCTGTATAGCCGCCGTTCCCATTTTTCTATTTCCAAAAAGATTGGCTTCTGACTCATTCACAAGTTGACACTGTTCTGGGCTCCTTTTTCATGGCTTTCACCTGGCCCACCAAAGTTCTGCTTGGCTTTCCAAGATCAAGTCTTCCTGGCTTAGGTTCTTCACCAATAGGTTAATTTTTCCCATATTTTATATTTTTTGGATGCTAGAAAAACAAAATGCAAAACAAACACAGTGTAATTGGTGTTTGCAGTCATTGTACTTAGATTTTCTCCGATGGTTCAGTTCCTGAAGAGCAAATGGTTAAGGGCAAAGTATTAGAACCGGTCCTTTTCATTTCACGTGGTGTAGCTTGAGTGTCTCTTTGGTGTAACTTGATTTGAATTTCGGATGCAGTGTCCATGCTCAGTAAACACCCTTGGATGAGTGAATGAATGAATGAGTGAATAGCATAGGTAAATACTCTATTGTCTTGAATAAATAACTGAGTCATTCCTGACTGTTCCCCACTGCACATACACACCTTCCTTGGAGTTGCGAAGGTCTTGCTCTGAAAGGGCAAGATGCATTTTTATCTCAGATCAAGGTGAAGGAGCTATTTGCTGCTTCTCTAAGGATCATAAGTATTCTACTGCCTCTAATATTGCTATCTTGTAGAAAGACTTTGAGTTCCGTTATTTAGGTAGAAATCTTACTCAAATCCAAATAAGTGAATTATTTTGAGTTAAACACTTCCCCCTCCTACGTCTTGCCATATTAGTCATGGAAAGCACTTTAGAGATCATGCCCTTACAGGCTGGGGCTCTTCAGGAGTAATTACTTTGTCTCTATTATATTGATAGCAACTCTAACACCTACCACCTATGAAATCCTGGGCATGTTAATTAATTTCTTTGAGGACCAACTATCTTATCTATAAATCACATATAATGATTCAAACAAATAGGTGTACCATGAGGATTAAATATTGGCTTATAGGTTAGTACTCAGCCAAAATAAATAGCACCTGCTGGAAATAGAGAACTTTTGTTTATCTCTATCCATTACCTATTTCCATTTTCCCCAGAGAGTCTGGGAAGTCCTTACAACTTAGTTGGTGCTGACCACACCCATGCTCTGTGGATCAAGCATTCCTGGCCATTGAAAGCTTCCTGTGACCCATAGTAGTCCACTAAGACTCAGACCTGGGATGTTCATACCATATACTGGCAAAGAGAAACTGCCTTTCAGCGGGAAGTAAAGCTGGAAGGATACAAATCTGGAGCTCCCAAGAACGACCTCACACAAGCTTCTTGAGAATGAAGTTAAAGCAGAGAAGAGTAGAGTTGAGATATGGCAAAGAGAAAGATGGAGTCCTTACTACATAGGTTGACTATCTTATAGCTGTCTCTGAAACTAGAACTATTCAAGAACTTTTCCATTAAGAGCACTATAAATTTCCCTCATTTGTATAAGTTTGTTTGAGTTGGGATTTGACTGCAATCTGCAATTGGGAGTCTTGACTAACATACTGCTGCAATTATGAATAGTGAAACCACCACAATATCACCCTCTTCTGCCAATCTCTTGTATAAGGTTGATGCTCAGTAACGGCTGAATACCTGAAATCTCCTAGTTAAGTAGAATAGAACCAAGGGAAAGGATCACTTCGTAAGAGAAATGAGAATTCTGAACCATCTAATATTCATATGTTTCACTCCTCAGGGCATGCTGGGTGGTAGTCTAAGCTTTTTGTTTAAAACACACACATGCTGGTGAGATTGTCTTGGTTATAGGTTGATCTCGATAATTCATAATTGTAAAAATATATTTCCATGAACTAGATCATTCAGAATGGAATTTTGAATTATCATTTTTGGAATTAGGAAATGGCATTCTTACCTAGGCCAAAATATGGGGCTAAGACCAGTTAAATTCACTCCCTTTCATTATTTGATAATGAGTGGCTGTGACCATAAAAATAAGATGTGCTGACAGCAGATATTCATGGACCCAACTGAGGAGTCTGATATTAACCAAGTACACGGTGGGGGAAAAAACAATAAGGCCGAGTTGTTTAAAGCATCTCTGTTGCACCAGATACTTCAGTTGAAGCCTCTTATATTCAGAGTGAGCTAATATTGTGCATGGGAAATTGTTCATCTTAAAGTGGATTTTAATTATTCCTGAAACTAAGTGTCAATTAGACCATCCCTGTCTGGTCACATAAAAATGGCTTCATGAAATGACATCACCACTGAAACTTCTTCCTTGGACCTCCCAGCCGAGTTGTGTTGGGAGAGGTAGCACCTTCTCATGAGATCATGATCAAGGAATCACTTGTGGGGGGAAATTGACAGCACAACAATAGGAGCTCCTAAAATGTGTGCTGGAATTACCATGGCCTCAACAGGAATCTCAGAGATGAATTAGCTACTCTAATCAAAATTAGGTTGTATTCACTAAACAGTAAACCATCAAATAATATCACAAGCATATGTTGGCATTGTGAGATGGGATATGTAACACGGACTATTGATCCTCAAGTAGCTAACGGATTGCCAGTTGGTTTATTTTATTATTATTTTTTGAAATTCTGCTATTTTTATTTTACATTCAAGTGTGAATATCCATAGTTGTTTTTTTTTTTATGTTCAGTTAGCCACTGTATAGTACATCATTAGTTTTTGATGTAGTGTCCAGTGACTCATTAGTTATGTATAACACCCAGTGCTCAACACAACACACACCCTCCTTAATACCCATCACCTGGTTACCCCCTCCACCACCCCACTGCTCCTCTGAAACCCTCAGTTTGTTTCCCAGGATCCGTAGTCTCTCATGGTTCATCTCCCTCTCTGATTTCTCCCCCTTCAGATTTCCCTCCCTTTCCCTATGGTCCTCCGTGTTATTGCTTATGTTCCACATATGAGTGAAACCATATGATAATTGTCTTTCTCTGCTTGACTTACTTCACTTAACATAATCCCCTACAGCTCCATCCATGTTCATGCAAATGGTGGGTATTCATCCTTTCTGATGGCTGAGTAATAGTCCATTGTATATATGGACCACATCTTCTTTATCCATTCATCTGTTGAAGGGCATCTCAGCTCCTTTCAGTTTGGCTATTATGGACATTGCTGCTATGAACATTGGCGTGCATGTGCCCCTTGTTTTCACTACATCTGTATCTTTGGGGTAAATACCTAGTAGTGCAATTGCTGGGTTGTAGGGTAGCTCTATTTTTAACATCTTGAGGAACCTCCATACTGTTTTCCAGAGTGGCTGTACCAGTTTGCATTCCCACCAGCCAGTATAAGAGGGTTCCCCTTTCTCCACATCCTTGCCAACATTTATTGTTTCCTGTTTTATTAATTTTTGCCATTCTAATTGGTGTAAGGTGATATCTCATTGTGGTTTTGATTTATATTTCCCTGATGGCTAGTGATATTGAGCATGTTTTCATGTGTCTGTTAGACATTTGTATGTATTCTTTGGCAAAGTGTCTGTTCATGTCTTCTGCCATTTTTTGACTGGGTTATTTGTTTTTTGAGTGTTGAGTTTGAGAAGTTCTTTATGTATCTTGGATATCAGCCCTTTCTCTGTAATGTCATTTGTAAATATCTTCTCCCAGTCCATGGGCTGCCTCTTAGTTTTGTTGACTGTTTCCTTTGCTGTGCAGAAGCTTTTTATCTTGATGAAGTCCCAAAAGTTCATTTTTGCTTTTGTTTCCCTTGCCTTTGGAGAAATGTCTTGAAAGAAGTTACCGTGGCCAATGTCTAGAGGTTACTTCCTATGTTCTCCTCTAGGATTTTGATGGATTCCTGTCTCACATTGAGGTCTTTCATCCATTTTGAGTTTATCTTTGTGTATGGTGTAGGAGAGTGGTCTGGTTTCATTCTTCTATGTAGTTGTCCAATTTCCCAGCACCACTTATTGAAGAGACTGTCTTTTTTCCATTGGATATTTGTTTCTGCTTAGTCAAAGATTAGTTGACCATAGAGTTGAGGGTCCATTTCTGGAGTCTGTATTCTGTTCCATTGGTCTATGTGTCTGTTTTTGTGCCAATGCCATACTGTCTTGGTGATCACAGCTTTGTAATACAGCTTGAAGTCAGGGATTGTGATGTCCCCAGCTTTGTTTTTCTTTTTCATCATTCTGTTGGTGATTCGGGGTCTTTTCTGGTTCCATACAAATTTTAGGATTGTTTGTTCCAGCTCCTTGAAAAATGCCAGTGGTATTTTAATAGGGAAGACACTGAAAGTGTAAATTGCTCTGGGCAATATACACATTTTAACAATGTTTATTCTTCTAATCCGTGAGCATGGAATGTTTTTCCATCTTTTTGTGCTTTCCTCAATTCCTTTCATAAGTGTTCTGTAGTTTCTAGAGTATAGATCTTTTACCTCTTTGGTTAGGTTTATTCCTAGGTATCTTATGGTTTTCGTTGCTATTGTGAATGGAATCGATTCCTTAATTTCTCTTTGTACACTTACATTGTTAATGTATAGAAAAACAACTGATTTCTGTGCATTGACTTTGTATCCTGCCACATTGCTGAATTGCTGTATGAGTTCTAGTAGTTTGGGGGTGGAGTCTTTTGGATTTTCCATATAAAGTATCATGTCATCTAAGAAGAGAGAGCTTTGACTTCTTCTTTGCCAATTGTAATGCCTTTTATTTCTTTTTGTTGTCTGATTGCTGAGGCTGGGACTTCTAGCACTATGTTGAACAATCGTGGTGAGAGTGGACATCCCTGTTGTGTTCTTGACCTTAAGGGAAAAGCCAATTGGTTTATTTTAAGTGCTGTCCACACATCAAGTGCAAATGGATAACTGGGCATGGAACTCATGTACTCATGAATGTAAGTCATGACATTCTGGGAATGCTACATCCTTGAGGCACACTATCATAATAATAAGCATGTATTTGAAATCTGTATTTTTCTTACCTTTTTTTTAATTTAAAATTTCTTTTTGTTGGTTTTTATTCAATTACAAATATATCTCTTACTCATTGTCAAAAAGTAAAAGTATATCCAAAGTCGTTGAATTATTCGTAGGGGTCCAATCAGAAAAGAGAAACCACACAGTAACTGGAACAGGAAGTTCAATATGAAAATATATCATCTGTAATAGGAGATTGGAAAATCAAGGGATTGGCTATGAAGATTTAAAGAAAACCCTAAATAATACTGGAATAGGAGATAGAATGAGCATTCACTATGCTTAGTGCTCAGATAGATCACCTAGGAGAACCTCTCTCCCGCAGGCCAAGATCTAGACCTTGTTGGGTTTCAAGACCTTCTTAATTTTACCAGCTAACTTTCCCTATTGATTACATGCACTGGGTAGAAGAGAAATTCAGAATTTGCTACGAAGAGGGACTGGCAACTTGATGCCAAATGTCAGGTCATGTGTTTCCTTCAGGTGAATGGCCCAGGAATAAAACTTTAATTTTCATATGCATAACACATTTCTATGATCCATTAATGCAGCTAATGTTTGAAAATTTCATTTTTCTGACAATGACAACTTGGTAGGGGGTTAAATGAGACTTTAATAAAATGCTGGCAGAAAGTGACTAAATACGAAAGGGAAGAGTGGAATTGTTTTGTTAATTCTTTCCTTTGCCAAATTGATGGCTGATGATTAAATATTTTGTAATATCTTAACAGAAACACGGACACTGAAGGCAACTATGATATTAAATCCAGTTTTTGGTCTCTCTTCTTTCCATGGCCCCAATCAATGCATACCTAATTTTATGAGAGAAATCTTACCCTGAAGGAAATGTTACCTTGTTAATGAGTATTTAAATCCATAGATGAAGGTTCATTTGCCTCCATGGATACTTTAGTTCGAAACATGTGAAAATTAATGGTCTATGGAGTTCTTTTGGGGTCAAAACTTTAAAGCATATCCCACTTTTTAAAAATTTATGCTTTATTTAGGCTGATTTCCAAGAAAGTTTTCCCAAATGGAAATACTTTAGCTAAACCTTGCCTTTTGCATATTACATTTTTGCTGGGGACTGACTTTGTGAGGCACGGACTGGGATCACAGTGAGAATGTGTATTTATACTTCTTTGAGCCAAAATTAACTTTTCTGGATACCATAGTTACATGGGAAGTAAGGAAATGCTCTTAGTGTCTATTCTCCCCTTTACCCCACTTTCCATTTGTCAAGAACATGATATTAATAAGAGGAATGAAGAAAAATTAGGGACCAAAAAATTACGGTATAAGCAAATATTAGAAAATGTATCAATAACTTATGGGAACTCAGGAGTCCTGAATCTAAACTCAAGTAGTTACTTACAGTTAAGGTGCTTGGGTTTCTATTTCTCGGTTAGCTGTGCTGAATTTCCGTTTTACGGTGAAACAGTTAACCATTCATTCTTCCTTAGTGTGTGGCAAGAGGATATATATTTTTTTCCTATTTGTTGCTTTTTATCCAGGAGAGGCACCTGCAATTCCATGTGACTTACCCCTCCCACCCAACCCTAGCTCCAAATAAAAACATTAACCCTGATGATGATATTACTAGTATTTGGAGTGGGGTCCAAGCCTTTCAGAGAGCTCTCAAGGCACACATAGAAGGGTTCAAGTAGTGTTTGGTGTAACTTCTAATCTCTCAGAGGCTTAGTTGCCAAAACAATTAGCAGGTTTAGTCAGGGGGAAGGAAGCAGTCCATCTGCTTCTTTTGTGCCATTTAGAGCAAACAGCCAACTGATCACTGAATCCCTCAGACAATTAGTCAGAACCATTTGCGGCCCCCATGTCCCCATGGCAACCTCATTGACACATGCAGAGATGAGAAGACAGATGGTTTTGTTGGAAATGAACTTGCCTTTTAAATATATAATAGCACCTTATAAATAAATAGTGCTTTACCACTAAAAGGCTTTCTCATGCATTCTGAAATCTGATGCTCACAGCAGCTCTTTCGTAAAATGAGTGATTTTACAAATGAGACAACAGAGAATTAAAGAGGTGAAATGATCACCCAAGTTCATACATGAGCCAGGATCAGAACTTTCCCATCCCTGGACTGCCAATCCCGTGCTCGCTTTACTACACTTTGAGAAACAATGGCAGGAACAGGTTGCTCTTGGATATTGTATGCCAAATGATCTAGGAATACTCCCTATCATCTCCTCAACTAGCCCACCCCGCTGTATGGTGTCCCTTTAAGAGACAGATGAACAGGGAAGTTGCTTAAGAACATACTAGCGCGGGCTTCACGGGCAGCCAAGCACGTGCAAATAGCAAGTCAGAAGTTTTATTCATTAGGGGCACCTTAGGGATTTTTCTTTCTCTTTTAAATACAAAAGCAAGTCTCAGGCTATTGTCATTGGTCCACTACCTGGGACACAGGAAAGTACAGCAAAGAGAGTGCCAGAAGATACATGAATGAGAACATCCCGAAGCTCTTCCTTCTTTGTTATCACTCCAGCTGCACGGAGAAACAGTCCACTCATGTCGTGGCACATCGTATGACCTTTTACTGCACAGCAACCCTGCCCACTGGTAAACAGGGACCATTCTGTGACCTAGACGTAGCATATCATAGAGTTTGCCCCATCGAGTGTGTATCACTCTCCTCTGGTAGGGAGCGAGATAGACAGGGAATCAGGAGAGACAAAATCTTGGTCTGATTACTCCTTTAGAGTTCAACATGCCTTCTGAACCTGATGGGCATTTCATAAAGAACTTTTTCCAAAGAATTCACAGACAGTCTCTTATTGATTTGTACTGCCAAGAAAAAAAAGCAGATTTGCTTCTATTTCTCAGTCTGGGCTTTGTTGCACAAAGACAAAGCAACTCAGCCATAAATAGAGAATTGTAAGAAGTATTAAAGACTTCTGAGTTTTGGCCAGCCTTATCTGTCAAAGAAAGCTTAGAGGCTCTAAAATCACCTCTGGGGGCGCCTGGGTGGCTCAGTCGTTAAGCGTCTGCCTTCAGCTCAGGGCGTGATCCCAGAGTCCTGGGATTGAGCCCCATGTCAGGCTCCTCTACTGGGAGCCTGCTTCTTCCTCTCCCACTTCCCCTGCTTGTGTTCCCCCTCTCACTGGCTGTTTCTCTCTCTGTGTGTCGAATGAATAAATAAATTCTTAAAAAAAAAAAAAAAACTTTTTTTAAAAAATCACCTTTCGTGTGGATATTCTCATATCCTTCTTTGGGGGGAGGGGGGGAAGATCTCCACAGATACAAACCATCACAGAATAATTTTGGCTTGCCTTCTGGAAATTATAGTACGAAATTTTATGTCTTCACAATGGTTAGGTCAGTTATGAGAGGTGTAAGGAAACGTTGGGGGTGAAAATAATACTTATATTTCTCATAAAATTGCCCATTAGAGTAGTTATTTCATATAAAAACTTTTGCTGCTTGACCCTATTAGAACACAGAATTGGTAAACTCTCTTTATTATAGATTTAAATAGAAGGAAAAGAATACAGTGATTACTTGGTGATTTTCTCTGTTATTCTTTCGGATACCCTGAGAAGACACAATTATCTTCCCTGGTTATTTTTGGAAAAATATTGTGATGTCCATGGGATTTTTGTTAAGGCTCTCCAGACTCAGTATGTCATGGGAGAAACTGTTAAGAAGTCCATCTCCACATGACTTTTAAAGAACTTTTTTTCAGCTTACGAATGAAATAATAATAGAAAAAGTAATAGAACTTTAGAGTGTGACCCAGAATACAACCCTAAACTCCAAATAGATGTGCTTCTCCAAGGATGTAATAATTCATTTCCCATACCATGGGTTGGGTGGGACGTTACTGTGTCTTCATTTCCTTTGAGCTGATTATTAAACTTCCTTATGACTCCCTCAGGAGCCAGACCCAACTTCATTCTTCTCTGGGGGGCAGACAGCTCGGTGAATGAATGAATGGACAGAGGAAAGGGTATGGCAGGCACATGGGCATTGCACGCAATTTAATGCTTGATACAAAGCTTTTATTTTTTTTCCTCTCTAGCAGAAGCCAAACCCCAAAAAGCGCATTGATTTTGGAGCCAAAGCCAAAAGCAAGGCCAACAGAAAGCACAGGGTGTGAGAAAGACATTTTTTTTAAAAAACTGGTAATTGGAAACTCCCACAGCCTTGGAAATTATCTGAGTAGTGAAAGTTTGGATACAATTTTTAATTTTAGAAATAAAAATTTGGATCCAGAGATTTTGTTTTGCCATTCTGTCATGTTAATTGTGTGGGGGGTTTTTTTGTTTTGTTTTTTTTTATCCTAATAGCCCTGGATTTGGGCCTGGCCCCTTTCTCTGTCTGAACGTGCAGTAATACAGGCTAAGGCTAGGTTAGTAGATTGGCAAGCTGGATGCATTTTAGAGTAGCAACTGGAAACTGGCAGATTTCTTTGGCATGAATGAGCTTAGAGGAATCTCTTGTTAAGGTCTAGTCTCTATCTGTACTCTATGTTAAGTGTCCCTATAAAGCAATGAATAGGTAAGAAAGTTGTTTGTTTGTTTGTTTGTTTTTAGAGAGGGAAGGGGAGCAGAGCCAGAGGGAGAGAGAGAACTTAAGCCCCATGTCCACTGCGGTGCCCTATGCAGGGCTTGGTCTAACGACCCTGAGCGGAAATCAAGAGTCGGAGCCTTAACCGACTGAGCCACCCATGCACCCTGATAAGAAGGGTTTCTAATAAACCCCTCCATTCTCGTGTATACACAAGAATTTCTAAAGTCCTCACTGATACTTTAAAAAGTTTGCTCTGTTCAAATATTCTTCTTAGCAACTTCTTTGCACAGTTTGTTTAGATAGCAAATCCCTTTTTTCTTAAATATTAAAATAGAGATATGTAAAGCAACACTCTAAGTTATTACAGGCTCTAAATTAGTGGAATCTAAATTGATGAGGTTTTACTGTACATTAAGTATAGTACATCTCTAGCACTTGTGCCTAATGAATTTTTGCTCTTAGTAATTAGGTGTTATTTAATTATAGTTAGAATCTTTAATATCACCTAGTTTAATCACCATATTAAAAACTATTTAGAGAGTTGACGTGCTTTGCTAACATCACAAATGTAGTTATAGAACCGAAAATGTGATTTCTTTTTCCTATTTCCACGTTACTGGTGAGAATTAAGTGCAGGCATATATTGCTACATAAACTGTAATTCTGATGAGGACTACATGAAATATATCACTGTGTTGTATGTAACACTTAGCATATGGTAACTCTTGAGGAGTGTTGGGAGACGTGTGTGCATGTGCAGTGGAAGAAGTGTGATGAAATAAACCTCGTTTTCCATGTCTTATTGCCTAGCAAGTATTTTAAATGACTCTCCTTCCCAAACAGCATGGGTATCCATGGGCTTCAGGTATCACACTGGAACTTTAGGTAAAGTGCAGGGGATACTAACACCAGCATAGTTTTCCTAACTTTCTATTTCGAAATAATTAGATTCACAGGAAGTTGTAACAAATTGTATGGGGACGTGTGATGCACCCTTCACCCGGCAGCTTCAGAGCATTAACCTTGTGCCTGGTTGTAGTACAATAGCAACACCAGGAAACTGACACTGGCGCAATTCACCAAGCTCATTCAAATTCCACCGGTTACACCTGCACTCATTTGTGTGCGTGCGTATGCATATGCGCATGTGTCCGTGCGCATGCGTACGTGAGCACGCATGTGTGTGTAGATCTATGTAATTCCATCAGATGTGTAGCTTCATTAACCACCACCACAATGAAGATACCTTATTGTACTGTCATCACAAGGCTGCCTTGTGGCCCTCCCTTATAGCCACACCCACTTCTTCCTCTCATTCCTAGCGGCCTACAAGTGCTAATCTGTTCTCTATTCTCTAGTTACGTTATTTCACAAATACTCTATAAGTGGAATCATGCAGTATGCAACTTTTCGAGCAAGATTTTTTCCATTTGGTATAATTTCCTTGGGGTTTACCCAGAGTGTTAGATGTGTCTATAGTTCGTTCCTTTTTATTGCCAGGTAATATTTGGAGATAGAGAAATGCCACAATGTAACCATTTTCCTGTTGAAGAACATTTGGATAGTTTCAAATTACTGGTTTTTAAAGATGCTATGCATATTCCGATGAGAATAATTTCTCATTTCTCTGGAAAAAAATAACCAACAATGCAATTTCTGGATCATATGGTAATTCCTTTTTTATGTTTTAAAGGAACTGCCAAGCTATTTTCCAGTGTGGCTGTACCATTTTACATTCCCAGTGGTAATGGATGAGCAATCCAATTTCTCTGGATCCTCACCAGCGTTTGATCTAATTACTGTCTTTTATTTTAGCCATTCTGATTGGTGTTCAGTGATACTTCATTGTGGTTTTAATTTGCATTTCCCTAATGGCTAAAGATGTTAAGTATCTTTTCATGTGCTCGTTTGCTGGAGGTATATCCTCTCCGGTGAAGTATCTGTCATACTATTCACTCATCTAGTTAGAGTGTTTGGTAATGTTGAGTTTGGGGAGAACTTCATCTATTGTAGATTATGTCTACTATCATATATGTGATTTGCAAATACTTTCTTTCAGCCTCATCTCCTTAAAGCTCCTTTGTAGAGCAAAATCCTCTGCTGAGCAAGTTTTTAATTTTGACGAAGTCCAATTTCACAGTTTTTTTGATGCCAAGTCTAAGCACTCTTTGCTACTCCTCGGTCCTGAAGATTTTCTTCTGCTTTTTCCTGAGAGATTTTGGTGTTTTATGTTTTAGATTGAAGCCCATGATCCACTTTCAGTAATTTTTATAAAAGTTATGAGGTTTATGGTTAGGGTCCTTTCATTTCCTGTTATGTCCATTTACTATGGCAAAAGTTTTCAATATCGTAGAAAAACTTAATCCTCATCCATTGAATCATAGCATGACTTTCAAAAAGATACGTTGTCCTTAAGTAAATTATGTGTCCCCCCATGGTAATAATTAGAAATTTTTTAGAGTTCACTCCATGCTAGGCATATTTCTAAGCATTTTACTTAAATTATTAACCATTTATTATTTTGCAATAAAAAACCCATGTGGGCAATATTTTTATGTCCATTTTAGAGACAGGGAAACGAAGGTTTGAAAACATTAACTGATATGCCAAGATCACAAAGGTATTGTAGTACAAAGATAGAATTAGAACCAGGTCTCACTGATCAAAACCCCATGTCAAGCTTAATACTAAAATGCTTCTTCCCCAGAGGAACCTCGGAATCAAGGTTTTTCATCTCACAAGCCCTCATTATGTTGTTCAGCCAGGATTGATGACTCCTTTAGCAGACCCTTCACAACATGTTTCTGTAGCTCAAGAAATCAGCTGGAAGTTTGGAGACCGGTCATGAAACTGAACCAGGCATTTGCTATATTATCTATAACCATTTTAGAAAACGAAATGATGTCTTCATCCAGAATCATTTTTTAAACAATACTCTTTACCCCACCACTAGTTAAAACCAGAGTATCTAACACATCTTTGCTCTTTTTTTATTCAGTTTGTATTTGACACAACTTCTTCCAGAGTCATTCTGATTTTTAACAAAGGTCACGTAGCTAAGGATGACTTCCTGTATTTATTGAGTCTCTAATTCCTTTTTAAAATCTTGATAGGCTATTTTCCTGGACATTAACCTGTAGTAATGATTTCTTTGTGATTTACATGTTACACCCTCAATTTACATATATTTCTAATGCGCCACTTTTCATTTCATGGAGGCTTGCTTAGATGTTGCCTATTAGAGTAAAGTGAACCAAAGGGTCACCTAGTGCCATATGTTGCTTGGGAGGAAATTGGTAGGAGGTTTTTTTGTTTTTTGTTTTTTTTTTTATTGTAGTTCTCCTTTTTTTCATAAACATTTGGTACTTGGTCACCTTTTGTAAATAGAAAATCTTGTGGGTAGAGCAAAGAAATCAGAAGATGAATTGTTTTGCTTCCTCTACTGATGACTTACTGAATGACCTTGAGCAGCCTCCAATTCTAAACCTGCCCATCTTGGCGAGTGCAGATCACAAAGGAAATAAATGCTTTGCTCTTGAGGGTTAGCTTTTATTGTTTTACTGCTTTGTGCAATGTATCGGCTGTTTCTTTTTTTTTTTTTTTCTTTTTTTTTTGGAAGCAAGAGGAAGTATGTGGGTCTTTTACAAGAGCCAAGGGAAAGCCCATGTAAAGCAGTAGGCAAGACACAGACATGGGTAAACCTTAACATGAGACAGTTTGCAGAAATGGAAGCTCTCTGAGGACAAAGAGTCCGTGTGTTTCATTCCCTGCCCTGTCTCCAGAGTCAGCAATGGAGTCTGGCATTCTCCTCTGTCTGCTCTTTCAGTTCATGTTTCCATACCTCTGTGTGACGCTGGGAAGGTAGTGACATCAGCCAAGGTGACTTGGAACCTCACACTCCATGCTAAGGCAACCACCCAAAGCCCAGCCATCTGTTGCCTTCCTTGTGCCTAAACAAGCCTCCCAAACGGTCCCAGCCTTCCTGGGGAAACAAAATTGGAACAAGAGGGAAAAAAAAAAAGAGTTTGGGATAATCTTGGTCAATCTGTTTTCCCTCTTTGGTCTCAATGTTCTCTCTGTAGGATGAGGTAATAACTGCAGATCTCAGTGGTCTGTTGTAAATATGGAATGAGATTATACGCAAAAGGACTTTCCAAATGGCAGAGCACTGTTCCTAATCTAAGGATCGTTACTGTTGCGTAACAGGGAGTGGTCCACAATTCTGCTTCTGCTCACATTGACTGGTTCAGATCTTAACTATAATTCAGGATTGAACTACTTGGAAAATGGGCAAGTCTTCATTTTTCCCATGAGGGAAAAGAACAGGGGAAAGAAGAGGTAACTCTGAGGATCCTGAAGGGTAATAAAGATGAAAACATGGCATTAGGAAAAACAAAACCCTGGAATTAGGCCACTTGCGCTCAAACATCAGCCCTACTGTTTATTGAGCTTCTTGTTGGTTCAGTTTCTCTGTCGGCTAAACACCATAGGACAATGACTCTTACCTCATGGGGTTGACATAAGAATGAAATGGAATTACATAAAATTATTAGTAAAATGCCTGGCACTTCATAAACTGCACTGCATCTGAGCTACTATTAAAGTTTCCAACTACCCTCTGTACCTCTTACCGGTTCTCTCTCCTTCCTCGATTTTCTGGATTGTGAAAGAAGGGTGTAATTAAAAACACAGAAAATTTTATTGTGTATCGTCTTGAAGAAAGTCCACCCGGAATACTCCCTCAGATACTAACGAAATCTCTTTGCTTCATATGCATCCTCTGGGGAAGAGTCTCTTTTTGCTAGGAATTGTCTAGTTCTTCTCCCTCTGCTGTAAGGACAAAAAAAAAAAAAAAAAAAAAAAAAAACCACAAAAGAACAAAACAAACAAAAAACCCCACAAAAACAAAACAAAACAAAAGCTGAAACATGGGAGGATTTTTTCTTGTCTCACATGTCACCAGAGCCAACACCTGTCGTGATTCCAGCCTTGGTGAACTCCAGCAGACCTCCTCACATTCGGAACCTTGTCAATTTCAGGGTGATTTTTGCCTGAAGCCACTTCAAGTCGCTGTTGCTACAGGTGCTGAGGGACCTGGAGGTGACAGGCTGGGCAGGATCCATGCACACTGGGGCCCGTGTTCTGCAGGGCTGCCAGCTTGGTGTGGGCAGTGTTTCATTCTCTCCCTAAGCCCTGCCCTCACCCTTTTAATTTGCATTTCCTGGATCCTTTCCTTTTTCCGCAAGTTCCTTTGAGCCAGTGATCCAAACGCAGCCCTGCCTGGGAGAAAGGAATGCCATCATGTCTGATTTAAAACAAAAACGCCCAGTAGCATGGCTCATGGCTCTCTACCACAGAATGTGAAGGGGAAATTCTTGCCACTGGATGATCGAATCAAGTTCTCGCGGGCAGCTTGCGCTCTGAGCTCTCTGCAGTGTTTCTGCACTGAGCCCCAGTCAATTAGCCTGATACTCTTTGTCTTCATTTGTGCGGAAATGTGTAGAAATTCTGTCATTGCAAATTATGTAGTGTAACTTTGGAAAGGTGACTTAAAGTCTCAGGCTGTGGTTTGTATCCTTTAAAAACTGAAGATAATTTGAATATCAAACTACCCTAGGCTGAAGGGCAGAATTAAGGGTGACCCCATCTGAAATACTTCGTTGCAAAACTGTTGGGGGAAAAAAACATGTCATTTTAAGATCCTTTTAAGACCTGGATATTCAGAATCAGCTGAATGTGAGCTTTGAACACATGACTTTTAATGCATGCTTGTCAAAAGAATAGCTATAATCACTGTGAAACACTAAAAATATTCATTGTCATAATTTCTAATAACATTTATACAGTGGTAATATCACACAAAGCTTAATTTGGAAAGTCTGAGGGTAGGGCTACTTGTTTTAGGGCTCCAAGAAATTCTCAGTTTGGTTAATACAAAGCCCTAACAAGAACCACTAAGTGCAAACACTTGATAAAGCTATGTAATTGCAGATCATTAGTGGGGAGAAGATTTCAATTTGCCTTCAGGCTTGACATTTCTAAGAACAAAATTAAATTATTGAGAAAAGATTAAGGATGAGATAAATCAGTTGGAAAGAAAAAAGTTTATAAAATGACTCAAACCAGACATCAAAATAAACATCTTATTAAATTTGGCATGTCTGGTTAGGAGATAGCCCCCACACAAGCCAGCTGCCTTCAGAAACCCAATTCACATTGGTTTAAGCACCCAAAAAAGAAATAAAAAAAGTAAAAATGTAGTAGCTCAAGTGAGTACAATAATCCAGAAATAAAACCAGGTCCAGGAACTCGGTGATGTCATTAGAACTTGGTCTCCCCCAGTCCCCGATTCTGCCTTTCTTACTTGGGTTTCACTTACTGGGCAGAACCTTGCTGTCAAGTGAAGATATTTCAGGAGCTCCAGGCTTCATGTCCATCAGCTCAGCACTTCCACTTGGGGGAAAATGTCTTTCACAGGTGTATCGGCGATAGCTCTGAGATGGAGTTTACGTTACCTGGTATGGGTCACACGACCATCCCTGGGAGCTTCACAATTGCCCGGGCTCGATGTCAACATTGCTTGTCCCTTGTATCAAACAGCATAAGAATAAAATAAAGGTGTTTCTCTGGAGGACATTGAGCTTCTGTTACCAGCAAAGGTGGACTGGCCACTCGGGAAACAAAAACAACATGGTGTTCTCAACCACCCATCTGCGGAGGCTGGATTTGAAAGGCATGGGGTGGAGGAAGGTAAAACTGAGCAACTTGACCCCAGAAAGGAAAGCAAAACTGAAAACGAAAAATGAGAAAGCCCCCCCTCCCCCGCCCCTCCAGACCCTGAGATCTACTTCACCACTAGACATAAAGCAGCCGAATTAAGTTGAGGCTGCCAAAGGCCGAGAAGGCACACCATCGCCCCAACATGAAGCCCTGTCTAGGAGCTCTGTTGGTATTCTGTGAGTGCTCTCTAGGGCCGGATGCCGAGCCTCCAGTCCAGTGTAGGCCTCCTGAATAGGATGCATGGGTTTCAATCCATGTCCTGCAAAGGCACGTACCTGAATGACACCAAACAATGAAAAATGGCTCTCTCAACGCTTTTTTTCAGGTTTTTCATCTCCTAAACACATATTGAGACTATGAATATGAAATCATACAAGCAATTCATTCTGGAGAGAAAGTATTTCAGTGAACAACCATGTCCTGTCATTACATCATTGCATATAGTCCTCTCCTTGCTTCATTGCTCAATGTAACGGTTCTAATCTGAACTTCTCAAGCTGTTAACTGGGTAACCCTGGGCAAAAGTGGCTCTCTGTTTGCTTATCCATTCCATGGGGATAATAATAACACATACCCCTTCAGAGATTTGTTACCTCAATACCCGACAGACAGTAAACACACTTTGTGATTATTGTTCAGGCATTTTGGCATCATTTGGAAACGGTCTCAGAATTAATGAGATGTATTTGCTTATAATATTCCGAGAAGGTATAATACACTGATGCTCAGTATTAGGGACCTGGAAACCAGACCAAGAGTTACACTACTCCTAGCTCAACCTGGCCTCTGGCATGGATTTTATCCTGAGGGTGACCCCTGCCTTGTCTATCCAGGCTCCCTAGGAATAATCCATAATACCTCCTATTGTCAAGGGACTAGCTCTGTTCCCAAAACATTGATGGACTTAGTAATATGTTATCTTGTATACTTTAAAATTCCCATCTCTTATTTCTTTTTCAGGTAGCCAGCCCCAAAGGCAAAATGAAAATTGCTTGAGTGGGGATTGAGACAGGGATTCAGAGAAGAAAAGGAATTTTCTAGCCAAACTGGGCAAGCTTAAGTGATCCCTTGGTCATTTTTCTGGCAGTTTTCTTCTTCCCTGGAGCCTGACCCGGCAGGACAAGGATCTATTTTCAAGTCAATTACTATTCATAAGGGGCATAATTACACAAAAATCAGAAAAAGAACCTTATTTCTCTTATTGTAATGGAATGGTAATTTTTGAAAGAGCTCAGTACATAAGATAGAAATGGCATTTGCTTTCTTTCGACTTCTCATTGCTCTTAGTTTAATACCATACCATGCGCAAATCTCCAACTTACCAGCAAAGCAGCGATAAGTGGCAGCTTATAGATTATCTTTAAGCAAGAGAACAAAAGAAAAGAAAATAGTAGTTTATAATACACCACAGTGGCCAATCAACTTCTCACCGAATTCAGATGATAGGCCCTCAAGAGTTTGGGTGGTGACAGTGGGTACAGACTGAGCTGCTCAGAAGCCTGTTTACCATCTGAGACTCTAAGCTCCAGGGCTCACCCCCAGTTCCCTGCCTATCTTGATACCACCTGTTTTTTTCAGCTACTTTTGTTTGTTTGTTTGCTATGGCTATGTGCTCAGTGCTTTACACAGACGGTCTCATTTGATCTACATACCACTTCTCTGTTAAAAGTTCTACTCTTCCCTTCTTTTGTCGCTTTCATTTCATTCATTCATTCATTCATTCATTCATACCCTCCAGTGAACATTCACTGGAGGCCTACTCTAGACCAGGCAGTATCCTAAGTACTATGGCTGTAATGATGAAGAAAAGAAACGCCTGCATTCTGGTGGGGCAGAAAGATATTGAGTGAGAGGAGAAGAGCTGGTGGTGGAAGAGGAGTCAAGAAAATGAAATCTGAGCAGAGACATAAGTGAAGCAATAGTGTGAGTGAACTCAGGGGAACGTGTTCCAGATGTAGAAACTGTCATGTGCAAAGGTCCTGGGGAAGAAACAGTGTTTGTGAAGAACAGAGCATGGTCTCTGTGGATGAAATGTGCTTAGAGAGGTAAAAATGCTAGGGCCCTGTAGGCCAGATTTCTTTCTGAGGACAATGGAAAGCCATATATGGGTAAGGTAGGGGAGTGATATGCTTTAACCTGTGAAAAACTGAAACTAAAGGGACGATACATAACTCACTGATAGGACACATCTGGGAAGCTCGTAGCCAGGGTAGAGGTTCTATGCAATTCCAAAGCCTTGATCATTTATAATCGCAGCATAGATTTTTAGTTACTCAACAGATACTTTCATATATATGTGCTCTTTAATGACTTTATTGATAAGCTTAGCTTGTGAAACTAACTTCCTCCTTCTGTTGACATCCTCTCACTCAAAATTTCAGCTGGCTTATTTCTCATCTGTTCCTTCACCTAACTTATCTTCCATCTCCCCCTCCAGTCACAGATCCAGTGAGTTATTCCCTTATAAAATTCACAGGCTATAGCCTTACTTTTCCATAGGTCCTGCTCTTCTATCAGCCTCTAGCTCTGTATACTCTATCTTCTCAAGATTTCTGGCCCGTCAGTAATCTGTTATGAGCCTACATTTCAATCCCATCCCTCCTTATTCCTCAGTATCTCAAGTTGTTCATCTGCAGTTGATATGTTGACCATGGCTCTTTTTAAAGATGTTTTTACATACAAATTAGATTCCTAGATTCTCTTTTAGAAGATCAAAACTTAACACCGTAACTATGTTCCCACAGGTTGAAGCAGAACAGTGAGTGGCTGCCCATTTGGTGTATGGAATGACCTCTCCAGGTCTCCATAGTCCACACTGTTCTCTCTAGTCAGCCATCCACAGACATCACACATAACCTGTCTGGTCCTTGTAGGCATTGACACTAATTTTGGCAACAGATAAAAATACTAGCTCTAAGTACTTTCTGGACTCAAAATACTAGGTTGAAATTCCAGCTCTACCACTTACTAAACTTAAAATGTTTACCGGTTACTTAATATTTCTTTGACTTCTCTGCAAAATGTAGGTAATAGTGGTACCTACCTCATACCCCTGGTGTGATGATTAAATGAATTAATACATGCAAAAACATTTAGAACAATGGCTGGACATAGAAAGCACTCAATAAAGGTTGACTTTTGAGGTTGCTATTTATAATTCTTGCTCTATATCAGTTAAATTGGCATTGTTGTCACATTGAATGTGCCTTTTACAGTCTCATCTCCCTGCTCTTGTGTACCTTCACCATCATTCTCTAATAGCCTATCCAGTCTACTGTGATCACTGACTCCTATCCATCTCTTATGGTCTACTGCCAATCTGACCGTTTGTGAAGCCTTCACTGGCCACCCTTGCTGGGCTTCTTTTCTCACTACTTCCCATTCCTCTGGCTCTGATTTTCTGTGCTACCCATTGTACCCTCATCTACTCCTTTGCATTGCTTTTTAACTGTCTTGTGTTGATGTTTTCTCTCTCTAACCAGATTGGAGAATCCTAATGGAGATGTATGCCTGGTGATGATTGGGTCATGTTTCAATCTGCTGGCAAGTAGTTGGCATCAATACTCTACAATACAACATTTATTTTCCAAAATCTCATGAGGAAAAATTTATCAGGATACTTCTCTTGGCCAGCAATACCAAGTTAGAAGTTCATGTTTCTCTTTAATTAGTGGAATGTTGAAATAGGTAGCCAGGTACAAATAACATGGTTGTTGCATTGAAATAATTGTTTCACCCCTACTAATAGAGGTTGTTGCAGGTTGGAGATCCTTACTGTGTGACACTAGGTCCAAACTGAAGCTACAAACCTAATGGGTGATTTTGTAAAAATGACCAGGGAGTCTGTTTATTTGGAGTTCCGAACATTATATAGGAAACTGTATATATACATACAGAAATGAGTGTGGCTTGTATTGGGCCTTGGTCTTCAACATGGCTAAAAGATACAATATGAGAATTCAAGATATATTAGGTTATGTGATAGAGATAATGAAAATAATTGCTGAGAAAGTGTGGAAATCAATTACGTCAAGATTGAACCATTGAAGATGACTGTTAGCAGAGATGGAAGATGCAAAGTGTATTTTTGCATAAATGTCAGTGAATTTCTGCCTAAAATTCAAACCTCAGAAGAATTTTTTAAACCTGGAGGGAGGATACTTATGCCATCATTTGCATAAGTCTCTGAAATAAAACACTATTCCATATGCCATCATGGAGGGGAGTAGGGCTATAATTACTGAGGCCACTTTCTAAATACTACCGCTGAAATCCATCCATACGGGAACCAAAGAGGTCCTTTGATGGATAGTTATTACCTCTGTGGAGGAAAGCTAAAGATTTGTAGGAATATTACAGATCATTCCAGGTTTTAGCAGTGAGTCTACCACAATCAAGTCCTAGTTTTCTGAAAGTAGTGACATTCTAAAATGTTCATGTCTTACTCTTGCAAGGACCATGGTGTCTGTCAGGCAGGCAGAAGAGAGTAGTGAGATCATTTGATTGATCACAGAATACCAAATTAATTCTGCTGGCAGCCAGGCAAACCCACAATGCCAGCCTACACAGTGAAATGAACAGAAAAAGTAATTTGATCCCCTGGCCAAAACTAGCCCTGGAAGTGGCAGCCACTTGACCCCGTTGAGAAGGTGGAGAGGAAAGGAATTTTGTAATGAATTACTTGTCACTCAAAGATATTTGGTTTTACAATAGGAAATAATAACTCCTCCAAAGAGTGGCCATTTTGCAAACAGGAAGCAATAAAGAAGTTATAGTGAAATAGGTGAAGAATATTCACGTGTCTTTAGGTCATCTACAACTCAAAACTATTAGATCAAAGTAGAGTGATTCAATCTGAGAAATGTGACTGCGTAAAGAAAGAATAAAGAAACTGTGTGGTTTTGAAGTGACCTTCTACTACATATCATTTTTGTTTTATGAGCTTTGTCTTACAAATCTATGTATTGTAAATCTGGTTTATGTCCAACTTAGAATAATGTAATCCATTTACATTTATTGGTTTGGTTCTGATTGCAAGTAATCATAAATCTGGGTAATGCAAAACATTGACCAACTCTTTGTTGTACCAAAGAAGTCTTGAGGACCTTTTTAAAAGGCTTGGTGTACAATCAGCAGTCACCAGTACTTTTCCTTAAATGTGACATTTATTGGGAAGGAACCTTTATATTCCACTTTATTTCTGGTAGTGCGAGGTAATTATTGTCTATAAGTCCATTCAGAGGATGCCGTGATCAATGGCTGCAACATAGGGAATGACTAAAGGAAAACTAAAACCCATGCTAGACATCTTTATAATTTTTTGTTTGTTCATTTGCCTGTTTTGTCAAAGATAATAATTCACTTGTTGAAGGGACCCAGAGCTTCTTGAGATTTTCTTTTGTCTAACATGTCTATAGCAGAGATGGTTGGAGACAAGCTGATAGAAAGTGAAAGACTACTTCAGTTTCTCTGGCTGGCAGACAGTTAAATATGACACAACTGAGATTTCTGCCTTAACAAACATGTTTTTATTAAGAGAAGTGGGGTTAATGAATCCATTTACTAATGATTCATTCGGTAGTGAATCTATTTACTAATAATTATTTCTTTCAGAACAGTAGCTTTAATTGCTACAGTACGTACTATTTATCAAAGCCAGAAAATTGAATTATAATATTTTCAGGATATTAGATTCTAATATCAGGCCAGCTGCCTACTCCTGCTACCTTTACCCAAGTTTTCTGAAAGTAGTGACATTCTAAAGTGTCACTACTTTCAGAAAACTTTAAGCTGGGGCATTATAACAACTCATTCAGTTATGGAGTAGAATACAAGAATTTTTATTCTCGCTTGGTCTCGAATGACCTCTGGCAGGACTTTTTGGGGCTTGGTTGTTAAAGAGTTTCTGCATTTTTAAATATACTTCTTCACTTCTTCCTTCGGCCCCAGGAGAAATGCCAAATGTTTTATCAAACCAAAACTCCCTTATTACTGAGGTATGTCATACTGGTTCGGAGCATGGACATTAGCTGTGAGACCAAGGTATTGATTGAGTACTTAACATGTTTGTACCTCAGCTATCATATCTATAAAGTGAGGAAGATAATTGTACCTATCTCCTCACATTGTACACATTTTTTTTTAAAGATTTTATTTATTTATTTGACAGAGATAGAGACAGCCAGTGAGAGAGGGAACACAAGCAGGGGGAGTGGGAGAGGAAGAAGCAGGCTCATAGCAGAGGAGCCTGATGTGGGGCTCGATCCCATAACGCCAGGACCACGCCCTGAGCCGAAGGCAGACGCTTAACCACTGTGCCACCCAGGCGCTCCCACATTGTACACATTTTAAATAGTGCTTGACCTGTGGTGTTATTTATGTGCTGTTACTGTCTCTTTAAGAGAATAATGTCTCCATCTGTTAATTAGCAACACTTGCTGTTAAAAGTCTGTGATGTCTGGGGGCACCTGGGTGGCTCAGTCAGTTGAGCAGCAACTCTCGATTTTGGCTCAAGTTATGATCTCAGGTCATGAGATCAAGCCCCACATCAGGCTCCACACGCAGCATGGAGTCTGCTTGAGATTCTCTCTCTCCCTCTTCCTTTGCACCCCTCCACCTCCACTCATACTCGTGTACTCTCTCTCTCAAATAAATACATAAAATCTTTAAAACAGCAAAGTCTCTTCTATCTATCATAAGAGATAAAGACATCATTGAAAGCATTTGTATAATTGTTTTTGAATGTTTTAATGTATATAGTCTTATATATAATTTAATGTATCTGGCCTTGGCATTGTAAAGAATGTTTTTTGCAGACTTTGGGACAGGAGGACAGCAAATTCAACTGGAGGGTTAGTTATAATATAAATCAAGCGGGGTAATAGGGGAAAAGAAGAAGATGGGAGGAGTTTTGATGTTCGTTTGTATGTTTATCAAGTAGGTACAACTACTTCTCCCTCTCCCTGCAGCCACCATCTCTCGTCCCAATTTTTACACTGGCTACATTGGTCACATCTCCCAAATGAATGCCTCTCCCTCCTCTAGTCTGTTTTCCACACTGCAGCCCACATGATTACTTAGGATTGTCTACCACCTCCTGTCACTCCCCTGCTTAGCGTCCTCACTGGTTGGCCTTTGGGTAAATAGAAAGCATCAAGCTCCTGCCTCCCTCTCTAGCTTCATCTCCTGTCCCCCCTCACTCAGTGTCTCTGACCATGCCATCCTTCCCCCAGTCGTTCAACACATGAAGTATTTCTAGCCACGGCACATGTGCACATGCTGTCCTTCTATGTGGGACACCTTCCCTTCACACTTCCTACCTCTCATTCCTGCTCATCCTTCAGATCTCAGCTAAAGATAACTTTCCTAGAGAGCACTTCTTTGAAGACCAGCCACCCTACCCCAGAATTTAAATTAGTCTCCTTCATCATTAATCTGTTTTTCTGACAAAGCATACTGACCTTTTCCTTTGTATAACTTACTTCAATTTGTAGTGTTACCCTTCTCTATGTGTTTGCTTAACATCTGTCTTCCCTAGGAGACAATTAACTCCACAAGGGCAGGGACTGTATATCTGTTTTTTTTTTTTTTCTTTCTTTCTTTCTTTCTTTCTTTTTTTCTTTTTTTGCTAAACTCTGTATCTGAATACCCAGGATAATGCCTCAGACATGGTTGGTGCTTAATGAATAGTTGCCGAATCCGTGATGCATGGGCAAATGAACACCCACTGTGTGCCAAGCACTGAGCTAAGTGCACAATACTCATGATTTTATTTTCTCCTCCAATAACTTTTTGAGTTAATTACCACTAGAATTGCCATTTTGCAAATGACGAAATTATTTATCTTCATAGAGTGGGCATAGAAGGGAACATTTGGTTCCTCTGAAAATCGGCTACCCTTCCCCTAGAATGTGGAGTGAACTGAATGACTTGCTTTCAAAGAATAAAGTATAAATGGAAGAAAAACAAGTAAAAATGGTATCTGTATTTACAGTGGATAAACCTGGAAGGCGCTGCCTTAACCACGTGATCAAGGTTAATATAACCAATGGCAAGGCATTGATATCCTGCACCCTTGACATAATGAGATAGGAAAGATACTTGACCTGGTTGATATCTGTCCCCAAAACTCATAATTCTAATTTAATCATGAGAAAGCATCAAACAGACTCAACTTTAGGGACATTCTACAAAATACCTCTTCCCAACTCTGAAAATCATGAAAAACAAGGAAAGATGGAGACATAGAGATAAGAGGAGGCAAAGGAGACATAGATACTAAATACAATGTGTGATCTTGGAGAAGGAAAGGGACAAAAGTGAGAAAAAACCTGGTGAAATTCAAAGAAAGTTCTAGTTTAGTCGATAGTAACGTACCAATGTTAATTCTTCAGTTCTAACGAACAAACGGTGGTTATATAGGATGTTAATATTAAGCCAAGCTGAGTAAAGGGTCTATGAGAGCTCTCTGTAGTAGCTCTGCAACTTTCTGTTAGCTAATATAATTCTAAAATTAAAAAAAAGTTAAGAGGCCAAATTGGGTTAGAAATCAGGACTGATGGTTAACTGGTATACCCTGGTTGTTTATATTGCCAAGATTTAAGTCGATGTGGCATGTTGGTCGGAATTGGTCAGAACTCCTGTATGGCACGTGATTGACTATTTTGAATATTGAGAGTATGTTATACCATCTCTGTTCAAAACAAAACAAAACAAACCTATCATGGCTTTCTGTTTTAGAGTATTTTCTTTAAAATATTTTATTTCAGAATAATAAGCTGTTTTGTGACTGTAGTCATTTTGTTTCACAGAGTGGTTGTCATGGTGAATCTAGTGTTCAGCAAGTATTTCCACATCAAAATTTCTGATAATGCTAATTCCACAGAGCAAGAAAGACCAGCTGCTGATGGCATGACTTCAGAGTCTTATAACTTGATACACTGATGCCTAATATTGGAAGCCTTCTAGTCCAGCTTCATTCAGGGCATGTTTTGCTTCGGAGATCATCAAAGATACCCCAGCAGGTTTCCATGCAAAATGCAGCCCCGACACCAGCAGCACCTGGGAGCTTTTTAGAAATTAGGAGTCCCAGATCCTACCGCATATTCACTGAGTCAGAATCTGCAGGTTATCAGTAAGGTCTGAGGATCTAATGTATAATGTAGTGATGACAGTTGATAACGTGGTTATGTATAATTGCAATTTGCTTAAAGAGTAGAACTTAAGCGTCTCACCAAGAAAAAAAATAAAGGTAGATAGGTGAGGGGATGGTTATATTAACCTGATGGGAGGAGTCCGTTCAAAGGGTATACACACACCAAATCATCATGTTGTATATTTTACATATCTTGCAATTTTGTCAGTTATACCTCAGTAAAGCTAAAAAAAAAAAGGCGTTAAGATTTTATCGATAATTATTAAGATCTGCTATAATAACATATGTCTCTTGTATAAAATTAGCATGTGATGTGAAAATGTGCATAAAATTTGGGGGCATTTTTATGTAATATTGAAGTTGGAAACTCATAGGCTGCTTAGCTGGCAATGCAAGAAACATGTTCAATTTAGTATAATTTCCATCATTCCAATTTTTACTTTCACCTCATCATGGTTCTATTTAACTTGAAAGCTTCTACAAAAAGGATCTCATCAAAAACCCTTTCTGAGGCTCTGTTCACTGAGATCTCAATCTCCTATTTAATTTTTCTCGACCATTATTAACATGTGTTGATTTCATTCTCTTCGTCTTAATCATTTCTTGCTAGGAAATCTAACCATAGCATTCTCGCTGTGTATTCCAAAGGGGCCCGGGCCCTGCTGCTTCCAGCATCAACCTAATTTGAGAGGCCTTTTCATGTGACAATGACTCCCCATCATCAAGGGCAACACGTTCGTTAATTAAAGATGACTTAGCCCACTCACCCAGCATCCTACCAAGACCAGCCTGTTGACTCCTGGCAAGGTCTTGGCCACATCATACTTGATGTTTCCAGTGGGAATTTCTATGAATTCTAAAATCTCGGAAAGAGGTTTTGATCTGTCCCTCTGGGGAGAGGAACTTTTCAGGGGCACAGATGTAATGTGAAGCCTGAGCTAACAGAGTTCATCGCCAGGCCTCAGAAAGATCACATGAACATGAAAAGCACGCTTTGCAGCCAGTTTGAAGGAGCTGTCCCTGTGAGGCTTGCCCAAGAACTGGCCCAAGACAGCCAAGTCCCTTCACTCCCATGGTCTGCGAGCACTGCTGAGGGACAAAGAAGCTAAAGCAGCCCCGTAGAAAAGTCTGGACTTGGCTGACGAAGGTGCCCCTGCCTGAGTAGCATTGGGCTGTCTCTCCAGGACACTTCCCATCTCTCACACCTCTAGTATGTCATCTTAAAAGGTATATGCCTGCAAGTCAAAGTTATGAATATCAAAAAGAAAAATATTACACAGTCAGTGGAATGCTAACGTGAGTTTCTAAATTGACTGGCGCCATCCGATGAATCTCTCTAAACACAGTCAGCAAGTTCTCCTTCCTTTTGCAAGGGCCAGGCTGCAGCACTTAAGGACCTAAACCATTTCCTTTGTGAGGAAGGATAACATTCAAGATAAGTGGTCACTGCTGGGGCTGAACTGAGACAGAAGCAGGACATCATCTTTCTCACGCGGCTCAATTTCATTTACAGCCAGGATGGTCATTTACGCTTTTATACCATGTCCTAAACGTGTCCCTGTGGTTGGGAGAGAGTGAAGTTTGATTTGGGGCTTAACAGAATGAGATGGAGATAGAAAAAAAAAAACTTTAATTGGAGAGATCTGTATCACATGGGTTGTGAAGTTGAAGGTTTTATCCGAAATGGAATTCATGTCCTTTCCTCAAAGAGGAGGCACGGATGGGCTGACCCTAAGTAAATCTCTACCTCCCTTCACAATCGCGGTTAGCGAGACTGACGTTCGACTCATTTTTTTGTGGTTTACAAAGAGCTTTCACGAACAGAAATGCGTTTTATCTTCATACCTCTCTGGTGTACACAGTATTGTTATTCTCCTTTACCAAACTTGTTCCAGGCTTGAAATTCGACTTTTCTAGAACACAGGGCTGCCAGTGATTGGATATGGATGGGGAGCAGGGGTCATTCCAGGAGACACAGGAAGGGACGACGCCCAGAGGTGGGGATGCAGTTTCTAGATGCCTGGGGAGGTGCAGAGAGTGAGAAATCAGTGCCGAAGAATCTGGCCACCTTTGTCGGGCAGCTTATCAGTCTTCTGCCACCATCCTCCCAGGGGATGCTGCCCGGCTCCCACGGATAAGAGTGTGGTTTTAATTGGCATTTTGCCATAATCTGAGGCTTTGTGTCCCACCTGACTGGTTTTTAGTGGGGCACATCCACTCTGGGGCTTAGTCAAGCAAAGGAGGCTTCTGTGGTTAGATATATGTAAGTTTCTCCTGTGAGACTTTATTGATGACATCGGGTACCAGTAAAGACAGATTTCCCAGCGACAGTCTTCCCACATGCAAAGGATCCTCCTTCCCAGGGAATACGTGAACAAAGAGAAAGCTGAGTTTCTCCTCACAGTAAACATTTGTTCCCACCCCTTTGTGTAAACTGGACCATTGGAACTCACAGATTAAGACTTATCTGTACCCATATTTATATACTAAGCAGTTTACATGCATTACTTTATTCAAACAAAATAGTCCCGTGTCAGGGTTCTGGTGGGTATTTTAGCCAGGGAATTTGAGTTCCAAAAGCTGAAGCAACTCACACCAGTTTTAGAACAAATCGAGTCTGAAAGCAAAACTTGAAGTGTAGCTGTGGGATCCTAGAGCCCGTGTACCTAGCCGTCTCAAGAACTGTCCCACCCTGTAGATGGAAAGCTTTCTATCACTGCCCGGATTGAAGTGGATTTGTGTGGTAAATTTCTGGGGCCTTCTCTTCATGAAAGGATCATCGATTATGGCAAGATTTCTCTGACAAGCCCTGGAAATTTTGTTCTACGTTGCACAGGTTGCTTGAAGGATTTCTTTTGAGTATTTAAGGGGTGGGGGTGGGGAGAGCCAAGGCTTACGTTTCTCTCTGTACTTAACTTTTCAATTCCGCCTTTTCTTTTCCTCTGAATGCTATTTCTATGTCTCCTCTTATTTCTTCAAATAAGTCGTCTGCCTTAGGAAGACTACTAGCATGTGCTAAATCTCGGCTAGACAATTGTCAGATGTTATTAAGGCTGCCAGATGCCACTATGAATACGAACTGGCAAGGATAACTCAGTTCTGGAGTTTTTCATAGTCATGAACTCATTAGAAGAGCTGTAGTCCCTTGCCGCCGGCCGTCCAGACAATGCGTTTCACTTGTTCTTTGTGCTGAAATTTTCTGACTCTGTGTACAAGGTAAGAGGTGAGCCATATTTTCAGAATCATTTTTTCGCTCACTTTCATGACACCGGATCCAAAAATAAAGTTCTACAGCATTTGACAGCCATAACGTGGCCTTCTTATTCTGAGAAGATGCCCAAAGTTTTGGCTCGAAAAGATAATGTTCTGTAAAAGGACAGCCAGGTCAGGATATAAGAAAATGAGAGGGGAGAGAGCACCGCTTCAGTTTCAACAAGGAGAGATATATTTTAAGGTGTTGCCTCAACATTGACATTTTGAGGTTTCGTAGATCCAAACCAGAGACCAAAACTGCCTGGCCCCAGTGACTCGCGCACTGTGGGTCTGAGAAGTGGAGGGGGGTGGGTGGGCAGTTCAATTGTCAGCTCAATATTAGAGTCCCTGAGATATTTTCTTCCTGTGCTACTTGACCTCTCTTTGATGGGCATTATCAGCATTTTCCCCCCCACTGGGAGAAGATACGGGAAGAAAATAAAAGGTGAAAGGGATAGAAAGGAAAAGAATGAATGAATAGTGGGAAGAGGCCAGACTCCCTGACAGTGGGAGAGGAGGGTCAAATGAAGCCCTTTGGTTTTCTTCCAGAAACCTAAAAATACCCACCTCTTGCCTGGTGGACATTTCTCCTCTGTTTTCCTTACACATACGCTGTAGGGGATGTTAATGTTGCTTAACTGGCTTGCTCCCAGCACTTTCCCTGCTGTCAGAAAGAAACCAGTCAGTTGGGTAATCATGATAATTAAAAAAGATGTAAACTTTCAGAGTGGCTGACACTAACTCATTACCCTAAGCTGTCTTGCCTGACTGAACTAACATCAATTCTAATACCCCATTACGTTAGGCACGTAAAAGTTTCCAGCTAATGTGAATATTTCTTCCTCCCTTGCCTTCCTCACCTTACACTTTCCTCCCTCGCTCCTTCCCTGCCCACCCCCCCCCCACCTTTCTTCTTTTCTTCCACATCCATCAGGCTCCCTCCCATTGATGTTCTTGCTGCCGGTCTAGGGACCGCACTCGAGTAACCTGGTCCAGACCAGTCTATTGCAAATCTGAGTATACATGTGCACCTGGGGGGCTTACCGAAATGCGGATTCTGATTCAGTAAGTCTAGAGTGAGGCCTGGGATTGCACTCTTCTATCAGTGTTCTTGGAGACGACTAGGACGCTGACTCCGGGATTACGCCCCGGCAAGTTTCAAGACAGGGGTCCACTCCATGCTAGTGCTGTTAGAGATAACCCATGTTTAACAAAGCCAAAGTCCCTGCCAGAACTTGTTGCTCAGATCGTCATTGGGTGCAATAGTTCCCATGTCAGCCCTGGGAAGTCTGAGCACTTGCCCCAGTGCTGAAAGGCCGGCTGCAGGGGGACCACATCCAAATGTATTCTTCCCCTCTGCTGTGATGCAGCAGTGAAGCGGCTCCTAGCCTCTCAGTTTTAGCAGAAGTGGATTTGAATCCAGTCTCGATGGTTTGCTAAGGTAACCTCTCGAAGCCCCAGCTTAACTAAGGACGAAACTAATAATTGCCTAGATGGGTTTGTGGGTGGCCTCAGTAAAGGCTTAGAATACAGGAGTTTGAAGTGCGACCCGTTAATATGTTGAGGTGATTCTTGTCACATTTGGTGTGCCTGTGTTCAGTAAGATGAGAGAACATTCCAAAATTTCTAACATTGTCTATACTTGGAGTCAGGAAATATTTAGTGTGATCTTATGTGCAAAGTTAGACAACTCTCAACGTTTAAACACGTGTCTTGATGTTTTTATGCAACACTGATTCTCCTGTCAGTACAATCATTTGGAACTTGATCTCTGTAGGTATAAAGGATTTTTCAAGAGGAACAGATTATCTGTGGGCCAAGTATGACAATAGAATCTGGAACTACTAAAAGATCCAACCAAAGTATCTTTCCACTTGGCCTGGAGCTTTTATCCTTAGTGTTGATCCTTTGGACGAAGACTCTAGAGGAAAGGTCAAAGGTAATTTCTTCCTGGGAGGTGTGGTAGACCCACCCACCAGCAGTTATGGGCCATGTTATGGATTAAACAGCAAAGGAAAGTCAACCCTCAATTCAAAATTCATTAGGGAAGCACATGGGAGCCTTTTGGCTTAGATGAGCTATTTAGAAAATGAGCTCAAAATGGTGAGAAAAGAACAGAACTTATTGTCTTTATCGAAGACTTCTTAAAAACATTGATTTTTTTATCTACGTTAATCAAGAGTCTGTTGAAAATAATAGAAACCCAAGCAAAACAACTTATGCCCTCCCCTACTTCCCCCCCAAAAAAATGGAGGTGAAATCTTTTGGGTTGAATTACTGCAGCTCACAAGGACACAGCTGGTTTGAGACATAGCCCGATGTCAGGCAGACAGTTCCCTCCCCATCTCTTGGTGTTGCTTGCTTGCTTCTGAATTGGTTTCAGTCTCAGGAAAGATCTTGCCATGGGTAGCAAGGATGGCCACTAGCTACTCCAGGTCTACTTTCTACCAGGTCATAAAATTCCAAGGAAACACAGAACTCCTGCTTCCCAAGAGAACCCATGAAAGTTCTGAGATCAATTTCTTTAGGCGTAGCTTTGTCACACACTTGTCCAGGAACCAATGATGTAGTCCCAGGAATGGAACTGTGTCCTTCCAATTGGTCAAGGCTGGGCCACACATACCGCATCCGTGAAAATATGATAAAGATAATGTCCCTGGTAAAATCAGGGTGTTATTCCAAGAACAAGAAAGAATGAATTGTGGGCAGGCAAGAGACTTGATTTCTAAGAACCAAAAGGGAATAAAGGCGATCTATTCCTTCAAAGAACTTGGAAAAGAGATAGAGAGTCTAAGCCTTTGAATGAAAGAAGATGAGCATTCCCCGATGTCTGTCAGAAACAAGGTATTTTTTGCAAATACTTGACAGTTTCCAAAGGGTTAAGAGTCAGAAGTTGGGAGTGGGGGATTAAACCCACCTGTATCTTGTCACTTAGAAGATTTTACTCCCACATAAACTCTGTGTGTGTGTGTGTGTGTGTGTGTGTGTGTACGTGCTTGTGCGCGCATCAATGTACACAATGATACAATGAGCTTATTCACCTCAGAAATGGGGATGTGATGGCAGCCAGAGGGTTTTACTCAAATGATTGAGATGTGGCTAAGTGATTTTCAAGTACATAGCTGTTTGCACTCCGTAACTATAAGTAGATGCTCAGGGGAAAATTCTCTTTCCCCGATCCTATTGACTTACGGAGATGTATGAGGAGATCCAAGCTCGGAGCACAGTGAAATATGGCTTTGTATTGCATTTGCTTTCTGCCAAAGATAAAAATCGCTTTACATAAAAAGAGCCTTATTCTCACCAGGTGATAAGCTGCTTTTTTGTCATAAAGCACAGCACTCTGGAAAACCATATCAGCTCCTATGGTCCACTGGAGTGCCCTTCCAGGAGGGACGGACTAGGGAGCTTAACACCATCTACTTGGCACCAGTATTCCCTCAGGTTGTTCTCTGGCTTGGGGGCCGGCTTTGCCTGCAAAGCCTCAGCTTCCTCATCTCTTCAGTGACGACAATAAAGTAACCTAAAGCGTGGGGAGTTATGGGGGCAAAGTAAGATTAAACCCATCATGGTGCGCCAGGGTGGCTCAGTTGGTAAAGTGTTGCCTTGGGCTCCCGGGGTCTGGGGATGGAGCCCAGCATTGGGCTCCCTGTTCGGCTCAGCGGAGTGGCTGTTTCTCCCTCTCTCTCTGCCCTTCCCCTGCCTGGTGCGCTCTCTTTCACTCTGTCTCTCAAATAAATAAAATCTTAAAAAAAAAAAAAAACTGTTAAACATATAACACGGGACATGGCATATTATAAGGACACAAATGATTGGTGATGGGTTAGTATGTGACTCTTCGGTGTATGGGAATGCAGTACATGGAGTATAATAATTCCATGCAAGTCAGGCAAAAGGTACCTTCATTCTATTTTTTGACAGACTGGATTAAAAACACACTACAAATTGGCTTAAGAGAATAAGCAGGGGTTTTTTGTTTCTTTGTTTTTTTTTCTTGTGACACAGTAACTCATCTGTTTTGACTACAGTTTCCTCTTCTACAAAATAAAAGATTCCAAGTACAGTCTTCAGGATCCTCTCAGACTTTAAAACACAGAGATTCTCAGTAAGAAAAATGTTGGTAACTTGCTTTGGTTTTTGTGCACTTTAAGAACACGGTGACTGTTTTTGAAACGGAGCTAAACTTTACACCAGGCTAAGCAATGATTTGGTAGTGGCTGAAACTGCTAAAATATTAAAATTGCATTTCCTCCTCCTATAGTTGGGTATGCATTGGGCCAGAGGTCAGAGCTTTGGATTTAAGTCACATTCATGTTTTTGTCCTACAAGGATGGACTCAGTGCCTGCTCTGTCCTTTGCTCTGTGCTCAGCACAGGGGCTATATTTTAATTGGGGGGAGGAGGTAAAAATAGGTGACAGGAAATAATAGCAAATTATACTACATGTTATGGAGGAAAGAAAGAGAGCAAGAGGAACAGAAATATTGCTAATGGGGGCAGCCTCATTTTCCTATAGCAAGGCTTCTAAAAGATGAGACCTAGGCTAAGATACAGAGTAAAAAGAATCCAGCCACACAAAGGACAGAAAAAAGGGCATTCCGAGCAGAGGGGAAAGCAAGTGCAAAGGCCCTGGGTTAAGTAAGGTCTGGATATATTTGAAGAACTGAGCAAGTATGGCTGAAGCAAGATGAGTCAGGGAGAGAAGATCATATGTGATTGCAGAAACGAAGGGGCCAGGTCATTTTGTAGTGTTGACAAGAGCTTGCATTGTTTTTTTGTTTTTGTTTTTGTTTTTTCATTGAGGCACTCTTGTTCCAAGGGACTAGAATGATCTCAGTTATTTAAAACCTCTCTTGCTACTATAGGGAAAGAGATTGGAGGGTGTAAGAGTAGATGCAAGCAGTTAGGAAGCTGTTAGAGAAATCCAGGGAGGAGACAAGGAGGGGCTAAGATAGAGGTGGTGGGGATGGGAGTTATGACAATATCATGCACAGGAAGAAATGTTTCAGTCTTAAGAGTGCCTATGTAACCTGTTTGCATTGCTTTCCGTCTCTGGAACTCAGTTTCACTATAACAAGAACATGTAGAATGCAATCTCTTAGGATTCTCCTAGATCAACATTTTATTCTAGCTTATAAATATCTCTAAGCCAGATGAACCCTTCCATCAAATCTGTTTGGCTTAGGTCAGATGCAGCGATTTGCTCTGACCAGTTTCCTAGACATTCCCCAAGGCAAAGATGTGGGAATATTGACGTACCAAAGAATAAGAAAGTAGTGTAGATCTTACTGAGAACTGTGGGGGTTGGATGGCCTCGGAGCGGTGTTATTTTCTTTCTTTTACAGTTGGAATGGCTTCAGAATGGTCCACTCAGGTGCACAAATGAATTTCCAATTCCAAATTCAGGCTATAAATTTCATAAGTCCAGATTATAGATTAATTACGTTTCACTCCATGGTGTTTAGAATGATGGTTTTCACGGAGAAGTGCAAAAGATTAAAAAGAGCTGTGATGCAAGTTTTATTAAACGAGAAATTAGAAAGAAAGAATTCTCTAAACCTCCCCCAGTGTTTTTTCTTTCTGGTGTTCAGATAAAAATGGTAAATTAATAGAAGAACAAAACAGGGTGCGATGCCAATACATTCAGGAAAAGCCAAAGTTCATTTCTGCTTGCAGATTCAAACGCTGCTGGCAGATCAATGTGAGCTGCGCGGTGCGCTTTGCAAAACTCATTCTGCAACTAATATCCTCAAGGACAAGGCACAGCCTGCTTTGCTGCTCCAGGAATTTGTCTGGATTGCTGTGGAAGGCAGTGTTTGGTACGGGGAGGACTTTGGGGGACTGTATAGTTACGCTCCCCATAAATCGTATCATCACAGACCTCCCAAAAGTAGAAAGGGTTTTAGCGTTTGCATTTTTCCCCACGTAGAACTGTGTGCTGTGTATGTCACCAGCCTTGGTCAGAAGTTCGATTAAGTGCTTCTGCTTCAATTTAATGAGATGATGACCATGTATGCATGCTTGCTTTCTCTTTTTTCTCTTTTTCCCTTTCTCTCTGGCTGAGTTCGACGCTCTGGAAGTGATTCTGTTAGCAAAGGACCTTTTTTTACACTTTTGGTTGTTATTGTAGAATTAACATTTACTCCACATGCAATTTGTAGAAACACAGTAGAGGCGGGTCCATAAAGTTAGTATTTCTTGAGAAAAGCAGACAAGGTGTTATTAAATATTAAATATTTTAAAACATTTAATATTTTAGGGACACCTGGGTGGCTCAGTTGGTTAAGCGGCTGCCTTCAGCTCAGGTCACGATCCCAGGGTCCTGGGATAACGTCCCGCATCGGACACCTTGTTCAGTGGAGAGCCTGCTTCTCCTTCTGCCTGCTGCTCCCCCTGCTTGTGCTTGTGCTCTCTTTCTCTCTGACCAATAAAAAAACAAATAAAATCTTTTTTAAAAATCTAAAAAAAAATTGTAAAAATGAATAAAACATTTAATATTGTAAAATAGTTTAAAATATGTATTAAATATTTTATTTCTTCAAAACCAGTTTTAGGGTACAGGATGGAGTAAGTTAATCCATCTAATTTGCTGAGCACATACATAAAGAAGGAATTATGGCAGGCCCTGCGGTGACAGCAGCAACTCGGAAGCCAAGGGTCCTGCCTTCGGGGGGCTCACCGTCAAAAGAGAAGGCAAGCAAAGGAAGCCAGTAATTCAAATGTAGTAAGTGGGAGAAACATGGAGGGCAACTTTGTGGATAGTGGAGGAAGTCATGCTTAAAGATAACTGTTCAGAATGAATAGCTGTTAGCCAGGAGGAGGTGGGAAGAAGTTTAGGCAGAGAAAAGAGAGTCCAAAAGCTGGAAGACAGCCTGTTCTTTTCTTTTTTCTTTTTTTTTCAATTTATTTATTTGAATATAGTTGACACACAATGTTACATGAGTTTCAGGAGCACAACAGAGTGATTGACCATCTCTATTCTCCATGCTATGCTCCCCACAGGTGTAGTTACCATCAGTCACCAGAAGATGCTATTACAATATCATTTGACTCCATTCCCTATGCTGTGCCTTTTATTCCGGTGGGGGGGGGGGCAGCATGTTCTGATGAAGGAGCAGAGCAAGACCAGTGTGGCTAGAAAAGAGAAAGAAGGAAGGCAGGAGGGTCTCCAGTAAGACCACCATGTCCTCGGCTGTTAAATCATCTGAGGCCTTGGAGAAATGTGAGACGTTTTTCCAAAAGTCATAAAAAGTCACCATTGGAGAGACAAACCCTACACAAGTGAGCAGGAAGAACATGAAACAGGGCAATGAGACACAGAAAGCTTAGAGGAGATAGTAGCTAGGCTAATCAGGAATGTCTCTACGAGGAGGTGACATTGGAACGAAGACCTAAATGGCATAAAAGATCCAGGAGAGAAGAGATACGAAGAAAGGATATTTGTCCAGGGGAAAAGTTAACAGTGCAAAGACCAGGAAGCAGGACAGTGCTGTTGGTTTAGTGGATAGTAGGGAATGGTTAGCTGGAATTTGGACCTGAGTCCAAATTAATCTCACTGGTCCCCAGGGCCATCACCCGTCTGGGCTTCCTGCTTCTCGAGATGTAGAGGTGTTTTCTCTTTCACCATACTGTAAACACCCGGGCATAGGAACCGTATCTGTTCATTCATTTCTATACACTCAGTGCCTGGGACAATGTCTAGGGCTTATTAGGCACTCAGTAAAAATTTGTTTCACAAAGGAATCTCTAAGATGAAGTGGTCATACATCTAGTATTAAAATTCTAAGCCTAGAAAGAAACAGTTCAAATGTTGGAAATCAGCCAATCTAATAACCCAATTTTTAAGAATCTAGAAGTCAAAGCAATCAAATTACTTGTATGGGGTAGATACAACCCAAGTAACAAGATAGGGGGGAAAATGACATAAAGCAGGGTTTCTGAACCTCAGTACTATTAGCCTTTTGGACTGAATGGTTCTGTTCTGTGCATTGCTTAGCAACATTGCCAGCCCCCGTTCACTAGGTACTGGCAGCACCCCTTTCATGGTGACAACCCAGATTGTTTCTATATATTGCCGTATGGCCTGGTTAAGACCACTGATGTAAAGTCTTAATGCCATGACACTTTCTAAGATGTTGGGGAAGTTGTGCCACCCAGAGGAGTTACAGTTGATTTGTGTGCAAAGTTTTCTCGAGAAGTATAAATGTGTCCCCTGAATTGAAATACTGTAAATCATACATGAATTCTTAGCAGCTAAACAAAGATGCTTAATTTTTTATTATTTTGTATGGTGAGTGTTCAGACATCCATCACTGTAAAAGAAACCACTTTCAAATTTTTTCTTTATAAATATGTAATATAATTGTAGAGTAAACCTCCTTTATCATTCTGATGGTGGATCAGACTAATACTCATCTTGTATATTGAGTTTTATCAGGATTTTATTCTATTTTTTAAGTAGTTTGGGGAGGGAGGGAGAGAGGAGAAAAAGAGTTGATTTGCAATGTGTTGTAATCTGTGGAATAACACAGTGCCACTTTATCATTAAGCTGTACCATACAGTTTTCCTGTGCAGTTTTAATAATTTTTAAAAAGACCTTTTTTCCCAATCTTAAATATTCAAAGAATATAGGCAAGTATAAAAAAGAAAATTAAAATCATCTATAATTCCCACAATCTAGAGGCAACTATGTATATTACTCTGTAATAGATTCATTTATTCCTTCATTAAACTATGTGCCAGACACTGTGCTAAGGCTAGAGATTCATGGGGGACCAGATGTACAAGGTACTTCTTTAGGGGAAGCCTATTTGCATATGTATTAGTATGTATGTTCTCCCTCTACTCGGACCAGATGTACCTGGACACCTGGCTTTGGCCAGGAACTGTTTGGCTTTAAGTGACAGAAACCTGAAAAATATTAAATTAACTAAATTAACATATTTATCTTATTTTTATAAGAAGTTTAAAGGAGAACCACTCTGGACCCATTCGGTGAGTCCACACTTCCACTGGGAACCTAGACTCCTTTGGTTTTGCATTGTGCCATCGCTAAGCATGGATCCATTGGTCCAATGCTCACAAAACAGCTGCTCCTTATTCAGCTATTCAGCCGGGTTTTGAAATGGAAGAAGGGCAAAAAGCCCAAGGAAGGGCCTTGTGAATCTTATCCCATAAGCAAGCTCTCTCAGAACTTCAGAATTTTCCTAGAGACCCCTCTTTCTGTCCCCTGGCTAGGACTGTGTCACATGGATCAAGATACAAAAGGTGAAAAGAGTTGTACAAAATTGTACGAAGTTAAAAGTGATACACGCCTTTCCAAAAGTAGATGTTTTCTTTTCCCGAGGTAAGCATTAACTGTTTAGAATTAGGCTTCTTTATGCTTGCTTACGTGTATACAAAGAGAGTCACACACATTAAAGCTTTTTTTTCTTCCCATTAAAAGAGTATGGTAGGCATTTTCATCTTCTCAACAGTCTAGCATTGGCAACCTTCCAGATCAGTATGTTTAGACTTAAGCCAATTAGAAATAATAATTGTACTGTAGTCCACATGGCAAACATATCACAATGATTAAACTGTCCCATCATAGTAGACAGACTTTCTCCAAATTGTTAATAAAGCCCCAGTGTATATCTTTGTACTATATCCATACACAAATGGATGACTTCTTTCGTACATAAGCTTTCTAGAAATAGAATTACTGGGTCAATATGTATGAAATATTTTTAAACATTCTAATATTTACTATCAAGTTGCCTTCTAAAAGGTCCTGATCATTTATACTCCCACCAACAATATATGAGAGTTTCCTTTCCCACATTCACATCAATGGATGTTATCAATACTATTAATGTTTCCTAACTACATAGGCAGTAATGTATTGCTGGATGGATTTAGTTTAAAACTTTTTATTATAGGGGCGCCTGGGTAGCGCAGTCGTTAAGCGTCTGCCTTCGGCTCAGGGCGTGATCCCGGCGTTCCGGGATCGAGTCCCACATCGGGCTCCTCCGCTATGAGCCTGCTTCTTCCTCTCCCACTCCCCCTGCTTGTGTTCCCTGTCTCGCTGACTGTTTCTCTGTCAAATAAATAAATAAAATCTTTAAAAAAAAAAAAACTTTTTACTATAAAGCATTTCACATATACTCAAAAGTAGAATGAACAGTTAAAAAAAAACAAAAAAAAACAAAAAAAACACCTCTCATTACCCATCATCCAGCTTTAACAGTTACCAGTATGCGGCCACACTTGTTTTATCTGCATAGGGTTTAATCCTTTTCTTGTTTTTCTTGTTTTTCCTGCCATTTCCCTCCTCCAACTTTTTTTTTTTTCTTGTTCATCTTTTAGTTCTTTTCCTAGTACTGATTTTGATTTCTTCAAAGTCTTATTATTTGGTCTTAAAGCATCCTATCCATGAGTCAAGTTTTCTATCTATAGCAGAGATAATAGACATGTGGCATGAATCTCATTACTTGTCCCTTTCTGTACCGTGGTAGATATTATTAATCGAGCAGTACATCTCTTTGCAGTAAGCCCAAGTGCAGCCTTACAACTCTTTAACATCGTGCTTTAGATCAGTGGTTCTCAAACTTGAGTATGTATAGTATTACCTGAAGAGTTTGTTAAAAAAAAACAAACACAAAAACAACAAACAAACATTCCTAGATCCCTCCTGCATAGATTTTCATTCAGTAGGTTTGGGGCAGCACCTAAGTTTTTGCATTTCTAATGCTGAGGGTGCCTGTCTATACATTTTTCTAGACCAAGCACTTTTTTCTAGACCTGAACATTTTTCTAGACCAAGCACTTCTATTGTGCATATGAATCACTGGAGATCACGTTCAAATGCAGAATTTTATTCAGTTGGTCTGCTGCATAGCCTGAGATTCAGCTTTTCTAACAGGCATCCAAGTGTATCGCTTGTCCTTGGACCAAATTTCAGTATGTGTTTCTTCAGCGGCCACACTGTCAGAGATGGCTTATGAAGTGAATCAGTGGTCTGTGCCTGAGCTAGCAGGAAGGGCTTTCTTGATCTCAGAGACCTGAGTACCACTACATAGACTAAGCCCAGACTGGCTGCAAAATAATCAACTGGGAGGCTCTTCTTCAAATTTAGATTCCGGGTCCCTCCAGTGAGAAACTGACCCACTGAGTTTGGAGCGGACCCTGGGAATTAATTTTTCAGACAGCTCTTTTGTCTATTTGGGGGCACAGGTAAGTTTTGGAGCTACTGCTTTCCATGCCATAGATGATCACACAGGTGTTCTTCCTTGGATTCATCTGGTCCCTTTCCAAACCATCCATCTTTTCAAGACACATGTATTTGCACTGACCTTTTACATGATGATGCCACCTGCTGTGGGCCATGCAGAAATGAATCAGGAGCTGAATCGGAACCGATCCTACCTCTCTAGATCTGAAAACCTGGTGAAAGATGCAGATATAATAACACATAACCTCTATAGGAAGTCAGAGAAGAAAAAGATTGCCTTTCTTTCTGTTTACTCCTTTTTAGAAGTTAAATTTAAACATCTACTCCACAGGAAACTCCCCTTTCAAGAAGAAATCTCACAAAAGCATAAAAATGCCAAGGTGATGGCTTTCCATGTAACATTAAGTCGTAATACGGGTTTTGCACATGGGCCATAGTGCTGATTATTAGCTAGGTTTATAAGTATAACAAAACATGTTGTTCATTACACAGTATATACGACAGTAGGAAATGAACACCACCTAGAGAACCATAACTTTGTTCATTCTTTGACTTTGGGGGAATTTCAATTTGTAGCCTTAATGATATACAACTGTAGTTTCTGCATTTTAAGTAATGTGCCAATTGCAGTCTTGTTTTCCGAAATTCTCATTCTATATGGCTTTCTATACAGGGTGTAAAAATTACGAAATGCTAATAATGTAAGTGATATGTTCACCATCTGCTGGGTGGTGCTGTTCACTGCCATTAAGATTCTGCAAGAACCGCTTGAGAAAACAGAATAATGAAGAGGAAAAAGAACTGTAATCAAGCATAAAAGGACTTTTCAAAGAGGGAACTGAGATATCTTTCAGTAGTGACCTTTCTAACACTGATGTTGGGCTGGGACTGTAATTGTCCATCATTCTTTTCAATGGTCAATACTCTGCTCACCGCAACTCATTCTTTCGATACCATCGATCCCTTTAACAACCTTGGCTGGCAATCACTCTTTGTAAGTTACAAAGTTAGTGGCATTCTTTCTGCCCCGTTTTGTGGTTCACTGTTAGACAGTCTCAGCATTCTGCGTGTTGATGAATGCAGCCGGATCAGTGAGTTAGGAAATTCCACAAGTGGTATAGAGTGGTTTTTAGGCAGGATATTGTACTAATTAAAAGGATGCGTGGATATAAACTGGCAGCCTCCCATCATTGCTAGAGAACCCGACCTCCACTTTTAACGGAGTTGGCCATGCAGATTCTCTGGATTTGGTCATCTCTCCCTGGTTGCACAGCAGGATGGTTAGAAATATTTCAAAGCTGCTGTGGAACTTATTTCTTATTCTTTTGGAGTATTCTTAAGGAATAAGAAACCCATACAGTTTCTACTAAAATGTTTTATGAGGTGTTAGCATTTTCAAGTTTATATACATTGTCCCCTTCAATTCTTACAACAGGTCTGTATGATAGGCGCGATAAATGTTTTATTTGAGGTTTCACAGATGAGTAAGTCGAGTCTCGAGAAGGTTAAAGACAAGAATGGTCCCAACCTGGCTGCCTTACGCATTACAAAACAACTTAAAGTGCCACAGAAAGAAATGATGTTAGGACACTAAAACCTTCATTTTCTGACTCGGTACTTTTCCTATTATACCATTTTGCCCTTGACATAATCTTTATACCATATTAAGGTTTGATTTTTCATGTTTTTTAAGTAAAAAATCCTGAAAATACGCTGTGACATCAAGCCCTGGAATCGGTTATTTACAATGTTTTGATTGGAGGGAACACCTATTTCCATGTTAACCATTCTAATGGAGCATTTATCTGCTGCTCTGAAAGGAAAACGGGGAGAATGCAATTATATTTAATTCTATTTATTTACAGGACAATAGTGATATAGGTGAATTGCAACCAACTTAGAGTTCACGTTCAGATTTTTCAATCCTCTGGGCCATTGTTCACACAGAATCTGTCATCGGCTTGAAAATTCAGTTACAGGCGTGGAGGCCTTGTATTTGATGTGATCGTTCTGTTGGAGCAGATGAATTTGAATTTGTTTTTCTTCCATGAGAAGGTTTTACTTGGGATGCCTTAAAGAGTGAATGCATCTGTGCACCAGTGTTCTACCTGTTTTATTTCCAGTAGAATACATTGTCAATACTTCTGGTCCACCCAAGTGGGTGAATTCACTTTGCTCTCTATTCCTGATGGTGATGATCACGGACCAGTACCGAGAACTCACTGTGAGTCAGACACTATTCCGAATACTCTATGTATACTTGTGCACAATCCTCCCAGCAGCCTTGCTGGGTAGTTCCAGTAATTATCCCCATTTTTAAACATAAGGAAACTGAGAATCAGGCTAGTTCAGTGACTTTCCCAAGTTTGCACAGCAGGTAAATTGCAGAACTGGACTTCATTCACTGGTTCTCCAGTTCCAGCACCCATCCTCTTAGAGACCAGATTATGTTGCCTTTCCTGGTATTATAAAGCAAAGCTGTGGACATCTCCATGTTTCTCTTCTGACCTTGGTGTCCTGTGTGAACTTAAGATCAGATGTCTGACATTACTTGGATTCCTTCTCATCAAAATCATTCTAGGGGCGCCTGGGTGGCGCAGTCGTTAAGCGTCTGCCTTCGGCTCAGGGCGTGATTCCAGCATTCTGGGATCGAGCCCCACATCAGGCTCCTCTCCAGGAGCCTGCTTCTTCCTCTCCCACTCCCCTGCTTGTGTTCCCTCTCTTGCTGGCTGTCCCTCTCTCTTCAAATAAATAAAAAAATAAAATCTTAAAAAAAAATCATTCTAAGCACCCCTTTGTGCAACAGGATAATGAAAACTATTTCCAGGGCATTTCCAATGTGTAGGCTACCTCTTAAACTCTAAAGATAGCTGTTTCTTAATAACGTAAGATGACAGGTTATACCCGTCTTTCCTACTTACTTTCCTAATTGTCTTTGCATCACATTTAACACTTACTAGGTACTAAGCACTCTTAGCATGTTATGTATATTAACTGACTCAATCTTCAGCATAGCCCTTGTGAAGTAGACGTGACTGTGTCCTCATTTTACAATTAAGGAGACTGACGTGGAAAGTCGAACTAGGTTGTCCCAGCTCTAACAGGTGGTTCAAAATAAAGCTGGGATTTAACTTAAGAAATTTGACTCTATTCTCTCTTCTTTAGCTTATCTTCAAAGGATTCATTCATGTTTACCCATTTAAAGTCCATCTTGGAGTACCACTGTCACAGGAATCAATGACACACTTTATAAAGCTAGAGGGTTTTGTTTGGTTTTGTTTTTCTTCTATTGAGGTATTGTTGACATATAAGATTGGGTAAGTTTGTACAATGTATTGGTTTGACACATTTATTATACTGCATTGTCACTTCTTTTTTATGTTGAGAACAGTTAGGATGTAGTCTCAGCAACTGTGAAGTTTATAATACAATATTGTTGATTATAATCACTATGCCGTGCATTAGATCTCCAGAACTTGTTTACCTACTAGCTGTAAGTTTGTACTCTTATATATCTCTCCAATTCCCCCACCGCCCAGCCCCTGGTAATTACTGTTCTACTCTATTCTAGCCTTGTTTTTACAAGTTCAGGGGTTTTTTTAGATTCCAGATATAAGTGAAGTTATACAGTGTTTGTCTTTCTATGTCTGATTTTTCCCAGCATAATGCCTTCAAGGTCCATCCATGTTGTTGCATATGGCAGCTCCCCCCTCTCTCTTCTTGAGCAATATACTTTTAAATATAAATCAGATCATGTTACTGACAAACCCAAAACCACTCAGCAGTTTCTTTCACTTCAGGGAAAATATAAAGCTAGAGGTTCTCAGTGCCCTATTAGGTTATGGATGTGTCACAAAACAAACAAACAGAAGCTCTAATAGCATTTCAAAGAGCCATTTGTGAATGATTCATTGCTTAATACAAAATTGAGAACTTTCAACATTCCCTGAGTCATGACATTTTAACGACCTTGGATTCTGATGCTTTCTCTTGAGTGTGAGAGAATGGAATATAGTTAGAGCCAACTCATGGAACCCAACCGGGTACATATACAGGCAGCATAGCCTGCTCCCTGGAAAGCACCATCTGTTAGGATCACAGCAGCATGAAGCCTGGAAAGAGCTGTCCCCAAACATTTCATCTTTGAAGGGGGTGTTGGTCTTCATTCTCTAGTGAGTGAAGTATTTGCCCAGTATACACGATTTCATGGGCAAGCTTCCCCACCTTTTCTTTCACTGGGTCAGTCTGAAGTATATCAAATTCCAGGTTAATTGATTCTGGGTCTACTGTGGCTAAACCATGGGTCAGCTGGTTCATGGAAAAAAGTCTTCGACTTTGAGCTTGGAAGTAGATGAATGGGTTCAGTTTGTTGTCCGGTATGTACTAGAGCTTTGGGCATATATATGTCAAATTTCTCTGAGCCTCAGTTATACTCATAATCCATAGGAATAAAAAAAAGTCATATTGTGTACACATTTTACCTTTTGGTTGATTTTAGAAGATAACCTTCTTCCTTACAGCTGTGATTCCACTATATTGTAAAATTGTCAGGACAGCAGACAGACGTAATTTACTGTATGATCGCGGAGGAGTAATGCTCAAATGAGCAAACCCTGCACATAAGCAGGAATGCTTGAGACTGAGCTGTCATACCTGTTTACCACTGGAGTTTTTTTTTTAATGTTTTTTATTATGTTAGTCACCATACAGTACATCCCCAGTTTCCGATGTAAAGTTCGATGATTCATTAGTTGCGTATAACACCCAGTGCACCATGCAATACGTGCCCTCCTTACTACCCATCACTGGTCTATCCCATTCCCCCACCCCCGTCCCCTCTGAGGCCCTCAGTTTGTTTTTCAGAGTCCATAGTCTCTCATACCACTGGAGATTTTACAACTAACGCAAAAGGTCAAAGAGTCCCGAATCTGTATATATCTTTCGTTCTTTCTTTTAGTCTAACATACTGATTCTCAAGCTTCAGTATACGTAGGTATTACTATTTAGGGTTACAGACACCAAGCCACTTTGCCCTACTCTGTGGGAAATGCAAAGGATTTTTATCATAATTTATGCATACTTTTAATATTATCTCTAAACTTAATAAAATCTCCATCCTCCTTGTAAGATAAAACTCCATGGCATTACTGTATTCCTGGGTGCATTCTGGCCCCGGTATTCACAGTGAAAGCTTCTAAATGCTTCTGAGCCTGAGTTTCATTTTCAGTAAAATGGAGTAACAAAACCCACCCTGTCCTGATCTATTTTAGTGATGGCTGAATTAGTCAAGACTATATCTACGTTAAGGGCCTTGCATACTACCTGACCCATTGTAGGTACTTGACCAGTGTTACTTGCCTTCCCTGCTCAGCCCTCCCTACCACCAGAAAGCAGGAATGAGTGTTCTTTCCTAGGTTTAAGGGCATGCAGCCGTTTTCATTTGCCACTAACTTGCTTTTATACATTGTGTAGCTGCATAATTGGCAAAACGCTCACTTATTAGTTGAATCTTCTTGGATGAATGGTTGTGCATTTTCACACATCTTGGTAGGTAAATACTGTAAGTACTGAGATTTTCCTAGAATACCTGTTGCTCCATGTGATGTTATCTGTAACTGGCCAGGTTGACATTAGGCTTTTGATATCAAGTCTTTATAGAGGCCCACATCTGCCAACGAATTTTGAAAGAGGGAAGAATTTGATGAGATTTGAGTCTTTCTATAATTTTTTAGCCCACCAACCTTAATTATACTTTATTGATGTCAGAAGACATCACTTGAAAGAGCGTGTTTCTACTGAAGTCTAAACACTTACAAAAGTTATTGGACTAATTTTTTTCAGCACTTTGGAATTAAAAATAAATGCCAGCACTGTACATTCATCAAGCCCCGCAACAAAATTTTCAGAATGGTCAAAACTTTAAAAATTGATAATATTAAGTGTTGGTGAGGATGTGGAATAAATGGAACTTTCATATTTTGCTGGTGAGACTGTCAAATAGTAAACCACTTTAAAAACCAGCAATCATTAAGGAAACCTATGCCTCCTATTACCCAGCATATGTTCGTAAGATATGGATGTCTATGTCCTCCAAAAGATCACGCAGATTTTTAGTATCTTTATTTACAATAGCTGATACTGAAAACTATCCCAATGTCTATCAACAAGAGAATGGGTAATCATGATATGTTCATATGATAGAAGACTACACAGCAATAAAAAAGAATAAACTACAAATACATTCAAAAGCATGGATGAAACTCAAAAACATTAGGATTTATGAAAGAAGTGAAGTACAAAATAGTCCATAATGTACCGATTCATTAACATGAAGTACAAGGACTGGTGAAACCAAACTATGCTGATGGCAGTCAAAACAGTGTTGGCTTCTGGGGGTAGCTGATAACTGGAAAGGGGCACAAGGAAATATTCTGGGGGATAAACATGTTCTAACTGGATGGTGCCAATATTTGACATACACACACATATGTGTGTGGGTGTGTGTGTATAAATTAATACATGTGTTAAAGATTTGTAGATCTTGTTATATTCCCTTATGCATCAAAAATTCCAAATAACCTATATATTGTCTTAGAAGAGATTTATTAATATATGTCACAGGAAATTAGTGACTTTTATGAAAAACTTTCTGAATAGCCTGTTTCTTCAACAAATATGTGACATGAAAAAAGGGAGTAAGAGGTAACTATTGCAGATTTAAAATTATTGAGTAGACTTATCAGTCAAATGCAATTTATGTGGATTTTGTTTGGGTCCCTTTTTTAACTGAAGGTATTTTTTGAGTCATTGGGGGAAAATTGAACAGGAGCTGGTTGTTAAATGATATTAAGGGTTTATATAATTTAGCAGGGTGGGATAATGGTATCATGACTCAAGATAAAATGGTAGGGTGTCTGGGACTGGCATTAAATATTTCACCCAGTAAAGTAAGAGCAAATAGTTACGAAACAAGAATAAGGCCCAAATGTTGAATTTTAGGAAATGAAGTCCACTTTTATGACTTAGGTGACTGAAACAAGTAGTATAAAAATAATTAAAAAGTGTCAGGATGGGATGAGGGCTGAGTTGATGAGTCTGTTTTTTGAACCACAACTTGATGTATCAGTGAGCCCTTCAAGAGGAGAGCGCCAGCTCTGTGGGCCAAGAGCTCATCGCTGAAACCTGAACCGGAGAGAAAGATGTAAGGATCTTCAGTCCTTCTATTTGCAGCTCTGGGTTGGAAAGAAATCAGACAAAGAGAATATTTTGAGTGAGCCAATGAGCTGGCAGAAGCTGAAGACCCTTAATATACAAAGAATAGACAAAGGGAATGGAGAGCCCTGAGCAGGCTAACAAGGATGAAGGAGGGTGACCTGGGAGGGGAAAAAAGGCAGAAAGCCCAGGAAATTGAGGAATTGCAAAAAGCATCTTTTGAATTTCATTCTAAATATTTTCAGAGCACCTCTTCTCTAGCCACTGGAATTGAACCATTGAGAGGTCGTTGCTGACACCTTCCCGGGGCTGTCCCCCTGGATTGTTAGGGGACCAGGGGGCAGACACAAAGTTGCAGTAATACAGGGCAATTGAGACACTGAGTACTACCTCTTACCAGAAGGGTAGGTAGGAGAGAAAGAAGAGTAAGCCCATGAGGAAAGTTTGAAGCACTCTCTACCCTTCATGCTGATAGACCAAGAGGACCCCATCTTCCTGGGAGAGCCAGGCACCCTGGTAGCACGCTTCTAACAGCTCTATTCTCCATGCTCTGCAATCAGAAAAGAGGCTCATTGCATTTCAAGCAGGAAACTCAGCAGTGGCGGGGCCCTGCAGTCAACCACACTGGCAAGAAAAATGCCAGGGAACAGCCATTTCTCTGGCCTAGACTTAAAAGTGACCTGCTTTCATATTTCCTTGGGCTCTGCACGCGCAAGTGGAGACCCTATTTGCCACATCTCAGCCCACAGTTAATTTACTTTCCTCTTATTTTTCCTGATTCCTTGAATTATCACCTTCCTGAAAACCCGTGTGCATAATGGAAAAGCTGACACCAGCCAGAGTGGAGTGTAGCAGCCCAAATGAGGTTCCCATTATTCCCCTATTACACGGGGAACAGGCTTCTCTTTGCCCTTCATTCATCACCTGCAAACTATGAAAAGCTAATCGAGCCGCTTTGTTTTAATGGCAGCTGTTCTGCCCTGACCTGCACTGGTCTCCCACTCGGCTCCAGGAGCAAACAGATGAGTTCCATTTGGAGCTGAAGTTATTGTGCATGAAAATCACAGTTAGGGGCAACGAGATTTTTTCTTTGCCTTCGTGGGGCAGGAAGCATGAAGCACTGTTCTCCTTCCCTTGAGGTCCAGACAGGACACCTGGCTAATGGGTGAGACCTGCGAGACCGTCTTACAACACTTTTCAGACTGAAGGACCTCAGCTTTGCATGGTCCCTCCAGCTAAAGTCTTCAAAGACCCCTCCTGATGTTCCCATGTGCATTTTAAGTGTGTTCATCGTCTATCCGAGGAAGTGATTTCAAGAGTGAACGCTTCCTAAGAAGCCCAGCTTCCCAGCCTGGTCACCTACTACATACACTTTAAATTAGGACTGTTTATCACCCCTCCCTCCACCGCGCCCTGAAGCAAGGCCCATTTGTGAGATCTAATCATGCCTACGTATTTGCTTAGATAAAGGACATCTTTGGATCTTGTACCGGGCACATTTCTCGTGTCTGTACGATTTTTGTTTGGTGCTGGGTTCTGTCTGATGTTGTTCGGGCAGGGGGGTATTTTCCTGAGGGCCCCAGGGTGGTCAGAGTCCTCTGATTCATTTATTTTTTTTAACACCAACTTTCAGAGGACACTGCAGCAGAGAGTGTAGACTCCCTTTCGTGAAGCTCTGTCCTTGGGTTCTGAAAGCTTTTGCTCTCATTTCCCATTACTTTTCTCTCTGGTCATGGATGATCTACCCTCTCCTTGCAGGGCTGAGAGTTCATGGCTGTTTCTAATTCAGAATTAGCAGATAGAGAAAAATATGCTCCTTGAGGTAATAACTCTCCCGCATTTGCTGCTGCTCCCGTGTCACGGTGTAAAACAGGATGTGGCTCTAGGCCCACGTGTGATGCCCGACATTGCCACAGGCACAAAAAGAACATTTATTTTTTTAAGCAGCTTTGCTAAGATGGAGCTATCCTTGGGCTCGTATTTGTGTGGCATCTAAAGGAGTTGGGGAAAACAGAAATGAGGCAAATAAAATGCAGATCGGCTCTGGGAGACTTCCATTTCGTTGGCTCAGCTTCCTGGAGAATTGGCCCATGGAAGATTATGTCGCCATTTGCGCCGAGTTAGCGTGGCTGTTTGTCAAGGGAGACTAGAATTCTTTGTATTTGTATTCTTACCTAGCTCCTGTTTTTAATGACGTCTCTTCTCATTTCTCATCCAGGCATTTTTCCCCGTCTGCTCTCAATGCTAATGTCTCCCCGTCCTGTTTTTCAAATTAAATATAGTACTTAAAATATTAATACCACTTGCTCTTTGATTCTTTGTTTATTCATCTTATGCAAAACGCAACAGTGAGCCCTCCATCTGTATTAAATGCTACTCTATGGGCAGATGCAATGACTTATTAATGACTGTTCCATGATACGGAGAGCTAGGGCTTTATGTAATCATGCAATTCTTATTCAAAATGCTCCACTGGTGCTATCCTGTAGGGAAAAAAATGAAATATGTCTATCTTTTCAAAGAAAGAAATGACTTGTCTTGTGAAGACCATTGTAGAGATAACGAAGTATTTAAACTAGGCCAAGTTACTTGAGTCCCTAAGGAAGTCAGCTCATGTCTTAAAGTATTTGGGTATGTAAATTGTTGTAACATTTATTGACATGGAAACCACATACCACAAACATATAGCTCAGTGAATTATCACTAAGTATATAGCCACTGCTGGGGCCACAAAATAGTCTATTTTTTAAGGTGTCATGTTCACGTCTCTTCTTTGGGTTGTTTCCACTTTTTTGTATGATTTATAGCTGTTGTTTCTATACATTCTTTGTAAGGACTAGATATGAATTCTCTGTGTACTCTATGTGCTAATAAAAGCCCACTCTGTAGGCTGAATTTTCTCTGTTTTATTGGTGTCTTTTGATGAATAGAAGTTCTAAATTTTATTGTGATACAATTTATCAAGATTTTCTGCTACGGCTAAAGATTTTTGTAGACTATTTTAAAAATCTCTCCCTATCCCAAAATCATAGTCTCGCATGAAGGTAGTCTTCACTTTTACTTCCCAGATTTACTGCTTGCCCTTCAGAGTGAGATCTAGGTTCACCCCAAAATTTATTTTGGGTGTTAGTGCGAGAACCATAGGAAACCACTAGCATATCCTTAGAAGAGGCTCAGCATGGCTAGTTTATATTGGATAAGGACCTTTTTGGCTTTTGTAGGGAAGATGGAGAAGAGTGGAAGGAGGGAGAACATTTTGAATATTCTGCCTCAATAGTTCAGGCAAGAAATGATGATGGCTCGGAGGTGAGCAGTAACAGTGAATGTGAAGAGGAGTGGTTGGATTTGAAATATGTTTCAGAAGGTGAGCCTTCAAGTTTCATGGGTGGTGAGGAGGAAAAAAAAAAAGAGAAATTAAGGATGCCTCCCTAGTTCTTGACTTGAGCTATTGGGTGAGTGATGGTATTACTGATTATGATTGTGCAAACAAAAAAAAAAAAGGAAGAAGGAGAAGAAGAAAAGGTTTGTAGGGCAAACAAAGTGGGGGGAAAAAAGGTTTTATTCAGGTTCTATTTGAGATGATTCATCTGAGTGGAAATGAATGAATGAATGTGTGAACCAGTAGACTTGTACCTGATAAGCTGGCAAGTCAGTGGTAGAACCAGAACACCCTACGTTCTAAAAACGTGTTTTGACCCTACGTTTAGGACTTTTCTCCATTATAGGAACATAACCCAGAGAACATACCAATGAACTTCTTTCAAAGTATTATAGGAAAACAAAGTAAGATCTTCTGGTCAAGTAATTTTGGATAGTTTTTATACTAACTCCCTTGATGACTTATTATACACATAACTTAAAATTTGAGGAAATTCTGCAAGGAAGCAATACTACTTTATTTAACTTCGTATTTCTCAAATTCATTTTTCCACTGAAGGGTTTTTTGAGGAAGACCTGTTAATATTCCTCAAAACTAGTATTGGTATTCTGTGGAACCATTTTCGGGAAAAGTTTTTCATCAGTCTGCTGTCATATGGACACACACGTACACACTGGAGCCTCACTGCAACACTGAAAAAATCAGCAACTGGTAAACATTATGCTTGATCAAATTTGTCTATTTCTGCAATCTTATGCAAGTGTTAAAATGTCTTTTAACTGCCCTTTGTGAAGGGCAGTTCCCCCGTGTCATAATAATTGAAAATTAAGAAGTTACAGAGTCATAAGTAAATTGTCCCCTTTGAACCTTTGTTGATTGAAGCTGCATATTAACCACATCCCATTCAGGCAGCAGTAGCAAGAACTATTCTGAATACCAACTGCTACAAGATAACATAACAAGCTTTGACAGCTTCCTAATTACCTGACTACCCAGTAGTTAAAAACACTTAAATACGGTAGTAATTCTCCTCTTTGCACATAAGTCAAAAGGGATATCTAATTTGCTTTTTAATTGATATCTATATTGCCGCTTTTAAAAGAATGTACACTCCCTGGTATGTTTAACTATTAATTTGTAACCTTTGATCTGCATGTGAGAAATAATTATAAAAAAGAAATTACTCGTTATCAAGCACATGGATGTCAAGCATAGATAAATCTCAAACTGCCACCCAAAATGGATTGAACCATCTTTTTTAAACAAGCTCTCCTTTTTTTCCTGAAGACCTAACTCACTTTCAATTTAATCTCAATTTCAATTACATGTTGTATTTCACCCTAAGCTTTTTTTTTCTCACCTGTAAAATAGGGAAAATAATGGTTTTAGGGTCATCATGAACATCAAATGCAAGTGATGCATGTAAAAGGATTAGAGCAGAATCTGGCCCATATAAAATGTTCAAGGAATGTTAGCTCTATCCATCTCAGTTCTAAAGACTTTTGGGCTTGACAACAAGATGGGCTCCACATACATTTGTCCAGTCGAAATAACATTAAACTCACATTGAAGTTTCCCTTATTATATTAGTAGACTAAAAGATATTTAGAACCAGAATCATACACCATAAGATACTATCTCATCTTAGACACAATTGGCAATGTAATTATGAACAATTAATGGACCTAAAGACATCTTTGAGAACAATGTTATAGCTTCCATGTATACAGTACTCTTTACCTGCCTAGTGCTGTGCTAAGCCCTTTATAGGCATGATCTCAGCTAATCCCCATAATAGCCCTATCAGGTGGGCAGTATTTTTGGTCCCATTTTATAAGAAAAACAAAATTAGGCTCAGAGACTCTAAGACCAAAGAGCTAGTAAGTGGTGGAGGTAGATTTTGACCTAAGTCTTTTTGCCTGCAGAACCCATACTCTTAACCACTCTAAGTACTACTGTTGAAAGAATCTCATAGAATACATCATTGTGTAAAGGAAGGAGTGAGAGCAGAGGAGGACCTGCATGTAAGGTAGTGCATATCAACGTAACATGTCCATTCCCTACAGGGAGAATCTGGATCATGTTTAAAGAATTTGCAAGGTATTATCACCCAAAAGGATGTTTGTGTCCCTAAAACCACAAGTCCCACTAGATCGAATACTTCCTTCCAAATAAATACATCTGTTTAGAGAATCCTGAGTTAGCTGCTCTACAAGGAATAACAGAATTAAAATGCTTCCCCTGCCTTTAAAATGCTAGTAGTCTAATGAGATAGTATGGTAGCAGGTGTATAGTATTTTTTCCATCAATATATGGGAGGTGGCTGCATGAACAGGGCATTTTAAACCAGAAAAGAATATAACCACTTGTAGAACACGAGGCAGCACAACCATTCTTAAGGGGAGTGAACTAGGAGAATGTAGACGTTTGTGGGAAGTGTGTTAGAAGAGATGGCTCTTCATCTGGGTAGGATTAAAATAGGTAAACGAATTGGACAGTTTAGCTACTTTTGAACACAAGAAGATGAGTATGGCATGTACTCATCATTCGTTCTAAGGAAACTCAAGGTAGTCAGCCTTTCTGGAGGTAGATCCACTAGGATGTGTGAAAACCTAAGTTCCCAGGACAGGAGTTTATATTTGATGGAAAGGAAGCTTTTCAAGATTCTTTAAGAAGTTGCACAATTCCTTTGGCCTGTGATTTGTAAGGGTGCTAACAATGGTTGCAGAGAAATTTACCTTTAAAATCTTTAGAACATTATTTCTGTGTTTTTGCAGATAGGGTTTCAACTTTCATTTGTGGCGTATACTCTTCCCTTATCATTTTCTCTCCCAGCCACAATCAACATGGGCATCAGTTATAGTTCCTTTCTGTACACATTACAGCCAATGTGGTATATTCTTACTGTTCAATTAAGCATATTTAGACCACATTTAGTTTATCTAGAGATTGGAAGAAGGACCAGGCATCTGTCCACATTTCCCATACCATCTTCTCTATGGCTTTTCTTCTTGATCTTCTTTCGCTCGTTTACCATACGTCTTTCCAGAAATGTTTCAAAACTGTTGAGATTCTCATATGCATGTAGTTTGGGTTCCATGTGTTTTCATGAACTTTTGCTTCTCTCTTTTCTCCCATCTTGTGAAAAGCTCCTAGAAACAATGATCACATCTCCATTCTCATCCACAGTTTACAGTAAGAGGCATTTCATTGACTAATTCCCTTCTCTTCCCTCATGAATTCCAAAAGCTACGTGTTCAATCTCATACCTTCTTTAAACTGTTAGCATAAAAGAACAGCTTTCTTTATTTTTTTTTTAAAGATCTTAGGTTTATACTAACAATTGTAACCTGATAGCTAAAAAATAGGAAGATTGAATTCTCTGTAGTCCAAGGGTGCTTAACTCTTCCTGGTTGATTGGGTGCTTTAATTGTATAATGAAAGTTATAGATCCCTCCCCGGGGCGGGGGAACCATATAGAGACAAAATATAGGAACAACATCAAAATCTTCATAAACTTTCTGATATTCATCCCCAAACCCCGGATTAAGAATCCCTATTATCAACCCCTTTCGTTTTCTTGGTATTAACTAGAATCTAGGTTCACAGTATATATTCAAAATCAATGGCTAAGGGCTCAAACCTCAACCATGTCTCTTTCTAATACATGATCGTGGGCAAACTGTCCACTCCTAGTCTCGTGGTTAATGTAAGCATCTACGTCTTTGGGTGTCTGTAAAGGATTAACTGGGATATTGCATATAACAGGGTATTGCTTATTGCCTGGCACAATGGGCTTAATCAATGTTAGCTATTATTCTCATCATAAAACTTTTGTATTACTTAGTATCTAATGATTTTCAGGGCAAAGAACCTGGTCTTTGGAGACCCTTGGGGGAAACTGAAGAGCAATTTCCAGGTTGAGGACTGGGGTGAGAAAGGGACCTTTCATTTCATTTTGAGGCCTGCCAGGGGATGCTCCCTTTAGCACTCTTATGAACCAGGTCAGGGAGAAAAGTGATCCTTGTCAAAAAACACGAAGAAGCAGATCTTGATCAAAACTATCAATTCAGGTTTAGGATTTTTTTGTTCATTTGCAGTGAAATATATTCAGAGAAACATTACCAAAATGTCCTCTCAGCAGTTAAGAAAATCGTCTCTAATTTGATTCTTGCTTGGGTCTTCCCTTCTTTTAGGGAATACCTTACAATACTTGTAATTGTCAAAGTATGCCATGAGCAACAAAAAAATTCAAATTTTAATATTCTACACCCAGTTCTCCCAGTGGTTAAGGAATGGATAGCACTGTGTAATCCAGAACATTACCTAAGATAAGTAAAATACAAGCCACATATGTCATTTTAAATTTTCATGTAGCCACATTTTAAAAAGTTAAAGTGAAATTTATTATATTTTGTTTCATCCAATTTATCCAAAATATCATTTCAACACGTACTCAGCATAAAAATTTGTTAATGAGGTATCGTGCATCCTCATTTTTACACCAAGTCTTGAAATCCAGTGTGTCTACTATAAGGAGTCTGTATTGTGATACTAAATTTTCAGTGATAAAAGTAAAATGCACTTCTGCCAAAACAATTAGCTTGTGTTTATTTTTATTTTTATTAGATTGTGTTTAGAGGGAAAATATTTTGTATTATTTTTATTTTTTAAGTTAAATAGAATTAGAACTCCTTTTGCTGAGTGACGTGGCCACGTTTCAAGGGCATACTGGCCACATGTGGCTAGTGGCTGCTGTATTAGAAAGCACAGATTTACAGGGAAGAATGTAAACTTAGAGCCAGAAGCTCTAGATTTGAATCTTATCTCCCATTTACTCACTGTGTGTCTCTGTGCGACTTGCTTACCTTCTCCAAGCCTCATGTTTTTTGGCTTCACACAGCCCCCTAAGTTGTGAAATTTGTTCTGAGAGTTGAATGAGATCATGTAAGAGAAGGAGCTATAAAATAAAATGTAAACATAAGGTATTTTAAATTTAATGATATGGAGACAGTTAGCTATTCAGGCATTTTAAATCAGATTCTACATTTGTGGGGGCTGAAGCAAATCATCCTTTCTATGGCTGAGATTGATTCTAAATCCCAACGTTAGGATTCTGTGAGTTGGTGCCTTTTGAAAGCAATTCTTTTTCCTGCTTCCCGTTAGAAAAATCAATGCTTTCATCTTGACTTTAAATTCTCAAGATATAGTTTTTAAATATAAAAGAAGACTTTCGAGGTTTTCAAAGAAGAGTTTAAGTGGTAATGTGGTCATAGTGCTTTGTGTGTCTGTGTGTGTATCTGTGTGTGTGTGTGTCTGTGTTTGGAGAACATACACATCTCACTATTTAAACTACTCCACAGATAGAGAATAAAAACAAAAACAGAGGGGCTTTTCTGTTTTATTTCAAAGGCTTCTCTAGTATTTCAGTTTTAAACAAAGAACATATATTATTTCCGTAATAAAAATCAGGACAGATGAAAAACAGCATTTGATATAAAGCAGAGGGCTCTGATTCTATATTCGCAAGAGATGAAATTAATTATCTTTGGAGAATGAACCCTATTAATGCTCATGGGAATTAATATGGAGAAATCAGTAAATCATAGCTGCTTTACTTCATGAAACCCAGCTCCATAAAGCAGTCCATGTGAGGCCCGTCCCCACCACACGTTCAGCACTGGCGCCTGGGATCACCTACCCTTGTAACTTTTTCCTTGGTTACGTATTTGGCACCTATGGTTGTTCTTCCTATCTTAAGCATTTTAAAACATGTGTATGTGTCTCTATGTGTATATCCTCTTGAATTTCAGTCTTGCCCTCTCTGAGGGATTATTGCCTGTTTGGTTGAATTGTTCCCCAAAGCCCCCTAAATGAATTTCTGTCACATGTACCTTGAAATCTCTACGTAGACCACAGAATCCCAAACATTACCTTGGATTTGATGAAAATCCATCTAGATGTTTTCATGCTAAGCAGCCAACAGAAGGATAGAATCAGCTTTACATATTTAAATTACCCTTAAAGAGAATACAAGATAACAAGTGATTTTTAAGGGCTCAGAAAGACATCTACTCAAAATAGCTTTGGCGTTAGCTTTTAGTCAACTTGCACTTAGGTCTCCGTTGAACAGACTTGTCCAGATGGAAGCACTTTCTACTTGAACATATGAGTTGCCCACCTGCGTGCCTTTATATTAATAGGACTCTATTAATTAAATTAATAATTATTGGATGCTTACTTTCTTGGTTTGGGCTGCTATGACAGAATACCATAAACTAGGTGCCTTAAACAACAGAATTTTATTTCTCCCAGTTCTGGAGGCTGGAGGTCTGAGGTCGGGGTACAAGCACAGCAGGGCTCCCAGTGAAGGTCCTCTTCCAGGCTGTAGATGGCTGTGTGCTCACTGTGTCCTCCCACGGTGGAAAGCAGAGAGAGCAGGCCTCTGGCTCACACCCGTTCTTACAAGCGTACAAATCCTGTCAGTGAGGGCTCTACCCTTGTGACTTACTTGTCTCCTAAGGGCCCCACCTCTCATTCTATCACAGTGGGGATTTAGGCCTCTGCATGTAAATGGTAAGGGGACACAAGCAACCAATCTATAGCATGTACCATGTGCAGACACTGTGCTCGGTGCTTGGGATAATGGTGAACAGACATGGCTGCTGCCCTCAGGAACCTTGTTATCCCTGGGGAGGCCTGTTCATCAAATAACCAGAGGGAACGATTTAACAACACCAAATAGTATATAAAGGTGGAGGACACAGTGAAATTGGAGGATTTAGGGAAGAAATAACCTAAGGGAAGGAGTCAGAAAGTCTTCTAAGATTGCACTAAGACCCAAAGTACAACAAACTGCTGACTTGACCATGAGAGAGAAAAGGAGGGTGGATCTCCCAGGTCAATGAAACAGCATGTGCTGAAGCTCTGAGGTGGAAGGTAGCATGAAACATTCAAAGAAACCAAAGAAAGCACATGTCACTGGAGCTTAGAGAGCAAGCATGAGTATAGCTCAGAAGGGGTTAGGTGGGGGCCAGACCCTGTCCGGCTTGGTAGGCTCTATCACAGATGTTGATAGACTAAGCCTTTAAATCTAATCTGATCTTTTTTCTAACACCCATTGTAATAGGGTATTCCTTTTCATTCATAAGATTGTTGGCACGATTTAGACCATCACTAGCCTATCTTCAATTTTTTCAGCAAGCCAAGAATTAGAGTGGAACCTTCTCCTTAAGTCTTGAGAACAGCTACTCTCAATTCTGCAGCTTCACCTGGAGCCACTGGCGAGATTTACAGCAAATTAGATGATGAGACCTCCTTCCCCAGTTCCTGGACATTCTGATTCCATAGATCTAGGGTGGGCATAGCCATCTTTATCTTTTAAACCTTCTACTAGCCAATCTGATGGGCAATAATGTCTGGGCAATAATGTCTGGGCAAAAATTCAGTTTTGTGTATCACCCTTTTATTTATAAAGAATATCAACCTCAGCATAATAGATGATATTATCAGTCACTGTTGGAAATTAGCTAATGGAGAAGAAGGTTTCCAGCAAGATTTTCCTCTTCTGATATCAGTGGGCTTTGTGATATTTTCGTTTTTTAATTTTCTGGGGTCTTCTATATTAAGAATATTTCTATTGGGGCGCCTGGGTGGCTCAGTCGTTAAGCGTCTGCCTTCGGCTCAGGGCGTGATCCCGGAGTCCTGGGATTGAGCTCTGCATCTGGCTCCCTGCTCTGCTGGGAGCCTGCTTCTCCCTCTCCCACTGCCCCTGCTTGTGTTCCCTCTCTCACTATCTGTCTCTTTCTCTGTCAAATAAATAAAATCTTTGAAAAAAAATATTTCTATAACTCATTCCCCTTCTTTTGCTTTCCTTGAAACACGTTGATTCTTTTTAAGTTTGTTTTTACCTTGAACCTAGATTAACTCCATTCTTACAATAAACTCAGTAAATCTGGCCTTTTCAGGTAGTGCCATTTTTATCTTGTTTCTCATTCAGTAGAACTTCCTATCATTCAAATACTTTGTTGCAGTCAGTACGGTTGATACTTTCTGAACACTTCAGAAGTAAGGCAAAGATGTTTCGTCTCAGACTAAATTAGTTCATTGGACCTGGAGATTTTTTTCCCCCTGTCCTTATCTGTCAGTCCTGTTCCATCTGTTATGTAGACTGGGGTATCTGCTCTTGCTGTAGCCTTCCCTGGACAACCAATGCCCACAGTCCCCGATAAGCAAAGCACGAGCCAATAACACAGCTGCCTTGGCAGCAGCCAGAGGCGACACCAGTCCTGGCAGAGTCACTAAGATGTTTCTTGCAGGAATTTGCAACAGGGGTCCAACATACCCAATTAGTTAGTTTGGACTGCTGGAAGTAAGAGGACGTGTAGGAATGGCGCTGGATGGGCTAATAAATAGCAGTGAACAAACCTGAGAAATGAACATCTGCTGAGAAACTGTTGCATGAGGGGAAGTCAAGGGAATGGGATGAAATGGAAAGAACAGGAGGAGACGGAAGAGAAGAAATTGAAGAGAATTGCAGCAGTGATGCATAATCTGGGAGCTGACATAGTGGAATTGGTAGAAAAAAGGACGAAAACACAGGAAAGGGGACACCTGTGTGGCTTAGTTGGTTAAGCGTCTGCCTTTGGCTCAGGTCAAGGTCCCAGGGTCCTGGTATCAAGCCCCACATGGGGTTCCCTCTTCAGCGGGGAGTTTGCTTCTCCCTCTGCCTGCCGCTACCCTTGCTTGTGTACTCTCTCTCTCTCTGACAAATAAATAAATAAAATAAAATAAAATAAAATAAAATAAAATAAAATAAAAAAGGAAGGGAGGGAGGAAAGTAGGGGGAAAAGGGAGATTGAAGGAAAGAAGAATGTAGAAGAGACGCTGGGGCAGAGAGACACAGGGAGGGAGAAGTGATGATACAGAGAGAAGTGGGCCAGAGAGGAGATCATAGGAAGATGGGGACACAGAGAAGTTGCTTTTACTCAGAAGTGTTGTATCTTATCCTGAGTCCTTCCAGCTCTCTTTCCTGCCCCTGAACATCAGATTGGTAGTTAGATCCACCCCTCACCCCTTTATCTTCCAAATGTTATCTATTATTTATCTTTGCCCCTTCCCTATTTCATTAGTTTTATTTGGAAGTTTATTTAGAAGGTTTGTTTTATTTCTCTTTTCCAGAATAGTCATTCTTTGCAATGCTCAACTAACTCCGTAACTTGCTTTGTTGTTGTTCTCTAAAAAAACAAAACAAAACAAAACAAAACAAAAAAAAAAAACACTTTATTTTGAAAGAATTTTAGACACTCATAGTTGCAGAAACAGGACAGGGAATTCCATCACCCCTCCCCCACTTCTCCCAATGATAACCTCATAGCAACCATGGCACAATTAGCAAAACCAGGAAATTGACATTGGTGCAATATTAGTAATTACAGATTTTACTTAGATTTCCCCAGTTTTTACACACACTGGTTTGTTTTCTTTTAGGTGTATAGGTCAATGGAATTTTATCACATATATATAGATTTGTGTAACCACCCAAATCTGTCACATCTTTATTAAAAGGTGATACATTTGTATGGTTAAAAAAAATCAAAATGATATTAAAAGATATCAAGTGAAACACTTAAATCACTAGTCTACCCTCCCCCATTCGTCTTGTCCCCTGCCTTATAAATGGTCACCTTCACTATTTCCTGTTTGCCTTCCATTTATCCTTCTTCAAAACACAAGCAAAATACACATATTATAACGTGTATCTTCCTTACATAAAAGGTCACTTATGTAAACTATTCTGCCCCTCACTATTTTCACTTAATCTACACTGGAGATCAGTTCATATCCTCACATGAAGAGTTCCTCGTTCTTTTATGAGTGCACAGTATCCCACTGTGTAAGCACTGTACCTTTAATTCACTTAAAGAATCTTTCAGTGGCTTTCTTCGCCAAAAAACAAGCCACTATATATATCCTTCTCTCAAAAAGAGTCTCAGGAAAAAGCTCAAGAGAAGCTTTCCAAATGTGCACAGGAAACTGGGGCACCGCTCTCAAGGGTGGAGGGGCAAAGTAGCCATGTGGCTGGTGGCAGGAGAAGTAAAGCAGAATTAAGGGCAGGAGTACACATCTGCAGGGCTGGAAAGGTGGATTTTTTTTTTTTTTAATCAAAGAGAACATCACCTGCACTATTTGAGATAACGGGGTCATAACTGAATTAAAAACTGGCATTGGAGACTCAACAGCACTGTACGAACTGAACTGTCAGAAGTCTGTCGGATGACTGACAGCTGGTGCTTGGGTGGAAAAGCAAGAAAGAACATCAGTTACCTGTCTTGGCCAAGTTGAAAGAATGATTGTTTCAGAATGATAGGATTAATTAAATATACATATTTTCAAGATCAACTTTTTTTGGTAAGCTTATTCAACTTTCTATTCTTAGTTCAGTTTCTTCTACTTCATTTTTGTTAATGACTCATTTATTTTATCTTTTGTGATAACCAAAAAGTATTCAGAACTTGTTCTAGAATTTCACTTAAGCATATGTGTGTGTGTGTGTGTATAAACACAAACATAACTAACTCCACTTAAGAGACATTCAGTGATCACCACCAGACATCAGATGTTTTCTTTTATAATAATTGAAAAGAAGGGATAAATACTCTTCGTCGGAGTTTGAGTCGCCAATGTAATAATTACATTAGACTTCCACTCATCGGTAAAAATACTAGAAATAGAGAGGTGTTTATTCCTCGGCCAGCCTAGTGATCTTTTAGTGCTTTAGAGATTCCAAGAGCTCCCTAGAAGGGCGGTTAAATTCATTGAAGAATTTTCGAGCATCTCTTATACATCGGCACTATACACATGTCCAGGAGAGAATTCCTTCTCAAAGAATCCCCCAGTCTCTCACATCAAAATATACCATGACTGGGACGCCAGGCTGGCTCAGTTGGTAGAGCACATGACTCTTGATCTCAGGGTGATGAGTTCATGCCCCATAATGGGTGTGGAGTTTAATTAAAGATAGATGTATGTGCACATATAATATCTATATTATACACACACACACATTTATCATAACCCCTCATGAAGAACCTTTCTAAATAACAGCTAACCACTTTGAAAAATGAGTGACATTCATGGACTGGTAGGTGACAATAGCAATAAGATTTCCCAGCCACTTACACATCATGTTTTTCATTTTCTTCTTAGATTTTATTTTAGTTTCTGTCCTTTTATTCATTCGTTTGCTTATCATTTACTCCCACACACAAAAATGAAAGTTCTAAGAACACCGAGTCGTCAGCTGTCTCGTTCACTGTTGTATCCTCACATCTAGGACAAGGTCGGGCTCAGAGGAGGTACTCTCTAAACCGTTTTCAATGAATGGGAACGGAGGCGGCAGGAAAGACCAGCTGACCAGAAATTGGGGAGCCCTGAATTCCCATCCCTGCCTTCACACATCCTCACTGCATAAACCAGCAGGGAAAATCATCTTTTCTAAGCTTCAGTGTCTCCATTTATAAAATGGGACTAATGGGGCGCCTGGGTGTCTCAGTCAGTTAAGCGTTTGCCTTTGGCTCAGGCCATGATCCCAGGGTCCTGGGATCGAATCCCACATCAGGGTCTCTGCTCAGTGGGGAGCCTGCTTCTCTCCCTCTCTTTCTGCCTGCCTCTTTGTCTGCTTATGTTCTCTCTCTCTTTCTCTGTGTAAAACAAATAAATAAAACATATATATTTTTAAATGAGACTAACAATTCAGGCCTGAAATTCTAGAGTCAGAGCACCTAAGTTCTATCCCAGCTCTACTCCTTACGAGCTGTGTATGACTTCAGGAAAGCTACTGAAACCTTTGCACCTCAGTTTTCTCATTTGTAAAATAGAAAAAAATATGAATAATCTACCTCATAAGTTTGTGGGGAGGACTACATATTCCTTTCACAGTGTGTAGCCAAGTGCCTGGTACATAGTAAATGCTCAGTTAGTATCAGCCTCTGCTATTACCAGCATTGTGAGAATCAGGTAAGGTAGTAAAGGAAGATACTTTCTCTGTATAAAGAGCTGTACAGTTGTAGATTTCCAGATTACCAAGTTACCTCCTTCAGACACACGCATTTGTGTTCCAGAAGGAAGTTCCTAGAACCACAGCACTTTTTTAAAAAAAAATTTGTTATTATGTTAGTCACCATACAGTACATCATCAGTTTTTGATGTAGTGTTCCATGATTCATTGTTTGCATGTAACACCCAGTGCTCCATGCAATACGTGCCCTCCTTAATACCCATCACTGGGCTAGCCCATCCCCCAGCCCCCTCCCCTCTGAAACCCTCAGTTTGTTTCCCAGAGTCCATAGTCTCTCATGGTTCATTCCTCCTTCTATTTACCCCCCTTTCATTCTTCCCTTCCTTCTCCTACCAATCTCCCTCCTATTCCTTATGTTCCACAAATGAGGGAAACTATATGATAATTGTCTTTCTCTGCTTGACTTATTTCACTTAGCATAATCCCCTCCAGTCCCATCCATGTTGCTGCAAATGTTGGGTAATCGTTCCTTCTGATGGCTGAGTAATATTCCATTGTATATATGGACCACATCTTCTTAATCCAGTCATCTGTTGAAGGGCATCTCAGCCCCTTCCACAATTTAGCTATTGTGGACAATGCTGCTATGAACATTGGGGTGCATATGGCCCTTCTCTTCACTATATCCATATCTTTGGGGTAAATACCCAGTAGTGCAATTGCTGGGTCATAGGGTAGCTCTATTTTTAACTTTTTGAGGGAGCTCCACACTGTTTTCCAAAGTGGCTGTACCAGTTTGCATTCCCTCCAACAGTGTAAGAGGGTTCCCCTTTCTCCACATCCTCTCCAACATTTGTTGTTTCTTGCCTTGTCAATTTTTACCATTCTACCTGGCCTAAGGTGGTATCTCAATGGAACCACAGGGCTTTTAACCAAATTCATAGATACAATGAAAATCCTTCCAAATGCTGGCATACTGACAGATGAGATTTTGGGGGAGAAAAGGAGCTTTTGATTGACCGTAACATAATGCTTAAAAGTTTGCCATTACTCTAACGAGAGGGCAAAGAAAATGCGTTTTGGTCCAACTCTCCTGGTTATAAAAATTCTCTGGAAGAATTAAAAGTATGTCACAAATAGGCAAAATTCTTATAGAAAGCTACAGGTTTGCTGACATGTATGAAAAGCAGTTAAAAAAAAACCACATCCTTCCCTTCATTAAAATTTTATTTAAGAAAAAAATTAGGGGCACCTGGGTGCCTCAGTTGGCTAAATGTTTGCCTTTGGCTCAGGTCCTGGGAGTTAGCCCTGAGTCTGGCTCCCTGCTCAGTGGGAAGTCTGCTTTTCCCTCTCCCTCTGCCCCTCCTCCTGTTTGTGCTCTCTCATGCTCTCTCTCTTTCTCTCTCTCTCTCAAATAAATACAATCTTCAAAAAGAAAAAAAATTAAAACTTTTTTATTTCCTTATGTTGCCCTGGGTACACTCACTAGAATTTCAAATACTGGGTCTGTACACGTAATATACTGCTTGCTTAACAAAGGTAGATGTTATATTAGTGGAAAATTGAAGTATACAGTAATAGTTTCATGCAGAAAAAGTGAGGCAGAGCCATTTTAAAATGATAGAAATCTGAACTTAGATACTTAAATATGGTAAAATGAAGGTGTGTAAAACCACGTGAAAGCACTCTAGCCATATTTTCATCCTGTCACATATTAAAGTAGAAAGTATTCAATATCTGGGCGATTTAAGTGATATATACCTGATGTGAGTGAATAGAAAGGATGAAGGTTGCATTTAGAATAAACTATCCAAAATTCAATTGCTGCTGAGTTTTATTTGTAAACTCCCAGGTCAATATAAGCAAATACCTAACCACAGTGAGAAACCTCTTAGAAGTTTTCTTTGTACATGGACTGAGCTAAAAGGTCTTCCTGGTTACCATTTTATCTTCCTGTTATTGCTGTGTTTTTCCATGTGTAACTCTTTTCTAAATAATATAAATGAGGGCTGGGACTCAGATCTGTAGCATGTCCTATGCCCCCTCCAGACACTGGGATGTCCATAGGATATTTGAGGATAATGCCTTATTCCCAGGATATGTGCTAATATCAGAGTGATAACCATCCCTGCGGTACCCAGGAAGTAAGATAAAGTAAAGCACTGTTTCAGTTTATTCTTTTCACACAGCCACCGAAACGTAGTAGAAAAATACTTTATTACGTACAGAAGTAGAAGAGAAACTTGGCAAGCCCACAGTGTCAAAATAGAGAACTGAGAAGATACAATTCCTTTTGATGCTAATGAGTTATTTGCTTTGTCCAGAAGAAGTAGTAAAAGTGAAGCGACTGGGGGAAAAGTTTGCTAAGGACGGTTTATTTGGTTGGTTGGTTGGTTGGTTGGTTGGATATTTTCATTTGTTTTGTGTGTTTTGGCTGGCCAGGCAGAGTCCGTGGAGTAGATCACGTAACTATAGAGTAGCTAAGCTCTATTAAGATGTGTCCATTTTGCCTCCCCTACCGTGAAGAGGACTAAAAATAGAAAAAGCAAGACCATGAGTTTCCTAGGACGGCCAAAACAAAGTATCATAAACTGGGTGGTTTAGCACAACAGAAGTGCATTCTTCACAGTTCTGAAGGCTAGAAACATAAACCCATTGTGTTGGCAGGGCCAGGACCATACTCCCTCTGAGACTCTGGGTAGAATTCTTTCTTGTCTCTTTCTAGCTTCTAGTTGTGGCCATCATTTCTGGCGTTGTTTGGCATGCGGTAACATGACTCCATTCTCTGCCTCTGTCATCGCCTGGTGTTTTTCCTGTGTGTCTGTTTCTTCTGGCGCTTTCCTCTTTTTGTAAGGACACCAGTCATAATGGATTAGAGCCCACTCTAATGACTGCATCTTAATTTGATTGTATCTGCAAAGATACCATTTCCAATTTCCAAGTAAAGTCACCTTCACCAACTCCCCACCTGTGAAGAGTTAGGACTTTAGCATATCTTTTTTCATGGGGTGGGGGTGGGGGGAGATAGCATTCAACACATAACAAAGACTTCGGAAAAAAGGAAAATTCCTTGAAAGGATATTTTTCTAAAAGAGAAGTGGTAGGCACATTAGATTCCTGGGAAATATAGGAACATACTAATACATCCTCCAGCTACAGCACATAATCATAATGATTCTTGAGACGGGTGTGGTGAGAGGGTGGAAACAAGGTGACTTCTAGGGTGTTTAGAAAGATCACCAAGGAGAAAAACGTAGGCAATCTTATAGATACTGACAGGTAGGAGGGGAGTGGTTAAGAACACAAGTAAAGAGCCAGAAAGGCTGGTTCCCATCTCGCACCACCATTTACTAGCTGTGAGAACTACAGCGTGTTATAGAATGTCTCCGTGCCTCAGTTTCCTCATGTAAATGGGGATAATAATAGCACAAGGCAGTTGTATTAAATTAGTAAATAGAATCCCTAGAGTAAAACCCTGTGTGAGGCATGGTTTTAATACATTTGGCCACAGTGAATTAGGGTAAGCTACTAATCAAAGCCCTTTGACGGGAGGGGAGAAAAGAGGAAACAGTGATTTCATTCAAGGACTAGGTGTCTGAAGTTGTTCTTGCAGAGAAAATATACACTAGTGAACTTCAGATTCCCAACTGTTGGAGCATGGCTTGTATCTGGTACTTGAGTTTCTTTGAAGTTGTACTACGTTATACTTCGTTTTTACTGGATGTTTTTCCCCAGTGGGCTTAGAGCCTAAAGGGAAATAACAAGTAACTATTTGGGTTTGACTTTGCGAAAATTTAACTAAATAACAATAATTATCAGGTTGCTTTGACTTTGAAACATGCAAGACTTAAATATCACCCAAGTTTGCCTGAGTTTAGATTTCAAACTTGTGGAAACGTTCTTTAACTCAAACATCCAGTGTGTGTGTGTGTGTGTGTGTGTGTGTGTGTGTGTGTGTGTGTTCAAATGTATAAAATGTATTTTGACTGAACGTTTTAAATTTGGTGTCGTATAAATTAATGGAGTCCCCCCACTGGATGGACCCAGACGTCAGAGGAGCTACGGCTGGTCTCTGGAACTCTCTTATGTGAACACCTGTCCCAACAACAGATATTCGTGTGTGACGTCCGAACAGAGTAGTAGGCTCCTCTGGACCAGGTGCCCAAGACAGCAGCTATACCAGCTGGGTTGCTATCGGTACTCAATCTTCAGGGCACAAGTGAAAGGATCTCCCTCTGGAATGTCCACATCCCAGCACAGGGCTTACCCCCATGCTTCCCCAAGAGACAAATTATGGCTTAATTTGCATATGTTCAATCAATTCCTGCCAAATATTTGCATGCCTTTTTCTGTGAATGTTGGGTGACATTTCAAGACAGTGTTACGTAATGATTAAGAACAGGACCGTTAGAGCCAACAAGGACTGGTCAAATGCCAGTTCTACCATATGACTTTGGAAGGCTATTGAACTGTTAGGGGCTTCTGTTTCTTCATGTAAAATGCTAATAATAACAGTATAATTGGGATACTGTACGTTAAATGTTGAATACGGCCCCCGACACATAGCAATGTGCCTCATCAACATTGCCAACTTTAGCTATTATTTCTCATCCCACATTTGCCAAGGCCAAAGTCCATTTTATAACATAGTGATGAAAGCAAATTATTTAGAATACTTATTTTTGCCTCATTACCCAAAAGTTAGGAATTATTTGGGTTAGCATTAGTAAGAAATAACTGTCTCATCTTGGAATTCAAAAGGAAAACGAAGATGGACAGTTGGAATACTTTCTCTAGTACTCCATCGCCAATCTAGAGTGGTCTTGTACGTAAATACACAATAGTTGCAAATTTCACAGTTCTAGAAATATGATGTTTAGGACAGTAACACCTACCACATTCAGCAGGAGCATTCAACTACACATATATGTAATAGGACTTTCTAATTGTCTCAGATTTACTGGATGTATGACTTTGTCCAGTTCTCATTTGTGGCTTTTATTGGGGGAATTTGCCTCCACTTTTCCTTGAAACAATTTTTATATTCTATCCTTGTTATCTGATGGTTTTCTGTGTTTCACTGAGCAGGGCAAAACATTTGAAAGGGCTGGAGATCTGAAGTGTATCCCAGACTTCTTTCTTGATTTGGCATATTCATTTCATCTGGGAATTTAAGAATTCATGAGAGAATGGCTTCCCTAGGACTAGAAAGACATAGTGAGCAGTGAATTCCATGCGAGCAGGTGAGCATGAGGTCAGGGTAAGAAATATGTAAAGATGCATAAGAAATGGATAATCATTGCACCAGAGACTCATAACTGCTCATCACTTCATTGGTTTCTAATACGACTATGTTAGCCTTCTTAAATGTTCCAAAATAATTATCTCCCTTCAAAGAAAGTGCTCATTTTTAATATTGCCCCCTGTTGATTAAACAGGCAAAATCACTCCCCAAAATAGCAAGTATAGTAGGAAATTAGGTGATCTGAATTGAAATTTCACTTCCTAAATTGAAAATGAGCGTCAAAATGTTGGAACATTCAGCTACTGAACACCTAGGGGGCGCCTGGGGGGCTCAGCCAGTTGAACATCTGACTCTTGATTTCAGCTAAAGTCACAATCTCAGGGTCCTGAGATGGAGCCCCGCCTTGGCTCTGCACTCTCCAGAGAGTCTGCTTAAGATTCTCTCTCTGTCTCAATCTCTGTCTCCCTCTGCCTTTCCTCCCCTTCCCTCTCTCTCTTCTAAAAAAAAAAAAAAAAAGAAAAAAGAAAGGAAAAAGCCTAAGATTTACTCACCAATCACATTGTGTGAATTCAGAGGCCCCAGGAAGGCTTCATACCTCGGTGATGCTCACATGCGCTGCTTGATATCCAAAATTCGTACCTACTTTGCTACATTCTGTCTTCGTGAAAATGCTCCCACCCCTTAAGTGGCCATACTCCAAAGTTACTGGTCTTTTTCACTTGTTGGTTTGTTTTTTAAGGAAGTACTTGTAGTACTTGGTTTGTTTTTTAAGGAAGTACTTATTTTGTAATAAAAAGAAATGCTTGGGGCACCTGGGTGGCTCAGTCCTTAAGCGTCTGCCTTCGGCTCAGGGTGTGATCCCAGAGTCCTGGGATCGAGCCCCACATCAGGCTCCTCCGCTGTGAACCTGCTTCTTCCTCTCCCACTCCCCCTGCCTGTGTTCCCTCTCTCACTGGCTGTCTCTATCTCTGGCAAATAAATAAATAAAATCTTAAAAAAAAAAAAAAAATCCTTTTCTATTTTCATTTTTTCTCTACACTCCCTCCTACCTTCCCTGTGAATTTGCTATCTCTTGGACAGACTGCATAAAATGGATGGTGTAGTAAGTAGAAGCTTTCATAGCAATGCAGAAAAGAAAAGCTTCTCCTTTGCCAGTTTGTTCATAAAAACCCCATCAACACCCTAAAATTTAAAAAATGGTGGGATTGTTTCCATCACTCCCCACATTGGCATGGGAAACAAATGATTCCATCAAGAGGATAATGCTCATTTATTTTGAGCATATGCTCATCAATGACACACACATCCACAAAAATGCTGGTAGAGAGTAGTAAATAGCCTGAACCAACACACACACACACACTTCTAGAAGTAGCAAATGGTTGAAAATCATTGGTTGTACTAAAATGAAATCTACATTAATACCAATACCCTAGCCTACATGGCTCTAATGGTCTTCTTCCTTCCTACAGCTCTAATTTTTATCACCTTGATTCCTCAGTATGGTCATTGTCATACCAGCTTTTTCCTATGCCTGGAATGCCCAGCCTGCTTCAGAGCCTTTGATCTTGACCTGGAATTGCCTTGTCATGGATCTTCACATAGCTAATTCTTCCTCATTACTTACGCCTAAAGCTCCGAGTCTTAACCAATTTAAGTTACCCCTTACTCCAGACACTCTAAATCCCACGATTTTATTTTACTGTCTTCATGGGGCTCATCACATCTTGGAGCTTTATTTGTTAATTTGCTTTCTTACTCATTTTTTCCCACTCTACCATAAGCTCTGTGAAAGTGAAAATTATACCTTGTCTTACATATCCTCAGTCCATAACATACCAAGAATATAGGTGGTGCTCAAGAAATTATTTGTCAGATATAATAATACAAAATTCAGTAGTAAAATAAATAATCAGAGTGCACACACAGATACCTAGTATCTTGAAGAGGAAAGGAAGAAAGGTTATCATTTACTGAGCACCTACTAAAACTAAGGTGTTAGGCTTAAATTATCCCATTTAACTCTCATATAATGAAAATGTCCCAGTATTAATAAATAGCCAAGATGGATTTGAACCCATGTCTATCTTTTAACAAAACAATGGCATTTACCATTATGCACAATTGCAGAAAGAAAGCCAGAATATGGGGCGCCTGGGTAGCACAGTTGTTAAGCGTCTGCCTTCGGCTCAGGGCGTGATCCCGGCGTTCCGGGATCGAGTCCCACATCGGGCTCCTCTGCTGGGAGCCTGCTTCTTCCTCTCCCACTCCTCTGCTGTGTTCCCTCTCTCGCTGGCTGTCTCTCTGTCACATAAATAAATAAAAAAATCTTTAAAAAGAAAGAAAGAAAGAAAGAAAGCCAGAATATGTACCATGAGGGACTCAAAGACAAATTTACCTACCTACCACTTTTCCCTCTGGCCACCAGAAATGATTATTTGTGTATGAACACTCCATCAGATTTATATACTTTAGATTTTTTTTGTTGTTAGCAGTGGTAGAAATCACTTAAATCTGCTTGAGTGAAAGTACAAACTAAGATAAAGAAATGTATCAACCCACAAAATTGAACAGATTGAAGGGACAGCTCTAAAGGAGGCTTGACCTAGTGCTTGTATTATGTTAGCAGGAGCCAGTTTTTTCTTCCTGATTTCCACACTCTACTTTCTCGGTGTTAACATGGCAGGTGGGTAGTTCCAGCAGCTCCAGACATTATGTATCCTCTCTCATGTCAGTGCGAAGAAGGAAGTTTGTTTCCCCATAGTCAAGGCTGCTGCCAGCCCATCTGGTACATTTGTACAAATTAGAAAAAGGTACCCCTCTCTTAAGGAAATTTCCAAAGTTGGTGTATGGTTTATCAATACTTATTGGAACCTACATGAGACACTCTTAAAAACAATGTGAATCATACTATTGAAAATAATAGAATAGGTACATTTTTAATCAGAAAAATTAAGAATCCAAAGACACTATGATACATTAATTGGTATAAAACAATTACAAGTCTTCCTTTCAGAGAAACAAGACAGCTTCAAAGATTATCTACACCAACAATAAGGTGGAGACCACAAGGTATTTCCATTTTAATTTTGAGATGCCAAGTTCTTGCCTAAAGATCAGTACTAAGTTAAATGTGTCCTATAAGTTTTAAAATGAAAGCCTATGGAAATATTTCTTGTGAATTATCACCATGAATATTTCAGTACTGCAACTAGAGTCATTCTAAATGTTAGAAACCTATGTGTAAATTGAGCTCTTCACCCTCGGATCTCCCCTCAACATCACATCCCTTACTATGTTCCTCACTCAATTTCAAGTTTATATTTTACACTATTGGAATAGTTCTTGTTCACTGCAATTTTTTAAAAAGATTTGTTATTTATTTATTTGTCAGAGAAAGAGAGAACACACAAGCCGGCGGAACAGGCAGAGGGAGAAGCAGGCTCCCCACTGAGCAGGACTTGATCCCAGGACTCTGGGATCATGACCTGAGCCAAAGGCAGACACTTAACCAGCCGAGTCTCCCAGGCGTCCTTGTTCACTGCAACTTTTCAAATGACATCTCAACTAGCAGTCTCATAAACTATTATAAACTTGTACTTTAAAGGTGATTATGTTAATGTAAAATATAGTGTAAGAAATGCATTTTAAAATTTAGTTCTGGATCACAGAAAGTAAGAATGGTTTTCCTATTTGAAATTAATCTAGTAACTTCTCTGCTCGACAATCTACGTTAATGCTAAAATATTTTACACTTATGTACCTTTAGTTGTATATATTTTTAAAACATCACTTCATTTTTCCTCGAGGAATTTATTTCTTTTCATGCTTTCAAGTGGTTTGTGCTGAATTTTGGTTGCTCATTACGTTGCTTATAACATTAATTTTGTTTACAACATCACACCAAATTAATACTAATCAAATATGTTTGAAAGTAAATAGTTTGGGGATTATAGTATTGTTTTGCATTCCAGAATCTGTCTACTTTTTAAGCTCTTTGCTTAGAATCACAAATTATTTTTGATGATGCTGGATTGGCAGAATATCTCAATTCTCCAACTTGCTTATCTTTCATCCAAACATAATAATCTATGTATACCCTGTCAGAATAACAGTCTTTACTTTGATTTGCTGGAAAATTGTCCTAATAGGCCGATTTTCTTAGAACAATGCATCTTAGGACCATCTGCCCCCAAAATTGTTAAAATAAATATATAAATCATCCATGCTGAAGTTAACAAAGTTATAAAATAAGAAACAAAATGTCACAATAACGATGTATCAATATGAACGGTAGCCCTCAGATCTAATGTCCTTCATCAGTGTACAACCTGGACAACTGTATACAACTACCTTGGAAAGGGGTGGGGGGGGAACAGTACTCACTCTATTTGACTCTAATAGCCAGACTTGGGTTGTTTGCCTAAATCAATCACTCCACACATGTGCATGGTGCATGGACTGTTCTGGTGGCTGGTGCTTGGACTATTCTGAAGTACCTTCCTTTTACTCTTAAGAACTAGGTTTAAAATTGTTTTTAGTAGAAGCCCATAGGTTGGGAGTGGAAGGATGGTTTTGCTTCCAGAAATGGCGTGAATGTCAGCCTGCAGAAATAACTAATGTGCTTTGCATGTTTGATTACAGAAAGAGGTAGAAATGTAGAAAGGAACCCATTTTGCAACATTAAGCAAAACCACAGTCTCCACTCCATTATGAGTGATAGCCCTGCATCGGGTTAAAATGACTGCAGTCCTCCTTGTTTATTTTCCTAGGCTTTGGAGTCTTGTTCCGCTTGGTGTTTGATAGTGGTTTTTCTTACGATAGCCCATGACTACATTTTCGGAAGAAACAACCCTGTATATTGAACACCTGGTCCAATTAGATAGTGATCGTTGACATGTGGGTAAGTAGGCAAGCGTACACTTCTTTATAAAATTCAAATAGGAACACCTGTTCCTGCTCATAGAGGAGTTGATCATATGTTCAGAGCTGAGCTTTATTTGGATACTTCTCCATAAAGAAAATTCACATCTGCCTTTTGTGGCAGAATTACAGTAACACCATTGCTGCTGACACATCATCATTCCTGTCAGTTCTTCGGTCCCCTGTGCTCTGATTCTCCTGCTATGAATGTTCCGCAAATTGGCATCTACAAATAATTCTTCCTCCATCAAACCACGTATCACTGGACAAAATGAAAACGATTGGCAAATTCTTCTTTTGATGGGATTGATTTTTGAAGAAGAGAGCATCACTCCTTAGTCCGCATGAGTGCGGGCCCATACACAGACACACACACATACACACACTCACACACACACACACACATACACACACTCACACACACACACACACACACACACACACACACTCACACACAGAATCACTGTGATGGCCACTAAATGCATGAGAGGCATTTCTCCCCTGGTTTGAGTATTTCCTTTGTGACTGCATTTAGCAAGTGCTTTTATATTCAAAATCTTAAAAGTTCTTTTTAAATGCATAACCTATAACAAGAGAAGCTCAGCCTGATTCTTCAGGTTAGTGAAACAGAGGAAGCCCCAGCACAGAAAGAATCCCAGTAATTTGTGAAGCAATACTCAGGTCCACAGTTTGAAAGAGTTGGCTAAGACTTGACTTACTCTGGTTGTTTTTGGTTCTCAGGAGAGTTATATAGGTAGTGATGGTCTTCGTGAGATCTATGTATATAAGTATCAACATTGAATAAAAGTATAAAATACATGAAGGAAATCATCAGTTAGCCATGAAAAAAAGAAGCTTTCTTCTTTATTAAATAGGACTTCAGTTAGTAAGATACCATGGAATATTCTTCCCTGGAAAGTATGAAAACCAGATTTTGCAACCGTTTTCCTCAAACAAGTTAGTTCCACTCTTCCTGCAGGAGGAAATGCCAACCCGCATGTCCTTTATCAGTTCCACTGAGCAATTAGAGTTTATGATTTCCGATTGGAAAGTGATAGGAGAGTGGTAGAATTAGAGAATTAAGTCAATTCCACACAAAACTGTCCAAAACAAGTTTAAATTCTTACCAGGTTGGTGAACACATGTGAATTCCGTCAAGTTCAGTCATCGCAATGGAAAACCGTTCATGTCTTCTCCCATGTTGCTGAGAATGGTATAACTGGGCCATCCAACCCCACTGAGCTGTGCATGGGAAGTGCGTGAGCTTTGCGGGGACAGGGAACGTGGTTTTCCCTGAACTTCTTTGGAATTGAGTTAATGATGAATCCTTACACCTTAAAACCCTAGTGATTTCTCTCTGAAGATGCATTACTCAATTTACGTTATTCTTCTTACACCATATGTGCGTGGCTCTAAAAATCAAAAATTTCCTAAAACTTCCTTAAATATCTTTACATACAAACTTTCAACGATCCTAGAATCTGACAAATCAAATCACTTTAATGAACCACAGCAAACAGCTCATGTTGAAACAGCTGTAAGCACAATATGCAAATCGTGTTTACTGGTAGCTTATGCTCCAGAGAAATAATCTTTATATGACTGCTTTATTATTTACAGTAGTTTTGAAATTTAATTTTTGTCAACATTGACAGATGCCATCCATGTTAATACTTGGACGGCTATATATGGAAAAGGCTAAACATATGCAGAGATCTCATGTTTGTGAGCTGATAATGTGGTTGACAAATGGGTTTAACAATATCCAGTCATTTCTGAGCAGTCCACGAAATTCACCTGAGGTCTGCAGGAACAGTGAGGAGGAAGGTCAGAGGAATATGAATGAAGAAGAAAGAAAGCCGTGGCTCTGGAGAGCCGTGCATATAATGAAAGCGTGACAGAGGATGATTAATTATATTTCGGAGCCAGATAATTCCCAGAGAATATGTGTGTACGATAAAAAAAAGTTTCTAACCTTTCCAGTTGTAATTAAATGAGGGATTCACTCCTCTAAGCTGAGTAAAGACTATTTTGCGCCGTCACCATGCTACTGCACATATTGAAATGGTTTATTTTAAATATGCATTTTACTGCTTGGCGTGTAAAGTTGACAAAACTGAACAATACCTTGGGGGTCAGGAGGAGGTTCAAACCTCATTAAATGGTTAAACAAATTACAGTGGCCTGGAAAATTCGCCTGCCCTAAACTAACTCAGAATTTACCCTCCGGTGAAAAGGAAACAAAACTAGTTCTTTACCAGTCCTGTCTCATGTTGCTTTAGATTTACCTCTCCGGCTGATTAATGTGTTTATAATGTTGGGGTTTTCCATAATGTCCTCCTTTGAGGTTGCTAACTTGCAGTGACCTGGTCTTTTCTCTCTCCTTCTTCTTGGCATTTCCTTTCACACAAGGCAAAGTAACGGGTCTAGAAAACATTGAAAAGCCTTATAGTTTTTGTGAGGTGGTTAGAGTGTAACTAAAGTCATTCGATTCCCTTTTTTTTTTTCCCCAACAAATTATTTACTGACCATTGTATGCGCCTGATGCTACCCTAGGCCTTGGGAGAAGTCCATGCCTACACGTGTCTGGCACATAGTAGGTCTCAGAAAATACATGTGGAATGATTCCAGGAAGTAGAACTACGTGCCAGGATTTGAATTTGGTGGCCTCGTCAATTCTTGGTCTGCTTTTCTAAGATATGCAGAAAAAGGAGAGAGGACGTAAGTAATGGATGAATGTTATTCAACTGTTGTGAGAAATGGAAAGATAGCCTAATGCCTCCATTAGTTCCTTTTCTGTGTTTTCTATTGCACTGTGATGGTAGCATGTCAACCCCCAAGAGCTTCTGAAATATAGGTGGTACTAGATAAGGCAAAAAATTAATCGAAGCTAAACACGTATTAATTAAAGAGTCAATAATTCGATGATGAGTTGTGGAAGGGGATGGCTAAAAATGTGATAGATAGGGAGTTGATTATTAGGAGAAAGGACGCCGACGCTCTGTTTCAAAATTATGATTTTCTGGAGATAGTAGAGACAGTGGTGTTTAAAAGTCTCCTCTTGGGACGCCACGGTGGCTCAGTTCGTTAAGCGTCTGCCTTCAGCTTGGGTCATGATCCCAGGGTGCTGGAATCAAGTCCTGCATCAGGCTTCCTGCTCAGCAGGGAGTCTGCTTCTCCCTCTGCTGCTCTCCCTGCTTGTGCTCGTGCGTGCGCTCTCTCTCTCTCTGACAAATCAATAAATAATCTTTAAAAAAAAAATTAAGGTCGCTCTCTCGTGCTTAACCTCTGGGGATTTTACAGAGCTGCTTCTCAAGTGAAATGGCATAAAGTGGTGGATTCATGAGAATGCCTTGGATTACGCTGTGTTAACAACTCCCCTACCCGTTACCTGTCACAATCTAAGTGGATTTCTTCATAAGGCTACATATCAGCTACAACTTTACTCTGTGTGGCTCCCCTCCCGGGACCCAGAGTAAAGAACCATCTTTTAAGAATATTGCCGGTCACTGCCCCGGAAGAAGAGACCTAGAGAACTATGTGCTGCCTCTTACAGCCCCTGGGCACAAGTGACAGAAAACTTTCCCTCACTTTTCCTTGGTCGCCGCAAGTGGCACGGCCATCCCGAGTTCCGACCAGGGAGAGGAGGTGTCTATCTGCCCCTGGGAGGGATACCTAGGAATGGTAATTAGAATATTGGATAAGCTAGGAATCCAATCTATCATATTGATCGTGCTAATGTCTCACCAGCATATAGTGAATGCCGTTTTTAAAATTTTTTTATTGAGGTGCAATATAGATACATAGTTAGAAGAATTGATAGGTTTTTTTAATAAATGAACACCCGTACATAACCAGCACCTAGATGAAAATATAGAAAAAATAACCATCACCCCAGAAATTTCCCTCATTCCATTCTCAGTTAATAAAGAACCACACTCCCAACACACAAGTTTTGCTTATTTTCAATCATCATGTAATTATAACCCCACCCTAAGAATGTCTTTATAAGGGGTCCTCACAAGGAGTGTCGGGGTGGAAGGTGGTGGATCAATGCTGAGGTCATTGAAAACTCCCCCAGGGCTAGAGCTTACATTGTTTTGCTCATCCGGGGCCCCATGCCTAGGATAGTACCTAGAACATGCCAGAAGCTCAGGAAGTGTTTACTGATTACAGAGGCAGCTACATTATTTGAACGGACTAGTGCAAAGTGAAAATATGGGGCCCTTTATTAAAAAAATAGGGGGAATAGACCATTAGAATTATGAAAATATATTTTCCCTTCTTCCTCTCCGTCTTTTGGTATCTCATTGCAAGCTTGCTCAGGCACAGGGACTTGCTGGTGAATGAGACCTGCACATGTGCCTCGAAGCTCTACCCCGAGACCCGTCAGCTGCCTGGTTCCCCTCCCAGCGGTCTTTGCACCCGACTCTCCTATCTTCCCGCTGAGGAGCTGAAACCCACAGACATAGAGGGACGTATCTGTGGTCATCTGCAGTGTATTGGTACAGACGTGACAAGAACTCAACTGTCGTGACCACCAATCTCATGTTACATTTTTTGCTTTCTGGTATCTTTTTCTTCCTTGAGTGTTTAAATTGCTTTTTGTTTCCAGTTTCCATTGGAAATTATGGGAGAGGTTAAATATTTTTCTTAAGCTGTTGGATAAATTTGTTTTACATGAAACCTAGTTCTTTTGGCATCTGAAGAATGTAAGTTTCCTTATGATGGCTTAAAAGATTCTAAGGTAATCTGGTCTAAGTAGGCTTATTTACCTGAGAATTAGTTGAATTTAAGCCTTTTGAATGATGCCCTCTTCCATAAAGATGAACCGTGTAATGCCCCCGCTAACACAAGGCAGGGATCCCAGTATTTAAATTCATAGCTGGAAAACAGAATTCATAACATGAATAAACGTCCACTTTTTAAAGGAGTGACTCTAATGCAGATTTCTCAGAAGACAGCATTTTATTTGAAGATCCCTCTTCCTCTTCCCCCCTTCCTTCCTCACCTACGCATGTTCAGTGAACATGTTGCTTAAGGTATCTTGGGTCCCCTCAGGCATGCTGCAACTGAAGTTTGGGTTCACTTTAAGGACACATAAGAGATAAGTTATAAAAAGATTTAATCCCACGAGGAGATTTAATCCTTGGGTATTACTTCTATACTAGTAGAATCCATTTCAACGTGCATGGATTTTAAAGCTGAAAGTTGAGCTAATTTAACAAAAGTGGCAGACAGTCACAACCAGCAATAGCATAAGTGGGATAAGTGTAAATCTCTAGAGCAGAAATTCTCAGCCACTGGTGATGTCCCCCCTCCCCCAGGGGACGTTTGAAAATGTCTGGAGACACGGTTGTCATGAGGCGAGGGATGCTCTGAAGCTTCCTGGGTCACAAAGGACAGCCATCCCTCCAACAAATAACCACCTGGGCCCAAATGTGACTTCTCTCAGGTTGAGAAATCCTGACCCAGCTGCTCCATCCAAGGCCTCAAGGAGGGGGGTCATTTTGTCCAATGTTATCCCATGGACACCCATTGGTTATGCCTGTCATTGTTACCAGTAAAGATTTTGACGAAGTTAAACTCATTCTGGGCTTTGTCCCTCAGGTAAAATCATTTTTTCACATTCCCATCTCAAAATTAATTCATCATCCTTGAAATAGAGTGAGAAGTATCTTTTTTTTTCTTTATAGTTCAGAAGAGACGTTTCCATATGAGAAGGATTAAATCCTTCATTCTAGTTTAGTATTCCTAAGATGGAAGGAACTAGCTAAGCCATGGTTGGATCTAATTTATCCTACTGAGCTATTTAAAGTCTTCATTATCATAAAAATAATTGGTATTTTCATAGTAACATTTGAATGGTTGTTAGCTTTGATAAAGCAAGTAATGAGAATACTACTAGACCAGAGTTTCTTTTAAAATAATGATTTCACCTGAATTTCACCTGAATACTTCATGTCCAATTTGAGAAAATAGATATACTTTATAAATATTATCAATAGAAAGTATAATATATATTTTACATATATACATATGTAAAAAAAAATCCTTTGGTGCTTATAATTTAACCATAAGTTGTTTGGGTTGGGGATGGAGGGAAATAATTAATCAAACCCTTTCTCTTCTCCCCCATATTCCACGTCAGTTGAAAGATAATATAAGTCATATAAATGAAGAGTATAATAATATTTTAGCTTCATTAATGATAAAGCCAGGTTGGGAGCAAGACTTAGGTAAGTGGCCATGATCTGGCTTCTTTGTGTTTTTCCTTGTCAGTGGAATACACCCACATGTGGGCCTGGAGCTCTCTGCCCTCAGATCTACCCGTCCCCGCTGGCCTCGTGCTGCCGTGTGCAGCCAGGCTGTCTGCTGCTGGCTGCACGTCCTTGGCTCCTGGGCCAGCTGGGTTCCGACAGTGGGGGCGCTGATGGGAGGTTGGAAAGTGTTAGAAAAGGAGAAATAGGCATCTCTCCCCCTTTGCCTCTTGGATGTCTTTGGCAGCTCTGTCCCCTCCATGGTTCCATACCCTGCCAAAGAGGCCCGCCATGGTTTCACCTCTCACTGACGGACTCTGGAAATTAACTCCCAATAAAAGCACCTCCTTTTGATCTCCTTCTGAGCTGGGACCACAGGTGGCTCTCTGATACTGCCAAGCCCCATCTCCTCTTGGGCACCTCACCTTTTCTCTCACTGCTTGTATGATGAGGAAAGCCATTTTGGAAGACTCTCTCCTACTCAGGCTCATCTAGAACTGGACGTGTATCTCTGAGCCGGAACTCAAGGTCGGACCCCAAGGGCAGGAAGTGGAGGACAAAGTGTACACCCTGAGAGCAGATTCTTCTTTGGTGGGAGCTACGAGTGCTCTTGCTCATTTTCTTCCCCCATGCTCTCCAGTCAGATAAGAGCCTCTCTTCCTTCCCACGGAGACTGAGAAGGCACTGGAGAGGAGCTGAAGAACGTCTACCCCATTGATCTCCCCCTGAAGGACGGAGTAGAAGTTTCCATGTTTGCCCTACACTGGGAACAATACAGACCAGGGTCACAAGAATGGGCTCCGAAACCTGACGGTCTCAGCTCAGACTTCTGACCTGCTTCTTGCTGGCTTTTCAATGCAGGGAAGCCAATTAATCTCTCTTTACTTGGTGTCTGCATATAAAATAGGGGATAATAAGGCCCACTTCATAGAATTATCATGAACTCTCTGTTGTCTAATAAACAAAAGTTATTAGAGCATTTTTTGGCACATGGAAAACTTACGCAATTAGCTGCTATTACTCTCCATCTTGGTCTGCCCGTGAAATGGAGATACAGAGAGCCCCTACTTCATAGGTTAGTTGTAAGATTTAATGGGATTAATGCCTATGCCTGACCAATAATGCGTGTTTAGTAACTTAACTATAGTCATCTCATTTGGGGATGTCTTTAATCAATCTTCCCCTAGGTGGTGGGGTGAAAAAAAGAGGGAAGTAAAAGTATGTTAATAAACAAATTAAAAAGTTTAAATACGTAAGAACCAAATCTTGAAGATGTTTCTTTTTACTTGTTTTACTTGAAAGGTAAGAAAATAGCTCAAAGGGGCACCTGGGTGGCTCAGTCAGTTAAGCGTCTGCCTTCGGCTCAGGTCATGATCCCGGAGTCCTGGGTTCGAGCCCCACGTCAGGCTCTCTGTTCAGGGGAGAGTGTGCGTCTCCCTCTCCCTCTGCTCCTCCCTCTCTTGTGCTCATTCTTTCTCTCTCTCACTCTCACTCTATCAAATAAATAAAATCTTAAAAAAAAAAAAAGAAAATAGCTCCAACTTGTATAAGAAGCATTAGGTAAGCCTGGCATACAATAATAAAGACTGCAATTATAAAAATGCCAGGGATTTTCAGGAAGCTGCACGCTCTCTAAATATTTGAGTAACAGGAAGCCATTGTTGCTCTTAAATACCTATCATGTCCTCCCTGCCTACCAGGGTCATTCCTTCTCTGACCCTCCCCTCCACCAGCCTCTCCCCCCATATTTATCCATCCCCATCACCTCCTCCCACCTGGCCTTCCACGTTTATCCCTCTGTCAGCCCACTCCCGCTTCCATCTAGACTCAGAGGCCATGAAAACCACAGGGGGACATTGTCTACCATTTTAAAGGAAATAGCCAACTACAACTCCAGGGTTTTCTACAGGGTTCTAAATATGAATAATTACTTTCTTCTCTCTGTGGTGAATGTCATTCATAACCGACATATTTCACTCCTAAAATAAATTCCCATGCATTTCACCTGTATTCATTCCTAAAGGCAGTGAGATCTTTTTCCACAGCCATGTGAACAATTGTTCCGGAACCTCACAGAATACTTTATAAATACAAAGGACCTTTATGAATTATTCCTAAGGGCAGAGGAGGCTACTTTTCTAATTTCATGGGCCTGGGGCCAATAAGCCAAAATTACCTACGTAAGGAAATATTGTCTGTGATTTTGTATTATGGCTAAATTTATGGAATGCATTCACGTTTTGCTTCAAAAAACTCTACAATTGTCGTAATACAAAAAAATAGTAGTTTAACATACTTACTAATTGAATTACTTAAAGGTCAATCTTTAAATAAAATTAAGACCTCAGTAAGACATGCTGAGTTTGTATCCTTCCTCTTCCTCTCAGGACCATCATATATTCTTAGAAAGACACACACATTATTCAAGAAATCCAGAGAGTCCTTATTAGTTAATTTTCACAATCCTACGTCAGTGTAACTGTCTCTAGTTTATTCAGATCCGCAGACTTGGGGAAGTGTCACGGCTTGCCCACTAGGCTCCTATAGAGACTAAGTTTGGATAAGAGTTAAGTTAGAGTGAGGTTAAGTCTCACTTTCTGCCGTGACTTCACACAGCCTCACTGCTTCTAGGAAAATCAGGGCCACTTGGGGTCTCTGGTCATAAACATAATCTCCGCAAAGTGGTGTCATTGCTTATCTTAGAAGATGTTTTGAAAACCAAATTGTGCATCACATCCTCACGCACTTTCTCCAACCATTGTCTCGTCTTAAACCCCGGTTTCGGTGGGACCAGGGCTGTGTGTCCTGGATGCAAGTGCACTAACCATGTGTCGGGAGAGGCGCTATTTCCTCCAGAAGAAGGGAATTAGGATTTATGCGGCCACCTGTATAATGTCAGAGCTCCCACCTGCAGACCTACCCAGCTGTGCAACATTCACTGAAATGAATAGATTCAAGGGGCCAGAACTTGGAAATAGCCTGAAGACTCAGGAAATAGGAGCCAACAGAACTGCAGAGAGACACTGGGGAGAGCTAGAAGCCAAACCAAATAAAATCAAATGAGTTTTACAAAGAACGGAGGCGAGAGCATCTGAGTTAACCACAGGTCAGTGGTTGACAATTTTCTGGCCAAAATTTATTCAACTGCCCATCTTTGTAGGGGTAACTAGATAATTTGGGCCATCAAAATTATCATTTTTTTTCAAGGCTGCAATGCCCATAGTTATCTTAATCTGAAGGGGAAGGGGGAAGAAACGCCAACCGTCAGAGAATGAAGTTGAGCCCAGTGATACTAACATTTGTTTATTCCTTTAGCCTGGGAGATCAGTTGGAATTCATTTCTTGAGAAATAATTCTCAGAAGCAGCATGACTTAAGGCATTGTTTACCAAATGCCAGCCCTTGGTGGATTTACTATGAGGCAAATGAAACTTTAGCTTTGGAGCCCTCCACTTGCGCAGAACCCTATATTACGTTCCGGGTGGGACCGGGAAGCCAGATTGCGATCAGGAAATCATTTCTGTCGAAGCATTTCTGATAAAGCATCTAAAGGGATATCAGAAGGAGGGCACCTACATCTCTTTTTTTTTTCATAATAATATTTTTATTATATTATGCTATTCACCATACAGTACATCCCTGGTTTCCGATGTAAAGTTCGATGATTCATTAGTTGCGTATAACACCCAGTGCACCATGCAATACGTGCCCTCCTTACTACCCATCGCCAGCCTATCCCCTTCCCCTACCCCCCTCCCCTCTGAAGCCCTCAGTTTGTTTCTCAGAGTCCATAGTCTCTCATGCTTCATTCCCCCTTCTGATTACCCCCCTCTTTCTTTATCCCTTTCTTCTCCTACCGATCTTCCTAGTTCTTATGTTCCATAGATGAGAGAAACCATATGATAATAGGAATTCTTGTATTTCCTTTCTCATTCTCGGTAGACAACAGCTTGTCTGCCTAACTTTGTATTTTTCTTATCCCCAAATTGTATAAGCTTTAGGCTTCCCAAAACCTAGATCTCTCCCTGGCAGTTCTCGTCCATGACAAAGGTGTTGCTTGTCCAAAATAGGAAAAATAACAATGTAGAGACTTTTTCATAGAGCCGAACTAATAACATTAATCATTCTTTTGTGAGGTTTTTTTTTTTTTTTTTAATGCAGGGAGCGGGAAAAAGCATTTCTTTACCATGTTTTGCTGATAAATGCACTTTGTTTTATGAATTTTGGCCATAGAGAGTAAATGGTCATTTTTTAAAAATGACCTTCAGGTAATAAAAAGTATATATAGATTTGAAAAGTCCATCTGTACAGCCCCAGGGCATTAAAGACTATCAGGAACACAACGAGAATACCAGGAAGATCCACAAGGCAGTAAAAGCAGGGCTCCTTGCCTGGAACGGCACACGCTGGAGGGGTGTAAGGAGCTGCAGAGAAACTGTGAGAAAGGGCTTGTCATAAGATTTGGTTTGTTAGGTGTTTGGGGGAAGCTTCGTGGTTTTGCTGTGGTGCTTTCAGAAACCAGGAACATTTCTGTGATTGGGTATCATGCACTCTTGTAAGTAGGTGGGAGGAACAAAGCGGGGCTAAAGCAGTAATTAGGAAAGAAAGGGCAGTCACTATTAGGCAAAGGGGAGGTTTGGTTATTTTTTGTGGCTTGGATCATGCTCTTGTTTCTTTCGGTGCTCAGATATGGTTAGAAGGTGGTCTCTCCCTCTTGTGCTTCATCATGGTCCCAGAGTAGCCTTATCTGATGTTGGATGGTATTCTGAGAAATTGCATTTAGCAGGAAAATACCATGGTCTGGCTGTTAGAGCCAGGTCTGCTCCATGCTGACCCGGGTACGCCAGTGAGGGGTATGTCTGTCTGTCTGTCTGTCTCTCTCTCTCTCTCATCTCTCAATATCACAACTATTCATGAGACCCAAATCTGGAAACCATTGCAATTGATAGAAGACTGGTCTTGGAAAACATGGGCTTGAGTTTCTAGATGTGTGACCCTTGGAAAACAGTGGCTCAAGGCGTCAGTGTCATGAGTTGTGGAAGGAAGGTTGGGTTAAACATACATTATTCCTTATCGAGTCCTGTGGTTAACAGTGTGGGGGGAAAGCCACACGGTTTACTTTGAATCTTGGCCCCCACGTGTTATGTGACATTTTGGGCTGGTTACTCAACCTTTTCCTCATCTCTAAACTGATGAAGATATTAGTATCTATTTCTAAGGACGGTTTTGATAATTCAGGCAACATATGTAAAGATTTTATTTTTTCAAAGATTTTACTTATTTATTTGACAGAGTAAAAGAGAGCACAAGAAGGGGAGCTGCAGACAGAGGCAGAGGGAGAAGCAGACTCCCCACTGAGCAGGGAGCCCAATGCAGGGCTTGATCCCGGGACCCTGGGATCAGGACCTGAACTGAAGGCAAACACTTAACTGACTGAGCCACCCAGGCGCCCCAATATATGTTAAGATTTTAGAGCAGTGCCTGACATTGAATAAATGCTCGGTATTTGTATCTCCAGCATCATGGTGAAGAGAAAGACCACTCTCATTATTGTGTACCTGTTACATTCCAGATGCTGGGCTGAGCATCCTGGTGAATTCCTCTCTGGGAGCTGCGATGGCAATGAGCTTTGAGATGAGCCAGTTGAGGTTCTAAGATCTATTATTGTATTAATCACATGTAGTATTTGACATTTTTTGACTTCTCCATCACTTTGTCTTGTTCTCACAGTTCTGTGAGGATCCTAAAATCTCCCCTAAGCTGAGCAAGGTGCCCAAGACTTGAGAGAGGTTAAATAATCTGCCCAATGATGCATACCTTGCTGGTGATAAAACACACTTGAACCCAGATCCCAAACTCAAACACTCCTCCGTAGTCATGGTGCCGCGACACAAAGGATTCATTATCGGGCAGGAGATAAAATGATTTTTTTGGTCTTAGCCATTGAAGAGGGTTATTTGAGATCGACTTAGGACAAGTTAAAATGTTGAGAATCCAAGAAGATGGCTATTCCTAAAAAAATACAAGTGAAGGGCTTAGCAGATTTTATTGGACTTTCAAGTCCCAAATGCTGTTTTCCTGAAGCTCCTTATATCTCTATTTTTTAAATTTTCACATGACAAAGAAGGAGTTGAAGTTTCCAGACTGGTAAAGAATACTGAGTTTCCTATTTGCCGATGTTGCGCGTGTCCCTTGTATCGCATGTTGGTATGAGTACCTGCCATCGTTTTCCGTGAGTTTTGACTGCTGCACCCTTTGGGTTGTGTCATTGACACTGACCTTGGGAAATGAAACCTGGGGTAGGGGAGGGATTATAGCAGAATAGAATAAGAACCACTGGAAATTTGTTGGGTTCACCAGTCCTATCTGTAACTTGTAAGTATTTCTCATTCAAATTATCGGTGTATTCACATCAGTCTTGGGTATGATTACCTAAGTATTTGCATTCACCACATCCTTTCTCCTGCCCTGCATAGCCCTGCCCCATCTCTGCCACTTTAGCTAACTGCCCCCCCTCCATGTGGCCGGTACATCATCAGAATCTGATGTTTGAAAAGATACATACACTTAATGGGATGCCTGGGTGGCTCAGTCGGTTAAGCCTCTGCCTTTGGCTCAGGTCATGATCTCAGGGTCCTGGGATCAAGTCCCTCATCAGGCTCCTTGCTCAGCGGGGAGCCTGCTTCTCCCTCTACCTGCCACTCCCTTTGCTTGTGCTCTTTCTCACTCTCTCTCTCTGACAAATAAATAAATAAAATCTGTAAAAAAAAAAAAAAAGAAAGAAAGAAGGAAAGAAAAGATATATACACTTTCACCATGAAGAATAAAAAAATAATCATGGCAGAATGAAAGCAAATGAGAATCTAAACAGCTGTTATTACCGGACACACACAGTTCAGAGATATTTATGTATTGTCTCATTTAATCCAACTTTGGGAAGGAGGTATTAACATCTCCTTTGAAAAGATAAAGAAATGGGGCTGAGAGGTGATATGTGAGAAGCCAAAACTGTAAAACAGAGTTTGGACATCTTACTCCAAAGACGTCCAATTTCTGGACACGAGGTTGCCCACACTGCTCCCTTTCCCAAGGGTATTTAGGAATGTTAGGCCTTAACCTTAGAGTTTCAGCAAGAAATAAATTTTTACAAACACGTGAAATAAAAATGGATTTAAAATTGAGGAGAGCTATATGAGTTAAGTATTGGCTATGATATTAAACCAACTTAGGCTCAAGTATGGGCTTCACCACTAATTAGCTGAATGAGATGGGTTAATTCATAGAAATCCTTGGCCCAGGGCTGGGCACAAAATTAGTACTCACAAAAGGATATGAGTTGGGGTGTTTCTTGCTCTGCCTAAAGTTCAATATCATTTGTTTGTAATGAACTAAAATGCATGAAGGTTTTTAGCCTCTCATTAATGATCGGACTTTTCACTGAAGAAATCTTTTCGAGCAGATGATATCACTCAGAGCAAGATGTGAGGCTGCCTTACTCCACTATCAGTCTCCATCAGGAGAAATACACGGACCAAGACAACCTATAAACTAGACATCCTCCAAATTCTTGAGAACTAGTGCTATAACTTGTTGATAAGATGAGGGAAGTTTTAAATAGAGCATCTGGATGTTGAGACAACGAACTGATTACAAGGTATTAACTTGTTAAATATGATGTCCTCAAGGGCATCTTCGTTAATACAGGTTATCGAACTATAAATCTGTTGTTATAAAAAGATATTCTTCTTTGCTGCTGCCTAGGATCTCATTTTCCTCATCCGGCTCAACTGGAAAGCTGTCCTCAACTTCTCTATTTTCTACATGTCTAGTTTTCATGAATCAGCTTGTTGGTGATCAACTGGGATTTTGTGCCGCTCTCACAAATGCGTTCCCCAGTGTCTGGCCGGGGCTGCGTGGAGTGTTGAAATTACCAATTTCATAAAATTGCTTTTGATGTTCGGTAAGATGCTATTTTTATTGAACACGGCAATTGCCGCCCCAGTTTCAGAAGGACAGTCTCTTCTTCTTGATGATCCTATTTAGTTTCAGATTTGTGTTTGGGGAAAGTAGTTATTACCCAGCTTTGAAGCCCCTTGAGCTGAAATTGCTGGGGATAGTGTCTGCTAGGCTGGGAAGCTAGTCTAAGCATTTCAGCTATTTTCTGAGAGGTATTAAGAAGCCCGTGTGGTTGCCCCACACACATTTCAACTTCTCTGGATTATCACAAACTATTCAGGGCATTCTCCAGGGACTTACATAAAACAGAAGGCTAATATGAGGCATGGATACATTACCCAGATTTTATTGTGTGCTTTACTTTGGAATCCACTCTGTCTGGGCATCAACTCACAGATAACACTGAGTCCTGTACACTCTTTATTTCCTCGTTTCAGAGAATAAGCTCTTTATATGTAATGAATGTGTACTTAGCATTACCGCTCCAAAGAGGAGAGACAAATGAAATTGAACTAGCAATCAGAGCTTAATGGTAGGGAACAGTGGCGTGGAAGTGAAGAAGAGAGAGGTAGTGGTAAACAAAGAGGGGAGACTGAATGTAATGAAATAAAATCCATATAGGAAAGTAAACATGGAATGGCAGGTTGGTCCCAAGCTATGTGCAAAATAGGGAAAAGAATAGCGTTGTGATTTGCTCAAGTGTTCTGATGCTGTCTGTGCCTTTCCTCATGTCTCACAAGCTTCCTTGGAGAAGTAGAACATCGTCTTACTGTGGCCACTCTATTTTTTTTCTTAAGATTTTATTTATTTCTTTGAGAGAGAAGGAGTGAGTGGAAGGGAGAGGGAGAGGGAACCGAAGCAAACTCCACACTGAGCTCAGATCCAGACGAGGGACTCCATCCTACCACCTCAAGATCATGACCTGAGCCAAAACCAAGAGTCAGATGCTTAACTGACTGCACCACCCAGGCACCCCTTGTGACCACTCTAAACAACTAATCGACCGTGTTTGGTGTCTCAGCTTCCAACGGCTGTCTGTCTTGGATCATCGGCGCCAGCACAGCCACACAAAGCAAGTTCTGTCACAGGATAAATCTGTACTAGGTGCCAATGGTTAACGACACCTTCAAGACTGGCTTCAAAGCTCTGAGGCCATAGTTGTTTAATACCAAAGCCTTTCTGCTTTGGTTACCCAGAACTCCCATGTGATTACAGTTTTGCTTTGCTTTAAATGCCCTCCTCTCACATGATGGCCACTGGCTTTCTCCAAGCTCCAGGCACGCATCTTCAGTACTAGCTGCTGGGAAACTCTTCTCCACTTTGGAAGAGTTTTACACGCATAGAGTGAAAACAGAACAACCGTAGACAGCCTGTGCCAGTATGAGTAACCTCCAAACTACCGTGTTTAAGATGATGCTCGGTGCAGAGAGATGGAGAAATCACAGGTTTTTCACGCCTCAGAAATTTAGAATTATGTCAAGAAGTTCATTTACCTGGTCTGTGTTAGATTTGCATTAGTTTTGGCTTCTTAAGTTAAAAGTGACAGAACCCCAATTCAAGATTCTTAAGCAAAATAAGTCTGTAAACGCATGCATTCATAAATTCCAGTAAATAAGTACCCGTTAGTACCTAATTGCAAATAAAGCTGGATCCAGAGGCTCAAAGGTGTCAATGAAGTTCCTCACTCCATCCGTCAGTACCACCTCCATGCACGTGTTGGACTAATTCTTTCTTCTTACCACTGGCTTTGTCTATGCAGCATGATAAAATGGCCGAAAGAAGCTACAGGTTACATCTTTGTTGTGGGTCTAGATGCTAGAGGGGTTTGGTTTGGTTTGGTTTTCTGCCAGAGTCCTCATTTAAAAAAAAGTTTCACCCTAGATTCCAGTTCTGTTTTGGTCACCTGCCATTCCCTGAAGTGACAGAGTCCTTGGACTGGCCTGGCTGGGTCAGGTGCTCTTTCCTGAGATGGGAGAGTCAGGCCAGCCTCACTGCACCACACAAAATGTATTAGTTACTGTGTAGAGAATTTTAGGAATCAAGTAAGGAAGAGACTCTGGAAAGAAAAGTATGCCAGGTCCCCTCTGTGTTTTCACTCTGCCTCGAGTAAGCCCATTGTTACTTCAAATGCATGTAATAGGAATGACCTCTTATTGAGTTCTTATAATGCTTTACATGTGTTATCGCATTTAATCCCCAGAACAACCCTGTGAAATAAGATATGTTCCTAATTTACAAAAGAGGAAATGAAGGCTTGGAGAAATTAAGTAAATTGTCCAGGGTCACACAAACAGCAAGTGGTAGAAGGGGGATTGAAATCCAGTGTAATTACCTCCTATACCTCCGAACCTTGTTTATTTGTTCTATTTAAGTTTGGAGATTTTTAGTCCTGCGATATTTAACTGAAAGCCGATCTTAATGGTCTTAGTCTAAGAGGCTCTGACATTTTCTACTTTCAATAGTTAAATGTCTTTTTCCCTTACTAGATTTAAATCCCTTGCCTACAGGGAATTTCATTCATGGTTTTTGTTTTTTCTTTTTTCAGTTTAAAAAAGTTTCCATACCCAAAAAGAATTGAGAACAGGCCTTCAGGGGCACCTGGGTGGCTCAGTCAGATGAACATCTACTCTTGGTTTCGGCTCAGGTCATAATCTCAAGGTTGTGGGATGGAGCCCTGAGTCAGGCTCTACGCTCAGTGTGGAGTCTGCTTCAAATTCTCTTTCCCTCTCCCTTCCCTTCTGCCCCTCCCTGCTCGCATATTCACTCTCTCTCTCAAATAAATAAATAAAACCTTATATAAAAAAGAAAACAGGTATTCAAACAAAAACTTGTACCGAATGTTCATAGCAACACTGTTCACAATAGCCAAAAGGTGGAAAAAACCTAAATGCCCATCAACTGAGGGCTGTATAAACACAATGCGATATATCCATACAATGAAATATTCAACTATAAAGAGAATGAAGTCCACATGACAAGGAACATACCTTAAAAACATTATGCTAAGTGAAAGAAGCTAATCACAAAGGACACAGAGTGTATGATTACATACTACGAAATAACGACAACAGACAAATTCATACAGACAGAAAGTAGCTTAGTGGTTGCCGGGGGCTACAGGGAGAGAAGAGTAGAAAATGACTGCTTGAAGGGTATGGGGTTTCCTTTCGACTGATGAATATGTTCTCGAACTGGACCGTGTTGAGGGTTGCACAACACTATGAATGTGTGAAATGCCACTGAATTGTGCACTTTAAAATGGTTGCACTGGTGAATTTTTGCTACATGAATTTTACCACAAAAGAAGATGAAGCACATAGTAGGTATTCAAAACAATATTTGTTGAATAAACAAATGAATGGATACTAATGTGATACCAGACCTTTAAAAAAAAATGAGTAATTTGGTCACGAAGACTCTACTCACCTCTTGCAGAGAAACATGCTCTTTGTGATAAACTGAAGCCATCTTGGAGGATGCCATGAAGACATTTACAGGAGTACGGCGATTTCTATGTGTTTCCCCCTCTTGATTCTTCAAGTCAGAAACAGAGGGCATTCATACTGTTAAGTATATTCGAAGCAGCATTGACACGCTATTTTTCAAATATTTCTTTGTTGCCTTTGTCAGATTTGTGAGACAGCTGCGGAACATGCTGAGGAAGGTCCTTAAGCAGAAGAAGGTCATAATTATTGGGGAATGCTACATCTTTCAAATGTATCTACATTGGACAAAATTACTTACGCATTGTATAAATCGGGATAGACTGTCGGTGCTTGTGCATACAAATCACCTGGAAATTTTATTAAAATGCAGCCTCTGATTTAGTAGTTCTTGGTGGGGCCTAAGATTCTGCATTTTTAATCTCCCAAGTGATAGCAATGCTGCTAGATCCTACACCACACTTTGAGGTTTGGTGTGGGAAGAAATTAATTCTGAAATCCCAGGGTTTTGACGCTTACGCTGTCAGGCTTATATGTCTTACTCATGTTATAAATCTGCTGAAGTTTTAGTGAGAAACTTAGCTCTGCATAGTCACTCAGGCACTTATATCAGGGTGAAATCTACCATCTTGTAGTCAACCATCAAGGATGGGAAAGAAGGTTGGAAAATTGAGCCCCAACAAATAAGCACTTTGACCTCGAGGTGTCCCATGTCACTTTTGATCGTATTTGGTTAGCTAGAACACATCCCATGAGCATGCCTAAGTTTAAGGGAGCACAGAAATGTAACCCTCTATGTACTGAGAAGTAGAGCAGAACCACGTATTAGTGAATCTTAGGAACTTGTCAAGTTGAGGGACTGGGCATGGGATTTCATCACGTGAACGTACTAGTTATTCACAAGTTTCAGAGGAAATACATTTGCCTTAAGGCTTTAGTTACATGCTCTCTGTTTTGGAGTGATTTTTCTTTCTCCTCATAGGATAGGCTAATAGGATAATTCTTCTAGACTGATAGAGTTTGGGAGCCAAAAAATTTAGAAGTTATTTCCAATCCTTTTATTTGCAAAGGCATAAAAAAGAAGGGTAATCACTTTTCTTTCCAGAAACACAATATGAAGTCTAGAATTCAGTTGTTTTGGCTTACACGTTGTGAATTTCTTTATGGCACCGCTGCCCATTTCTTACTCCTATAAATGGCAAGTGATGGATGGGTTAGCCGGAGAGCAACTTTTCCAGATCCACCAGTAGTACACATGATTTTATAAAGAATTTTGTGCCCTTTTAATTTTTAAAATAGTTAAATTAAAATGGAACTTAGATGCTGAATAACTAAATATTTCCAGGCCATTCCAAAGATTTTTAGGCACAATGGGATCAATTTTTTTTTAAATCAGAGGATATCCTACAAAATTTAAGGACAAATGATTTTATACACACACACACACACAGTAGACTCAGAAGGTGCATAATCACGTTCCAAATTTGGCAGGTCATTGAGTCCACTTACTGTAAGAATTTCCATTAATTCTAAAAATTACAGGATAAATAATAGATGATGTCAGTAGTGAGAACAAACACCAAGTTGTCTTCGAATTATTTGCTCAAACAAAAATGCCCTTAGAAAGGAAGAAAGTCACATGATATATTGCTGGCAACATGGAAGGTTGAGTTCTGGAAAACATTTCATCGTTGCTTTGTCAAGTTTTGATTTGTAACCCTTCTTTGCAATTCCTGAATCCCAGCCCACTGCTTTCAGCGTTTGTTGTGCACTCCCCTTTCTCCTTGATATACGGAGTTGGAAAAGCAATGGGTCATTAAGGAAGGGGAGCTTGCAGCCAGGCAGACCCGAAGCCCAGCATCGCCCTTTGCCAGCTGTGTGGCTTTAGGCAAAACATCTCATCTCTCTGATCATTGGTTTTCTAATCTTACAATAAAGAACATAATGTCTACTTTGCAGGGTGGTTACGAGGATTAGAAGCAATATACATAAAGCATATAGCAGAGGGTCCAACTCATGACATGTATGCTTTAAATGTTGGGTATGATTGTTAGAAGGCCATGTGAACTGGGCTCTCAGCCTGAGAGCCTTAGCTTTGACCTCCTGCCCTACCAGGACCATACCTGTGATCTCTTGCTTTCACGCTTTCGGGATCCTCTGGAAGGACCTCCCAGTTACTATTCCTGTCCAGTGTCCTTTGTCATTCAGAAGCCTGGCTTGGCCACAGAAACCTAGGCACTGCTATATCCACTTATTTTTTAAAGAAAATCCAGAAACCTATTTATGTGAAATTTCCTCCTTTTTGGCAACTACCAAGTAAAACAAATCTCTGAGCCAAAGAAAACACAAGTTTGGCCCATGGACTACTAGTTTGTGACCTCCTCTGAAGCTCAGTTCAGTAGTCCTCGAAGTCCAGTCCTCACCGTATCTGCTTGCTAATTACCTGGTACAAATGGGCAAAAAAGGAGAGTCCCAAAACATCGCTCCAGACTGCTGAATTCCAGAGACCGCTGAGTCAGGATATGAGTGTTGTGTTCAGCACAATGGACATTTCAAAGACATTTTCACATGATTTTATGCCCTCTAATGTTTGACACCTTAGACTAGTTGAAGTGCTGCCCTTTGAAAGTAATCGTGAGACAGTACCTGGGAGACACAGGGATGGGGCACATTGTGGCTTCTAAGAGGAATCACAACCACGTGAAGTGATATATGCAACCACCTAAGCTTTACATTCTTTATTACTTATCTATTTTCTCTCTTGCAAGTGAAAAAGAGCATTAGGGTATGTCTGAGACACTAAGTCCCCAACCAATTTCATTAATTCACTGAAGACCATATGGTTGAATTTTCTAACCACTTAGTGGGTTTCTGTCAAATTAGATTAGCCTCTGTTCAAGTACAAAGCTTAAGGTTCTTGGCTTGGAGTTCATTTAACGATGTGAATATTTGTTTTTGCTGTACAAGCTTATGTTGAAAACTCTCCTCCCTGGTGAGCTCTGGGCTACCGGTTATGGATATTTAGTGCCTGTTGTTAACAACACTTGGGTGAGGCCATTCCTTAATTTTTACTTACATAATGGAACCCATCCATCAGATTTTACAGAGACTTTTTGATATGGTCAGTGCTTAGCAGTGTTCAAAAAATAAATTCCTGTTCCAAGCCTGTGTTTAATTCTAAAGCAATTACCTTTGGCTGTGTTCTACAGTCAATATTAAATATGTTGTCTTGCAGGTGATTTTGTTTTATTAGTGATTTCTGACTCTACACCAAAACTGCTTTTCATTTCTCTTCCAGATTTCGGTTACTATTAGTGCTTTGGTCAACAGCAAGTGGTCAATAAATGCTATTACATACAAATAATACTGAGACCTATCACCTTTTCAGCTTTTATTCTGTGCCAGATTCTATATCAAGCCCTTTATAATGGATCATGCTATGGCGAGGATTCCCAATTCTTCTTCACCCAAACTTACAAAATAAATATTATTGTCCTCTTTTCGAGATGACAAAATGGAGGCTGGAGGGTTGTCAGTAATTGAGCCATGATTCAAAACTTTGCTTCCTCATCCCAAAACCTATACACAGCTGATTTATACAAACTGTCATAAGGAACGTTTCACATAATTTCTACTCCTGCCTAATGTCTGGTAGCCATATTAGTCAGCTACCACATGGCTGCATGCCACATTATTTCAAAACCATCAGCTTGTGGGGCTCCTGGGTGGCTCAGCTGGTTAAACATCTGACTCTTGATTTCAGTTCAGGTCATGATCTCACGGTCTTGAGACTGAGCCCTGCATCAGGCTCTGCACTGAATGGGGAGCCTGCTTAAGACTCTCTCTCTCCTTGGGGCGCGTGGGCGGCTCAGTCGATTAAGCATCTGCCTTCAGGTCCGGTCATGATCCCAGAGTCCTGGGATCGAGTCCCACATCGGGCTCCCTGCTCCACGGAGAGTCTGCTTCTTCCTCTGCCTCTGCCTCTCTCTCTCTCTCTGTCTCTCATGAATGAGTAAATTGGATCTTAAAAAAAAAAAGTCTCTCTCTCTCTCCTCTCACTCTGCCCCTCCCCCTGCTCATGCTTTCTCCTTCTCTCTCAAAAACGAAACAGAACAAAACAAAAACCCAAAACCTCATCAGCTTAAAATAAGCATATTTTTCACTCTTGGGTCATTGAGTTGCCTGGAGATTGGTTGATCTCAGCTAGTCTTCTTTTTTTTTTTTTAATATTTTTTTATTATGTTATTCACCATACAGTACATCCCTGGTTTTTGATGTAAAGTTCGATGATTCATTAGTTGCATATAATACCCAGTGCACCATGCAATACGTGCCCTCCTTACTACCCATCACCAGCCTATCCCATTCCCCCACCCCCCTCCCCTCTGAAGCCCACAGTTTGTTTCTCATAGTCCATAGTCTCTCATGCTTCATTCCCCCCTCTGATTACCCCCCCTTTCTTTATCCCTTTCTTCTCCTAGTTCTTATGTTCCACAGATGAGAGAAACCATATGATAATTGTCTTTCTCTGCTTGACTTATTTCACTTAGCATTATCTCCTCCAGTGCCATCCATGTTGCAGCAAATGTTGAGAAATCATTCTTTTTGATAGCTGAATAATATTCCATTGTATATATGGACCACAACTTCTTAATCCAGTCATCTGATCTCAGCTAGTCTTCTTGTCTGAGCTTGGATCAGGCTGTAGGCTGGGTTCAAGTCTGTGCTGTGTTTCTCAGTCTGGGGGTCAGGTTAAGGGATGGCAGGTTTCTAGGGTCAGTGGCAGGAACAGAAGAGAAATGAACAATGGCTCTTGAGGACTTGGGATAAGGAGAGATACACTGTGGGTTCTGCACACACATCCTGTACGGCCGATACCATCAGCAGTGCCGTGGGAAGTATGGGAAAATGAGTGTGGATACTGGCAGAGGGGCAGATGCATAAAGGATTACAGCAGTGATTGGATGTATCAGAACAACCTTTCCTTTTCTTCTCCCTGCCAAAGACATGGGATTGGAGTCTAATGAGCACAGCGTTAAAATAACTGTTCTTGTCTACAAAGTGTAACAGGATTTTATTTTGTGACTCTTATTAAAAGTTTTCTGTCATTTTATGGTGTTTTTACCACAGAAAAAAACTTAGGTGTAAAGATGTGGAGAATTGTATTATTAGAAACAGGGGCTTAGTGTACGTCATGATTACTGTTTAAAGATGATGACGGCAGATATGGAGGATAACGACCGACTAAATTTGACAGAGAAAGTAATTCAAGGTTCAATCATTATTGAAGGTATTACATATATGTGAGAAATAGGAAATTTGTGTATTAAAAAGGTATCTTATTAAAAGCTGTTTTGATTTTGGTGAAGCTAGGATTTATAATCCACTTGTTCTAGATAGAATCACACTTTCGCCCCGCGTACGGTTCTGCTTAGACACTGCCAGTGTTTTTGATACGTAGTCACCGGTCCTGCTGTTCACGTAGATTTTCGAGGAAACAATCAGAATATCTCAATCCACCTTTTTATTCTTCTCTGCAAACTACGACTATCCTAGTGCCTACTCATTAGTGTACTGATAAACCAGTTACCCTCCCTGCACCCCCCCCCCGAAAATTGCTAATTTCTGTGATGTCAATATTCCCATCATGGCTCCTTTCAATATGCCAGGGGCTTACAAACCAGCTCACAATATGCTGCTCTTAGCCAGCTCCCATGAACCTCTTCCTAGATAAATACTACTACTTGTTCCATGGAGGAGTTTCTCACCTCTTTTGTTTTCCTCTGATTATTCTCTCCCAGTGCCCGAGGTTGTTCTCAGACACTGTCCACACAATGCATCATGTGTAAGGGAAGATCAGTATGAAAATATTGTGCTGGAGCCTTGGAGACAGACCTCTGTGTTTTTGAGGTACATGCTAATTACATATTCTACATAAAGCCTTACATGATTTTGTAGCACGTTGCCCGTTACATGTTCCATGTGGTTTAAGAAAGAAATTAGTGTTTTCTTTGAATTTAAATAGTCAAGGTTTCAGTGAACCAAAGAGGACACCTCCTTTTCCATCTGCCCTTTCCATCTTCAATGGGCTACGTGAAATCCAGACCGGTAACTGCGGATTACACTGGGGGGTGTGGTCAATATGCGAGATAGCTGCGCCTTCTTGTCTCTTTCATGTGAACGGACATGGATTTGAATGGGGAAAAATGGTCCTTCCCTTGCCAGGTGCTAAGCAAAATAATTCAACTAGGTGAAGTGTAGCTGTCCTCTTTCCATAGTCCCTGACTCCGGAGTTGAGTGATGACCTCATATTCTATGTACGCTCCTCTCTTCTCTTCACACGAATATTGCCTTGCACAGAAACAGGAAACCTCAGTCACTCATACCTTAGATACATCAGAGTCTTTGAGGAATTTCGAGGGGAAAATGCATATCAATTATTTTCCCTAATTCACTTATTACTCATCAGTGGCTGGCTGGATGCCGTGCTTAGGTGCCAGGAAAGATGCAGAAGTGAATTAAATCTTTTAACGAGTTATAATGGAATGAGTAAAACATGGATCTGACCTATACCCCCATTTCCCTACTATCAGGGGGAGAGTGATGGGCACATGGGCATCAAAGCTATAGGTCCAGATTGAGTAAAACAGAGACTTCGTCAGCGGGGATGTTGGGAGCCATAGACGCCTTTCTAGAAAAGGTAGCATTAGTAATGGGTAAGATGCTACCATATGTGTTGACTAACTACGTTTTAGCTTTTATTTTTTTTTAAGATTTTTTTATTTATTTATTTGAGAGAGAGAGAGTGCACACAAGCAGGGGGAGGGGCAGAGAGAGAAGGAGAAGCAGACCGCACACTGAGCAAGGAGCCCAACGCAGGGCTTGACCCCAGGACCCTGGGCTCATGACCTGAGCTGAAGGCAGACGCTTAAACAACTGAGCCACCCAGGCACACCACTAAATAGATTTTAAACAGGAATTTGAAATAAAAAAAAATAATGGGGAAGATGTTAACGCATGGAAGTTTCGAAAGAGTGAGATAATGTTCCATAATAGGAAGGGTTGCAGAGATGGAGGAATAGAGATTATATACCAAGAAATGCTGGTTATTCAGTTCACCTGGAGCTTAAAAGGGAGAAAGGGGAGACATGCAACGAAAGTGTAACCCTGATTAAAAAGGCCTTGAGTACCAAGCGGTTTGAACTTCACTGAGAGTGGATAATTGAGTGAGGGCCTATTATGGGACGGGTATCTTGCTAAAGAAATTATCACCCAGTGGTTACCACCTTCTCCTAAGGCCAGTCCCACATGTAGACAGATGGATGGAATGTTTCCTTCCTTCTGACCAGTTCTTCCGGAAGCTGGGTGGCCTCCAAAAGAGATGACACCTGACCCTGGCAAAACTAGGTAAAGGGAATAAACCCACAAAATAAATGCTGCCCCTGCCTACCCAGGCCTTGGTAAAATGTCAGGCGAATTTGAGATCCAAGCCAGCTTTGCCACCTCAATGCGGAACAACAAAGCAGTTGCCCTGTTGACTTTTCTTTTGTTTCTCTTCTCCACTCCGGCTTAGAACTGACAAGAGCTTTACTCAGCTCCAAGAGGCTGCCGACTTGTTTACTCCCATACGGCGGCAGGAAGATGGAGTGAGTAAAATTCAGCTAAAACATTAGGTACCATTCAAGCATTTTTTTTCTCTTTTCTTAACTATACAAATCCCGTAGAAAATAAGATTTTCATGTCTTAATTGTGATACCGAAAGTGTCTTTTATTCTCAGCATGCTTGAGATAGCAAAGTAATTTTCAAGCTGAATGTGATTGTCTCAGACAGTCATGATTCAAATATTTAATCTAAAGAGAAAATTCCCAGAGTGCTTCTCTCATCATTTCTCAGTTCTGTGGAGAATAAAAGCCTCAACTTTATGTGATCTGATATTATTTCCATTATTGGTATTATGCTGTAGGCAAATATCCTTCAAGAAGCAAAGTCTACTTCCCCTGTGCTTAGCACGTTACCCATCACAAAGGCCCAATCTGGCCTTTACAATATGAGCTGCTGTTACCTTGTAATCTGTAGAGAATTTAATAACAATAATTTCACTTTATGCAGTGCAGCCTTTAAGATTTAATAGTAGATTCCTCATGCACTCCAAGTATCTTTTATCCTTTCCAGGCCTTTTTTTTAATGCATGGATCAAATTTCCTATAGGTTAGTTGTCTTAACAAAGTGCTATCAGGTGGCTAATAGTGGGAGTGGGTGAGAATCTATAGATTGATTACCCAGGGTACTGGATGAAAGAAACTTACTTAGCAAGCCACTGGCATCATTTTGAGCTTTCTCCTTAGCCATAATGAAGAAAATGTCACGGGTTAACTCTGTGCTCGAAATGCACTGGCATTTTCATGCTTCCCAAATAAATAAACATTACATCTCGAGCAGTTTTGGTTTTTTTTCCCCCAAGTGTAGGCTTCAGACCACCTACCTACAAGTCTGCTGGGGAGAATAAGAATGCAGATTCCTGGGGCACTCTCCACCCCTAATGAGTCAGCATCTCTGGGGATAAGGAACCAATAATTCACATTCAGAAAAAAAGAACTCCTGCAATTCTTATGCACACTGAAGTCTGGGGCCCACTGGTTTCTGTGCTTGGCAGTTGTACCACTGAATTTTAGCCCCACAAATCTGATTCTATGTATTAACCTCCCTACATTTGTAGGTAAGGGTAATGAGGATGGGCGGGGCTTAAATGCATGGTCCTCAAACTGGGTCCTGAGGCACCCCTGGACCCTACATTGATTCTGGCAGAGCCCTGCAGGATATTTTCAGTTTTTGAGACAGACACATGGGTGTTCGACATCTCTCTCTCTCTTTTTTTAAGATTTTTCATTTATTCGTTTGAGACAGAGAGAGAGCATGAGCAGAGGAGAGGGCCAGAGGGAGAGGGAGAAGCAGACTCCTCACTGAGCTGGGAACCCAACGTGGGGCTTGATCCTAGGACCTTGAGATCATGACCTGAGCTGAAGGCAGACGCTTATCCAACCGAGTCTCACGGGTGCCCCTCAACATCTCTTGAATACTGAGCCAGCTACTAGTTTAAAGTAGTTCATTTTCAAATTCCGTATCATTTGTACTTTTGGGTACATATTTTTGGTGATGTTATAGCTTTGTGTAGTTTCCTTCTCAGCAGTTGCTGTGATCAAAAGCCTATACCATGAGAAAATGAATCTAGAACAAGAAATAAGAGTGGTGGCATCTAATCTGATTCTGATGTCTAAGAAATTGTGCTGCAAATATTTTATAATATTTTGTAATATGTATATATTTACATGAATGTTCTGAATGAAAAATGCTGTATTTATATATAATATCTATGTATTCTATTTTGTATATCTTATATATAAATACAGTAAATATATTTAAATACATTTTATATTTTAAACATATTTCATATTTAAATATATCTATAAATATATCTTATATATATTTAAATATGTAAGTATGTAGAATATTTATATACTATTTTTCTATATATAAAATATAACTTTTATAATATTTAATCTTTTAGGTTATGTATATTCTATTTTCAAATGGTTGCTTAGCTTTTAGAACATAAATATCTATGAAATGTTTGTACTATCCACTTAGCTAGAAAGGTGACGTACTGGTTGGGCCTAGCAGGCCCCATGAAGGAACCACTGAGACACTGTGGATACCATATGACCCGACAATGTTCAGGAACCTCTGATTTCAGGCATGACCTTGTAGAAATAAACTGCGAACCCAAGTCTGCCTATCTCCACACGCCATGGCTCTTCACCACACTTCCTACATCATAATCTCATCAGGGAACTCCAGAGCCCAGGTGTGCATGTGAGCCAGCTCTCATGACACCTGCTTCTCAGGTCTGAGTCGTTAGTGTCAGCGTCCCCCTCCTAGACAGACAGTCACAGTGGACCAGATAGAAGTTAACCTTGGTTCTACCTTGACTTTGCCCCTAGCTAGCTGTGTGACCTAGGCTGGGTCACTCAACTTCTCTGAATTTCTAGGTTTTAGTTCAGTCTACCACAGCTAATAACAGAGATAAGAAGGAGAGAAGGAATAAATGCCTACAGGGCCTTTACCTGGCAGATGCTCTGCTAAGTGCATTGTGTTATTATTTCTATTTAATCCTTGAATATCCCTGAGTCAGGTTATTGTTCCTATTGAACAGATGGGCACACTGAGATGCAAAGAGGTGGAGGTGAGACGGGCTTTGCACCAGCAGAACTTGCACTCTGAATCACTGACTACAAGAGTGATGAATAAATTGATTGAAGTTCCATCACAGTCTTTAAAATAAAGAAGTAAAATCGAGTGCCCCATTCACGGGTAGATCTTAGGAGACTGCTATCACATGGAGTCTTATAAAACAGTAGCCTTCACTAACGGTCTACACCCTGGGCCTGGAAGAGACCATCATTTCCGACCTGACCCAGCTGTTGACCTCTCCAGACACTCTGTATGCTGTTAAATTCCACAGACTCGTCATCAAAGCAAGGGGACGGCAAGGGATTGAAACACAGCGCCCACCCAGGGTCAGATGTAATCTCCGTGGAAGTCCAGGCAAATAAGCCTAGAAGAAGAAATCTGAACCCGGGACCAGGCAGTTGCTGCCTTGTACTTCCCGTCTGCCCTTGGTCTCAGCACTGCAGCCTTTCTTTATACACCAGGACAAATAGAGAAAGGGAGCTGCTCTTTTACACAGGAAAATCCTCTGACTCAAGGAAAATAGAAAAGGGATTAGCAGTACTCAGAGTGTAAGAAGTCAGAGAAGAACGTGAGAAATCGGCAACGCATTGACGTGAATCGTAGAGTGACATTTCAGCTTGACGAGGAGACCCAGGAGATCCTGTTCAAGCATTTCGTTAAGGCAGTGAGATACCATCTTATTCAAGTTTTTGCTCCTGCCTGGAAAATAGTCTTACTACTAGAAATTTAAAAAGCAAAGCAAAACTAAAAAACAGGCCTTGGCAAAAAGTGTTGTGTGTACCAGACGATAGCTTTTGAATTTTTTTAAGGAAGGTTCTGGAAAGCCAAGGGTATCTCATTGGAAATTTGAACAGTATTTTGGGGGAGGGGAGATAGAGGGGAAAAGGGTGAGTCAGAAGATACTCTGAGGAGAGTTGATAATGAAATGTACATTCTTCTTCTTAGAGACAAGGATGGGAAAGACTGTCAAGAGAGCAGCTTGCTGAGTTACATACCTCACTCTACCAGCCAACTAAAAATCAGCTTAGAATTTTTCTAGAAGGAATGGCCGTGTGTTTAATGGCTCCTGTCGATTCAGTTTCTCTGGGACCTTACTACCTGAATATAGATCAAATTTGTCTAATTGAGAAGCAAAAGCATTTAAAAGTACTAAAAGAATGGGTAGCCTACCAAAATACAATTAAGCTTTATATGTAGATATTCAGCAGGGCATTCTCTTTACCCAGCATGTTCCTTCTCTGAGTCCAGAATTTCTACCACCCTCCTCACAAAGGGACCTCCCAGCATAAATATCTCCAAGGAGCAGTCCTTGAAGGGATTACGTTATGATTTTTATGAAGTCAGCAGAAGAGCTTGTTGCAAATGATCACTAACATGTTTTGAACCTCTATTTTGTGACCATAGTTATACACAGTGCCTGATAGACATTTTTTCATTTAAACACCAAAGCCGTGGTTAGAGGTTTCAATCCACAAAGCATCCCAAGTTTGAAATTCTAGCCAGAGTTGTTCCATAGCCTTAAATAATGAGCTGTACCAGCTTCCCAATTTCTTTCTCTCACATGAGACAGAAAAATATATATATAGATATAGGCTTTATACAGATTTTATTGTAAACATAATATATTCATGTATTATATATTTATGTTTTTATTATATTTTTATTATATAACATTATTATAGATATGTGTAAATATATATAAGCAACATACATTAAAATATAAGGATAGTAAATAAATACTAAAATGTATAAATATGTATGAATACATAAACACAAAACACATATAAAAACATCACACACACACAAAAATTACAGGCCAGGACACCTGGGTGGCTCAGTAGGGTAACTGTCTGCTGTTGGCTCTGGTCGTGATCGGGAATCCTCGGATCGAGCCTTGCAGTGGGCTCCTTGCTCCTTGCACAGAAGCTCCCGGATTCTGCTTCTCCCTCTGTCCTTCACCCCACTTTTGCTTGCTCTCTCTCACTCCCTCTCTCTCTCAAATAAATAAAATCTTAAAAAAAAAAATTACAGGCCAATATTCCTGATGAATATAGATGCAGAAATCCTCAACAAAGTATTAGCAAACCAGATTCATCAATATGTTAAAAGAATCATACACCACGATCAAGTGGAGGCCTGGATGGTTCGACACCTGCAACTCAATCAATGAGATACACCACATTAAAAAAATGAAAGATGAAAATCATGTGATCATCTCAATAGATGCAGAAAGAGCATTTGACAAATTCAACATCCATTTATAATAAAAACTCTCAACAAAGTGGGTACAGAAGGAGCGTACCTCCACATAATAAAGGCCATATATGACAAGCTGACAGCTAGTATCATACTCAACAGTTAAAACCTGAAAGCTTTATGTATAAGATCGGGAACAAGACACGGATGCCACTTTTATTCAACATAGTTTTGGAAGTCTTAGCCAGAGCAGTTAGGCAGGAAAAAAGATGAAAGGCATCTAAACTGGAAAGGAAGAAATAAAACTGTCACTATTTGCAGATGACATAATTGTATATATAAAAATTCTAATGACTCCACCAAAAAAACTATTAGAACTAATAAATGAATTCAGTAAATTTGCCAGGACACAATCAATAGAAAAAAAAAAAACTAATGCATTTTTGTTCATTAACAATGAAGTATCAGGGAAATTACGAAAAATAGCCCATTCTATCAAAAGAATAAAATATCTAGAAACAAATTTAACCAAAAAAGGTAAAAGACCTATACATGGAAAACTATAAGACATTGGTGAAAGAAATCAAACTAATTAAAAAGAACATAATCTGTGTTTACTGATTGGAAGAATTAATATTGTTAACGTGTCCATATTACTCAAGGCAATCTGTAGATTCACTGCAGTCTCTAGCAAAACTCCAGTGGCATTTTTCACAGAAATGGAAAAAACAAACATAAAACTTGTATGGAACAACAAAAGATCTCAAATGAAGCTATTTCTGTTCCTAATGCTGAGAAAGAAGAACAAAGCTGGAAGCATCACACTCCCTGATTTCAAACCATAATACAAACTTACAGTAATCAAAACAGTATGGTATTGGCATAAAAACAGACACATAAATCAGTGAAAAATAGAAAGCCCAGAAGTAAAACCATGCATATATGGTCATATAGATATTAATTTATGACAAAGGAGGCAAGAATATACAATGTAGAAAAGAGTTACTTTAATGAATGGTGCTGGGAAAACTGGACAGCCACATGCAAAAAAAATAAATAAAAACACTGGGCCACTATTATATAGCATACACACAAATTAACTCAAAATGGATTAAAGTGTTGAGTGTAAGACCAGAAACCATCAAATGCCTAGAAGAAAACACAGGTGGTAACCTCCTTGATACTGGTCTCAGTGATATGTTTTTGGATATGACTAGGGAAGCACTGGCAAGAAAAGCCAAAATAAACAAATGGGACTATACCAGAATGAAAAGCTTCTGCACAGTGAAGGCAACCATCAACAAAAAGGCAGCCTCCTTAATAGGAGAAGATATTTGCAAATCATATATCCAATAAGGGGTTAATACCCAAAATATATGAACTGCTACAACTCAGTAACAAGCAGAAATGGAGAAAAGCGAATGCTCATGCACTGTTGGTACAACCTGGTGCAAACCACAATGGAAAACAGTATGGAGGCCCCTGAAGAAATGAAAAATACAACTACCATATGATCAAGCAATGCCACTCCAAGTATTTATCTGAAAAAAGCAGAAATACCAGTTCAAAAAGATATATGCACTCCCCATGTTCATTGTACATTATTTATAATAGTTGAGATCTGGAAGTAACCCAAGTACCCACCCATAAATGAATGGATAAAGAAAATGTGCTATGTATGAAATAATATGAGTCAGACATTAAAAAGAATGAAATCTTGCCAGTTGCAACAACATAAATGGACCTCGAGAGTCTTATGCCAAATGAAATAAGTCAGATAGAAAAAGACAAATATTATATGATTTCACTTATATAGAGAATCCAAAACCAAAACAAATGGACAAACTTGGGGATAGATTTGGCCAATAGGACCACAGTTTGCTGATTCCTGCTCTAAGATCACTAGCTTTGGTATTATTGTGTATATGTGTGTGCGTGTGTCTGTACGAGCCTTAACCTTTTACTCACAATATATATACTAGCAATAGTCACTTTTGATCTACTTTGAAAGGGTCCACTTCGAGGTAGCCACTTTTATGCTCTGCAACTTGTAGACTGGTAACATCTCTGAATAGCTCTGCTCCTGTTGAGATTCTTTCTCTGAATCTCTCTCTCCTAGGAATGGTGGACTAGAAGGTTTGCTGGTGGGGAATGGTGTTGTGTTATGGAAAGGACACGAAAGTCAGAAGACCCTCAGTTCTATCCTGATGCTCCCATTCCCCAACTCCGTGGTGTTCACTCCTCAGAGCATTTAGACCTGTAATTATATATATAGTTTACAATACACAGTAGAGCAATCTGTACTTCTTGCAAGCTGTATCTAGAACGAGTTACTTAACCTCTCTACATCTCAGCATCACTGCACAGAAGGTAGGATGATACCCTGTAAGAATTAAAGAGATGATGCATGTACAGTGCTCACTCTAGAGCTGTACTAGTGTTTTTATTTATCCATACCCTTATGATGATGGAATGCTTCCTGAGTTCTAAGCCCAAGTACAGATTTAGACACAATGTATGTCTAACTGTTTTTCTTGCTGGTATGCTTGAAGTTGCTTGTCTTCGACCATCAAAGTATTTGACTCCTTGAATAACAGCTTATTTCATCACACGCATGCTTTTTTTGAGCTAGAAATTAAGGGGAGGGAACACCATTTGCAAGCTATTTAAGACCTCTCTTCCTAATTTTCTTCCTTGGCTGCATATGAGAGGGTGGAGGAAGGGAAATTTAGGCGGAAGACCCAAGTCAGGTCTTTTGTCTGAGCTGTTATTTAAGTTTGGCTCCTAAAACACCAGTGATTGTAGAGGATTTCCATCTTGCTACAGTTTTGAAATATTTCAACCCAAGCTTCTTTATGACCCTTGTTTTCTTCCTTCTCTCTTCTACCCCCAAAACCTCTGAAAGCAATTTTTAAAACTCAACATGAAATGTAAGAATGAATTACTGCAATCCCCCAACAGCCACAGGGATCACGTTCCTCCATGAAGAGTATAATGGTTGGAAAAACCGCAGTAGAAAAGATCAAGGACTCATATAAAATAGAGGGTTAAGGGAAAGCAATAGGAACAGCTTTTGATAATTTTAAAACACAATTCATAAAAGTTCTAGAAGGCTTTGCTTCTGAAATAAACTTTATTTCTGATGTTAAAACCTTCTTAGAAGGCTGGATGCCAACCTGCTTCTTGTTCTTTATAAGGGACTGATAAATTTTTCTTTTCGGAAACTTTTGAATCATTCTCTATATACTCAGGAAATTTTGCTCATTTTCCTAGGGCATCATAAAATTTGAGGTAGAGTCTCCCACAGTGGCTGTTATCTAGACTGTACCTTTTCTTTGGGGCCTTTTTTTCCCCCCTTAATTCTGGCTTCAGTGTCTTCAGGATCCTTTGTGCTTATTTTTTTCTTTGTTTCTACAAGCAAAATATTTTCTGACTGCCAAGTTTTTCCACCAAGTATCACAGTTCTTAAGTGCTCATTTCTCTGGACGTGACTTCATGAAAAGGTGTTACAGAAATTACTCCTCCATCTCTGCTCTGCTGTATCGAGTCATTTCTCACCCATACAGACCAGAGGAAGGGCTAACGGTAATGATTGTTCAGTTCATCAATATATCTGTTTTATTTGGACATGCAGTGGTTTTAGAATATGAGCTGCTGGGGCGCCTGGGTGGCTCAGTTGGTTAAGCGTCTGCCTTCAGCTCATGTCATGATCCCAGGTTCCTGGGATCCAGCCCTGCATCGGGCTCCCTGCTTAATAGGCAGCCTGCTTCTCCCTCTCTCCCCCTGCTCATGTTCTCTTTTTCACTATCTCTTGTTCTCTCAAATAAATAAATAAAATCTTAAAAAAAAAAAAAAAAAAGATTTTGAGCCGGCATTTAAAAATTTCACACATAACAAATCTAGGTCAGGGATCAGGAAACTCAAACTGTAAAGGGCCAGAGGGTCACTGTTTTAAGGCTTTGAGGGCCGTAGAGCTCAGTCACAAATACTTAATTGTCCTTGTAGGGAGAAAGCAGCCACAGATGGTATATAAATAAGAGTGTGGCTGTGTTCCAATAAAACTTTATTTGCAAAGGCAGATGAGGGGTCAGATTTGGCTCCCAGGTCTTAGTTTGCAGACTCTTGATGGTGATTCTCATCTTTTCTCAGGGGGTGGGATGGGGGAGCAAGATCAGAAAGATCAGCATCATAATAGTCCCCAGCCTAATAACAACTGTTCTTTTTAGATGCCAAAAAAAAGAAAAGGGTATAAATTAGCCATAGCCCCACTACCTCCCATGAAACTTCCAACCCAATTGGCTTGATGCATCAGTGGTAATTCTCTGGCCTCTGTAGGATTCAGAGTGTGTGACTGGTTTAAGGGGTGTAAACTGAGTCATTGACATGCACACACATTGGCATAGACGTAGCATGCATTATCTTAAAAGTCTGGTGAGCCCAACTATGGATGGTAAGACAGCAGCTGGGCAGAAATTTATATGTATTCAGTCAGTGATTAAATTGGCTTTGTTCGATAGAGCATTCCTTTAGAAGCTGTGGATATAATCTCCGATCTAGAAGAGCTGAGAGCTTAATGTTCTGCACAAATTTGGAAAAACAAAATGTCAAGTATTGTGTTATGTAGGATGAGAGCTGGATGCTGTTCTCATTTAAATAGTTTACACCAGTGTTTGGAAGCAAATGACAGGACAGGGCTTCTCAATGTCTGGCCCTGGACTATTTGCATCAGGATCGCGGGGAGGAGGAGGCATGTACATGTCTAATTAGGTAAGAACTGCACATGCTTAGGCCCGCCACTGATTTCTTCCATCAGCCTCTCAAGATCTTCACATTTAAAAGGTCCCAGTGTGTTTCTTTTGTGCGGGGTGGAATTTGCAGAACTACTGCAAGGAGGTAAGTACAGAGTATTTTCTGTTTGTTTATTGGACATAATTTAAACCTCCTTTTAACAGAAAAGCAGCAGGGTGCCTCTTCAGAACAGAGTCAATTACATGGAAGAACATTTATTCCAGGCACAATTAAGCACTGATGAAAGGTTGCTTATCTGTGGCAGAGAGAGCTTGGTGCTGGGTCTTCTAATAACTAGCTGTGTGGCCTTAAACCAGCCACTTAACCTCTCTGGCTTCAGAGTTCTAACCCAAGGGCAGAATGGAGGGCGTTGCTAAATGACCGCTGAGACCCCTTCTCGCTGGAACATTGACTTGAAAATTCTATAAACGAATTATTTTGCTGGAGCATATGGTGCCTATCACATTTTGCTAGTGAGTTAGAAGAAAATTATTCCATCTTATTAGGGAACTCACCTTTATTCCAGTAGAGCAGAGCTTCTCACCCATGCGGCAAGTGGCACATGGACATTAGATGCGAGCTTGTGAATCCTGATGTCCAGGCTGTGCTCAGATCAACTAAATCCAAATCTCTGGACATGGGACCCTGGCATCAGTATTTCTTGTTAAAGGTCCCCAGGTGCAGCTGAAGTTACCAACGATGTAGCTGAAAAGTGACTCCGTTTCAAGAGTGAGAGATACTTATTATAAGTGTGGGCTCTCGGGCCCCTGTCCCAGACATTCTAATTCATTGAGCCTGGGATAGGTCCTGGGAATCTGTGTTTTTAATAAGCAACTGATGTAATTGTTGTGATCTGGTCAACTTGAAAAACACCACCCAGAGAATTGCTTTAGTACGTTAAGCAGAATTCGGTGTGGAGGCAGGACTTCTAAGAGTATTAGGGAATCAGGGTTATATATAGGAGTAAGGATACATGCTTGTGGGAGAAGCTGGAGAAGCAAGGGTCTGAAGAAATTAGAAGATGTGATAAAAAGCTACTCGCCAGCCCTCACAAAGCTCTGGGGAAGGTGGACCAGTTGTCGCTTGCATGGGAATGTGGAAAGGCACGTGCCTTAGCCACTGGCAGAGAAGCCCACGGAAGGCTGTAGTCCCAGAGTCTAATGTTAGCCCTGAGGTCGCCGGAGATCTGCAGGGAGAGACTAGGACAACCAAGAGTCCGCGTCTTTCCTGGATCACCCCTAACTGTGTCAGACTTCAGAATCTCAGACTTCTGCTGTGTTAAAGACTGACCCAAAGTCACAAAGCAAAGAATCTGGAAAACCTAGATCCATGTTAGCCAAATGGACCCAGTAGTAAACCACAACACTTAGAAAATGGATTCTTTAGGGGCACCTGGGTGGCTCAATTGGTTAGGCGTCTGACTCTTGATTTCAGCTCAGATCATGATCTCGGAGTTGTGGGCTGGAGCCCCACATCCGGCTCCAGGCTGGGCATGGAGCCTGCTTAAGATTCTCCCTCTCCCTCTGCCCCTCCCCCAACTTCTCTCTCTTAAAAAAAAAAAAAAAAAAAAAGCTTCTTTGTCCCCTTAAAATTGTGCCTTGTCTCACTGAGGTTACTCCCTTATCAGCCCTTGAATTGTACCCAGTGGAGAAAAGAGCACACTCCACAAGTTTGTTGTTCTCCTTTGCTGGAATGGTCCTTTATCCCAGGCTCTGATTTTTCACTCGTCTCCCACCTGCTTTACAGAACTCACCTAAACCTTCTGGTCCATATTTGGACAAACGAGAAGTCTGTAGTCGGCTTTCTTAGTCCTCTCTGTTCCTTAAGAGTCACATGGTCAAGCTGGACTTGCCTGCAGGCGTCTCTTTGTTTCATTACTGAAGACACATACATCCTGTTGGCCATTTATAGGTGATCCCAGCCTTATAGTTTTCTGCTCAGTTGCACAAACGTAGAATGTGACTGGTGCGGCACCAGCTCTCTAGTAATAATTCTTACTTGGTGTGAAAATTTCTTGATGCTTTAATGGAAGGGTGTTTCTAAACTCTGTTTATGGATAAGCACATTGCTTTGTATTCAAAGCCACTGTTTGCGGAGTAATCTGGCTTTTCATGCAACAGTGGCTACAGGGAGGTAGGGAACAATAGAAGGAAAACTCTAAATATTCAGGAAAAGGCAATGAAGAGAAAAATCAGCCTGAGGCAGAGAGCCGGGAAAGAAGGCCAGCGGGGAAGTAGGAAGAGGAAGGACCTTCATCGCTAGCATGGTGGCACATTTCTGTCCCGTAACGTCTTACCACATGTGATGAACTTCACAAGTAAAATCCGTAAGGCTTGCTTTATTCCATGTGTGGACTAAAAAACAGGAAGTTCTATTACAGTTCCAGAATTAATCAGCCCTGGCCTGAGCAACAGGAAATAGGGTTTCTAGACAAAACATGTGCAACTGATCCATATGACTTTGAGCAAAGTGTTTTTGAGCTTTGGGCCTCTGCTTCCTTGTCATTAATGTACAAGTTACACTGGCTTAGAGATGGCCTATTAGCAGCCCAGGGGCTATGTATGTATCAACTGACCCTCCAGTTTGGTCCACAGGGTCTTTTTTCCCCCCAATTTTTAAAAAACTAAACCCCAGACTTCATTCAGATTTCATGTGTTTTTCTTTTAATGTCCTTTCTCTATCTCAAGATCCAATCTAGGGTATCACCGTGCATTTAGTACAGGAAGGTTTTTTTTATTATTATTGAATTCATTGTCAATACTTAACAAGTAAAAGATTTTACATAAAAAACCTGGATTTCACACCTCCCTTGAAAGCTCGGGGATTCTGATGACAAGAGTCCTGTGTGCAGAGCTTCATACACTTGACCATGGCAGTGAGAAGCAGCTGAGTCCCCACTGCCCCTCTGGGGAGGATGTGTACCCCTCAGTTTGCCACAGTGTCCCCTCCGCTCTCTACTTCCCCCCAGACAGTACGACCAGGTGACAAGCCATTAGCTCAGCTGGCTCCTCCAGGGGGAGTGCGGTTGATCAAGAGGCCGTGCACTCAAATCTCTGAACAGTGAGAAACTAAAAGACAACCTGAGAGCACAGCATGTAAAAGGAACACGGGCAAGAACAAATTTGAGAAAATCAAGACATATTTAAATAACCAAACCACTTCACTCGTTTTACATGAGCTTCTGGGGCTCTGTGGGTACCTGGGGTTGAAACCCCAGGCAAGAGCAGCTTTTCCGGTTCCTTCCATCGTGGCCATTTGAGGCAATGTGTTGGCCGGGCCAGGCCAGGATTCTGGGGGGAAATAAAAGGGTCCTGCAAACTAGATCTACCACGCTTTCTTTTGAAACCTTGTCTTACTGAATGCAGGAGTTCTGAGCCCTGAGCGCTCCATCCATGCGGTGTGATTTTCATGCCCTTTTAGTTCCTTTAATTTGGGTCTTGTGAAGCCAGATTGCAGTGTGGTGAAGAGTATGGGCGTTGAGGGGCACCTGGGTGGCTCAGTCGGTTAAGCGTCTGCCTTCGGCTCATGTTATGAGCCCAGGGTCCTGGGATCGAGCCCCGCATCAGGCTCCCTCCCTGCTCAGTGGGCAGTCTGCTTCTCCCTTTCCCTCTTCCTCTGTGTGCCCTCTCTCTCTCTCTAATAGATAAATGAATAAATCATAAAGAAAAAAAAATATGGGCTTCGAATTCAGGCTACCCAGTTTCAAATGTGGCTCCACCACTTTCAAGGGGTATGGCGTCAGCGCACGTAACTTCCCTTTGTCTCCGTTTCCTTTTCCTTAAATTGGGCTAACAAACAGGACCAAACCTGTAAGGTGGTTGTAAGAGATACCTGAGAGAATTTATATAGAGGGACCAAAACAATACCCAACATGTGGTATGTGCTTAGTACACCGTAATGATGACTATTACCATCATTCTATGATCATCATCCCAGTGTGCTGACTCCTCACAGTAGCCTCATAAACCCTGATTCCCGAAGGCTTTGCAATTATGAAGATTTGTGCGTGGTGAAGAGTATGAGGGGTTACTACTTTGTGGAACTGATTAAGCATACTTTATATAACTCCAGGGAAAAATTGGCACCAAGTCAGTAAAAGTTAGAGGGCAGCAGACATTAGTCCACCATCATGAAGGCCCACCTCTTACGTTCAGAGATAGAAAGCGATTGAATGGGCTGCTCAGCAGGTCATGAGCAACCTGTCACTTGGGTCATTCAAGCAACGACTAGACGATTGTCTGCCAGGGATGTGGAAGATGTGCTGTCCAAATCGATAGCCATGAAGTATGTGCATTTAAATTTGTTACTTAAAATTAGATGAAATTAAAAAACCAGCTCCTGAATCACACTATCCACATTTCAAGTGCTAAGAACAACAGCCACACATGGCCAGCAGCTCTTTTCCCGGATAGCACAGACTTAGAACATTTCCATCATCACAGAAAGTTCTGGTGAGCAGCACACTGTGGAGAGATACCCTGCACTGGCGTTCTGAATCTGATGACTTGGAAAAGGTCAATCCAGGAAGCATGGAACATATAGAAGGAACTGAGATACTGAATGGTATAAAGTTCACCTACCCATGGACCCGTGGATTTCAAACTCATGCATAGCCCCAGGCAAACGCTGTTTCTGAGCCTCAGTTTCCCCAGCTCTCTAATTAAAACTTGCCTCCGAGGGTGATTATGAGTATAAATGGATAAAATTCAGGCTTAGCGCCTGGTAGAAAGTGGGATGACACACGTATCCTTGGGTTCTTTCTTAAACTGAAAGAAAAGAACCACGTAAAGCCAGCAATCTGAAGTTTAGTAAAGCATACGCTTTGTGTCAGCCTCCCTCCCCCCCCAAAAAATGATAGCTGCCATCAGGGAGCACATAACCATGCACCTGGCTCCAAGCTAAACTCCTTGCATATAATAGCTCATTTGATTCCCACCAGTGTCCTGGGAGGCAAGTACTCATACTGTCCTGATATTGAGGAAACTAAAGTTTAGAGAGATTATGTGATCTGCCCACGGTCCTAAAGGGGGTGACTACAGAATTCAAATGCAGATTCTTTTTTTTTTTTTTTTTTTTAAGATTTTATTTATTTACTTGACAGAGACAGGCAGCCAGTGAGAGAGAGAACACAAGCAGGGGGAGTGGGAGAGGAAGAAGCCGGCTCCTAGCAGAAAAGCCTGATGTGGGGCTCGATCCCAGAACACTGGGATCACGCCCTGAGCCGAAGGCAGACGCTTAACGACTGAGCCACCCAGGCGCCCCTCAAATGCAGATTCTTTTGACTCACAATAATTCTCACTTAAAATGGTTAATATATAGAGATTATTGCATTTGACAGATGCTGTGCCAAGAACATTAATGCATCATCTCTTTAATTCCAATACCTATTTCATAGGTGAAAAGTTTTTTAAGAATTAAATGCCTTGTTTTTAACAGCTGATACAAAGGAACTGACACAACTTATTTGGACTCAAGTCTCTCTAGTTCTAGGTGTTTGACTTCTGCGCTCCCAGTCTAGCCTCCTTGTTCATAAGACAGATAAGCAGGATCTTTAAGGGTGATGTCACTGTGGCCTTTGTCATATAAAGATAAAGTTACCATATATTTCTCTCCCCTTCCCAATGCTACTATAAGCCCTCAGTGGACAAGAATTCTATCTGCAACATTTGTTTCTTCTGTGTCTCTCAGAACTGTACACAACACACAGGGACTATATAGAAGTATTGGCCTAATTGTGTGGAGCTAAATCTTCCAAAAGGACAAGACTGACCAAAAAATGTTTCTTATTTAGCAACTTACTTGAGTGGAAACATACCCATCTTCATGAAAGAAAACATATGCTCATTATGTATATATTTGTTATCACTTGAATGATTGATAGATGGCTGTTGTCAGGGTGAAAAGATCTTTTCTCAGAAAGGTAACTGGGACCATAAGGGAGGCAAAAAAGCATTTGGCTGATGCAGTACCCATCAGTAATTTTTTTGTTGTTGTTTTGTTTTATTGTTAATTCTTTAAAAAGCTATGGTGGCATTTGTTTGTTTAAGACAGTTTCACCTCTTCTATTTTAAGAGCTCTCCCCACCCTAGTCAGTTTCTCTGCTAAGCCAGCCGTGGAGGAAACACCAGTGAAATAAACAATTGGTTAATTACACAAGTGTTTGCCAGAGGCAGAGGGACAAAGCGGCTGTTGGCAACTGCATGCTTTCCAAGCTTTCAGATTCTTCCTGGTGCAAAAGGAAGCTTAAAGTGGAATTACCAGGCAATTTGATGTCCCTGTTGGAGATGTGAATGTTCTTTGAGTTTATGGATTTCCAATTACATTTGTTCTGGTCCCCAAGAAATTATGAGAAAGATGTTCCATTTTACTTTAGATTTTTGAATCTTGGAAATTGGAGAGATGATGGAATGATTTCAGATTATGAAAGTCTTCAAATGTTATGTGCAAGTGCTTAGATTTACTTAACATGTTACTTTATGTGCTTTGTTGCCGTTTTTACAAAAGTATTACGGATTTATTAAATAGACTGTCTTACCAGCAGGTTGTTTTGGTGATATTTTCAGGGAGCCAGCATTCAACAAAGCTGTTTATTCTTACCACGGTAATAAAGTTGAAAGTCAAAGATATCTGTATCCAGTCCTACTCCCAGCATTACTATTAACAGGTGTATTCTCAGACATTTTTCTATACTTGTATGAGCTCTCTGTGTACATAATTTTGAGTTGCTTTTACAAAAAAAAAATGGCATCATTCGAGTTCTATATCTTAATTGTCTTTACTTTTATATCCCAGATACTGTTCCATGCTTTCTTATTGAGCTAATAATAATATTCATAATTAAATTGCCAGGAACAGCCAATAATTATGAAGGACATGCCATATATCAGATTCTGTACTAATACATTTACGTTAACCATCTCATTAACATTTCAATTAACCTGAGGCATTATCCCAGTTATAGCATTATCTCCATTTTACCAGAAGGGAAACTGGAGCTTAGAGAGGCCCAGTAACTTGCTCAAGGATACACAGCTGGTAACTGATGGATCCTCACAATCACTATAAAATATGGCTCACTTACTAAACGGTTGAATATTATTCCATCCTATGGATGTCTCATTACTCCACCACACCTTCAACGGACCCAATTCCTATTGAGACTGCCCTCACTCCCACCCCACATCCCCAGATGACTCCCTGTCCCCACCACTGTGCTACCCAGAGCCCTCAGCTACAGTTAGTGCTGATGAATGAATGCTGTCCCTCTTTTTATAGCCCTCAGAAATATAGCCCCTTTGGCATATGTTAGTGATATTGTTATGGTTCTTAGATACAGTTGTAGAAAACTCACCATGGCATTACAGAGAAGACAATAATCCTTGCGTGACTGTTATCTTAAGCTCTTGGCACCCATTCAGTGATCTGAATTGATTTTCTGTTTCCACACCTAAATCTGCCTTTAATCTTGCCTAAGACAGAAGTTACATTCACAGGGGCACTTGGGCAGCACAGTTGGTTGATTTGATTTCAGCTTGGGTTATGATCTCGGGGTCGTGAGATGGAACCCCATGTCAGGCTCTGCGTTGGGCATGGAATCTGCTTGAGATTCTCTCTCACCCTCTGTCCCTTCCCCTGCTCACACAAGAAAGAAGGAAGGAAGGAAGGAAGGAAGGAAGGAAGGAAGGAAGGAAGGAAGGAAGGAAGGAAGGAAGGAAGGAAGGAAAGAGAGAGAGAGAGAAAAGAAAGAAAGAAAGAATCTTTTTTAAAAAGTTGCTTTAACATAAGGAATTAATGGGGTATTCTCTTCTCTTAAGATTATGGCGAATCTAGCACTAAATTATACCTGAGTCCTGCCACTTTAACAGGAAGTCTTTTTCTTGCCTGAATCTGGTTGGCAATATAAACTTGGCGTCCAATGCACCATTTCCTACTTTTGAACCAGATACATATCAATTATAAGGCCCCTCTCCTGGAGATGCCTCCTTTTTTCTTGTTCACACGTGGTGCATGCATGTGAAATTCTTCTTAAGTGTTCTGTGGCAGACGGCAAATATTCTTAAAATCACGTTTTTCAGAAATTGCCAAACGGATTCCAGGAATTCTTGGATTGGCCACTGTAGTAGGCAGAATAGTGCCCCCCCCCGCCAGAACTTCTACTTCCTAATCCCCAGAACCTGAGAATATGTTGCCTTAAATGAGAAAGGGAGACTAAGTTTGCAGATAGAGTTAGGGTTGCTAATCTTCTGACTTTAGAGAGATTATCCTAGATTATTTGGGGGGACAGCAGTCCTTAAAAGTGGAAAAGGCAGACAGAAAAGAAGAGGGAAGCGATAGGATATGATAAGGACTCAACCTGTCATTGCTGGTTTTGACGTCAGAGGAAGGGAGCCATGTGCAAGGAAGCTGCAAAAGGCAAGGATGGGGATTCTCCCCTGGAGGCTCTGGGAAGTAACACAGCCCAGTTGGCTCCTTGAGTTTTAGCCCAATGAGACCCATGTTGGAGTTCTGAACTACAGAATGTGAGGTAATAAATTTGTGTTGCTTTAAACCTCCACATCTGTAGTACTTTGTTACCATTGTAATAGGAAAGAAATATAGCCCCTAAATACCCTTTTGAAGATGACCGAATCATGGCTACAGCTAAATTTTATTTCATCGTCAAAGCAGAGGGTTTTTTCCAGCAAAGGAACCACCTATTTTCATAATGAGCCATTTTGTAGATTCAATTAATGGGGACCTTGATATAAGACCTATTAACAAAACATGGATAAGTGGAATGAGAAAATTCAAGTCTTTACTCCCTTATAAAGTTTTACATCAAGAGGGCTCATGGGCTTACCATTCCTGTTGGTAGTTGTGTATGTTTTTCTGACCCCAATTTGTATTTATCAGAATTCAGTCCATGCCCCTGTAGTATTCACGGCCACGCAACACTGGTACAGATTTCCCCCCTTGAACAATACGAGTAAATAACCAACTTCAGAGGCTCTTCAATTCCATGCCTCCTAATGCTAAATGACATGGTGATTTGGCAGAGAATATTTATCCAACACATCCTCTTGGAGGTCTACAACGTCCAGAGAATTCTGACTGCACCACTAATAGCAGCCGTTTTGAGCAACCACTTTAACAAATGCAAAGCATTTATGGTTAACAATTTAAATGCTTAGTAGAGCATAGGTGCTTATCCTCTCTGCAAGGCTGTTTGCCTGGTTACGGCCATAATATGTGACATGATATGCATCATGGAGTCCCAGCACTGTGGTTGGCATAACTAATTCAAGTTTTCCTCCCAGAGCAGGATGCCAACTCCACTTGTCACCCAACACATATTTACAAACAAAAAGGCCGTGGGTGGAAGGAAAAGGGCAAAATTCACGTTATTAGTTACTCAGCGGCTATGTCACTTAGTGCGGATTTTTAAAATCACAAATATTCACTCAGCAGGCTGAAAATTTCAAATCAGAATCACTAATATTGTCATAGTTAGTCATTTAAAATACTGCCGGTATACATAAGTATGACATATGCTACTATTTAAATTCACAGCTTGGCCCCATATGAAGACACAACAATGCTAAAATCACTTACTCATATGGAAATGCTTACACGTTCTGCTAAAACAGAAGTCACCGTACTATACATTAGCATGTTGACAACATATTGCAGCCCTGAAAAAGGCTTTACAGTACCCTAATGAAAACTAAAATTTATTAATATCGGTTATTATTCATTGAACATGAGAGCTGGTGAGAGTCTTTTAAATCAATAAGTTTAATGTTCACAAGAAACGATGTTTCCAGTCTTTTCTGTTATGATGATGGATAAAAGTTTGGTGCAATGTTATGCGAAAGAAGTAATTCGGCAAAATACAATTTTGTTGAAAACTCAAACTTGATTACTGATATCTGAAGAATGATCTCACATTAGTCTTCTTCAAGCGTTTGAATAATTGTAGGTGGTTAGTTAGTCTCCCCTGGCTGCCTCCAGGAAGTGTTGAGCAAACCAATAAACAGGGTTCAATTGCAGCACACCTGTCTTGGGTAAGACCTAAGAAAGCAAAAGAAAGATTCAATGTGTCTGTGCACTATTTGTAACCTTTAGTGTCCAGTGATTTTGCATATTATTTAATTTATTTGTGATGCAAAAGAAATCTGTGAGGTATGTATTATTATGCTGTTTTACACACGAAACCTGGTTTCTGAGGCCACAGAGTTACCTGAGTTACCAAGTTGGTGAGTTGCAGAGGTGGCTAAATCCAAAATCAATTTGGGTTAAATATTATGAAGTAGATAGTATTACCCAACTTGATGGCTGAGAAAACCCATCCTCAGAGAAGATGACTGATGTTTTTAAGGTCTCATAGCTAGTACAAGGACACATGGCACACTCTTGACCTCTAAGCTATGTTTATATTGTCCTACCCGCAACAGGACAAAGAAATCTTATGTCTTCTAAACATTTCCTGAGAAAGTAATTTGAAAGAAACATAAAAAAGAAAAAGAATTTGTAATTTTAGAAATGTCCTCTGCCTGCCTGACTTTCTTTCTTTCTTTCTTTCTTTCTTTCTTTCTTTCTTTCTTTCTTTCTTTCTTTCTTTCTTTCTTACCTGATTTTCTATAGAAGACTTATCCTGGTTCTTTTTTTTTTTTTTTTTTGTAAGATTTTCTTTATTTATTTTAGAGTGAGAATGTGCACGTGCGCTGGAGCGGGAGGTGGGGTGGGGGAGCAGAGAGGGAAGGAGAAGGAGGGGGAAAGAATCTCGAACAGACTCAGACTCCACGCTGAGTGCGAGCTCAAAGCAGGGCTCAATCTCACAACCCTGAGATCATGACCCAAGCAGAAACCAAGAGTCAGACACTTAACTGACTGAGCCACCCAGATGCCCCTTATCCTGGTTCTTTTTAAAGCATTGGCTCATTTTCTTGCCTGGAATAACCAGTGAGATTCTCCAGTGCTTCCCAAAAGAAAGGCAAGTGGTAACTTTTCTCCATATGCGTACCCAAACTAGGGTACAGGTACCTCACGGTATTTTTTAAGGTTACAAAAATGCCAGTGTAAGGTTTTTACCTATTTCCCTCCACTCCACAGTCTTGGGATTGAATGGCCTCTGTCTTGTTCAACATGCCATGAAAAGTGTTTCCAGCTGAGGGATTTGAAGGTGCTCTGAAAGCACAAGCTACCAGAAGTTAGGAATCCTGGAAATGAAGGCTACACAGTGTGTTTGAAAAACTTGCTCACAGGAATGAGCTGGGAAATGTACCCAATAGGGCTGGGGGGAGAGCGACAATAGAAAGTGAAATGAGAAGTGTAACTGGAGGCCTCGCTACTATTTCCCACCTCAGCTTTAGGTACCAGCCCATCAGCCTTAGGACAGAGGGATCTAGCAATCAGCATATCCTGTAGGGGTTGGTTTAAGATACAGATTCCTGGGCTCTAACCCAGACTTGCGGAGTTTGGCTTTCCCAGGGAGCGGCCAGGTAATCTGCATACTTCACCGCACTTTGAGTGGACCCTAACAGACAAATTCAGGAAACAGTGGTTCGTGGCAGTTGATACCCATCTCATAGCCTAGATAATGTGTGTGAGTCATGAGTCAGAAGGCCCACCTCTAAACTGTAAGAAAACAAGCTACAAAAAGAAAGAAAGAGGGATTTGTGGCAAAGACTTAAGTAAGAAGTTAAGGATAATAAAGAGAAGGATGCATGTCAAGGGAAACCTATTTCTAGGAATATATATTTATCTTATAAATTTACAGGCATATAACTTTATAAGCTCTAAGCAGGTTTCCCTAAAAACCTAGACGTCTACCTAAGAACGTCATAGAGTGCACATTCTTCAATTCTGTTTTGCCGTTGTGAATTTGGGGTGAACTCAACTGAAATAATAACAAAAATAGCTAACCCTGACATATTGCTTACTATGTGCAAGGTACTGCTCTAAGTACTTACTCACATGATAATTTTCATGTTACCTTTTGAATCTTCGTAATAACCCTTTTCTCCTTGTTTCATTGATGAAGAAACTGAAGCACAGAGAATTTAAGGAACTTACCAAACTTCACACAGAAAGAACTAGACAGGGATTCGAATCCAGATGTCTAGCTATGGAGAGTCAGCTACCTAAAACGTTTTTGTTTTTTTTTTTTTGGCTGACAACTAGCTTGTCTGTAAAGGAGCCTGTGCCCTTCACCTTGATCATAAAGCCGAAAGACTCTTTTATTGAGTAGTGGGGTGGGAGAGTAATGATTATTGCAGTTGTTTTCGCTGTAGCAGCTAACATATACTAAGCAAGTGCTGTGCTTGGCTCTGTCTTATGAATGGCCCAACGGAGCAAGTATGCTTTGGTCCTTTTTTGGATAGGGAAACTAGATTTCTTTCCTGAGGTTCTCAGTAACTGCTAAAATTGCACAGATAGCGAATGATAGATCAGGTTTCGAATGTAGGTCTCTCTGACTCGAAAGCCCCTTTTCTGGACGCTGTATTGCTGCTTCTTGTGGAATCAATATTGGCACTCACACAAGTTCAGACGCAAAAGTGACACCTGACTTCTAACACAAGGACCATGTCTGCTGAAGTCATGTCTACACTTGAAAGTCTTTGTGGAACTTCCAAATTACAGAAGAAGGCGAGGCAGTTTGGATGCTCAAAAAATGGAATGCAGGAAGCACTTTGACCAAGGAGAGAGGTGCAGAGGGGGAGGAGGGAAGATTCTGCAGGTGCAGGATGTGAAGGATGTGAATTACCATGTAGGACTTTTCCAGTAAAGATGGGTAATTGTCCTTTCCAGTCTCCCCTTGGGATAGTAGCTGAGCCTGGGGACTACTGCAGGGTGAGTGAGTGTACTGGTCTGAATGCTGACTTCCAGAAAGGGTAAGAGGCACTGACACTGGGATGAACACAGAAGCTCAGATACCTCCTTGAACATCCTTCCACAGAGTCCCTGTTTTCAAACCATTGTTCTTAAGCAGAAAGATTCAACATGGAGATGGGGACTTCATTGGGTAGAAAGGTAAAGACACAGGAAATAGTGTAATATAATGGATACAAATGTGTTTAATCCTTTCTTTATAGCCAGGTAGGAGTGGCAGAGTTTCAGAATTTCGAGGCAACACAGTGCAAACTCAACTTTGAGTTTTGGCCAAGTTCCTTAACTTCTCTAAGCCCAGATTTTCTCTTTTATAAGTTGAGACGAAGAGCAGTACTTATCTAGGATTGTGGGGATTAGATGAAATAATTAATATGAATTGCTTAGCACAGTACCTGATGATAATATGTGCTCAATAAATAGGACCTTCTGTTATTATTAGAAGCAAGATACAGAATGAAAAGCCAGGAAACGTATCTACGCTTCTAAAGTCAGATCGTATTCAAAGATACATGTATTCTGACCTCTCTTGTCCATTATTATACCCTGGACATTGAGTATGACTCATTCAATGTTTCCAGAGCTCATTGTTTACATCTTCTGTTTCTTCTAAGTCAATCTTAGTTTCTGTACCTCTTCGACAGGAATAATGATAGGGGTCATCTCTCTCCCAGGATTGCTTTACCTACCGAGTGAAGTGAAGTTCTATGTTAAAGTCCTTCAGGCAATGCCCACACATAAATGGTCAGGTTGTCATTTGTTAAGTCCCACCTGAAGCTTTAAGGGAGAGGTTTCTGGCACAGAAGACTCCCGGAGTCTAATGTCTTCCTTTTCCCCCTTCAGAAATTATAATTCCTGTAAGTAACCAGGGCCATTGTCAAGCAGCAACCCCTGCTTAACTTGATACAGTTGTCTGAGAAAGTGCTGCAAGATCTCTTTGGGTTTTAACAATGCTGCAATGGTGAGGTAAAATAGAGCAAAAGGAAACAAAACTTAGATCAAATGACCACCTAAACCTCTGGTCTAGTAACACTTGCGTTCTCCATCAAAGGTCAGAGCGGTGATGTTTCTCCATCAGGTGGTAAAGGATAGAGTTAAGAGCACCACAAGTCACCTGTAAGGGAGGAGACAGGGATGGAAGAGGTGTGTTTATATCCAGGTGATGCTCCTAAAATCTGAAGAAACTCAAGCTGGGGTTCCTCGGTCCACCATCTCAGACATATATTAGCATCGCCTGAGAAGCTTTTTAAAAACCACTGTAGCCCAACCATACCCCGGACAAAATGTAAGGCTCTCTGGGAGGGGACCCATGCATTTGTTTGTTTGTTTTAAAGCTCTCCAAGCATTTCCAAGGCTACAAAATGGGGTATAAAAGTTCTAATGGGGCAGATTCTAGGATAGTAACAGAAAAACAAAGGGCAACTGGCTGGGTGGAGGGAGTGGCTCTATTGTCTGCAAAACTAATGCTCAACATTAATGGCTCACTTAGCTGCTGCCTGTATCTAGGGGTGAAGCAAATTAACTCGAGTGCAAACAGTTTACTTATATGAATGCAGTCCGATCCATTTATTTGGATCCCAAGTGATGCTCTAAAACCTAATTACAATGAAAAATACACCCTCCTACGTGCACTATACATGCAATTCTGGCAGCTAGTTGCCTGGGATTTTCATTTTCTTCACCTTCCCAAGTGAAAACGCTAGGAATTCCACTCCCCACCCCCACCCCCCACCCCCGCCTTCTTCCCCTTTCCCCTCCCCTCCCCCCATCCTCCCTAGACACCCTCCCCTACCCCATCCCCAGGTACCAGACAACCTGCACGGCCTTTGAAAATGTACTTAATTTCACTATTTTCTCTTATAATCTCTTAATCTAAATTTATTGGATGAAACGAATCTAATAGATTGACATTAGCTTAATACAGGTTTTCTCTGGTAACCCAACCTTCTGTCTTAAGAGTTCGTGAGCAAGAGCCACACTGAGCATCATAGAATTTGGTTCCATAAGAACAGCTATTTCCCAGTTCCCACTGAGAGAGAATTTTGGGGACCCCAAGTACCAGTGACCTCGTTACTATACCATGAAATTATTTCCGATGGACCATAAAGCCCTGGCATCTCTATGTCCCATTAAGGTAACACAGTCAAAGGGAAGAAAACCCCATTATACTGAACATTGACAAAAGTGCCTCATAAAGACAGCCGGCAAGTCAATCTGATGAGTAACCTGAGACTGTCTTGAGATTTTTAGTGCTCTTTGCGATGAAAAACTGAGATTCTAAATTGTCTTCTCTATTCCCTCCTTCATTTCCTCAGCATAATTTTTAGATTTACTTATTTGCACAAGTAAGAGGGAAAGGGAACACCAATGTGTCCCATCTATGCCACCAGCGTCGCCCCCAGCAATCCCTTCACACAGACCCAAGGGAAATTGGGGCAACAAATCCTCAGAATCAGCTGCGATGTAGGAGCAGCTCCCCACCACACATGAATATAGCCTGAGTTCCTGGTTTATGCCTCTTCTCTCTTGTTCTTCTCTTCTATTTCTTCTGTGGGTAGCTTCATATTAGGACCAAGACAAATGTGTGCTGGAGAGTTAAGAAATCATTTAAGGAAAGCATTGAGTGAAGATAAAATTTATCGCGTAGGATGTTCTCTCTCTCTATATATATATATATATTCTACTTGATATAAACTTCTGATATTATCAGAATATATAGCGTGTGTTTGCTTATGGCAGAGACTTCTCCAAAACAGGTTTTGTTGCTCCAGTGTGGCCTAGTCAACAGAAGAACATTCTGGGCCATCAGCCTAGTGTGTGTATGTGCACACAACACACACACACACACACCCCAAACAAAAATAGAACTGAACAGTCTAGTATGGAAATTGTTTGGTGATGGAAGGCTGATAAAGCAACAACCATTGTTCCAGTTAAGGTGAGCTTTTGACAAATCCTTGAATCAGAATATCTTTTGTCATGGATGTGAAGAAAGAGGCGATGCATTGGCTTGCATTACATGGCAACACATTAACGGTGAAGTTCAACAGCATTGCCTCCTAAAAGTGCAATTTTAAGTTTTTTATTCTTTGCAAAGATACCATGCCTGTAGTGAAGATGTACGTATTTAAACAAATAATTTAAATCTGCAGAATCTTCACGAGAGCCAAATTTAACCTCAGTTCTGTCACCCACTTCACCCAATTGGTTATTAAACATCAGCAGTCACAGTTCAAAGACGATATTGTCCGATCCAGTCTCTGAGTGATCTTTCTCCCTTTGCCGATTCTATTTTTATAGCTCTTGTTCCATTTAAATCCTCAATTTCTTAGGGATTTGCCATCACTCCCTCTCACATTGTTTTCAATCTCAATATAAATTGGCTCTGCCTCTTGCGTTGTTTCTACAAATATTCTTCTTGTTAAACAAGAGCTTCTCTTTCTAGGATTCTTATTAAGAACCAACCCGTGTCCTTCTCAAAATCTTTTCCAGTGCTATACTTCCCAAAGACAGGAGAAATCCTCCCTTAAGACGAGAGAAAAGAAAATAAGACCACCCATATGCTTTTAAAACACGCAAGAGATTTAATGGTCGAATAAATACTTGTTTTAAATTGCAGAACATTCATGAAAAGGAAGGACAAGTTTTACAGCCCAAATTTAACCAAAGTGAAAGAAAGAGCTGAACTTTAATTGCAAAAATATAAATGACTTGTTGACTCCTTAAGGAAATAGGTGTTACAAATGCGATAGTAATTTTCTTTAAGTGTGAGGGGGAAGGAAAGTGATGTCAAAAACCTTATAGGAATTAGAAGCTGTCTTCTTGAAACTATATGTAAGAGCCACAAAACAAAAACAAAAACTCTTGGAAAATAGGAGAATGGCTGATATCCTTGTGAAACCTTCTTTTTTTGTTTGTTTTTGTTTTTTAATTGTCGGACTCCATAATCACTGGGTAGGTCGTGGAGTGTCAGGGAGAAGGTGGGGGCAGTCAGAAGTGATGCGCACACAGTCCCCTTATTTACTGTGTTAAGACACCTGCCAGTTGGTTCCAATTTCTAGCCAATGAGTGAGCAAACAGGGTGGTCTGGTCCAGTGGAGGGAGGAAAAAAAAAATCTATAACTTAATTAACTGTCACCATGTGGTTGAATCTTCCGGTTTCAAGAAAGTGTTTGCGGGTACAGTCTTTTTAGAACACTGATTTTTTTCCTCCCCTCCCCCATCCTTTAGCTATCTTTGGTTAGTTATTTTTTCCTTTTTTTTTTTTTAAGATTTTATTTATTTATTTGACAGAGAGAGAGACAGCCAGCGAGAGAGGGAACACAAGCAGGGGGAGTGGGAGAGGAAGAAGCAGGCTCATAGCGGAGGAGCCCAATCTGGGGCTCGATCCCAGAATGCCGGGATCACGCCCTGAGCTCAAGCAGACGCTTAAGGACTAAGCCACAGCAAACTAGTATAATCATCTAGAAATAAGTGAAGATAAGGCATGACTAGGTCAAGCAAGCCAGAAATACTTGATTTGATTTATTGCCTCTTCTGTTAAGGGAAGACTACAATTTTTTTCATCTTCCCAACAGATACCTCTCTGAACCTTTGTTTCTTCATCAGTGAACTGCAGATAATAATGATTTCTCGAGGTTTTTATGAAGCCAAAATGCTTGTAATCACCCAATGCAGGTGTTGGAACTTCAGTTGCGTACAGGATATAGATTTAAAAGTAACCAAAGTTGGGCTGCCTGGGGGGCTCAGTTGGTTACGTGCCTTCCTTCAGCTCAGGTCATGACCCCAGAGTTCTGGGATTGAGTCACGCATTGGGCTCCTCGCTCAGTGGGGAGTCTGCTTCTCTCTCTGCCTGCTGCTCCCCCTGCTTGTTCTCTCTCTATGTCTCTCTCTCTCTCTCTCTCTGTCTGACAAATAAATAAATAAAATCTTAAAAAAAAAAAAAAAAGGTAACCAAAGTAGCAAATTTGGAGACAGAAGGGAGTGGTGGGGAATTGAGCACATGCTACTTTTAGTTGAAATAGAGGTTACTAGTCAGCCTTAGTACCAGATAATTATTCCCATAGGGGCATGGAGACCCCATGTTGTTAAAATTCTGCTACTTTGCAGAGACTAGAAACCTAGGTTATTGCACGAAATTTGATGGTGACTCATTCAAACATTGGGAAAACTTGAGGTAGCCCAATATTTAATGGGTGATGTTTTGCAAGCTGTTGGACACCTGTGGTCTAACACATAGAAGATATTTAATAAAAATAACCTCCTTATGTTTCATACTGTAATCTAAACTATAGGGTAAATATTTAAGTTATTTAAGATGTCCCCATAAGTTGAAAATAAGTGATCGAAAAAACATAGAAATTCGGTGTCATTTGTTTGTTTTTAAAATACAACAGGAACAGTGCTGATAGATTTGTGGTCTGGCCAAGCCCAGAAGAACATAACTTTGCCCGACTTGGGGGTCGCCTAGAGCCTGGCAGCAACACAGTGGTTTGGTATCATGTACATGCAGGTAAACAGCAAGACTGTCAAGGAGGCTGATTCAGACCCTAGTGGAGAACAATCGGTCCCAGGAACCGACAGCATAAAGGCCCACACTCTGAGTTCGTGAGCACTTTGAGGAAGAGAGCCAGGTGGTTTGGGGTGTAGGGTCCCCCCAGTCTTTGGTGCTGCTTTGGGCATGTGCTCGAAATGCCATTTTGACTAACTGCTAAGCAATGACGAAGAGCCTAGCATGGAACTGGCAGGTGATACAAACATGCAGGGGAAAGGAATTTCAGGGCATAATACAGCAGAGCCCTGCTGTCAGAGGCAAGCGAAAGCTGAGCTGGAAAAATACAATTTGGGGAGGAAACTGCCAAGATCTGATTCAACAAAGGTTGAATTAATACAATGAAATGGCACAACCAATCAGATGGGAAGAAAAAAAAAATCCGGCACCGGAGAAATCAGTGATTAGAAAAAAGAACTAAAAGGCACAAAGGAATTGCTTCAACAAGGAAGTAAACCCAGGAATCGGTCAGAAAATACAGAAGTTATTTGAGAGACTGTCAAGGTTTGTAAAGGAAGCTGGTGTGTGCACGACCCCCAATCTGTCTGCAGGCAAATCTCACACTGGAGATGGTAATGGATTTATTTGGCCTCAATGGCAGTGGGGGGAAAAGTTGATCTCTCCATATGTAAAGTTCACAGTTACTACATCCTTGTAGTTTTAAACTACAAGCGTCCACAACCATTTATGGAGTACGAGGGTGCTGCTTATGGAGAAGGTAGAGATCATAGCCTTGCAAACTGTCTGCAAGAGAAAATGGCCCAAATGTCTAACCCCTCTTACAGGTGGTTGAAGAATGAGCATGAGGGGAAGAAGCCTGTTTATGCACATCGCATTTAAAATGATGGCAAACAGGGACCCCACAGGCTCAGACAGGATCTTGTTAGGGTATCTCTCCCTTGATGGGGTCTCCACATACCAAGAAGTTTGTTTAATGTCTCTAATGCCCCCTGAATTGTAAGCCTCTTAAAGACATGGCCATCACTTCTGTTCCCCAACTTAACATAGTGCCTGGGACACAGTAGGCACGGGGGAAAAAAAAAAAATATATATATATATATATGTATAAAAAAATATATATATATATTTGTGGAATACATGAATATATATATATATAAATATATATATATTTGTGGAATACATGAATAAGTAAATGAAGGAAAAAATGAATTCAGTAGCTTGGTCTCATAACCCCTGTGAGATGAATCACTACTGTGCACCTAGCTTTTACAGTATTAGTAGTGATGATTCTAGAAAGGCAGAGGATAGTCTGGTTTTCATTTCACAGATGAGGAAGCTGAGATTCACGAAGAGAGAGGAACTGAATTAAAGTCGCGTGACTATTAAGGGACAGAAGTGAGATTTGAACCTGTAACCGGTTCGTTCTAAAAGCAGACTCCTTTCTCTGCAGCCTTCTGTTAGTGTTTTTCGGGTGGGCTTAGGGGAAGTGGCTCCAGCTACACGAGGAAATGGAAGACTGAAATCCAGGCAGGTTATCTCCTCTAACCCGGCTGCTCTATCATACCACAGTTTCCATACCTGCTTTGTTTTCCTCCGCAAAGCCTTCGGCCAACAATACGTCTCGAGCGTGTTTTGCTCGTCAGCCACGAGCACACTGTGGCCGTGTAATAAATGTTGATGTCAGAGCTACCATAAGAGACAGAAGTCTTTTCATTTGACATCAAGACACGAGTCACCATCTGGAAGACCAGATATGCCAATCTTAATTTGAGGCCAGATTTTTAAATCTAACTCTGGCGTGAGAGAAATGCTTATCAGCATTCAAACTGAAAACTTGGGTCATTCTGCCTAGCAAACATTCATTTTGTTAGGCCCCTTTTTCATAAGTAAAAGCAAATGGATTCTGCAAACAGCCAGAGCCCATTTCTGTATTAGTTCAGACTCTTGTCTGACAGGAATAGAAACCCACTTGAGCAAGAATAACCCACAGGGAAGGAAATTTATTATAAGGATATACTGTGTCTCCTCAAACCTGAATGCAGGAAAGCATTTAAGATGCAGAAATAGACCAAAGACAAGGCCACTCTCCTTTCTGTGTCTCTCTAGCCTGCAAATTAGCTTTTTCTGCTTCTCAACCCCCATGGTGAAACATAGCCATCCACACATTTCGCGATTAAATCTATTTATTCAGGAGGCCAACCACATGAATGCAGGAATTCCAAATCCCTCCTAGTCCAACTTGGGTCAGTAGCTCCCTTCCCTCCACCCCCCACTCCCCAAGCCAATCAACTGAAACCAGGGAGACAGAGGTCATATTTTATGAATATGGTTGTATGCAAGAATATGGTAGTATCCATATGGATAAATATACACATCCATATGTTTATGGATACAACCATATGTAGAAATATGGTTGCATCCATAAACATATGGATAGAGCAGAGCAGTAACGGGCTGGTCTCTATAAAGAAGAGAGTGAGGGGGAGTAGGTTCTCAGCAAATCAGCAACTTTCCATTGTCCTCCATACTGTTATCTATACATACATATAAAAAGAAAAATGTCCCTGCCATGTACAATCTCCTACAGAGTAGAATTTGAACTGAGAGTTTATGGATTGTAAAGTTTTTTTTTTATTATTTTTTAAAATATTTTTTATTTATTTATCTGACAGAGAGACAAAGAGCACAAGCAGGGGGAGCAGCAGGCAGAGGGAGAGGGAGAAGCAGGCTCTCCACTGAGCAGAGAGCCCAATGCAGGGCTCAATCCCAGGACCCTGGGATCATGACTTGAGCCAAAGGCAGGTGCCTAACTGACTGAGCCACCCAGGCGCCCTTGATTGTCAAGGTTTCAATAGATTAATATTTCTCAAGATAAACTGGCTCTTTGAGCACTCTACAATTCAGTATGTGTAAAATGACTATTAAAAACTCGATGATCGGGGCGCCTGGGTGGCACAGCAGTTAAGCGTCTGCCTTTGGCTCAGGGCGTGATCCCGGCGTTATGGGATCGAGCCCCCCATCAGGCTCCTCCACTATGAGCCTGCTTCTTCCTCTCCCACTCCCCCTGCTTATGTTCCCTCTCTTGCTGGCTGTCTCTATCTCTGTTAAATAAATAAATAAAATCTTAAAAAAAAAAAAAAAACTCGATGACCATTCTGCATTATATAACCATACCCTGACTATTTCTAAAGATCACCAGGACAGGCCAGCATCTTGTTCAACATTCACCTTATGATTTGTACTGATGCAAGTCATTTCCTTCCAGGTCTGCTGGTTGTTAAGTTACTTACTATGTCTTCTTGAGAGATAAATGTCCCCCCATCCCTGCTAGGAACTCCAGCTCAGCCTTTTCATATTATCTCAATGATCTCAGGAGCTCTGCCTCTATGTATTCTTTATGGATCGCATTACTGCCAACGCCTCTTATGTTCCTGCCTGCAAAATCGTCCTCCAGTGGAGAAGTAAAAGAAAAGCATTATCTCCAACTACCTTTCTCTCTTGGTGGTGGCATCATGGACTCTCCATAGGCTAATCACATTTCAAAATCATTGTATTCGGGGATACATTTATCTGGCGCTGATCTTATCAAACCCAAATCTTTGTAGAAGAAGGTCCTCTTTTGACATGACTCTGCCAGACTTTTTCTCAGGGTTCTTACCTGAACGCTAATCCTCTCACACATCAATAGCCCTCTGGTCTCCTATTTTTCAATCTGTTTGCTGATCAGCCATTGTCATTGAAGGCAAGAGCTTCCTTTTTTTTCCCAAATAGGCTTGGTTTCCATTGCGCATCCTCCTCCAGACACTGATGTTATCATTTGATAATGTCTAGCAGGACTTTCTATTACCAAGCAAATAATTTCTAAACTGGTATCGATTAAAATATGGGTTCATTAAAACCACAGGTTGTGGCTTACATACATAAAGCACACTTGAAATCAGCTCTGTGAGTCTCTGTTGCATATGTTCCATACAAGTCACCGAGCAAAATGACTGGAGATGAATCAAATGTGGTCCTTGACCTTCAGCCAGCTATGATCTCTACATTCTGTATATAAATAAGCCCAATCAACTCCCACATCTGGGAAAAGTCAATGTCAGATTAATTTATAGGTGATTTCCAAGGACCACTATGAATCATTTTTCCTTGTGTAACTCAATTCATTAAAATGGACATAAAGCCTGCTCCCTCATTTTTAACCTTCTTAGCTAACAGGAATGAGTTCTTTTGAGTGTTCTCTATATCTCAGGCTCCGTACTAAGTAGTTTATGTACACAAGTGATTCACATGCGGTGGCCAAGTCCGAGAGCCTTGCTGTAGCCCACTCTTCCTGTACACATATGTAAAGGTCTGTTGGATTATTCACATGTGCACTTCAGAATGAGCCTCTGTGTTTAGCTCCACCCCAGTTCAAAACGCATGAGAATCTCTAAACAAGCAGCCCAGGCATCTATATGTTTTTATAGCCTACTCGACACACTCACCACTGAGTGTTCGAGTATCAGTATCTTTTTTTTTTTTTTTTTTAAGATTTGTTTATTTATTTGCGAGAGAGAGAGAGAGAGTACGCAGCGGGTAGGGAGAGAGACTCTTAAGCAGACTCCACACTGAGCATGGAACCCCATGTAGGGTGCAATCTCACAACCTTGAGATCAGGACCCAAGCTGAGTCAGGCATTTAACTGATTGCACCACCCAGGCACCCCAAGTACCAGTATCTTAATTAAATGATGTTTTCCATTGATCTTTCACTGCACATCAAATTGTATCTTTTTTTGTCTTCTAGTCTTAAGCAAGGATATGGACCTTTGAGCCCCAAGTCTTCAGTCTCCATCAATTATGTGACATTCCTGAGCTGAAAGGGGATGTTTTAGTGCAGAGTTTAATTGCCTCGATATTTTACCCTGGAATCTAATATCTTGGTGTTGTATCCTGGTGCTAGAATTTACTAACTAGGTGAGCTTGGGCAGGTTAACCTCTCTGAACCTCAACTTTCTCATCTGTGATAATAATAGAGCCTACCTTACTGGACTAAATGAGATAATGCCTGTGTCTAGTGCGTTACGAAGAACCAGGAAAGAACTGCATTTCTCATTATCTCCTGTAGAAGAAAAAATCTTTTGCTTGTTATTTTGAAAACGTTTCCAGTGACTGTTAAAACCACTGTGTTTCCTTAGGATAATTCCTGGTCAAAGAGTAAAGTTCTTGGTAAATCAAGTTATCATGTGTTTTTATTTATTTTTTATTTTTTTAAAAGATTTTATTTATTTACTTGAGAGAGAGAGCACATGTGTGCGTAAGCCAGGCGACAAGCAGGGGAAGAGGGACAAGCAGACTCCACACTGAGCATTCAACCCAATGCAGGCCTCCACACAGGGTTTGATCCCATGACCCTGAGATCACAACCTGAGTCAAAATTGAGTCTGGAGTTCAACCGACTCAGCCACTCAGATGCCCCAAGTCATTATGTGTTTTTAAATAAATTCTTGACTATAGTATGTTGTTTTTGCAAGTGGGTATACTCCATAATAAATCATTCTTAAGGTTCTTTTTGACCTAAATAATTTAGGTCAGCCCTACCCATCTTCATCAATATCATCATTAGTTTATTTTCCTTCAAATAACTTCACAGTGTTGACTTACCTGCAACTGATAGGAGAATGTGTTTCCAAGAAAACTACATAGTGATGGTAACAAAGGTAGAGCGAATTGAAATTCCTCTAAGTTCACCTTCTGTCCAATCTGGATCATAATTATGGATGATGTATTTCCTCAAAATTCAAATACATGAGAATTTTGTTCGAAGCTTAGTTGCAGAATGGCTTTCCCCTGGTGTATAGTTGCAATCTAACAGGAGTGAGTAGGTAAGCGTCAGTGCTTTCTGAGTGGCTAAGAGGATGAACTCGAAAGCCTGAGGACCTGGGTTCGAAACCTAACTTTTCAGCTTATTAGCTATGCAACTTTGATTGGGTTATTTTTTTAAGGTTTTATTTATTTATTTAACAGAGAGAGACAGCCAGCGAGAGAGGGAACACAAGCAAGGGGAGTAGGAGAGGAAGAAGCAGGCTCCCAGCGGAGGAGCCTGATGTGGGGCTTGATTCCAGAACGCCAGGATCACGCCCTGAGCTGAAGGCAGACGCTTAATGACTGAGCCACCCAGGCGCCCCTGATTGGGTTATTTAACATCTCTGGGCCTATTTAATTTTGCCAAATTGGTCATAATGATAGTTTCTACCTGATGACAACTGAGTAAGTTAATCCCTGAGAAGCCCTTAGCAGAATAGGTAACATCTTTTAAACAATTTCAAATATTTGTTATCGCTAGGTTTATTTAGAATGCTGAGATTAAGCATATCTCTAAACCATTGCATATTATAGCCCACAAGCCAAATTGAGCTCTTCTCCTGCTTTTGTGGATAAAGTTCTCTCAGAGCATCTTCGTACTCGTTCATTTATACACAGTCAGGCTGCTTTCATGCTAGAGTGACAGTTTGAGTGGCGATGAGGGAGACTGCTTGGCCCCTGAAGCCTAAAATATTTACTATCTGGCCCTTTGCAGAGAAAGGTTGCTGATCTCTGCCATAAGCAAGGCACTGTGCTAACTGTAATCCCCGTAGCGTGGAAAATATGTTCTGCCAGTAACACTAGGTAGGTACTGTTGTTATCCTTATTTTGCATAAGGAGAAGCAAAAATTCAGAGTTATTACGTAGAATGCCCAAAGTCACACAACTAGCTAATGGTAAAGATGATGGAACTGGAACCACTTTTTTATGACTCGAAATCCACATTTCTAACCATATTTCTCAGATTGCAGCAGGTCATTCTTTGATGATTAACAGTGGCTGTGGTGGCTACTATTCTTTTACTCTGTGTGTCATCTCATACATAGATGGCACAGAGAGTGCGTATTTGAACAGTCCATGTTTGGGTCAGTCAGCAGCATTGCACCTGTGCTGAGACCTCATGAAGGATCATATGCACTTGATCTTAGTTGACAAGCCCGAATAAAGCCAGCCTGGTGACAGGTCCATTTCCTCACCTCCATCTTTGTCGACAACTATCCTCCCCTTTCAGGAGGGAACTCTTCGCCTTCACCAACAGCGTGGCCTCCCCAGGGCCAGCTGTGTAGCTGATGAATTAATGTTACAGACTGTGGCTTTCTTTCCTATTGGCCTCTTGAATATCGCTCTGTAACTAGTAGGTGTGGAGCCAGTGGAGATGCCAAGGGTCTGAAGCTTTGCCTGCGAGAAGCTTATTTTGATTAAGAAGGTACCATTTTCCTTTGATTCATTTTTGAAATAAACGATATGCATAAGAATTAGGTCCTAGGAAAAATGTCCCATGAGACCAATTTGCAGGAACCTTTCGTTTAGAAAGAAAGGTCATTCTCTAGTGTGTATGTTGGTTTGATATGGAAATACATACACTTGCCCTAAATCTAGATTGCTGGTGTGCTCTGAATTTTCTTCGTAAAGTCAGGAATTAAGTCCATACACCCTGTGCCTTAATGTTCCTCTTTTTGCTGTCTGCACATAGACACTTTCCTAAGGACAAAGCCCCTAAGCACAAGGAAGGTATGATGGAATGAATCTCAAATCTAAACCTTCAAAAAGCTGTCTTTACTGTTGGCTGAAGGCAGGATTAAAAATTCTGTTGGCTCTGAATCCAGACATTGTACTTCCAGTGATAATTAGTTTCTTGCAGATTTCATACCTCTGTGCTAGACTCCAAATGACAGTCTGTAGTTCACTCTGCAATGGGGATCTACCTCGAAACCTTAAGAAAGACTTTGTGAGATTGTCATGCGATTTTTGGAATTTTCCAGTTATCTAAAAATGACTCCTTAAGATCATTTATTAAATAAAATTAGACTTAAAGAGCCTCGTTTGTACTTATTTATGCTTTCTTACATTAGGAGTAGTATCCAGACAACTTGTACGCATGGTCATTGGTGCCAGGGTACCATGGAAATTGTATGTCTCAGTGAAGAGTCTTGGTATGATTTTACCTTGTGTTTAATCTTCAACAAACACTTACTTAGAAATAGCTCTGTGCTTGACATTATGCTGATGCTGGGGAAATGAAAGAAAAAGGGTGTATGAGGTCAATCTATTTTTTTCAGATTCATGCAGGACGTCATTTCTCTGCCATATAGTTAAGGATCCCTATACAGGGTCATCAGCAGTACCTGCGGCTTTTAACAGTGACATGAAAATTTTCTTTCTCTCTCTCTCTCTCCTTTTCTTTTTCTTTTTCTTTTTCTTTTTCTTTTTCTTTTTTTTTTTTTTTTAGCAGAAGAGCTCAAGGCTGCTTTCTGAGACCACAGCCTTGGGAAGTTATTTCTAATATGCACTCCATTCAGCTCTATGTTTTCATACAAAACAGTAATTGTATTCCTTTTGGTATCTAAATCCTTTCTTGACTATATCATTAGAACTAATACTTGAGATTCAAGGTAACATTTCCCTATCTACCAAAGGAAATTGCATTATTTTATAAAAGAGTATTAATCATGGGTCATATAATAAGGATACTCTATATAGTTTGAAGAAGCATGTTCACTATTTCAGCACATTGTTATTTTTAGAAATCAAATAAAATTCCTGATGTCTTAACTGACATTATCAAAAGTTAGGGTCAAAGGAACCTTGGCTGGAAGAGATATGGGGGGAAAAAGATTCTTAGAAAGGGCTTAGGGGAGGATATGCCACCAAATAAATGCATATTACAATCACTAGATTTAAATCTTAGCTTTATAAAGAGGTAGAATGAATTTAAAGAAGAAAATGGATGGAGTCATTAAATAAGTACTAAACTTTTGTTAATGAAATCCAAAAGCACATTAGCAATTTTAGTGACCACATCACACAGAGGCCCCATTCTAAATTCATCATCAATTTAAACCTCTCTCTCTTTTTTAAACCATTGCTGTTGTTAAACGTCTCTTCCATCTATACTTAATGGACTTTTTTCTAATATTTCGTACCTAACATTTATCTCTATTACTTCCTTCTTGCGATATTCAGCTTGTTATCCCACCTATGAATTTCTTTTTGGATCTTCCCACCAGTGTCTTAATTTGCTCCCCATAATAAATCTCCATCACCTGTAGACATAGATAACATGCCAACTAGATTTTCGTTGTGCCACGTTCCTTTGGACTCCTTTGGTCCCGTATGCCAAAACTGCAAAACTGGCAAACAACTCCACTAGAGCAAATCAATCTTAATAAAGACATGCTCCTTTTTAAAAAGTTTATGACCATTTGACTTTTTTAAAATATAAACTTAAGCATCAAACGAAGCCTTCTGAATGGGCTTTCTAAAGCATAATAATTAGCCAACAATTCTATCACAATGGGGTATAGATCTCCATGTGATTAGCCATTGATGCTTTAGCTTTACTTCAAAAATCTGTTTTGTAGAAAATTAGGTTGTAATTGTTTGCATTGTTAAGTGATATTTATCTGGGAAACCGGCCCAAGAGAATCATTGTACATCGGTGGTTTGGAAAAGGGGTTTTTATTGTGCGAGTTAATAAGCCATAATACAAGTCAGTTTATTTGTACTTTTCGCATGACCTTTTTCTACAAGGAAAATAAGAAAAGTATTCCTGACCATGGACCAAAAGGTACAAATAACTTTTTAATTAAAAATAAAATTGTGGATTCTGCCAACTAGCGCCTAGTCTGTGTTAATAAGGACTGTTCTGTATTTTCAAAGTTTATGATTGTAGGTAGTGCAAGGGAGGAGACAATTTCCCTTCTTCCCTTTTCGGATGCTTTTGTCTGATCTCTTAATTAAGTTGACATAATACAAGTTAACAGAGCAAAACAAGTTGAAGTCTGTATATACAGGAGCCCCACAAAGATAGTCAGGCAACGGAAGCTTGGGTGCATCCCGAGCAAAGGAGAAGGGGGTAGGGGTCTGGGGCTGCAGGGGAGGAAGACAATTCACAGCAAGAGGGGAAGAGCAGACGTTTGGTAAATAAATATTTGTCTCGCCATGCAGAGACTGTGGGACTCAGAGAGGAATTTGATCTCCAGGCCCTTCCAAGCTTCCCCTAATTTACACCTGGCCCATCCTCCCTGTGCTTATCTCTTTGACCAGGCCCTCTGTCTACATTCTTAGAGGCAGTTAAGGGGGAGGTAAAACACTCTTCCTGAGTCTTTTGGGCCATGATTACCTTTGGCTCAAAATTATCCAGATGCCAATGTGGCACATTCTGGCAAGGCTCATTATGAATGTCTTCAGTAGCTATCCTGGAAAACATGCCTGAACAATCTCTACCTTGGATTGAGGAGATCTTATGTATAGTTGTAGGACTGGGATGTGCTTTGCCTTGATTTTTCAGTTATTCTTTCTAAGCCTATATATAGTAGGTGTTTGCCTGGGCTTTTTAAGCTCATGTTTGTGGGGTTTTTTTGTTTTTTTTTGGTTTTTTTGGTGTGTGTTTGTTTCAACCAGCAAAAACACACAGAAAGCTTTCATCAGCTTGGCCTCTTTGTAATTGAAAATGTTTTATTCATTTTTATATCATCTTCAATAACTCCCATATTTTTCTATCATGAATAAGGCTGCATTGAATATCTTTGTGCATAGAGCTTTGTAAACTTTTGCAAAGATATTGGTAGAAAAGACTTCTAGAATTGATGTCACTGGGTCAAAAGGGATGCCCACTGAAATAGTGATAAATGCCAAATTCTATTCTCTAAAAAAAAAAAAAAATGTCTGTTGATATTTCCTAATTGTGTTTGAGAAGTGTCCGTTCCTAAATGCCTTCGTCGCCTCTGGTTATCTGTCATCTTTATCATTTTTACCAAACTGATTAGGGGAAAATATTTCTTGATTAATGTTAGTTTTCTTGTTTTGAGTAAAGGTCTTTTTGTTCATTTATTTCTTTGTTTTTGTTCCTTTATGTCATTTATTTTAGAGTAAAAACCCTGTTGAGATGGGGAATCTTACAGTAAAGTCAAAGTTTCCAGTGTTTGCCTCTTTTTTAAAAAAAGATTTCATTTATTTATTTATTTGTTTATTTAATTTTATTTATTTATTTAAGAGAGAGAAAGTATAAGCAGGCTGAGGGGCAGAGGGAGAGGGAGAAGCTGGCTCCCCGCTGAGCATAGAGCCCGAGGCGGGGCTTGATCCCAGGACCCTGAGATTATGACCTGAGCCAAAGTCAGATGTTTAACTGAGCCACCCAGATGCCCCCAGTGTTTGCTTCTTTTTAAATAATTTTTAAAATGAAAACATAGCATACATTGATAGAAGCATACAAGTCATGAGTGAATAGCTCAATGAATTTACCTGAACTCATCCTTGATACTACAGTTCACATCAAGAAAGAGAAGATGAGTAGCCATTCAGAAGTATCCCTGGAGACCCAGTCTACTCACTGCTCCCTCTCCCAAAGTAACCACTTTTGTGCCTAAAACACACAAATAAAAAAAAAAAAGTCTTCATTTAAATTCATTAATATACTTGGGACCCCTGAGTGGCCCAGTTGGTTAAGCGTCTGCCTTCTGCTCAGGTCATGATCCCAGGGTTCTGATATAGAATCCTGCATCTGGCTCCTTGCTCAGCAGGGAACCTGCTTCTCCTTCTGCCTGCAGCTCCCCCTGCTCGTGCTTTCTCTCTCTCTGACAAATTAATACAATATTTTAACAAAATTTTAAAAAATTAAAAATAAATAAATTCATTAATATACGTATCCTCTTTGACGTCTGGCTGCTTTCGCTGGCTGTCTCATGCGGCTGCTCCTTCTCGTGGCTGTGTGGCTCTCCACCATAGAAGGTGCCACAGACTGCTTCTGCTGTTGGTGAACATCTGAGTTCTTTCCAGTTTGGGGCTACTATGAATAAGCTGCTAGGAGCATTCATGGACATTTCTCGGATGAATGCATTCATTACCCTTGGGTATATCGCTAGAAGAAGGATAACAGTGTTCTGTACAAGCTTAAACATTCTTTTCAAACACTGCTTTGACCATGTCATTTTGCTGCATGTCCTGAAGATAAACTGAGAACTTCTTTAACATGGGTTTTAGGAATCTTACACCAAGTTATCTTTTGACCATTTCCCTTATTCTCCTCTCTAAAGCACCTTCCCCCAAGTTGACCTCGGGAAGCTTCTGCCATACCAATTGCTTGCTATTTTGCTTGTAGCAAAACCTCTTTAAATGACATGCCTAGAAATCTTTGGCTCTTTCTTGCTCCGTTGGCTGAGAAAATCTTGCTCATCTTTCAGGTCTTAAGACACTTAGAAACCTTCCCCTTCCCACCAAATTGGAGTTAGGTCCCCTTTCAAGAGCTTATCAAAATCATAGCATTGACATCTGTATTGGATTTTTTTTTTATTTGCCAGTCTTCCCCACTGAACTGTAAGTACCTTGAGGATATTTGCGTCATTGTATCCTCCTGCCTAGCACAGTGATGGCAAACAATAGGTAGTCATCAAAATGCTTGTTGAATGAATTAATGATTGTGTGCTACTTACAAAATGGGTAATAAGAGAAACTAATTCTTAACTATATTGTAGGATTAAAAAAACTAACATCTGAAAGGTGAATCACTATGATCTACCAGAGTTGATGGTCACTATTGCTCTTACAACTTGAAGCACACTCTCTGAGATGAAGGAAGAATGGGACAGATCAGCCTTTTTTGACTTAGCAGCAAAAGTGTTAATTTCTAGGGCGCCTGGGTGGCTCAGTATGTTAAGTGTCTGCCTTGGGCTCAGGTCATGATCCGGGGCTCCTTGCTCAGCAGGGAGCCTGGTTCTCCCTCTCCCTCTGCCTGCTACTCCTTCTGCTTATGCTCTCTTACTCTCTCTCTGATAAATAAATAAATAAATGTATGTATGTATGTATGGACGTACGTACGTACATACGTATGTCGTTAATTTCCCTCTGTCCCTCACTCCACTTATCAGAAGCCTAAGGAAAGAGATAGAGTTTGAACTTAGCTACAGCCGAGATTGGCAAACTTTTTCTGTTAAGGGCAAGATAGAAATAGCTTATGCTTTGTGGGCCAAATGACAAACTTGAGGGTATTATGCAGGTACTTAAATTAAATGGTTGAGAGAACATAAAGTTCCACTAAATTCTTTTATTGCTGAAATTTAAGATAAAATGATAATAGAGTGAAATTGATTTTTCTCTCTAATCTTCCAAGACCTTGAGTGGGAGTGCCCTTCCACGTGCTTTGAACTTCCTCAGTTCAGCCGCTTGTGCTTGAGAGGGGGAGAGCTGGAGTGAAGGAGTAGCAGTTTACATGGTGCTAACCCTCACCATTCTTCTTAGGATTGCCCGGAGTGAGTGGGCAAGAGCTAGCAGTCCCGCGTCCCTTATTCTCTACTTCCTCTTAAATCTTGTTGCCTCTTACACTGTAGGGATCTCTCCGGTCTGATGAAGGCATTAATGATTTCCTAAGGCAATTGTGACTCAGTGCAGTTTCTGACTATTCCTCTCCATGGTTTTTAAAATAACCTCTTTTACCAGATATGGAAAGTGAAGGTGGGAGTCATTGACCAAAGATTTCACAGTCAAATACCAGAACTGGGAGTAAAACTGTGCCCTGAGTGATCCGAATCTATTCTCTTGTCTGCTTTTTTTTTTTTTAAACATTTTATTTCTGTATCGAGAGAGAGAGAGAGAGAGAGAGAGGGAGGGAGAAAGTGGGGGGAGGGGCAGGGGGAAGGTGAGAGAGAGAATCCCAAGTAGACTCTACGCTGAGCACAGAGCCTGATGTGGGATTCAGTCTCACCACCCTGAGATCGTGACCTGAGCCAAAATCAAGAGTCTGATACGCAACCAACTGAGTCACCCAGATGCCCCTTGGCTACTGTTTCATATAGCTTCTCTGAGCTTTCAAAAAAGATGTGCTGAAAGAAAAGAAAACGTGGTGGGTTTAAGGGTGAGAGATTAGAAGGTGAAAAGTGGTTGAACAGATGGAAACCATTCTAGGTGGACACAAATGTCTGAACAAATCTATGGAGAAAAATAGGAGAAAGGCACTCTTTCTGAAGGCTCTTCCCACAAAGACTTTACATGTTCACACGTATCACCTGGAAATAGCATTCTTCCAAATGTTTCTATGCATTGTTGACTCTAGCAGAAACTTGGCATGAGCCAACTAGGCCTTCTCAGTAGCTGCAATCCCCGTGTCGATCCATTAACCTGAATATAATTTGCTGTGAAGAAGAAAACTTTAGCCTTAGGTTGAAATTTATGTACTTTTTGGCCGCCTTTTCCCTAATGTTACTTCATTAAAATCATTAACTTACATGACTATTTCTTGAAGGAACTCAACACTTCAGTAACCATATTCTGCTATCTCAAATGATCACTTATAAAATATTTGCTGACAAACTGACATCTCACCAAAGAAGAATGATTAGGCTTCTCACTGCAGAGTCACTCATCCTTTCTGTATGACTTAATCTAAAAGAATAGTTTAGTATCTGAAAGACTGCATTCTTTTACATTAGGTGGGAAAATGTCTCTCTCATTTAGTATACATAACCTAAATGTTTAATCTATTTCTACATATTGCTTCTACACTGCTCAAATGACAGTTAGTCAATATTGTTTGACCATAAAAATGTTAAGGTCCCTTTGCATTGCTTTAGATTGAACTGGTTTATTCATATCAGTCAACATAATTAAAACATCAGAAGTGCTGATGCCTATGGTGTTGTCCAGTTTGACTCAGGCTTTATTACTCCATTGATTCCTCATCGTTACCTTATGGAGAAGGTGTTCTTATAACCCCATTTTACAAAGCTCAAAGTGATTAAGAAATGGATCTGTTTTACATGATGTATAAGCAGCAGAGTTGGGATTTGAACCCATGCTTGGCAGTTACCGAGACCGGGAAACTTTGCTGTAGTATTTTGCCAATCATTTCATGGCTGTTTGGGATTTCCTAAGACCAGAACCTTAACCATCCAGTTGACTATGAGTCAGTTCAACTGATTGCCTAACTATCAATTGCTAGGGATCAATACGGTGAGTTGTTTGGACTTCACCTGCAGTAGAAGTCACAGAAAATCAGTATTAAATTGCTTCTTGGGGCCCCTGGGTGGCTCAGTCGGTTAAGCATCTGCCTATAGCTCAGGTCATGATCTCAGGGTCTTGTGATTTAGCCCCACATCGGGCTCCCCACTCAAGGAGAGTCTCCTCCCTCTCCCTCTCTCTCTGCCCCTTCCCCTGCTTGTGCTTTCATTTTCTCTCTCTCTTTCTCTTTCTCTCGAATAAATAAATAAAATCTTAAAAAATTGATTCTTGCTCAACTGCTCTCAGTAAATTTGGAGCTATGCAACAGTACTTGTAGACCCATATGCGTATTAGTGTAATAAAATTCCAGTCACTTCATAATAAAGGATAGGATGATAGTTATTATTATAGTAACAACAGTAGCAACAAAAATGACTACTCACTCTGAGAGCTTATTACGTCCCAGGCACTGTGTTTAATACTTTCTGTGCCTTTTTAAATTTAGTCCCCGCAAAGACTCTATGAAGTATAATGTTAGAACCCTAAAACTTAATTCTTGTGGAATTCTAGAAAGACATTTCGTCCTTGCCTCTAGTGCCTGCCACACAGCTGCTAAAACCCTTGGAAATTGCCAAAGTAACAAGAGTGTCTTTTGTATGCTAATGAGATGACTGTTGGCTCAGGATCCTTAGATAGCTTCCAGGTGGGGGCTGGTTACCAGAAGGACTGAGTTCTTGATCAGATGGTTGGAACTTTCAATCTTACACCCCTACTTCTTGGGGGGGAAAGAGGGACTGGAGGTTGAGTTTGTTACCAATGGCCAATGACTTAATCAATCATGTGTATGTAATGAAAATTCCACAGAAACCCCTAAATGACATGGTTTGAAGAACTGGGTTGGTGAACACATTGAGATACTGGGCAGGTGCGTGGAAGGTCCACTCAAAAGCACCCTGTCCCCCATACCTTGTCCAGTGCAGCTCTTCCATTTGAAAATTCTTGAGTTGTACCCTTTATAATAAATCAGTATATGTAAGTAAACTGCCTTCTTGAGTTCTGTGAGCCATTCTAGCAGATTATTGAACCTGACAAGGGGGTCTTGGGAATACCCAAATTTATCACCAAGTCAGACAGAAGTGCAAGTGTTTGGGCATGCCATTTGTGACTGGTGTCTGAAGTGAGCTCATTCTTGGAGAACTGATCCCTTCAACGTGTGGGTCTGTGTGAACTCCAAGGAGTTCGTGTCAGAACTGCGTTGAATTGTTGGATATCAGTTTCTGTGGGAGAGTTGGAGATGTGATGTGAGAAGGAGACAACAGAATCTCCAATGGCCTAAGCACATACAATGAAAGGAAGAGGATGTATTGGCACACTGAAAAGGTTCAAAGTTAGAGCCAGCCATGTTGAATCTGGCAGCTCAAATGTGTCGTGAGGGCTGGGTCCCTTGCTATCACTTCTCTCCACTTCTCTTCTTGTCAGCTCGGTCTCACTCAGAATCTCCCCAAAGGTCAACTCACATCTTCCAGCCCAGCAGAAAGCAAGCTGCTTTTTACCCTGTACTTCTACAGAGCCCCCAGGTTTATACTGACTGAGCCAATTTGGATTACAGGCTCATCCTCAAACCTATCTTTGTGTCCGGAACAGACTATGCTGTTTGACCAATGCTAGGTCACAATCCCACCCTGAAGACTTTGTTCACCTGCACACCACGGACTGAAACTAAGGTGAGGTGGTCAGTCTCCAAACGATTTAATGCTGTTAATCAGCAGAGGAGGAAGTGAGTCATAGGCAAACAAGAACAGAGGGGTTTCAACTACAGAAAGTGATAGTCGCCATTATCCCCATTTTACAGACAAGCGAATTAAGGTTCAGGAAATTTAGAGTGACACGTCCATATCTGCCCATTAGTAAATATAAAACAAGCATTCCAGTCAAGAATTCTCAGTGTAGTCACAAAGCCACAGCACATTTCTAGAAACTAAATCTCTACAAGTAAAGAATTTCAAGAGGAGTTGGTTGCTTTTGCTTGTTATTCCAACCCCAATAACAAACCAGGAACAATTACCCTGGTCATTCGACATCCCTTTATCTAATCTTCACAACTTAAAGTAGAACAAAGAGTCATATTTAGGCATAGTAAAGTAAAATTACTAAGTACTATTCTTCCCTGAACAGATTCTTCAAGACCAAAACATATGTTTTCATATTCGTATAAATCTTATAGAGGCTGTTAATTCTTGGAAGATATTCTTGGTAACTGGAATCAAACACCAAATGTAACAGACAATTTTTTACCTGAAATTACTTAACTAATCCCTCATCATTTGTGGGAATATGTACTAGACAGGTATGAGATGACAGACACATAGACCCTCCACAGAGGATGCCTTGAGTAAATATCCACTCCCAACTTCCCTTAGGTTGTTGGCAGAATTCATCTCTTTGTGGTTGTGTGACATCCAGCCAGGGGTCCCTCTCAGCTCATAGAGGCCACCCTCAATTCTTTGCCATGTAAACTTCTTCAAAGCTAGCCATGGAGAGTCTCCCTAGTGTATACTAACAAGAGTCTACAGAGATAAAGGTAGAGATAACCATGGTGGGACATCACATTATCCTTGCCACATAATGTAGCCTAATTATAGGAGGAACACCCTATCAGCTTTGCCATATTCTGTTCTGAAGTCTCTATATTTTTTTAAAGATTTTATTTATTTATTCAGAGAGAGAGAGAAAGAGAGTGCAGGCATAAGCATGAGCTGGGGGGTGGGGCAGAGGGAGAAGCAGGTTCCCCACTGAGCAGGGGACCCAGGATCCCAGGACGTTTAACCAACTGAGCCACCCAGGTGCCCCTAACATCTATATTTTAAAAGTTCCACCCTCATTGGGGCGCCTGGGTGGCTCAGTCCATTCAGAAGCTGGGTCTTGATTTCCATTCAAGTCATGATCTCGGGGTCCTGGGACCCAGCCCTGTGTCAGGCTCTGGGCTCAGTGGAGAGTCTGCCTGAGGCTTCTCTCTCTCTCTCCCTCTGCCCCTTGCACTGCTCAGTATCTTTCTCTCTTTTCTCTCTCTCTCTCTCTCAAATAAGTAAATCTTTAAAAAAATTCAAAAATTTACCCTCACGGAATGGGAGGAGAATATATAGGGTATAAAAGGGGTCCATTCTAGAAATTCTCACTGTCCCCATCCTTGGCCCTTCATTCAAGTTGTCCTCACTACCAGAAATGCCTGTTTGCATTTTCTTTCAAATAACAGAGACCCTAACTAATGGGCAGCTTAACAGTTTGGCAGGTGGCTTATTTTTTCTCATGCAATGAAATAATTGAAAGTAGAGTTTTGTGACATTGGTTCAATGGCCAAAACCTCTCAAGGTTAAAGTCTCTGTGATTCTCTTGGCTTTCCTTTTTTTTTTTTTTGCCTTTCTTTCTCTCTTTGGCACATGATGGCTACTGTAGTCCAGCCAGCAAGACTGCATTTCAGGCAGGAAGCAGAACATGGTAAATAGGTAGGGGTAGTTAATATGTCAAGAAAGCAAAGTCTTCCTAGAGAGCCTCACCAGACTTTAATTTGTAGCCAGTTGATAAGATCTATGTCATGTTTCCATCCATAGCTAAAAGGAGAACAAAAATATTTTTGAATGTGTGGGCATTTGGCCACTCTGCTGAAAATTATTGTTCTAGTTCTCTGAAAAAGAAGAGAAGTATTGAGTTGGCAACATGATTTCCCCAGTTAGGCATTGTGCTGGGCATTTAGGATACCACAGTCAATGGAAACAGTTATGGCCCCTGCTTCATATAGCTTTTTACAAATCAGAGGACACAGAGAGTCATGAAAAGTATTTGTTGAACACATGTGAAATTCAGTTGTTAATATACGGAAGGGAAAAATGTCACAGTGCTCTGAGCGTTAAGAATGGGAGGGAGAAAATATGAGTGATCTAATTAGGGAAGTTAGGAAGGCTTCCCTGAAGAGGTGGCACTTAGGGTGGTATCTAGTTCAGTTCTAGTACCTAACACAGAGTCCTGCATATAGCAAAGTTCAAAGAAAGGAAGAAAAGATAATTACAGACGTAATTGCAGAGAATCTTTTGATGCCTGTATTATAACTGTACTTCATGATTCTTTTTATTGCAAGTAGAAGAAAATTTAAGTTAAACTAATTTTTTTTTTTTTAAAGAAGGCATGTACTGGCTAAAGTTCAGCCTCCACCTTCAGGCACAGTTGCATCAAGCAGCATGATCAACAGTGCCAGGTAACACTGTGCTTTTCCACTTGGCTTACCTCTGTGTTGGCTCCATTCATCTGAGGCTTTTCTATCATGATACTAAGATCGTGGTAGGCTCCAAATTGACATCTCTTTATCAGAAGCCCTTGTTGAAAAAATTTTCTTTTCCCAAGAATAACTGTTTTACAATTGGCTCTCATTGTGTATGGCTTAGGCCAGGTACCGGCCCTTATAGCAATCCCTTGGTCACTAGAGAACACAGGGTCCACTTTGCTAGTCCTAAGTTTTGTGGCTTCTCCTGGACTGGGGATAGAATCAACATCTCCAAAACTCTGAGATCTGGGAATAGGGAAGAAGATCATTGGCTTCTCCTGGAAAACCAAGAGGCATTCACCAGTAGAAGTGGGAATATCTGCTGGGCAGGCAGAAAGAACAGGGGCCTACCACAGAGTAGAAATGACTCATGGCCTTCGTGGCTCCCACAGCTAACAGAAGTATTAGTAGTAACACTAAGAAAAACCACTTATTTTCTAGGTGTTTATTATACCTACCCATACAAACTCATTCTACACTCCTGGCATGTTGAAAATCTATCCAGCCTGCTTTCCCCAACCCAGAAGGCAGAACTAGGCTCTGTGGTTTGGAATCTGTTAAGTATGGGATTTCCAGAGAGTGGGATTTTTAGTAGGACTGATACCCTTCCCTCAGCCCTCAGGTCCACACTGCATGCCCTGGTGCTCTCACGCTTCTGCACATATACCTCCCTTAGCGCTGACCTGCTCAGAGAAGGTCCATTAAGTGAAGCTCATTTCAAGTGCAGACGGCCCCGAGTAGCTTAACGTCTGCCTGGTGCCCAGACGAAGTGATTTCCGATGGCCTTAGACTTCTGATCAGATCCGTGCAGCCAGGGACAAAATGAAACCTTGTTTATCATCTTGATAAACAGTCCCTTTCAGTGCCTCTGGACGCTGTATATAACTCGGTAGAGTCAAATACTATTAAATTGTCATCAGTGTCAAAAAGAAAAGTAATAAGTTTTTCTACCTGAGTCATAGTTAATGACTTCTACAATGCGTAACACAAATCAGAGTTTCTGTTTGTCTTCTTTCCCTCCCAGTGTGTGTCTTCTGCTCTCTCTGGCTGTGAATGTGAGGCACAAGTTCATGATATAAATAAATACATACTTTTATTATTACCTCTCAGCTCACCCGATAAAATATCAAGATGGCAGGGGCCAGATTCTTGGCTCGGATAAGGCATAAGCACAGAGGAAGCTAAGCAGCTCTATCTTGTTCTGGTTCTCCAAGGAAGGTGAAGATTCGAAAGGCTGTATTTCACGGGTGAAATCTCCAAGCCTTGGAGATGCTGCCACCCTATTACCATTAAATATATTTATAGAAGTTATTTAAACACGCTTATGGGGGTAAAAGACGTCTTTGACTTTAATCATCTGAAAGAATAATTTATTAGGCAGATTAGGCTAACCTACAGATTGACCAACAAACCTCCCCCAAATCTTGTTGGCTTAAAACAACAAAGTTTTATTTCTTGATCGGGCACCCTGCCTGTTGTGGTTCAACAGGGGGGCTGTGTTTGTAGAAGTCACTCACGACTAGACTTGCTCAAGCAGCCACCACCTAAGACAAGGGAACGAGGGAGGGCAAACCATGGCCCAGAGGTCCTGTCTGGTCCATCAACCGTTTTGCACCACCAAGGACCTCAAGATAGCCTGCACCTCTTTAAATGGCTTTAAAAGAAACCCTCAAGAGAATATTGTGTGACACATAAAAATTACATGAAACTCAAGTTTCAGTTTCCATAAATAACATGTTACCAGCAGCGAGCCCCACTCATTTGTCTATGTATTGTTCATGGCTACTTTCGTGATAAAATCACAGTTTAGTAGTTAACCACAGAGACCAGATGGCCTACAAAGCCAAAAATATTTACTCTCTGGACCTTTACAGGGAAAGTTCGCCAATCCGTGATCTAAAATATTTCTGGGTTGTCCCACCAGCAGGAAGAGAGCTGGGGAGAGTCCTGCATAGGGAATTAAAAACAGCATGGAAGTGATAAGTGACTTCCCTGAGCGCAGAAATAGTCACATGGCCCCACCTCCCACAAGGGGGCTAAGAATACCAGTCAGCCCAGGAGGGAAAGAGCCAGAGACAGTCATTTAGCAGTTCTGATGGCTGCCACAGCTAAAACTAATAATAGCAAGAATATTAATAGCAGGAAATTGCATTATTCTTACACTTCAGGCGCTGTTCTAAGTGCTTTGCCAGCATTCACTCACCGATCCTCACAACATCCTCATCCTGAAAGTACGATCACCTTCCCCATTTTACAGATGATAAAACTAAGAATGAAAAGCTTACGTGATTTTCCTGAGGTAAATACAGTTAATGAAGGGGGAAGGCGGTTATTTCAGCTCAGTCAACAGAGCTCCAAAATCCAACTTGAACACTGTACGCTTAACCATTGTCCCACACGTGGACCCTCGGGGACTCACAGACATCCCAGCCCTCACTACTGCGGAGACCGCTTCCTGACAGGAGCCTTAATTATAAAATTCAGTAGATGCAAAATGCTAATTTTAATGTTTGTGGAACAGATTTCCATAACGCTTAAGAATTCAATTAGGAGTTGGGGAGTAATTAGCCCATGAATGGAAACGGATATTCCTGTGGTTTTCCTACGGATGCAAAAGCAAGAAGCTGCAATTTAAGATCCGTTCCTGACTCAGCAGGGGGACCCACTGGTGGGCATCGGAGCCGAAAGTGAGAATGCTTCCTCAGAGGAAAGTATTTTACGGCCACTTTCTTCCTTGATTGTCGCAAAGTGTATCTTAGTCTTTTTGTGTCTGCTTCTCAGCCAAATCAGAAATGATATTCCATGGGCATTTTGGTTGTTGTTGTTTAGCTTGAGGAAAAAATGGCAACAGTTACGGTTTAAAGGTGATGGGTCTGGAGTCATCGCATTGCCTGCTTTATTTTGTTGGCTACACTTTTATGTTTTCCTAGTGGAGTTTATGTATAATTACCACCCATGTTCGTATTAGCATCTACTATACTCACCTGCTAAGGACAATCGAAGAATCTCATTTTAAGAGAATAAAACAAGTTTATAATTGTTGTTGGACTTTGATCTCAGAGAGTATTCCTACTTGTATGCCATTAACTAAATGCCATGAGGAAACACAGAGAAAAATGAATAAAGACATAAGAGCAGAAAGGCAAGGATCCAGTAAAGAGAGCACATCAGACCCACAATTGCATGAACGGTTCAGACATTGGACATGAGGTGCTGGAGGCTGAAAGGTAAATTCTTCCATCTTTCAGCCTTTCACGATTCCATCCTTCCATCAAAACTCGTGCGGGAAGTAACTGCCTCCAGTGTCGTCTTTAAAACCGGGTTTCACTTTTTCATGTTAACCATAAGAATGTTAGATGTTATTTACAGTCTGACTACTGTGTGTTATTTGGTGTATTAATAGACAACTTTCTAATTCTATCTGGTAGAGTTGGGCATTTTCCTTATGAGGGACCAGAGTTTAGAGATTACACCTTGTTCCTAGTCACCCAGTTGGTAACCAGTTGGTAATACAGTTGGTTCCTAGTCACCCAGTTGGTAATACAGTTATCTGAAGTATCATTTCAATATTCAACCTTTAAGGTCAGTGTTTCATGTAATTTTAGGGAAATTAACACAGCCAGAGGAGTTGCTCATGTAAAATAGGGTTACCTGTCTCTCTTTTTTTTTTTTTTTTGATTAATAATTTTTATTTTGTTATATTAGTCACCATACAGTACATCCCCAGTTGGGTTACCTGTCTCTTTGCTAGAAATTGCTTCCATATCATTCCATGCCTTGAAGGCTAGCAATAGAGAAGAAAATCCTGATAACCTATCACTCAGCTGGACCAGGGATTTCAGTTTAGGCAAAAAGTTGGGGGAGATCCAAGTGGGACTTAGATGAATAATCCTGTACCTTCGAGGGCAGCAGTGGACATAGCTATTCCTCTAAAAGCCCCATTTCATTCTAACCTTGGCCTTCATCAGAATAGTAGAATACAAGGTATTTATTCTCCATCATCAGATATCCAAACCATCACTTGGGTTGCCCTCCCTAATGCTATCCAAGGCATCCTTGTTGGAAAAGCGTCAAAGTTCTGTAGTATTTAAAGAACACTAAAGAATCAAAGGTGTTCTTTGTATGAGCTCATTGGTGTATCTTTGGGTAAACTTTATTTCCATGTTGTTAGAGCAGTTCTTTAAAATGATTTCTACAGTAGAGTTTCAGCATATGCAATGTATAAGCCCTTTTCTTCCTTAAAGAAATAAAGGAGAAATCTGGGGGATGGGTGATAAGTGTATCGCAGTATTACATTACTTTTAGCGATCTCATTTAGGGAAAGAGCGGGGTCTAAATGTTTCCCAGTCATTGGCCTGGACTGAGAGTAGAAATACAGGTGTGAGGAATGGTCCATGTTAGTGAAACAAAAGAAAAACTGGAAAGGTTCAAATTTTTTCTCAGTCATAATCCTGATTTCAACGGTATTACTAACAGCAGAATACCTTTCAGAGTTTACTCCGAGAGAGGTATTATTATAACTGCCTCTACTTATTTAATTCTTATACTCTCTTAGTCCTCAGAACGACTGAAATTAATGTTATTATTATCCACATTTTATAGATGAGAACCTTGAGGCACAGCATGGAAAATGATTGGAAGCTACAGATCCAGCCTAACTCTAATTTTGGCAGCCTAACTTTAGAATCTGTGATCTTATTCATTATGCTATATTGCCTCAAACAGGGCTGCCCAGCCCCGAATTTGTTCTTTTTTCCTACATTCATCTGTTTTCTACATACCCCAGAGCCCTAGGAGAGAGGAGATGGTAATTTGTTTAATCTGAAGCATAAACAAATCAAGCAGCCATTTTGTCCTCCTTGACCAAAACATGCTTAAGGATCCATTAGTGTCTCTCTTGTCAGTGATTTACAGACAGAGACACTTGGAGCTTCCTTCCAGTCTACTGGGTCAATAAAGCATTTTTAACAGAGTCTTAAATATGCATTTCTAACATCCACTACAATACATTCCAAGAGAACTATTTATAAGGCCTTGATCAAAACATCCTATAAAAGTGAATCTCAAAAAAATCTGTGCTTTGTCTTAGACTGAACAGCTTTTAAAGAGAGGGACCATTTACAATGCAGTGAAAGTAGAAGGTTCTGAATAATGATGTCAGTCTTAACATTCCTTGATTACATTTTCTTCATTTTCTCCAAAAGTTGCCCTCGACTATAAGCAGATATATCCTGGCTTAACTTTTAATGAGGACTGAAGTTTCCTTATGGTTACTCTTAATTGCTATTTCATGTTCCAGTCATTTTGTGCAGAATAAAAAGCTTGTCTTTTGTACATTTGGCTGTACCCCAAACCAAATTTCCGAGAGGATTTTTCTAGAAGGTGTATTAAAAGGTCACTTCTTGGCAAAAGCTACATCTATCATTCAAGTTCATTTTCTTAAAAGATCACGTAACAAATCTTTAAATAGGAAAAGTTCCCCTAAAGAGAATTAATTTATATTTAGTCTTTCTTCTTTTCCCTCCTTTTATTTCCTCTTTGCTTACTCTTTCTCCCCCTCACTTCTTCCCTTCCTTCTTTGTTCTTCTGATTCCTTCCTGCCTTCCTTATTTCCTTCCTTCCTTCCTTCCTTCCTTCCTTCCTTCCTTCCTCCCTCCCTCCCTCCCTCCCTCCCTCCCTCCCTCCCTCCCTTCCTTCCTTCCTTCCTTCCTTCCTTCCTTCCTTCCTTCCTTCCATCATTCAGTCATTTAGCAAATGTGTGAATTCCTACTCTTATGCCAGGCGCTAGGGATAAAGAAGTAAACAAGATGTGGTCCCTACTATCATGGAGTGTCCAGCCCAACAGGATAGACAAGCAGTGAACCAAACACTCCTGTTGGGAGATATTTTACAAAAGAGGTTTGGCTTGTGAAGAGATCATACCATGGGGACCCAAAGCTAGTCTTCAGGGAAGAGGTTCATTCATTCAACAAATATTTACAGACCAAACATAGGTCAGATTCCAAGCTGAGTACTAGGGATAGAGTGATAAAAAAGAAAAATTGCTGCCTTTACCCTTTAGAGGAAAAGCAAAAGAGTATTTGAAAATGTCAAAATAATACATTGTGAATAATATTGTGGGAGAATGTGAGGTTGTAGAATCATATAGCAGGGGAATCTAACTGCCAGTATGGTTCAAGGACACCTAAAGACCTGAATGATGGGTATAGGGGCAAAAATAAATAAATAAATAAAATAAAAATAAAATATAGGGTTTAGACTTATAGTCTCTTTTTATTTTTAAGATTATTCTCGTCTATTTCAACTTTATACTCTTCCCTAGCATTTCCTTTCCCAGAAAACCTGGTGGTGTGATAATTTTGAATTGCTTAGCCATGGATTGTCTTTGACATGAAGCCATCAACACCACACTAAACTACTAAATGTCAAGTTCCCTGGCAGATGAAAAGGATCAGACGTTAGCAGTTTCCCGTCAGTGTCCATTCTTACATGGCTGACCCAGTTTGTAGCCCAGAGCAATCCAGTGGCTTGGCATGAGCTCTCTTAGATGACCATTCTGGGGGAAAACCCTGTTTCATGATGCCAGCCTTCAAAGTTTTAGCCATCTGCTTGCCAGTCATTTCTAAACTCATCATCTCTTTCTATTTTGACATATCATTGTCATCAGTGGGGACTTTTTTAAGAGAAACGTTACCCTTAGCAATTCATCTTCTTTGTGTTTCCTCGCTTGTGCTGGGCAAGACAGTGATGCATTGAGCTGGGAAGGAGGGATCATTGCTAGGAGCATATTGGGCTTGGCATTTTTTTAACTTCTCCAGCTCAGAGAGCGCTGCTGCTGCCAGAAATAATCTTGGAATGCTGTCTTTTTTTCCCCCTTTTTTGGATATTAGAAACTTTCTCTTCCTGTTAAAAATAGGTTTTGATAATGTACTCAGAGGACTGACAAACACAAGAGAAAAAGCAGAAAGGAAAGTGGAGAGCTGCCCCATGGAGCTTCCCTGCAGGGAACTTGGCCATTGCCACTTGGGTGAACATGGACAAAGGGAGTGAGAAGCAAGGCCACCACTTAGAAAATCTGTGGTAGAGGGGGAACAGAAATTGATGTTCATCTAACGTATCTAACATCTTTCAACTGACCTGTGTTAGCTGGGTAATTGCTGCATTTACCTTCTAATATAAAAGAACGATGGGATCCCTTATAAAATGCGATTTAGGGTATGAGGCTAATTTCTTATATTTTATCTTAGAGGTTTCCCATAGACAAAGTCAAGTGATGATACGAGCAATAATCTGGAAAATTTGAATAGTACAAACAACCTTTATACTTGTTTGTTCTTTATGCCACATTCTTTGTCATTAGCTAATAGGTTACCTCTCCGTTGTATTTGCTGGAGCTACAGATGTTGGGTGAAATCCAGAAAAGAAGCCATTTTCCAGATAATCCATAAGCAAAAAAGGGAAGCTCAATTTTCTGAGCACTTAAATAACTGCTTTGAGAGGCCATAGCTCATCTTGAAATAATTTCGACTTGGATTGAGATGAAATTTAGAAATGAATTGGCGTTGGCACCAAAGCAAAGTCTGAGAGACATTTACATGACAAATATTATCATTATGATTTTGCAATAACCTTGGCAGTTAGGTTTGAAAGGACAGTTCACTAGGTAATCTTTAAAATGCAGATAAAACAGATTTAAAGGAACAATTTTCTAGTTTCCGGAAAGGGTTATGACAAACCTTACACATCAGGGACGAAGCTGGGAGATGTTTTAGTTTCCAGTCCCCTTTTTCAAGCAGCCAGCTAACGAACACAATAGGTAAGTAAGATTACAGTTCCAGAGGGTCTTGAAAAAGTCTTTCCCTATGGTTATAAAAGAACTGAGCCATTTCCTGTCAACTGTCTAATATTTTTATTTCACCAACACAAGTCAGTGGACCACAGTTTCATGGTCTGGCTAGATTGAAAGATTAACTTTCTCTGGTTGACTATGGCTAGGTCAGTCACAAATATAAACCATTGGATTCAGGAGATTTGGCTATGACAGGTCTAATCAGACTTTCTAAATTTTAGGGTCCTATGGGCTCCAGGACCTGATTGCATATTCCACATTGGCATACCCAAGCAGCTGGTATAAGATGAAGCTGTAGTTGAACCTGTCAAGACCAGATGAGCTTGTTATTTACAGCAACACCTCTCTGGCTTCCTGTGTGCAAATCCATCATCCGTGAGCCCAAAGAAGACATGGTCTGGGGTCACTGACTTTATACACAAGGTTTTAATGAAAATGGAGCACTTGTCAATTTCCAGTCACTGAGTTCTCCTTCTCTTTTCAGAGAAATGTCAGCATGTATGCCAGGCCTGGGTGGGACTGGGGAAAGTGCACTGCAAAGGAAATCAGAGGATCTGGGCTGTGGTCCACATGCTGCCAGAAAATAGGTGTCTGGGTAGTTAAAACATGGGCTAGTTTCTTAGCTGCTCTTCATCTCAGTTGCCTCCCCTGTAAGATGGGGGTAATCATAACCTCATTGGGTTTTAGTAACCATAAAATGAATTAAAGGTTTATAATGTATCTATCATGGTGTCAGGAACATAATAAGTAGTCAAGTGGTTAATTCCTGTATAAACTGTAGTTATCACCACTAGTTATGTAGCTGTGTCACTTGTTAAACTCTTGTTAAACACTTGTTAAACTCTGCCGGACAATGTTTAGTAACTAAACAACAGGAGTCCCTATCCTTGAGGAGGTTATATTGGGAGGAGGAACATAGAGACAATAGGATAAGAAATAAATTACATACAGTAATTGAATATTACAGATTTTCTGGAGGTGACACAGGTAAGGACATGGAGCAAAATAAGGGGAGATCATGAATGCTTTCTAGAGAATTATGATTTAAATAGGGTAGTCAAGTGAGACTCTGAAAAATAAATGACGTTTGGGCAAAGATACGGAGAGAGTGAGGGAGGGAGCCATAGATTTGCTGTGTCCCAGGTGGGGCATAGTTCAACTTGTCAAGAAGACCAGATGAGCCTCTTATTTAGGGAAACACCTACCTGGTTTTAGAGTAACCTTGAGAGGGACCACGCCTGCCATGTTCAGGCAATAGCCTACAAGAAGACCAGTGTCCATAGAGCAGAGCGATGGAGGGAAGAGTGGTAGCTAATGGGGTCAGAATATATTTGGGGGAAGAAGAGTGAGTTGGATATTTAACCTTGATAAACTTTGTAAGCACAGCGTTGACTTCCTTTTGGAAGCTCTTCATCAACAAAGAATGACGGCTCGTGACAAGATGCACAAAGGCGAAATTTTGGAGTCCCGCAGACCACTTCACACTTGTGTAATTTGGGGAATGTTATTCAACCTCTCTCTGAGTCTCAGCTTTTCATCTGTAAAGAGGAGACAAAAGCTTTTACAGTCACCAGGAGGTTTGTAAATAACGTAGGCGAAGTGCCAAGCACAGTGCGCACATCCGATTGGAGTTCAGTAAATGTCAGGAGCACTGAGCCGACCCGGAACTGTTCCTTTGGCTCATCGACAAGAGTGCTTGACGAGACTGGCTTTGGGCCCCCAGGGGCCGCCTCATTGTTCACATTGTTTAACTCAGGGTGGTAATTTGGATGATTTGGCATGTCTGTCATTGACTTCACTGAAAATCAAATGAGATTCAAGGTATATCCTAGAAGCTTTTCTATAGCTTGTGCCATTTTCACTCATAAATATTGCTTCAGTCTTGTATTAAAGCCAAGTAGTAACATTAAAATTGGTGGTATTTTCATGAAGTATAGAACCAGCAATTACTGAATTGACTAAGGGTACTCAGAGTTGACGATTACAAGTTAAAGCAACCTGATTGCAGGTGTCTGGGTTGAGGAGTGTAATGTGTGATTAGCCCTATTGTTTCATTAACTCTCATCCCAGTGAAGGACATGTGGCAACAGTGTGACATTCTTCCCATGTTCCAAGTTTAAGCCCCCTTACTTTCTGCTCAGAATTTTGCGTTGGCCTTTGTTTCTTCTGCTTTGCCACCTTGCACTTCTCTAATTCCTCCCTAACACGGCAGCCAGGGGGGTCACTCTTGAACAGTATCTAGATCCTATCAGTTCTTGGCTTCAAAATCCCCATTAGTGCCTCACTAAAACAGAATCACACCAAGTACTCTTTCTGGAGAGGGAGGTTTTCTCCAATTTCATTCTATACCAGGTCCTTAGGTCCATCTCCTCTAACATCTTCTTTTAAACGCCCTGACCAACTCCTTAGAGAAATCTGGTTCTAGGACTGGGGTAGGACACATACAAGAACAGCCTGAGGCACCCTGTAGTGTCATAAAGTAAAGAAGTGCTCAAAAAAGGTCAGGGTAGGGGGCAGGACAAGGAGACAGGACGCAGAAACCAACCGAAGGAGCTCACAGCAGCCAGGGTAGGGCCATTCTGAGCAACAAAATAATGTAGTATTGAATTATAACCCAGTGTGTAAAATAAACATCTGTGAGTCCACACTGACATAAATGATTGAGCAAGTAAGTAGATGGGAGGGAGGAGACATATCTGTCATGCAGACGAAATCCCAGTACTTTTAGTCGATACTGGAACCTCAGAGAGACAGCATAACTCTCTACTCCCAAAGTGTGGACTGCACATAGTGACATCCTTCCAAAGAGGACAGTGTGAAAGGCAGGGAGGAGAGTGATGTTACAGTGGGGGACTCTGACGAGCACTACCTTAGCCAAGTGATCAAGGTCAGCTCCAGTAGTGGTAAGTCATGTTGATAGTGTGTACCTTTGATATGATATGATGAGAATGGCACTTTTCCTCTGTGGTCTTCCTCCAGAAACACATAACCTCAGTCTAATCGTAAGAAAAGCATCAGATAAATCCCACCTGAGGGACAGTTTACAAAATAACCCGAGCAACACTTCTCAAAACTGTCAAGGTCATCGAAAAGGAAGGAATGTCTGAGAAACTATCATAGCCAAGAGAAGCCTAAGGAGATAAAGTAACTAAATGTGATGTGGCATCCTGGATGGTATCCTGGAACAGAAAAAAAGACAGTAGGTACAAATAAGGAAATCTGAATATAGCATGGACTTTAATTAATGCAGCAGTGTTGGTTCATTAATTGTAACAAACCTAGCCTACTCACGTAAGATGTTAATATTAGAGGAATAAAAGTAGGAAATTATAGGGTGTGACATACAGGAACTCGCAGTACTATCCTCACAAATTGCCTATAAGTCTAAGACTATTCTATAATTAATTAAAAGGTTGTATTTAAAAAAATGCCCCAACCTTTCACATTAGTGAAATGCTTTTCTTCATCATGGCCTGTTGAAGTTGTCTTTCAACTCCCAATTTTAGAAGCCTTTTGAATTCTTCAGAAACAAATGGGTCTCCCTTTCGATCTATGTCCGCAGATCGGACATAAACAAGTACTTGGTACTTGTTTTGTGGTGTTAATTTTAAGTCAATGCACTTATTTCTTCATTCATTCCACCAACAATTGTAGTGTACCCCCAGCAGTGGTTGATAATAAGGCTGACCTTGACCCTGCCCAAGCTTTCAATATGCCTGTGGTCACAGACTTGTGGATATGCTTGTGTGAGGAAATGTGTAAAGTGCCAAGAGAACGAACATTGGTAGAAGTGAGATGTTCTCAGATGACCTTTGCGTTGAGTTCAAAGACTGGTTAGTGAGTGCGTTTGACTTGTGGGTGGTGGGTGGAAGGATGGGGAGTAGGAGGGAGTATTCTAGGAAAAGCTGTATTTGCCCAGTTACTTAGGCAGAGAGAAGGGTGACATTCCCAAGGAAATATATCATCATGACCAGATATTATCATAGGGAGCACATATGGACTCTCTAGCATGTATCAGGCTCAGTGCTAACCCCTATACATGTGTTATGTTGGTTTATACTCATGCAACCCTGTGAGACAGGTGTTAATATTATTCCCACTTTACAGACAAGGAAACTGAAGCACTCAGTAAGCAGCAGAGCTGAAATTCAGACTAGAAGAAGCTGGCTGGAAAGCCCAAACTCTCCCTTCCCATTGAAGGGAGGCAGAATTAGTCTGCCTTGAAGCAGAGATTCTTGTGTTTCTTTCCTATTAAACCAGGATGTCTCAACCTGGGCACTGATGACATTCTGGACAAGATACTTCTTTGTTGGGATGCCTGTGTGGCTCAGATGGGACACCTGGGTGGCTCAGTCGTTAAGTGTCTGCCTTCGGCTCAGGGCGTGATCCCAGCGTTCTGGGATCGAGTCCTGCATCAGGCTCCTCTGCTGGGAGACTGCTTCTTCCTTTCCCACTCCCCCTGCTTGTGTTCCCTCTCTCACTGGCTGTCTCTCTGTCTCTCTGTCAAATAAATAAATAAAATCTTAAAAAAAAAAAAAAGATACTTCTTTGTTGTGGGATCTTCCCTGTGCCCAGTGGGATGTTTAGCAGCGTCCATGGCCTTCAGAAGCTGCTAGATGCCAGTAGCACCTACCCTCCACCAGTAATGACAATTAAAAATGTCTCCAGGGGCGCCTGGGTGGCGCAGTCATTAAGCGTCTGCCTTCGGCTCAGGGCGTGATCCCGGCGTTCAGGGATCGAGCCCCACATCAGGCTCCTCCACTGTGAGCCTGCTTCTTCCTCTCCCACTCCCCCTGCTTGTGTTCCCTCTCTCGCTGGCTGTCTCTATCTCTGTCGAATAAATAAATAAAATCTTTAAAAAAAATAAAATAGTTTAAAGTCTTTCGGGGCGCCTGGGTAGCGCAGTCGTTAAAGCGTCTGCCTTCAGCTCAGGGCGTGATCCTGGCGTTCCGGGATCGAGTCCCACATCAGGCTCCTCCGCTATGAGCCTGCTTCTTCCTCTCCCACTCCCCCTGCTGTGTTCCCTCTCTCACTGGCTGTCTCTCTGTCACATAAATAAATAAAATCTTTAAAAAAAAAAATAAAAAAAAATAAAAATAAAAAAAATAAAATAAAATAAAAAAATAAAAAAAATAAAAATGTCTCCAGACTTCTCCAAATATCACTAGTGGGTAGGTGAATAGCAAAATCAGCCCATCCCCCACTCCTCCACCCACTCTGAGAATCACTGTTTTATATTGTGGATTCTCAGGATAGGATGAGGCTGGGTCTTAAGTCTTTCCTGTCTCCTCTCTTCCTTCCCTCCTCTCTTTTTTATCCAGTATTTCCTAAGGGCCCGCCATGTATGGGCTGAACACATGTCCCTGACAATTTATAACACAGTGACTTGTATATAGCGGTTGCTTGACAAATGCTTGCTGGATTTATGCCAACTGAATCCTAAATGTGCTGGGTCCATTCTTGTCAAATAAAATACATTCTTCCTGAACATAAAACTTGATATTGAGAAAGTTAATTTCTGGTTTCCGGTCACTTGGAGTATCTTTTGTGCCCCTGAAGAACTGTCCTACAGGCTGGCAAGAGCCACCTGAATGCTCACCAACATTCAGACAGACCAGCCGTGCACCTGTTAAGAACCTAGTGGAGAATGACATACATTAGGTTGCCCATAAATGTTGAACGCATGGCTGACCTGTAATAATTAAATGAAGCCAGATGCCTAGCTCTGTAATTTGAGATGCCATTTAAAGCACATACCTATTTTCTTCCACCAATTCCTCCTATCATTTTTGGATGAGATCTGGATTTGGGAATGACTCCCCAACCAGGTTTTTCACTCAGCCCCCCAGAGAGTGGGCAGGCAGTGGGAGGGAGAGCTAATTTCTGGGCAGTCTTCCTGCTGCTGCAAGTTCTGTATGACTGGCGTGTCAGTTGCTTGTCATTAGGGAAGGGAGCTCAGAGAAGTGTAAATGGAAAGACCACACAGGAGTGAGCTCCCAAAATATAATGCACTTAAATCAGGTAGACTATTTTGTGTTGGCTCTAGGCATGGTTTGCTTCACTGCTTCTCCGTATATACAGCCTAGAATCATCGCCACTTGAGGGCTATTCATTGGGGCTCTTTGTTGCATTTGAAGTATAGTGCTGTAATACCTGTCTTCTCCAGGGCTGTGCATACCTAGCCTATAGTCTTGTAGACACGTGTAAATAGGTGTTATAGAGAGTGGATGGGAGAGAGTCCCACACTGATCATGTCTCATAGAAACTATTTCTATATTTTCTCTCACTTTCCCCTACCCCTCCACACGTGCCCCCACAGGCCTTAATGGCCACTGAATTATTTCTAATCAATGTCCCTGTTCTTTCTCTCTTGCCAGAAGGAGGGACATGTGAAGTGATCGCCGCGCACAGATGTTGTAATAAGAATCGCATCGAGGAGCGGTCGCAAACAGTCAAGTGTTCCTGTCTACCTGGAAAAGTGGCTGGCACGACAAGAAACAGACCTTCCTGTGTCGATGGTAAGTAGCTGGTTTTACATCTCTCTTTAGGTGTTTATCTAGGTGTTCACTGTCTGTAATATACATATTTTCTTTGTTTCACCTATGCATGGTCCGGGATAATGAACAAGGTGCATCCAAAGCCCTGGAAGGTTGTACAAATGCCAGTCTTCAGCATAGTTAGAATTCTTGTTTCTCTGGTTGTGTGACTTTCACATAGCTTATTTTAATGTTTTTGAGAGAAGATTAAGGTAAAATAATTTCTCAAGAAATTGGAGGGTCCAGCTCATTTGGGAAGTGATTTTGGATTGAGGTTTTAAATAATGATGATGGTGTCAGTGGTACTAAAGACCTAACATTTATTCAGTGCATATTTGGTGAGCATTTACTCTGTGCCGGACTCTGCTCTGGGTGCCTCACATACATTCATAAACAAATAGAGGTGCTCTGGATGTTCGCCATGTGCCAAGCACTGTCCTAAACCCTTCTCACACATTGTTTTATTTACTCCTCCCAACAATCCTAGAACAGTTACCTATTGCTGTGTCACAAATGACCCCCAACAACGCAGCAGCTTGAAACAGCAGCCATTCTCTCATAGCTCCTGTGGGTCAGGAATTCCACTTAGCTGAGTGTGTTTGGCTCTGGGTCTCTCACGCAGTTGCAGTCAAGATCTAAAGGCTTGACTGGTGCTGGAGGACAGTTTCAAGATGGCTCGCTCACATGGCTGTGGGCAGGTGGACTCAATTCCTTGCTGTGTGGACCACTCCGTAGGAGCTCAGTGTCCTCGCAGGGTGGCAGCTGGCTTCACCCAGAGTGAATAATCCACGAGAACAATATAGAAGCCACAGTGACCTTCTTTTTTATAATCTAGCCTCAGAAGTTATACTTCACTGTTTCCACAACAACCTGTTGGTTATTTCAATCATCACCAGTCAGTGTGGGAGTGACCTATAAGGACTTGAAGGCCGGAAGACAGGGATCATTGCAGCAGATACGCCTTTCCTTCCATTTTAAACATGAAGAAACTGAGGCTCAGAAGGGTTATGTAACGTTCCATTGGTTCCATGGATGACATGGTTGACAAGCTGTAGCTTGACTGACTCTTAGGCCCAGACTAACTGACTGTAATACCAAGTCTTGACCACCATCTTTAAAACAACTTTATATGTGTTAATAGTGAGTCCACGGTTCAGAAGGACCACAAGTATCTCTCCCCGTCATTATCTTTCATAATTTTAGAGCCAGGTATAAGGTGAGATTCAAATTCTTCAGCAAGAAAATCAAGACTCTGATTTTCAGTGAGAAAATCAGGACTCAAGTGAGTCACTTGCTCAGGGTCACACAGTAGCAAATAGAACCTGAATCTCTTGGCTCAGGATCCATCATTCTACCTCTAGAAACAGATGGAGCAGGACACCTTCTAGATTGGCTTGTGTTGTATATTTCCATTATGAAGTATGGTAGATTAGAAAGAGAAACACACTAAAGCCTGACCAAGTAAAGTTATTTTTTTTAAGAAAATAGAATCCTGGGAGTCTAGTTACCAGAAACCTCATGGAATTCACAAATTCTTTCAGCATCAGCCATCTTGCTTTCTTTGTTCATGGGACACAGTACTTCTGATCTCTATTGCCCTCATTCTCCTCTGTGCAGACTGGTTCCCTTTTCCAAGATTTTAGCTTTTTTTTTTTTAATGTTTTTTTATTATATTGTTAGTCACCATACAGTACATCCCTGGTTTCTGATGTAAAGTTCGATGATTCATTAGTTGCGTATAACACCCAGTGCACCATGCAATACGTGCGCTCCTTACTACCCATCACCAGTCTATCCCATTCCCCCACCCCCCTCTCCTCTGAAACCCTCAGTTTGTTTCTCAGAGTCCATAGTCTCTCATGCTTCATTCCCCCTTCTGATTACCCCCCCCTTTCTTTATCCCTTTCTTCCCCTACCCATCTTCCTAGTTCTTATGTTCCATAGATGAGAGAAATCATATGATAATTGTCTTTCTCTGCTTGACTTATTTCACTTAGCATTATCTCCTCCAGTGCTGTCCATGTTGCAGCAAATGTTGAGAATTCATTCTTTCTGATAGCTGAGTAATATTCCATTGTATATATGGACCACAACTTCTTAATCCAGTCATCTGATGAAGGGCATCTCGGTTCCTTCCACGATTTAGCTATTGTGGACAATGCTGCTATGAACATTGGGGTACATATGGCCCTTCTCTTCACTACGTCTGTACCTTTGGGGTAAATACCCAGTAGTGCAATGGCTGGGTCATAGGGTAGCTCAATTTTTAACTTTTTAAGGGATCTCCACACTGTTTTCCAGAGTGGCTGTACCAACTTGCATTCCCACCAACAATGTAGGAGGGATCCCCTTTCTCCACATCCTCTCCAGCAATTGTTGTTTCTTGCCTTGTCCATTTTTGCCATTCTAACTGGCGAAAGGTGGTATCTTAGTGTGGTTTTGATTTGAATTTCCCTGATGGCTAATGATTTTGAACATTTTTTCATGTGTCTGTTAGCCATTTGTAAGTCATCTTTGGAAAAGTGTCTGTTCATATCTTCTGCCCATTTTATGATTTGTTTATTTGTTTCTCACATATTGAGTTTGAGAAGTTCTTTGTAGATCTTGGATACCAGTCTTTTATCTGTAGCATCATTTGCAAATATCTTCTCCCATTCCGTGGGCTGCCTCTTAGTTTTTGTGACTGTTTCCTTGGCTGTGCAGAAGCTTTTTCTCTTGATGAAGTCCCACAAGTTCATTTTATCTTTTGTTTCTCTTGCCTTTGGTGATGTGTCATGAAAAAGGTTGCTTTGGCCGATGTCGTAGAGGTTGCTGCCTATGTTCTCCTCTAGGATTTTGATGGATTCCTGTCTCACATCGAGGTCTTTTGTCCATTTGGAGTTTATCTTTGTGTATGGTGTGAGAGAGTGGTCAAGTTTCATTCTTTTGCATGTAGCTGTCCAATTTTCCCAGCACCATTTATTGAAGAGATTGTCTTTTTTCCACTGGATGTTTTCTCCTGCTTTGTCAAAGATTAGTTGCCCAAAGAGCCAAGGGTCCATTTCTGGGTTCTCTTCTGTTCCATTGGTCTATGTGTCTGTTTTGTGTCAGTACCATGCTGTCTTTGTGATCACAGCTTTGTAGTACAGCTCGAAATCCGGCATTGTGATGCCCCCAGCTTTGTTTTTCCTTTTCAACAGTTCCTTGGCGATTCGGGGCCTTTTCTGGTTCCATACAAATTTAAGGACTATTTGTTCCAGTTCTTTGAAAAATGTCCTTGGTATTTTGATTGGGATAGCATTGAAAGCGTAGATTGCTCTGGGTAGCATGGACATTTTAACTATGTTAATTCTTCCGATCCATGAGCATGGAATATTTTTCCATCTTTTTGTGTCTTCCTCAATGTCTTTCAAGAGTGATTTATAGTTTCTATAATATAGATCCTTTACGTCTCTGGTTAAGTTAATTCCAAAGTAACGTATGGTTTTTGGTGCTATTGTAAATGGGATGCAAATATCATTCTCAATGGGGAAAAGCTGGAAGCCCACTCTCGCCACTATTATTCAACATAGTACTAGAAGTCCTTGCAACAGCAATCAGACAACAAAAAGGGATAAAAGGTATCCAAATCGGCAAAGAAGAAGTCAAACTGTCTCTCTTCGCAGATGACATGATACTCTATGTGGAAAACCCAAAAGAATCCACTCCCAAACTATTAGAAGTTATAGAGCAATTCAGTAATGTGGCAGGATACAAAATCAATGCTCAGAAATCAGTTGCATTTCTATACATGAATAATGAGACTGAACCAAGATTTTAGCTTATGAATCCCTATAACTTAGGGGCTAGTGTGAAGCTTTCATTTCCATGGTGCCAACTCCGATCTCATATGGCATCACAATACAGCCCAAACATATGTGACTTGCTTCCTGTGTTTTAAATGTATTCTCCAAAAAGACCAAATATGACTGCTCAGCTTGAGTCACACGTTAAACTTTGCCCAATCAACCACAGCCAGAGAGCTGTACATGGGGCCTGTACAGCTGCCCATTGTGTACCATGGTATGGTCAAGCTTATTTTTCTAAAGGATGTGAAAAAGCCAAGTTTGGGAATATCCTATGGTCAGTAAATTCTCCCTTAGTGCATTGTCAGGGGTCATTTGGCACTATCTGGAGCATTTTTGGTCTAGACATCTCTTGCAATTAGGGGAATACTATTCACATCTGGTGGGTAAAGGCCAGGAACCCTACGAAACACCCTAATGCCCAGGATAGCCCCCACAGCAAAGTATTACCCAGCCCCACATGCCAGTGGAGCTGAGGCCGAAAACTTGCTCTCTGGTTATTTATTTGTTCCAGATCACAGTCGACATGGTAAGGCACGTCCAGTGTAGGAAACGCAAATAGTTAGGCTAGAACTGCCACTTCGCTCACTTGCAGGAGGAAGCTCTTGGCCCTTGAAGCCAACAAACATTATAAAGCCATGATAGTTTCGCAAGTTGTCTGCCAAAGAAAGCCTCGAGTCTGTTAATTATGAATCTCCATTTTGTTTCCAGTTCATTTTTATCTCTAATGATCTAGAAATAGCATTGCCTTCAGGATTTGGACGTAAAACACAAAGAGCAATAATACATTGTTTATTCTGGCAGAGGGGAAAATGGCAGCTGGCCCCAAGTTTCTATTGGAAGTTAAACCACATAGTGGGAATATTCTCTCAGAACAAGTTTGTTTGACTTTGGAAACTGTGAATCCTTCAGTGTGGTAGGTTCAGGCAAGAGGGCTGTTAGTCTCTTCCAAGCAAAAGTCAGTAAATTACAGGGTATTCTATAGTGTCAACCTGATGGTGTACAGTTTCTAGAGCATTCTACTCTTCTAAAATCCTTTTTTTTTTTTAAAGATTTTATTTATTTATTTGACAGAGATAGAGACAGCCAGTGAGAGAGGGAACACAAGCAGGGGGAGTGGGAGAGGAAGAAGCAGGCTCATAGCGGAGGAGCCTGACGTGGGGCTCGATCCCATAATGCCGGGATCACGCCCTGAGCCGAAGGCAGACGCTTAACCGCTGTGCCACCCAGGCGCCCCAACTCTTCTAAAATCCTTGAATCCACTGGCATGCATGAGAAAATCTCCGTGTTGCTGTGATCAAAATTGTTTTTATGGCCCAAAGCCCCACATGTGAATGAAAAATGAAGCATAGATATAAATTAATAATTCCAGTGTAGTTATTAAGATCACGAACTGTGCAATTAGACAGACATGAGTGGAACTCATCTATACCAGTTCCTAATAGAATTACCTTGGGCAAGTCACATATGCTGTTTAATTTGTTCCTTGGCTGTGAAATGGAGATGATAATTATTCCAACTTGTAGTGAGGATTAAGGAAGTCATGTGTACAGTGTGTTTTGCGTCATGTCTGGTTCCCATTAAATACTCGCTAATGTTGGTGTCTCTTTCCTATGTTACTCGTAAGTGTGGGTAATGCTTAGAAAGGCACACTGTTTTACAAAGTTTTGTTGCATTTTAATTGAACACAGTGGTATTTTAACTACCATCTTTTCCTGGAACTGCTTCTAACTAATTATCATGGATATCACTAACACTGGTGAGTCATCTTCAGGAATGCATGTTTCTTATAGGAATTTTGAAAACTACAGAAATAATCCATACATTAAAGTCACACATGATATCATTGCTCAGAGATTATCATTACTTTGTAAGAAAACATGTACATGTCCATTTAGGCTTAATCCATCATTAAAAAGAAACTCACATGGTAGGTATTTTATTGAACTGAAATGTCATAGTACTGTTTTATCGACAGCTTTTTTCATTTACCATGTGGCACACATTCCACAATTTAAAACATATTCTTCAAAAACATTGTTAATAGCTACGTAGGGTTTCAGGGGTGGATACACTTCCATTTATCTAACTATTTCCTCTACTTGGACACATTTATAGTGTTTCGTGCATTTCCCTTTCTAAGCCTAAAAATGGATAGAAACCAGCTTCTCTCCATGACAGCAATTGACGATCCATACACCATATTTGTCCTGACTTTATCCTGTTGTACATAGCGCATCTCCCATGTCAGTGTTCCAATTGCTGTTATTTACTTGCCTCTGAAATTACAGGTCACTTGCCTTCCACAGTGTTTTCAAAATTGGAGAAACAGCTATGATTTTAGAATAAGCATATATTCTATTATTTTAAGATTCAAAATCAGAGACCAGATGACTTACAATGGGACAAAAATTTTGCAGTGTAATCTTAGCAACTTATCCCAAAGTAGAACACCAGGATATTGGGAGAAATTTTTAAAGAGTGGGCTTTGAGTTTAAAAATGATCTTTCAGGGACGCCTGGGTGGCACAGCGGTTAATCCTCTGCCTTCGGCTCAGGGCGTGATTCCGGTGTTACGGGATCGAGTCCCACATCAGGCTCTTCCGCTATGAGCCTGCTTCTTCCTCTCCCACTCCCCCTGCTTGCATTCCCTCTCTCGCTGGCTGTCTCTCTCTGTCGAATAAATAAATAAAATCTTTAAAAAAAATAAAATAAAATAAAAATGATCTTTCATTGTCTAATAAGTGAAAATACCAAAAGGAGCACGCAACAGCATAAATTTTGTGATAGGTAGTTATAACTATTTTGAAAAGCGCTATACCGTTGCATATGTGCCCAGCACTATTCTGACCAGATACTAACTCATCGCACGGAGTCACAGCGTCTGGTGTTTTGTTAATTATTCTCTAATCCAGAAGGAGGGCTCCTTCCTTACTATCTTTGATAAAATGATGGCCAAAATGTTCTTGAAGGCTCACCCCGTACCCCTCTTTGAGGTCCTGCAAGCCTGTACATTCATTTAATTCTAATCCTAACTCCCAAAAGCATCTCCTATTATTCCATTTTGCCAGTCAGAAAATTGCCGCATAGGAATTTTGTGACTTGCTCAAAATCACGCAGCCAGTAGTGGCAAAGCCAAAAGTCCAGTCTGGGCTATCTGACTCCAGGGTCCTATTTACCAAGCGGGGGCAGACGAGGATGTAGCAAAAATACACATTCTATTCCAAAGCCTTTCGTGTAAGATAACAAAATCCCTGGGTGAGAAGGTGGAGAAAGTCCAACTGTGTGCATATTTTGAGAAACATCCGGTCTCGCAAGCCATACCTGCCCCTTCCCTTTCTGTGTTAGAGAGGACTGATTAATTGCCCTTTCTGAGGTCATGGACATGGAGTAATTAGAAGCATAATGGTTTCCATTATATAGAATGACTGAAGCGTCATTGTTGAAGGCATGGGGGGGGATAAAATGACTGTTTTATGGAGAAATTCTCATGCCGGTTTCTCTATTTAGGATTTTATTATCATGCAATTTATGTCTATTTGTGACTTAGACAAATATGTGAAAAGCATCCTTATAAGTACTGGTTGGTAGAGAAGTTCTTTGGGATTTGAGCATCACTCTAATTAAGAAAAGTCTACGTGATAAGTTCATAGGCCTTTCCTTTTCATTCAGTGTAAATTCTCATCATTTCTCTGATGGATTGCTTCAAACATTACCTGGTGTTCCTGTCTTTTTTATACTGGACACCAGCCAAAAGTGACTACTTTACATCACAGAACTTCTTAATGTTCACAACTATGGAAATCCCACATTTTTTGTTTGTCACTAGGATTAGTGTACAGGTAATATAATGAAAAAATCCTCATTCTCCGGCCTATTTCTGTGAAGACGAAACCCCACCATATAAGAGGATGTTTTGTTCTTGACTCATCATACATAGCCTATAAGGTAAGCAAGCAAGATACACAGAGACTCAGACCCAGAAAAACAGACTTACAAGGAAGAAGACAGACAGTGAGACAGGATATACAAAGAGAAACAAGGAGAGGCAGTTCAGAGAAAAAGAGCGATCAAAGAGAGATGAGACAATGAATGCTTAAAAGGTATATTAAAGGTATCTATCTATATAATGGCTTCATTTATTTTTTTTCCAAACAATTGTTTGTATTCACTTTCACAGTTTATAACTAATTTTAACAAAATAAGATTTTCTTGGTAGATTGAGACTTGGGATTTTTTTTTCAAGTTGCAGTATATGAGATTCCAGAACCCGAATATCTATACAAATTGCTTCTGGAAATTGCTCCTTTGGAAAATACATGATAAAATTTTCTTGCCCACATACCATCATATTCCCTAGAGATAGCCATGGTGGAGAAAAAAGTCTGAGAACTGAGGCAAATCTGAAATTCAGCAATAGTTTTCTATAGAATAGTATGAAATATATGAGAAATACTGCATATAATAGCCCCTTCTTAGCCTTCCAATATATGATTGCATATTAAAGGCTCTGAGAAGTTCTGCAGACAAGAAACTTGTTGAACATGGACCTATTATATCCCAGGCTTCTTTGACTAAAGAACCTTTTTCTCTGTAACCCTTACTTGTACCCTATAGACCCAAGGTTCCATTAAATGGACTTTGGGCCATGCTGGTATAACTATATGGACTATGTCTTTGTTTTTGTTTCCAGGAATGCACTTGAGGTCTTTTGAGACTGACTGATAATTCCTATGCCAATAGCTCAGTGTTTTTTCTTAAGACTGGCTAACCAAACATTGCACAGGGGGTTTTGGTAGTAATGTGATTTATAATATCTCCGTGACATGTCAGGCTCAACTGCAGTTTGGAAATCATCTAGGGACCTTCCAGAGCAAACACTGTATAAAAACACTTAGGCCCTTATTTTTATTCACAAATATTAGACATTTTAGAGGACAGGGAAGATGACCTATTTTGGTTCCACCATTTGTTACTTGTCCACACACAATGAAATACCAAGATAATGAATTGCTGTGGCGGATCAGGGATGCACGACACAGCAGCAGGGTCACTTCATTACCGTCTCTGTTCGATGTCTCCCTTGTTCTTTCAAGGCAAACTCTAGCTTGTTTAATAGACGGGATGGTGAGCTCCGTTGACTTCCTCAGGGGGCATTTCGGAAGAGAGATTCTATTGTTATTGAAGAGGGTCTCCTAGAGCATCACAAGTAAGATTGTGGCACATTCAGGCATAATTTCTGAATTAGATACAAATTTTCTTTTGCTCCCTTCCTTGGCACCTAATCCCACCAGGTATGTGAGGGATCCAAGTCTGCATTAGCAGAAGGAATGGGAAGAACTGACAAAGCTTTGCGTACTGTCTAATAAAGGCTCTGTCTCTATGTTTGTTCCTTTGCATAATAAAGAGAACAGGAATTCAGTCTTCAGATATTCCTATACTTCTGAAACTAAGAGTGGATGTCATTTATTTTTTTAAGTTTAAAGCAACAGTTGCCCACTGGCAGAAAGTACCTTCAGACCTATTCCTTAATAGGCCTATTCCTTGGCAGAGTAGTGAAAAAAATGGACTATGTGCCTTTGGATGGAATACTCCAGTATATACAGGCCTTGCCCCTTTCTATGACACATCTGGCTCTAGCCCATTCATGTGACCTGCCTGATCCCTAAAGATTGAGGAGTCCATGCCTCCTGGCTCAGAGTCATTTCCCTACTATTCTCAAGTTAGATTAAAAAATTAATGTTCTGGGAAAAAAATTACTTTTATATATATATAACCTGGCATAAATAGAAATGTACATACACAAAAAACAGCAAGAAAGGGAAATAAAGAGTAATTCTTATCCTCCCCTTTCCCCCTGATTCTCTCACATCTTCATTGCAGAAGCGATCACTGTCACCAGATTTGTGTGCGTCCTTCTGGAAAATATCCATGCACACACAGGATACACACACATGCAACCCGATCGATCAGAACGGTGTTATATAATTTAAAAAATGGCCTGAGCCTGTATTTTTTTGTTTTTTGCATAAGAAAATGGCTGGTAAACATGGGGAAAAAAAACGTTCAACATCACTCGGTTGAAGAACGGTAAATTAAACACTGAAATGTAATGTTTCATCAATCAAATAGGCAGAGATAAAAAGTTTGTAATACCCAGTATTAAGAAGGCAGGAGAGAAAAATTACATATAAATCATACTCGGTGATAAACAGCTTACAAACTCAATTAGTTAGCCACTTTTCTTTATTTGGTTCACCAAAAGAGAAGAAGATAAATAGGAAATTTTATAATGAGACTGGATGTTTGGGGAACGTAATACAAATTACATGCATTATTGCTGTGCACAGTGACTTTATTTAGGAATGATTCTTGTATACATAATGCCCTCCATTTCTTCAATAGGATCAGGTTCATGCATCTGGGTATTATCATCTAAGAAATTTTCTAACTGACCTCACTTCCGTGGCAAAACCCTATGTGAAAGTATGGTTAGTGCATGTACTTGGACATAAATATAGTAAGTCCCATTTTAATGTCAATTAATGTAGCCATCTGTGAGGTACAAAATTCTCTACACAGATATTCGTAGTGGTATGTATGTCGTGTGTGTGTGTGTGTGTGTGTGTGTGTGTGTGTGTGTGTGTGTAATCATGGTACAACACACCCCAGATTGTTGTCATCTTTCTAGTTGGGATGTACTTGGTTATACAGAATTCTCAATTCACTAAGGAAATTTCCCGAAAGTAGGTCCAAAGCCATTGGTTTCCACTATTTCCAAAAAGCTTAGGTGTTTTCAAATACCTGTTCTTGTCTGATATGAGAGCACTTTTAATCAATTCTTATTTTTTTTTTTGGAAAGGGGAAAAAATGTTCTAAATCTAAAGAGTCAGCTCCTCATCCCTTTCGCTGGGCTTCAGCCTAGATAAGGCAAGATTTCAGGGTCCTGTGTTATTAATGCACTGTCCATATGAATAACGAGCAAGCCTTGTGAATTATTTCACACTTCTAGGAAAATCTATGGCCCTGTCCTTCTGCAATAGCACTGGAAGCTGCTGAGGATATCAGTACCTCTCTTTGTGGAAGGTTCTGATAACTTCATCTAAGGATATGGTAAAACTTATGTCTCCTTCTGAAGCTTGTGTAGGAATTTATGCAGATGAATAATATTTTGAAAAATTAATGATGTATTTCTCAATCCACCCAAGCTACTGGGATTTTTGAGGGCCTACCCCCAACCCAAACAACAGAACATGAATCACCCACTAACCAGAGAATAGAGGCCCAAATATTTGGTGTTTAAGTTCAAAAGCCTTCCAAGACATGGAAGGGTTCATTTATTCCTGTCCCCAAAGTAATATGATGAGTCAGCTTAGGGAGGGAGAAAGTATGGAACACTGGGTAAGAAAAATGTGGTCCACTGGAGCAAAGGCTATCTGCCACTACCACCAGAGACATGTGTCACCCCCTGTAGACTCACCTAGCCAACCACCAGCCAAGAGAGCACTGTGCATGATAGCTCAACACACTCTCTTCATATCCTTTTGGTTGTCTTGCCAGGAAGACCATCCACAAACCGTAGCTAGGTGTTGTCCAACAGAAGTCAAAATCACCAGTGTCCTAAGGCCTCCTTAGGCTTCCATGCTGCAGAGGTGACCGCCAGGATGCTTATGAATTCTAGGAAGTGAGAGGAGAGACCTGGGTTCCCTCATGGGTGGAGGGGACATAGAAAGGAAATTTCATGTACCAACTACATAAGACTAGGTTTCTAACTGAGCTAGGACATTGGTGGGACATGCTCACCTTCCCCAACCTACCTATTTCACTTTAATCCTTGATATCATTTTGTACTTTTATTTTGCATCATTTATTTATTTTAATTTTGTTTCTTAAGTCATCTCTACACCCACTGTGGGCCTTGAACTCGTGACCCCGAGATTGAGAGTTACATGCTCTACCGACTGATCCAGGCAGGTGTCCCTCATTATTGCATCATTTAAAGAATTCAGTAGTAAATTCAATGGACTTGCATTCCATCCCAGCTAATATTACTTAGGGTGGTAAAATGATTGAATGGTTAACCAGCCATTCATTCAGAGTAAGGTCTCATTTCTTTAAATTTAGAATGGCCTGTATGTGCCTACTCAGAAGTTATCATTCATCATCTCCTTTGGTGCCTATACACCAGTTTTGCTTCATGCTGGGTACCTGTTCTCATCAACACTCTTCAGAGTGCAATGTATGTGTTCTGACTGCTCCACAGACCTACTCTGCTCCCCCAAATCTCTCCCTTTTCTTGGACCTCCTTATACCCCGAAACACAACAATATTGAAATTAGACTAATTAATAACCGTCCAATGACCTCTAAGTGTTCAAGCGAAAGGAAGAGTCACACATCTCTCACTTAAACTCAAGAGCTAGAAATGATTAAGCTTAGTGAGGAAGATGGGTCAAAAGCCAAGATAGGCAGAAAGCTAGACCTCTTGAATGAAATACTTAGCCAAGTTGTGAATGCAAAGGAAAAGTGCTTGAAGGAAATTAAAAGTGCTACTCCAGCAAACCCATGAACGATAAGAAAGCGGGACAGCCTTATTGCTGATATGGAGAGAGTTTGAGCAGTCTGGATAGAAGATCAAACCAGCCACAACATTCGCTTAAGTCTAAGTCTAATCCAGAGCAAGGCCATAACGCTTCAATTCTAGGAAGGCTGAGAGAGGTGGGGAAGCTACAGAAGAAAAATTAGAAGCCATCAGAGGTTGGTTCATGCAGTTTAATGAAAGAAGCCGTCTCCATAACATAAAAATGCAAAGTGAAGCAGCACGTGCTGATGTAGAGCTGCAGCAAGTTCTCCAGAAGATCTGGCAAAGATCACTAACGAAGGTGGCTACGTTAAACAGCAGATTTTCAATGTAGCTCAAACAGCCTTCTGTTAAAAGAAAATGCTATCTAGGGGGCGCCTGGGTGGCACAGCGGTTGAGTGTCTGCCTTCTGCTCAGGGCGTGATCCCAGCATTATGGGATCGAGCCCCACATCAGGCTCCTCCGCTGGGAGCCTGCTTCTTCCTCTCCCACTCCCCCTGCTTGTGTTCCTTCTCTCGCTGGCTGTCTCTATCTCTGTCGAATAAATAAATAAAATCTTCAAAAAAAAAAAAAAAAAGAAGAAGAAGATGCTATCTAGGACTACCATAGCTTGAGAGGAGAACTCGATACCTGCTTTTAATGCTTCAAAGGACAGGCTGATGGTCTGGTTAGGGGCTAATGCAGCTGGTGACTTTACGTTGAAGCCAGTGCTCATTTACCATTTCAAAAATCCTAGGGCCCTTAACAATTATGCTCAGTCTCCCAGTGATCTATAATTCCACAACTGGGTATTTGCCCAAATCAAAATACCAAAACAGTGATTCGAAAACATATATGCAGTCCTATGTTTATGGCAGCATTATTTACAATAGTCAAATAATGGAAGCAGCCCAAGTGTCCATCAATTGATGAATGGATAAAGAAAATGAGTTTATATTTATAATGGAATGTTATTCCACCATTAAAAAGAATAAAATCTTGCCATTTATAATGACATGAATAGAGCTCGAGGTTAATATTAAGTGAAATAAGTCAGAGAAAGACAAGTACCATTTGATTTCACTCATATGTGAAATTTAAGAAACAAAACAAAGGCGGGAACAAAAGAGAGAGAGAGAAACCAAGAAATGAACTCTTAACTACAGAGAACAAACTGATGGTTACCAGAAGGGAGGTAGGTGAGGGGATGAGTGAAATAGGTGAAGGGGATTAAGAGTACACTTAACAGAATGAGCGCTGAGTAATGTATAGAATTGTTGAGTCACTATATTGTATATCTGAAATTAATATAACACTGTATGTTAACTATACTGGAATTAAAATTTAAAAACTTTTAAAAATTATGTTAAATCTACTCTCTCTTTGTTCTAGAAATGGAACAACAATGCTTGAATGTCAGCACATCTGTTTGCCACATATTATTGAATATTTTAAGCTCACTGTTGAGACCTACTGCTGTAATAAAAGATTTTTTTCCCAAAATACTGCTCACTGTAAGGCACCTGATGGTCCGCACTCTGACGGCAGTGTAGAGTGAGATTAATGTTGGGTCTGTACCTGCTAACACAAACATCCATTCTGCAGCCCATGGGTCAAGGAGTAATTTTGACTTTCCAATCTTATTTAAGAAACATATGGCTATGGCTGCCATAGATAGTGATTTCTCTGATAGATCTGGGCAAAGTAAATTGAGAACCTTCTGGAAATGATTTACCACTTTAAATGCCATTAAGAACATTTGTGATTCATGGGAGGAGGTCAGCATACCACCATAATGGGAGTTTGGAAGAAGTTGATTCCAACCCTCATGAAAGACTTGGTGGGGTTCAAGTTGTCAGTGAAGGTAGGAATTGCAAATGTGGTAGAAATAACTGGAAATCTAGAATTAGAAGTGGAGCCTGACGGTGGGACTGAATTGCTAAAATCTCATGAGAACACTTGAACAAGATGAGGAGTTTCTTCTTATGGAGGAACAAAAAAAAAGGCGGGGGGGCTTCTTGAGGTGAAATCTACTTCTCGTGAAAATGCTATGAAGACTGTTGACATGACAAAAAGAATTTCGAGTATTACATCAACTTAGAGGCAGGGTTTGAGAGAATTGACTCTAATTTTGAAAGAAGTTCTACTGTGGGTGAAATCACTCGTGAAAGGAAGAGTCCATCAATGCAGCAAATTTCTTGTCATCTTACTTCGAGAAATTGCCACCACCACCCTAACCTTCAGCAACCACCACCCTGATCAGTCAGCAGCCACCAACAGGGAGCCAAGACCCTCTACCAGCAGCAAGATTACAACTCCCTGAAAACTCCCATGATGGGTAGCATTTTTTAGCCATAAAGCATTTTTAAATTAAGGCATGTGCATTGTTTTTTAGACATAATGCTATTGCACACTTAATAGACTACAGTATAATATAAACATAACTTTTATATGCACTGGGAAACCAAAAACATTATTTGACCTGCCTTATTGCGATACTGCTTTATTGTGGTGGTCTGGAATTGCACCTGCAACATTTCTGAAATATGTCTGTAATACTTTATGTAACTCTTACAACAGCAGCCTTGTAAGATGGTTACTATTCTTATCCCCAGTTTATTGAGGAGGAACTGGATGCCTTAAAGAAGTTAACTCATTTCTTCCAAGACATGGCGGCAGGAGATCCGGGACCCCAAATGAGGAGCTGCTAGAAATGACAGGTAGAAGATTGCCTGAGAAGCATGGGGAGCAAAGGTTCAGAGTATCTGCTCACTTCTGCATTCCCTTCCTTGGAGAACGACACCACCATTCAGGCATGCTCCGATTTCACTGAAGCATCCCCTCCAGCACACACTATTATCCTTCATATACCCTGCATCTCACATCCTTCAATTCCGCACCGTTCCCTAATGAAATGCCATAATCGAGACTCTTCTATTGACCCTGATTAATGTGCGCTCAACACCCATACCCTGCATTGCCCAATGCTGACTTTGTTACCCAGCTTGAACTACCAGCTCCATGGGTCCTCCCTCAAACTGCCACACTCAAAACTAACAGATGCGCTCCTCCGCATCCCTGAAGTCTCCTGTGCACCGTTTACCATAACTTACCGTATTGCACTCTATGCTTCTGTGGACTTGCCATCTTCTCTTAGAGAGACTCGCCCATTCACTCAACAACTATTTTCAGCACATCGACTGCATCCTAGGAATTATGCCAAATGCTTGGTCACATCATGATGAACACAGCCCTTGCCTACAATCCAGCAGGGAAACACACCTCAGTCTAATCATACATAAACATGTTCCAAGCAGAAACTGCATGTTCAGAAGGAAAAGAACTCAGTCCTTGGAGAGGGTGTTCTCACAAAGAATCCAAAGGAGGCCAGAAAGCCGAGACTTCTGTGAAAAAGTGACAGGAATTTGGAGATGGGAGGTATGACTCAAGCTAGCTGGGTGAAGAGCTTTCCAGGCAGAGAGCCAGCATGGGCAAAAGCCTTGGGTTTTGATCAGGAACTTCAGAGAAAGCCATTGTGGCTGAAACCCAAAGAACAGTAAGATCATATGCGAGAGGAGGCAGAAAAGATAGGCGGAGCCAAACGGTAATGTTATAATTGAGCTGTGCCTCTCCCGTTCCTAATACAGTTCTTTTTTGTTTAATTTGAATATAGTTGACACACAATGTTACATTAGTTTCAGGTGTACAACATAGTGATTCATCACGTTTATATGTTATCCTAAAATAATTCTTAAAACTGAAATGTGCTAATCAAATTCTTAGAGAAGGCAGCAATGTGGTGTCTGTTGTGGGAAATTGGATGGTAAAGGCAACCTGGAATTTTGTGCATGAGGAGATGGCATTGAGAGCCCTCTACTGAGATAAAAACCTCCTACTGTATACGTCTGACATCATGTTGCAAAACCTCGATACTCACACTTCAAACAATGGCAAAGCAAGGCAAATCAAATTGCCTTTTTGATATTGCCGCCTTCCTCCCACGCTGTAATCCACAGTGCTGCTGTCACCTGAATGTCTCACCCTCTCTCTGTTCCCAACCTCTCATGCTGCTGAAAGAATTCTCATAACCACCCCCAAATCAAGCAAACAAAAGCTTCTGATAGAAATTTTCAGTCGCTGCTTTTCCATTCTATTGTCTGGCATTAGATAGCATTTTAACTAGTAGTTTCTTTATACCAGGAGAGGCGTTAGGGCAAAGGGTTTATAATTAGGGATATATTTAAACATGGTAGCTAACTACAGGCTCGTGTCAGTTTATTTTCTTCCTGACTAACTTGTATCTTCTTTGACTCCATTTCCTTATGAATTGGTAATGCTGTATTCTATGTAGTCAGAAAAAAAAAAAAGTCTCTAAAATACCTGTACCAAAGGATGCCTGACCACCCTGTTCCTAAAATCTGGGACAGTGTGTAAACTTTAAATGGGTATCAGGCATTAATGAGTCTATTGGGTGAAGAAGAAGATTGTGGAGAAACTATTGTTTCTCACATTACCCAGTTCTGCTCCCTTCAAGCTATTCAAGCACATGCTTTTGAGAAACAATGTAATAAAGCCACACATACACTATAAAAATTCTTTACTGTACTTAACGGCCCTTGTAGGAAAATTATACTAATAACTACACAAATTGAAGGTGGTTGAGCACTATGTGTCAGACACCCCCCTGAGAACGCTAACATTTTCACATCACATCTCACAATATGAAATGGGTACTGTTACTATTGTCCCCATTTTGCCAACAAGGAAATCGAGGCTCAGAGCAAGAAGGGGTTTGCCAAATGTCACACAGCTTCCAGACAGTAGAGCCAGGATTTAATCTTGGACAGTCTGATAACAGCACCCAAATAAGATGTTAAGACTACATTAGTTCCCAAACAGACAGATGAAGCATTTCTGTGGCAAGACAGAATTGTGGCAATTGGCACCCATACCAGTGTGGATTTCAACCCTAGTTTTGCCCCTGATGAGTCAGCTTTCCTTCAGCTTGTTATTCTCCTGGATCTGCAGTTTCCTCATCTGTTAAACAGGGATGGAAAAAAAGTGCAATGTCAAAGATCTGATGAGAATATCAAATGAGATAATTCATAGAAACCACAAATCCGTAATACAATCTCCAGGCATTTCGTGAGTCCTCAATTATATTAGCCTTAATAAGCTCATGATTATTTTAAGAACACAATATTAAATTTATAGTTTCACTAATGAGTGTGCATCTAGATTTTGAGAAACCCTGAGTCAGAACTGCAGTTTTGATTGAAATACCAATAGTTATATACCTCTTCCTCATTTGATCACCTCCAACCATGAAACAAGGCTTTTGAGCTTCTAAAAATGTGTGCACAGAAACAAAAGCTGGTCAGATAATGACACAGAAGCCTGTCTCCAGAGGAGCATGAAGAGAGGAGGCCAGCTGAATGTGGTGGTTGTTTTCCATTCAGAAGGGAAGATATTGAGGACATCCTCTTCCAATCCCAGTCCAAGTAGGAGAAAACATCATTTTCCAAGTGCCTGTTGGTACATATAAGCATCTCTGAGATAAAAGATCTCAATAGACACGATCAGTTTCAGAAAGGAGCAGGGAGGGTGCATTCCGTCAAAGACAAGGTTCATTAGGTGTAGATTGACTTAGCCTTCACTTTGTTTTTTTCTCAGCATTCTCTTCTCCCTATAGACACTCTGTCTAGGTGACTTCATTCATTCACTCTTGTGGTTTCGGAAACTTAGATAGTTGCTATCTAACCTAATCCATTCTTCCAAACTCCAGGCCCTTTGTTCAGGCAATTACTAGACATCACCATTCGCATTTCTCAGAGACACCCCAATTCAATATGCTCAAAATGGAGCACATGTTTCTATCGGCCTAGTGATGCAAGCATGATCCCCACACCTGCATGGCAATGGACTGAATGTTTACGTCCCCCCAAAGTTCATACGTTGAAATTATAAGCCCCAAGGCAATGGTATTAGGAGGTAGGACTTTGGGGAGATAATTAGGTCATGAGGGTGGAGCCTTCACAGTAAGATTAGTGTCCTTATGAAAGAGGCCCCAGAGAGACCCCCAATTCCTTATACCATGTAAGGATACAAGTTGACCATCTGCAACCTGGAAAAGGACCTTCACCCGAACATGACCAATGCGGCACCCCGATCTTGGACTTCCAGGTTCTGAAACAGTGAGAAATGAATTTCTGGTTGTAAGTTACCCCATCTATGGTGTTTTATTATAACAGCCTGTAAGAATTAAGGCTTGCATCTACTCCTTATTCAAGCCAGCCTCTTGGGAAACATGTTTGCTTTTTCTCACTTCCTCATGGCCCACATCCACTCTACTAGACTTCCTTGATTCTACTGCCTAAAGATCTCTCCAGTCTTTTCCCTTTTTTCCATTCCCACTTCTAACAACCAGGCTCAGGCCATGGTCATCCTTTGCCTTGATTATTGAAAGGTCTTCTTTCTTATTGCCTGAAGGCTCTATCATACATGGCCTTCCGTAACTAATGTAATTCCTCCTGTTGCATGCCACCGGTGTGGTTTATTCTTCACCTTTTGTAACATAAGTCCCACTGTAAGTTGCATGTCAATATTATCTTCACGGCTATACAACGGATGCTGCATGAAGGTCTCGTTCAGCCTCTACTACAGTCCCCAGCACAATGCCTGGAGTAGGTGCTCAAATAATGTGTGACTTTTGCACCCAGGTAGTGGGGTAAGACAGATTTGTGTCTCTCCTATGATTCTAATCCTCAGTTTCCACATTCCTGAAAACAGGCATTACACTGAGACAACTTCATGGTGTGATCACGAGGATGGATTGAGGAAGGGCATGCTCACCACTTAACACAGTTATTCCCAATAAATATTAGTTCTAAGAGCAGAGAAGATTTGTAGAGAATAAAGATCCCCCCAACTCTGGTGGACTATCTGTGGGGCTTTCTCCTGTTAATATGGAGTTGAAATAAAGCCAACACAGTGATTTTCAGACTTATGCTTGAGTATGTGTGGTTTGGACATTCTTTTGGCCTCCATATTCTACAAATTCAACTGAAGTGTTGTACTCCTTTGATTTTTCGCCATGATGAGAGCAGAGGAAAGATGAATCCTTGTACTTGCTGGGGGCAATCAAATTCAGGTGGTTTTTAACTTCATGATAGGGATAATCACTACCAACAAGACTAAATTGACAGCTAACTCTTTCAAATATTTACTCAACCCAAAATAAATAAACTTGAGTTTGTATGTTGTGTTCATATTATATTGCTGGTGTTGTGTGCTGTCGTAACTTGGGATGCTTTGCACTAAGTTAGCTTTTGCATCAATTAAAGGATGGTGTTCTGTGGAAGGTTAGCCTATTCCTTGCTTCTGTGCTTCCCATATAAATGCAGCTTCTTCTAGCTACGCACTTACTATCAGCAGCACTTGTTAGAAGACAGTGTAAATATTCTCCACAATTTATCCATAGAAATTCATCAGATTCTGCACTTAAAATGATTGTTTTTAAAGTACGTTAAAGAGCTTGACATTACTTACCCCTTCCCTTATGTTTATATGGTGAGAACTTTTTGTTCCATTTTAAGACAAACAAAAAGACCTCAAGCAGAAATATATTCCATCCCTGGCCCTTCCTGTGTTCCAATGGAGACAAAACATATGTAAGGATGAAGTTTACACAGGACTTTTGATCAAAGGTAGAATTATTTTGTGTACTCAATGATTATTCAGACAGGTAAACTCTACAAATGGCCTTGCAGCCTGCTGGCTGACTGACTGACATATAGAATTTTAGTGTATCTTTTAGATTTAACACCATTTTTCTTCAACCTGTCATTTTTGATGATTTCATCTTGCAGGATCTGTAGAATTCAAGGGAAAAGGGCTTCATACTACCTCCTGTGTAAACCAAAAATGATACATAATATGGGCCAAGAAAATGCCCAAATCAGAAGGCCTATTCCATACATACTGACTCATCCTCTCTGATCTTAAGCATCAGAGAGAGAGTAAGTGATAGGACATGGACCCTGCTTTAAAGACTGAGATCCAGGGGAGACAACAATAAAGGGGTGATTTCAAAATTGTGTGATTTGTGCTGTGATGGGGATTGGCTCAGCGTACTCTGAGAACAGAGATGAGTGTCTTAACCCATGGTGGGGAAGGCTCTGGATAATTTCCCAGCAGAAGTGACATTCACCCTGAGACCCCAAGCATCTAGGTAAGATTATGTGAAAGAATGTTTAAGGCAGAAAGAACTGCACAGGCAGAAGTCTGGAGTCAAGAAGGGGTCTGATGAATCCAAGGATCTGACAGCAGTTAGGCGTGCCTGGGGAGAGAAGAACATAGATTAGGTGTGGAAAGAAGTGAGACCAGAGTGGTCACTGAAGTGAGCTCATGCAGCACCCTAGCAGCCATGCTAAAGTGGTGGCATTCTGTCCAAAACGGATGGAGTCGGGCTCTAAAGGATTTCGTGCCCGCACATGATGCAGTTAGAGGGATCTCAGAGTCTATCATTAGCTAGCAAAGGAATTAAAGAAATGGTTTCTACTAGAACTGCTCTTGATTGTGCCTGGGCCCGTATTTCTAACTGATAGAATAAACCCAAGAAAGGAATGCCAGAAAGGCTGCACATCAATTCTGATCTTTGGCTCAAAGCTCACTCAGCAAAGGTGCATCAAGTCTCTGCTGGTGAATTTCAGAGTGGAGATTACACAGGACAAAGTGACTTGCAGAGAAATCCTAGCATTTAACTAGACCAAGGACTGGAAAGCCCTGCCTTGTGCATCTTCAGAAGGTCGAGGATGGGATTCCAAGGTTCTTCAAGAAAACTTTTGGTAAGACTCCACGATTACTATGGCAAGGGGAGAGTTGGCTCCACTAAAGGAGCAGAAGTGATAAGGACTGGGATTATTGATGTTTTAACCATGGAAGAAAGAGACAACCCATTCTAGGAAGATTGAAGAATATTACGCATTGCTACTTAGCTGTACCTTAGAATCACCTATATATTCTTAAAAATACCAATGTCTTGACCACACCCCTAGGCATTTGTATTTAATTGGGCTGGGGCGGGGGTTGCTGGGCATTTGTATTTTCTTAAAGCTCCACAAGGGATATTAAATTGTAACCAGGTTCAAGAACCAAAGGTGTAGTGGCCAAAAACATGGGCTGTGGAATAAGGTGGTGTGAGTTGGAATTCCAGGTCTTTTTGGAAACAGAATTATTTTTGCTCTTTTAACTTTTCATTCGTGAACTTTCCATAATGCATTAAAGGTGGCTTATATATCCAACATAGACAAAACATCAACATGGAAAGAATAAAGCTCTTACTCCTCTGCCTTCAGTTTCCATATCTGTAAAATGGAAAAATAATAGTATCTACCTGATAGGATCAGCGCAAGGACTAAATGACTTAACAAGTAAGGTGATCTACAAACACCTGGCAGGTAAGAGCTAGATGAATATGAACTACTGTTCTTAACCCAGATGTAGTTAATAGGAGAAACAAGGATAGAGAGACAGAAATCACAAGGCATGTTTCAAGGGCACCAATTAGTTTGGCTGGTGCCTCGGGGAGTAATAGGAAAAAGCATTTAGAGAGGCAAGTTGGGGCCAAATTGCTTTCTTGAGTTCCAGGCTAATGTTCACATTTGAGCAAGTGTTCATTAATTGATCATCTAATAACGTGCTCCCCAAATGTGAGGCAAGCAGGTGTATATCGTACAAAACAGAATAAATTAAAGGGTGGCTCAGAGTCCATTCCAAAACTTGGGTTCTGATGTTTAACACAATGAGTTTAACGCAAATGTGGAACCAACAGATGTCTCTGTGAAAAGCCGAGATTAAATCAGCATAGAGCTTCGAAAATGAACAGCGAATTACTGGGTATTAATAATCCCTGGTGCTCAGGGAGACAGATGCTCATCTCTGTGACACCTTGGCTCTCATTCCCAGATAGAGCCAACTCCACGTCTGTTATCCAGATTCAGCCCACTTTATTAGGAACCTCTAAATGGTGCTGAAAGTGCTTTCTGTTCTTTTCATTTTTCATTTATGAATGTTCTGAAAAAGATGAAAGGTAATGTACAGGGATGCAGCCAACACAGCAGGGAAAGAGAAAATGTAACGTACACATGAAGAAAGTCAGGATCCAGGGAAAGCAAGCGTAGGAGACTTGAGAGGAGGCCAAGAGGGAAGTGAACACATCGAGAGAAGGTCAGAGGGACTATAAATACGCCAGCAGTGGGTTACAAATTGGCCTTAAGCCTTCTAAGCCTTGTAGGCAATGCAAAGAGGGAAACAAGATTGGTTACAAGATTGAGGAAGTTCCCAGCTTTATCCAGACAGTTTGGTTAGGAGAGGAGCAGCTATTTCTGGCACAGTAGCGAAGAGAAGCATCTCCAGGTTTGAATAAAGAGGATACTGTACAAAATAATATTACAGCACCCCCCCACACCCTAATAGAGTCTGTGACACATAGTGGCTGCTAATACAGAGTTCGTGAGTGAATGGAAGAAGAAAGGATGGGAGGACCTGTACTATCTATCCCCAAATTCATGGGATGCTTTGCCAACATTCCTTAGTGTGGGCTGATGGCCTCCCACAGTTCAATAAAAGTAGTTTAGTGGTTGTGTAATGCACAACGACCCGGTTCAGGCGTCAGTACTTGGCTAGTCTGACTGAAGCCAGAAATAGATTCAAGTCCTTAGGGAAGAGAACAGATTAACTATCCCACAAGCCAACTTTTCTCAAGACTGCTACCCTCCACCAGGCACCTCATAAGAATGGAGGGGCAGAAATTGGATGTTATACTCCTGTGTCACTCCAACTGCTTGATTCAATGGCTTAACATGACAGAAGTTTACTTCTTACCACACGAAAACTGATTCATGGATACCCGAATGGCAGGCTGTCTTCCTCCTTGTAGCTCTACCATGTATGGCTACCGGGAGCATCTACATCAAGTGAGAGACAGTAGAGAAGGCCCACCTACTTCTTATCCCCTTGGCCCAGAAATGGTCACATCACTTCTACTCACATTGTATTGGTGAGTGGCCCCCCTTTGTTGTAAGGAAACTGGAAAATAGAGTTTCTAGCAAGGCAAAGCAGCCTCTTCTTGGTGACATCTTTCCTTCATGAAAGAACATGGAGCTCTGGAAGGCAGCTAAGTGTCTCCTCAATACTTATCTCCAGCCACCAAGTATCTTGCCATACACGGAACACGCCCTTCCCTTCATCAGAAGAGTTAGCCCAAGGTCCAGAGTCTCCAGGTCGTTAGTAGTCTTGTCAAGTCTGGATGAGACTCCTCATTGTCTTGACTCCTAGAAACCACAACATGCCACCCATCCCAAATTAATAGGTGTTGAAGCAGGGATAGAAACAATGAAAAACTCCCTTTCAGGGTAGGAAAGAGCAGTCACCATTTCCTAACAAACTGAAATCCTGCCCTACAGGCATTGTATGGAAAAGACCCCGGTCCAAGTCCCTCCATGGCCCTGCTGTGCCCCATGGCAGGTTTTCCTCGTCCATCACCCCCCATGGCCTCATCTGAGTGGAGTGCCAGGCAGTGTGTCCTCTTGGAGGCTCTACAGCATTCACAGCATACACTTATTCATAGTAATTTGGGAACCCAAGTGTTGTTTCAAGCTCAGATGGCTAAATACTTTTTTTTTTTAATCTGAGCTTCTTGTTAGTGCAACATAGTTCTTTCAAACACTCAGAAAGCTACTAACCTATTTTCCTTCATAACCTCTACCTACCAGTAATCATTTCCAGTGTTATTTCTTGGAAACAATTATCAAGCTAACCAATCTACCTTCCTTCCTTCCTTCCTTCCTTCCTTCCTTCCTTCCTTCCTTCCTTCCTTCCTTCCTTCCTCCTTCCTTCTTTCTTTTCTTTCTTTTCTTTCTTTCTTTCTTTCTTTCTTTCTTTCTTTCTTTCTTTCTTTCTTTCTGAGAAAGGGAGAGAGTATGTGAGTGTGTGTTTGGGGGGGCAGAAGGAGAGAGAGTTTTAAGCAGACTCTATGCTGAGCAGGGAGCTCCACACAGGGCTTGATCTTGTGACCCTGAGATCATGACCTGAGCCGAAATGAAGAGTCAGATGTTTAACCGACTGAGCCACCCAGGCACCCCTCAAGTCTGTTTTAGGTCTTTGCTCTCTCAGCCTTGGATGACATGCATTATTTCCACCATGGGTGGTCACATGACCCTTTTTAAATGAAGGGAATCTGGGAAATACAGTCCTTGTTTGGGCTTTCTGTCATGATGTTATGCCATGGAAAGATACAACTCTTCAATGAAGAGCTGACCATTGAGCTGTATCTCCCTAAGAATATTTGTAGGAATATGAACACTCTGCTATGGGTGTGAAATGTAAATTGATGTTGCTGCTGCTAGCTCTTCTTTAAGATGAATTTGTGTTCAGTGCGCACCTTTACCATTTGCAATCCTCATAATCTCCAGCTTTACTCTACTACTTTTGAGCAACACCATTTTGTTATCTATAAAATATTCACAAGGTTATTGAATGATAAATTCATCTAATTTTACCAATAACTTCCCAGTAATTTAAAATGTGTGTGAAAAGTTATCTTGATAATTATAGTTACTATCTTTGTTTAGTTTTTGTCATAATCCAGTGGTAATTAGACAAGACGTGGACATGCTGGTATTTGCATCTTCAAGGCACTTCATACTTAACATACTTTCATTTTGAGCATTTTATTTCCTTTACTGGAAAACGTGCTGATTTACCAAGATACCTGCTTAGCAGATTATGTATAGTACATTGTCTATTTCCACCATTTCAAATTTTGCATTTTGGTAAAGTGATAGCAACCACTTCAGTCCAGTTGGAAGAAAGTCTTCTGACTGCACCAAACAGTGCATAAGTTGATCCCAATTTGTGTGGTGGTTGGCTGTGCACCTTTGTAGAATTTAGCACTGAAGGATTATCTGCTTTACAAGATTATTGTTTTAATCAGTCAGCAAATGAACAAATGATCTATGCAACGAAGTATGGGCAAACTAATTTTCTCAGAGGAATTCTCCACGGATAATTTATAGTGAACAAATATATAAATACTGATGCAGTTCCAGACATTAAAATTAGCATTCAGCATGAAATTTTTTGAAATGAGTTCTAGCTGTTAACTGGGTGGGAGGGAATTCTATCTGGATCAGACATATGGTCCCTGAGGCTAAAGCAGTGGTTCTCATGCATCAGAATTACCTAGAGGGCTTCTTAAAAGACAGATTTTTGGACCTCATCTTCAAGATTTCCGATTCTGTACATCTAGGCTCAGGAATGTGCATTTCTAAAGTCTCGTCAAGTGATGTTGCTGTTCTTGCTCTTGAGGTCTCACTCTGAAAACCACTACCCTAAAGCAGCGTTCGGCAAACTCCATCTTGCATCTTCGGTCTGACCTACCATCTGCTTTTGTAAATAAAGTTTTACTGGAACACAGCCACGATCACTTGTTTATTCATTGTCTGTGGCTGCTTTCACACTACAATGGAAGAGATGAATAGTTGTAAGAGAGACCATATGGCCTGCAAAGCCAAAAATATTTAATATCTGATCCTTGGCACAAGAATTTGCTGACCCCTGGCTAAAGAATAGGGAGTGAGTGTGTAAGAGAATGGGAAGAGACCTGGCCCCTTCCCTTCCGTCTCTACCTCATATAAAATCTCTTTATTGCCTTGGAATTAGGGATTACCTCTGTGCTCACCAACAGCACAGTCAATTGTAAAGACAAATCATTTATATATGCCTGTCATTAAAGAGCGAAAATTAAAAGGAATTGAATTACACACTTCAATACCCAATTTCTGCCAGATGGATAGAAGACTTACATCTAAAAAGAATCACAAAGTCAACTTTCATCTTAAACTCTTCACTCTTAGAAAAGACACAGTGGAAGCTTAATCTTTTGAGATGACAAAGGGGCTCAATGAGTGTGATGAATGGTTCACTGCCACGTCCATTTAATTAGACCTGCTCATCTGGACCTGAGGCATGAGTAACGAAACAAGGTGTCCATGGGACAGAAGCACATCATCTCAATGCTGTCGCTACTTGATGAAGTCGTCAGTGGAGTAGTCAGAAGAGAAGATCTGTGTCATTGTGCTGACTCCTTGGATCTGATCACTGTGCTTTACTTAGAGCCATCAATTATCTATCTGTTGCATTTTTTAGTTTATTCAACTGTAAAGAGTAAGCTGTCAGATTCTCTTGGGTGGTATTTGGTCATTTGTAGCCATTTGGATAAGAAATTTTAAAAGGATTTATATTGTATTGGGGTGACATCCTGTATTGGGGTGACAGCTTAGAAAAAAAAAAGGAAACTCACATTTGTCAAGTCTCCCTAACTATGCCATGTAGTGTTCTTATATGGATGCTTATCAGCTCCAAGACACATCATGGCAGCCTCATGATATTCATGGTAGCGTTATTCTATTCTGTAGATGAAAAACTGAGCTTTCAAGGGCTAAAAGGACTTTCTCAAGTTTACCCTACTACAGAATGCCATAGCCAGGATTGAACCGTGGACTAACATCCAAACTGTTGGCTACTCCACTCTGCCCACTGTAAATTCCCTTCCATAAATTTTCTGAGTGTGATAACTACATTCATCTCTAAGCATCATTTACTCTGGTCTCACCTATTCCCCTAGTGAGTCTCTTATCTACTCTACAGAAAATACCCTTGCAACAGGTTCCCGTGGCTCCCAAATTCTCTAGTTTCTGGTTTCATCATGGGTAAGCCAAAAGAGTTCATTCCAAAGATACAGTCAATATGTAGGAAAATGTAGCTGATTGTTGAAGTGTTTAAAAGTGTGTGTTTTCATAGGGGAGTATAACTCAAAAACCTGGGGAGGCAGGCCCAGGCCCATAAACTGAATAATTCCATGGCTAACAAATAATTTCCACCTCTTGAGTCACCTCCAATTAATTGTTAGTGGTTACTGCAGTGCTATATTGAGAAGAATTTTGAGACTGGGTTCTGCTGTAGAAGGAAAGACAATTATAAATAGTAATCAGAAGCATCAGCACATATTGCATGACTTGCTAGATACAGAACTGAACATTTTAAATATATTAACTTGGTTACTCCTACAACAATCCTATAAAATTGGTACACATGGAGGAACAAAAGCATCAAGGTTAATGATTTACCTAATTCGTATTCAGTATTATTAAGTAGCAGAGCCAGGATATGAGCCCAAGAAGCCTGCCAGAGTCTGTCAATGGTGTGATCATTTCTGCTAGAGAGAGCAGGGGTATGTATGACAGACTTTGTGTCCCTGAGGTACTCTCCTACTGAGGGACAACATAAGAAGATAGTCTCAGAGCTTCTTAATCTGCTTTGTGCCGTGGAGACCTTAACAGTCTTGTAAGATCCACAGACCCCCTTCTCAGAATAATGTTTTAAATGCATAAAACAAAACACATGAGATAACTAAGAAAGTCAAATATCCTGAAATCCACTTGTTAAAATATTTTTAGAAGTAAATTTGTGAGAGAGTAATAGGCATGCTCCTTTATTAATGCAGTAAATAACAAGATCCATCCGTGAGGCTAATAGCAGCTATAGTTTGAAATAATGAAGAACATAAACAATATTTCAAATAATCTGCAATAACTGTGCTGTGATATGAAAATCTTGATGGTTTCCATTTGTGACAAAGTCACAGGTCTTTCTAATTCTTGTGTGGTTTGTTACCTTCTTCTGTAATTGAAAGAGATGCTAAATTTCAGTTAAAGGTTAATGATAGTAAGGATGTGATTTTTGTTCTGTTGAAGGTCACGGACCCTCTTATTTCCATACACTGAAACTTGGAACTGCATTAAGAGTAGTTCTGATGTTGTAAAAGGAAAACTGGATGTGAGAGGCAGAAGAAGTAGAATTTAATAACTTCTTTATAACTATATAACCTGAATAAGTCTCCCAACCTCTCTGAGTTTCCTTTTCTCACTGTACAATGGGAATAAACCTCCGTCATACAAAAGATGGAAAGAAAAAATAGTAACATAATTGGAAATGGCTCTGTAAGGTGTAAAGCCCTTTATTAGCAAATTCTAAGATATCTTGATTAGGTAGTATAAGAATTTGAGTTGCCTGTTACTCAGCTTTCACTCATACTGGGGAAAAAAAACAAACAAACATCTTTTATTGACTGCCTCCCGTGTGTCCACACTAAGATAGGGCTCCTGCTGCTAAGACATGAATATGAATGGAACAATCACCTTCCCTCAAGACAGTTGGAATCTAACTATGGGAAAGACAGACACAGCTTCACAAAACAGTGAGGGAAGTGCAGCGTGAGTGAGGTGCAGGGAGAAGAGCCAGAGAAGACCCTACCATTGCAGGAGGTGATGACCAAGACTTAAGGTTTGAATACCTAAGTTGAATAGAATGAGGTATGATGGTACAGCCAAAGGGGGCAGCATAAGAGGTAGGACAGAATAAAATATGAGCCTATGAATGCAGGAAATGAGACTCATTTGACCATCTCCAGAGCATGAAGTAGTAGAGAGGAGAGAACTTTTGGAGAGGTAAGAGGGAATAGGAGGGACCAGAGCATGGACATTCTTACCTGCTGTGCTATGGCTCTTGGACGGTATTTTGTAGGGGATGGGAGACCCTAATGTCTTCTGAGTTAGTGATTTACATGATCTAATCTATGTTTTAGAGTGAGATTGCAAATCCATGACCCTCTGGAAAAATCTAGCCAACATATTTGTTTGGCCAGTATATTGAATTTTCAAAATTCTTCCTATATTTAAAAATCAGGAGATGACCCTCCCTCCGAAAAATGAAGAGACGCAGGATCTCTGAGTTCATATTGTGCATGGCGTCTATTGGCCATAGCTGACTAGTGACTGTCTCATTTAGACTGAACAGGGGTTCTCCAGGTGGTCTTGGTTCCACCACTCTTTGTTTCCTTACCAACACTGAGCCCAAATAACTGAGGCCATTTATCATCAGGCATATAGCATGTTTCCTAAAGAAGTATTTCTCTGTACTCATGTCTCTGTTCAAAGTGAAAAAGTGAAAGACCAAGAGGACCACATGTTTTAAGGAAAATGAGAGAGACAATATTTTCTTTCTTATTCTAGCATGCTTCCCCTCACTCATAATACCTGCCCAAGCTTGACGTTTGAGTTTGCAGCCCCTCTTGCCAGAGAGAGCATGGACTGATGGACTCCTGGGAGATGAATTTCATGGAGCAAACTGGAAGCAGGGAGAACAGTTGGGAGATTGCTATGATCCAGGCAAGGCAGGCTAAGAGTGAGAGTTAAAACTATGGTGCTGAGCTTGGGGGGAGGGGCGTGCAGTGGGGGAGGGTGGATTCACACAATCCATAAGTGATGGAATCACAGGGTTCATGATTATTGGCTTGGAGGCTAAGAGAAGGAAAGAATGATTTCTTTGGTTTCTATTTGTATATGGAGGCTGATCGCAGTTCCATCAACTAAGGGAATAAAAAAGAAAAAGGCAGATGTAGGGTGAAGATGAGATCAATTTGGAACATGTTGAGTTGGAGGTAAAGTTGGGACACACAGTAGCAATGTTGAGCAGAAAGTTGGATATGCGAGCATGAAATCAGCAGAGAGATCTGGGTGAAAAGTTTGGATTTAACTAGTGAACAGCAGATGGTTGGTAGGTGAAGCCATGAGAGTAAATTCCATCACTCAGCGAGAGCCTGAGGTTCAGGAATGGCTCATGGGCAGATGCCAAGGGAACAGTACATTTAAGGAATAGATCCCACAATATCGACCTGGGGGGGGAAAAAAAGACAAAACACAGTCAGACAAGAATAAAAAGACTCCAGACATGAGGGTATTATGGAGGCCAAAGGAATACATTTTTTTTTTTTAGAGGGGGGTTGCAGAAGGAGAGGGAGAGAGGATCTTAAGCAGACTCCATACCCAGCGCAGACCCAAATATGGGGCTCAATCTCACAACCCTGAGATCGTGACCTGAGCCAAAATCAAGAGTCAGACATTGGGGGCGCCTGGGTGGCACAGTGGGGTGCCTGGGTGGTACAGCAGTTAAGCATCTGCCTTCGGCTCAGGGCGTGATCCCGGCGTTACGGGATCGAGCCCCACGTCAGGCTCCTCCACTATGAGCCTGCTTCTTCCTCTCCTGCTCCCCCTGCTTGTGTTCCCTCTCTCGCTGGCTGTCTCTATCTCTGTCAAATAAATAAATAAAAAATCTTAAAAAAAAAAAAAAAAGAGTCAGACGTTGAACCAACTGAACCACCCAGGCACCCCAAAGGCATAGATTTTTAAGAAGTGTCAAATGCAATAAGAAGTGAAGAGAGAATGGCTCATTCATTTTGGAAATTCAGAGTTCATTGTCCATCGTAGTGAAAGCAAAACAAGTGAAGGTGTCAGGACAATATCAGATAACAAAAACAATTACATAGTACTTACTAAATTCCAGGCAGAGTCCTAAGTGCCTTCATTTTAACTCATTTAAAACAATAACCCTATGAGGTACCGTGGTTTTCCCCATGTTATAGTGAGGAAAATGAAGGACAGAGAAGTTACACAATTTTCACAAGGTAACACTGTAAGGAAGAGATAGAGCCCAAGTTTCAAACTCAGGCAGTCTAGCTCCAGAGTCCAGGACCTTGATTTTATTACTATTAGGCTCTTTTTTCACACCACAATGGGTAATAAATAGAGTGACCCAGTTTATGCCTATTGTCCCAACATCCTGGCAAAAAAGAAATACCCTCTCGATTGAGATGATATCTGATCACCCCACTCATGCAGTGAATGAGCATTGAAGAAACATTGTGAGCCTAGATACCTCTTTGAACCACAGTGTGTTAGGTTCATATAAGCTCTTAAGAAACATTTGTTAAATGAATGCATGAGAAATGTTGAATGTGAGTGGAGAAGGGAAATTGGCACCTAGAATGGTAAAAACTCAAGCATGTTAATAAGATTTAAAGGGATTTGAGAAACTTGTAGGAATACAGAAGAAGGTACATGACTGGTCCAGTCATGTCTCAAAAGCGGGAGAAAGAGATGGTGTTGAAGGCACTCCTGCATCACAAAGAAAATAAAGGCTATTGTGACCCTATCCGTGAATTCATATTCCTGTCATTTTCTCTATCTGTAAATTTGACACATACTTATTGACTCCTAATAATGTGCTAAGCGCAGAGAGGTTGACTCTGTTTTATTATTTTGTTTTTTGAGCATAGTTGACAATGTTGCATTAGTTTCAGGTGTACAACATAGTGATTTCATAAGTAAGTTTACACATTACTTATTTTCACCCCAAGTGTAGCTGCCATCTGTTACCATACGATGCTATGACAATATCATTGACTATATGTTCTTTATGCTGTGGCTTTTATTCCCATGACTTATTCATTCCGTTACTGGAAGCCTATATCTCCCACTCCCTTTAACCCATTTTGCTCATCCCCCCCATACCCCTTCCCTCTGGCAAATATCAGTTTGTTCTCTGTATTTATGTGATTCTGCTTTTTGTTTATTCATTGGGTTTTTTTTTTTTTAGATTGCACATATGAGTGAAATCATATGGTATTTGTCTTTTTCAGTCTGCCTTATTTTACTTCATAATACCCTCTAGGTCCATCCATGTTGTCACAAATGACACAATCTCATCCTTTTTTATCGTTGCACAATATTCCATTGTGTGTATGTGTGCATATATGTATATATGTGTGTATGTATATATAGTACATATGTATATGCATGTGTTTATGTGTATACATGTACATATATATATTTATGAAATGTATATGTGAATATATAAGAAATATTTCTATACATATGTAGACACACACATACACATATACACACGCCACATCTTTCTTTTCCAATCATCTATTCATGGGCATTTAGGTTGCTTCCATATCTTGACTATTATAAATAATGTTGCAATAAACATAGGGGTGCATATATTTTTTGAATTAGTGTTTTCATTTTCTTTGGGTAAATACGCAGTAGCAGAATTATTGGATCATATGGTATTTCTAATTTTAATTTTCTGAGGAAGCCCCATACGGTTTTCCACAATGGCTATACATTCTAACATTTTTGTAGATATGTCTCCTAAGGCAAGGAAAACGAAACAAAAATAAACTATTGGGACTACATCAAAATAAAAAGCTTTTGCATGGAGAAGAAAACCATCAACAAAACAAATAGGCAACCTACTGGATGGGAGAAGATACTTGCAAATGATATATCTGATAAGGGTTTAATATCCAAATATAGGAAGAACTTATACAACTCAACACCAAAAAACCAATCTGATTAAAAAACAGGCAGAAGGCCTGAATAGACTCTTTTCCAAAGAAAATAGAAGGGTTGACCACCAAAAAAAAAAAAAAAAAGAAAGAAGTAAAATTCAACCGCTAAGATGGGAAAAATAGAGGTGCAGTTGTATACAGACGTAAAAATGAATAAAGACACAGGATGGAAAGCTGAGAAAGACCACAGTGACGAATTAGGCTTGCTCTCTGAGGAGAGGTCACAGCCATTTGCTGAGAGTTGTGCAAGCTGGAGGAGAGAGGTTTGGGACAGTCGGTGACCATGGGGCAGATAGCTGGCTGGTAACAAATAAAAGGATTAAAGGGCAGGTCTGACAGCCTGATTGAGGTTAGAGACCAGCCATTGTACTGGGAGAACATGAGTTTGGTGTTGTGCCTGCATCAAAGTTATTCCGGACACGTGTGATGGGGGCATGCAACCGTGAAGGAATCCAGATGCCTTATGAGAAAGTGGTTCAGATGATCACCCAGAAAGGAGCAGCCAGGGCAGGGGGTGATGGGCTGGGAGAAGATAAAAGGACCAAGTGTGGGAGTGCCTTGATGATGGTGAAGAGTATGGATGGTGGAGGGAAGAGCCTGAGAAAGCCCAAAGGACAACGGGGAGTGGTCAGAGAATAGGAATTTACCTTCAAGGAGCCAAATACTCTCTTTTATACCCCACTTTTCATGGGAATGTAGCTCCTGCTATCAGCCACTTACTCAGCCACGGAAGGCACAGTGAACACTGAACTTGTACTCAGCTCCAAAGCATAGATTGTACTCTCCAGATAATGCCCCACCTTGTGTGCTGACAAGCCTTGTGAGTTTATAATACCCTGTACCAAAATGAAGACTTGGGAGTGGTGAGCCCCAAAGACGAAGTTCTTGTCTTCCATCAGGGAGACGGTCCTGGGCATGTGTGACATTGATTGAAAAATCACTTACTTTGTTTTCTACATACTGAACATGCCCATTTAACATATTTAATGTGTTTCTGACATTTACCAAGTGTCTAGCAAGCTTTGGACAATCATTATTTACAGCATTTTACTGAAAGTACCCCTGAGTAGTTCCTAAACACTGCATTCTTTTTCAATCGATTCTGAATATCCCTGAAGAGGGAATTGTAAATGTTGCATACTGTAGTTGTCAATCACGGGTTCAGCTCCTCTCCTCTTTGAATGATAATATGAATTCATTTGAAACACTACGTGTAGCCAGATACTCATTTTTCCCCCTCACTGCGATGGCATTGCTTTATTTCACTAAGATTGAAAAACCGGATTAATCTCTAGAGGCATAAGTGCTCGCTAACCTTGAGAGTTACCCGCTCAAGATTTTTGAATTCTTTTTAAGAATGATGGGGTTTGAGTGGGTCAGAGGTGGGGCCCAAAACCCTCTGTCTTGACAAGAGAGCCATTGCAGACTCCTCTCACCCTCATGTAATTTGTGCTGGGGAGTGACAGGTCCTATATTAGGATGTGAAAATGTCTCCAATCAGAAAATACGGCATGTTTCAAAAATGACAGAAATAGTGCACGTTATAAATGCAACTCTTCTTCAAGCCACTTTTCACCCCCGTTCTGATAAAAATGCAAGCTATAGTCCTGTCCTCAGTGGCTGGTGCATTCCGGATGCCCCAAAGAAGAGGATGAGAAGTAGGCTGAACCAGCAGGTGAGTGGAGATATGGAGTGGCAACAGGCATTGTCCGTGCTGAACACAAATACAAATCTCTTTGTCTTCAATTATATTTTGATACATCCTCTGCACAGAATATCAATGCTATCTAATGAGAAAATGTGCAGCTAGGCCATTTGGCAATGGGCAACAGATTTTGTATAAGCATCTGGCATCGGAATAATTTGACAAACAGCAATATGCCAAAATTGTGTTAGATAATTTTTAAGGAACTATTTGTCAAGCTGAATACTCATTATTCCTGGGGTGTTATTCATCAGCCCCATGATTTAAATGACAATTAGATACAAGTCTTTCATTGCAGGAGAGGCATTCACATTCCCTATAATCTTCTCCATAATCTTTATTGATAAAGATGAAGGAACTTCTGGGGCTTCTCACCTTGGCACTCTGCTGGAAATCTGAACTTAACTCGTGGGCACATCTGAGTAAATAAAGCTTAAGGAGAAGGACTGAGATGAAAAATTAATTCTTTGCACAGTCTCTGGAAGTAGAAGCAGGTTAACAGGTGTTTGTTATCAATGGGGCACCCAGGGCAACTTGTAAATTTATAACAACAGTGCCTGCAATTGTGTTGTTAAATGAGTGTGAGCGCTCTGCAACTTCAAATATGAACTCTACCATATTTGACCCAAGTGCAAAAGAATTGTGACAGCCTTTCCAGGCTTCCAGCATTTTCTTTATAAGAAATAGGGTCACCATATGTATTTCATCTCTTAAATGTTCTCTGTCTTTAAACCTTTGTGTGTTTCATCTACTCTGTTGCTTCTACTGAACTGGAATCTACGTACCCCTAGTGGAAACCCTGGGTCCCTCCTTATTTCCCCCATCTGTCATCCCCTAGTTGGTCCTCACGTTCTTCCTCTCCACCGTTAGATCTCAGTGTCAGATGTTTCAAGCAGCCTTGCGCCAGGGCTGTGAACCTGGCAGCCTATGACTGCATTCCCTCGCTGTATCCGATTTGATACAGCCCCTGTCTCTGGATTGGTAGAGGAGTCCATTACCTTCAGGCCAGTTCCTAAGCTTCTCAGAAGTCCTGGAAATCTTGGGCTGTTTGGACCTGATGTAAAACCATTTCATCCATCCTCACCTGAGCTCTCAGTGGCAATTCTTTGTGGCTCTTGTTGCTAATCCATAATGGCTGTGGGTTCAGACTCTTTTTTTTTTTTTCTTCCCTGAGCCCCCACACCCACCCCTATCCTGCAACCCTTCAGGTTGCATAACAGTTACCAAGAATGTCTACTTAAAATGCTCTCTGTCTAACGCCACCCCAGAGACTGTGATTCAGTAGATGGGGGTGGGGATCCAAAAATCTGCATTTTTAGCAAGTCTCCTGGGTCATTCTGATGAAGTTTTCCCGTGAATCATGCTTTGAAATAACTGACCGTATCACTCTTGGGTAAGGCAGTGAATCCATAAAATATTTTAATTTCTGGTTTTATTGTAAGAAAGAGTAGGGGGATATTCAATAATCCAAGGTTACATTTTGGTTTTTAATGAGGTAGCTTGTTCACTGTTTGATCATTCCCAAGAGGGTTCAGGAAAGTTAAGTGGTCCATCCAAAGACATCAACTCAGTTCAATACTAGGACAATACTAGTTAAAACTAGGGTTTTAACTCTAAGTTTATCATTCACCCCAGCCTTCCTAAGAGGCTCTGTAGGTTCTCAACTGGGAAGAGAACACATGATGGCAGCGACCACTGTGCCATTCCCAGATATCTCATGTGCAGACACTCCATATGTAGGTCACTTTGAGTTGCTTGGGGGAGAATCTTATATGGCTGGAGTAGATATCTTTGGAGTGTATCACTGCTCCTATAGGAAAGGGTAAGTCATGTTATATTTAGTGATATCTTAGATAAGTTCCCTGGAATACAGATTCTAAGACAGATTTGCCTGCAGAAGGTATGCAGAGTAACGGCCTCCTCGTCCGTACCTCTGGGAGGGGTGGCACAAAGTAGCAGGGATGACAGGAAGGAGTTGAGCTGTGATCCAGTCCCAGCACAGTCTCCAGCCATCCCATCATGATAACTCTTCAGGATTTTCTCCCTTAGGCAAGGAAGCAGGACTTTCTCTCCCCACATTATTGAATGCAGGGCGACCCCTGGAAGGGCACATGACTTGGGGCAAGGAGGCTCTCTTCAGCTGAGGGCAGTTCCTAGCAAACCATCAGCCGGTTCAGGAGCTGGGAGAATGAGCATCTTGCTCCAAAGTGGGGACCCACTACAAGTAAGAAGTTCCTAATCTTGAGGACAATAGGCTTCCGCAACATCTAAAAAGAAAAATAAGAGACAGGTTTAGTCTGAAAAACAAACTGAGGGCTTCAGAGGGGAGGGGGGTGGGGGACTGGGATAGGCCGGTGATGGGTAGTAAGGAGGGCACGTATTGCATGGGCCACTGGGTGTTATACGCAACTAATGAATCATGGAACTTTACACCGGAAACCAGGGATGTACTGTATGGTGACTAACATAATATAATAAAAAAATATTATCATAATTTAAAAAATAGAATATGAAGGATACTTGAAACTGTTAAAAAATTCATATTTTTATACTTTGATCTTGAGTTCAGAATCTGTGTCTTAGAAATAAAATGTTTAAAGCAGGGACTAATTTCAAACATGGTTTTTTGTTCTCTCCTTCTTTGAATGCACTAGGAGAAGTAAACAATGATTCAGACTTGAATGTTCATTTTGGCAAAATACAAGTTCTAAAAATTGAGTAAATATAACTAAATCCTGGTTCTGAGGACAAAATAAATGGAACTAATACTAGTTTTATGGGAGCTAAATGAAAGTGTTCGCAGTTGATAGAAGGTATTATCTCATCTTTGAAATGAGTGATAAGATCAATACAAAGAAATCTCATTGCTGCTTTTTCCCTAATTCCCTATTTGCCCATATAAGACTTTCATTTTAAGATGCCCCAGTCAAATGTCCATGAAGTAATATCATCCCCAGTGAAATAAAAGAAAATGATAAATAAAGGTAAACTTCTCATGTGTAATCCAAGATTCCTGAAGCTCTGGGAAACATAGTGAGGCTATGCTGCAATCATTATCTCTAAAATCGAGCCGTGTTATCAATATCAGTTTGTTCACATTCGTACAACCCTTAATCCCTGTTTTGTGGTACAGGAACGCACTTGCAGCCCTCTATTGTGGTTGGAGAAAAGAGCAACTCCTCCATCATCTCTGAAATGATGACTTTAGGGCCTTCCGCCCAGTGTCCAAGTTGGTTTAAAAAAATAACTTTTCTCAGTATCAGAAGAAAAGAGGAAATGAAGTTTGTTTGGTTTTTTTAATGTTTCTTCTTTCTACAGTAAAAATTTAACTGGAAAGTGATTAAGGTGGTATTAGTTAAAATGAAAAAGGGAAAAAAATAAAGAATCCAAATCTCAGAATTCAAATCTCAGAATTCCAAATTTGGAAGGAAATTTTAGCTCATCCTGCCCCACCCCAGCCCATCTGATAAATCAAGTTTATCCCTTCTTACATCATGAAAGAAATCGATAGAAGGATGATTTTCTTTTTCCCCTCGCCACTCACCTGTTGGGGTCTGATTCCTCCACAAATAAAGGATTTTTATTTTTCAATACCGTTACTCAGATCCAGGGAAGAGACAGACTTTTAGCATAAAAAGGTACAAGGTAGATGCCAGCAGGAACATAACCATTCAGTAAAAGAAGTTGAGCTATATTTTTAGAGCCTGCATTCAGAGGCAAGATCTCTATGAGGGTATCTTTCTCTTCACTACATTCCAGGATCAAAGCATCCCTTGCCCCCTTCCCAGGAGTGGGGCCCACAATCACAGAGAAAGAATACACACCCACACAGATGGCAGGGAAAGGAGAGGCAGGACTTCGTGTGGCTTGCTACCACACAGGTTGCTGAATCCCACTGCTAGAGTTTCTGACTCTATAGAGGGGGGCTGGGGCCTGAGAAATTCTAACAAGTTCCCAGGTGATGCTGATGCTACGGGTCTGGGGACCACACACTGAGCACCATTATACTAAAAACTTAGAAAATTTTTTTAAAAGTATATTTAAAATGAGGAAGATACCTTAAAGTGAAATCTTTCTTCAAACCCCAAGATGTAATACATAAAAAGATCTGTTCTCAGAGCCCACGATAGGGAACAAAAAGAATACAAATAACCTGGCCAGAGTATCCTGAAGAGGTCCACACTCATTATGCATATCTATATATGCATAAGCCGTGTACGGATTTTTAGTTAGTTGGAACGGGCTATATGACCCAACTGTTTTTTCCTAGAAGCGTCTAATCTGCTCTCAGCTTCCCTAGCTATTCTCACTGAGTTCTGGATCTGGGTAGGAGTGCCAGCTTGAAGAGGGATTGAAGCCTTGATCCTCACACCTCCCTCACTTTATTTCTATGCCCCTTCTGTAACAATGGGCTCTGTGGGTGTTGTGGAAACTCTAGTGTTAGAGCACAAGCTTACCACAGCATATCATCATCATGTCATTGAGAAATTCAGAATGAAAACCTAGCTCATGTATTATGTTCATCTACTCTCAAGCAGAAGACAGTTGCTCTTGTGGTCCCATTTGCCTTTCTTCCACTGGAATCACGGGTAATCTTAGCAGTGTTGTCCTGGGACTCAGGACAGGACAGTAGAAGCATCCTTCTCTGCTGGTTTTCTCGTTACTCCTCCCATGACAGAGAATTCTGGGGGCACTTTTGGTTGTAATGCATAATGGGTTAATACCTTGGAGAAAATAAATAATGCCCCCAAGAGCTGTTTTCTGGGTTGCCATGAGGAACCATGAAAACAAAAGTGGTAAATCATACCATGTAGAAGAAAGTTAGTGGTTGTGAGGCGTTGGTAAGATAGAATATATTTTAGCTGTTAAAGGTACACTTTTGAAGTCTTCGGGAAAATTCTCATTACAATAGTAGATAAAAAGGAGCTTAGGAAAAGAGAAGATTTTTGTTTCATTCCTTATATTTTCCTGTATTTTGAAGTATTCATGAATACATATACATATATACAAAAGCAATTTTAATAAAATATAATTTAAAAGGAAATCATAGTGAGGTTAATCTAATAGATAAAAGATCACTGATACATCTTGTGGAAAGTTAGATATTCTAGTTATTTGTCTTAAATTGTATCACAAGGAAAGTCCATTGTCTTAGAGTGACTGTTTAAGATTTGGGCTTACCCAATATGCTAATATCTTATGATAAATGGAATGATCTCCTTTGAGAGTAACCATGCATTTTTTTTTCAGATTAAATCATGACACTAAATCATGACTTCTTTTCATCCCCTTATGAGCAAATTAAATTCCCTCTCTCTCTCTCTCTCTCTCTCTCACAGACACACACACACACACGCACACACAGACACAGAAGCTCTTATTGGTAGAGAAAAATTTACCTTTTGTTATGGGCGTGGCTTATATACCATTTCATGAGTCCCCAAATTGGCAAGCACTAAGATAAACAGAACAATTCGAAAGGATTGTTATTTTCAATTTCAGCAGCCTCTGTAAAAATACGGACTAAGCTGTTGTAAGCAACTGTTGTCACGCTCTTGCTTCTTTGTATGGTACCTGCTTCTAAGTTCTTTGGTTTCTTGTGATTACTATAATTTTAGCTGAAAGGGCATCAAAGAGTTTTCTAGCACATGGGAGGAGGGCATAGATTCCCATCCGGGGTGACACATTGATTGAGTCAGCCAGTAAATTAACAGCATCAGAACACCATTAAATTTTAAACTTAATTGGCTTCTTCTCTTAATTTCTATGCACATAATCAATAGATGTCAGAAAAAAGTTAAAGGAGTTATTCAGCAAGCATCTATTTCCTGGAGCGTAATGAAAACACCAGTTTCATCTTGGAGTTAACACAAACAACTTGCATTTCAAATGCAGTCACTTAACAAGATTTTTATCAAAAGGTTTCATTTTGGTTAGTTCTCTGATTAGCCCTTTTTCTTGACAAGCAAATGCGAATTTTAGTTGTATACTCAGTTTGGCTTTTTCCCTGGATCTCCCCCCAAGTACCCCTGTCTGCTGAATAGTCTTGCTTATTTTCTTTATATTGGTCACTTGTAAACTCTCTTTCCATCCCAACATCGAATCTGTGTCCTGTGTTCTGGATTGACACAGAGAAGAACACCTCAAACCACAGTGTTAAGCATGTCCTCACGCCCAAGAACAACCTCTGCCAGTGGATGCTGGATACTGTATTGGGTCAAGTTAAAATCTCGTGACGTTTTTTGGGGGGGGGATTGACATTTAGTTTTATTTTCCTTGAGCCGTTTCTGCTGAATTATGGACCACAGCTTAACAGGCAATTTCATAGCCTCTGGAAGAGTCCTCATGAATAAGATACTTACTGTTACTCTATTTATACCAGGTTTAAGACAGATTCAGTGGGCTACATGGATTAAAACAGTGCTATTTATTAAGTGAGGGGACAGGCTTATGCTCTCCACTTCATTTCATGAATAACAACTGTGCTTCACCTGACCTTTCACAGATTTGAGTCAGTACACCTTTGAGGAGGTAGGATGTCATTTCACTTTGGGAGGCAAAGGAAACTCGATTTCATGCCATTTCTGGTAACCAGGTAGGGATGATCTCAAATACCACCACCATCACCCAGCTTTTTGTCTGTTTGTTGAACACCTACCATGTACCAGGTACCAGTCTATTTGCTGGAGCTATGTAGGCAAAGAAAACGTATAACAACCTGGCTCTCATTCACCTTGCAGTATAGTGGGAGTAAAACAGTAAATGAGGATGAAAAACACATAAATGTGTAAATGAGATAGTTTCTGATAGTGAAAATACCAAGAAGAAACCAAAGCAGGTAAAGGTACAGAGAGTTGAAGTGGAGGGAGCTTCTTTCCACTGGCTGGCCAGAGAAAGTTCCCTCAGGGGAAGTACATTTGAAGTGAGACCTGAATGAAAAGGAAGGGGCCTGTCAGGTAAAGTCTTATAGGGAGCCATGACAGGGGCTTCATAATCTCCATGGTGGGACTGAGTTTATAACATTTGAAGAATACTCCAAAGTGTCTTCTGACTGGACAGTGAAAAGAGAGAGTGACATGAGATGTTAGACTGAGGGAAGCCAAGGTCACACAACCCTGGACCTTGTAGGACGCGGTCAGAGGTGTGGATGTTTTCACCCACGCAGTGATAAGTTTTCAGTGGGTTTTAAGCAAGGGCAGTAACATATTATTTGTTTTAAAAAACAATGTAGCCAGCACCTGCTGCTTGAGAATAAGTTGGGTTGAAGCTGGGGGGATGGGTGATAGGTAGAGCAGTGCTGAGGTATCTTTTCTCTCTATCCCCTCAGGTTGTAGTTCTGTATATTTAGAATAAACATGGAGCTATGTGACTTGCTAAGCATAAAAGTAAAGGAGAAACTGGACAGACTCTTTGACTGCTCAGGCAGACCTTGCTCCCCCTTCTTTCTTCACCCATAGATTCCTGACTTGGAGCAGCAGTCTGCTCAGGGAAGGGCAGTAAATTCCCCAGTCCCAGGAGATGAGTCATGATGTCCTAAGCCATACGTAGGAATCCCAGAACCCTTTGTTAATGATTGGTTTAAAGGAGGGCATGTGGTTTTATTCTAGATTATGGAGAAGATTCTTGGTGGGGTGGGGTGGGAAGGGAGAGGAGCAGACAACTTCTTAAACTTCTATAAACAACATTGCTTCCCGGATAAATATTGAGATAATGGGAGGCCCCTGCCTCTTTATGCCTTAAGTGCGATTAGGAATAGCTAGCATCACACCAGCAGCCTTATCACTCTACAGAGACCAAATCTAACATGGGGGAGATCGTAGATCAGAAAGTCTATAGAGCATCAGAACTGTGGAACCATCCACATCTAGACACTTCTAGTTGTCTTTTATGCTTAAACCACTTTTGATGGGTGTTCTATTACTTGATACACTTGTGTATAAATTTGCTAAGCCCAGCCCACTTCTTCATAATTGACAGTAAAGTGAGGAGTAAAGTGCAAAATAGCAATGATTTAAACAGTGTAGCAGCCTGTTTCTCAGTCTAGATGTAGATATTCCAGGACTAGAACAGGTCTTTAATCTCATTCTGTTACCATTGGTGAACTCAGTTCCAAAGTGACCTTGTAGGACAAGTACCTGCTCCAGGTCCACTACTCAGTCCATTTACCAACAAGCAGAAAAGAGTAAAGAGAGAGGGATAAGGCTTTCCCTTTTAAGGACAACCATTTTCAGCAACGTTGCATTGCCCTTAGTCACATGAATACTCCTAGCTGCAAAGGAGGCTGGAAAATCTCTTTTGGCTTAAGAAGCTATGAGTCCAGTCAAAACTTGGAGAACCAAGTGCCAAAGGAAGAAGAAGGTAACATTGGGGGGGGGGGGGGGCAGGCAGTCTCTCTGTCACAGACAGCTGTATCCAAAGACCAGCAATTGTTAGTGTATTGAGAACGGATCTTATCGTGTATTGCTATGGTAATAGCTACCATTTACTGAGTGTGTCAGGCTCTACATTTGAACAGGCTGCCAAATATTCCACTTTTTGCTCCATGTCCACTCACATGGTAGATTTCTGTACTCCTGGGACTCTAGATATTGGGAAAGGCATGAGAGAAGTGACATGTTTCACTTCTCAGCAAAGCATTATCCACTTATACAAAACTACACAGAGTCTCTCCTCTTTCACAGTAGCTGGCAGTGTTCCACAGAGTGACTGCTCTGTTGGTCTAATTCCCACACTATAAGCGACAATGACATGAGGCAGACACACTGGCCAACCTGCTGGGGATGCATACGTGGGAAAATAAACCTTTGTTTTAAGCCGCTGAGATTTGGATATTGTTTTCATGGTGTAACCTAGGAATCTTGACTGACATATGTATATTCTCTTTAATTATAACAGCCCCAAAATAAAAATATTACCATTTCTACTTTTCAAATGGCCAGGGAGGGTGGGTAACATGCCAAAGACCACATCCTTGAAACACTGGATCTCGTTGAGGTGTGATAACTTGCGTCTTTCTTGTTCTCTGTGCTCCATTACAAAGGTTAAACTGTTTATCCCAATGATGAATGTGGTTGAACAAACTATATTTATATTTTTCAAGGTCTCCTGGACCCTCACAGTCCTTGATTTCACTAGTTTCACTAGCTTACTAACCACTGAACAGTCATACTAAGAACATACTTCTGAGTGGGTAAATAGTCCAAAATCTAGAGAGGTTCATAAATCTTGTATACAACATAGTAAATATTTAATAAGTAGTCTCCATCTTTGAAAAGTAAGGATAACGATATACCTTACTGCGATGTCAGGAGGGGATTATCCAGTGCCTCTTAAATTCTTTTAAATTTTCTTCCGGTGCCACAGGACATTTCCACTTTTTGACGACCCTGATACATAAATAAGCCAAGAAGTGTTAAGACAGGGTTTCAAAAATTATAAAATATTTGAAGACTTGTATTTAACAAGTTTTAGCTTTTAATGCAAAATGAAAGAAACATAGTATCATGGTGTTATTCACACCTTAGTTAAAGGAAATATACAAATTATTGATTCATGGTAGCTAATCCAGGAGACAGTGATCTAGAAATGGCCTAGAAGTTTCACTCTGTATGACAGACATATTTTTCTTCAATCCTACCTTGTGCCTCTGTGATTATGTGCAAAAAACTCTCCGGAGATATTTTCATAATTCTAAACTGGGGTTCTTTGTATTTATGAGACATGAGCCAATTCCACCCCCAGTGTCTCAATGACAGGCTTTGCTTCCTGCATTTTGCATTTTCAAGGCTGAGCACCTCTGCCGCTAGCTTGTGCCAAGACAGGAAGAAGGAGATGAAGCTCAAATCAGTCACAGTGACCACTTGCTATCCATTCCTGTCAAGGGTTTGGCCCAGGAGGGCACTGAAACTATTGGATAAAATGAAGTTTTTAGATTATCAGTGGATTTCAATTACAGTATTTGTGCTCTCCTAGACCCCTATTACCATCAATAGTGGAGAGTTGGCAATAGCGTTGAGATTTATGGGGCTTCTTCACTGGTTAGCTACATCCAGCGTGGAGCTCACATTAGCACTTTTCTATTATCTTCAAATCTGGTTTCTAAGAAAGACATATGCTTGCTGCCTGCATGACTTTACAAACTGCCAACTCATCAATAGCTCTATCATTTTTAGTGCAAAATGAATTCCTCAGTGTCAAATTATTTCTTGTCAAAGTGGTTGATCCACTGGAAAGTCACAGGGGGGAAAGAAGAAGAAGAAGAAGGAGAAGGAGAAGAGATGAGCAATGTGCACAGTGGCTCAAACTGAAGTTCTTTTCCAATCACGTGTTTAGGTCAGAGCTGGGAAAGGCTTAAAAAGTTGGAGAGAAGAATGCATTTAGAGGATTTTGTTTTGTTTTAGTTTTATTAGATGTTGGAAGAAGAAATTTGAAAGAAACATCCCGGGGACTTAATTACTCTTTAAATGGAAAGGAGGCACGTTAACGATGGAAGGCCATAATTCATCTATCATTTCCTGCCAGCTTTCAAGACTGGTTCTCCTGTTATCTCCTTTGAAAAGTCAGAAAGAAGTTGAGTCAGACGCTGGCAACTTCACTGGCTGTCTTCCAAGGGCAATCCCACTTTTCTACTGGGCCAGATGTTAAATAACTTGGACTCAAATTCTGCTTCTGATACTTTTTAGTTGCATAACCTTGGACCATTGACTTACACTATCTACACTTCAGTTTTCTTACCTGGAAAGTAGAGATAATAACATCACCTACAGATAATCATGGCACCTATGGGATTGAACTTTAAAACTACATATAAAGTCCTTGTGGTAATGGAACTAACTGTTCAGTACCTTGACTGTGGGGGTGAACACATGAGCCTGTAATATGTGTTGAAATTGTTTAGGACTAAACACACACACACACAAATACAAGTTCAACAGGGAAAATCTGAATAGGATCAGTAGATTTTATCAATAGCCATATCCCAGCTGTGATAGTGTACCATAGTTTGGCAAAATGTTACCATCAGAGGAAAGCAGGTAATGGGATCTCTCTATATTATTTTTTACAACTGCATGTGCATCTACAATTATCTCAATTTAGAAATAATAAAATGCGTATAAATCAATTAGCTCAATGTCTGGGACATCCTAAGTCCCCAGTGAATGATAGCTACTTTTAAGCTAAGTGCCCACTTAATCAAATGAATTACTTTGACTAATAAAATCAGTTTCTTGTATGGAACACAACATAAAAAATGAGGAATGGTGTATCAGTCAAGCTTTCAACAGAAAAAAATAGAAGCCACTAGATATTTTAATAAGATTTTGAAGCTATTCTCAACTTTTAATACAGGAGCTACAGGCTTAAACAATGGCTAAGAGGACTAAGTAGGAGAAGTAAAGAAATGGTTAGGAGACCACATTCAGGAAATCTTGAAGTAATTGCATACAAGTCAGAACCAATGAGTCCAGCTGCTTTCAAGACCGATATTTTTGATTTTCAGAAGATCCCACAAATGATAACGTAAGCCACTGTCCATTATCTCAGTTACCTTCCAAAACTCACTCAAATGCCTCTTATTGACTGTATCTAACCAGAAAACATAAGGGGAATAGGATTCTAATTCTCACCTCCTTCCCCATGACAGCGAGGGAATGTAGGAGGGGACAGTGAGGATTAATGATGGTGATCGTGCCAAAGACAATGATGATGACGACAGTGATGATTGTAATGATTGTGAGTCCATGACAGACAATCCAGCACAGATAGAAAATGAATTTTCTGTCATCTCTAGATGTATAAATTGCTAAATGGATTTTTTTCCTTAACTCTCCCATCTATTTTTGCGTTTAGCATTTATCACCGGACACTAAAGATCTAGTGGTCTTATTCGTGGGTGACATTGTTTCCATCATGAAACTTGCCACCAGGTAGCAACAGACGTACCTATTTGGTTTGCCTCCTTCTCGGCTAGAATTGACCAAAGGTAGAATGATTACTTGAGATAAGGACTCTCATGTCTGAAGTCTGTCTGCTGTGTGAGGCTAGGCAAGCAAGTAGCCCCCAGAAAAGGAAACGTTAGTCTAAGATTTGGTCACTGACTTCCAATTTCCTACAAGCACAGAAAAGCCTCGAGAGACCTCTGGACTTTTAAGTTAGCATACTCCTTCCCCGACCCCAGTGACTCTATCTAGTTTGTTATTGTTGTTGTTGACCTCCCTTAAGTTTACCACAATCTGTAATCCCTACATTTACTTGTGCGTTTATTTATTCTTTATCTCCTCTCCATTAGTATGTAATCTCCGCAAGGGCTATAACCTTTTCTAATTTGTTCTGCTTTAAATCACCAGTGCATAAGAGCACCTGAAACATGGAAGATGTGAGATTATTTCTATTTTTGTTGAATGAAGAAAGGCTTCACGGAGAAGGTCACCACGGGCAAAGTGGATTAACTTACAACTTAGTAAGAGATGGTGCATTTGCACCTAAATAAATAAAATGCTAAGCTACTATTTTAAGTCTTGACTACAATGTCAATGCCAAACCATTTCCTAGGCACATTACACAGGTGTTTTCTAATATCAGAATGCTATCAGGAAGATGTTATTGTTCCCATAGATAATAGCAAAACAAAGGGGAGAGAGATTAAGGGACTAAACCAAGGTTGCTAAAATTCCTCCAGATCTAAGTCCACAGGTCTGGAACCTGTATTTTCATCATGTTTCAGGCTGCTTCACTTCTTTGAAGGGCCTGGAAAGAGGGATTATAATAGGAATGAAGCACTGTCTACTCATCCATTTGAGAATCTGAGGGTTTGCCTTAGGGTTGATTTCCACATCTATGCCCCATTACTCAAAACTATGGTGAGTTAGCCATACCATCCACAGGAGCAAGCCAGAGCTACCCAGCTGTCAGAATTTACACCCAGAAGCTTTAGAACTTGTTTGGTGGAAGGCACCAGAACCAAGCTCAGTAAGGTGCGGATTCCCTGGGCAGCCCTTGGTCTCTAGTGATCAGTTAAATGCAGCTTTCAGAGAGCATGGTTGTCAAGAGAACCAAATTTACATAGATACATTGTGGGTTTGGCATCTTAGCTTCAGAAATCCCTGGAGATTACTTCCCTAACTATATTCCCAATCATTTCTGCTACTTTTCCACAGAAAGAAAATTTAGACAGAGGTCATACATAGAAAGGCATAGAAGAGATTAAGACAAAGGGACCCAAGTAAGTCATCACTAGGATATGGTCTTTAGCAGAGTGGGAAAAAATAATATAAGAAGGAGAAGCAAGAAAGTGGCAAAGATAACTTTGACTCCTGGGGTAAAGTTCTTGCTTATCACATTAGTGTAGCTGTGTTTCTTCACTGTGACTGTGTTTTTCCTCTTGAATATTAGAAATGTGCAGAGTCTCGCACAGCTGAGATGAGATCTGCTGAACCGATTAGCTAAGGTCCTACTTCCTTATCAAAGAAGCTCTGTTCCTTTGAGTTTACCATCAATGTTGAAATCGAAAATCTATCTTGCTCAAGGTCAGATGTGAGAAGGTTCTGTCCCCAACCTGTAGAGCCACTTTTTAAATGTTGGCTTCTCATTTCAAAGGGCTTGACCTTCAGCTGTTAGGTCCGAGATAACCACGGTCTTCAGAAACTAGCAGCCATTTGATACAGTGAGGAAGTGCCTGGAACCCGTCTTTTCTGGCACAAAGGCTACAAAAGAGAAGCATGGAACTCAGCTAGTCTTTAAAAATACAGGTACTGGGCACTGAAGAATTCGAGGTGACATACAATCTGAAGAATTCTGGTTTGGCCATTTAAAATTGACACCTCTTCTCCATTCACTGCATATTTGAAAGTATGGAGTAGGAATGAATATTTTCACATGATTAAGGAAACCCAGTAAATAGCATTTTTTCTAGATTGGGTTAGGGTGGTTTCTCAGTTAGACACCTGTTGAGGCTACAATATATGGTATGACCTAGGACCTCACCTAAATTAAGCTCAAGTGGATTATTTTCTAATATCTGTCTTTTCAAGGTCATGGGCATTTTTTCCATGACCAAATATTTTAAAAAGGAGATATAAAACACAGTAACCTGAAAGAAGTTACACCAATGTTATAGCTATTAAAAATGTCAATATAGGGACACCTGGGTGACTCAGTCAGTTAAGCATCTGCCTTTGGCTCAGGTCATGATCTCAGGGTTCTGGGATCAAGCCCTGTGTCGGGCTCTCTGCTCAGCAGGGAGTCTGCTTCTCCCTTTCACTCTGCCTCTGTGCTCTCTCTCTCTCTCAAATAAATAAATAAATCTTTAAAAAATAAAATTTTCAATATTGGTGATACAATGAAGTAAGCAAGTTCTATCACAATAGCTATTGTTGTTGTTGTTGTCTTTATCATTATATAACATACCTACTGAAAAGCTGCTGGAATTTGTACTAAGTGAACATACCCATGTATCTAGCACGTGATGAAGGAACAGAATATTATCAGCAAACCAGAAGTCTTCTTGTGTTTCCTTTTACCTTCTACTTTCCCTCACAGATATTAACTATCCTGACTTCTAACACTATGTATAAGTTTTAACTTTTTTTTGAATGAATGAAAAAATTTAAACTTTTTCCCAAGGAAATTATATACTGTTTACTCTTTTATATCTGTTTTTTAAACTTAATTTGTGGGTGAGATTCATCCATGTCATTGTGTACAGTAATTGTTTCTTCTTTCTCATTGTACAATATTTCACAGAATGAACACGCCACATTTTATTGATTTATTCTCCTTTTGATGTGTATTTAAGTAGCTTCCAGTTTGGGAGTATTTCAAATAGTACATTTATAGACATTCTTATACACCTCTTTTGGCAAGCATATGTGATTATCTGTGTTGGTTATAAACCTTAGAGTAGAATTTCTGAGTAAAAGAACATACATATTTTCAGCTTTAGAAGATACCATCAGACAATTTTCCAAAGACGTTCTACCAACTTATACTCTTACCGACAGTGTGTGAGAGTTCAAACTGTTCTACATATTTGCTGACACTTGGTATTATCAAGTTTGGCGGGGGGGGGGAGTATTAAATCCTATTGTTGATATATCTCATTTCATTTTAATTTGAGTTTTAGAATTTGAGTTTAAAATGGGGGGTAGGGACCATCAGTAACGTGGAAACAGTTCTGCTAATGGCTTGAGGGTCATTCATCTATTCACAAGACACTTGGATCTTGTGTTTTATTCACCAGAAAAGGGGGGCAGTTTTTAAATCACAGAATTTCAGAGATAGGAGGACTCTTGGGGATCAAGACTGAGGTTGGTCCTTGGAAGTATGAGCAGACAGAGCTCCCGTGACTCTTGAATTCTCACAGGTGATAGCAGCGGCATCTGTTGTCTTATCAGGTACTTCTCCCTTTGCTGCTTTTTTCGTTTAAGAAATCAGAACATGGTGTGGCAAGCTGACAGGAGAATTGAGGAGAATTCTCAGCCATGCTTGCCTCGTGCTTAGGACATCTGTGCATATTAAGCGGTCTGCTCATGCTCCTTAGCAAAAAAGTCAATGGGTTCGTCCTAAATGAGATCTGCAAGCCTTTCGGCAATCCATTTGAGAAAACATTTAGGGACTTCTATGGCCTGAAAGAGAAGTAAGAAAAAAGACAAAAATTATTTTCAGTAAGACTTATAGTCTCAGAAACATGAAACTCTTTTTCAATGAATATTTATTCACCTCCCATAAGAAGCTAACAGCTGAAATAATCATTCCCCCCTCAAATTCTAGAATCATATCTGTGCCATGGTAGTTTATAAGCTATGAGAAATGATGAATAAATATAAGTTTATGCAGATTGAACCTATCAATTCTAAGACATTATTTCAAATGGCACTCAACTTCTGTTTCACTTTGAAGAAACCAGCACATTTTTTTTCATTTACGTAAGGACAGCCTGAGCTCTAACGTACAACTGCACAGTGATTAAAAAGTATTATTTAAATGAGTGAATGTTTTCCTGGAAAATGCATAAAAGCATCATGTGTGCAAATACCAAGCTCTGTAGTTCTACATTCTAAGAGAAAAAGAAAATTCTAAAAAGAAAATAAAATTTGAGATAAATACGTATTACCTCATAGCAATCACATATGCATTAATATGTGACATAAAAATGTATATATATGTATATAATTATATTTAAGGATATATATTGCTATATGCTAAAAATGGTAGCTCTCTATACACATATACACTTACGTGTTGGTGTATATTGATATGAATACATATATTTCTATTCTCTATAGAAATAGTTGCTCTCAGTACTATGGTATATCTTTCTCTCACTTCTTTTTCAATGTCTTCAGTGAGAGTTCTGCAAGACTTTCAGAAATCAGCGTCAGTACATTTCTCTTATTTTTGGAAATGGCTACATAAGTTGCCAATACAGGCATATACCATAATTCAGCTGAACATTGTCTTCTTAATGGACCTTTTGATTCTTTGCTGTTTTTCCCCCATTAATACAATGCTGGAATAAATATCCATATTTTATATCTTTGTCTAACATGAGACCAGATTTGTAGGATAGATTCTGGAAAATCTACATGCTCAATCAGAGGGGTAACATAAATTCTGAAAATATTTCTAGGCTTTTTTCACATGTTTGTTTCTGCAGGGAGGCATGATAAAAACCACCCAAATATAGAAATTAAGAGCAGGGGAGGCATTGTGATGACCAGAAGAAGGAATAAAGGATGCTTTGTAGGCCAATAAGAACAACAACAATGACAAACAGCATATGCATCCATACATGTACGCGTTAACATTCACACACAGACACAAACACATAGACACACATCTCCACTTTAAAGAGGAGCTGACAAATTATTATTTGCCCCATTTTCAGCTGTGACATTAGCTAACCTGGTGTGAAACAGGTCATTCACTTCTCTGGTCTTAGATTATCTCAAAATTATATTGAAATAAGATACGTGGCTTACAAATTGTGGTTTGGATACCAGCAGCATCAGCATCACCTGGAAAGTTTTGAGAAATCTAAATTCTCAAGGTCTTCTCAGGACCAACTGAGTCAGAAACTCTGAAGGTGGGGCCCACTAACCTGTTTTAACAAAATCCTCCAGGTCATTCTGAAGTGTACTGAAGTTTCAGAACCATTGACTTAAATGATCTGAAATATCCCTTCCAGCTCATATGTTCTATGAAATTTCCAAACCCTCAAGACTCAAAGTATCTCATTCCCTCCTTTTAGATCGGGAGCTTTTGAGAGCAAGAAGTGCCAGAAATCCAATTAATGATCAGTAGCTATTGCTTCTCTTGGCAAATAATGAGGGCATATTATTATAAGAATACCTCATTTGCTTGGCCACCTTATCAACAACTATCTTTTGAACCTAAATGACTGAATTCTAGTATCTCTTTGATTACTCCATCTGATATTCACTCTCAGACCCTGTAACAACAAAGCCACGAGCTCTTTATTCGACTCCTGAGCATTACCTGAATTCTGACTTTACTGGGTGCTGTCAGGGAAATCTTCTGAAACCTTACATAATCATAGAACTTTGGGAGTTTATAAACACTGGGTGTTTTAATGTATTCATTTTCTGAAGAATATTACTATAAACAACTGATGGCTTGCTCAAATTATTAAAACTAATACAAACCCACAATCCCAAAGTCACTCATTTGGGGACATAAAAGAGTTTCAGAAGAATCAGGTCACTTTGCATATCCCTTTTGACCCTATCAGTAATGCAACCTTTAGAGGTAGGTGTTTATTCAGATCTGGATTCTACCCTAACTTACTGCATAACTTGGACAGCTTGCTTAACATTGCTGAAAGTCTTTCTTTAGCTCTGAAAATAGAATATCACTTACCTTAAGGGGTATTGAGAGGCTTCAATTTGTTAATTTCTATAAAGTAGATAGCACAGTGTTTAGTATGCAAGCAGGTACCAATAAACAGTAGCTTTTTAAATCGGTCTAGGCTTTGGATTAATAATTTAGAAATTTGTTTCCAGATGAGGGATTCAGAGAGAGAGACTTTCTAGTGAGTCAGAGAGAGAGAATTTCTAGTTCTCTACTGCATTGGTTCCACCCCTCCTGTCATCCCTCTTCATTTTCACTCTGGAACACAGTAAGGGTCTTCTAGCTGCAATGTTTCCAAATTTACCCTACAAGTCACTATCCAACTAATCAGCCTAAAATCCACCTTTGTTCACCTATGCCTTACTCAAGAAAACAGTGGATAAAGCACATATTCATAAACATTTGTTCAGCATGGATTGGGCTCCTCCTGTATACCAGGCACTGTGTTTGGACCCTGGGGATACAAAAGAGCAAAGTCCTGTTTCAAGAAGCTGGAAGCCTCCCAGGAGAAAGGCCAGTTAACCACTTATTACTATGTGGTGTGAGCACTGCTGATGTAGAAGAAAGCCCAGGATCATGGAAGATCAGAATGGGTATAGGACTCAGCTGGAACAGTGGTGAAAGAATCAGTGAAGACTCCCAAAAGAAGATGTTGGCATTTTCACCCAGACTTAAAGGACTGGGCAGCAGACATCCATGATTTTTATCATACAGTTTTCATTTCTTTTTTTTTTTTAAAGATTTTATTTATTTATTTAACAGAGAGAGAGAGACAGCCAGCGAGAGAGGGCATACAGTTTTCATTTCTTGATTCTCCTGGTTACAAGGTCCTAATTTTCTTTAGAAGATCACCTTCCCTACTTTCTACCTTCTGGTAGAACTGTCTGCAGACCTCATTCAGCAGACTGACAATTATCCTGGTTGTGAGCCAGTTAAAACAACACATTATTTGGCCAGGGTGATAGGTTCAGGCATGAACATATAGTTCAACTGGAACCAATTCAGTAACCGTCTCCCTGGGACCTCTGGAACCTTACAGTTTGGGGAGCTCTTGGAAGCCATCTTGAATCTAAGTGGAAAATCTGCCTGCAACTGGAGCCAAAACAGAGAAGAAAGAGCCAAAGAATGGAGACAAAGAAACCAGAACCTGTGGACATCATTTAAACCCTTGGGTCTGGCAGTGACTGAAGTTAATCCTATTCCGGATTATTTAATTAATGGAATCACTGAATTCAGCTTCTTTCTTAAATTAGATGCCATCATTTCTGTTGCCTCTTGCAACCAATACAGGGTTTTGCCAGAGGTAGGGAAGAAAGGTATTTCTAGCCAAGGGAACAAGTACAAAAGTGTACCCCTGAGGGATAATGGTGCAAGCCGTCCTCAGCATGTCGTCTGGCTTGGCTGCACCATAGGACGGGACAGAGGAAGTGACTTGAGAAGATACTAGTGAGACAGACAAAGCCCAACTCATAAGGGATCTTGCATAACTTTTTAAAAAATGTATAAGAGGTTGACATACTTTTTCTATGAAGGACCAGATAGTAAATATTTTCAGCTCTGTGGGCCAAGAGGCTACCTATGGTCTCTGTCAAAAATATTCAACTCCTTATTTGTAGCACAGAAGCAGCCAAAAAACAATTCGTAAGCAAATGAACATGGCTATGTATGTGGGCTCTCCAAAATGGGAGACATGTGGAGGCATGGGGGTAGGATTGGCCTGTTGGCCTTGGTTTACCAACACCTGATCTATGTAATGCTTCATGGGTACAAAACGCATTCAAGAATTGTCCATTGATCTATTCAATGAATATTTGCTGAGCACTTGCCACACCACAGGCTCTGTTTGTAATCTCTGTAGGTAAAGCTATATCTAGGACATACACCGCCCTGTTTTTTGTCCCAGTGGAGGTGAGTTGCAGTGGGGTAGGGAAAGAAAACAGAAACAAATGACCAACTAGATAATTTCAGAGATAATGGTTTGGAAAATACCTCTCCGAAAAAAAGGTTCTTTGGGGCGGAGACAAGTGAATGCCCAGGAGAGAAGCCTTCCAAGAAGAAGGAACAGCAGGAGCAGACTTTAAGGGGAGAATGTCTTTCAGATAATTTAAAACCACCCAAAAGATCAGTGTGATTGGAACCTGAAGTTTATAGAGGAGCCCAGAAAGAGGTCAGAGGGCAGGCCACGTAGGGCTTTATAGATCATGGTACAAAGCTTGGATTTTATGTCACGGGAAGTCATTAAAGGATTTTAAAGGACCACAATCTGATATTTAATAATAGTACTGTCCGATAGAAATATGTGAATCACACATGTGATTTTAAATTTTCTAGTAGCTACAGCAAAAAAAGGTAGAACAGAACAGGTGAAATTAACTTCTATGGTACTCTTTCTTTAATCCAAATGCATCAGGATATTATAATTTTAAAATGTAATCAATATAAAGAGTAGTAATGGGATGTTTCACATTCTTTTTTCTTTGTATTAAATCTCTGAAATGTAGGGGCGCCTGGGTGGCACAGCGGTTAAGTGTCTGCCTTCGGCACAGGGCGTGATCCCGGCGTTGTGGGATCGAACCCCGCATCGGGCTCCTCCGCTATGAGCCTGCTTCTTCCTCTCCCACTCCCCCTGCTTGTGTTCCCTCTCTCGCTGGCTGTCTCTATCTGTGTTAAATAAATAAATAAAATCTTTAAAAAAATAAATAAAAATTAAAATAAATAAATAAATAAATCTCTGAAATGTAGAGCATATTTCGCACTTAGAGTGTATCACAATCGCAAGTAGTCACGTTCCCAGGGTTTAAGAGCCACTTATGTCTTGTGACTACCATGTTGGACCTTGTTGTAGAGCTCACTTTGCTCTGTAGGGAATGGATCCTCCCGAGTTAAGGATGGAAGTCCCGGGACAAGCTAAGGGGCTGTAGCGGTGGTCTAGATAAAAGGGGCGGGTGCAGGGTAAGAGTAGCAGAAAGAGTAATTTGGAATGTGTTGTGGAGATAAGATCAAATGAGCTGGATGTGAGAAGTGATGCAAAGAGACAATTCAAGAGGATTCCTATGGGTGGGCATAAACAACAAGGTTGTTGGTTCCATTTTCTGAGTGAACAAACCTAGGAGAGAACTAAGCGAGGCAGAAGCAGAATGAGAAATTGGGTTTAGATATATTAAGTTCGAGATGCCTATTAGGCATCCAGGAAGGCAGTTAAACAGAGTGGTTCTGTCCCAAGGATCCATCATTAATCTTATAGGCAGAGATAGTTTCTCATATTTCAAAATCTTTGAAAAAGCAAGTTTTAATCTACATATGCTTGGCCCACATTCTGTCCTTCTCCCTTCTCCTCCTCCTATTTCTGAAGAGATTGATTTCACTTTGCATGAGATGCTACAGTATTTTCCATTTAAATAGAAACCTCACATAAATTGGATTTAAAATCTTCTGGGGGGGGAGGGGAAAGGAAACAATTTGCTTGCTGGGGTTTAATTTCAAGGCAAGAATCATAACCAGGGCCATGTTAACCCATCTCTTGATTACCTTCCATGGCGGCTCCTGCTCTTGCAAAGGTAGAGGGATTATTGGAATTTCAAAGATGTGGCCGGCTCTATCTACACAGGCAAAGACACCGTGAAAGGGCTCATTGCTTGCAGTCCCCAGCCCTCAAGCCTTTAGGGCTTCTAATCCACCCAGAACAAATGACTGTCTTTTCTCTTCTTAACGATTTCCACAGCTACAGGCTACAAAATCTCTCCGGTAGTCAGTGCCAACACTTTATCACGCGCAAGCCAGATGGGGGAGAAGGGTAAAAGCTGTCGACTCGCCAGCTGGCTTTACCAGATGTTTAATTGATTCCAGCCAGTTGTTTTCGAAATAACCACTTGTTTGAATTAAGCTGCCCTACCCCAAACCACACGACACGCAGAACAGTGGCCTAAATAAATCTGAATGTTTTTCTACTTTGCCACTGGCTTCCCTAGAGAATTGGGAAGAGTCAATCCATTCCTCCCCCGCCCCCGACAAAGTCCAGGTTTAGATAAGGCTGGTGCACCTGATGGAAAATTACTGAGCCACTCTTGGTACAATGTTGAAACCCAACCTATACTGGACATATTTACGGGGAACATCTGAGACATTTTCATTCTTCTCCTTTTCTTGACACTCTAATAAATATAAGTAAATTATAGTTATTGTAACAGGTTTTGTGTCTACCTAATAAAGAATTTTCTATCAAGTCAACTAAATTCAAATGCTCGGTTATTTATTCAGGTGATGCAGTCCCCCTCCCTGGTCACTTGCCCAAGGGTAGCTCACCACTGGGTAGCTACAATTTTTAGGAAATCTTCATACTGAAATGATCCTTTTGCTACAGTAAAATGCTAGTGTAAAGATTCAAGAGGAGAGCTTGAAATCACTGACGTCACTCCAGGCATTGCTTTAAAAAGTTTAACCTATCATCTCATCAAATTTGGTAACATGGAAGCCCTTCCTTCATCGCTAAGTTATTCAAACAGATTTCAGCTGCCTAACAACTAGTTGCTAAATTAAAAAAAAAAAACAAACAGTATTTGGGGGAGTTGTTTTGTCCACACTAGAGCAGTAAACTAAGTTATTGGGAAGACTGGGTGATTGTTCCGTTTTGCCTGCATACTCCTTTTCCGAATTTTAGATTTACAAGCTATCAGGCAGGGCATGCAATCTCCAGTTCATTGTGAGTCTGACCACTCCCTGTGGTCTGAAACATGACATTGTTCACAAATTCAGGCCCTTTGCGCACCCCTGGGAGCATTTCCATTTGCAGTCCCTAATCTACACCATGCCTTCACCATAAACAAATCCAGGGCTTTGAAATCAAACAGACATGAGTTCAAATCTCAGTCTTGCCATTCACTAGATCAGCAATTTGCAAAAAGTTTCTTAATCTTTCCAGGTCTCAGTTTTCTCATCCATACAATGAATTTAACAACACATCCTTTTAGTAGGGTGGTTAGAGTCAGAAATGATGCATTGTATTTACGCACGATGTGGCAACATAGAGAAGCATTCAACAATGGTGACCTCTCAGATCGGTGACCTGAACCTTTGTTTGATGTTGTCAGCATAGCAATAATCCTAATTAAAAGGCAATTGTTATGTTAATTACCCAGATGTCTTGATATCTGGGCATGTGGACGACTGAGTTACCTATTTCTCATCTGTCTGCTTGGCATCTCATCGTCATAACCAGAGTTGACGCTGCTTTTCAGAGGCAATCTGGCCTCTCCCTCTGGGTTGTGCTAAATTTTGAAACCATTTAACACGAAGTGTGAGTTTATTGTGATGCTTTATTTCCAGTAAATTTTGACAATAAGCCAAGGACAAAATGAAATAAAATACAAGAAATTATAGCCCTTTGGGATCAATTAACCCAAGCAAGGTCATTCTTAAACTTAGGAAAAGATGAAAATGTTATGAGGGGTCGGAGAGTGTTTGAAAACTTGAGAATTTAATTGCAAATAAGAGAGAATGTCAATTGCTCAGAAATGTGACCTAAGTTCAAAATATTATAGTGTCAGGAAAGGTTTGGGGAAACTGGGTGGTACTCTACAGCGAAGTTCACTTGGTTCTAATTACAGTCAGAAACCAGCAATATTTTTTTTAACCACAATATGAACTTCTTTCATTGTTTGAAACCTCTAGGTTTGACAAAAGAAAAAAACCCCGTGTTTGCAGTTTTAATTTTTCACAGCCAGTTAATTATGCTTTGTTATGTGATTCACAAATTGTGGCATATTTGTGAACGTGGAAGTATACATTTATCACTCTCAATGTTGAAACTTCTGTCTGTGTCAGACTGTTCTCTCTACCAAAAAAGGTAATGTGATATATGATAAATTAATCTTATTGAAACATTTAGCATCTTGTGGATGTTTCTGCGTTTTCTTTTCATTGGTGTGTGTTGGGGAATTTCCACAGGGGAAAGAATGTGATTTAACATTCATAAGCCTGAGTCAGTAGCACAGATCTCCTCTTTGTGGAAGCCCCCCACCCACTGATCATCATTGACCGGTAGAGATACATATGAGCCTATTTCAGCCCATGCCAGGATTCTAGATGGAAGTCAGGATTTGGGGCTTTTAAGGATAAAAACTTTAGAGCCCCCTGGGGCACCTGGGTGACTCAGTCGTTAAGCGTCTGCCTTCGGCTCAGGGCCTGATCCCAGGGTCCTGGGATCGAGCCCCACATCAGGCTCCTCTGCTGGGAGCCTGCTTCTTCCTCTCCCACTCCCCCTGCTTGTGTTCCCTCTCTCGCTGGCTGTCTCTATCTCTGTCAAATAAATAAATAAAATCTTAAAAAAAAAAACAAAACTTTAGAGCCCCATCCAGCTCCAAATCCAGGAACTACAATTGCTTTTGAGCAAATTCCTTGAATTCCCTGAGCCTCGTTTTTTCTGTCTGCGTAATGGCAATAAAATACCTCCATCAAAGTGTTTTGTAAAGATTAAATCAGATGTTCTTTATTCATTCATTCATTCATGGACATTTTGGCTGTTTCCATATCTTGGTTATTGCTGCAATGAACAGAAAAGGGCAGGTATCTTTTTAATAGCCTCTTTTCATTTCCTTTGGATATATTCCCAGAAGTGGAATTGCTGGTTTATATGGTAGTTTTATTTTTATTTTTTTTAGGAATCTTCACACTGTTTCCCATAGTCACTGTACCAATTTGAGCTCCACACCACCAACAGTGCACAGGGGTTCCCTTTTCTCTACATCCTCACCAACTGTTGGTATTTCTAGTCTTTTTGATAGTAGCCGTTCTAACAGGTGTAAAGTATCTCGTTGTGATTTAGATTTTCATTTCCCTGATGATGAGTGATAGTGAGCATCTTTTCATGTGCCTGTTGGCCATTTGTATGTCTTCCTTGGAGAAATGTCTATTTAGTTCCTCTGCCCATTTCTTAAATCAGAATATTACTCAGTCACAAGAAAGAAGGAAATCCTGTCATTTGCCGTCGAGGGTATTATACTCAATGAGATAACTTAGAGGAAGACAAATACTGTATGATTTCACTTATACGTGGAATCTTAAAAAAAGCTGAACTCGTAGAAACAAAGAATAGAAAGGCAGTTACCTGGGGCTAGAAGGTAGAGGAATTAGGAAGATGTTGGTCATTGGGTACAAACTTGAAGTTAGAAGATAAATAAGTTCTGAGGATCTAATGCACCACATTGTGATTATGGGTAATAATACTGGAGTGTATATTTGAAAGCTGCCAAGAGATTTCTCATCACAAACAATAAAGAATAAAAATAATGACGTAAGTGCTGTGATGGAGGTGTCAGCTACCCTATGGTGGTACAAGCCAGAGTACAATACCTGAATGTATCAAATCAGCATGCGGTACACTTTAAACTTACATAACGTCCCTGTCAATTATAGTTCGATAAAAAAGATTCACTGAGATAGTACATATGAGATAATTGGCGCAATACCAGCAATATGGGAAGTGCTCAGTACGTGCCGTTTGTTGCCTCACTGTTATTGGTGGTGGCACCAGAGCTGTGGCTATTTATCGATCGCCTTTCTTTGCCTCATTTTCTCCATCTCTAAAATGGGATCACGTATCTTATTGGGTCACAGTGAAGATTAAGTGAGAACACAGCTATGCTCCAACTGACATTGCCAACAGAACTAACATGTATTGTGCACTTAGGAATTTAGTAGACTCAGGACATGATCCCTTACTGTCATAATGTCATGTAAGTCTCACAACTTCCATATTATTATCCCCCTTTGGAAGACAAGGAAACTGAGATGAAGAAAGATTGAGCTAATTTCACAAGTCACATAACTACTGGGCAGAAAATGGAGATTTTTGACTCTCACATATCCAGTTCCAAAATCTTTTCTTTTCACCATTTTATCATAATATAAGGATTTACAGACTTAAATTGCTTTGTACCTAGGAGGATAAATAGAATGAATGAAATAAGCTGGGTGGAGACCATGGCACTAGGGTGGGGCCAGCCTCATGTAAATGGGTATCCAACGCTCCTTATTGCCATGAGGGATGGAGGATCTGTTGCCTATCAGATCTCTGATCCATCAGGAAGAATCTGGAACCCAGATTTTGATATGAAATCTCCTAATTATTAAATGGTTATAGCTAATTCAATTTATTTTTAAACACTGGTAGCCAAATATATATATATGTATGTATATGTATATTTATATCTGTAAGCCAAGTTCAGTTTGCAATGCTGACTCTTTATTATTCCCTAGTACAGTGGTTTTCAAAGTATAATCCATAGACTCCTGATGGTACCTAAGACACCTTTTAGGGAGGCTGCATGTTCAAAACTATTTTCACAATAATAATTAAGCATTTTTTTCCCATTATGTTAACATGTGCATTAATGGTGCAAAGGCCGTGATGGGTAAAACTGTTGTTGCCTTAGCACGAATTAAGACAGTTTCACCAAAAGGATACCAGTGACTATTATTTTATTCACTGCCACATACTCAGAGTAACATAAACAATGTCAGTTTTACCTAAGAACGTCACTAATACAGCAGTAAAAATTCTTCATTTATTTAATCTAAACCTTTGAGCATACATCTTTTTTATAGTCCACGTGACGAAATGGTAAACTCATGTAAAATCCTCTCCTGTAGGAGAAGGGCTTATGTAATTGATCAAATGGCAGGCTGAACTGGCCACCGTTTTTAGGGAACATCATTTTTATTTAAACAAAAAGTTGATAAACTATGTTTATTCAGAACTGGTATTTGACACACATTCTCTCAAAAAAAAAAAAAAAAAGTGAGCCTGTGACTTCCAAGTAAAGCAATTGATAATATTTGTTACCAGTGATAAAACTTAAGCTTTCAAGTAAAACATTAAAATTTTAGAAAACTTTACCTTGATAGATCCCCAGTACTTAAAGGCTTTCTGAAATGATTGGGAGTTATCCTAACAAATACGATTTATTTTATACAGTATAATGACATATGTCAACATCAGGAAAGTCTGTTTAACTCAGTGAACCAATATTTTCCAGTGAACAATTCATGATATTACAAAATCTTGCATGGAAATAAGATCATTCAAAGTGAAGAATAGATTAATGAATTCTTCTGTAACTGATCATGAGAAGTTCATTGCTATGGTTTCAGAGCTACATTACTGTTAAACTTTAAGAAAGGACTACTTCTGAAATAAAAGTAGCCACGATTACCTTAAAAGGCTCTTATGATTCTATATTATCGTATAATATAATATCCTCCCTTTTCTACCACATACCAATGGGAGGCCAGATTTTCTTCATATACTTCAAGCAAAAAACATATAGCAAGAAATTGAAAACAGAAGCAGATAGGAAGTTCCAACTTTCTTCTATTAAGCCAGACATTAAAGAGATTTACAAACTGTAAAATAAGTGATTTTCTTACAAATTATTCTGTGTTGCAAAATATAGTTATTTTCCATTAGAATATGCTATTTATGTTAATGTGAAGTTTTTTATTGTTAGGTTTAAATGGGTTAATAATTTTTTTCATTTCTCAGTTTAATTTCTAATTCTGTAAGTATCAATAGATACCAACAGATAAAATTATTTGGTATTCTCAACTTTTAAGAGTATAAAAGGATTCTGAGACCAATAAGTATGATAACCACTGCTCTAGAATAGTGCTATTCAAGGTGTTATTAATGAGTTCCATCAGCAACACCTGAGAAATTGTTAAAAATGCAATTTATTGGGCCCCCTCCTAGACCTACCAAATCAGAATCTCTGTATGTGGGTCCCAGGAATCCGCGTTTTAGCAAGACTTCCAGGTGATTATAAGGCTCACTAAAGATAAAGCATTGTTCTACATCAAACTGTGTTCATTACCTACCTCATTAGGAAAGAAAGAAAGAGAGAGGGAGGGAGGGAAGGAATGAAGGAAAGAAAGGAAAGGAAGGGAGGAAGGAAGAAGGGAAAGAGAAAGAAAGAAAGAAAGAAAGAAAGAAAGAAAGAAAGAAGGAAAGAAAGAAAGAAAGAAGAAAGAAAGAAAGAAAAAGAGAAAGAAAGATTTTTTTAAATTAAAAAAAATTGAGAGCATACCCTCTCATGTATACTTATTTATTTAGTCTGTATACAAGCACATCTGTGCTAATATACTATGAACACTAGACAAAAAACTGAAACACGCACACACACACATACAAATGATACCAGAGGATGAATGTTTTCTGTTCTATATTTTGCACCCATAGACACTGGTCCATGTGAGTCCCCAGTTATAATGGTGTTGTTCCAGAAAAAAGCTAAAGGCTTTGTAAAAACTCCCTTTCCTCCTGTGATTGAGCCCTGATAAATTAAGAACCATTCTCTCTTTCTGGCCTTATTCTATTTCAGTGGCCTTTTCTGCATCAAGCCTTTTCCAGAATACTCAGTGCAGGTTTCTATGTCACTGAGACTTTCTTTTATGAAAGTTAAGGCTGCAAAGCCCGGGGAAGCCAGACTACACAGAGAAGTTCTGAGTGAGTTGCTTCTCTGATAGTCCGAATAGCCTCCTTTCTCCTTGAGTTCATCTGATCTCTCCATGAATGAAAGAAGAAACCAGTGAATGAATCAGAAAAGAGTGTTTGTTCAAGTTCTCTGTTGTTTCACTGTGGACTTTCATTCTTGACTTTTTTTCATAGATGACTTTTTAATCGTGATGTTTCAAGATAAGTGACTTTGAAATTTGACCCATAGTTTGGTAGGGATTGTCTCCATATTTATTTTGTAGAAAACACAGAAGATCAGAAAGGAAAGGCAACATTTTGATTTTTTTGTTGTTGTTAGAAGAAAAGCCTTAAAAAAAAAAAAAACACTATTGGGAGAATGCATTTCCACCTTCAAGCTCTGTGTGAACTCAGCCTTTAAAAAAAAAAAAAGCCCCTTGATTCAACACGTAAAAGGTGTAGTTTCCACATTAGCCTGCTCATTGGGATGAGCTGGGGTAGTGTTTGAACATAGATTTCTTGGTTTTATCCCAGATCCACTCAATATAATTTCTAGGGAGAAGAACTGGGAATTCATTTGTTTATTTATTTTTTTGACAAATACATCAGGTATTTTCTATGATCAAATTTGGCAAATTTGGATACTGAGTGATTGGAAAGTTTGAAAACAGATTTAAGGATAATGAACCATATTGCTAATTGCATATTGTAAATGCAAGATATTTTCCTAAACTGAGCAACATTCTCTAGGGACGTCATGCACAGAGCGATGAGACAGTACTGAAATTTATGTTGACTCTTCCCTAAAGCACCTGATAAAGTCAAGTATGGTGTCATGGTTGAAAGCTCTCACTTGGGAATCTGATGAACCAGGATTCTATTTCTGTCTCTGATTTTACTTGCCATGTAATTACTTGTAGATTTAGCCACTCTAAGCTTGAGTTTCCTGAAAATTAGGACTGATATAAACCTTTCAGGGTTGGTGCTAAGGGTTAACTCTAACACCACATCTGGTATAAATTTCAGACCTGTCACTTACTACCTTGGTGATCAAGACCTTGACCTTGATAATTCTCAGTTCCTTCCTCTATGAAACAGAGACAGTAGGAAGAACTACCTGGGTCCTGGTCTGCTAGTTGATGCTCAGTATCTATTCTTTTTTTCATTCATGGAAGAACTCACATTTTATGCTGAGTATCAAATTGCACAGCTAAAAAATATATATCCCAACCTCCCTCATAGGCAAGTGTTGCCTTTACAAAGTAAGTTCTAGATCTTAGAAAAGTCTCCTAGAGAACTTTTCTCCTTTCCACCATTTGCTGCCAGAAATGTGAAGGCACCAATGGTCATCTTGGATTACACAATGATCTTGAAAATGGAAGTTACTCCCAATGAATGAATTCCTAATGATAGGACGCAAACCTTGGGCTAATACCATTCCAGTCATTTTTCCTACAAGAAGTCTGAACTTTTTAAGTCCCTGTTGCAACTACACTCGTGCTTTAAGGACATTCCTAATTGATCCTTTACCTCATGGGTCACCGTGAGGATAAAATTAGATAAAGCACGTGAAGCACTTTAAACAGCGCCTGGCACATAGAACTTGCTTTAAAAATGATAAATTTTATTTAAACTGGGCTTGGATTCCATACGACTTTCCAAAAAGATCATGTCGATTCTCCTCTGGACTGTGGACAATGTGGTTTTCAGTGGGGTTAAGTGATAGCCAGTGTGAAAAACAAAGGAACACAGCAGAAACCCCCTTAACTGACCTCTAGCCAGCACACCGGGTGAACTCATACTCTCTATTCTCTCTGGAAAAATCCCAGTAGAGGCCAACAGTGCAGTGAGAGTTTTCGCTGGCCGGTAGGCCATTTCCTGGTTCATTTGAATACTTGTGTTCTCACTAATTGAGTTGTATGCTTAGCAAGATTCAGTGTTTCCAAACTTGTTCATGCATATTGTATTTGCTATTGAAATGCATAACTTAATTAAATATTATATAAACTAATGAAATATAAGATGGAAAAGAAAAGACTTAAATGCTTTAAAAAGTTTAAGTGAGTAAGAAGCATTATTGCCCTTTTGCAGGTTAAAAAGTATTCTTGGGAAGTATTCTGGGCTCTGCCTTAAGTCCTCACTTTAAATAATACAAAACGTGGCATCAAAGATGATGCAAAATAAATATAGTTTATCCAAGGGTGGCTACTTGGAACCTCAAAATATGGACTCTGACTCTTAAGAAAAGTCCTTGGCCTTAAATTTTTTAATTGGCAAATAAATATACATTTAGCCATTTTAAGTTACACTGAAATGAATGTAAGGTGTATGTATCAACTTGTCAATTTATTATTGGGGCTTTTTTGGTCATTTATTGTTTTAACTGAATTTTTCAACTAATTTACCAACTATCATTCTCCATCATTTTGGATTAGGGAACTCAGTTTCAATCCCATCCACAGTCTACACTGCTACAGGCATAGCCTGAGGACAAATATCTAAAGCAACTCAGGGTTGATTGTGAGGGTACAGAAAGATACATGCTCCCCTGGCTCCCAAGTGGATCAAGAAAGAAAGGAAACCGAGGAAGGAATTTACATCAAAGTAAGTTAGCCAACTCCAAACTTCCCTCACAGGCTTAAAGGGAAAAGTGATCTCTATGGAGAGTGATTTAAGAGGCATCCTTTGAAGTGTTCCTGTTTGTTCTGTAGGATTTTCCCACTTGCCTCTTGAAATAGAATGATAGCGAACCTGCTTTTCCTCAAGGAAAAAAAAAAAAAAAAGCCAAACAGCAGATCTTCTTAAATCAGATATCACTGTGTCTGTGTTTTGTCTAAGAGACGCCTGAAGTTGTTCTCCTATGAGAATTGGAAGGAACATATATAGCAAGGCCTAGCTTCTTAGTCTGCATGTTCAGGGTTAAAGGGTAGCAGGTATGAATAAATTAAGGGAAAAGATAGCATGTTAAGGTAGATAGTTTCCAGGTGGCCTTCATCAATTTCTTCTCTGGGTGTGTATTTGCTTCTCTCCATGCTGAGTGACCGAGTTTGATTCCTTTCCCCTTTAACCCTGGATATTCTTAGTGTTTGCTTAACTGATACAATGTGACAGAAGTCAGGTTCTGAACTTCCAGATCACATGAAGTTTTGCAACTTCCTCTGGTATCATAGAATGTCCTGCTGGGATGATACTATCAAAATTCAGCTTTAGGGCTATGAAATGCCCAAGCCTCATGGAGTGCTCCTCCAGGCACCAGTCTCAGAAAGCTCCTAGCCATCAGCAGTGTCGGTTGTTGGTCCCGCAAGTACACCATCTTGGATATCCAAACCAGTCAAACCTATAGATGGCTAAAGACCCCAAATGACAACTGATTGCAACTTCATGAAAGATCTCAAGGAAGAACCTCATATCTGAGCCCATTCAACCCGCAAAACTGAGATTTAATATCGCTGTTTTCAGCTACTAAATTTTAAGCAATAGATAACTAAGAGATGTCGTCAAGCACAATGGTCAATTGCATGCACTCTGAATGTTAAGACTAGGTTGATGCGTGTCCTGATCTTGCCCTTATTATCTTTGTAAGTGTAGAGAATATTTACTCCTTCTGTGACACAGTTTCTTCATCTCTATGGTATGGGTAATAACATTCTCTATCTCATGGAGTGGTCCACGCATGATTATGCCCACATGATTATCATCCATTCCACACATATGTATTGAACCAGACACTGGGATTCAAAGACAAATTAGTGAATGTCCCCAGTCTTATAGATGCTTATAATCTGCAAGTGTTGGGTTATAAATCACAAGGATAAATGGGCAAAGAACAGTGCTGCATCTGTGAAAAATGCAAATACCAAATTAGAAAAGCACATTGTGGCTAGATGGGTCCAAATCACTGCATCTCTCTATAGCAGAATTTATTATTTTAAGAAAACAAGGCCAAGGTGACCCCTGATTGAAAATGTGGTCATTAACAGCCCAAGATGTCACTGGAAACGCAAGACAGCTTGAGGATGCAAAGATTGTTTTCTTTCAAAAGCTGATTCAAGTAGAAGATTTTAAAAAGCCTATTTTGGATCATAAAAATGCCTCCAGAAGTTTCTCGGTGGCTCTTTTTTGGGAGAAAAAACTATTTTAGTGGCCACCATGTAGAAGGAAACATTTGAAGTAGTGCCTATGTCTGGAGGATCGGCTGCCAGGGTGATTGACTTTGAAACGGTCTTCAGGGACTTTCATGAGTATAAGAGATATTTTTTTAACACTTACCGGGAAATAGAGCCTTGAAAGCCTGTCTCCAGCAAACGGGATTTTTGACATGTATTGGCTGGAGCCTAGAAGTAAATTTTTCCTCTTCTACTTTTGCAACAGACTTTTCCCTTTATCCTGATAGAAGTCAAAATAGTCAACCTGTCATTAAAATGTAACTATAGAAATTATCAAAGAGATACATTATCTCTCAACACTCATAAAGCAGCCTGGGTATTAAAATACCTTTTGAGATCCATGCAGAATTTTTATGTATACTAAGCAATTCATTTTATTTGTCAGGGCCAGACTGATAGGAATAACAATTATCTGGGGCAGTATTTTCCATGAAAACTCTTTATATGTTAATTCAAAAAAAAAAAAAACAAATGTTTATTGAAGCATTCAGTTGATTTTAAATGTGCTTTGGCAATGACATGACTTAACTGAAACTTGACTTCTCAGGAAGGATGCTACTTTTGTTTTTTGTTTGTTTGGGAGTTCTTTTTTCTTAGAATACACACAACTAAATTCTTGAATGTACATTTTAAATTTAGAACATAAATACCTTTAATTTACCATAAAAAATGTAAGCGTAGTAATACATTTTAAAGTTCTAATAGAACTAAGGGAGTATTTGGTAAAACCCCATTATTTTCATAGTCAGGGAAATGAATAGATGAATAAGGGAGGCGATTATGTCCCAGTTAGTTAATTGAAGTGAAAGGTTAGAAAATTTATATTTGTCAGGATTCTTTTGGTGACAAGTGACAGAAAGCCTAGTTTTAACGGGCTTTTTTTTTCTTCAAAGGAGAAGGGATTTTTTAGTTCACATACAAGTAAAGTCCCATGGTAAAACCTACTAGCTGGGGAACAGAAAAACACAAGGACACAGTGACAAGTAAACTTCAGGCTTCATCAAGGTATAGTCTCAAATGATGGCTTAGTGCTCGATTTCTTTTTTTTTTTTTTTTTAAAGATTTTATTTATTTATTCGACAGAGATAGAGACAGCCAGCGAGAGAGGGAACACAAGCAGGGGGAGTGGGAGAGGAAGAAGCAGGCTCATAGCAGAAGAGCCTGATGTGGGGCTCGATCCCAGATCGCCAGGATCACGCCCTGAGCTGAAGGCAGACGCTTAACCGCTGTGCCACCCAGGTGCCCCTAGTGCTCGATTTCTATCTGCCTCTTGGTTGTGTCTTCCAATGTGTTGCCTTTCTTCCTACGCTCTTTGAGATGGCCCTGGACATCCCCACCCTCACATTTTTTTGGGGTTCGAGTGCCAAGGAGGAAATGAGTCTCTTCATACAAGGCTTGAGATCAGCTTGGTTTGGGCTGATGAGTTTGGCTTAAGTCTTGTTGTGTCCTAAGCCAGGGCTTCTCAAGCTTTCCATTATGAAGGACTTTTTAATTGTCTTTTTTTTTTTAATCCAATCTGTCATGGCCCAATAACTTTGTGAAATACAATTAAAAATGAATTAACATAAAAATGAAAGCAAAAAAAAATAGACTTACAGGATACAAGCCCAAATTATTATTATATTTCACAGACATAAGATTACTCTGTCAAGCTGGTATAAATTTTTCTAAACACTTACTCTTAATTTCTATACTTACCTTGTTGCAGAACCATAACAATCACACTTTGAAGGAGCAGTGCTATACGCTAGGGGTCAGGCAACTACAACCCACATACCAAGTCTTTTCCTCTCCCAGTTGTTAGTAAAGTTTTATTGGAACATAGCCATGCCCATTTGTTTATATATTGTCTAGGCTGCTTTTATCATATAAAAACAGAGTTCAGTAGTTGGACAGAGACTGTCGCCTACAAGCCAAAATATTTACTACCTGGCCCTCTACAGAATAAAGTTTGCCAGTTCCTACATTAAGCAATCGCTGAGACCAGAAGACCATGGTTTATGATTGGAGAAGAAAAAGTAACATGCTCAACTCATGAAGCACATACAGGGACAGTAGGAGTGGGATGATTCTCCAAAGGAAATTGAAATTCAGTTACCAAAAGAAAGCGAAAATTATTCTTAGAAGCTAAGGACCTTTCAAGTGCAGAATTTAGATCTTTCCACTTTTCATTTCCTCTTTCCTTGATTCTACTTAAAATTTATTTCCTATATAAAATGAATGCACTTAAGGAGGGCACATGGTGTGATGAGCACTGGGTGTTATACGCAGTTGATGAATTATTGAACACTACATCTAAAACTAATGATGTACTATATGTTGGCTAACTGAATTTAAATATAAAATTTAAAAAAGTAGGGGCACCTGGGTTGCTCAGTCAGTTAAGCATCTGCCTTCAGCTCAGCTCATGATCCCAGGGTTCTGGGATGAAATCCAGCATTGGGCTCCCTGCTCAGTGGGGAGCCTGCTTCTCCCTCTGCCTGCCATTCCCCCTGCTTGTCCTGGGATCAAGCCCCATATCAGACTCCCTGCTTCTCCCTCTCCTCTCTGCTTGTGCTTTCTCTCGCTAGCTCTGTCTCTCTCACATAAATAAATAAAATCTTTAAAAATTTTTTTTAAATAAAATAAAATGAATGCAAAGTCAGAACATGCCTTAGGTGGAGTCAGGCCATTACCAAGACTGGATAGAATTTGTCATCTCAAATCTTTTGAGGAATGAAGAGGAATAAAATATGCAAAGGAATAAATAAATAATTTTAAAATGGTGTTATAATGCAGGAATTGATGATACCTACCGTGACAGTGTATAAAATGACCATACTTATAAAATACCTGGTAAACTCTAATTTCCAGAAGTGGAAATGAAAACTATTTAGAGATTTATACTTACTTAGAAAATATTTAGTAAATATATACCATGAATATCTAAACACTGTGCTAGAGATCGGCTTCTTCAAGTGACTTGCAAGAAGGAACAAAACTGTAGTCAGTGGGTAACTAAATAAAATAACTGCAGGTTTTAATTAGGCTATCATTTGACCTAATCACAAGGAGTGGAAATAGAGATCAAAAATGGGGAATCTCTTTTGGCAAGGAAGACATCCGTGAGAAAGTGGAACTGAAGCAAAGTTCCACAAAAGAGGAGCACCTAGCTGACAAAAATATAATGTACAAATATTCCCAGCTAAGGGAAAAGCAGGTGCCAAGTCTCTGCAGCAGGGAAGTCTTGATCTGTTCTAGGAAAGGAAGTGTGGTTGACATGGAGTAAGCAAGAATAAAAATAGTCCAAAAACCTTTGGAAAGTTAGAGCCTAAATTATTCAGGCAGGGTCTTAGTACATGCAAATTCTCTACTGAATAGTAAAGTGGAAAGATATTGAAAGGTAGTAAGCAGGTGGATGGCATGGTTTGATTGATTTTTTTTAAGTAACATTTTTGTTGATGTGTATTGAATGAGTAATAATAATGATGATGATAGTTGACTCACGTTAAGGGCAATGTTCTAAGCAATTTAAATGTGTTAAGTTACTTAATCCTTACAGCAAACCTGTCATTAATTCCGTCTTACAGATTATGATGATAATTACTTTCTTTATTGTCTGCTAGGAAAAATAAATTTGGGTCTTCTTGTGCTTTAAAATACATAGAAACAAAGACTGTCATCAAACACAAAATACTTGTTAATGGAACCTGGCCTACAGTGCCCAAATATCCTGATTTGTGATAATCAGTCCTAATCATTTCAGACAATCGATGGATTGCTAACCATTGAGTAACTGGATAGAAACTGAACATTTTCCTGGAAACACAGATGAACATAGACCATCAGACTAATCATAGGCAAGTAGATACAATCTCTACCACTACCAATATATGGCAGATGATGGAAAATTATATTTACATCAGAGAGGACCCAGTTTCCTTTGCCTGCATGCTTCTCCCTCCCTGACTTTGCTACTTGTGCTTACATTTGCCTCGTTTACCTTCATCCTTGCAAATCAAACAGCACCTTCTCAGAGCTGCCAGAAATAGAACATACAGGAAGCTATGGTGCTATTAGAATCAGTCTTGACCAGAGCAAAAGACTCAAAATCAAGCCTTCAAATCATTCCAAGACCCAAAAGAATTGAAGATTTATATTCAAACCCAAAGTCTTACATGAATGTTAATAGTAGTAATATTCATATTAGTCAAGAGGTATGCAAATGTCTTTCAATGGATGAATAGGTAAACAAAATGTGATATATCCACACAGCAGAATATTATTCAGCCATTGAAAAAGGAATAAAGTACTAATCCATGCTACAACATAGACAGATGAACTTTGAAAACATTATACTAGAGGAAGGAGCCAGATATAAAAGGCCACATATTATATTATCCATGTGTATGAAATGTCCAGAATAGGCAAGGCCTTAGAAACAGGGAGCATCCCTGTGGTTGCCAGGGGCTGTGGAGAGAAGGGAATGGGGAGCGATGCTTAGTGGCCACAAGGTTTCCTTTTAGGATCATGACAATGTTCTGGAACCAGGATAGTGGTGATAGTTATACATTGTGAATGCACTAAAATCCGCTGAAGTTTACTCTTTAAAATGGCTAAGATGGTGTGATTTAGTTTTGTGAATTTTGGCTTGATAATTTTTTTAAAAATTATTCCAAGAATCATTCCTGATAGAAAGGCCTTTCTGGCAAAAAGCAAGTATGTGTGCATTTCCCCAGAACGAGGCCTCATTTTCTGATAACACATATTTTGGAAAGGAAGCCAATGAAACAGCACTGATGGATTCGTTTTTGTGTTTGAACTAAGCGCTCGCTGCTGACAGACTGATTAAATAGTTGGTGGTGAGGATGATCCATGGCCATGGTAATCATCATCATCATCGTTATACCATCGTCATCATATCATCTGGATAAACTTGGTAGTCACAGAAGAAAATTTAATACACTGTATAGAAAACTCATTTTTAGTGCATTCTTGGCCGGTTTTTTATAAAGGGCTATATATTTAAAGTATAAACTTGAGATGAAGGAACAAGGAAAAGATAAATAACCACATGTGAGTCTCATTTGTGTACAGCTAAATAAAAAGAAAAGAATAGATCTTTCCAGCCGTGGAGTCTGTAAATTTCCTTAGTCTACCATAGGCATTTTTCTGTAAGGATCTTTCCTGTACAACCAAGCTTCTCTTGCCCAGCTCGTCAGGTTGAGCCAGGGGAAAATTGCTTGGTAGGCCTTTGTTTTGATAACCAGTAGAACTCCTTCGCTGCCATCCTCACCTGCGTTGCTCTAAGCACAAACTGTTCTCAGAGCTGGCATTATAGACTTGCCTGCCACAGCCCTGTGAGGGACCTCCTTTGACTCGGTTGTGTTCCTGGAGCCTTTTAATACGACTGTCACTAGGATCCATGAATGACAGCCATGTTGCTCTTGCAGTTTCTGCCACTGGGTCTTGGAGCTGACTTGATCAGCTGCACCTGAGCCATACAGGAGCACAATCACAAAAGCTCTGTAGCTGTCCCTGCCATGTCACCACGTATCAAGTGTCCTCACATCTGACTCCAACTCTTTAAAAGAAAAAGGAAATCCTCTATCAAATCTACATTGTGGTTATCAATCCTTTTCTTATCCCTTTGCTACAAATTTACCACCCAGCCTCTTAACATTTGAGGTAATGAGCTTTAAAATGTTCCTCATCTGCATTAATAAAAATACCAATGACCATAAAATCTCTCCAACGGTAGCAAAGCCGAAGGACAGTAGTTTCAACCTTGTGCTGTGGTACACAGCTCTACCACAGTCCCTTCAAAGAATCTAAATATGGTCAAGAAATAAATATAAATTCCTGCTGAAATGGAGGTGATCTACTCAAAAGCAAAGGTTATGAGAAAAGGCTGTCAGATTGTGAAATCTGTAGATGATGTGGAATGGTAAGAACAGAGTACATCTTGCTGCAAGTAAAAATAAGAAGGGTGGCATTCTTTGTGTTAAGCCAGACACCAAAGGCCAAATGTGTTTACTGAAACATGGGAGAGCTACCTCCTATGTACATAAAAGAGCAGAGTCAGGGCAACAAACGCTTCTACTCAAACAGCGACAAGGTTTTGGAGAGTGTCCCTGTGGTAAGGAGGTAACCGCAGAGGCAGAAACAATTTAATCCTTTCAAGTGTTTAACCACTGTGTTTAAAAGTGTTTAACAAACACAGCAAGTTTGGAATCATGGTCCAGGGTATAGTCATGTGGATGCAAGCTGTATTCCTCCTACATCTGCTTTTGTCTTTTAACAGGTTTTCTCACACTCATGACATTTGGGTATAACTTCATAATCACATTAATAACCTTATAATCGTACTACTCAAGTGTAAGGTCTTCATTATAAATCCTCCACCACTTTGTATTGTTTTTCTATTTCTGCATAACAAATTACAAATCTAGCGACTAACACACATGTATTAACTTGGAGCTTTTGTATGTCAGGCATTCAAGCATCGCTTAGCTGGGTCTTCTGTTTACTGTCTCCCAGAATCTTGCAGAATCAAAGTCAGCTGGCTGTGTCCTCATCTGGAGGCTCAACTAGTGAAGTAACCAGTTTCAAGCTTATTCAGGCAGTTGGCAAAATGTATTTCCTTGCAGCTGTCTGATGGAGAGACCTAGCTTCTTTTTGGACGCCAGATGGAAGCCACCCTTAGATCCTAGAAGCTGCTTATAATTCCCTATCACATGGTCCTCTCCATAGGCATTTGCACGTGATGGCTTGCTTCTTCAAGGCCAGTAAGAGAATCTCTCTCTGGTCTATCAAGATAGAGACTTGTATAATGAAACATAATCATGGGAGCCCCATCCCTTTTGCTATATTCTACTTTTTTAAAACCAATTTACAGGTCCTGCTTGCATACGAGCAGAAAATATTGCAAAAGGACATAAATAATTAGAAGCCACCTTAGGGTGAGTCTCCCACATACCATACATATAGCAAATATGACTTATCAATTTATTTTTTTAAGATTTTATTTATTAGAGAGAGGGAGGGCATTAGTATGGGGGGAGGGGCAGAGGAAGAGGGAGAAGCAGACTCCCCACTGAGCAGGGAGCCCGACTTGGGGCTCAATCCTAGGACACCGAGATCATGACTTGAGCCAAAGACAGACACTTAACCAACTGAGCCACCTAGGTGCCCTATGCCTTATCGATTTATACTCCAGGGTAGTTTCCAGTATCTGAGAGCTGGTGTAAACCTTAGGCAGGCATAATCAGGGCAATATTGAGCTCCATTGTTCTGTGTTTCGTTGTGGTCTGCTTGGTTCATTAACACCTGTTAATTCAGGGTGAAATAACTGTCCTTGCATTGACAAAATGTTTTAAAATTTGAAATGTTTGTCATGGAAGTTAATTTTTCAGGTTGCTCTAATTTAATACCTAATGGTGACCATTTCAGTGAATTGATAGATGAAATACTCCTAAAAATGTCTTTCACTTTGGAATGATTGAAATATACCCATTCATTTCATTTGGGTCATTCTCCAAAGCAGCCACCTTGCAAATGAATCAGAAGCATGTATTCCTATGGCACTAAAGTATCCTACATTGTTTTTTCTGGGCTGGAAGGGTATTTATTATGGCCACATGCCAAGCCTGTGTTCCAGGAAGCGTCTTGGATATTTACAGTTGTAGCCCGTACATAACAAATATATAGCTCTCATGCTGCCATTCTCTCACCCATGGGAGACACTAATAATCGATCAGAGCACTCTTTCTCCTCAAGTCTCGACCTTGCTTTAGAATCTTAAACATTGCACCCTAGGCAGCCACTACCAATGACTGGATTGAAACTTGAGTTAAAGCCTGTTGACCGTCATTGGTCTGGATAGCCACCTAACTTACCTTATCATAGAGCCACCTGGGGCCCTGAAAATGAACTAAAGATGAGATGATCTGCTCAAAAGCAAATAGCAACCATAGACTGATGAAGAACAATGATGTGATGGCAGAAGAAATACCTGCTACTGACCCTACTGAGATAAAGTAGAAAGAAGGTTTTGTTGAAATATTATGTATATTGAAAAAATGAGATATGTCAGTATGCTTTGCAAATTATAATCTAGGTAGTCAGATCAGAGCTGACAGTTCCGTTCTAACTAGTAAAATTAGCAGCTAGAATTCTTCAGCTCTTCTGCCCTTCGGTGTATCTGCTAACTATACTTACTCAGCTGAGCTATGCTGAGAAATATAGTATCCATACGAAGAAATGTATCTGTCCTACTAAGTGACTATGGGGCTTATCTACTGTAAGAGTAGATTCACTGTCCAGAAGCACTGGATGTGGTAAAAAAATACCTGAAGATCAAATACCCAGATTCTTATCATATCTCACGGTGTGACTTACATGAACCTCTGAATTCCCTGAACCTATTTCTCCGTATGTAAAATGGCAAAATACTCAGACTGGGCAGCTTCAACAACAACAACAACAAAATTTGTCACTGTTCTACAGGCTGCAAGTCCAAGATGAAGGTTCATATTTCTGGTAAAGTCTCTCTTCTTGGCTTGTGGATGGTTCACTTCTCATTATGTCCTCACATGGTTTTTTTTTTTTTTTTTTTTTTTTTGGTGTGTGCACATGGAAATGGAGGGTGGGGCAGAGAGTGAGCTCTCTGGTGTCACTTTTTTTTTTTTTAAGATTGATTTATTTAATGGGGCAGGGGGCAGGGAGAGAGAGAGAATCCTAAGCACACTCCCTGCTGAGCATGGAGCCTGACATGGGGCTTGATGCAGGGCTTGATCCCAGAACCCTGAGATCATAACCTCAGCCAAAATCAAGAGTCAGACACTCCACCAACTGAGCCACCCCAGTGCCCCTGGTGTCACTTATAAGGATATTAATCCTCTCATATCAGGGACCCGTCCTTATGACCTCAGTTAGCCTTACTTACTTCAAATACAGCCACATCGGGGGTCAGGGCTCTCATGTATAAATCTGGAGGTACACAACATTCAGTACATAACAACATGGAAAAATCCCAATTGTCCAGAAAGACATCTTGGGTTTACCTTTGTATCTTTTGTTAGCATTTCTTGAGCTTTCACTGGGTGTCGGCCTCTTCATTTTCTCAGTTAATCTTCATAGCAACCCTAGGTGGTAGGTATTGTCATTAGCCTCACTTTCTAGATGCTTCAAAAGGTCAAGCATCTGGCCCAGTGACCACATGACTTGTGACAGAACTATTCTACAAGAATACTTTAGTTCCTTTGTGCCAGGAACAGTCCTAAACACCTGAGATGCATACATGAATGAAACAGAAAAAGATCTCTGCCTTTGAAAAGCCTGCATTCCAGTGGTGGGAATTAGAGAGACAAACGGGAGGGAAGGGAAGGGAAGGGAAGGGAAGGGAAGGGAAGGGAAGGGAAGGGAAGGGAGGAAGGGAGGAAGGGAGGAAGGGAGGAAGGGAGGAAGGGAGGAAGGGAGGAAGGAAGGAAGGAAGGAAGGAAGGAAGGAAGGAAGGAGGGAGGGAGGGAGGGAGGGAGGAAGGAAGGAAGGAAGGAAGGAAGGAAGGAAGGAAGGAAGGAAGGAAGGAGAAGGGAGAGAGGGAAGGAGGGAGGGAGGAAAGAAAGAAAGAAAAACAATAATATGCTAAATTAGGAAATTATATGTTCATGAAAAAACAGGATAGGTGATATCAGATCCACAGTCCTGGGGGACAGGGAGGTAAGTAATAACAACAAATAGAGCTCACAGAGCAAGTCAGAATTGAGCAAGCACTAGGTGATGTTGGAGTTGGCCAAGCAAAGTCATGCGATAGGAGATGAGAAGCAGCAGAAAGAGCAAGAGCAGAGGCTGGAAGGCAGGAGCATGGTGGGTGCATCTGAGCATTAGCAGTGGGGCCAAGAATCAAACCCCACTCTGTCTGACCTCTGAATCACTGCCATATAGGCCTCTAGGTATTGATGTATCCCTATAAATCTCTACATACAAAAAAGAACTACTATTTATTGAACATCTGGTATGTGTTAGGCACAGTGCAAAGTGACTCATATACTCTTATGTTTAACTGTCACAAACAAATTACCAAAGGAATCTGGGGAGTCTGTGTTGTATGATCTGGTGTGAAAAGAAAGAACACAAGTTAATCAAGTGTTGTCAATATATGTGGCCTTGCTAGAGTTCATTTCATGTTCATTCTACCCTTTACAAAAGTAGAGAGAAAGACACTTGTACATTTAACTGAAGGCCACTGGCCAGATTTCCTTCATGATCTTACACAGATGTATCTGGCACCCTGTCTCTTAAATTCCACATTTCCTCTCTTCCACAAAGTTAAGCCATTATCAAGACAAAATGAATACATTCTCAGTTTTATATGAACAAAAAAAGATTCAAAGAATTAACAGAATTTCAATTTAAATCCTGCAAAATTTAGTTATGCTTGTGTGCAAAGACTAATAGAGATCATGAAAAATGGGAGACTTTAAAAAAAAAATCACTGTTATAATCCTAATTGTTTTTAAAACCCAAAGCCCCTTGAAAGGATAGCACATCTAGTCATTTTCAGCCATTACCACATGAAAGCAATTTATTGGTTCAATCCTTTTCAGAGAATGACAGACAACTACACAAGGAAAAGTAAAGGAAGGTTCCCAGAATATAGACACTGCCAAGGAGGCAGACCATGGAAGATAAACCAGAGGGAAATAAGACTTTGAAGGGAAGAATAAAATGAGGCTGAAGAGAACTAGACCATTTTACCAGGGCACCTCGCTCCAGAAGACTATTGTAACTGACTTATGTCCTTTCTGGACTTAATGGGGAGAGACCCATATTATATGGAACTTTGAGTCCCCGTTATCTTAGGATAAAGTCCAATGCCATTATCCGGCCTTATAAGATTTTTAATCATCTGTCCCCATCTTGTTATTTCATGTTTCCGCTCATGTTCAGGCATTTGCAAAATTTGATCTGTCTGCCTCCAGTGCTCTTTCCTTCCCTGTTTTGCATCACTGTCTCCTAACACAATTCTTCCTTAATTATCCAGGCTGAGTCTGGTGTCCCTCACCTGTGCTGCCTTCGTATCCACTGCTTCCTCTACGGTAGGACTTACTACACTAAAGCATAATTACCCATTAACTTGACTGTCACCTCTACTGCATTCTGAGCAACAAGGGAAGAGAATGAACAGTGCTTTGGCCACCCCTGCATCCCCAGGGCTTAGCACTTTGCTGAGTACTAGTAGACTACCAGGTGATCAAGGGATCACCTACCCCACCCCACCCCAACACATACACGTATACGCAGATACACACATAATAGCCCCCTTTGATATTTTCCCTTCCACTCAAGGATTCCAAAGTGAAAACTGACACCCAGTCTTACCACCTTGAGCTACAGGAAGCACGTTTTAACCCTCTTGTCTCCTGAAGAAGAGCCTGCTTCCTTGTTAACCCAGAGAGCCACACCTGGTTGCCTGGTCCAACATCACATTTTCCAGTTACACGTCTCAGGGCAAAAGCCCTCAGCCATCTGTGCTCCTACCTGTCTGTAAGATATTATCAAATTTTATATTACCTTTAAAATTTAGAGTCCATGTACTTCTTAGGGTAAAGAAATGGGGATTCACAAAAGTTGAGCGAGTCAAACAAAGTGACACAGTTCTTTACCGACAGAGCGCAGACGTCCACTAGGGAATTCTGACTCCCAGCTCAATGTTCTTTTGCATAAAGAGAGAAAAACATGAATAAAACAAAACTAAAAATGCAGGAAAGTGGCAGATTTATCGGGTTCTACAAAAAAGTAAAGGGAAGTAATAGGCAAGTTATTACTCTTCTTTGCCTATCAGGTAAATATAAGTTACAACTTTGCTCCCTGATGTAAATCAGCTTGTTAGGATACTTAAGATTTTATACCTTTTGATTTCAGTGTGGACTTGCTTATTCAGAAGAATAAGAAGGTCAGCTATCTATTGTATTGATTTTCCAGAGCATATATTAAGAAGACTCAAATGCAGATACATCTCTCCACTGTGTTAGCTATTTTCTGAAAGGGGGAAAAAAAACCCCCTCATCTGTGGTAATCATATTTCATTTGCATTGCACACTCAAGATTACACCCATTGCTGTTTTTAAATAAACATATAGTATAAATATCTGGGTAGCAATAAATATGGAAATAAGGCTCAGCCTCTTGCTATGATGAATTTAAACATGAAGTAATAGGTATGAAAACAAATGTGAAAATAATACTATTAGCAAATGCAGTTGCCATAAATGTTATTAACGTAATTATCTTTGTAGCTTCTGTAGGTTGTTAATCACATATTTCTACTGGCAGACAAGTTGAAATAACTTGTTCCTTCTAGAACTCGAGTAGAAATATACTGGAAAGGGTAACCATTGTTCTTATATCAACACAGTAAAACCTGAGCTAACTGAATAGAGGAAATAGGGTGCCAACTGGATAAATTACATGAGTTTTCATGCCATAAAATGATTCTGAAGAATCCTTTACTTACTCTAAGAAAGTAGATATCAAGGATTATTTAGTAAAAAGAAATACATAGTTTCAAATTTTAAAAGAATACTATTAAAATCAGTTGAATATTCACCAGACTTAACAATCTTTTAACCTATTCCTGGTAGTCTTAGTCACCATAGATAATTTGTTGGAATTATTTGCCTTTACTATAACTCTCAATATAGTTTACTTATTCAAATTAAGCAAATATATCATTGTAGAATTACAGTAGACAATAATAAATATATAAATGATTTCTAATATTTAATTAAGCACTTATCATATACAAGGAATGGTTCTAAGTAATGTAAGTGATGATGGCGGCCATCACCATCATCATTAATAACACATATTGCCCTTAGAGATGGCATGTCCTCTTCTAATTTCCTTCTATATTAACTGTTTAATACATAATCATCCCAACAATGCTACCAAGAGGGAACTATGATTATCCTTATTTGATGAAAGAGGGCACCAAGGTGTATAGAAGTGACATAATTTAATCAAGGCTACAAAAAACTCGGCCTCACTGACTCCCCATTTAAAGTTCTCAGCCACTTCAGAGCATCACCCCAATAAATAGGACTACCAATTTGTTTAAAAACTTCATTCTGTTTCTCCCATTATTTAGTGGACTTAGATGATTTCCCACAATATAGAACTGAGGCACTTCCAAAAACCTTACACTTTAGAAAGCATCATTCATTAACTTTTAAGAGTAGAGATTATTCTACCAACCAATGAAAAATAATGAGCAGCCAGCTTAAGAAAATGTATTTTTTAAAAAATCGATACTTGTATTGGGGCACTTGGGTGACTCAGTCAGTTGAGCACCCAGCTCTTGGTTTCTGCTCCGGTCGTGATCTCAGAGTCCTATGCATCTGAAATTTTGTTATTGTTTAGAAGTTCAATTAGAAAGATCAAAATGGCATTTGAATTGGGATCTTCCTCCATGGATCTAGCAAAATATTTTTAGATGTGCCTTTAGTTTGCGTCCCTTCATCCTTCTTTTAGTGTGACTCCACCATTAAACAGTGACTTTGATATTCACTTAAAATATACACACTTTGGGGCATCTGGGTGGCTCGTCAGTTAAGCACCTGCCTTCAGCTCAGGTCATGATCTCAGGGTCCTGGGATCGAGCCCCATGTCAGGCTCCCTGCTCAGTGGAAAATCTGCTTCTCCCTCTCCATCTGCCTCTCCCCCACCTCATGTTCTTTCTTGCTTGCTCTCTCTCTCACTCTCTCAAATAAATAAAAATAAAATCTTAAGAAAATATGCACACACATACAAATATACATGCATAGAGATACTTCATTTCATTGCTTGCAAACTTTTCCTTCTCGTTTCACCTTTCTCCCCTTAGTATAGCTTTTCTTGTTGGTGAGAAAAAATTCATCTAATTTAAACAAGGAGTTCATTTTGCCAGGAAATAAAAATCTAATGCTATGATTGTTTTCAGATATCACTACCCCTCACTCCATTCTCCTGTTAGTCTCTTCTCTGCTGACCTCAGTCTCAAATAACTGTTCCAATAGTAAAAAGATACCAAAACCTCCAGTTTTGTATCTTACCTGATCACCACCTAAGAATGAAAAGAGAGCATCTTTTTCCCAATTGCATTATCAAAACTCCTATAATGAATGTCATTGGTTGACTCAGGTCACAAGCTCATCTCCAAACCAATCATTGTGGCCAAAGAGATTGTTCTCATTTTTAATTGCTGCATAATAACCCCAAACTAAGTGGCTTAAAGCAATAATCATTTTATTACATGTTACTATTTTCTTAGTAATTTGTCTAAGTGTCCACAGAGTGATTCTTCTGTCTCACATGACATTACCAGAGGTCGTTCCATGGTATTCATTTGGTGACTGGGTTGGGCTGTCTGGAAAGTCAAAAATGGCTCATTTGCCCATGGTTAATGTGGATGGCTGGAAGGATGGACTTAGCTGGCATTACCAATGTACTATCTGCACCCTTTTTCACAGGGTACTCTCAGGGTAGTTGATTTTCTAACAAGATGGCTCAGCATTCCCAGAGAGAGGATTCCAAGAAGCATGGGTAGAAGCTACAAGGCTTTTTATGACCTACATTATGAAATCCTAGAACACCACTTCTGCTGTTTTGTTGCTCATGCAAGTCACTAGGTCCAACCCAGTTTCAACAGAAGGAAAATGATAGTTTACTTTTCAACAAGACTAGCAACTAATTTTTTGCAGCAATCACTAATCTACATAGATATGGATCTGATTGGACAACCCTGGTCATATGCATTCTTTGTTCCAAAGGTTGGAGTCAGCGCCATCCAAAGCATCTGATTGACATTTTGAGAAGAGTAGTTCTCCAAAAGAAAAATAGGGTATTATTGCCAAAAGACAAGGAAGCAGATGCTAGGTACATAGAAAGAGCAAGCTATGTTACAAAATGATGTTAGCATCACCAGATCTGTGATTCCAACGGCATTGTGGAATTAAAAAAAAAAATGCCAAAATTAAAAAAAAACATAAAAAAGAACATTAGGCTCATAGAAGCTTGAGTTGTATCCTAACTCAGCCATTAATTAGCTTGGGCTAATTACTTAAAATCTGAACCTTCCTGATCTATAAAATGTGGATTAATAATACATCCCAGGGTTGCTATGAGCATTAGTGAAGTTCTCTATATAAAATACTTGAGGTTTGTTCAAAAATTATCCCCTTCTTTTTGTTCCCTGATGAAACCTCTTAAACTGTAGCCATGAGCTCCTCTTGAAACTAACACCCCATTTGAGAGTAGGGCGGAATGTAGTAACCTACAGAGTTTCAAATGTGCAGAGACCAAGCATCTTTTACAGGTTGCTCTGGCCATCAGTTCGCCAAATCCAATCCACATCGTTCACTTTGATCAATACAAGCAGATACAGTTTGGTCTCTGTTCATCTCAGAGAGTGCCCCCATGCATCTTTTTCCTGTTTTATCTTCAAAATTCATTTCTCTCACAATCCTAAGCATTCAAGGCCATTGGTCTTTTAAGGTATGTTGGAGGTTTTTCAACCCATCTTAATAATGAAATTTAGGACCGAATTTACTTTTTTTTCTTTTATTGGTCATCACTGATAAAACTTGATTGCATAATATTTTTTCTCGACATTCAGGTACTGGAAACTGTTTTCTAAATCCAGTGATTAAATGTGTCTTAAAATACCAGACCGATGACTTCTCAGTCTGATGCTTTTCATCATGAAGACACAGCTGAAACTGAACTGTCCTTTAAGAAATGTTAGCCTTGGTTTATACATTTTTTTAGTATGAACACCAGCTGAAAATCTGAAGCTACTTAGGTTGCATCTTTTTTCATATTTTACAGTTTCACTTATTTATCTCTTCAATTAAAGTATCTAGTTCTTGGATTTGATCTCAAAAGTGGTCTTAGCTCGAAAGCAATCAGGATATTGTGTGACATCTAAGGATAGAACTAGTTCTTGCTACCTCCTGCTATTATATGAGACAAGAAAAGAAGATCAAGAGAGCCAGAACAAGAGAGAGAGAGATTGCTTTATTGTGTTTATTATTTGTCTGCCACCTTGAAAGAGAAGATCTCCGTTTGGTACTATCATGTCTTTAACACCTCTCTAAAATTTACTCATCATCAATTTTTTTAAACAAACCGAAGACTTCACCTTAGGACGACAGTATGTAACTAGATTCAGTAACCTTGTTTGGTTTGGTTTGGTTTAGACCTTACAACAAATACCAGTTTTTCATTTATAACAAGGAAGTAATGTTCATTTTTGATGTTGGTTTAAGTAAAGGAAGTTATTCCTAGAAGGAATACCCTGTGGCTTAAAACTCAGTGAAGCTCCTTAGTTGGGTCATGGCCTCGTCCAGTTACTTTTGCCCTGCCTCCTTGTTTATAAACCAAGAATCCCCAGTTGTTCTTGCAGCCTGGGTTCAGGGAACGCTCTGCAAGCCTGTAGTCAAGTGGCCTGCAATCAGAGGAGAGATATGAATGCTGAGCAAGCATCCTCCAGGCTCCCTCCAACAGGGATCTGGACAGAAGGAAATATTCAGTGAGGCCAGACTGCTTGCTTCTGTCAAAGGAATTAATTCATCCCCAGAACCATCTACTAAATTGCACTTTCCAAATGCAGAACCATGGCCCAGGAGGGGAAATCCATCTGATAGAGAAATAGCATCACCTGAGTTGAGAGAGCTTGTGCGGGATCAAAAGCTATTGTTTCCATTATCCTCGTGGCATCTTTGATTTGCCACATCAATTGCATTTTTGTAAAGCTCAGTTAATTAAGAAACTGTGATCAAATTTCACAATACCTAAAATACACCCAGCCTCACCTGCCCTCACTCACCCACAAACACGCACTTGTCCTCCAGAAATGCTGAGCCACCAATAGTTCTGGGAATACAGCATCTGGCTCACACTTCTCAGTTGTGCACAGTGTGACCTCCACTGAGATCACGCATCTCCATTTTGCTTACTTTGCAAATTACTCTTCATCCTTTAGCCCTTACCTCTGACATCACTTTTCTGACCTCTAAGCAGCCCTGAAGAAAGCTGCTTTGGCTAATTCACCCTTCTGCCTCTTACGAGCTGTGTAAGCATGGACAAGTTATGTAACGTTCTTTTGCTTTGATTTCCTTCTCCCTAAAACGGGCTAATAATGTTGCTCACATCCCAGAATTGTTACAAGGATTAAATTATAGAATCAATACAATTCAATGAGCTCATTGCCTGGCTGACAGTAAGTGCTCAATAGGTGTTATGATTTCAAAGTACTATGTACTTTATCATTGCGTTGACCACATTGATTGATTAAACTATATTTTATTAAACTGAGAGCTCCTTAGGCTTAGGGTATAGACCAAAATTAATTCAGTTTGTCCTTAGCCCCAGCATAGTACAGAAATGCAGTACATTCATGTTTAATAGAATTACATCTGGATGAGGTCAACTGATGCTTTCCTGTATAATAATAATTAAAAGTTAAAGTTTGTATCAGGCACTGATCTTGGGTTTTATGTGTATTAATCTCTTCAGTTCTACAATCATTTAATCTAAGTCCTATTATTATCTCCATCTTAGAGATTAAAAAACTGAGGCAGAAAGAAGTTCAGGCTTTTCCCAAGATCATACAGTAGCGTCAGGATTTAAAGCAAGGGAATCAGATTCCAAAAATTTCACTTTTAACAACTACACTTTAATAATTTGCTACGCAGGAAATTTGCATAATGGGTATAAGTCTACGTGGGTATGTGTAATAGATTGTTGTTACTTTATTTCAGATGATAAGCTTTTCAGTAAAACTCACATTATTACCACCATTTGCATCAAAACCGTGTACGAATTACATTAATCTGGTTCATGCCATTTGTCAGTTACAAAGACACCAGTCAAACTGACTTGAGCAAAACAAGAAGTTCAGTGGCTTCCTACTGAAAAGTCCAAATAGCAACTTGGGCGTATCTGGACTCAGACCATCAAGCCGTGCTCAAGACTTTGGCTCTTGGTCACCATCTCTTGGCTGTGATTTCCTGGGTGTTGTCTTTTTTCTCAAAGAGAACCATTTCATGTGGGGGTCCTGAACACTTTGGATTTATGACTTAACAGTTTAATAACCTCATGACAAAAAAGACCTTCTTTCAGAGCCAAAGTCTCACTACTGATTCATTGGGTAGTTTCATTCACAGTGAGCCAGTCACTGAGGTACGGGGGCGGGTATATGCTAAGAGGTTAGGGCTAGGTCCCATGACCACATGAAGTGAAAGAATGAAAGAAGTTTGTTTCCCCAAAGGTAAACTCAATTGGTAAATTTAGGAGGGAAATGAAATTATTGCTGGAGAGGCCAAAATAACAGACAAGAACAATACTGGTTTCAGATTAATTTTCATTTGTCCATGAAGCCTGCCTCTTGGGTCTTTACAGGACAACAGTTTTAGCAATGAGTATAAATAAGACTACATTTAATTTTTTTAATTTAATTTTTGAATATCAGTAATTTGTCTTCAAGTACCAAATAGTATGAGTTGACACATGTGTCTATATTTTTCAAGCTGTTTAGCTTCTTGGTTTTAATTACATTCTAGGAAGTGGTTGCTGATCACCTTACAGTTTCGTATCAACTACATTCTGTAGCGTGATGCATCTCAGAATTAATTTATATGAGGATATGGGTGTATTATGGATTTACATACTCTATATACTTTAACTTTCTGAATATAAGAAGAACATTATTCAAGAAAGTTTGCGTAATAAAAATCATAATTGAAAGGAAGTAGTTTTGGTATATTATTCCCGTAAAAAGAGGCTCTTACAACCTAACACAATTTTATGATACGAAGCAGAATGCCTTTACTCAGAATTCCATGTGAAGCCATGTTGCACTGGTGATCGTTTCTTCTTTGAGAAAAGTTGTCATCTCAGAAAGTGAAATGAAAATGGCTTTCGAGCTTGGCACTTGGACTAGAGCCAACTTTAAAAAACTCAGAGCATAAAATAAAAAATTTTCTTTAGACCTGTCTTCTCTCCAAATCATATCAATTCAAAAATATTTTCAGGCTCTGTCCCCATGGCTCAGACTTAGGTAGAGAGAGATTTCAGTTTGTTGCAGGTAAGACAGAAAATTATTTTAAACCAACAAATAAATAAATATTAGAAGTTTCTTTCAGTGCTATTTTTCCCCTTTTTTGATGGCTGATTTTCAGCCCTCTCCCAGTTTCTTTCTTGTGCTATAGCCAGCTTCAGAAAAAACTTCGCCATGAGAGCAATTTCTAAATGCTCTCTTCTTCTTGCCCAAATCGTAGCAGAGACAGCTAAATGAATCTTAATAGTTTAGTAAAATTGAATGTAGCTTCTCTAGACCATAATAGTTAGTATTACTCCATTGTGAGCGTATCTGGATTGTAATTAAGAAAACTCCACATTGCCACTGACACTGAAGTGCTCTGGGAAAGTGCCTAATTTACATAGAGCTATGCCAACTCTCTATCTTCAGCATCTGGTGCGTTGTGAAGGATGATGTGATTGTACATGCAAAATAGGGAGACACATAATGAGGACAGAAAGCCACTCTCAGGATTGTCTATAGGTCAATCAAATTTCTGAATTTTAATGCCCCCCCAAAAGAAATCATTCAGCTGTTGTGAATATCTAGTACTATGTCAATAGAAATGGCAATGATCTGGCTTTGGTACAAAGAAACTACCAGATTCATTCATTCATTCATTCATTCATTCAGTCCAAAAATATTTATTGAAAACCTTCAGTGTTACTTAGGATTGTGTTAGGTAGCAAGTAATAGATGCCCAATTGGAGTAGCTTGAATAATAATGCATTAATTTTTCTTGTATAACAAGAAATCCAGAGGCACTGGTTGGTGATATTGGGTCATTGATGACATAAGTACCAGCATTACAGTAGTTTTCCTGGTATGATAGCCACTGAAGTTGCAACTGTCATGTAAGAATTCAAGACAGGAAGTGGGAGGATTGAAGACCCGTCAGCAGTGACCTTGTGGAGCTAGAGTCAAGGATGACCTCAGTCGTATGTCTGATGGTTAGCAGGTTAATTAATCCAGGAAGGCCTCAGGTGGAATAGTAACTCTCTACTCCATGTGACCTTCCATTATGGTCAGCAGGGGGTTCCAAAGAGCAGCAAGCCCCAAGCACAAGCACTTTCAAGCCTCTTCTTTTGTCATGTTGGCTCATCTCTAATTGGTCAAACAAATCAAATGACCAAACCCAGATAGAAGGCCTGGGGAAAAAGCTTAAGAGACTCTTAACTATGGAAACAAACTGAGGATTGCTGGAAGAGAGGTGGGGGGGGGGGGGTGGTAACTGGGTGATGGGCATTAAGGAGGGCACTTGATGTAGTGAGCACTGGGTGTTGTATGCAACTGATGAATCACTAAACTCTATCTCTGAAACTAATAATACACTATACGTTAATTAAATGAATTTAAATTAAAAAGAAAAGAAGGGCTGGGGAAATAGCCTCCCCTTCTTTTTTTAAAAAGTTTTTATTCAAATTCCAGTTAGTTAACATACAACGTTACATTATTTTCCTGTGCATGATGTTGTAGTGATTCAACAATCCCATACATCACAAGTGCCCTCCTTAATCCCCATCACCTATTACACCCAGCCCCCCACTCCACCCTCACCCTCCCTACCCTGCCCTTGACGGGAGGAGAGGTAACAACATGTCGCAAAGGACTGCACGAAGAGAGAAGATTCTTTGGCCCTTTCTACAACCAGAAAAGTAGATATTAGTATCACCTGACATAAAGAGATGATTAATACGAAAATTACAAATGAGTCAGCATTACTAAATCACGATTGCTATTACATTGAGATTTTCAAACCACCACAACCAATACAACCATCCCCACCTCTGTTTCAGACTCTCAGCCTTCAGATTGAACTTTGGGTTTGCATTCCATCCTACTTCCAACTTAGCTCACCCTACAGCTTTTCAGGTCAGAGGAGGAGGGGATGTGTGGCTCAAGGCAGTACAACTTTAATTCTGAACTTTTTGCACATCACTGCACCTGAAACATTGTTGTATTTGTATTACTGGTTTCCTTTGATTTTCTAGCTTTCCTGATGCTATCATTCACATGAACAAAACAAATTGTGAAGGACCAGTATTGTGAGTTTTCTTTTCCCAGTATGTTGGCAGTTTCTAAAAGCTTCTTCTGGTTGTTTCAAACAAAGTGTCTGATTTTTTTTAATCACAATATAATTGACATACAACACCTTATTGGATTCAGATACATCATAGTGATTTGATATTCTTACATTATAAAATGATTCCCGTAATTAAGTCTAGTGACCATCTGTCACCGTACAGAGTTGTGACAATATTACTGACTATATTTCCTATGCTGTACATTGCATCCCCATGACTTATTTATTCTATAACTAGAAGTTTATACCATTTCATTCCCTTTACCCATTTTGCACCTCCCTCCCCCCTGCCCCCCCCCACTCCCCTTGACGAGCAATGTGTTTCCTATTTCTAGGAGTCTGTTTCTGTTTTGTGTTGTTGGTCGGCTTATTCTGTTTTTTAGATGTTAGATATAAGTGAAATCATACAGTATTCCTTTCTCTATCTGACATATTTCCCCTAGCATAGTAGCCTCTATGTCCACCCATGTAATTGTCAATGGCAAGACTTCATTCCTTTTTATGACTAAGTAATATTCCATAGTATATTTACCACGTCTTTATTCATTTATCTATCAATGGACATTTAAGTTGCTTTTACATCTTCGTTCTTGTTAACTGCTGCAATGAACATACAGGTGCATATCTCTGTTCAAACTGGTGTTTTCTTTTTTTCTTTTTGGATAAACCCTCAGAAGTAGAATTGCAGAATCGTATGGTAGTTCTAATTTTTAATTTTTTGAGGAATCTCCATACTGTTTTCCATAATGGCTGCACCAATTTACATTCCCACCAACAGTACATTAGGGGACTTTTTCTCCAGATCCTCACCAATACTTGTTATTTCTTGTCTTCTGAAACTAGCCATTCTTACTGGCATAAGGTGATATCTCACTATGGTTTTGATTTGCATTTCCCTGATGATTAATGATGTTGGGCATCCTTTCATGTGCCTGTTGGCTATCTGTAGTCTTCTTTGGAAGCCCTCTGCCCATTTTTCAATTGGGTTTTTGTGGATTTTTTTTTTTTTTTGATATTAGGTTTGTACATTCTTTATGTATTATGGATATTAACCCCTATTAAGATGTATAACTTGCAAATATCTTCTCCCATTCAGTAGGTTACCTTTTTGTTTTGTTGATGGTTTTCCTTACCATGCAAGAGCTTTTTAGTCCAATGTAATCCCATTTGTTTATTTTAGCTTGTGTTGCCCTTGCCTGAGGAGACTGATCCAAAAAAGTATTGCTCAGAATCCTGTCAAAGGATTTACTGCCTGTTATCTTCCATAAGTTTTATGGTTTTAGGTCTTACATTCAAGGCTTGAAACCCTTTTGAATTATTTTCATGTATGGTATAAGATGGGGGTCCAGTTTCATTCTTTTTCATGTAGCTTTCCAGTTTTCTCAACACCATTTGTTGAAGAGACTGTCTTTTCTCCATTGTGTATCCTCGCCTCATTTGTCATAGATCAATTGACCATATATTTGTGAGTTTATGTATGGGTTCTCTATTCTATTCTACTGACCTGTGCACCTGTTTGCATGCTAATACCATGCTGTGTTGGCTACGATCACTTTGTAGTATAGTTTGAAATCAGGCTGCATGATGCCTCCAGCTGTGTTTTTCTTTCTCAAGATGACTTTGGCTATTCTGGACTTTTTGTGGTTCCACACAAAGTTTAAGAGTCTTTGTGAAAAATGCCTCTGGTATTTTGATGGGGATAGCATTAAATCTGTAGAATGCTTTGTTCGGTGTGGACCTCTTAGCTATATTAATTCTTCCCATCCATGACCATGGTAGTATTCTTTGCCAGGTAATATTCTCAGTTCTAAGTTTTTCCCTTTCAGCACTAAATGTTCAATGCCAGTCTCTTCTGGCCTGCAAATTTCTGCTGAAAAGTCAGCTGATAGTCTTATGGGCTTTCCCTTGTATGTGACTATTTGTTTTACTCTTGTTGTCTCTAAGATTCTTTCTTTCTCTTTAACTTCCGTCATTTTTATTATAATGTGTCTTGATGTGGATCTCTTTGGGTTTTCTTGTTTGGAACTCTGTACTTCTTGAAGCTAGATCTCTGTTTCCTTTCCCAGGATAGAAAAATTTCAGCCATTATTTCTTCAAATAAGGTTTCTGTCCCCTTTCTGTTTTTCTTTGGGGGCCCTATAAAGTGGATGTTAATACCCCTGTTGTTTTCCCAGATGTTTCTTAAACTAACTCCATTTTTTAAAACTTTTTTCTTTTTGCTCTTCTGGTGGGATGATTTTCATTGCCCTGTTTTCCAGATTGCTGATCTACTCTTCTGTGTCACCTAATCTGCTATTGATTCTCCCTAGTGTATTTTTTATTTCGGTTATTGTATTCTTCAAATCTGACTGGCTCTGTCATACTTTTTAACACCGTGTTGAAGTTCTCGCTGTGGCCCCTTCTTTGGAGAGTTCAGTGAACATCTTTGTGACTATCACTTCGCGCTGTCTAGCAGGTAAATTATTTAGCTCTGTTTCATTATGGTTTTCTTCTGGAGTTCTATCTTGTTCTTTCATTGGAAACATACTTCTCTGTCTCATCGTCTTGTTTGACTTGTTGTATTTGTTCCTATGAATTAGGCGGAACCACTACCTCTCCCTGTCTGGAAGGAATCGCCTTGTGTGGGAACATCCCCTATGTAGACTGCATGTGCTGGCGGCTTTGATAGACCTGCTGGAGCTGGAGCTGGTGTGGGCCAGGGAAGTCCCAAGGTGCACCACACCAGGGCCACACTGCTGAGAGAGCCTCAGTTGATGCGGGCATGCACAGGGTCCTGGGGCCTGTTACAACAGAGCCACTTTGGTGGGACATTTGGAGCCAGAACAGGGGTGGGTCAGGGGATTCCTGGGACTCACCACATCAGTGCCACCTTGGTGGAATGGCTGCTGCTAGGGTGAGCTGGGCGCATGGGTTGCCCTAGAAGGCTGGCTAGGGTGCCAAGACCCCTGCTATCAAGGCAGGGGGGAAATGAGGAAATGGAGCTTGCTAGTGCCTCCCCCTCCTGAAAGAGTTTTAGCAGTTCCCACTTTTTAGCAATCTAAGGTTAGTAAATGGATTTCCTTCACTTATAGTCTAGTTTGCCTTTAAGGTACTGTTTTGGTTTGGTTTTCCCTGTGTCCCAGGATAGGCAAGTTGGTGCACCGGCCTGTCAGTGATAACCTTTCCTGCTGCAGATCATCACACTGGCTGGCATTCCCATCATTACCACTTATCCATCTACCCTACCCTTTGTTATGCGGTCCCCCTATCGTTTGTTGTGCGGAAACTGTTCCTAATTGCTCTATATTTAGGTACAGATTTGGCGTACCCATGGGACGAGATGAGCTCAGGGTCTTCCTATGCTGCCATCTTGGACACAGCTTCTAAGTGTTTGATATTACTGAAAGTAAATATTTAGAAATGAGGACCTTATAACATTTTGTATTTCCTCTTCTACTTTAAAACTCATGTGAAAACTCTGGCATGCTTTTGTGTAACTCAGACTGCCTATAGTAAGTGGTGCTAAGCGTAGAGCAGATAGTCTATAAATATTTTCTGATAAGGAAAACTAAACTCTTCCAAACCATTCAGGCATTTCCACAAAAACAGCCATGCTAGTTGTGTGGTGTTCTCTAGTGGAAAATAAAACAGTTGATTGTGTTATTTTCCACTTCTCAAGGATCTGGCAAAAGAACGTATACGCTAAAGAGGTTTGGGGCCGTTCTTCCAAATTACAAAAATAACCAGTTATCAAATTATTTTGCCATTTGAAACACATGAATCAGATTAGATCCAAGAGTGTTCCATGATCAAGGTTTACACATTTCGTCCTCACATGAAAGTTAGGTTATGTTTTCTGAAGTTAAATTAATTATAATAAACCTGAAGGTATCAAAGTCTCCCACAGAGGCTGTGTGAGCATAATCGCATTATAACATAATGTTCTCTTTTTTTATCATACATCTATGAGACAGACATATAAAGCATTGAAAGCCACAGGCTTTTCATCCAGGACTCACCCCTCCCAAGATTTCCATGCTCTCAGTTGTAATTTACTCAACCACCATGACATCCTAATAAAATAAGAGAAACAGTGTGTCTTGTTCAATTCCCCAGGATTTGGCTTCTCAGGCAATAGGTGAGTTCAGGGTTAGAGACACCTCTCTCCTACTTGCTATCAATTTTATAGATCTGAAGAGGCCTAAGAGGTTTTATGTGCCCTGTTCTTTCTCTCCTGTCTAAAGTCTCCGTCAGTGCCAAGAGCATCTCACTGGGAGTTTGAACTTTCCTTTAATCTAATCCATTTAGAAAATGACTCACAATTTATTGAATAAAGTAGAGAAAATTGATACCTTTTCATTAGGCTGACAAAGTCTCTTTCACTGTTGGCATCTGAAATGTGTTTTCTATTTAAATTTTATTTATATCCATCTTCTCTAGTGGGAACAAGATTAAAATGAAAGATCTTACAATCAGTGTACAACTTTCCCATTACTGCCAAGATTTCAAGCCCTAGTTTTGCAAAGGAGCTTGATGCCAAGAATTTTCTGGGAATAATTTAATATTTGGGATTAGTTGCAAAGTAGAATCAACCAAAAGTGATATTTTAATGTATCAATAACAGTAAAAGTGATTACTTTACATATGAAAAGAAGAAAATGTACTTAACTGACATTATTTGATTATGGTAAATCTGTAGCAATTTTAGCAAAAACTATATTATAGAATTTAATAATAACCTCACAAAGTACTTTTTCAAATTGGGAAAAGAGTTGTTTACAAATATATTCCTCCAGTGAGCCATTCCTAAGTTGTAAGAACACAGAGAGCTAGCACTCAAAAGATATATACATATGCATGTGGCTTAAATGTTTATAAGGGGTGCCTGGGTGGCGTAGTAGGTCGAACGTCCAACTTTTGTTTTCCACTCAGGTCGTGATCTCAGGGTTGTGAGACTGGGCCCCACATCGGGCTCTGTGCTCAGCACAGAGTCTGCTCGAGACTCCCTCTCCCTCTCCTTCTGTCCCTCCCACCCCTCCCACCCCACTCTCTCTCTAAATAAATAAATAAATCTTTATTCAAAAAGTTGCTTATAAATATCTTTTTTTAATCTGATTTTCCCTTCGATTTAAAATATAGAGATTTTGGAGTTCTCTATACCCACATCCAGGTAACAGCCCCCCTCCCCATTCTGTTACCATGGATGTAAATGGACCAAATAGAAGTTTCAAAGGGACAAACACAAATGCATGTTTTATTCTGAAATAGCAAGATTCTCAATGCTGAGTTTGCTAAACCTATGGTGTATGTGTGGAATAAGTACATCCCATTCAGCAGGGACTTCCAAGAAATATCAATTTACACTAAGGAATGTAATATTCTTTTGGTCCTTGTTTCTGTTTTGGCTTAGAGCCTTCACTCTGTTTGACCTCATGATTCTCTCCTCAGGTGTTACAGCCCTCTTGGTTAGATTTCCTCAAGGAGGAATTATTCACAAAGAAATTGAGGTTTTGCTGTCACTGTTGTTTTACTATGTTAGGTGTACCCCATAGAGAGTCAGCATGGAATGTGAAGACGGAGAGTGGGCTGGGTTCCCTAGCTGGCTAAGAACACGTTTCTGTACCCCCCAAAGACAAACAAAATCCATGCTTTCCTGAAATCATTAAGAATGCTAGCCAGTATTTTTGAAGCTGTGCAGAGAAATGGGTATTCTGGTGAGAAATAGTGTTAGTACAATTTTTTTTTTTTAAAGATTTTATTTATTTATTCAACAGAGATAGAGACAGCCAGCGAGAGAGGGAACACAAGCAGGGGGAGTGGGAGAGGAAGAAGCAGGCTCATAGCGGAGGAGCCTGATGTGGGGCTCGATCCCATAACGCCGGAATCACACCCTGAGCCGAAGGCAGACGCTTAACCGCTGTGCCACCCAGGCGCCCCAGTGTTAGTACAATTTCTTGACAGTTTATATATCACAAATGCTAAACTTTTTTTTTTTTTTTTTACCTTTTGACTCAGAAATACCACTTTTTGGAATTTACCCTGGGGAAATAATTAAATACATTTGCAACGGTATATGTGCAAGGGTGTTAATATAAGCATTCTTACTAATAACAGGCAACCAGCCACAAAGAAGACAAATTTCCAACACTAAGGGATTGGTTAAATAAGGTGCACCTTAATAAGAGATGTGACGTAGGCCTTAAAATAATGATACATTTCATTAATTTAGAGACATGGAAAAATATTTATGATTCCATGGTTAGATTTTAAAGGATAATAGACGGTATGGGTGGAATGATCTTACTTTTATTTAAAAAAATTGTATATGTTGCTGTATACATTTTTTCAACCGTTTAAAAATACATGTATTGATGAGGTGCTATATGACAGCACCCTTCTAGCCACTTGGGAATGTAAAGTCCACACCCTCATGGAACTTACAGCCAAATGGGCGGAAAGGACAAATATCCACATAAACTGAAAATGTTGTGTGAATTCAGGAAGTAGCACATACTATGAGGAAAATCAAAGCAGGCTATAAGGGGAAAGTGTCAAGGTCAGGTGGGTATGGATTATTTTTGATAAATTATCAAGAGAGGCCACTCTAGAACAAAACAAAGCAAAACAGTTGAATTGAGGCTCAGCTGATGTCAATTCTGGAATGAGCATGGTGAGCCAGACCAGAAGAGAGATTTACATGTTTGCAGAAGAGCTAGACGAGTAGAGAGATGGATCCAAAGTGGCGGGTGGAGGTGGGGCAGGTAGAAAAACACGCAGGACACCTGGGAGGAGGCAGGGAATCTGGATCTTTGAAGGCTAGAATAAGGCGTATAGAATTTAGTCCGTGTGCAGGCACCCGTGGAGAGTTTTAAGCAGGGGAATGATATGAACTGATTTGCATTTCAAAAGATCACTCTGGATGCTGTGTCAAGAATAATCAGAGAAAAAGTCTGGAAAATCCATAGCCAAATGTAGCGGTCTGCTTCTGCTTAATGTGATTATGTTTACTTTCCTTTTGCTAATTATCTGTATGCTTTGAATTTTAGAAAAGAATATATGTTACTTTTAAAATTAAGGGGGAAAAACAAAGGTTTCTATGGTTGGCAAAAACAAGAACATCAGAATGCATGGGTCTCAAAAAATTACAAATCACATGCTACAATAAACTTTGGGGTTGCTCTTAAATGTTTTAATCACAGAATGTTAAATTTGAGAATACAGGAATGTTCAATAGAAAATTTATTTAATAATCATGATTCTTTGTGTTTCTTCTTAAACATATATTTAAAATGATGTATACAAACAAATGAAAAAATACAGTTGAATTTAATTCTAAAATAAAACCACTGATTTAGTGAAAGCAAGACTAACATGCAGTGTTTAATTTATAAGTGGGCACAAGGACAGAGTTATCATGTATTGAAAGTTTACGATAAGCCAGGGACTCCAGCCTTGGTGTAGAGCGCTCAAAGAAGAATATTAGTATTGTCAGGAGTTAGGAGCACTCCCTTGAGTTGATAAAAAGTCTCTGAATATTCCCTGTCACCAGAGCAGACAGCTTTTTTCAAAGCGGTAGAAACTATACCCCTGCATTCTGATAAGACAGCTTGGAACAGCAGACAAGTGAAAGATTTATGTCTTGTGTTTTATCTTAAATTTCATGTGAAGTTAGACTTCTGCCTCATAATACGTATACTTATTTGCTTCACTATGGAAACAATTTTGTTGATTACTCAGTTATAAAATTACCTCTGCAATGAAGACTTTCATTTTTTGAGTGTAGTTGACTCACAATGTTACATTAGTCTTAAGTGTACAGCATAGCGATTCAACTTCTGTACACTTCATGTTATACTCACCACGAGTGTAGCTGCCATTCGTCATCTTACATTGCTATCATTGACTGTATTCCCTATGCCTTGTCTTTTATTCCCAGAACACTGATTCCGTAACTGTTAGCCTGTATCTCCCACTCCCCTTCACCCATTTTGCCCATTCCCACCTCCCTTCCATCTGGCAACCATCAGTTTTTCTATAGGTATAGGTCTGATTCTGTCTTTTTTGTTGTTCTTTTTTTATTCAGTTGTTTTGTTTTTTAGATGTCACACATGAGTAAAATCATATGGTATTTATCTTTCTTAGTCTGACTTCTTTCACTTAGTGTAATACCCTCTAGGTCCATGTATGTTGTTGCACATGTCAAGATCTTACTCTTTTATGGCTGTGTAATATTCCAGTGCGTGTGTGTGTGTGTGTGTGTGTGTGCACATGTGCATACCACATCTTCTTTATTCATTCATCTATTGACGGACACTTCTGTTGCTTCCATATCTTGGCTATTGCAAGTGATGATGCCGCCAGCAAAACAAAAAGGCCAGCTACTAAATGAGAGAAGATATTTGCAAGTGATAAATCTGATAAAAGATTAATGTCCAAAATATATTTAAAACGTATACAACTCAACACCAGGAAAACAAACAATCCAATTTAAAAATGGGCAGAGGACCTGAATAGACATTTTTCCAAAAAAGACATCCAGATGGCCAACAGACACATGAAAAGATGCTCAACATCACTCATCATCAGGGAAAATGCACATCAAAACCACAATGAGATATCACTGCACACCCGCCGTCAGAATGGTTTAAAAAATCACACACACACACACACACATACACACAAGAAATAACAAGTGTTGGTAAGAATGTGGAGAAAAGTGAACCATCATGCATTTTTGGTGGGAATGTAAATTGGTGCAGCCACTGAGTATGGAGATTCCTCAAAAAAATTAAAAATAGAAATATCATATGATTCAGTAACCCCACTACTGGGTATTTACCTAAAGAAAATGAAAAGACTAGTTTGAAAAGATATAAGCACCCCTATGTTTAATGAGGGCTCTTCTTACTGCCATCACTCTGACAATCCAAGGCAGATCCACTCATTTGTTTCCCCAGTATCCTTTACATAATTTGTCCGTATGTATTATCACATCATTACAATTAGTGCATATCTCCCACAATAGATTATAAGCCACTTTAGGGTAGGAACTGTGTCTGTTTTATATTTATTTATGTCATTAACAGCAGTTAATGAATAACTTTTGAACAGATAAAAGATAACTTTTTTCTTCAAATACCTTGAAGGAAGATAAAATTGTCCCGGTTTGAAAAGCACTGGAATAGAATTTGTAAAAAGAAAGCAATACTAATCAATCACATCAATAATACCATTTACGTCTCCGAAATATATTGTAGACCCTACAAATAAATATGGTCTAATTAGCAAAAACTGAATATATGCATCCCACAATTAGTATAAGCTTGCATTAAAGATAAGGCATTAACTCTCTACACAGATAATTGGATGGATGCATACATAGCTGGAGAGAGGACACACGGACAAATAACAGAATAACTGCCACACGTTGAGTATAAAGTTTATTATGTATGACACTAAGATGTTGATCTCATCTAAAATTTACTATAACCAGTTTGATTTCTATTAACTGCAGTTATAACTCAAGAATTTTAGACTTGGGGAGCCTGGGTGGCACAGCGGTTAAGCGTCTGCCTTTGGCTCAGGGCGTGGTCCCGGCGATCTGGGATCAAGCCCCACATCAGGCTCTTCTGCTATGAGCCTGCTTCTTCCTCTCCCACTCCCCCTGCTTGTGTTCCCTCTCTCGCTGGCTGTCTCTCTCTCTCTGTCAAATAAATAAATAAAATCTTTAAAAAAAAAAAAAAAAGAATTTTAGACTTGACCTAAGCAACTTTCCAAAGCCATACTACCAGTGAGTAGTGGGTTTAAGATTCAAATCCAGGTTTCTCTGTTCTATATTCAAGAGTTTAGAGCTTAACCATTACATAATGCTTCTCCACCCTGGATCCTATCCTTAAATGTGGGCTCACAGGAAAGAGGGAGTTTGGAAAGACTGCAGGCCACAGTATTCGATGCCTTTAACTTTCTGTTTACTTTGATAAAGACAATAACACAGAGGGAGTCACAGACAGGCCCTTCGAAGAAGAGCATTGGAAGAGCTGTTCCAGCAACCTGCCTCAAGGAAGGCAGGAGAGCTGTCCCAGTCCTCTCATGGAGTTCCAGCCGTTGCCTAAACTGCATGACAGGTTGCACAAATATGAGCCTGAAAATTTGTCTTGATTGATGTACTTATAACTACTTCTGGGAACATGAATGAAATCACATGTTCGGCCATTTAATTTATGCTCAAACTCTCATAAGTCATAGAAGCAAGCTGAGAGTTTGGCATAATATTGAAGCACAATGGTTCACTCTCTCACTTTGCGAAGAATTGCCTTTTCTGTTTTGGAATGATTTTATTCTTTAGAGTAAGAAAAATGATGACGCCGATGATAATAATAGCTAATATTTATTGAACATCTATTGAATGCCAGACACTCTGCTAAGTGCTTTGAACGCACTTTCTCATGAAATTCCCCCAATCCTTTGATATAAGCAAGATTTTTTCCCCTCTATTTCTTTTTTTTTTTTCACTCATTCATAAATTCTAAACCTGTCTTGAGTTACTCTGTGCCGTTCAAAGATGAATGCAGTAGGATCCCTGCACTCCAGAAGCATGTTGCCTGGTGAATAGGCAGGTATATGAGCTAATAATTCCAGTCCATTGTAGTTAGGGTTATAGTTGATATAGTTGAGTTATTGGCCATATGGTTTCCTCAGTTGTTCCTAACATCGCTTTCAGCTCTGCCCTTCTTCACAATTCTGCAGTAGGCAACGAAATCAAGACCTATCCCTTCTGTGTGAATACAGCCATGCTTACGTAAGAGTTCAGCTGCTTGCTTCTTCCTTCTACCATCTCGTGCATCACTGACAAATCCTTCTTTCCCAACCACCCCATTAATCGTGTCTTCCCTTTGTATACAGAATCTGGAATATTCTGTGACTTACCATTCCTTTAAGGCGGAGGGAAAAAAGCCTGAGCTTCATGCTTTCAAGAACTTCCACAATCTATTTTCTCTTCCCATTCCCCAGTGCGAGCCTCCTCTTCCAGCACAATAACGTACTTACTGCCAAGGGAGCACTTTGCTCATTTATAACCCCTTAGAGTAATTCATGCCAAAATGCCAGTTGTGCCCATATTGAGAAACTCTGAGCTAAACTGTAAGCTCTCAGGGCAGAGACTATGTCATGTTCTTTAATTTGTCCATCTCACTAAATCAGGTAGTCCTTTGACTCCAGAAAGTACTCAAAGAACGTTTACTGAGTTGAGACCCAAATATTGTCTAATGAAATGATAAACAGGGACTGCAACTCTTCAACAAAATAATGCATATTTGCTGTATTTATTAAGTCCATTGTTTATCAGTACTTTGTTCTCTTTACATGGGAAAATGCCTCAAAGTGAACAATAATAACAACAAAAAAAGAACTTCTGGTCTATTTAAGATTTATCACTGAAAGATGGATTGATTCTCCTTTGACAGTCTCTCTTTTGCTCTGTAGCAACATGACCTGGTATAAGGGCCAAATCAAAACTCATGATTAAAGTAGCTTTAGTGATTTTAAGAATCTCTCAAGGAAAGATGAACGTTCTTAAAAAAGTTGAAGATCAGATATTTTCCTGAATATGGCACATTCGTAAAGCAAATTCCAGAACCCCGGGGTTAAAAGGGAGCCTCTTTCATAATCACCAGAGATAAGAAAGAGTTGGTTTTTGTAGCTGATGTTTAACTAACTCAGTTCTTCTAGGGGATAAAAAGTCCTCTACCTCACAGATTTCTTGTGGCTGCAAAAATTGTTCACTACTGGGACTTTCTACTAAAACACTAGAAGTAGTAAAATCAAGCAACACGTAGCTCAGTCTTCAAGAAACAAGAGTGATATAAACTGGCTCTTACCCAAAATAGTTTTTTTATGTTAACTTAATTTTATAAGAAACTAAATGTTTTATGTTTTCCTCAAGTGTTTTGTTTGTGTGAAATTTATTTTCAATAATCATACACCAGAGAGAATCCATTCATTCACTCAGCAGTCAGTAAATGCTTTTGAAGAGTTCTGTGAATCCTGAACACAAACTAGAATATGTCTGCACTATTATGATGCAAAAATAGATTTTATCATTAAGCAGGCCTGCGTTTTAGTGTTAATACCTACACTTCCTTCCTGTTAAGCATGGCAAAGTTATTTAACCCCTCTGGCCTTCAGTTTTTTCATCCATACAATAGGTTCAAAATAATACCCACCTTTAGGGTTGCTGTGAAGATTAATACGTTTAAAGTACCTAACACAGAAACACAGAAGAGGCCATCAAAGATGTCAGTTGTCATTTTTATTACTGCACTGACCATTATAATTCAAGATATTTAGAATTACTTGTGTTTACATTCTTCTTATTATAAATGTCGCCATCGGAAAAATTATAAAAACAGTTAAGTAACATTCATATTAGCATACTGTGTTTAATCAATCATTCCTCTTTCAATAATCTGAAGGTTTTAGGTAGCTTCCAGGATGGACGAAGAGGGAGCAATTTATAAATCCTCTCTGAATTTTCTTAAAGTTACTGCAGGAAATATGAGTATATGGAAAAAAACTAGGAAAAAAGACTGTAGTTTGACCTAGGACATGAAGTGACATACATTAAAATGACTGTGTAATGCATGAATCAGAAGCAAAATCAGTCTAATAGCATCTTTAGAAAAGCAACACCAGGAGAATGAAGTAGATTCTAATAAACCAGAGAGTAACATCAAAGCATCAAGCTCTATTTAGGAGAAGCAAGGGTAATACGAATTTTAGAGATTATAGGTGTGTCTGGGGACGTTTTTATTCTTAGAAAGCCTTTCGTTTTTCCCTGTGAGCCAGTGGACCTTTACTACCTGGAACTAAAGGTGATCTGTGGGTTTGGAGATGCCTTCTTTTTCCTATTGTCTGCATTTTCATTTAGAAGATATTAACACTTAAGAGAAAGAGAAACTGCTTTGTTGGCTTGCAGCAAAGTGGGTCAGCTCTGAGAGGGCAGAGAGCAGCCAAAGGAAGAGGGCACAGCGTCCTTTCGAAGGAAGTAAAGACGCTCGAGCTGACCTAACTGGCAGTTGTTCATCATTTGTGTCCCTCTGTGGGAAAAAAGGCACAACCGCTAAATGGGAGACTGTCAGGAAAGGCAGTTTCCCCTCAGAGCTAAGATCACAGCATTTCCATTCTCGGTGTCAATTCAGGGCAGCCATAGTGAGATATTAGGTGGGATTTCAGGGGACAAGTGTGGCAAATGTCACCAGCCTGTTGCTGACTGAGTGCTGGCCGAAAGGAAGTTCCAGACTGTGGGCTCTCAATAAACACGGCCAAACCCGGACTTTTATCTATATCACCGGAAGCCTTGCAATTTATTTTTGTCCCCTTTCACCACTACATGTGTTTTTCTTGCTGCCAAAACACACACATCTCTTATTTACTATTGTCACCTATTAATTCACATAAATAAGGTCTCTTTTACCTGTGACTGGAATCCAGCCCTATTCCGCATCCTCATACGGAGCCCTGCTATTGAAAAGAAGAACACTTCTGGGGCACCTGGATGGCTCAGTCAGTGAAGTGTCTGACTCTTGGCTGTGGCTCAGGTCATGGTCTCATGGGTTGTGAGATCAAGCCCCACATCAGGCTCCGTGCTCAGCAGGGTGGGCTTGAGATTCTCTCCCTCTGCCTCTCCCCCACTTACACTTGTGCACTTGTGCTCTCCCTCTCTCTCTCCCTCTCTCCCTGCTCTCTCAGATAAATAAATAATCTTAAAAAAGAAAAGAGAAAAGAAAAAAAAAAAAACCCTTAACTCTCATAATCATTTTATACCCTGTGGAGCATATGTGTCTTCTGTTACTACTCCATGTTTTAGCAAAATATCACATTGTCTTACATACGGATAGCCTATTTACGAGATTTTACTTGCTATACTTGCATGCTATATTCCAATGGAGATGCATTTTATGTCATTCAGTCTCATCTGCACATAAGGTATGAATCAAACAGAGGCAAAATTACCCTTGGAAAATTCCTTAAATTGACTGGATAATAGAGTAGACATGATTTTGCATGTAACATCAAAATTTGCAATCCATACACTAGATTCCAAAGGTGGGAAAATCTGAAGTCAGGGAAGCACAGAAAGAGGAAAACTTGAATGCAGGCAGATGGCCGGATGTTTAAACCATTCTGCTTCTAAATTGGCAATGTAATCCCTCCACAGAACGCCTAATGATGGATGGGTGGAGAATTTCAACGTGCTCCTCCTTCACTTTGGGGAGGGGGAAGTGTGACTCCATTCTGTTTTAATACGAACCCTCTGTGAGGTTAACAGATGTCCTCTGACCTCTTTGTCATTGTGAGGAGGAAGCATCATGGTGGGGACTCTTCTTTTTTGGGGGATAAGAGGCTGAGGGGTGAGTATCTACCGAACTAGGGTCTCAGTCCAGTGTGCAAACAGCCAATCGGAAAGTGCCGGAAAGAGACACTGGCAGACATTTTGAGCATTTTGGATGGCAGAAATAATCCTTCAATCATTAACGCATTAAGGAAGATGTGGAACTTCTGGATTTGTGTGGAGTGTATCCAGTCACTATTTTATAAAATCCTATTATCAAAACAAAAACAAAAACAAATCTGTTCTATAAATACATCTACTAAATTCACTGCCAGCTTCCTATTGTGGTCATCTTTGATTTCACCCTGAAAAGCGGGACTTTTTTTTATCAGAGGCTTAACTTTTGAAAGTTCCATCCACATCATACCAAACGTCAAAAGGAAACTCAGCTCACATCAAATATACCTTTGATTGTAAACAAATACTTTTATTTATTATTACTCTTAGTTTTTATTTTACAGGTTTTCTTTTATACTTTCAGTCATTTTTGTTTTTTTTCTCAAAGGCATTAGCCTGTGGGATAAACCCTAATGCGGAGTGGATAAACTGGCCTTTCTGAAGGAATAGCTCTGTCATTCTGAAGAGTAGTTAACACTTTTGTCCCCTTCCCTGAAAAGAAATAGTACAGGTCCTTGGTTTGTGAAAACTAACAAAGTTTCCTCCAAAATGTATGCCTCCCCAATCCATATGTTTTCACCCTTCATCGTCTGAGGAGATTCTTGACAAAACGTTGCTTGATCAAACCAGTCAGCATAAAATTATATTTGCAATGTAAGACTGATACATGAAAATATTACTCTTCTTCAGAGAGAATTCTTAGCCAGTCATTGAAGCGTAAAGAGAAACTAACGTGCTTGCAAGAAAATTGACACTTCTAGAGGGTCACAGAACCCGGGCCCAAGTTGTTTGGATGAATGCAAACACACTTGTTTCCTTTTTTCATGCAGCTTCCATAGTGATTGGGAAATGGTGGTGTGAGATGGAGCCTTGTCTAGAGGGAGAAGAATGTAAGACACTACCTGATAATTCCGGATGGATGTGCGCTACAGGCAATAAAATTAAGACCACAAGAGTAAGTTTATTTCTATCAAATGTCTCATGCATGTTACCAACTGTACTGTTTGCCTTTGTGTTCTACAAACAGTCCCCAGAGAAGCTTTGAACAGGAGACAAGAAGGCCTTTTCCCTGACAGAAAACATTCTTAACCATTCATATCGGTGTCCATCCATCAACAAGAAGTTAGAGATTGAACTTGACTTTTCCATACTGAGCAGTTCAGTGTTTCTGTGACTGGCTCATAAATAAGGCTGGGTTGCCCTAGCCAAAGGGAAGAGGAACAGTAATTATTCAAAGAATTCAGCCAATAACTATGGTGCTCAACAGAGATTATAAAATAAGAGTCTTGCCCAATTCGTCCAGATGGCTTGCTGAAAAGGACTGCATTTAAGTACAGCCATTTTCTATAGGTCTTTCAAAGAATTATCTGATGATCTTTTAAAGAAATGAGAGGTTTTTGTGATGTGAATTATCATTCCTTGGCTTCTATGGTAAAATAAGGAGTTATCTTCAAAATATGTAACAACCTGCATAGTGAAGCCATCCAACCCATCAGAATTGGGGTTATAATGGCAGGTTGGAGAGGCCCCACTAGGCCAGCCATCGACCCTGTAGAAACTAGATCATAGGAAAGTGTGGGTGTCCTAAAGGGGACAGGATGGAGGGGGTTGCTCAGAGCACTTAAGACAGTATTTATTCAAATGTACTACAGAACTATGTTACTATTTTAACAACAAGTAGGGTTACACACATCTGTATCATGCAACGTGTGTGTGTATTTTAATGCATTGGGTATTGTTGAAAACAAGCTCCACCATTTACAAATCCCAAGATGTTGAACTTGTAGACTTCCAAAAGGGTGACTCAAATTTAAAAGGGCATCTCTGATTCCCACCCCTGTATAATGAGGCTTAAGTTGATCTTTCTTTTCAGCATTATCTTTTCAAGAAATAAAACTGATACTTGCAGCCTTGTGATGCAGAAAACATAATACCTTATAAAACATATTTTTATATAAAAAATAAGTAGAGACTCTTTGCGTATCAAATTTAGTTGCCTGTATTGACCACAATAAGCAGTAAACGGCTATACCTCCTTGGCTCATGGCCAGGAGAGATTCCTGAGCACCCCAACCCGTTAGCATGCATTTTCATGCACCTGAGATGCTCAGCATGGATTGTCGTATTTCAATTCAAAGAAACCCCCTCAGGAGAGCTTATTCAAAAATGAACCCAGTTCATGACATTTACCTCCAGAAACCATCTTCATTAACTGATGGAGAGTGAATTTCAGGTTTCCCTTTGGTTACATTTTGCCTGAAACTAATTCTAGCAAACAATCTGAAAATGCCCTCAAAAGTCGGTTTTCAGCTACTCTGAGTCATGGCCGGTATGATTTCAAGCAGGTTGCTGATATATTTCCTGCCAAATCTCCATTTCCTCTTCCAAATGATAACTGATCTCCCTTTATTGAACATAAGCCCTGCTCTCATGGTTCCTCCAGACCTGAAACTCAGTAAAGAACAATAATACAAATCAAATTATTTCAGGATTTAAGTATATGAAATTCCAAGGGTAGCAACTAGGAGACTCTTTGGAAGACAGAATATAAATAAAGCACAGAAATATTAATGCTACTTTTTATGACTGTGTAACTTTCTTTGATTTGGCCTCTGTAGAGTGTATTTTAAAACATATTGTAAATACCTCCTAGACATTTTCTGTTCTTCCAGAAGTACAGTGCAGGTCTGATCATAGTAATAGACTAGAGCACACTGTGTTTGCTGCTGTCCTGAGTGGGCTGAATGTGACCAAGATCGTTGAGTGTACAAGAGAAATAAATCGCCCATGTGGTTGGTTTGAAAGCACAGGATGTCCCTGTTCTAATGTGTGTATCCATTTCAAGTGAGGAAATAAGAGATTGCTCTCCAGTCATGTGAGCAACACATCACTCAACTAATAAATCTCCACTCTGTCTTTAGAGAAGGAAAAAGGAAACACTAGGAAAAGCTGTACTTTTTTACACCTTGAGAGGACTCAGACGCTACTACTGACTTAATTTTCTCCCCACTTCCTTACAAAGAAATTCACAGTGAAATACATGCTTTTAAATACAAAGGCACAGTTAAGTCCAGTTGATACATAAAGGAACTTTCCATTCTGTATAAATGGCATGCCAATGCCAGTCTTTAGATGATATGTTCCAAAATAGATTTTATATTAATTTTTCTAGTATACCCTATGTGTTTTTCCCTGTCAGAGTATAAATATGCCTACATACTTCAAATATTGTCTGTGGCAGTTTAACTTTTAAAACAGTATAATAGACAGATTTGCTTTAATTATGAGTCATATGTTTTCATTGCTCTGTTCTTATCCAAAAGGTAATATTTAGGATAAAAAAATTCAAGTTCTTAAAGTAGTAAGAAAAAGAAAATCACCTCTTTGGTTTTATGTGTAATAATGATTCCAAGAGAGTATTCTCAGAAAAAAGAAAAACAAAAACATAAAAGCAAAAAACAAAACAAAACAAAACAAAACAAAACAAAAAAACCCCAAAAAACAGAAGAAACATGCCCAGGTTGTTAATGGCAATTAAGAATTTCCTTCATACTGTTAATTTTTTAAAGTAACTCCAATATGAAAAGATTTGCAAGATAGAGTCCTGAGATGTCATTTTTCCTTATATAGGTTTTTTAAAAACCTTGCTATTATGAGTTATTTCCCAAATAATCATCCCAAGTCAAAATTCTCAGCAGTCTGTGAATTGTAGATAAACAAAAGCTATTTCAAAGTGTGATCTAATTCAAAAGTTCATGATGCTCATTTTTTAAGGAGGATGGAGAGTAGAAATTCATTGTTTCATTTAAAGGACCAGACACCACAGAACGGGAACTAGCTGGGGTAATAGGCTACAGTCTGAAGGAAAACATTGGGAAAATTAGTTCTAGGTGATAATATAACCTACAGAGGGAAGGGCACAGGCTTCCCTTTTGGGAGATTGGAGAGAATAAACCTTAGGCAAAGAGGAAGCTTCTTGAATGTCATTTTACAGAGAGAAAATAGTCACCCCTGAGAAGTTTTCCAAAATCCAGCAGGGGGTACAATAAAGCTGGTGACAGAAACGCTCCCGGAGAGAAGTCTGGTACATCTGGGTGAAGTCTCAAGGCTAAATTTTAACCCTATTCCCACTTAACCACAGCTTCAGTTGTTTCATTAAATTGCTTTGTTGTTAGTCTGCAGCAAGACACACCAATCCAGATAGCGACAAGAGATCTTTTCCTATGGTTGTAGAAGCCTATGGGTTTATTTCTTTTCTTTAAACTTATATATCAAAAACATACTTTTGAAAGTTGGTGACGTAATTGGAAAATTGGCTCTGTAGATTCTGGATTTGCTAATCTCCGTAATCAGGTGAGCTAATTCCCTATAACAAATATTGTCTTATATTTAATATATATAAAATGATATGGCATATTATGTATTTTTAAAAAAGAAAGTTGGGGATGCTATATCCAGTGCATTCAGGAAGAAATGTATACTCTGTGTATTCAGGAATGATGCCTTAATTTAGAAAGATAGATTTCTCCCTGGAAAAAATAAGTTGCTTGACAATGCTGTAATAATTCACATGTAAAAATTGAATATTCATTGTTTGGGGAACATAAGGAGGAAGGGAATAAAATGAGGAGAAAACCAAAGTCACTTGGAAGGAAAAATCGGCAGGTTAAAACAGAACATAAACTGGTATCACACCTGGGGACGTATCAAGCAACTTTGGATTTCCTTCAACTCAGTATGTTAGTGTCTTTCAGACTAACGAGAAAATCAACAGTTAGATTTACGCAGTGTAGAGTCAAGTTTCCTTCCCTAAAAGGCGGACTTAGCAGACCTCAGACTGCACACCTAACCACAATGGTTATCTTGTCAAACTGATGTTTTACACAAATCCATTGCAGTCATTTGTCCACACCCTCCTGGGCCCGTCCTCCCAATGGTGACTCTGACCTTGCACATCTCCATCCATTCTCATCGGCCAATGCGTTTCATATTACAGACGGGTCAAGTACCGGCTTTGGCATATCTCAGCTGTGTCACTCAAAATTCCACCGGGTCTGACGTGTTACAAAAGCCTTTATGATCCTGCGGTCCAGACCATTTTGCATGAACTAACCTTTAAGAGAGAAGGGTAGGAAGGAGGGGTGGAGGTGGGGGGTGCAGGGGGATGGATTTGGAAATTGCAGGAAGGAAAAATAAATCAATTTATGCTGTCACAATTGCCCCTGGGTTAGAGTGAACTCATTCATTTCTTTAACCAATAAATATATTTAATCCTCTTCTATCTAAAGTTAGTGAATTAAGGTTTTGGGGATGGGATGGTAGATATGACTGATCTCCTGTTCTTCGGTGGAGGATAGGGCCTAAGGTTGGGGGTGGGGGTGGTCGATAGAGATAAAGAAAGGCAATTCCAGTTTGGTTTTGTAAATGTCACTCTCCCCCTCCTTTTGATGAAGAAGAAGACAGTGGAAACAGGAGGTGATAAACACTACTGGAATGTAGGAAACCAAAATTTGGAAGAAACTGTTATTCATATGGAGAGGATAAAAAAATAAATGTGTGAAGATTTCTCATACGTGCTGCCCCAGGCACAACCAAATTTTCAAAGCAAACTTTTATTACTGTTCCCACCCAACCCTGAAAGCTTTTCATGGACTCCACCCCTGGACTCAGAATACTCAATTCCTAAGACTATAAAGAACTAAGAGATGATGAAGAAAAATGCGTATGTCCTAGAACTCTAAAGTAGAACCTTCAACTCTTAGAATCATCATTTCCGCCCCAAACCGGTGGCTCTCTGTGCATGCATCCTTTTGAACATAGAGTCTTTGGGACCATATTCAAATATATTAAATGGCACCAATAGTGGTAGGAGTATGCTCATGGTTGCCCTTGAGTCCTGTGTCATTGAGAGGAAGAGGGCCTCATCCTGCAAGGGTCTCCTATGTTCCTGAGAAAATGTGTTCTAACCTTGGCAGTGACTTATGTCACCCCTCCACATGTTACAGCAGGCCAACTTGACAAGGCTGTGGAATGACCTACTCAGTTCAAATTCTCATCAAACAGACACAGGACTAACTACATAATCTGAAGGACCCAGTGCAAAAATGAAAACACAGGCCTCTTGTTCAAAAATTGGTAATAATTTCAAGACTGCAATAGCAGGTCATGAAATGAAGTGCAGGGCCCTATTCAGCATGGGGCTCTGTGCAACTGGATAGGACATGTGCCAATGAAGCCAGTCATGGTTATTCATTGCTCCCAGAGTCTAGCTCCTCAGCTGTGGCAAAACAAATGTAATGAATTGATAAAAATACGATGGCCTGTCAGTGTGCTTTTTGATCACCATTTGAGAACTACGGCTCTAGACTAACATTTTTGGCTTCAGAGCACTTGAAAGAAGCAACATACCATAAATTCAAGATGTCCTCATTTTCTGCCTATTCACCTTTCTTTACGCCTTCATTTTGTTCTTTTCTCCCTGAAATTTCTTTCTTTCTTTGGTTTCAGATTCACCCAAGAACCTAATGGAAGCATTTGTTATAGTAGCAAAGGAAAACCACCTCTGCGGAAAATACGTTTTAAGAATTTAAAACATCCTACGCATTACAAGCCAAATGGATTTCTTATTTGCACTTTGACTGGTTACCAGATAATCACAGTGCTTTTACTGTGTCTTACGAAGTATCCTATAGTGAGAAGACCCCGCGCTTTTGGCAACACCATGGAAAGTGGGTTTAAAAAAAGGGTTTTCTCAATGAAAATTTTTGGGATTACGAAGAACGATCAACTATCTTCTAATTTGGATCTATAGTTACTTTGTACCATTTTAAATATATGTATATATATAATATTTTGAAATATTATATATTATCTTCAAGAAATGAACAATACCACAGTTTGAGGCGGCTGGTGTACCTCTTTTGAGTTTGGATGTTCTGTTTTGTTTTGTTGCGACTTCTTTTTTTATTGGCAAGGAAGAAGACATGTGCCCTTTTGAAATTTCAACATGGCACTCACACTGGAAGGCCAGCTACAGGTGGACTCCTGGAATCTGAGGCATCATAACAATACTGAATCGAGAGCTTCCTTCTGTTTCTACCAGATGGCCCAAGGAAGCACAGCGTCCTGTTTTATTGCTTTCTACCCTGTGCAATATTAGCATGCAAGCTTGGCTTACATAACCATACTTTATATTCAATTGATATATAATAACCATTCTAACCTCTTCCAGGAAAGTATTTTTAGAACTACTAGCTTTTCCACAGATAAGACAATGAGGATTCTTGAGGGAGCTACTCCACCATGCTATTAAGACTCTGGCAAAATTATGGTAGAATACAGATCCGTGTATTAATAAGTTCTGTAAATACAATGTCTTAAGGCTTTGTATAGCTGTCCTAGACTGCAGCAATGTCCTCCGATTAAATCCAAAGTCTGGCATCATTAAGTACATAGTGCTGTAGCAACAAGTCTTATCATGGCACCTCTTTCTGTGTTTGATTTGCTTTTTCCAAGAGTATTCAGATCTCTTCTGGTGAGACAGGAAGACCATTAAAGCAATTAGGTTTCAGAATGATCTATGTGACCAAATGCTGGACAGCCCTATTAAAGTGGTAAATAACTTCTTTCTAACCCTACTTGTCCTCTTTATTCGCCATGTTTTTATCCTGAGTCAGCTTTAGCCAAATCCAGAGAACACCCTGCTTAGAGACTTGTCGTCAGCCAGAATTTTTTCCGTGAGGTCTTTGCTGCCATCACAGCTGATATTTCTAATTCCAGTATTTTGAAAATCATAAATTCATTACTATAACTGCTGTGTTCTTGGCCCAAAAGTTGAAATGTCAAATCCCATCATTGGGTTTTTGTACTGGTCACTTGAATGATACATCTGGGGCTCACTTCCCAAAAAAAGAAATTTTTGTCCATCTTCTCTTTTTAAAAGTTACTCAGATGATGATTATAGAAAGAAAATATCTATGTATTATCTACCTGGGATAGAATAATAGTACTGTACATTCCTGTTATTTAACCTATCATATTGCAAGTATATCTGTTTTTTCCCAAACCCTTCTCTTTAGAATACATGTTGTTAGGGCCTTTTATTAGATCACCAGCACAAGTGGTCCCCTAGTGTGGATTTTTAAAGTTAAACCTCAGGTAAAATCCAGAGGTTCCTTCATGTCTACCAATATAGCTTGAAGTCTGATTGAATATGTAAATACTCTAATCAGATAGGTTGATTCTGTATCTTGAATGCCTATAAAAGCATCTAGAAATGGAAATGGAATCCTAATTGCAAAATCCAGGCTTTCTGAATACTTTCACAAATATTTGCCAGAAGATAGCATAAAGTTCATACAACCAAATCGGAATCCCTTGAATTTATGGTCCATATTCATGTACCAACTAATATATTAACAATTGACTTTCACTTGTAAACTGGAGAGTAAAACCTGAAATCACGAATGCAAAGAATTATCTGGAACGGTACTTCCCAAAATGAGGAGGAAAAAAATCTCCATACTCAAATATATTGGGGAAAAGTTCTTAAATAAAATAAAACAGAAATATTTACTGAGGAAATTTTTAGAGCCTATAATACACAGAAAGTGATGTATGTCTTCAAGAAAGACTAAAGCATGGGTTGCCAAGTATAGAGCTTCCAGAATCCAGACATATAAGATGGTTACTTGACTAATGGACGGTACATCCCTGCCTAATGAGAAACTACAAGAAATTATTTCTGTGTGAGGATACATTGACTGCCTTGTCACATCTTCAATTTTTTCAGTAGCACCAGAAATCGGGATTTTTATATAAAATCTCCTAACATTCTTAAATAAGATTAATATGAGATGTTTGCCATTACAAACTCTGCAAACATTATTATTGCCCCCAAATTCTCTGATCATGTGGCCTTTTCTAGGAGATGAATGTTTCCTGGAATACCCTTTTAAAAGCATTGGTCCTGAGTGAAAACCCAATAAGAAGAAAAAAGAATATTCTCTTTTCTATGGCCTCACGCATACAGACCCTTTTTACAATGTACAATATGTGGATTTCACAGCTTCTCCTATTCTGTAACCAGAGCCTATAAGTCAATGAAAGAGTTAGTCTAGAGGCCCAGGTCTGTCAGTTCATTTCCTAGTGGTCACTTCATGAAATAACCTCCCTTGGAAAGACCTAGAAGAAGAGAGAAGGGGGGAAAAGACCACATCAGAATCAGGCAACCATCCAATAAAACAGTGCAAACATTTGTAAATGTCATCAAATTCAATTTGGATTCATCAAGGCCCTTATACAAATGTGTGAACCCTCAAGTTGTATTTAAATTGGACCCACCCCAGTTAGGGGGATTCGGTAGCTACCCCGTGCCTACAGCTGTTGTTTCAAAACTTTTATCATGTATTGCTGGTAATAAAGAGCTCGGTGTGGTATGACTAATAATGATTTTTGGGCTTGTACATCAGGTGTGATAAATAATGTTCTAATGTAATTAGAGCAAATGGAAAGAGTTTCATCCAGAACCCAACTCTCGGTAAAAAGGAAAATATGGCTCATTTCATAAGACAGATTTTTGAGTTAGGTAAAGCTTATTTGTTGACTTATTTGTGTGTGTGATTAGATTTATCTATTAATGGATTTGGCAAGCACACTGAGAAGTTTTACTACAAGGCTTTTTTCCGTTATCGAATGATGAAGAATGTTTTCACCAACACACAATTCAACATCATTTTCTGATCAAATCCAGTGTAACTTTCCCAAAGCAATATAGTGATTTTATATAGTGCAGTATATAATGCCACCTTGCCATTGTCACTGATGTAAGTTATAAAGGGTATAAAAATTGCTTACGTGAGGAGATCCACTCATTCCTCACCTACGTAGGATATGCACTCCATCCTAGAAGGTTAAATGGCAGGTCATAATATGAGTTTTTCTTTTAATTAAGCTTGACACTTCCATTTCAAAAATCTATTAAGGTTTGCTTGACAAAAGAAGTATACCATTTCTCTTTTGGTGAGCTGTCTGCTTTCCAAATAAAAGATTTAGTGTCCAGTAAATTCTAGGGCTCAAGCCACATCCATCTAGCGTGTAAATATAAGAAAACAAGATATAAGGCGTACTAAGAAAAGCGAGGACTCAGGACTAGAGACAGCAGCGATAGAATCGGATGGCCTTGTGCCCACGGTCATCGTACAAAGTGATAAAATAGAATCATGTTCACACTTCAAAATAAATTAAAAAGAAAACCATTAATTGCATGCACGCACGTGCACACACACATGCACATATTTCCCATTAAAGATTTCAAACTTTTAGCTTGCGTAGACAGGTTGTTTTTTTTCCTTGTAAAGATGTTGTGGCATGCTCTCACATCATTGGTCTGCGAGTGGCTCTCATTTATTTATTTATTCATTATTTATTTTGCTTCACTTTTTACCAAGCGTTAAGCTCTCATTTTTTTGTTTTGGCAGCTAGTTGCATTATTTTAAAAAATAATAACAACCAATCATCGAACATGAAAGTCAGGACCCCAGCCATAACTGACTGTGTTTATAGACGAGGCAGTGTACATCCAGCCCTAATTCCTACCTGTTCAGAGAAGCTGTAACCAACCCAAGAGTAGACTCACGTGTACGTGCCGAGGAAAATGTGAGGCCAGACTTGCCTTAAGACAGTGGTTTTCGGGAGCCTGGGTGGCTCATTTGGTGAAACATCTGCCTTCAGCTCAGGTCATGATTCCAGGATCCTGCGATCGAGTCCCATATCGGGCTTCCAGCGGAGAGCCTGCTTCTCCCTCTTCCTCTACCCCTCCCTCCCTGCTTCCCCCTGCTTGTATGCTCTCTCTCAAATACATAAATAAAATCTTAAAAATAAAAAAGATAGTGGTTGTCAAGCATTTAGCCACGGTACATGGATGCATGGCCATACATTCCGGAGTGGGCTGGAAGTGGCTTCTTACTATTAATAAAGTCTGCAAATGCATCTGAAAAGGAATTATAATTGGCTCAAGGGTGGTTCTCAAACAAGGCCTAAGAGGCATATGTGCCTATAGGTGCTAGCCAGGTAATAGTAGTTAGTTAACCAGGGTCACCTGTTAAAGCCTAGGCACCCAGTGATGAGGCTGGAAACCTGACGCGACAGGGTTCCATCAGCCAACATTGGGTCCCAGACTACTGTGGCCTTGCAGCATTAGGGAGCCAGTGTGGCCCAGTTCTGTTTTATCTGTTGTTGTTGTTGTTGTTTGGGGAAAATCCAGAAACACAGAGGCTTGTATGAATTCTCCAAATTTTGGATATTTATAACCCATTGTATTTGCATTAAAAGAAAAGGGTATTTCCATCCATGAAATACCAGTTTACAAGTCTGACCTAAAGTTACATTATTCTCATAGATTTGCATCCTTGTGCTCATCCTCTGGTGGTAGAAAAAGCAGTGGAGTTAGAGCTCGTTTGAAGTTCATTGCACTTAACCTGCAGACTGTCTTACTTTTCCACTGAGAATACTGTGGGTGCAGCAACAGATCTCAACTGTCCTCGATTGGGGACATGCCACGGTTGCAAAAAGGGGTCAGCCACTGACTAGAGTGGAATTAATTGATTGAACTTCTGTAGATTCCAACCTGGGGGTCACAAGGTGATGTGGAAGCAAAATTTAGGGACTGGAAGGAGGCAGTATCAAATCAGGAGAACCCACCAGTTGGTGCTAATAGATATGAGAAGCTTGTACATTTAGGATAAAGAATGTTACAAACTGGCTGCCAGATCAGAATGGCCTCTTCCCTCTGCTTCCATGTTCCACACCCACACATGCAGATTCTTGGTTTCTTTGTCCCCTCATCTGGATCCTCCTCCAGACTGATAAACCCTAAAGGTTTTTCACCCCTCTACTCCCCACCATTCACTTCCCCAATGAGACATTTCTTCTCTCTTTCATATTTCAGGCTGATAAAGCACTCCATCCATTGAAAAGAGCCCCAAGATTGTAAGCCAGAAAAGCTCCCCCAAACATAAGAACTAGGAAGATCGGTAGGAGAAGAAAGGGATAAAGAAAGGGGGGGTAATCAGAAGGGGGAATGAAGCATGAAAGACTATGGACTCTGAGAAACAAACTGAGGGCTTCGGGGGGGGAATGGGATAGGTCGGTGATGGGTAGTAAGGAGGGCACGTATTGCATGGTGCACTGGGTGTTATACGCAACTAATGAATCATCGAACTTTACATCAGAAACCAGGGATGTACTGTATGGTGACTAACATAATATAATAAAAAAAATTTAAAAAAAAAAAGAAAAGAAAAGCTCCCCCAAAGATTCAAGTCCTTGTTCTCCACTTATAACCTAGAAAAGCCTGTACCCTCTGAGTTTTCATGTCTATAAAATGGAGATTGTGCCCAAATTTTAAAGGTTAGGGGAGGATGAGGAAAATAGAGAAAATGGAAAGGTTTTATAAATGGAAAGCAGCAGGTAAGCTGTGGTGGTTGTGGTCTTCCTCTCAGATTCCTACGATTGCGTGTCGCCTAGGTGCTCCCTGTGCCAACGCTAGCCCCACTCAAGGCAAACAAACAAAAAGAAGCCTAGGTAACTAACAGCCAAGATACGATTTCATATTCTCTTCATAGAAAGCTCAAGGACTAGACTGATCTTGCTCAACTTTGTAGGATTTGCCGTTTGCCATTACCACTGCTAATGTTTTTAAGCCACTGGAAAATGTCAATATAACTTACATTCAAGCATTGGCATTGGCACAAGCAAATAATTGCATGTTAGAGAAGGCACCTTGCTGGTGTCCAGAATGTTCATCCAGAACTTGAACTGCTGATGACCCGAGTCATCTGCTGTGTAAGACAATTTTCAGCAACTACACATCATGTCATTACCTGGCTACTTTGTTCCCACATCCAGCCTCTTGTCATTCAGGCTATTGTCCTAGCAGATTCCTACGTGACCCTTGTTATGGCAGAAGCATGACCTTCCATTATCCACTCTTATAGCTACCGCACTGGTAGAGACTGCTTACATTCATTCATTCATTCATTCACTCATTCATTCAGTTACCAAGTACCCATTGAGTAGTTAGTACATGTTAGGGACAGTACTAGGTACTGGAGATAATTTCAGATTTTACATTAATCTAGGGGAAACAGACAAAAGACAGTGAACAAGTAATCATAAATCATGATAAAGAAATGCAAAAGGAGCCACGAAAGTAAATAATGGGATGGAAACACGAGCTTGAGGAAGGATAAGCAGGGAGTGTCTCTTGGAGGAGGTAAAATTTAGTCTGAGAACTAGAGGGTAGCAGGAAACAGCCATACAGAGAGCCAAGCGGGGAGCGAGGGTGAGCAGGGTGAGTGTTGCAGGTGGACAGATTAGTATATGCCAAGGCCTTAGCCAAGGAGGACTTCTATGTGTTTGCAAGACTGAGAGAAAATCTCTTTCAGTTTGCTGTCAAAGCGGAGTAGTTAGAGCAAAGTGGCATGAGTTTGGGGAAGTAAACTTAGAGTCAGATCATGGGGCCACACAAAGAGTTTGAGTTTTATCTCAATTGTGGCAGGAAGAGATGAAAAAAGGTTTTTAGACAAAGAGTGACACAATCTACTTTATAACTACACCAGACACTATTGGTATCAATCCGAATCCTCTCCTTGTCCTATACACATACAGGGCAGACCAGATGTTTCAAGGATTTAGGAGGGCAACCATCAACCACTGGCAGATGAAACTTGATGAACAAATTTCCTAGCTTCCTCATTCCCATGTGGGACAACTCTGAGGCGTGTTCTCTATCATGATTGTCGAGTAGAACTTTCTATAGTGTGAAAATATTCTTTATCTGAGCTGTCCAATATGGTAGCCACTAGCCACCTGTGGCTATTGAGCACTTGAAATGTGTCACCTGTGACATAGAAAATGATTTTTATTTTTATCTAATTTTATTAATTTAATAGACAGCAACATATGGCTATTGACTACCCTACTGGACAGCACAGTCTCTGAGAGATGCCAAGTAGGACTGAGGCCCAGCTGCCCAAAACCTGCTCATAAACACACATTTTATTGGGTTTCCTTCATTCCTGTCTCATGCTCTCATTTCCTTCCCAGCACTGCCTAGATTCATCTCTCAAATAAACTGCTTCCATTGAAATCCCTGTCTCAGGGCCTTCTGTGGAGAGACCCACCTAAGGCAATGTTAAGGTGACCACTCTATTCCAAAAAAGGAAAACAATGGGAAGGGCACACAAGTGGTACTGAAGGGACCGGTAAGGAGGTTTTTCAACTATTTGGTAAACATAGGTGGAACACTTTCTTGTCACAACCTGGGCAGAGATCAGTGAATTCTGCTTTTCCTTTTATGGAGAAATTGAGAGCTTACATTCAGGTCTCAACTACATCCATAGATTCCATTTCATAGGCTTAGTTATCCAAGGCCATCTTGATAAGCCAAGAGTAAGGCTCGGGCACATCTCATAAGAGTAAGTCAAAATGAGAAAGCTTTTGGTCCCTTCTGATTTGACCTACCTCATTGTCAATGAGCAAAGTTTAAACTGAATTATTAATGAGAAAATTTCAAATTTGTCTCTAATCCTAGTATTTTCTTTCACCAAATGGTAAAATAAGTATGGCATTCTAGAAAATGCATCAAAGAACCTTAATCTCTAGTCCTCATTTAGAGAATCATTAACACTTCTTGAAGCGGTTCTCAGAAATGATACTCTGTGCAGACAACACCAAATCATCCCAATAGGAGAAAATGATGGCCTAAAGTGCCAGTGTGGAAATTTAAAGGACATAAGTGAAAGATCTAGGAAAGTTACATAATCAGGAAAGGCGGTATAAGAATGACAGAGACCTCTAAGAATATCATTACGAAGGCTAAATGAATTAAGGACTAAAATTGACTTCCAGAAATAGTAAGATCATCCTAAAAAGCATCTCATAGCTATGTTCAAAGCAAGTAGGACAAATCTGCCTAAAGCCAGGAGTGTATAATTGATAGAGAATTCAGGTTTTTCTCAAGCAACTATTTTGTTTCTCTTTTCTTTTTCCTACATTAATAAAAATTACCTTCCACCCAAAACATCTGAAAGGAATGTTGTTCAGAAAGAAATAAACTCAAGATAGAAGAGATTTGTAAGACAGCATCTAGCTCTCCTCAGGGGTTCAAGTACCCAGTGTGCAGTGATCAGGGGAGGGGGATAGCTCTGCTTTGTGCCATTTATTGATTTCTTTAGTGTAAATACTCCCACCACGGCTGATTTCAAGCTATCAACGTGAAGTAGGGAAGAGATGGGCGCTATTGACTCCCACAGCCAGTGAGGGCCAGCTCCAGCATATCGCCACCTCTGTGAGAGAAATCACAAAACTTTCAGATCACCAAACTATCAAAAAATGACCACACTAGTGACAGGGAATTTTGAGGTGTCTGGGAGAGGCACCTAGTCTAGTATTGGTTAATTATAGCTACAATTGTTAAAAGAAGAAGTGAATTCTAAAAAGTACAGACCGGTGACCCTGAGGTCAGCCCAGGGTAAGATTCTGCAATAGATGATTTAAGGGATTTCTGTGAATAATTAGGCAAGCAGTGATCACCAGGAACCAACTTGTGTTCACCAGGAAAAAAGTCATGCCAGACACCTTTTTCATTGGCCTGTTTTCTTTAACTAGTCTGAAGGATTTCAAGACATTGATGAACATAGTATGTCCAGACTTTAGCAAGGTATGAGTTCTTGGCCAAGAATTGGCAAACTATGGCCCTTACAGTAACTCTGTCCCACTGTCTGTTTTTATAAATAAAGTTTTATTGTAACACAGCCACGTTTACATATTGGCTATAGCGGCACTTGCGCTACCACAGCAGTTGAATAGTTGCCGCAGCAGAGATCTTACGGCTCAGAAAGCCTAAAATATTCACTGCTGGGCCCTTTATAAAGTTTTCTGACCCCTCGTCTGTTATGGAAAAGGCTGGATGATAGCAAAAGTTCACGTGGGCTCATAACCACAATGAATAGCCATATTCAAATGTTTCTAATTCATGGAATGATATATCCTGGAGAAATATGCCTAGTAGCAGAAAAGTGAGTTCTGTCCTGGCTGTGTCCTGTGCTTTGTTTTATTATTAACCACATGAAGGAGGGTATTGACATAGCATGCAGGCCAATATTGCAGATGATCCACAGTCGAAATGGTCACTGAGGATGTAGGATGTTTAAATCTAGTTCCATCAAATATGCAGGTGGAGGAAAGCAGTTTTAATGGTTAGAAACAGTTGAAGGACGTGCTGTTTAGATTTGTCAGAAAGAATAGGCAGATCAAGAATGAAAAGCTGTATTTAAATATTGGAAGTTCTGTCATTTAGAAAAGGGATTAAATTAGTTTCTAAAGAGTGCATGGGATTTTTTTTTTAAGATTTTATTTATTTATTTATTTATTTATTTATTTATTTATTTGAGAAAGAGAGTGAGAGAGTATGCACGAGTTGGTGCAAGGGGCAGAGGGAAAAGGACAATTGGACTCCTTGCCCATCCCAGGACCCTGAGATCATGACCTGAGTCAAAGTCAGACACTTAACCGACTGAGCCACCCAGGTGCCCCAGACTGTGTGGCCATATAATGAAATATATTTCAGTTAAAATAAGAACAATTTACCCATTAGATTTTTCACAGTAGGTAGTGATTTGCTTGTTGTGAAGGGTGTTCAAACAGACAAGAACTCTTGGGAGTTCTGTAGGAGGATTTATGCCTAAACAATCTTGTACTTCTCAGAATTTGGGACAATCTGAATCTGCTTTCTTATTGATAGAGTGGAAATAGAATTAGAGATCATTGGTTATATTCAGATTCTTATGATACAAGAAATTCTTAAGCTCTCAAGAGCAACTCACACTGCCTGTATCCAGATTGCTTGGTTCAGATGTACAGATGTCCCATAACTGCGCCCGAAGTAATGCTTACCAGCAAAAATAGGTCCTCCTTCTCAGTTTCAGAGGCATCAGTTTATTCAAAGCAAGCCAGTTAGCAAACAAATCCGCTCCATCACTAACCAGCCAGTTACAGCAATGATGAGGTGATGATGGAAATGATTTGGAGTCAGAGGATTTTTCTAAGAAATGAGCAATCCTTTGTTAGGGAGCTGGGCCAAAAGTTCAGTCAGGTATAACCTCAACTGCAAGGATGAACTAGTCAGCAATTTGATAGCGGGATGCAGATGAAAAACAAATCCGCCAAAACCAAAATGATTGAAGGCGGTAATTGGTTCAAAGATGTGAAACTGAGCAAGTCACTCAATATTTTAGCCAGGGATGTCTCCACTACATTTACAATGGTTTGGTAGATTATAGTTATCATCTCATTACAAATGAGAGTTTTAGAGGCAATAACACATATGAGTAGTGGGATATTCAATAAATGAAAATTCATCTGGACAAAAATCTCAACTCTATTTCACTTTCCTGTTTTAACGTGCTGCTTATGATCTCAGCACTCTTTCCAGGAATATCTAAATAAAAGACCATCAGATATTCCTTTGCTCTGGGAGGAAGTTTTGTTTTGGGAGAAAATTGTTAAATGGGAATGATCAGTGCTAACTCAGAGGTGCCACGTCCATTGTTAATTAGTTTTTCACTGTGGTGCACTTACCTAGAGTCCAACATCAAAAAGTCCCAAATACCCCAAAGTGCTGAACAATGCTGCCTGCATGCAGATGCCATCAAAGAAATGTGGGGCCTGAGCCAGCGAGACTTTACCCTACAAAATCATCTCTTTATAATCCTGCCCTGATATGGTGATTGTCAACCCTGCAAGATCCAATGCCCCCTCTGGACATCATCTAAGCCTCCTGAAATGAAATTCAAGGATAATATGACTTCCCTATACATGTAATTCTGAAAAATTCACAAGTATAATATAAAAGAGAACTGCAAGAAAATTGACTTATAATAAAATAATCTTTATTTTAATCTGACAGTGCTCTAGCACATAATGTTAGAAGACGTAATGAAATACTTAAAGATTTGAACACACATATGATGACTAAATCTGATTTAAGAGAAGTAAAATTTATTCAGATACTGTCAACGTATTATATTTTAAATTACAGACTAAGCATAGGGTGTGTGTACAAATATTTTAAAATACAGATGAAGTAACAGAAAAGGTGTATTTACATAAAGCCAACAATGCAACATCCGTAAATAAAAAATGAAACAAATGGGTTTATTGCTGACTCAAATCCACAATCCATGTTCCTATTGCTAATATGATTTTTCCAAAATGGTGACTAATTCTTGATCAAGTTCAGAACAAACCAGGACAGTCTTTCCCCATGTACATGTTAGTTACACTCCTGAGTGATTTTAGTGTATATCAAAATCACGCCTGCACAGATGTCTGTCACTTGATGAATGGATAAAACAAAATGCGGCTCATCCCGACAACAGAATATCACTGAGCCGTAAAAAGGAAAGCAGTGCGGATACATGCGCCAACATGGGTGAATTCTGAAAATATTGTGCTAAGTCAAAGAAACCAGACACCAAAGGTCAGGTATCCTATGATTCTATTTATATGAAATGTCCGGAATAGACACATCTCTAGAGACAGAAAGGAGGTTCGTTGGTTTCCAGGGGCTGGAGGGAAGGGGGAGGGGAGAGTGACTGCCAGTTGGTTGTTTGGGGCTGATGAAAATTGTCTGAAACTAGATAGTGTCGATGCACAACCTTTCTCTTTTCTTGTTCCTTTCCTTTCCATTTATTTATTTATTTATTTATTTATTTATTTATTTATTTATTTATTTCTATGGTGGACATACAATGTTACATTAGTTTCAGGTGTACAGCATAGTGATTCAGCATCTCTAAACATTATGCTCTGTTCACCATAAGTGTAGACTGCAATCTCGATATACAACCTTTTGAATATACTAAAAACCATAGACTCGTTCACAGCTTTAAAAGGATGAATTTGGGGGCACCTGGGTGGCTCAGTCAGTTAAGCATCTTGCCTTTGACTCAGGTCATGAGCCTGGAGTCCTGGGATCGAGCCCCGAACTGGGCTCCCTGCTCAGTGGAGACCTGCTTCTCCCTCTCCGTCTGCCCCTCTCCCCAACTCATGTGTGCTCTCTCTCTCTCAAAATAAATAAATAAATTTTTTTAAAAATCTTTAAAAGGGTGAATTTTATGGAATATTAATTAGGCCTCAGGTTTTTGAAAGCATACAAAAATTTCTCTTTTTGTGTCTGAATTCACTTCCTGGCTCAGATCATTTAAAACGGATTTTTCGCTTACACTAATGTTCACTGCGACATTAATAATTCTTTGAGACAATAATTCTGCCTTGAGCAGAAAGATCTCATGCATTTCAGGCATCTAGCGTCTGTCCCTGCTCACCACGTAGGAGTAGCAGCCCACGACCCCTATAGCCATCAAGAAATCACTGCACAAATTTCCACGTGGCCCGTGAGGGTGAGGGATTGCTCTTGCTGAGAACGACAGCCATAAACGCATGCAAAAATAATTAAGACGTGTAAATACTTGGCACCACGCTTTGCTGGATTTCCATCTGACAGCCAGCACTTACCGCCACTCAGAGACCACTTCAGAGGCCTGTTCAAGCTGCTTTTGTTGGTCCTTTCACCTGCCTCTCCCTCCTATTCCCCCCACCTTTTAAGACAGCAGTGCAAAATATACTCCTATCCAGTGCCCCGGGAAATGTTTGCAGGTTTCCGTTTGGATTTTTTTTCCTAAATACAAATTATTTGAACGTGTGGAATTTCTCAGAATTTGCAGCATCTCTTAAGATTCAGTAACGACAGGTTTCTTAGAAGGACCTTAACAACTGTATAGTTCTGTGGTGCTTTGAGGTAGAGGGTGAAAAGCAAAAAAACAACAAAGCTTCCAAGCCAGTTAGGATTTTTTTCATGTTTCTGAAAGATTTTTTTATTCTTGCTTGTTTTTCTGCATTTAACACAGCAGTTAGGAGAGCCTCGAGCCATGGGAAGGGCTTCAGATGTCCAACTGAGGAGCTGACTGCTGGCAGGGGTGACGCAGCACGTGGACTGCTGGCATCACAAAAAGCAGCCAAGAATCTTTCTAGTTTTTCTGTCTTGAGCTGGCCACTTCCAAGTGCTGAAGGCATAAAACCGGAATCTAAGTCCGTGATTCCTAAACCGAGTTTTGGTACCACAAGGATGTCTCTAACGGTTTTGAGGAGAGTCCAAAATTCTCAAAATACTTTATTTTCATTTACAGTCTTTTTCAAAATAAAATATGCCCCCAGACTAACGTAGAAAAGGTGAGCAATTCAACCCAGACTTTCTCAAAAATAATATCCCAGCCTGCTGGTCACAGGCTGATATCGCTGTGAGCGTGCTTCCTGCAGGCTCCCATGAACCATTCCCTCTTATGGGCTGGGATTTTGATGAGATAATTATTCAGCTTACGCATTGACCGTAGTCTCAAAGAGAGGAGAAATGGAGGCATTTTAATAAAAAATGTCCTAAATGCCAAAGACAATTTTTAATCCCAGAGTAGGATTAGAGATATAGCTTGTATTTTTTAGGATCATTCCATTTGGCCTCCTAACATAAACTCCACAAATTCTACACATGGAAATAAAAACTTTTTGTCAAATATTTTAATCTGAACATGAAATTAATTTTCTCTTTGAATAAAGTGAAATCTAGCTTTATGTTCACATTTATTCAAGGTTGTATCTAAGAAGCAAAATTGATTGTTTGTTTTTTAATTTTTTATTATGTTATGTTAGTCACCATACAGTACATCCTTAGTTTTTGATGTAGTGTTCCATGATTCATTGTTTGTGTATAACACCCAGTGTTCAATGCAATACATGCCCTCCTTAATACCCATCACTGGCCTAGTCCCATCCCCTCCCCGCTGAAGCCCTCAATTTGTTTCCCAGAGTCCATAGTAGCTCATGGTTCATTCCCCCTTCTATTTACCTCCCCCCATTCATTCTTCCCCTCCTTCTCCTACTGATCTCCCTGCAATTCCTTATGTCCTATAAATGAGTGAAACCATATGATAATTCTCTTTCTCTGCTTGACTTATTTCACTCAGCATAATCTCCTCCAGTCCCATCCATGTTGCTGCAAATGTTGGGTAATTGTTCTTTCTGATGGCTAAGTAATATTCCATTGCATACATGGACCACATCTTCTTAATCCATTAGTCTGTTGAAGGACATCTCAGCTCCTTCCACAATTTAGCTAATGCTGCTATGAACATTGGGGTGCATATGGCCCTTCTCTTCACTACATCTGTATCTTTGGGGTAAATACCCAGTAGAGCAATTGCTGGGTCATAGGGTAGCTCTATTTTTAACTTTTTAAGGGACCTCCACACTGTTTTCTAAAGTGGCTATACCAACTTGCATTCCCACCAACAGTGTAAGAGGGTTCCCCTTTCACCACATCCTCTCCAACATTTGTTGCTTCCTGCCTTGTCAATTTTTGCCATTCTGACATAAGGTGGTATCTCAATATCATTTTCATTTGAATTTCCCTGATGGCTAATGATATTGAACATTTTTTCATCTGTCTGTTAGCCATTTGTATGTCTTCATTGAAAAAGTGTCTGTTCATATCTTCTGCCCATTTTTTGATTTGATTATTTGTTTCAAGTGTATTGAATGTGAGAAGTTCTTTACGGATCTTGGATACCAGTCTTTTATCTATAGTGTCATTTGCAAATATCTTTTCCCATTCTATGGGTTGCCTCTTTGTTTTGTTGACTGTTTCCTTTGCTGTGCAGAAGCTTTTTATCTTGATGAAGTCCCACAGGTTCATTTTTTCTTTTGTTTCTCTTGCCTTTGGAGATGTGTCATGAAAGAAGTTGCTGTGGTCGATGTCAAAGAGGTTACAGCCTATATTCTCCTCTATGATGTTGATGGATTCCTGTCTCACTTTGAGGTCTTTCATCCATTTGGAGTTTATCTTTGTGTATGGTGTGAGAGGATGGTCAAGTTTCACTCTTTTGTATATAGCTGTCCAATTTTCCTAGCACCATTTATCGAAGAGACTGTCTTTTTTCCTCTGGATATTTTTTCCTGCTTTGTCGAAGATTAGTTGACCATAGAGCCCAGGGTCCATTTCTGGGTTCTCTATTCTGTTCCATTGGTCTATGTGTCTGTTTTTGTGCCAGTACCAGTGTCTTGGTTATCACAACTTTGAGGTATAGCTTGAAATCAGGTAACGTGATGACCCCAGTCTTGTTTTTCTTTTTCAACATTTCCTTGGCGATTCGGGGTCTTTTCGGTTCCACACAAATTTTAGGATGTAAAATAGATTTGGCCAAAAGTCTATTGGAGATTGCCTCCCAATTAGCAAGGAAACAATGGCCATTATGTTGGTTGTATAACTTCTGAGATATTTAACAGATTTCAGTGATATTTGAGATGTGTATAAATGTAAGACATGGATTTTACAGAGGGGGCTTTAAAGTTCTCTGGGTTTCGGAGTTGGCAACTCAAAACCTAATTTAAGCATTTGATAGAAAAGTGAGTCTTTGAGGCCCTCCCCCTAGTCTCTCTGCTCTGAGAACCACCAGCTCTAAGGCCCCAGTCCTTGAACAGGAATGAGGATGTGGAGGTCCATTACTTGTTGTATACTGGAGCAATTGGTTTTTTTCTAAGTTTGGATTATAGAAAAGTTCAAGCATAAACAGAAGTAGATAGAATAGTATGATGAAAACTTGTTTACCCATAACCTAGCTTGAACACATACTACTACATAGTCCATCTTTTTTTTTTAGCCACATGCCCACCAACGCTCCCCACCCAGGTTATTTTGAAGCAACTCATGTCATCTCATCTGTAAATATATCAGACTGTAAAAGATAAGGCATCTTTTAAAAAACATAATCATGATATGATTATCAAAACTAATAAACAATTAACACTGAATTATTAGTATCACCAAATGCAAAATCAGTGCTGCCTGTGCTCTCCTGTCTTATAATTTTTCAGAAAATTGCTTGAGTCAAGATCCAAATATGAATGTGAGTTCCATAAATAACAACAGACTGATATCTTTCCTCAGTCTTACAGTTTTCCCTTCTGTCTTGCTTTTCTTTTATATTCCTCAAAAAAAATTTGAAACAGTGGATTGCCCCTGTCCTATAGAATTTCCCCCAAAGTCTTCACTTTGTGGATTACATCTCCATAGTATTGTTTAAAATGATCATGTCCCTTGAATTTCCTGTAAGTAATTAGATCAAGAGGCTGGATCAGATTCATATTGTATTTTTTTATTCTTTCTTTGTTCAGGTAGGACTTCTTCAGCAAAGTTGTCTACCTTCATCAGGAGGCATATAATGTCTGGTTGCCTCTTTTTGTGGTGTCATTGATCATTAATGATTGATTACCAGTCATTGATGAGCACTACTCATTCATTAATTTCTTAACAGTTGCAAATAGTGATATTTTTAATTCTGTCATTCCTTCTTTATTAACTGGAATACTTGTCTTTTTTTTTTTTGCAAGTTAAATTTTTTTTCATTGAGAGTCTTTTTTTTTTAATTTGAATTCAATTAACCAACATATAGTACAGCATTAGTTTCAGACATAGTGTTCAGTGATTCATCAGTAGCATATAACACCCAGTGTTCATCACATCATGTGCCCTCCTTAATGCCCATCACCCAATTATCCCATTCCCCCACCCACCTCCCCTCCAGCAACCCTCAGTTTGTTTCCTAGAGTTCAGAATCTCTCCTGGTTTGTCTCCCTCTCTGATTTCTTCCCATTCAGTTTTCCCTCCTTTCCCCTATCATCCTCTGTGCTATTTCTTACATTCCACATATGAGTGAAACCATATGATAATTGTCTTTTTCAAATTGACTTATTGCACTTAGCATAATACCCTCCAGTTCCAACCACATCATGTACATGGTAGGTATTTATCCTTTCTGATGGCTGAGTAATATTACATTGTATATATGAACTGTATCTTCTTTATCCATTCATCCATTGAAGGACATCTTGGATCTTTTCATAGTTTGGCTATTGTGGACATTGCTGCTGTGAACATTGGGGTGAAGGTGTCCCTTTGGATCACTACATCTGTATCATTGGGGTAAATACCCAGTAGTGCAATTTCTGGGTTGCATGGTAGCTCTATTTTTAGATTTTTGAGGAACCTCCATACCTTTTTCCAGAGTAGCTGTACCAACTTGTATTCACACAAACAGTGTAAGAGGGTTCCCCTTTCTCCACATCCTCGCCAATATTTGCTGTTTCCTATCTTGTTAATTTTAGCCATTCTAACTGGTGTAAGTGGGTATGTCCTTGTGGTTTTGATTTGTATTTCCCTGATGACAAGTGATGTGAAACATTTTTTCATGTGTCTGTTGGACATTTATATGTCTTCTTTGGAGAAACGTCTGTTCATGCCTTCCACCCATGTCTTGGCTGGATTATTTGTTTTTTGGGTGTTGAGTCTGGACCATTCTCTTACACCATACACAAAGATAAACTCAAAATGGATGAAAGACCTCAATGTGAGACAGGAATCTATCAAAGTCCTAGAAAAGAACACAGGCAGTAACCTCTTTGACCTCAGCTGCATCAACCTCTTGCAATACAGGTCTCTAAACGCAAGGGAAACAAAAGCAAAACTGAACTATTGGGACTTCATCAAGATAAAAAGCTTCCACACAACAAAGGAAACAGCAAAACTAAAAGGCAACCTATGGATTGGGAGAAGATATTTGCAAATGACATATCTGATAAAGGGCTGATATCCAAGATCTGTAAAGAACTTATCAAACTCAACACCCAAAAAACAAATAATCCAGTAATGAAATGGGTGGACTACTTGTCTTGAAGGAGTTTTTCCTCATTATTATCTAGAGGTACATATTTCATAAGAGGCATGATAAATGGTTGATTCTCTTTGTCAGCTTTCAAGCTATTGAGATGTTTTGCCAGCATCCTCCAAAGTGACCAGTGCATTTTTTGGTATCATAATGATTTTGTGGAAGTCAACGTATTTGATGTGTTTTAATTCTTTGCATGCATTATCCTTACCGAAGCTCAAATTGCCCCCTCTTCTGATATTTGAAACTTACTGATGTCTTTTCGGGACTTTTAAGGCAAACCAGAAAGGAAGTTCAGTAGGAATTCCAAGGGCTTCCTGAGCAGCAGATTAAGAGCGCCTTCCCTTTGTAGAGTGCTTTACAAAGTGCTACACTCTTTCTCTCTTTTGGACTCATCCACAGTCATAGTAATGTTGGGTGTGGGTTCTCAGACAGCACCTGTTGGTAACCTTGTTGAATAGTAGAGGACACACAGCCCAGATAAATGAGGCAACTCTGCTAAGGTCACCAGGGATTCTTGATGGTAGAGCTATGATGAGATAGCAGATCTTCTGATTTCAGGGCTCTTAACACGTATCTTAATAAAGCTAACCATATTATCTTTGCTAGGATTATTCACATCACACTCTTGAGAACAGTCTTAGACCTCTTCTAAGATACTTGAAGACACAAATATGTGATTAAACCAACAGTTACTCTTTTCCACAGAACACTTTCATACTATGGGCCAACATGGTGGATGATAGCATGTTATATTTGCTCTTGGTGAAAATCACAGTCCATGAGGTTCATCAGAAAGTCCATTTTCCAGGATGGAGGAAGATTGAGAAAGTATTGCCGCATAAGAATTTGGAGAGAACAGATCTTATTTTAACAAGTCCTTCTTGGTCAAGCAGGGGTAGAGAGAAGCTGAAGTTAAAAGAGGAAGCTCAAAAAAAAAAAAAAAAGAAAGAAAGAAAGAAAAAGAAAAAAGAATTTCAGGTTGGACTAGCTTTTCCTGGGAAAGATGAAGCCCCGTGATAGGTATCTTGCTACTATCAAGCATTGTGCTCTCAGCCAGTAAACCAGTAAACTGCATCATTTTCCTGCTGACTGGAGACCTAACATAAGCACAGAATGTTAAACATGTGTCAAGTAAATTAGCTGCAATCATAGTGTTTAAAATGGTCTAATGATACCCAACCAGTAGTGTTTTCCTCCATCACAGGTTGGGCGTAAATGGGAATTTACTGAAACATCAGGCAATGATTTTGTTCTCCTAGATAATAAGATGAAATAAATTTTCTTAATGACTCTTTCAACAGTTGACTGAAAAACAAGTGACTGTGACTCAAATTAATTTGAAGGCAAAGTTTCTCAGTGAAAGAACAACCATGGATTCTAGTAACATCTCTCCATGTTTGTTCTGTGTTACTCAAATTGCTAGGTTCTCGTAGATAAGCAGGGCCCTCCGGGTTGCTTAGTGGGGTATGTGGAAGTAAGTAGATGCCACAATAATATGAAACCTCTAAATGAAAAGCTAAAAATGAAATCAGTCTGGTTTTAGCAAATGTATAGATACATAAGTTTCTTACATCAACTAGCTAAATCATGGGTTAGCAAACTTTTTTTCTCTAGAAGGTCAAACAGTAATTGTTTTAGACTTTGTAGGCACCTACTGAGCTCTGCCATCACCACTTGAAAGAAAGCATAGACAATACATAAACAAATGGACAGGGCTGTATTCTGATAAAATTTATTTACAAAATTATATACAAGAGTAAGAAACAGGCTAGATTTGGTGTATGACCCATAGGTTGCAGACTTCTGATATAGATGAGGACAGAATAGTTTGTTTTCATGTGAGAATTTAACACTGAGTGGCAGGTATGAGATGAAAGGTGTAGATTATGGAATATTTTTCTAAAACAGTGTCTCCAGTAGGAGATCACAGATCAAATGTCCAAAGGGTGAAAACTTTCAGTTACATGAGAAACATATATGTGTACAAGATGTGTGGAAGTGGCGAGATTATAGTTCAGCCAGAAGGAACTGGCCCCTCCTCCCACCCCACCAATGTAAAGGGACCCTGGTACTCAGCCATACCTGACTGTCGCCATGTGGAAATGTCCAGTGTCTCAGTCTTCCCTAATAATCCGGTGAAATCTCCCTATTTTTAAAGGTTGGAAAATAATTGAAAAATCCTAGGGCAATACAGAGGAAAACCAAAACAAATCTCATGGATCCAGGAAAGTATCCATCAAGTACATAGTACATTCTCAATAAATATGTTAGAAGGGAAGAGGAATGGAAATAGGGAAAGAGAGAGGGATGGAGGCAGAGAGGCTGAGAGGAAACAAAAATGAAAAGTTAAAAGTCAGAAAAAATGAAAAAGAACCAAATGGCCAAAACCATTCCTTAAACTACCAGTTTTCAAACTCCAAGCAAAGGCTGTGCCCATTCAACCGTATTTGGCACCAACACTGCTCTGATGACATGGTATGTACTAGACGACAGGAGGTGTTGTATATTTATGTAGCCAAAATGATATGTGCCATTTTCAACCTAGCAAAAATGAAACAAAGGGAAGACCAAGACCCCGGAGAAAGAAATCTTGATTTTCATTCAAGCCCCCATTGTGGAATGCAGGTAACGTTCATCTCCAGCTTCACTGCGCAGAGAAGTGTTCCCTCCCTTATTGTGCATGAGATCATCTGGGAGATTTGTGAGAATGCCAGTGCACACACTTAGAACCCAGAGATTCTGACTTAATGGGTCCGGTGTGAAGGCCTTGATGTTTTTCGTTTTTGGATTCTCTCCCTGTTATTCTAAGGCATAGCCAGGCTGAGGAACCATTAATTTTGACATTAAGGACATATGGGTTATTAAGATGATATTTAGCTTTACAAAGAGTAAACAATGAAGAATTGCTTCAGATGGCCATTGAGGGATATGTCCAATAAGGGATACAATGTTGCATTCAGTCATCCAGCAAGTTGAACAGTTACCCTCCCCAGCCCTTGCAGAAGTACCACCTGATGGGTGTCCTAGCTCAGGGGGTGGCAAACTTAGTCTGCTTTTGTATAGCCTGTGAACTAAGAATAGTTTTTACATATTTTAATGGTTGAAAGAATTTTAAAGAATAATATTAATGACATTCAAAATGATAAGAAATTCAAATTCCAGGGCCTATAAATAAAGTTTTATTGAAAACTACTCATGCCTGTTCACTCATATATAGTCTGTGGTAGCTTTTACACTACAATGGCCTACAGAGCCCAAAATATTTACTATCTGACCCTGCACAGAAAAACTTTGCTGACCCATGTCTTGGAGGGTATAGACCCTTTTATTTGCAAAGATTTAACAAATATAACAAACAATTTCAAAGTCTCAGTGAGTTAACCCAACAAATGTTTATTTCCCCTTCATGTCACAGGCTCCTTCCATGGAGTACTGAGATTCTTAACCTTTTTGTGCCCTGGATCCTTTGGGCAGTCTGGTGAAGTCTGTCAACCCTTTTTCAGGATAATAGTTTTCAGATATATAAAATAAAATATATAGGATTCAATGAAAATTATATTGAATTCAGTAATCAAAATATTCTTTGACGTGATGTAGTAATACATGTGCCTCTTTATTAAAGCCTTAAATAGTAAAATCCAGCAGCAGTTTTAATAACTATCATAATTTTAAAACAGTGTTAAATGCAAAATATGTTGAAATATCTGCAACTATGATGTGACATGAAATATCTATGATTTCCCTAGGTGACAAAGTTATAGAAAGTGCTTCAACCATTGTGGTTATTTGCCTACATTCATAATAGAAGAAAATGCTAAATTTAAGTGCAAATAGAGATGTAATGTTTTTTAACCAAGCAGAGTTTCATGAAAATAGAGAAACTGTTTTTCTAATCAAACTCATGGACTGCTTGAATTTTATCCATAGGCCAAGGCTCATAGACTCAAGGCTAAAAATACCTGAGAGTCTTTGCCATTTCTGGGCCCATGGAAAATTCCATTTGAGCCTCTGCTTCCGATCAGCAGAGAGGGAAGAGGATAAGCACAGAGGACCATTCTAGAGTTGTTAAGGGACAGCTCTGGAAGTGGTATAAAATACAACAGAAATCCAGTTTATGGCCCCACCTACCTGCAAGGGATGCTGGGAAATGTAGTCCAGCTGTGTGCTTGGGAAGGAGAAGTGACCCAGGTGGTGAACTCCCAGCTGGTGAAGACCACAGCCTCCTCTCCAGACCACTACACAGAGTACCTGTGGAAACTGCATTTCTCTGCTTTGGCTGCCATAACAAAACACCACAGAGTGAGTGGCTTAAATAAGAGAAGTGTGTTTTCTCACAGTTCTGGAGGTTGGAAGTCCAAGATCAAGCTACTACCAATTCGATTCCTGGCAAGAGCCCACCTCGTACCTAGTAGATGGCCGCCTTCTCACTGTATTCTCATGCGGTAAAGAAAGAGAGTAAGATCTCTGGTGTCTCTTCTTATAAGGATGCTAAAGCCATGGGATCATGGCTCAACTCTTAAGACTTAATGTACACTGAATTACTCCTTATAGGCCCTGTCTGCAAATACAGTCACACTGGGGGCTAGTCCTTTAACAGGATGGATTTGGGGAGAACACGTTTCAGTCCATAGCAGAAGCCATGTGTCAAGTTCTTCTCTAAGACTTGGCGAGAGGAGGATATTTTTTTCAGCACCTTCCTGGTTGCTTGATCCTAATATGGTAAACAACTCCACATTTTTCCATTTTCACGTTTTATCCCAAAGCAACAGAGCATTACATTAATTGACTTGTCTTATTAATTCAATAAGCCGCTTCCAGGATGAAACGCTTAGCTATGCTTGTTTGTTTTGGGTCCTTTTTGGTAGTTGGGAGAAAGCTTCAAGGCTCGAATCATTCTGTTTTTCGCAGTCGCTGAAAATTTTTACGCACGGGTGAAGATTTGCCGCATTTGGAATTACTACAACCCACTAGTTTCTCATTATAATTTAATTCGCGCTTTTTTAGGACGATAAGAAAATATTAGGTAGTTCACATATTGTAGCAGGACATTTGCTCACAGACAGTTAATATTGTATTTTAGCATTTATTTTAAATGGCATTCAGTGCAGTAAATTTGACAGCATCAGTTATAGCTGAAGGAAGCTCTTGTATGACAATGGTAACTCTAAGCCTAGAACAGTGAAATATGGACCTCAGCAAATATTTTTTTGAAAATAAAATTAGGAAATCAACTGAATAGTGAAGACTTCCTACAAACAAAGGGGGGCAGTCTAGATATTTCATTATCAAATCCTCACATTCTACACTTTAAACTGACATAATGTTGTATGTCCATTGTAGCTCAATAACACTGGGGGGAAATCTAGATATTTAAGAGATGGAATTCTTGCAGGATTAAAATCAATCTTGATAGTGACTTTTAAAGGACTCCCCAGACTTACACTGTTGGTTTTCTTTTTCCCCAAATCATTTGATATGGTACCCAGACAGTACAGATGGGTGCCTAATGTGTGTTTTTAATGAGATTTATGTTGATGATGATAAATATGCTATTTTGTGAAACCACATGGGATAGGTACTAAAGCACGGTGAGATGTTTTAAACAATTGCTAGCAATTTAGACACTAATCTCAAGGACAATATGAAATTTACATTATTAGTATAAAAACAGCATTTTAAAGAAAAGTAGACAGTCTCCTGTCTCCACAAGGACACAGACGTGCATGTTTCATTTTTGCTTCTTTGCAAAGAGGCCGTTGAACAACAGATTTTTGCAAAAATCCAAGAAGGTTTAAAGTGCTTATTCTAAAAAACTCTTTGATATGTTGAGCCTGCAAAGCAGCTCATACCTAGACAAGTAGGTTTAATATGAATAAATATTCGTGGCCCAATGCCCACTTAAGCCTGGAATAAAATGTGAAGTAACCAAATATTATTTTAAGCTTTCCTCTGGTGTATTGTAGCAGAACCTGATACAAATCAAAGATGAATGCATTAGGCAAAGGGGTTTTCATTGCAAAGAATTGACTTTTTAACAGGTTTTCCTGTACTAATATTATGGAACTGATAATGATGGAAAACATAAAATTAGTAGTTTATGTGATCTTACATAGCACATGCTCTGTTAGCCCTAGGATTTCACAAGCAACTTCCTTGCTTCCACACAAAACATAGGAAAAGGGCTGGAAGCACATGAACCCATGCATTCATTTATTCATTTGAATATTTAGTTATTCATTCATTTAAAATTCATTCATTTATTCAGCAAATAATCTTGAATACCTACTATGCACCAAGCTTTTTCCCATTCATTTATTTTATCACACATTAGTTTTTGCCCATACATTTCAGGAATACATTCCTGGAAGAAAAAAAAATTCAAACAATAGAGAGCATATAAAGGGGGAAAAAAAAAAAACCTAAAATCTCTTCCCAGGGCCACTGCCTTCACCATAACTAACCAAGCCCCAGATTAGGAGTCAACAGCCAGTAAGCCCACAGGCTAGATTTTATTTTTGTACATTCCATGAGCTAAGAATCTTTTTACATTTTGAAAGGGTTATTTAAAAGTAAAAACATGAATAATATGCAGCAGCAACTGTTATAGGGCCTGCAAAGCCTAAAATATTTCCAGTTTGGTCCTTTACAGAAAAAAAAAGTTTGAGTGCTGGCATAGACTTCAAACTTTTTTCTAGGTATGAATCTATGCCTGTACATACATAAACACACAAATAGACATATAGAAACCAGTAGTTTTGCATATTCTTATTTCTTCAATGCTCTGCAACTTGCTTTTTTCTAATAGTATATCTTGACGATTGTTCTTCGTCAGTATATTTATCTCAACTTCTTTTTTTTTTATAACTCCTAATAGCATTTCATACATGTTGCACGTTCCCTGCCTCTATATAGTCATTGCCCCCTCTCCAATTGGGAGCAACCCTTGTCTGAAAAATCTCCCCCACGTGTCCTCACTTTAGCCCTCAACCATGTGTCCCTGGCTTCCATTTTAAATATTCATCCATTCATTTGTTTATTTTACAAATCTTTTTCGGCATGTACCATGTGTTGGGTATTTGACCAGCCCTTGAGGATTCAGCATAGTGAAATAAACAGACCAAACTTCCTGTCTCATAGAGCTTGCATTCTACTAGAAGGAACAGAACCAATAATACGAAACAAGGAAGGACAACATGAAATGCTAGAGAATGGGGCCTGAAATTGAGGTCAAGTGGTTCTAGACAGCCTCAGTGAGAAGGTGACTCTTGAGAACAGACCCTTAGGAAATGAGGGTGCTAACCATGAGAATATCTGAAGGGAAGCATTCTGGACAGAAGAAGCAGCACGTGGAAAGGCCCTGAGGTGGGCACGTGCCTGGTGAACCCAAGGAAGGCTGGTATGGCAGAAGCAAAGTGAATGAGAAAGAGAGTAGTGGGAATGAGGTCAGAAAAGTAAGAAAGACCTGTATTATGTGGGACCCGTGGGCTGTCATGAGGCAGCTTTTAATCTAAGTGAGATGGGAGCCATGGTAGGGTATTGAGCACAAGAGTGACATGCCCTCATTTGCTTTTAATAAAATAATTCTAATTGCTGCTTTGAAAACAGATTATAGAGGCAGAAATACAAAAATAGAACCAGCTAGACCAGTTCTAGGAGACTGTGATCACAAGCTAGGTGAGATAGGTTAGCAGCCCAGAATTGGGGGTGGATGTGTGGGTGTGTTGTGGAGTGAAAGTTCATGTCCTCCCAAATTCATATGTTGAAATCTTAACCCCCAGTTGTGATGGTGTTTGGTGGTAGGGTCTTTGGGAGGTAATTAGTGTTAGATGAGATCATGAGGTTGAGGGGCTTATGATGGGATTAATGTCCTTGTAGAATGAGGACGAGATTCAGGATCTCTCTCTCTCTCTTCTCTCTCTCTGCTCTCCACCCTCTGAGATTCAAGGAAAAGATAGCCATCTGCAAATTAGGAAGAGGATCTTCCCCAAAACAAGATCTGCTGGCACCTTGATCTTAGACTTCACAGTTTCCAGAACTGTGAAAAATAAATGTTTGTTGTTTAAGCCCCCTCATCTATGACAATTTGTTGTAGCGGCCTGAACTGATTAAGACGGGGTAGTAAGAAATGGGCGCTGTAGAAAGCCAGAGGAAAGGAAAACCAGTCTGGAGACTCCAGTACATTGATCAGTAGGTAAACCCCCTCATTCCAAAAATGATGACACTGCATTACAGGACAGATCTTCAGACCAGGGAAAGGCAAGGGTCAGCCTGGAAAGTAAATCTTAACATCTGAGATCACATCTTACATGGGCTAAACACGCTTAAGGTAACGTTTTATTAGTTATTTTAAGAACAAGTCCGTGCTCTCATTAAGTGTCACCTTAGAAGGTTAGTTGTCGGCCCTGTTGTGAAACCAGTCAAACTGAGGGAAGGAAACAATGTTTGTCTTTGCAACTATTCCAAGAGAGAATGTAATAACATGCGTAATTTCTTTAAAACAGAAATATAAATAGAGTCGGTAGGCCAAAGCACAAGGAAGTTCCCAGAAAGTGGGAGGATGAGGACAGAGCTAAGGAAACAATCAGCTGTGGTCCCACTAGGCTCCTGGCCAGATACCAGGGGTCAGTTTTCAGCAGGCTGGGACAGCTCTGCTGGTCACTCAGTCTTCTCTTCTTGGGGGCTTGCTTATGGCAAGTTCTCGCTGGAGGCCACACACCAGCGTTCCTCTGCTTCTCCAACCGAAGAGGTGTTGCCTTCCTCTTTCTCCCTACAAATCCCAGTAAGTTGAGGTGAATTCTACTGAGTTGAAATGCTTTCTCAGAAATGTAGTCTCAGGGGCAAGTTCCAAGTCAAGAGTCTCAAGACCACTGTGTGGGAAGAATCTAAAATCCAGAAGGTTCTATGATTTTGTTAGGGCTTTACCTACACTTTAAACAATAATGATCCTTGGATATGGAAATTGGGCTTAGTGTTTGCTGATGCATATAAGATCATTTCTCCTTTAATGTGAGGCTCAATGAGATTGGAAAATATTGGGATAATTATTTAATTTCTGTTCCCAAGGGAGAAGCCTTGGGAGAAAAGAAACTTAATAATAATTTCAAATATAGCAACACTACTTGTACCATTATATTGATGGAATTCTTTTGGTTACAAGTGGCAGAAACATGGAGCACCTGGGTGGGATAAGTGTCTGACTTCGGCTCAGGTCATGATCTCAGGGTCCTGGGATCTAGTCCCATGTTGGGGTCCGTGCTCTGCACAGAGTCTGCTTGTCCCTCTCCCTCTGTCCCTCCCTCTGCTTGTGCGTTCTCCCTCTCTCAAAAAAATAAATAAAAATCTTTTTAAAAATAAATAAACAAATGAAACAAATGGCAGAAACATGACCCAAACTAGCAAAAAGAGAATATATTGGCTCATCGAGCTGTGAAGTCTGGGAGTGGAGTCAAGCATAGAAGATATTGACATGCTAGGCATAGCAGGTTCCAGGGGCTCAGATGATGTGTGGCTGCCTTTCTTCCTCCATCTCTAGTTTCACTTCCAGTAATACATTGGCCTCATTTTCATTCTCCTGTCATGCAATTGGATAGACGACAGCCAGGAGCCCCATGTATAGTCAGGGTTTCTGATGATTTATTATCTAAGCAAAGGGGATGCACCTTCTTCAGATTTCCAGCAGAGATGTCCAAGAAAGACTGTTATTGGCCTCCTTGAGTTGAGTATCCATTCTCACATCAGTCACTGCAGCCGGAAGAAGGGAGTACATTGGACAGAACCGGATTACAGGATTATCCGTAGGCTCAGGGAGCCAAAGTCATAAAGACAGTAGAAGAAGTGATCCCCCAAAGAAAGTGGCGTAGAGAAGACAAAGATCTATGTGTCCACTAAAACCACATTTTTTTTGTTCTAACAGAAACATACTTTCTGATTACCTATATTAAAATAACCACATTTTAATATTTGAAAACAACGGATGCATAAATTTTATGTGGAGACATCCCTTTTTTCAAGCTAGCAAATTTTAACTTTTTATCGGAGTATAGAATGTATACATATCTATACAAAAGTAAACCTTTCATGAGTGTCAAGCTTAATGAGTTAGGTGGTAGTATTTCATTTCTTCTCATCAGGTTAAGGAGTGTTCCCCATGTTCAAAACCAGCTATACAGCTTAGTCTAAGGAGTGAGTAGTATGGTATAAATGTGAGGAAATATTCCAGAAGGTAGGATGAAGAGGAGATGGGAGTCAGACCTGCCGACTGATGAAGGCAAGTGGGCCTTGTAACTTATTCAGCATGCTTTTTCCGAAGCTGCGTCTGAATCTGGGTCTAGCTCATGCACAACAGTAAAATCTTTGTCACCAAGTATATATTAGGATGAACTACTGGCTTAATAAGAGAGAAGAAAGACTTATTATTTCTTTTTTTTTTTAAAGATATTATTTATTTATTTGACAGAGATAGGGACAGCCAGCGAGAGAGGGAACACAAGCAGGGGGAGTGGGAGAGGAAGAAGCAGGCTCATAGCAGAGGAGCCTGATGTGGGGCTCGATCCCATAACGCCGGGATCACGCCCTGAGCCAAAGGCAGGCGCTTAACCGCTGTGCCACCCAGGCGCCCCAAGACTTATTATTTCTTTTAATAAGAGACCACTGCCTGATTCTCTACAAACAGAAGACGATGCCACCAAGGAGCTAAGTTATCTGTCCTAGTGTGATACACAGGTTATCAGATGACTTCATCTAGCCCTGTTACTACACTAGGGACTTGAGAGTCCTTTCTCATTATGACACTAAGATTAACTTTTCCCCACAGTGTTGTAGATGTCTCACTTTTGCCCTTCTTTTTATTTTTTTAAATTTTTTAAAGATTTTTTAAAATTTATTTGAGAGACAGAAAGAGAGCATACACAAGCAGTGGGGAGGGGTAAAAGGAGGGAAGGAGGGAGAAGCAGACTCCCCATTGAGCAGGGAGCCTGACACGGGGCTCCATCCCAGAACCCCAGGATCACGAGCTGAGTTGAAGGCAGATGCTTAACTGACTGAGCCACCCAGGCGCCCCTTCTTTTCCCCTTCTTTATCTACTTTTCACCATATCTCTGCCTCCAGGCAGACCTGTATGTTTGACATCATGAGCTTCCAAATTTCCTGGCTGTCCTTTTTTGTTCAACCAACAGAGAACACAAGCAGAGAATTGGAAGGAGGGAGAAAACTGAGGTCAGGGATCAATCTCCAGATCCTTCCCTGCAAGGTTGCATGGGATATAATGGACCAAATGTCACCTGTTTGCTAACCCCAAACTAGATAAGCTACAACTTCCTATGTCTTAAAGTCCATAAATACATATTTTTCCTTTTCCTTTTTCTTTTTCCATTTCTACTTTTTCAACTTACATTACTTATTTTGGCATAGGAACCGTAAGTGTTTTTCATTGGCTTTGAAGTTGCTCTTCAATTTCTTTTGGCCTTAAGTTTGCAACCTCAGATTCCATACTATCCTTTCTTGATCTTGCTATCTGGGGGTTTGGAAGCAGTCAGTATTTAAGGGTATATGACTGAAGTTGGGCAAGTTCTCCCTGACAATCCCTAATAAAGGACATCTCATACAACTCCCATAACCTGAGCTCCTTCCATCAATCTCCTTCTCACCCATTTCACATAAGGAAAGATACCAAGTTGGTATCAGAACATCTTCTGCACCCCAAGAGGCAGATACTGTCTCTGATGCACTTTCAGAAAGCAAAAGCTGATTATATTTATTTCCTCTACCAAGACAAACAGCAGTCTCTGTCACCAGCAACAGTTATGATAGGGTTCATTTCTACCCAATGAATTTAATTGGCTATATTTCTAGAGTACCAGCATCAGCAGTGCTTCCCTGCTTCATCAATGGTTGTTATTTCCTCTGCTGAACACAGAGAAGGGCATAAATCCACAGCCATAAAGATGTTCAGTTGTTAAACAGTCTCTAGCATATAGGAGTGCTAGATTGAAGAATAAGCTCATAGAGAAACTATTATACTGGCAACTGGCTCTTGTATGGATCACATAAAATAAGATGGGATAGATAGGGTGAGGGTCCTTCATGGAGCCCTAATTTGGTTTTCAAGGACCCAAGGATTTCATCAAAAGATGGCTTCACTTATGAGATGGCCCCAGAGTGATAGAAGTGAAAAACTACCCAGCAGGTAAAAGAGTAACCTTTGGCATTTAAGTAGCTTGGACTCAAATCCCCTTTGTCCATTTTACCTCTTGGGTAACTTGGGCAAGTCAGTTAACTTTCTAACTAAACTTCCTTGGTTCCTTCTGTATATTGAGGTTAATGATGTACTAAGTTATAGGGCTGTTGGGATCACTAAATTAGATTACCTTTGGAAAATATTTAGCGTAGTGCCTAGCATAAAGTAAGTACTCACAAAATACTTGCGTTTTGATGATGATGACGATGATGACGATGACGATGACAGTAATCATCATCATTATTTGTAAGACGGCAAGGCACTCTACATTATTTCCCTTAAACAAGTCTCTATTTTTATATCTATTTTTTTACCAACAAAAGAGCTACCTCTCCAAATACCCAAACTCATCGTGACCCTCCCTCTCTTAAAGATCACTCCTAGTCAACCAGATAAAGCTAAAACTCTCTAAGGTACCATACAAGGCATTCACTATCTGTTTTCTTTCATACTCCTGCCTCATATCTGATTTTTCCCACCCTGCATGTTTTACTGAAGCCAGAACAAAGTTTTCACTGTATCTCAACTGCTCATGATGTGATGATGTCTTGCATGTTCTCTTCCCTTTGCCTGGAATGTTTCTGTGGAGGTCTCAAGGCTTTAATCAAGGATCACCTTGGTAGCTCGTATTTGTTCAATGCATGTTGCAGGCCCAGTACCGTGACGATCAACACCCTAGGACGTTGTGCCATTATTAGGCATAGGAAGGAACATGGGAAACAAAGTGGAGCTCAACAAAGTGACACCATTCCAAGGATGTATGCCCACCAGCAAAGTGACACCCATCCAAGGATACTTGTCCATTGGCAAAGGGACGCCCATCCAAGGATACATGTCTTGCAAATGGCAGAGTGAGAATTCTAATCGGGACATTCTGACTCCAAAGTAGCTTTATCAGTCTTCTATTGCTGCTATAACAGACCAACACAAATGTATTATCGTATAGTTCTAGAGGTCAGAAGTTTAAAATGAATTGTACTGGGTTAAAAATGAGGTGTCAGCAGGCTACATTCCTTCTGGAAGTTCTAGTATAGAATCTGCTTCCTTGACATTTCCGGCTTCTAGAGGCTGCCTGCATTCCTTGGTTCATGGCCCTTCCTCTATCTTCCAAACCAACAGTGTTGTACCTTGAAATCACTCTCTGTCTCCCTATCTCTGTCTGTCTGTCTCTCTCTCTCTTTCCTCTCTCCCCTTCCCTCCCTCCTTCTTTCTCTCTGTCTCTCTCTTCCCCTCTCATTGGGGGGACTCTGCTTCCTCATTCACATCTCTAACTTTTACCTTTTTGCCTTCTTCTTAAAAAGACTCTTATTATTACATTAGGTTCGCCAGGATAATCCAGGATAATCTCTCCATCCCAGTTCTTAATTTATCACATCCTCAAAGTCCCCCCTGCCATGTAACGAAACATAGTCACAGGTTCTGGTGATTAGAAATGGATATCTTTATGAAGACTACCACACTAGTGCTCTTAATTTCTATAATATTTTGTCAACTCTTTCTGGAAATTCACTCTCTTTAACTTTTCCAAGAACATTTCCATGGACCAGAAGCTACTCCTTTCTTGGGTTCCCACAGCCTTCTATACATACTTCTCATTTTGTACTTATCATATTACATTGAAATTAGTTCTTTGCCTTTCTGGCTCCCCCAGTTGAATGAGAGCTTCTCAAGGGCAAATTTTATGTCCCCAGAACATGGCTCAGAATCATGTATGCAGCAGGCATTACTGAAAGTTGGGTGGATGAATGAAGGGTGAAATGTTTGGAAATCATTGATATCCCTATTCAAAGATGATGACATCCATGGTCATTTTGAACAAATACATGAATATGGCTAAAAGTATATATCCAATGTTTGTATATCCAAAAATAACACTATTCTGTGAGAGTTGAGGATGCCTTCGGTTCATAGAACCTCTTCCTATTGATGCTTGATTTCTTCAGTCATGCAGCACTCGAGTGCTACCTACCTACTAAATGCCAGGCCCCAGGGATATGATGGTAACTTACATTCTTGCCATTAAGGAACTAACAGTTTTAGGGGCAGACATATATGAACCCAACAATAGATCAGTGCTGATAGGTGTTCTTCTCACATATGAACGGGTCATTTGCCAAGTCTTACTGGAATCCATAAAGACTCTTTGCAAAATCATGTTTCTATTTTAAAAAAAAAGAAATATGGGTTGTTAACATCACGAGGGTGGTAGTATCATTTAAGAGTTAAGGGCACTTGTTAGAAAGCCAGAAACTTGGGATTAAGCCCTCTCTCTGCCACATAGTTAGTGGTCATGTGATCTTGTTTAAATTATCCCTTTTAATTTTCTCAACTTTCTGCCCCCTCATCCAAAGCAAATGAAATTAGTAACTCAATGAGATATGAACATACATTCCCATGTTCATGTGAGCATTATTCATAGCTAAGATATGGAAACAACATATCAATAAATGTTCATCACTAGATGAATGAATAAAAAATGTGAGATATAGAAATACACACACACTGGAACATTATTCACTCTTGCATAAGGAGGTAGTTCTGATATTGTAACATGGATGCACCTAGAAAACACCATGCTGAGTGAAATAAGCCAGACACAGAAAGACAAATACTATATGATCTCACTTATGTGTGAAATCTAAAATAGTCACTCATAGAAACAGTGGAATGGTGTTTCCCAGGGACTGGGAGAGGAAATGAGGACACCTTGGTTAGGAGTACAAAGTTTCATTTATACAGAATGAGTCAATTCTGGAGATCTAACACAGCATTGTGACTATAGTTAACAATACTGTATTGTATACTTGCCATTTGCTAAAAGAGTGGATCTTATGTACTCTCACTGGAAGGAAGGAAGGAAGGAAGAAAGGAAGGAAGGAAGAAAGGAAGGAAGGAAGGAAGGAAGGAAGGAAGGAAGGAAGGAAGGAAGGGAGGGAAGGGAAGGAGAGGGGGAGAGAGAGTGAGAAGGAGGGAGGCAGGGAGGAAAAAAAGAGAAAATGCCAAGAGATGGGTGTGTTAATTACCTAGAAGGTGGTGAATGTTTCACAATGTATACATACATCAAAACATCAAGTTGTACACTTTAAATATATACAATTTTTGTCAATTATACCTCGTTAAAGCTGGAGAAGAAAGAAAATTTTAACTTTGTAAACAAGTGCTAATTATTTCTGTGATGGGAGGAAAACAAAAATTGTATCACGATAGATTGTTTTGGTCTGCATTGTATTTGTCTATGAATAATCAATCTTAGCTATTTATTAAGCTACAAATATATTTTCTAAGTCTGGTTGACATTTACATATTTTATTAAGCTCAATAAATTCCACAGAAAATTGAATTTTAAAAAAGTCATCCCCTCCTAAAAATGAGGATTATGAGACATCTATTTCATAGGGATTTTTGAGAATTAGATGAGGTTTATGAATTGTTTTGCTTAAGGTCTAGCCTATTCTTTGCAGACAAGAAATGCTAACTTTAATTATCAGTTAGGATAATCCTTTGTCTTTTTTTGGATGCCAAAAACCACCTCTTATTCAGTGTAGCAAAATAAAATTTTGAAGTGTTAACTGAAGTACTACTTCCTACCTCCCAGTGTAGCAGCTGACCATTTGTCTTAGCAACCAAATGGATGAACACCAATTTCAGGGGACAATCCACAGCTGAGAACAAAGGTAACATCCTTAGCCTCCAAAAGGAAGAGCGAGCAGGAAAAGATGTTTTCTCCCTGTCCCCAGATTATAAGGTGTAGTTGGAGTAAAGAATTTGGATGAGAAGAGAGAAGACACATTGCAGGAGACATTTACTCTGTCTCTTTTTCTTGGAGCCAACCCTGGTGATGGAGAAAGGAAACCACCTCACAACTGATTTTAATTTGAAGATCTAGGACTAGAGAGGATTGGCATCCTGCCAATTCATTCTCAAACTCTAGTCATTAGTAGTCTCAAAGAGTTGCAAACAAGGTGTGAGAGAAAAGAGTAATTCTTTATTTCTTGTGGACCCTGAAAAGATGAAGGATAACAATCAAACCTATAGGAGAAACCCAAATGACCCAGGTTGGTCCCAAAAATCTGAATGAAATTGGGGGCAAGAACGTGAAGGATGGAGAATGACCCGAAGGCCTCAGGATCAGAGCTAAAGCAAAACTTTGATCATCTCAAGGGGCAGAGTAGCTCGGAGCCGATGACCCTAAGCCGTGAAGGGTAAAGCGCCACCTTATACAGGATAGCACAGTCAAGACTCAGGCAAGACAAGTTGTGCAGATATTAAAAAATGTGTCCCCCCCTCCAAAAAAATTCCAAGTATGAAGACAGAATAAGACCAGAATCTATACTTGTGTCCCCAGTGGCATCTTGCAACTATTGTCTTAACCCTGGAACATTTAAAATCAGGAGTGAATTAGGCAGAAGAAGAGAACGTCAAGATGATTCTGTGAGATCTTCTGAATGAGTCTGAGTTTTAACCCAAAGGTAGCAAATAAAAATCTCTGGACTGGACTGAGACAATCCTAGGAAGGGCTACGTTAATTTTTCTCTCTGGGGGATTCTTGAGTCATAAAATCAAAAGATTTCATAGGAATAGAGTTAATTTTTACACACCTGAGATCGTCACTTTAGGTTCATAACCCACCAACATTTGCCTTACAGTAACTCATTCTCTCAGGCTGAATGTGGGGAATGTCAATGAGTTAATCATACTAGTGACAACTGTGTTTAGAAGAGCTCAGGGTGCATTTTATATGAAGTATATTCCATTAGCAGTACCATGGGCGCCAAGCTACTGTCAAGATTCGCTAGAGGGTTTTGTGATTTAATACAAAGTTCTTGCGTGAGGAAGTATGACAAGTTGAATCTGGAAGTTAATCACCATTTGTTCAGGTACTCCTCCTCGCATGGAGGTCTCTGGGAGAGAACAGATAAAGAGAAAGAAGGGTTGAAAATAATATTTCTTCACACGCTATCTTGGAACCTAAGAGACAACATCTTGAAGTCCAACAGGGGTCGGCAAATTGTTCTCTGCAAAGGTCATGTCTTCGTTAGTTTAGGCTGCTGGAACAAAATACCATAGACTGGTGGCTTGTAAACAACAGAGGCTTATTTATCACGGTTTTGAAAGCAGGAAATCTGAGATCAGTGTGCCAGCATGGTAGAATGAGGGCTCTCTTTAAGGTGGCAGATGTCTTCTTTTATCTAATCTGGCAGAAGGGGCTGTGGAGCTTTCTGAGGCCTCTTTTATAAGGGAGTTAGGATTTCAGCGTGTGAGTTTTGAGGAAACACAAACATTCAGACCATAGCAGGCCAGATAGTAAATGTTGTAGGCTTTGTGAGCCGTAAGATCTCTCTTGCAACTACTCAACCTCGCTGTTACAGCATGAAAACAGCCGTAGGCAACAAGTTAGTAAAGGAGTGTAGCTAGGTTCCAATAAAAGCTTATCTGTATACAACTGTGAGCAGCTGGAGTTGGCCCAACCTCTAATCTAGCTTATCTGCATCAAAGAAAGTTGATCTGGCCACTAGATATGATGCCTGGCGCCTAAAACCTGAACATACTAATAGACTTGCCTGTTGTATATAGCAGACAGAGGTAGTAGTGGTCATTGTTGATTTTATTTTCTGGGTTACTTCGGATTTATTTCCCTTGGTGTCATTTGGGAATCATCCTCACCCCACTCTCAGTCCACATGCATTTACTTTGGCTGGGTTCTGGCTCCAGGAGTAGAGAATGTGATCTAAATCTAACCAGTGAGCACACCAACCTGCCAAGCCACAGTGACTGATGCAGGGATGGGGTATGGTCCCAACCTGTCCAATCAGGATAAGGTTTATGATATGTTCAACCGGAAGGAATCTCCCAGAAGCAGATCTAGAGATAAAGATTTGAGTATAAATGGCTTATTTGAGAAGTGATCTCAGGAAATATTGTTTGATGTTATCAAGCAAGGTACAATGGAGGGGAATTGGAGCTTCATCTTGGGGGACACAGAGTCAGTGGGAGCAGGAACCTCCAAATTAGTCCACCAGAGGGGTACACATCAGTCCCTGTCGGTCACTGGTAGAGGGCTGCTCCTTGGGCGTGTTCATCCCTGTTACCTCTGGCCTGCCCTGAGCACCACAGAGCGGATGTTTCAGTCACAGAAGGATACCGTCCAGCAAAGTGGTACAGATGCTAGAATTTGGAAGTCAGATTCTGCTGGTCTGAAATAAGACCCAAGGAGGATCTGAGGAAGGCACCTACAGATTTTGTTACCACGGAACTGGGGTAGTCTCCCTAGTAGGATTCTGGAGAAAGTGGGGGCTTATTTGACTCAGTTTGAGCTCTTGAATCATACTGTGCCTACATCATCCCACACACATTTTAGTTAGGTGAGCCAATGAATTTCCTTTTTGCCGAAACCAGTCTGAGTCAAGTTTCTTACCACATGAATCAACAAAGACTAAATAAAGCATATGGGAAGCTGGAATTTATTTTCTACCGATACTGATTCATCACAAACTCTGAAAAATATTTTGAGGTATATAAATTCTAAAAAGATGGTAGGTATAGATATATAGATAGAAATATTATATATCATCTCGATTGTAAATACAGATCACATATATTATTTGATAACATCTGTATCTGTGTCTCTACCTAGATATGGGGGTGTGGTACTGCATTCAGGAAAGAGGTACATAAATATGTTGGTTTTTAAAAGGTACCCAAAAGATTAAATAAGAATATCATGAACGGGGCGCCTGGGTAGCGCAGTAGTTAAAACATCTGCCTTCGGCTCAGGGCGTGATCCCGGAGTTTCGGGATCGAGTACCACATCGGGCTCCTCCGCTGGGAGCCTGCTTCTTCCTCTCTCACTCGCCTGCTGTGTTCCCTCTCTCGCTGGCTGTCTCTGTCAAATAAATAAATAAAATCTTAAAAAAAAAAAAAAGAATATCATGAAGGTTCTCAGAGAAAATCACCAGATCCCCACAACCCTTCCATGCATCCACAACACGTAAGCCCAGGAATATCTGCTTCCATGAAGAGAAGCAAGTGTGCAAGGTTGCCCAGCAGACTCTCCGGAGTTCTATCATAAGAGACAAATGTCTAGTCCTCATAATAACTTACATTTGTGCACAATCTCTGTGCTGGAGGTTTATCTCTCTTTTTCATTCTTTCCACTCGTATTTGCTAAATGGAATTAAAGGATTAGAATTGAGATGATCTGGACAAACAGTAGAGGATGAGAAGATGATAAGACCAGGAAAACCAAAAGTAGTCATTTCCGGGAAAGTCAGAGAGTCAAGGGAGTAAGCAAAGGACAACACATGCTCTTAAGTACAAGAGAGGGTCAGAAAAAAGATTAAATGAAATTATTTGTAATGTCTAAAGCATGCACTCGCATTTTTGTGTGTGTTCTCGAAGGAAATGGAATCTATTTCTATTACATTTTTGTTCAGATTGCTATTTCATTCAATGTGATTCGGGGCCGACCCACACTTACACAAGCTAAGTAAGTGTGTGAAACCGTATTGAATCTGTGACCCATGTGGTCAGTCTATGGTATCTTATTCGGGAGGCACAGTTCAACAGGCCAGGAATAAATTAAGATGGATTCCATTTGTTTATTTACCATTTCTTTCGGATATGTTCTATGCCAGCCACTATTCGTGCCACTAGTGATTCAACAGTGAACAAACTAAAAACAAGTGTCTTCTCATTGATTTTATAGTGAGTGGAAAAGGACAGATGATACCCCAAATAAAATGTGTAACCGGTTAGATGATGATAAGTGATATGCTGAAAACACAACAAAAGAGGATTGGGTGCACCAGGCCACTCTGAAATGATGACTTTTGTCCAAAAGTGTGGAGGGGGTGAGGAGAGAAGCAGTTGTCTGAGAGAAGAGCAGTCCAGACAGAGAGAACAGGAAGTGCAAAGGCCCTGAGGTGGGAGAGCACTGGGCCTTTCTTAGAACTATAAGGAGGCCAGTATAAGACTAGAGCAAGGGTCAGCCAACTTTTTCTGTGAAGGACAAGATAAGAAAAGATTTCAGTTTTGAGGGCCATACAGCATCCACAACTCGGCTCTGCCATTGCTGTATGAAGGCTGCCACAGACAACGGGCCATAGTCTGCTGGCCCCCAATCTAGAAGAACGAGCAGGTACAGTGATGGCTGAATGTGTAGGGTCTTGTACATCATTGCAACAACTTTGGATTTTAGTTTGTATATTAGGGTTCCCCAGGGAAACAGAACCAATAAGGGGTGTGTGTGTGTGTGTGTGTGTGTATGCATGTGGGCAGGGGGAGAGGGACAGGGAGAGATTATAAGGAATTGGCTCATAAGATTCTAGAGGCTGACAAGTACTGAGATGCACAATTGCCAAGCTGGAAACCAAGAAAAGCTGGTGGTAGAGTTCCTCTCTGAAGACCAGCAAGCTCAAAACCCAAAGAAAGCAAATATTTTAGTTTGAGTCTGGAGGCAGGAATAAACACGATGCCTCACCCAATTTGAAGGCAGTCGGACAGGAGGTCTTCCCTCCTATTCAGAGGAGGGTGAGTCCTTTTGGTCTATTCGGGCCTTTAACTGATTAGATGAGGCCCACCCCCACTGGGGAAAGGAGATCTGCTTTACCCAATCTACCAATTTAAACATTAAGCCCATCCACAAATACCTTCACAGAAACATCCAGAATTATGTTTGACCAGATATCTCGGTACCCTGTAGCCCAGTCAAGTTGACACATAGAATTAACCATCACCATCACATTTTGTATGGGACAGAGAGCTACTGAAGGATTTGGGGCAGTGACATGCCATGACCTGATTACATGTTGCTGTATCACTCTAGCTGGTGTGATGGGCAGATGTAGGGTGACCAACTGTGAGGCTATTTTGATATTCTAGGCAAGAGGTCATAGTGGTTTGAACAAGGTGGTAGCAGTGTAGGTGGTGAGAAATAATCAGATTGGTTTTTGACAGTGGCACTGACTGAATTTTCTAATCATGTGATATTAGTGTGGGAGAAAGACTACAGCAGTGTGGACTCTAAGACTTTGTCCTGAGCAATTTAAAGGATCACATGGCCCCCAACTGAGATAGGAAAGATGATAAGAAAAGCTGGTTTCCGGAAAAGTTGAGGAATCCAGTTCTGAACAGGTGACGTTTAAATGCTTACTAGATGTCCAAGTGCCAAGGTAGATGCAATGGTCTGAACATGTGTCCCCCTATACCCATCCCTGCCAAACTCCTATGTTGAAACTCTAACCCCAAATTTGATGGTCTTAGGAGGCAGGGTTTCTGGGAGGTGCTTAGGTCATGAGAGTGAAGCCCTCATGAGTGGGATTGGTGCTCTTACAAAAGAGACCCACAGAGACCCCTCTCTCCTTCTGCCATGTGAGGATTCAGCAAGAGTACACCAGCCATGAACCAGGAAGAGGGATCTCAGGAGAAAGCAACCATGCTGGCACCTTGATCTTCAACTTCTAGCCTCCAGAACTGTAAGAACGGATGCTTTTCTAAGCACCCTGATCTGCAGTATCTTGTTAGAACGGTCTGAATGGACAAAGACAGTGGACCAAGCAGTTGCATGTACTTGTGTGAAATTCAAAGGGAAAGTCCATCCCTACCTAAATTCATGACATAATTCAAGAGGTCCAATTCAAAAGTTTCAACATTTACTATATTCCCTTTCCTCTTCTCTCTACGTGCTTGAAACACTTTGGAGATCTCATTTGTTCACGGTCTCCCCCCGCCCCACCCTGTACATGTCCAGCCTTCCCTCTTCTCCTTGGCTTCATTGTGGAGATTTACTGAACCTCTCACCAAGTCTTTTCCACCAGTGCTCTTCAGAGGGGTCTGCCTTCTCTGCCCTTTACCAGATCTGCATCCCCAGGTCTCCCGGCTAGGGAAAGGAAAAGGATGTATTATAAAGTGGGGGGGAGAAAGAGAGAATTTGGACTGGAAATGATCTGTTCTTTTCGGGGTCTATGAAAATAAGATCTATGGACATCCTATGATAAATAATAGCAATAACAATTATGGATGTGTGCATATCAGCCATAAATGGCTACTATTCATTATTTCAATGCTAACTTAGTAGAATCCTAGAATTTTATAATTTTATCAGCTCTGGAAAGTTCAAAGATCATTGTGTCCCACCCTATCTTTTATAAATGAAGAAACCGAGATCAGTAGCAGTGAACTAATTTGTCTGAGCTTCACTTTTTCTCAGAAAGCTATTCCTCTGCTAATCACCATATTGGTATAATGTGTATATGGAGGTATGTCTAATTAGCATAATTTATGGAACATCTGCAACATGTAGCTTTATGAAAAAAACATTTTGAACAGTGCTTTATATTCACTATTTCATTGAATCTTCACAACTCTATGAAGTAGTTAAACGAGCCCAGTTTTACAAATGAGTATCCGGAAGGCTCAAAGAGGTTCAATGACTAGCTCTTCACCCAGCTGGGCAGTGAGGGAGCCAGGGCGAGAAACGTGTCTGAGTCCAGTGCCTTTCCCTGCACAAAGCTGCCTTTTGATCATGACTCATTGTATGTGTTGGGGTGATGGTGAGGGGTAAAGATGTTCTACAGTAGATGGTAATTTGTTCTCTCTCAATCCATTTCCATCGGCTAAGGACACATTTGGGTGTCCCAGAGATGGACCTGGCATGCTTCATAAGCTCTGACTTTCTCCCAGTGACCCAGCTTTGTCTTCATTCATGTTATTGTTCTTTTACCGGCTTATTTATAAGAATTTGTATGTCCTATAAGTGGGAATGGTAAAAGATAAACAAAATACTCTGTTCTAAAGAGAGAGAGGAAGTGTGCGCATAAGAGAGAACTTGCAACCCCTATCAGCCCAGGATTACAATCTGAAAATCAATTACAAACCTGAATATGACACGAGCAAGTGTTAGGAACTGGTGACAACCAAACATAAGGCAGTAATTGTTGCCCACACTAAACTAGCTACTTAAATCAAGAGATAACTACTTAAACCAAGCTACGTGTCTGTTCCTCTTACTAGGTCCTGTGTTATATTTTCCAACCATATAATTTCTCCCAGGGTGAATTTTAAAATATTCTTCTATAGAAGAGGCTAGAAAAGAAATCTTTGTTCTTCCTACTAAGGAGAATTTGCTAGAAGGGAAGAGGGAAAGGTAACAGAGCTTTCTCCAGGGACACAAACTTTTATTTTTAATCCAGCAGATGCTAAATTCATGTTTTCATTTATTGCTCCTTCTGTTTTATGTGCTCTACTTTAAAAATCCTTCCTCCTTTTGTCAAATATATCTCATTCTTCAAGGCAAGCATAAAGGCAGGGAAAATTCGGGCAAATACAAAAAAGAATCTTTGAATCAGCCTGATGTTTTCATTTCAGCTGGAAAAATGTATGGCATCCACAGATTGGATACGCCACCTTTTCTACATTTTCCCTCGGAAGGTTTGGATAAAGAGAAGGCAGTAATTGTCAAGATAACACATTTTTACTTCTAGAAATAGACCAGAGTTCCTCAGCCTTGACACCACTGCCATTTTCAACCAGATAATTCTTTGCTGTGGAGGTTGTCCTGTGTATTGCAATGTGTTTAGCAGTGTCCCTGGCTTCTACTTACTAGATCCCAGTAGAACCCTCCCCCCAAATGTTTCTGGAGAAATGACTGATTCTGTGGCTGGGGAGAGAATAGATGAGTCTAGTGTCTCTCATAGTATCAGAAAAAAAGGGAAGTTATAACAACATACACATACAAAGTCAGTGACGGGGTATGGCAGAGGGACACAGTAAGCAAACAAAGAGCCCTCAACGGCCAAAGGTGGAACAATCGGAGCAACGAAATAAAGGGACACTGAATTATTACCCAAAATATAAAATATGAATTCATGAGTTGATGTTGATATAAATAAATTATTGAACAATTAAATAAATGGGGATAATAAAGTCTCCTCTACAGAAGAATTTAAAGTGATTATGTAGGTACCCAGTCTCCAAGGAGGAAGTGTGTAGCTGCATGTAGTGACTTCCTTCTGAAGATGACAGTATGGGAAGGGTGATTTAAGAAGTAACTTTACAGGGAAGAAACCTGACAGGCAGTACTCAGCCAGGTGATTGAGGTGACCATCCGCAGTGATAAGTCATGTTGACACTATGGACCCCGTGATACGATGTGATGAAATTCACCCTTTACTTCTGTGCTCTTCCTTCCAAAACCTATAAACCTGCTCCAGTCATGAGAAACACATAGACTAGTCCAAACGGAGGGGTGTTCCACAAAGTATCTAACCAGCACTCCTCAAAATTGTCGAGGTCATCCAAAACAAGGGGCGTCCAAGACACTGTCACAGCCCGGAGCAGCACAAGGAGTCAGATGACCAAATATATTGTGGTATCCTGGATGGGCCTTGAAACAGGAAAGGGACATCAGATAAAAGCACATGAAATCTGAATAAGGTATAGACTTTATTTAATAGTGATATATTGGTTATTGTTATAAATGTACCATATAAATTATTAGCATGAGAGATGTTTTTAATAGGAGAAATTGGATGTGAGGTATATGGAAACTCCCTTACTACCTTCCTATCTTTTCTGTAGACCTAAAACTACTGTAAAATAAAAAAGTAATCTAAAATAGTGTCTCCTGATCTTGGCAAATGTCCCAATCACCTTCACCTGAGAACCACTGCTGTAGAGTATCTGGGCTCAAGTCCCACCTCTACCACTTTCTAGCTGTGTGGCTTGGGGAAAATTCTTTAGCATCTCTGAGTGTCTAGAAAATAAGGATAATCATAATACCCACCTCAGAAGATTAATATGAGAATCAAGTGCAGTAATGTAAAGCTCAGACTGACACTTAATAAACTCTTGATAAATGTCGGCAATCATAACAGTAAGGACGATCATTATTATCAATTCACCTTGTGTGAGTGACGCACGACTAACACGTTCCTATTTGCTTCTAGCCCAACAGCCTCTGGGGGGAAAAAAATGATTTTGAGGGCAATTTGGGTTTAGACAAATCTCCTTTCTTGCCTTGAGGAACAGAATGTGCCTTTTGGAAAATGATGGACTTCCCTGGACCTACAGGCTTTCTCAGGAAAAGCCCAAACGATGATGGACAGCAGCATTTCCTGCCCTAATACTGAGGCAGCCCACGCAGCCTGCATGAGATTTACTTCGGTTAGACTCATTTATTGAATCCCAGGGTGAGAAACGCAGCGCGATGGCAGGAAGATGAAGCCATCTGTCTGGCTGGACCAAGGGTAGGGGAAGTGAGAAGGGAAGGCACCACTGCATAAGGAGCCAGCCCCTGATGCTGAATTCTGTTTAGATGAATCATCCCTGGGGCACATTTCCAAACTACCGTTTGACTGCTCATTAATGGGGCCTTTTAAGTCGTCTAAGCCTTACTTTACCTGTCCCGGCCTCAAAACCAGCTAGAGGTCATGACCTCTGCTGTTAGGGAGCTTAAAACTAAAGCAAAAAGGAGAAAAACATACAATCACATTTTCTATAGGACACAGATGGAAGGAGGCTGAAGGCTACTATTCCAGCCCCCTGTTGTAACTGGGGCTAAAATGGAAAGGTCAGCATCAGGCAGCCATGCAGCTTTTCATTTACATGTTGATATAGAAAAGTACAATCCTTGAAGTCAGATTAACTTGTATTCAAATTTCTCCAGTATCACTTTCCAGCTGAGTGACCGTGGGCCAGGCTACCCTACCTCTCTGAGCCTCCATTTCTTCCTCTATAAAACGGGGGTAATGGTGAGGCATAAGTGAGAGGATTTTTATAAAAGAAAACCAAGAGGTCCCCATGGTAACAATGGTCATAGAGAAGGTGGAAATGCTGGATGGGCTGATCCTGGAGAATGAGTACTTCCTGGAGTTCAGGGACACAGGGACGACATACTGTACCTCCTAAGAGATTCTTAGTTCTCTCCAGCCAGGGGCCAGTTGGACCCATTATGCCCTTTGAAATGAGGGCAGGAAATGTTGATGTCATAGAATGGAATCTGTTCTATCACTGAACCCCTATGTTCAGTTAATGAGGAATAATTTGAAAGGCCAAGGGGTGGAAATAGTTGAGTCCAAGCAGTCTTTGTGGGGAGGATGTCCTGGAGAGCAGGCCAGGTCCCAAGGGGAGAATAGGTAGAGTTTTGGGGAATCAGCTATGTGCTGTTGGGTTAACTAATAACAGCTTCCTGGACCTTGACCCTTCTCTTGGACCTTGACCTCTGGGATCCTGATTTGAGCCCATTTTCCAGGATTTGGCTTCATTCTTTCAAGAAATAATTATAAAGTACCTGCTGTATGCCTAGGCACTGGGGTAGAGTGGTGAAAACAGCATGATGCCAACCGACATTGGAAAGGTGGAAAGCAGACAACACACAAGGAAACAAACAAATAAACAAATGAATAATGAAGACAGCCTCCATCATGAGTTCTACAAAGAAAATAAATCAGGGTCGGGGAGAAGAAGTGACTAGATTTGAGGTAAACTCCACCCAATGTTGAGGAAAGCATCTCTGAGGAGATGACACTGGAGAAGAGCTCTAAAGGGAAAGAATGAGCCACATGCACAAAGATTTGTAGAATTATTCAGGCAGAGATGATAGCCGGAACTAAGGGTATTGACTTCTGTGTCCTAACCAGATCCAATAATCTAACTTCTTTCTACTTAGGAAAGTATTTTAGATTCTTCTTGTGCACGCCCTCTGTTTGCTTCTTCCATTCCCTTGTGCGTCTAATTACGTATTAAGCATCTACTACTTGCCAGACACTAGGAATAACTAATGAATGCAACTGACATGAATTCCCATCTTCATGGAAATCGGGGGCTCAGCTATAATCCTCAAAGTATTTCAGTGCCTAAAGCACCAGATAGTAGTCCTATCTCAGAAGGATCTGTCAGAGCCCCTACCTCAGAAAGAGCTTCTCTCTTTCGGGAGTCAGCCCATTGCTGGTAGAACCTCAAAACTTGATTGCAGATGGGTCGGGAAACACGGACTTCAGAATCAGACAGAACTTGGTCACAAATCCTAGGGCTGCCGCTAACCAGCTGCGGGACTTTGGCAACATCCCTTCGCCTCTCTGAGCCTTAATTTTCTCAATGACTTCATTTTATGAAATTCAGCAGTAATATCTAGCACGTAGTAGACTCTTCATAAATGACTAAGGTGATATTTTGACCCATTTTTGTTGTCTTTGTATGTAAACTGTAGTTATTTTCCTGAGAGCGTAAAACTCTGTAATCTACATCAAGGAGAGATAGATGTGTTTGAAATTTACCTAGTTTAATCTGATTTGTACGGAGAGAATAAGTATCATATTACCTTACAGTCCAAAGGGGAAGTTTTGCCCAAAGTTACTGATGCCGTTTTCTAGACAAACACACTCATTCTCACCAGAGCATACATAAGCAGCCCCTTTCCTGAGACCTGGGTTCTCCAGTTGCCTACACAATAATGTTAGTTAAATAATTATCGATGATTTGCTTGGATGGGGTGTAGAAAAAGGTTATTCTTCCTTCTCTTTAGATGGGAACTATAATGGGTTATTGAAGGAAAATCCATGCAAATATCCTGAAAACATAAAGGCCACATCTTATCCTTTGGCAGTAACCAGCTCCCGCAGGAAAATGGAACTGCTCAGTGTTGAATTATGCCGTCCTCACTGTTCTCTACCAAATATGGAAACTAACAGCCACTGCATAATGTTACCCCACAGCTTCAAACTACTGCTCAAAGAAGTTTAGCTATAATTATGAAAAAAGCAAAACAAAGCAAAAAACAAACAAAAAAACCCCACAAAAAACCAGATGTTCCCATCTCTCATACATCCTGCATCTGCAGGAGACCCTCGGGGGGGAATGAGACAGCCGTTGGGTTTCACGGTCACCCCCCGGAATCGGGATCAGTGGTGGAAATGGAGAGGTGTTGCAGGAAGGTCAGTTTCCAGCTACGTCACGCACCAGCCCAGAACTGGCAGCAGGAGCAACCGCTGATTTGTACCGAGGCCCCAGGAGTTACTCAGCTGTATTAAACTATTAGGGGGAAGAATGAAAATCGAAATAGATCGCATCCATTTGACATGGGCTGCTCGAAATGCGTTCACTGGGAGTGTTAAATTCAATATAGATGACAAGGTCGGATGAGATCCACTGCCTTCTTCCGAGCAGATTAACGTTCAAGTGCTCACCACAGGACATTACCGCACACTTCATTAGATTATGCTTCTACCCTGAAACAATAACTGTTAAATTCCAAACTCCATCTGGGTCTTGGCGATCAGGCCTCAGAGATACCTTAACCTTGGGAAGGGTAGCTGAATGGGAATGGATTTGTCACCTTCTAAACTTGCTACAGCTAAGAGTTCACAAATTGACGCTCAGACGACACACTCTGAATTCTGCAGTGCTTTAGACTTAGCTAGTCTCGTTATCGCGCGGGGCCCGGTCAAAATTGCTGCAGCCCTTTACAACGTCACCCCAGAATCACACAAACAGGACACTGCCCTCGCTACAGAAAGTGGTTTTTGTTAAAATTATGTCTGCCTTGTGACCCTGAGGCCAAATTTGTCATCAGCTCGCTTTGGCCAAAATTCATTTTTACCTGCACCGTTTTGAGGTCATAAAGTTTCACCTGACCAGTGAGACTATAACCACAAATTTTCAACCCTTTCAATTCTGTGTTTCACCTTCACCTTTTTGCTGCCTTGTTGTTACAGGCTGGGGGGTTACGCCCCTTGATCAATCTTGTGCTTTCTTAAAGTGAGGACATTTTACCCACGCATTATTTTTCACCTCCCTAATCCTACAAGGTATCATCTGTCTTCCAAACAAGGGAAATGTTTTCATGATTGCAAGCAGCACTCAGTCTTTGCTTCAGACAATGAATTCGAGCATTCACTTAATAAACATTCATTGTATATCTGCTGTTTTCAGGCATTAATTTAAGGCCTAGGGCTACACTGATAATACAGAGGTGCTCTTTGCAACTCAAATACTACTGGGAATGAGAGACAATAAATAAGTAAACAAAACACCTAATTTCAGATAGTGATTTAAACAGGAAGGTCAAGAAATAGAGCATCCAAGTAGACAGGGTGACCACTGAATGACTTTCTAAGAGGTGGCATTTGTGCAGAGAGCTAAAAAAATTTAGGAGAAGAATATTCCAGACAGATGAGACAGGAAGGGCAAGCTCCTGGACGCAGGAACAAGTTTGGCTAATTAGAACAACATGAAGAGCCCAGTGCAAAAAAGATGAGGGCCCGTATGTGGGCGGGGGCCAGATGATGTGGGACCTTCTCGGTCCAGGTCAGGAGTTTGGTTTTATTCTTTGAGTGATGGAGAACTGTCCTAGGATTTTAATAGGAGAAGCGTATGAGCAAGTTCAACCTTTATATGATTAAACTTGGGTGGATCTGTAGTGAATAGAGCTACAGCTTTTTGTTTAACAAAAATAGCTGGATAGGATAGGTTTTCGTAGGGGCACCTGGGTGGCTCAGTTGGTTAAGCATCCAGCTCTTGATTTCAGCTCAGGTCACGATCTCAGGGTCATGAAATTGAGCCTTGCATTGGGCTCGGCTCTCAGCACTGGATTCTGCTTGGGATTCTGCTTGGGATTCTCTCTCTTCCTCTCCCTCTGACTCACCCCTCCTCCCCTGCTCTAAATAAATAAATAAATGAAATCTTAAAAAAAAAAAAAGAATAGCTTTTGGTAATGTAGTTCTGAGTTCAAATCCCAACTCTACCATTTACTAGCTCCTCTGATCTCGGAAGTTATTTAATTTCTTGCATTAAAACCTTAAAGGCAAAATAGGCATCATAATACCTGCCTTCTTATATAAGATCATATGCATGTATAATACATAGAACATCTGGTAAAGGTTATTTATTCATTGACTAATTTATTCATTTGCTTGTGTAGTCAACCAGTATGTGCTCAATCACTAGTGTTCTGCTCCTTCAAAGTTCTACTTGTAGCAATTTTTTTTACTAGCTGTATTTTATTATTTATTATTTTTAGAGCACTTTTTAAAATTCAATTAACATATGATGTATTATTAGTTTCAGAAGTAGGTTCAGTGATTCATCAGTTGCCTATAACAGGCAGTGTTCATTACATCATGTGCCCACCTTAATATCTGTCACCCAGTTACCCCCTCCCTGTACCCCCCCCCCCCACAGCAACGCTCAGTTTGTTTCCTATGGTTTCCTTATGGTTTATCTCCTTCTCTGATTAGGTCTTGTTTTATTTCTCCCCCTTCCTCTGTGCTCCTCTGTTTTGTTTCTTAAATTCCACATGTGAGTGAAATCATCTGATAATTGTCTTTCTTTTTAAAGCGTTTGATTCCCCATCATCACTCCCTTTAACTTTATTTATTTATTTATTTTTTAGATTTTATTCATTTATTTGACAGAGAGAAAGATAGAAAGAGAGGGAACACAAGCAGGAGGAGAGGGAGAGGGAAAAGCAGGCTTCCTACTGAGCAGGGATCCCTATGTGGGGCTTGATCCCAGGACCCTGGGATCATGACCTGAGCCGAAGGCAGACATCCAATGACTGAGCTACCCAGACACCCCACTGCCTCTTTTTAATATGAGGAAGTTCCAAAATTACCATTCCTCAGATATTTTTGTGCATCCTCAAATTCCAAAACCCTCCTGAGAACCTGGAATATTAGAGGCCAGATTTCCATTCACTGGGTAAATATTGAGCTTCTCTCCCTACGGCATTCACACGATATGGTTTTCTGGTGATAAATTAGTAATTCTCTACCTTTATAAGAACCGAAATTCTGGCCACACATTAAAGAACTTAAGAGATTGAAAACAACAATAAATCAATCTGTAATCATTACAGTACAGTTCTATGACCACAGGATGATACTACACAGTGCTTACGAAAATAAGCATTGTTTTATCCTCTTTGTTGATTGTCCTTCAACTCAATGCAGATTATTTTAGAAGAACAGTGTACTTCCCTGACTACGTTCCCCTACTATCCTACAAGGCAGAGTTCTTGCATATTCCAAGAAACCCAAGACCCTTTCTTCATGCTGACTTGATATCATGATTAGCCTCTTCCTAAAGTCAGCACTTCTTGACTCTACAAGGCTTCCTCAGTCTCACCCAGCACAACCTCGTATCTGACAGAAATGATAATAATATGTGCTCTCAGTTGAAACAGAAATTAATTGGACACATTGATCAAAATGAGAAGGCAAACATGCAAAGGATTCATGGCACACTAGTAATACTGTGACATTCTTTCGAGAATCCCTAAAATAAGGATTGTCACTGGACTCCTGATTTTTATTTCAAACAGCAATAACCACTCCGAGGATAATATCACACAGACTGTGATATTGTCAGTATACAAAACTCCCAGCCTAGCGTTTGATCAAAATTTTGCCAAGTCGAATAAAGCTCTGTGATTTCCTGAAAGCTGTCCGGGTCCTAAGTCATTGTCTCTAGACAAGTTTGCAAGTTATGAAAAGATTTCTCAGAATGATACTTCTTACAAATTCAGACTAATGAACACATTCCAAAGTCCTAATGCTCAGAGCAGGGCAAAATAAAGTATGAGGTTGAGAGGTCCTATGAACAGTGCTTCCAGACACTTCTTTGTTCTTCCAGTGAAAACCCTGACAGTATGTTCAGCAAATGTTTCCCGAAGTGACCACGAAGCCAGCATATGAGATAACAAGGCAGCACAGAAATGAGGAGCTGCTGGTGTTTAGCAGTCACACTGCTCAAAGCTCTCGTATTCTGATACCCATTTCTGTTCTCTTGTCCGACAATGTCTCTTAAAAGTGCCATCGTAGTATTCTTCCTTCTCCAGTCATCTCAGGAAGAACTGAATGTAACATGTTCTGAGACATCCTTCTTTGTCCATCTGTGGGATGTGCTTCCTGACAGCTGTTTTTGTATAAGGAGCGAGGAAAGCATTTACTGAGAAGTTATTGTAACAAGTACTTCATCTGCATTGTCTCATATTTCTTCTTAATGGTCCTATGAAGTAGGTATCTTTATTATCTGTTTTATCAACAGAGAAACTGAGGCTGGGAGAGGGTAATAACTTGTCTCAGGTTACCACTGCTGTGTTTTGGAGCTGGGAATTTGATGACAGAAACCAAGGATTGGGTTTTCCGCAGTTTGACTGGGGTACCTTTCTTCCATGTGTACTGGTGTGCCTTATGCTAGCTCTGGGGAAATCAATCATAGCCACCAGAGCCTGGATCTGGCAACAAAAATACAATCTAATAGAAAAAAACAAGTCACTGCCTTGGGAAAGGGTGCTTACTTAGCAGACTGAAGGAGAATTTAACTCACGGAGCGAAATTTGGTCCTTTTCACCTCCCGAGCCCTTCCTTCCATAGTGTAGGGGGACTGCTTCCCTTGTGGTAGTGTTAATTACTGATTGCAAATCATGTGACCTGTTTTTGGTTTTGTTTTTAAAAAGATTTTATTTATTTATTTGACAGAGACAGTGAATGTGGTCAGTATTCTCCTTCTGAACTTGTTGGGTTCCTTAACCACAGTGCTAACAGTTCCTCTGCTTGCCATTAAGTTCCAAGTTCTGTGCTGGGTAGCCCAGTGATTCATGGTATGGACCCATTGTTCGGTTCAAGGGGAAAGGCAAAGCATTAGAGTCATTGCATTAAGATAGAAATTGTGACTTGATCAAAAATAACCTTGAAAAGCTTACAGATAATTCCCCAAAGTTCAGGTCCATGATCTGTGTACACACTTCCATAATTATATGCCTATCAAAGTTTGAGAAGCCCTGAGGGAAGAAACAAAAGAGAAGTCTCTATGTAGATACCAGGACATTTAAACATTTCAGCATTTGGCGTAATGAGAGAATCTTCAGCAGTTAATGAGATATGTGGAAGAAACTATAAAGTGTCCCTACTTGTTCAGAGCTGATGCCACTTACCCATGAAGACGGCCTAATGTTAACCTATCTGACAAGACGATAGAGTAGAATCCAGAATGTGAGGGGCAGGCGGGGCTGGGAAACTGGGAGGTCATTATTCGGTTTGTGGATTAAATGCTCCATCTCCAGCATAATTTCCATTTTACCTAATCAACCCATAGAAACTTCAAATAAGAAATAAAATAATTATCTTTCATACTCCCAATGGCCCTGTACTGTCTTCAGTGCTCCTTCTCAGGGACTGTGCTGGGGCTAGGAAGGGAGATACCCTAAAAGGATACTTTAAGCCTTAAACTTCATCTCAACCTACAGAAGAGCAATACCTAGAAATCCTATCCTCAAGCCTCTGGAATGGCCATCAAAAAAAATTAACCGATACTTAAAATAAACTGTCCCTAGCAAACATCTGGCAAATTGGAAATGGGGCCCAATGTGGCTTGATGTCATCACAACACGACGCTTTTACCTCCTGCAGCAGAAGGAGAGAGCAGTGAATTCTCATAAAGCCATACTTATTCCATTTAAAGGGCATTTTACCGAGATCCTATCCTTCCTATTTTTTCGGCATCCAAATGGCATTCTTCAATAGAAGACGGAAGAACAGATGGTAATGTGTGCACGCATTAAAGTGCTTTGTGTGCAAATGCGATGGGTTTCTTTATGACCTACTTTGACATGTAGAAAGTTTTGTCAAAAATGGATTTTGATCATTTATTTCTTTGAGAAATGCAAACACCTTGTGAGCTTTGACTTAGATGATTAAATGGTGTGGGCAAGTCGTTTAGCCGGTGGAACCTGAAGGAACTTTCCAATGGAAGCCACTATCCCCAGAAATATCCAGAATGTACTAGGGGAAAAATCTTCCAAAGGGAATGATAATTCCCTTTTTCACTTGCAACCCTTTCATCTACTTTATCATATTTGAACCTTTCCAAAAGCTGGGAGGAGGGTAAACAGAGGCTGTTGCAGCTTTCCAGCTGAAGGAATTGAGTCTCAGAGTGGTTACCTCCTACCTCAGTGCCCAAATGAGAATTAAAAGCAGACTTCTATCCAAGTAAATGTTCTTTCGACTTGAGTGTACTCATATCCAGTCTAGCAAACTGCTGGGGTCCACATGTTTATTGGCCAGAAGATGCTTGCCTTCACGGTGTGAGCTTCTCCTACATAAAATCACGTTTTTGTCTGAGATGCAATTAATAAGAATTCTCTTTTTGACTTTGGAATATACCCATTTCTGCCTGCCATCATTCGTCCTCTCTTTCAAAGCACAGCTCAGAAGTCACCTCCTCCATGAAACCTTTTGGGAGTCTATCACTTCCACCCAACTAGATAGACTTCATCTCTGCTTTCGTGCCCTCTTGGGCTTTGTGTTTCCCCTTCGAGCATATACGCGCCTGAATTATATGCCTCTGCTCCTAGCTTGCGAACATCACCAGGATGCCCTTTACCTTTTACACCTCTTTTGCCAACACCTCACAATTCAGATTATTTTGAGCTTTAAATGGGGGCAGGGGGACTCAACGCTCTCATTCTCTCAGCAGAAAGAAATCACTCCATTAGCCCTGAGCCAACTTCATCTCCCCCGTATAAACCCTGGAAATCAGGAGAGCCAGAAAGAAAAGGCCACCATTCAAAAGTCCTTAAGACCCTCTTTGGCACTCCATAGCATGACAAAATGTACAGACCCTGGGCTGCAGACTGTGCGACAGAACTGGCTTGGAATCCCAGCTCTTTGTCACCCAAATTACGTAAATTTGGGTAAATCACTTAATCTCTCTTTGCCTCCATTTTCTCACATGTGAAAATCTCAGACGGTTTTCATGAGGAACAAACAAGCCAGCATATAGGACGGACGTGGTATGCTGCCTGACACGCAGGAGGCACTCCGCGCAAGGGGAGTTGGGTTGTGATTTGTGTTGCTGCTCTTTTTGCTGTGGTTCTTACCAGTAAGACAGCCGGCCCATGCTACCCCTGAGGAAATCCCCGCTCTTCTGTCTGATGGCTGTGAGTGTAAAAGGCATTCTCTCCTTCCCAGCTCGCTCAAGGAGGCCACCAGCAGGCGTCCCAGTGCAATGTATCACTAGTGAGGGTTGGAACCAGAATGTTAATTCAGCCTTGGCTTTGTTGCAGCCTTCCCACCGGCCCGCCTTCTAGGTGGGTGACCTGGAGCAGAAATAAGGAGGCGACGTGTTTTCCTTACAACACATACCAAAGGGAATTTTCTTAGTCTTTGGTGAACATTGAACTCTACCTCAAGCTCAAAACGAGTCTCAATGAGAGAAATCATTCATGGGAAAGATGGGAAGGCTTCTGAACATCAAAGCCAGACCAAACTACAGCTGATCCCCCTACAACTCTTTCCAGAATGAGAAAGCAGCAGTAGACAAACTGGAGTGGTGGGAGAGGGGGTGGGGACCAGTGCGGGACAACCACCCTGACATTTAAATAGCATCGACAAGTTGAAATCAAAGAAATTCCAACCTAAGACAAACACTGCTCGGAGGTAACTTTTCACACTTTAAACTCCTTGTCATTCTCATATGAAACCTGCAAGCCCAGATTAAGAGACAGTTGCCTGGAAATTGGAAGTGTTAAAGATGATGAATAAGGTTACCTGACAGCAAAGTCTCTGAGCCAAAGCTGGCTTTTTTTTTTTTTTTTTGCCCCCCTGTTTAGTTTATCTTGTAGGAGTGTTAAGAATGGATTGCTGGCTCTTAAATGTAGTTTATTATTTGGCTGGTTATGCAGAGCTGCTATTTTGGACTGCCTCTGAGTTTCTGGCTTTCTGATAGGAAATTTAATAGCTCATTAAATGGCAAACCTACTCATTTTTCCCAGCTTTACTTTCTGCTGTTTTAATGTGCACTGAAGAATCTGGAGATGTATCTTCAATTTAACAAATAATACTGGATAAAGAGTCATGTTCCGCCCAAACCACAGCAAAGGGTTTTTTAAAAAATACATAAGTCAAGTTCATAATAAGTATATGAACTATTATTGAAACAGTGCCAAATAGTTTCCAAACTTCTTTCGGATGCCTGATTTCATTTAACTTTTACAAGGTAGAAAGTATTCATCATCCACTGAAAAATAGGTTTTTAGTTTTTACTAAGTGCCAGGCGTTGTGTTAAAATGCTGGGTTGAAATTCGAAGTAGCATCATTTCTCTCTTCATTTCAGAAGAGGAGTCTGGCTTCAGGAATATCAGATGACTTTGCCAAGGTCACAAGTTAATGAGCAGAAGTATTAGGTCTTCTGATTCCAAATCCCATGTTGATTTCCAGAGAAGAAACTTGGAGCTGAGTGGGGCCTTGGAGATTATACAAGTCAACGTTTTTATTTTGTACACGAGAAAAATAAGCATTCTGCCCAAGGTTACAATTCACAGATAGTTGAATGGAAATAGGAACTCATGTCCCCCAGTGCCTAGCGCATTGGTTTTACCCAAAAGGATAATTTAAGATTTACTGTGTATTTTTAGGTCATGTCTAAAACCCACGCGCTTCACTGGAGGACATGCTCTAAATTTTTTTCTCTAATTCACACCCCCTCAAAGGGCCTGATCTTAGAATATAGAGGAAAGCAAGGGAATAGATGATAATTAATAGTAATGATAAACATTTATAGGCAGTACCTTCTTATTATATCCCAATGTAGATATTAATAACTAATGGATTTGATCCACCCAAGGGTATAAGTAGTTAAAAAACCTCCGTGCGAAGAGTTATTCACAAGCTCATTATAGAGGGCCTGGCACACGGAAGCCACTTAATCGACATTTTAGGAAGGAGGGAAAGAAGGAAGGAGGGGGGAAGGAGGGAAGGGAGAGAAGAAAGAACAGAGGGAAGGAGGAGGAAGGGGAGATGCTAGGAATTTTTTTCCGTTTCACTAACTTCTTTTCCCCCAGAGCCCAGCATATAAGACATACTTAGCAAATAATTATCAAATGGATAGATGAAACCTTGTGACCAAACTTGTGGCCAAGGTGACTTCACGTACCCCAGTCAGTGTTGAAGCTGTTGAAGAAGATGATGAAGGTGACCCCGCTGGCGACTCCCACCGGTCCCTCAGCGTTGCCTTTTGCCCCTCTGCTGTCTGCAGGCAGAGTCAGCTTCCCACAGTGCGGACTGGACGACGAGGTGTCCCAGCGCGGGGAGGAGAAAATGCGGCCGACGTGAAAGGTCCTGAAGGGGCCGTGATGGGCCCTCCTCTGCTTACTGGTCGCGCAACATCTTACTCCCCCCTTCCTCTCCCTCACAGCCTTCTGGCCACACTGGCCTGCTTTAGTTCTGGAATGCACCCGTTGTTTTCTGCCTCAGGCCCTCAGAACACACCTTTCTTTCTTCCTGGACTGGTCTTGCTATCTCTTTACCTAGCAGACACCTTCTTAACCTTCAGAGTTTCGGGGGAGAGGAGCAAAGCAGCTCACGTTCCTCAGAGTAGGTCTCTTGATTCTGCTCTCCACCAGCTCCCTCTTTTTCTCTTCCTTAAGGCCCATCTACCTGTCCTGACATTTCTATCAATTTGCCATCACATATTTATTTGTGTGACTGGCCATTTCATAAGCTCCACTGTATGAGAGACTGTAGGCATTCTTCACACCCCTATGTCCTGGCACATGGTAGTGGCCCCATAAATAGCTATTGGACGAATACATTCGTGGTCTGCTAAATCCTTCACAATCTCATGCTGTGACTGTGTTAGCACTAGCCTGCCTGCAGATCTCTGAAGACAGCCACTTGCCTCGTTTATCTTTGTTTCTCCCACAGTACCTCACACGGTCCCTGACACAAAGCAAACGTTCGGTAATGTTTCTAGAAGAACCATCCCATAACGGAATAGAATTCAGTATTATGACTGATACCAAGGAACAGCGAGTCTACAGAGGCTGCTAATATCCGTGATCCAACGGGAATCGTTCTCTTCCTGCCTGCCGGCCTCGTTGAGCAGGCTAACGTGGCTCTGTAGCTTTGCTAAGTCTTCATTTATGCTGAAAGCTGTGTTTGTGAATGTTATTTTAATTCAGGTGTCATTCGTTTAGAAAAGCTCTTACTAGCCCCTGCACGAGAGTCTCCAAAAATATCAGCCATCTAATGGATGACAGCTTCCATGGAGACTGGATGTCTTCAGAAACTGAAACATAAATTGAGGCCAAAGGATAAAAGTGACAATGGCATTCTTCTGGCCACCCACCACCATCCTCCAGATTGCAAGTATTTCACGACTGCAGTTCGAAATCGAGGCTTTTCAGCAGAATAGTGGAATGCAGGAATAGTGGTGATATCCTGGAGGTTATCAGTGTAGTATTTGCACCAGGAGACCCCACCTACCTTCCCAGTCATCCCTCTGCAAAAAGAGTTTAAGGGAGTTGCAATGACAAGGGGGAGAAGGAAGAGAAAGCAAAACACCAGGTGACTGTTACGTGGATCTGTGCTGCTCCCCGACCCCGACCACGCTCTGGCAAGCTGAGCTGAAGCTTAGGGATGTCCTTGTGTGTGGTCTGCAGACCAGCAGCATCTGTATCCCTGGAGAGCCTGTTAGAAATGCAGAATCTCGGTCCTCCCCCCCAGATTACTGAATCGGAATCAGAATTTTAGCAAGGTCCCTCCACGGACTATGCGCACCTTTATCGTAGAAGGAAGCTAGAGAAGAGAGAAAAGCAGAGAGAGTGAGAGCCACATCCCACGGTTAGGTCCAATGTGTGTGTATATGCCACGATCTCCTGTCTAGCCAACGTCCCTGAGAAAGAGACGGTTAGATTGGCAAAACTTGGAAGTTGTTCTTCTGGTGTGGTATAGCGTATGTCATGAGAGTCAAACAAAGTCCTGACTCAGGACTGACTCAGAGAGATGGGCTGTCACAAGGATTTTATGAACTCCAAATGGTAACCAGTGACAAACTTGCTCCCATTAAGTCCTTCACCCAAAGACCATAAATGCCCATGTCCCTGAGACAGAATGGGGAGAGGTAGAGGTGCGAGAAAGCTTATCGCTTAATATTTCAAAGACACAAGAATAAACTCCTTAGAACCCAACAATAGAACTACAGAAATAGAAATCCTTAGGCAGGAAAACTTACTTTTAATCACCTTTCACACCTCCACCCTTGCTTACACTGGGTTGTAACTGGTTCTCGAACTGAAAGTATGAATGAAGAAGAAACTCATACTCACTGGGAGGACAAGAAAGAAAAGAAACTCATTATGTTTTTGTCTGACTGTCCACGGGAATCTAGTTTTGTGGATGAGAGACACACATTAGGGGAAGAATTCTAGATATAAAATGTGCTTTAGTTCTTTCAAGGTCTATTTTAACATTGAACTTTAAGACTTTTAACTCTTTCCCTAAATACCATATGTATAATCTCTTAATTTGCAATGACTCCATCCACTAGTAAATTTACCCTGAAGTACCCAGAATCTGACCAATAAAAGTAGTATTCCCTTCTCCTGGGAGAGGCATCAAAAAGGATGATGAAGAGAGCTAATAAGCTCTCCATGTCAGGGTATCGCCATAAAGGCAGGCTTAAAGGGGAAACTGAGTTCCAAAGGCCATTGCACAGGTGTGTGTGTGTGTGTGTGTGTGTGTGTGTTTGTGTAAAGGAAGAATTACACAACAGACTGAGGGATAGGGAAGTATCTATTGATCTCAGACACTGGAGAATTCCTTCTGAGTCCTTGTCACAGCATTAAATCTGCCCCAAGCAGAGAGGAAGAGAGCATCTTCCAAATATATTTTCATAGGGTAGTAAATATTTATCGCTCTCCCAATATATTTTCTTCACTCCCACCTGAGCGAGGAGCTGCCCCAAAGGATGCGTACTCTTAGATACATAAATTCCCATTATCCTGATTAGCATGGTTTCACCCTTAATTAAGGTTTTCAAGACGAGGTCTTAAGTGCTGACTTGAACCTTGAAGAGCAGTAACCATATTAAACATGGAGTTGTTTTTCCTCTCAATTAACCTGTGAGATATTTAAACCCTAAAAAAAAAAAAAAAAACTTTGTGAATTTTAATCTCATAGTATTGCTAGTACATGGGTGCCATAAGAAATGAGAAAATATTTAAAAGAAATATGTTTGGTAGTACACTTAAATATTCTCTGCCTACACATTCCTAGTTATCTAATGGCCTGGCTAGTCAGTCCCTATGGGGTGGGGGGGGGGAGGTTATGGGGTCAAGATTGTCTTAACAAGAACTATGGGGTTTTGTTACTTAGAAAAAATATAATCGTTCTTACACCGTGATCAGGCAAAATATTTTATTTGATTGCCAGAATCGCCCTCCAAAGTAGGCAGAGAAAATATGATGAATTTTGTTTGCAAATGAAGAAATTGAGCTTGGTGAGATTAAGTGATTGTCCAAAGTAACATATCTGAAATGATAACCCAGATCTCGTGACTCTTATACCTGTGTTATTTTCCTTCTACAAAATTGCCTCATCTGCCTCTAGGATAAGAGCATTTCTCTGAATTCCCTAACACGTGTTGAGGTGAACCATGACAGCCAAAACATTGCTCAATGCATGTGAGGTTTGCAATGGGTAAAAAAATTCCAGTTTAACTTCTCTATTTTACCTGTGCCTCCTTAATAACAAGTGGAAGAGTTTTTAGAAGGGCACACACAGTTGTCCAAAGGGACAAGGTTAGTGGGCCACATGCAGGCAGATTTCCAGTAGGCCTGGCTGCTCTTCAAGGTGCTAGTCTGTGATGTTCGATGATGTCGGCAAAAGGAGCTCTGACCTATGTTTCTTATAGAGTATGGAGTTTTAATCTATTTTCATTTCATCTATTCATTTTATAACCATGTTCTGAGTGTCCACTATGCATCATAGCAATAAATCAGGAGCAAACCTGGCTTCCAGGGAGGTGCGTAAAGAGGCAAGCATCTAAGTTCAAAAGATGGAGGCTTCCAAGAAAGAAGGCATCTTATATAGGCGTTGGAAAATCTGCAGCATTTGTATTGAAGGTCAAAGCATCCTGTGTGAAAGAGCAATGTTCATATAAAGACATGGAGATGAGAAATCTTGTGCAAAATCATGCTCAGCTGAAGAGTTACACAAAATATGATACAGAGTCAAAGATGGGAGTAAGAGATGAGTTTATCTAGAGCCCTTTTGAAACTTTGAGCTTTCAAAGAATGCCATTTTTGGGAAACCAGTTTTATACTGAGCAATTTTCTATGTAATCCTGTACTTCTTTGAGATGCTGTCAGTTCAATCCTCTCAGGCTTCTGGTGAAATAGTGGGGTATACACCTCACACCGGTCAGAATGGTTAAAATGAACAACACAGGAAACAACAGATGTTGGAGAGGATGTGGAGAAAAGGGAACCATCTTACACTGCTGGTGGGAATGCAAGCTGGTGCAGCCACTCTGGAGAATAGTATGGAGGATCCTCAAAAAGTTAAAAGAAGAGCAACCCTATGACCCAGCAATTGCACTAGTAGGTATTTACCAAAAGGATACAAAAATACAGATTTGAAGGGGTACATACACCCCGATGTTCACAGCAGCATTATCAACAAGAGCCAAACTATGGAAAGAGCCCAAATGTCCATCAGCTGATGAAAGGATAAAGAAGATGTGGTATGTATCCACAATGGGATATTATTCAGTCGTCAAAAAGAATGAAATTTTGCCATTGGCAACAAAATGGATAGAACTAGAAGGTATTATACTAAGAGAAATAAGTCAGTCAGAGAAAGACAAATGCCATATGATTTCACCGATATGTGGAATTAAAAAAACAAAACAGATGAACATATGGAAGGGGGAAGAATAACGAGAGAGGCAAACAAATCATAAGAGACTCTTAAAAATAGAGAACAAACTGAGGGATCGTGATAGAGGGAGGTGGGCAGGGAATGGGCTAGATGGGTGATAGGTATTAAGAAGGGCACTTGATATGAAGTAATGAATCACTGAATTCTACTCCTGAAACCACCATCGGACTGTATGTTAACCAACTAGAATTTAAATAAAAATCTGAAAGAAAAAAAAAAGAAATAGTGGGGTATTGCGATGAGGACTTGGGAAAAGAAACACCCAGGTTCATATCATGACTGCTGCTTCTAACTGATTTTAGACAAATCACCTAACTTTGTTACAACTGTTTCCTCTTTGGTAAAGAAGAAAGAAGAAGAAGGAAAAGAAAAGGGGGAGGGGGAGGCAGGAGAAGGAGATTATACTACTTAGTCAAGTTGTAATAACCTCCTGGTGCTTAACAAAAAATCAGAATGATATTATCAACTTAACAAGGTTATGATGAGAATTCTAGTAGAAAATGTAGCTAATATGCCTTGCCCATACATTGCCAATATTCAAGATACTCACTTACCTGGATGCCACAACAGTTCTGTCTGTGCCCTAGGATTTGATGAGATTGGACTTTTCCCTTTGCATAGCACGGCCCTATTCATTTTATACACCATCATTTGAATTATTTAAAAAGCAGGTTAGAGTGTATTTGAGTTCTCTTTAGCCTACCAATTTGTTTTACCAGATTTAAACATTCTTTAATCCCAGTATTCAAGAAAGCCTACTCAAGAGATGTGTGCATGTGTGTATAGCAGGATAAGATAAAGTTGAAATCGGTATCTCAGTTCCCTCCTCGCTTCTCCTACCCTGACTCCAAGATAGAACACGCTCAAGGTAAACAAGGTCTGGGGCTCCTTCCCCTAAGAATTGGTGTGACTTACGGAAAATGCTGTGTTAATGACATTTTCTGAACCATTGACTCAGGCCCCCATCTTTTCCACCCAGGGAGGGGCAGAGTGGTAGCATTGGTCCTTAGAGCCCCACCTTAATGGCTGGTGATAATGGCAAAGATGCAGCCACAATCTGTTCCAGAGCTCACAACGTTTAGGATGCCTCTCCTTACTTCTTTCCATCAGAAAAAGAAGACAGCTTTTCACAAGTCCCGCCCTCCCAAGGCAATTCATCATAATCAGGAGGGTTTATCTCTTGCTGGATTTCTTCCTCCTAAGGCTCAGACAGCAGACAAGGAAAATACTAATGCATCAACTATTTTAGTTTAATTAGGGAGACACATTTAATAAATGACAACACTCATCCGGCTGTTTCCTGTTGACCGGTACAAAGCTGTAGACTGATTTGTAATATTGAACTGAAGCACCCTTCCTGCCACTACATGGCACATTAGCACCAAGTTGGCTTATTATTCCAGCTGTCAAGGTTAGATAATCACAAACAAATTGAAGAATTATCTCCTACACGCCTTCTACCTATCTGAAGACTAGCATTCCTTTTGAATGAGTTCTGCAGAGACAGTTGTGGTCCTAAGCTGGGGCAACAGCATTCATTGCCAAGGTGTATTTCTTTGTTCTTGGAATCATCCACTGTGGAGCACACTCCCACTCTATCGCTCATTTAACAAATTATATTGCGTGACTACTCTGTGCCAAGCACTATTTTAGGATATAGCAATAAACAAAAATATATATATAAATCTCTTCATTTGGGAGAACTTATAGCCTAGCTAGAGAGGGAAATAAATATATCAGTATCCATTGTTATGAAAAAATTTTTTAAAAAAATTAAATGAATAAAGCAGTAAGTAGAAGCAGGAAGTGTCGAGGAGTAAGGGTGGGAGTTGCAATTATATATGTGGTGGGCATAGAAGGCCAGCTGGAGAGGGAAACATTTGAATAATGACTTCCAGGAAGTGAAGAGGTGAGCCATGCAGATATCCAGGGAAGAACAAGTTGGTAAATTCGAAGGTCCTGAAACAGGAGCATGCTTATTGAGTTCCAGAAATGGGGAGGACTGTCTTGCTGAGGAAGAATGAGAGAGTTGTAGAGAACGAGAAGGCAGATGAAGTTAAACTAGGCCTTCAGGGTCAGACCATGTAGCGCTTTGAAAGTCATCAAGGGAACTTTGAAGTTCTCTCTGGGTGAGATAGAAGCCACTGAAAGGTTTTGAGAAAGAGGAGTGACGTGAAGGGACTTATATTTCAAGTTCACTGTGGCTCCTGCATGTTCATTTAAAATACTTAGCATATACTTAGTATCAGGCTTGAGGCCAGGTACTGGGGACACAAAACTGAGCAAAATTTCATCCCTTCTTTCAATACACAGACTCTGCAGCAGCTATTTATAGAGGTTGTTATGAAAATGAGTAAATGTCTTATTTAATTCAGTCCATGGGTAAGGACCATGGGTTGTAAGTGAGGCTGTAATTTTATTCCACTGCTGAGTGCCTCCACCATTCCTATATATTGCCTTGTGTTTGCTGGGTGGCAAACACATTTTTCACAGCCTCATCCATTACTTTCTCTAATCTGACTAATAACTCCTTTCTTAAAGCTGAACAAGGACTGGTATATATTCAGCTAAAAGTGTGCTATAGCAAGATACATTTAATCAGATTTCAAAAAGCTAGTTTCCCTCCGTAAGAAAAAATGCAAATTACCCAAAGGAGCCTTATCACTATTTGCAACTGTGGGTTGCATTACTGAGAAGTAAGCAAGTAAGAAGTGCTAAAATAATTTCCTCTCCCCACCCACCATATTGGCATATTGTATGCGAGTTCCAAGGCAGAATGAATATTTCCAGTCCAACATGGGGGTAAATCATCTGGTACAAGATCCCTATACCAGCTTCTCTAATAACTTGTCTCAAAGTCACTCCTCAATGTTGCTTACTATTGCTGTGTCTCTGACATAGTTTACAAATTCTCGTTCACCAGGAGAGTAATAAATGTGTATGTTCTTCACTCCCCCGTATTAGTCAGCTTTTGCTGCGTAACAAGCTACCACAATGTCTCAGTGGCACACTGTAATCAGTGATTATCTCTCGTTCAAATTTTGGCAGATCAACTGGTGTGCTCTGCTTCAAGCCGTGGGTTGGGTTTAATTCTGTCAAGGCCCAGACTGAAGAACTAAGGCATGTTCTCACTCTAAAAGTCAGAAGTTCCCAGAGTGTATTCAGTTGAATGGTGGCCTCCAAAATGACACGTCCATGTCCTAACCCCATGAACATATGAATGTGACCTTACTTGAAAAAGGGGTCTTTGCTGATATAATTAAGGTACTCAAGATAAGATCATGATTCATAATCCTGATGGGCCCTAAATCTAAAGACCAAATACCTTATAAGAGACAGAAGAGGAGAAGACACAGACACAGAAGGGATAGCCATGTAAAGATAAGAGAGAGTGGAGTTTATTTTTGTGTATGGTATAAGGAAGTGGTCCAGTTTCATTCTTCCTATACCATACACACACCAAAAAAACCCTCAAAATGGATGAAAGACCTAAATGCGAGACAGGAATCCATCAAAATCCTAGAGAAGAACACAGGCAGAAACCTCTTTGACCTCGGCCACAGCAACTTCTTGCTAGATGCGTCTCCAGAGGCAAAAGAAACAAAAGGAAAAATGGACTATTGGGACCTCATCAAAATAAAAAGCTTTTGCACAGCAAAGGAAACAGTCAACAAAACTAAAAGGCAACCTAAGGAATGGGAGGAGATATTTGCAAATGTCTTATTAGGTAAAGGGCTAGTATCCAAAAATTATAAAGATCTTATCAAACTCAACACCCAAAGAACAAATAATCCAGTCAAGATTTGGGCAGAAGACATGAACAGACAGTTCTCCAAAAAAGACATGCAAATGGCCAACAGACACATGAGAAAGTGCTCCACATCACTCAGCATCAGAGAAATACAAATCAAAACCACAGTAAGATACCACCTCAGATGGTCAGAATGGCCAAAATTAACAACTCAGGAAACAACAGATGTTGGAGAGGATGCAGAGAAAGGGGAGCCCTCTTACACTGCTGGTGGGAATGCAAACTGGTGCAGCCACTCTGGACAGTATGGAGGATCCTCAAAAAGTTAAAAACAGAGCTACCTTATGACCCAGCAATTGCACTATTATGTATTTACCACAAAGATACAAATGTAGTGATCCAAAGGGGTACCTGCACCCCAATGTTTATAGCAACAATGTCCACAATAGCCAAACCATGGAAAGAGCCCGACGTCCGTTGACCAATGAATGGATAAAGAAGATGTGGTATATATACACAATGGAATATTACTCAGCCATCAAAAGGAATGAAACCTTGCTATTTACAATCATGTGGATGGAACTAGAGGGTATTATGCTAAGTGAAATAAGTCAGTCCGTGAAAGACAAATACCATATGATTTTACTCATACATGGGATTTAAGAAACAAAACAGATGGACATAGGGGAAGGAAAGGAAAAACAAAATAAGATGAAAATTGAGAGGGAGGCAAACTGTAAAAGACTGTTAACTATAGGAAACAAACTGAGGGTTGCTGGAGGGGAGGTGGGCGGGGGGATGGGGGTAACAGGGTGATGGGCATTAAGGAGGGCACTTGATGTAATGAGCACTGGGTGTTATATGCAACTGATGAATCACTAAATCTTACCCCAGAAACTAATAATACATTATATGTTAACTAAATTGAATTTAAATTAAAATTTTTTAAAGAGAGTGGAGTGATACGGGCACAAGTTAAGCAGTGCCTGGGGCCACAAGGAGCTGGAAGAGGCAAGGAAGGATTTTCCCTTGGCATCTTGAGAGGGACTGTGGCCCCACTGACAGCTTGACTGCAGACTTCTTTTTTTTTTTTTTATTAATAATGATTTTTTATTATATTATGTTAGTCACCATACAGTACATCCCCGGTTTTCGATGTAAGGCTCGATGATTCATTAGTTTGACTGCAGACTTCTGGCCTCCAGAGCAGTGAAAGAAAAAAATTATTGTAAGCCACTCAGTTTGTGTTAATTTGTTACAGCAACCCCAGAAAATGAATACACAGAGCAATAAGTAGAAACATACAGAATCTTACATGATGGGCTTGGAATTCACACACCATCACAGCTCCTCACTTTCCATTAGCCAAAGCAAGTTACCATACCAAACCCAAAATTAATGGGACAAGGAAGTATACTGCTCCCATGGAGTTCAGGGAGGAGTGAAAGCAAGTGATTTTTTTTTTTTTTTGGCTAAATAATAACTTAATTTACCATACCTTGTCTTGTTTCTTTGGTAGTATTTGCATGAACTAGATCTTCCTTCTAAATCCAGGATTCTGGGAGACAACTGATAACTTACCTTTGGACTCCTAGACAGATGAAAAGGTGTTCCAGGTAGGAAGATTGGTAGGAGAAGAAAGGGATAAGGAAAGGGGGGGTAAACAGAAGGGAGAATGAAACATGAGAGACTATGGACTCCGAGAAACAAACTGAGGGCTTCAGAGGGGAGGGGGTGGGGGAAGGGGTTAGGCTGGTGATGGGTAATAAGGAGGGCACGTATTGCATGGTGCACTGGGTGTTATACGCAAGTAATGAATCATGGAACTTTACATCAAAAACTAGGGATGTACTGTATGGTGACTAACATAATATAATAAAAAAATATTAGAAAGAAAAGAAAAGAAAAGAAAAGAAAAGAAAAGAAAGAAAGAAAGAAAGAAAGAAAGAAAGAAAGAAGAGAGAGAAGAAGGAAGGAAGGAAGGAAGGAAGGAAGGAAGGAAGGAAGGAAGGAAGGAGGGAGGGAGGGAGGAAGGAAGGAAGGAAGGAAGGAAGGAAGGAAGGAAGAAAAAGAAAGAAAGAAAGAAAGAAAGAAAGAAAGAAAGAAAGAAAGAAAGAAAGAAAGAGAGAAAGAAGGAAGGAAGGAAGGAAGGAAGGAAGGAAGGAAGGAAGGAAGGAAGGAAGGAAGGAAGGAGGGAGGGAGGAAGGAAGGAAGGAAGGAAGGAAGGAAGGAAGAAAAAGAAAGAAAGAAAGAAAGAAAGAAAGAAAGAAAGAAAGAAAGAAAGAAAGAAAGAAAGAAAGAAAGAAAGGAGTGTTCCAGGATAAAGAGAACTATGAATGAATCATAGGAAATGTAGTGGATATGAGCTAGGTCCCCAAGGAGGAGCTGGCTAAGATCTCTCAGCCTCCACTAGCCCCCTATCATTGCACAGATTTCCAGCACTATAGATACAAAAGACCCTCTATGCAAATGCATTCTTTCATTGTTACCTATAGAGTTTGCCCTAAACCATTATGCTCTCTGATTCGGAGCTGGAATATGTTGAAAGCCCTTCTTGTTAACTTCTTTCATTTCAACACATCTTGTTTTAGAGTCGGCCTTGGACCACATGTATCAAAATTCCTTGGTGTGCTTATTACAAATGCACATCCTTGGGTCTCATGGCTTAGCCAGTGAATCAGAATCTAGGGCATTTTAATGCATGTTGCAGAGAATTTTAATTCACGATAAAATGTAAGCACCACTGCCTCTACCTTGGGGGAAATTGGGGCAACGTCCTAGTCTCTACGGTAGGAAATGTCTTCAAACTATAGTATTTTCTCTCTAAAGTTCATGAACATTTCATCTTCTGTACTGCAATATATTTGACCCAATGAACACAACTATTTTCTTCTAGTCTTTTAAATAAACTGACAGTCACATGGTATGAAGAGCAGGCAGCTTGGAGCATCCCTTACCATGCCGTCCCGTACAGTCCCTCTATGGCTTCGCCTTGATGCTGAACCCCTCTGATGGCGTGAGGGGAAGGGTGGTGAAATGGGTTCATCATGCTCTATTTTCTAGAGAAATCTAGGTGTGTGCATGTCAAATTGTTTGGTATTTACAACCGCCGTGAAGACATTTTTAGGCTCCCAGGTGAAGAAGACTTGATCTGAATCCTAAGCAGAGTAGATAGATGACTCATTTCTATACAGTAACAGTGGCAACAACTAACCTTTCTCTGAATATTGGCCTCAACTGGCTAGGCACTGGGCTACTTACCTGCCTTATTTCATCTCACTCTTGAACTTCCCTGAGGATTAAGGAGTGTTATTATCCCTCTTTAAAAGCTGAGAAAAGTGGGGGCGCCTGGGTGGCTCAGTCGTTGGGCATCTGCCTTCTGCTCAGGGCATGATCCCAGAGTTCTGGGATCGAGCCCCACATCAGGCTCTTCCGCTGGGAGCCTGCTTCTTCCTCTCCCACTCCCCCTTCTTGTGTTCCCTCTCTTGCTGGCTGTCTCTCTGTCAGATGAATAAATAAAATCTTAAAAAAAAAAAACTGAGAAAAGTAGATTTTGGAGAGGTTTTGTAGCTTCCCCCAGTTAAGAATTTTAGGCCTCGTTCTCCCAGGCTGCATGCTTATTTTGCTTGGACTTCCCAGAATTCCCTTTGCTGAGGACCAAGGTAAAATTACCTGGCCTTTTGTCAAACCATGAAGACCACCTGATTTATCCCCCCGACAGAAGGAGACTTTGGAGAAATAGGGATACTCTTTGGCTTGGCCCTTGGGCATCCCATTGCTTTGTCTCACCAGCACATTACTTACCTCTTCATTTTCTTTTTTTTTTTTTTAAGATTTTATTTATTTATTTGAAAAAGAGAGATAAAGCACGAGATGGGTGAGGGGGAGAGGGAGAGGGAGAGGGAGAAGCAGTCTCCCCATTGAGCAGGGAGCCCAGTGTGGGGCTTGATCCCAGTACCCTGCAATCATGACCTGAACTAAAGGCAGACACTTAACCAACTGAGCCACCAGGTGCCCCGACCTGTTCATTTTCCTTACATTATTTACTTGTTTGTTGTTTTGACACAAACTTGAGCATCCAGTGGGGGAGAAACCAGTATGTAATATGTTGGTGGTGATAAAACAATGAGGAAAATTAGGCAGAATGAGGAAAAAGAGTGGTGGGGTTGGGGTGCTTTAAATAAAGTTGTTAGGGAAGGTTTTTTCGGTAAAGAGATAGACTTGAACACAAACCTGAAGAAGTAAGGAGGGAGCCATGAGGATAAGAACAAGATTTCCAGCCAGAGGAATGGAAAGAGGAAAGTCAGGGTGGAGATCTCAAGTGGAGTGTTTCAAGAGGGCAAGAGAGAGCAGATGGGATCTGAGAAGATGGGGAAGGTGGTGGGTAGGTCACATAGGGTTCTATATAGACCATGGCAGGGATTCTAGATTTCATCCTATATTGGGAAGCCATTGGAGGGTAGAAGAAGGTCAGAGACACAGTAGTGCTAACCTTTGACAAGAATCGCTGAGACTGCAGCATTGAGAATCAACTACAAGTGAAAACAAGGAAACCAGTAAGAAGGAGGGTTTAAAGTTTTTGTGGGCCTTCAGCATCTCACCCCTTCCCAGAAAAATGTTTTCAAATGTTTGTAAAATACATAGGATTACAAAAGAAATCGTTCTGCAAAATAAAGTTAGCAAAACATTAAAGGAAAACTGTGATTGAGGAATATGTATGTCTCTTTATGAAGACATTAAATAACTGAATCTCGTGGTGAATCTACCATTATTTCAAAGATATGATAACACAAAGCTTATTTCAAGATATTTTCAACATCTGTAACATGAAAATTCCTATGATTTTTATTCGTGACAAGTCACAGATTCTACTGGTAGCATAGTAGATTTTCTACATATAGACATAATTGAAGGAAATGCTCGATTTCGCTTAGAGGTTACTGAAAAGGATGTATTTTTTTTCCCATCGTAGTTCAAGGACACCCCCCCCCACACACGCTCTGTGCATGGACCCAAGTTAAGATTACAGTGCTATTCATTATCCCAGATAGGAGATGATGATGGCTTAGATTATAGTACGCTTGATGCGATTAGGGGGAGGGAGGGAGGGTGGGAACACTGAGGGGAAACCCAATTCATTCGAATGTATAGTGACTACTTTTTTTAACCAAAAAACCAGGCCATGGCCTTTCTTGCAAATCCTTTTCATTCCTGTTATTCATTGAGCACCTGCAGCTTTAAGGTCATGAACTGGGCATTTTACTCTAATGGGATAGGAAAGTTTTTACACACACACATATACACACAGGGTGGTCTAGTGAGCTAATCTGTGCGCTGGAGTAACGTCTGATTCTTCTCCCATCATCTCCACAGTGCCTACGACACTTGTGAAACTGATTTGAAATAAGACTTAGATCTTTTAAAAATGTGTTTGCTCTTCCTATAGAGTAGGAGTAGTGGAGTGCACTCTCAGGGGATACCAGTGCCTAGACAACTAGCAAAGGTTAAACACGTTTCGGCAAAGCCAGGTTCAGCAGCAAAGAGGGCTGTGTTGATTGGCCGTGTCTGTTATGCCCATATCACGCCCATGAGCGCCATGTTTCCCCCATCCTAATGACGGGCAGTTCAAGATGTTAGGAAATGCTGCCTTGTGAGACTTTAGCAGGTAGTTCGAATTGTGACAGGGGACAGTGATCCCCATCAATGTGGAAAGGTTAGTGTGAGTTTGCCCAGGATTTTATTTGTATTTTCAACCTACCTTAAATCTTATATAAAAGCATATTGTATCGTTCCCCTTGATAATAAACCATCTTGGTTTTATTTTGAGAAAAGTGTGTGCTTACCCCAATTCCCTTACCTCAAAACTTGGTGTGCCTGGGGATTTAAATATGACTGAGGAGAAGGCAATTTTCTTTGCTATCTGCTGAACCAATGGTGATTTTTGTTCTAAAGTATCATTCTCTCCACCAAGTTTCCACTTTCGACGATTTAAAATGGGCAAGTGATCCACAGTCAGGGAGAAAAAAAGACCAAGATCTATTGGAAAGTCTGGCCGAGCCCTAACAATAGCACTGCTACCAGACGTCAGTACTGTAGTTTATAAATAATTCATCAATCAAATGGCTTTGAATAGTTCTATCAAACTCCAGTAGAAGAGGTGGCAAATTATTCTTCAACACAATCATTTGTTTTCATCCATGAAAAATAGCATGCATTACTACCATGGAAAACACGAATTGAAACTCTAGCCAGGAAATCTGTTAGAAGAGTTTTGAAGATCAAAATCTGTGCCATCCTTTATGAAGTTACTACCCCTGCATGGAGTCACTGTCCTTGTTAATTGGATTAATTTGTAGGTTTGGCAGCTAGCTCAGAAGTGGTTCTGAAATTCTTCATCAGGCTCAAAGAAATATTTTCGCAAAAGCCTAGCAAAAACATAGTTGAATCAGAGTGCATAGAAAGTCAACTATTAACTCTATGAGCAGTTCTATTGTCACAGTTGGTTTCGTGTGTGAATCTGTTTTCTCATCTGGCCGCTAAAGTAATAAAAATATAATTATAGATAGATAGGTAGATAGATACTGGACAGAGAAGTAATAAAACTTAGGGGGAGAAAATGTTCTATATATCCTTTAAAAACTATCCTAAGATGCAGCTTGCAAAATATCGCAAAAATTCATTTTAGTGAATCTATTGGTCTCAATTTCTTTTTTTTTTAAAGATTTTATTTATTTATTTGACAGAGAGAGAGACAGCCAGCGAGAGAGGGAACACAAGCAGGGGGAGTGGGAGAGGAAGAAGCAGGCTCCCAGCAGAGGAGCCTGATGTGGGGCTCGATCCCAGACCCTGGGATCACTCCAGGAGCCGAAGGCAGACGCTTAACATCTGAGCCAACCAGGCGCCCCTGGTCTCAATTTCTAAACAAGCATGTTAAGTGCAGTTAGAACAAAGTCCTAGAAAGTCAGATGAGCAGAACTGGTTTCCTCCCAGCCATACCCAAAACTCCACACAGGCACCCCATCAGTGAGAGCACTTTATATTGGCAGCACTGAAGGGTCCCAATTTAGCATGATGGGCGTGAATTAAAAAGAAGCCAAAAAGTAACTGGAACTAAAGAGTCAGTACTTTCTCTCCTAGGTGCTTGCCCTTACATACCTCTATTACAATTTCAAGTCAGTTTTCTTTGAGCCAAAACCAGTGTGAGCAATGAGTCCCCTATTTCCTAGAATCGTAATCATGTTGGAGGCAGCACCATATTGCACCTGGACCATAGGATTTGAATGAAAGAGATCCAAGCTGTAATCTGGGTTAGCTGTTGTGTCATTTCAAATGAGTCACTCCACCATCCTGAAAATGAGGTGACTGGAATAGAGCGTTTCCTGGATGCATTGGGCTCCAAGCACAGGGAGCTAGGCAGAGGTTAAGAGCCTAAGTTCTGGCAGTTAGGCCAAATCTCCCTCCCACTTAAATACCTTTGTCTATGATGTTTCTTAACTTCTCTAAGTCTCACTTTTCTTATTTGGAGAATGGGCTTAATAATGTTCACTTCCAAAGGAGATAGTTGAGATGAAGCACCCTGAAACCAACATTCAATAAATAAGAGCTGGTTTCTTTCGGTTGTTTTGTAACAATGACTGGGGTTTAAATTTTTTTATGCCAACCGATGTTGTGGGAGAGAAATAAAGTAGGAGGCGGTGCAGGGGTGACCCCCCAGTTATGCCATGTGGTGGCCCATGGGGTGCTCCGCACGACCTCAGGCCGTCTAGGGAGATCGCACGATACAATTAAACCATATTCCCAAGCCCTATTCGTGATGTTACTCTTCAGGTTTTCACTAATAGCAGGCAGAGTGCGGTTGGGGAAAGAGCAGGAATGAAACATAGCTAACAACAGTATCTCTTTTGATAACGAGCGTTAAAAAGCAGAGACTAGAGTAAAAGGTTTTTTATTTGTTGAAGTTTTTAAAAATAAAACTTATTAACGGGGAACATGTCTACTCTCCATGTCATTTCTTAATTCTATATTCATCTGTGACTGAGGTGTTGGCAAATCGTGAGGCGGCAGAATGAGGGGGCAGAAATAGCCATAAATTCCTTTGGAAAACACATGTGTTATGCGTGGGCTTCGGGGACCTGTCCCCACAGGCACTCTCATTATTATCTCTTGACTTTAGAAGACAACCAGAATGTCCAGGATGAGGAAACCAACCCCAGAAGAGAAGGGGACAGGCCACGTTTGCTAAAATCAGATTATAAAATATGAAATTGGTTTCTTGGGCCTATGTGTTGTGGAATTCTGAAGTCTGTGCCTTGAATTAAGGGCCTGTCACTTACTCCATGAGGTACCTGGGTTTTCAAGAGAAGCTCTATGTAGAAAATTAAATAGAGGTGAAACAGGATTGCAGGATTTTTTTCAAGATGTGTTGCTTTGAAGAAAAGTGGTTTTGTTGTTTGGGCCTGTGAGGAATTTACTTCAGTATATAGATTAAGGTTTACTTCAACCGCTGTGACAGATCTGTCTGGTTTTTATGTAATCTTAAATAACATATGTGCCTGAATATAAGGCAAGGTCTTTTCCTCAAAATTCATTGTACAGAAAATAGGGAATCACCTTACACACAAGTCTTTACAAAGTTTCTCAATTATTTTCTACAACCAACTAGAATTTAGAAAAAGCCTCGCCTTAAAGTCCTTCAGTCCAATCTAGTTTAAGATACTTACAGAGACTCCTGTATTGAATTAATTTCTTACGTTTAGCTTCGGCTTGTCTTTATACACAGATTGAGTATTTCTGGAAGTATGACCCTCACAATTGCAAAGCTTCATTGTCATACATGTGCCTTTTAAAAATCTCTTTAAAATGAAATAGAGTAGGAACGCCTGGGTGGCTCAGTCAGTTAAGCATCTGCTTTTGGCTCAAGTCATGATCCTGGAGTCCTGGGATCCAGCCCTGAGCCCTGCTTCTCCTGGCTCTCCCTCTGCCCTTTCCCACCCTCTCGTGCTCACGCTCTCTCACACGCTGTCTTCCTCTCTCAAATAAATAACTAAAATCTTTTAAAAATAAATAAAATAAAATAGGTAGTGGTATTGGGGAGATCACCATCGTAATCATTGTAGAATGAGTAGGGAAAACAGTGTCCTGAAGTTATGCAAAGAATACTTGTAGCTTGGGACAAAATCTCAACAATTAGCAAAATGCCTGCATTCACAATGGGCTGCTTGTTTAAAACTCAGAGATGATCTGCTCCAGAAGATGGTTAGGTAACCCACTGCAGTCCTAGTGATGAAGACTCCCAGTCAGAGAGATACGCACGTCCAACGGTGAGAGCTTTCATGCTCTGCTGAGCTCCACGGAGCTGCCCCATCCCTGAGACCACCCTTCTGATGGCAGCCCACACTCAGTGATTGGTGAACTGGGAGTATAAAGGCCTGGCCCAAGCAGGAACAACCCTAAAGGGTCATATGTATTCCAGAACTCTCCATGGGGTAAGCCAAGTCTTTGCTGGGTCTGCCTCACAACAAAACTTTTTTCTTTTCTCAATCTTGCTTCTCACCCCCTTTCCACCTTCCCAGCCACAGAGATTGATCCCAACTGAATACCTGCTCACCAAACTTCATCTCAACATTTCCTTCCAGAGATCCCAACCTGTACATTGGAGGGCAAAAAGGGATGAAAATTAAGAGTTCTGTTTTAAACAGGGTGTGTGCAATTTATCTACTAGACAGCTAAAGGGAGATGTCAAGGAAGCCATGCTATATATAAGCCTAGAGCTCAGGGGAAATGTCAGGGATGGAGAAGCCACTTGGGAGGCAACCACTCAGGGATGGTATTTAAAGCCATGGGACAAAATGAGAACTCTTGCTGAGTGGGTATAGATGGAGAGGAGATCCAAGGACTGAGTCTGAACATTTAGAGGTCAGAAAGAAGAGAATCCAACAAAGAAGATTGAAAAGAAGCAGGCAGTGAAACAGAAGAAACCCCAAGTGAGTTGGGTACTCTGGAAACCCAACAAAGAAAGAGTAAAGAAGAGGTGATTAGCCATGTCAATTGTGCTGAGAGGTTGAGTAAGATGAGGACAGAGAGGTAATTGTTTGATTTGGCAACACAGAGTCATTGCCAATTTAACAAGAATGATTCAGTGGAGTGGTCCAGATAAAAAGCCTGAGTGGAATGTTTCCAAGACATACTGGGCATAAAGAGGGGGACAAGAGGAGTACGAAGAATTTTTTAATTTTGCTATGAAGGGGAGGGCAAGAAATGGGGTTTATCTGAAGGGAGAAATAGGGCTTTGGGAAAGCACTTTAAGGAGGGAAATAACTTTGGTATGACTGTAAACTGATTTGCTCCTAGAGAGAGTGAAAAAATAATGACACAAGAGAGAAAGAGGAAGATTACAGGAGAAAGTCCCAGAGTGGGGGAGAAGGAATGGCATCCAGCGAATGTAGGCAGGACCTGCAGGGACAGAGGATGCTATGTATCAGGAGCAAAAGAAAAGAAATGGGGACACACGCAGGTGGGTAGTAGATTTGGTGACGGAAACATGAGAAAATGATTTTCTGGTTGCTCTTGTATTCCCAGCGAAATAAGAAGGAAGATTGTTACTGAGAGTGGGGAAAACATACCTTGATGCCAGTAGCGTGATCTACACCTTTGTAGTCATCCCCCTACTTCACTCCTCGCTCAGTGTGTGCACTTTGAAATGCTTGCGGTTGACCACTTCTTACTTTCCTTCTGTTTTCCAATAGCCACATCCCCCCGGTTCTGTGTCAGGGTCTGCCTGATTCCTTTTTTGTTGCTCATTTTTTTAAATGAGCTCACCCTCTTGGCAACGTGGCATGACCCACAACCGTGCCATTTTTTCACACCTGAGTCAGTTTCCCTTCGGCTGATGGCCAATTCATTGATTTGGCCCCTTCTTCCATTGGCTGGTGTGGGTTTTTTCTTTTGCTTTTGTCAGTCGGTATTTGTCACTAACCAAGATGTGCCTCCCTGTCCAAATCCCAAATACTGTGGAAGAATAAAAAGAAGTTGATTCTAAATGGAAATATTTAGATATAAAAATAATTTGTGCAGCTCTTGGAAAACATCTGCACCACTGGAGGCCATGGATATTCACTTCAGTTAGCTTCTCAGAGATTCTAAAGTGCCTGAATCCTGAGATCACCTCACCACTAGAACAGGACCGCCATCATTGCACATTGAGTATTCATCCTGAGAATCCTCTGCACCAAAAAAGGAACATGCTGTCATCGTGGGAGACCTTAGAGTCTTGAAGTCCCACTCCCACTTAGAGACCCAGTGCTCCTTGCATGCCAGGAAGAGCCCAGGCTCGAGATTCAGACCGCCAGGCTTTGAATCCTGGCTCCACCCCTCCTCATCAGTTACGTAGGTCATCCTAGCATTCTGCGCCTCTGTTCCATCAACTCTAAAATGGGGAGAGCCACAGTTCCCAACTTCACAGAGTTGTTGTGTCAATCAAATATATGAATATGCCTATCATTTTTGATACCTCTTCCGGGCAATGTTTAGTCAATAGGCATTGCTGATTTTATGGCAAAGACCTGAGAAATGTTCTAGAGTAAATCTTTTGCTTTGTTTAACTTTCTTCTTGTTAAACTTATTTGGCCATAAAAAGCATTTTTCAACCTAATGAACATATTAAAATGTTTTCCCACCACATTCACCGCTGGCATCTATACTCGTTTGCAAAAGTTATGCTAAAAAGTAGCACAAACTGGGTATCAAAAAACTCCGAAACATATGCTCCTAAAGTTCTGGAAGCTAGAAGTCCAAAATCTAGGTGTCAGCAGGGCTAGCTCTCTCTGAGGGCACTGAAGAAAGAGAGTTCCCCTTGCCTCTTCCGATCCTCTGGTACTTGCCAGCGATCCTTCATGTCCTTTGACCTATGGACACAGAATTCGTCTCTGCCTCATTCTTCACGTAGCCTTCTTCCCTGTGGCTCATCTGGTCTTTAGCTCACTCTCTTTTTATAAGGACATCAAGTCCTTGGATTTCGAGCTCACCCTCATCCAGTATGACCTCATCTTAGCTTGGCTATATCTGCTGCAAAGACTATTTCCAAATAAGGTCCTATTCACAGGCACCTGGTATTAGGACTCGAACATATCTTTCCAAGAAACACAATTCAACCCACCACAGTGTATACAAGACAGACATGTCCAACCATATTTTACTGGCCCAAATCACCTTGTACCCACAAACAGTGATGTAGCTCAGTATTGTTTAATGTCTGCTCAGTGATTGACCCCTTTCGTGAACTATCTGACTAGGTCCGGGATGCAATAAATATAGAAAGAGAGAGTAAGCGTTCGATACTTCCAGAGCAATTTTACCATGCCGTGACAGTCAAGCACGTACTCACTAAACTTAGCTTGTTTGAAAGGAAACAGGCCATGTGAACGCTAACTCATGTGGTGAGTCACACGTGGCATGGGCTGAATACGGGTCATACCATGGACGGGAAGGTTTGCTCTCTACAAATCCTTTGAGATTCACTGATGTGGCTCACAGGCCGTGAATGATCACAAATGGAAAAAAAGTTTTCCACTTTTTCATAGTTATATATGTAGACCCCATTCACCATTCCAATCCTTGGGTCCTAAACAAAAGATTGTTATTATTTCTGCCGACTTACTGTTCTAGTTAATTCAAAAATCTCCCTTTTCCTTTCGAAGAACACAATCTAAAATGAACGTTCTGTAAAACCTTCCAGGGGACAGAGTTTGGTCATTGTTTGCAGATAACTGCAATTCTATTGACATGGGCTGCTTTGTTTCAAGACATAAACCGTATCAATTAGGCGCATTTTAAATGCGTTTGGTGACATAAAAGAAGTTGTTCTTCCAAAAGTGAAATATGGAGTTCATTATGTTTCTTTGTTATTTCTGCCTACTGAACACATTTGCTAGTGATGATACTTAGTGTTTCCAAGCACTTCCAACTTCACCTTCCAAATATTTGAGCATTACAGCAAAGATAATAACTCTGCACACACACACAAAAAAATCACTTTGGAAAACTGCTTTTAACATAGCAAAAAACTTACTGTTTAAGTAATATTGAGTTATTAATCTGAAGGAAAAAAAGAGTAACATCAAATTCTAACACTAGCTTGCTTTTTTAGGGATGGTTGTATATTGGACTCAAGTTTGAATTACAATTTTTGTTTGCTTTGTTTTCTTTTTTTTCCAGCTTTTTAATGAGAAAGTGTTTTCACTTAACATTGGCTACAAATAAATATATAGACCCAACTGTACAAAAACTCATAAAAGATATTACCACGCTGCTCCACACCGCTTGTCCCCTAACTCTCACTCCAGAGGCCATCTCTCTTAGGAGTTTGTTAGGTTTCCTCTCAAAGAGTCCCTGGACACCTATGTGTATGTGAGTACAGATACTATGTATACCCATAAAATCAAAACAATGGCAGTGTACTGTGCGTACCTTTCATTCTCTACCAGCCAAGAGTTTATCTTGGATATAGTTTCATACCATACAGTGGCACTCTTCTACGATGACCCCAGTGATCCCCTCCTACGGTATAATCCCCTCCCATGTTAAATAGGGCTGACGTGTGCAAATAGGATACTGCAGAAAGAATGAAGTATGATTTCCAAAACTAGGTCATGAAAAGCATTGTGGTTTCCTCCTTGTTCTTTCTTGGATCACCCACACGAGAGGAAGCCTACCGCCATATTGGGAGGGCACTCAAGTAGCCCTATAGAAAGGCAAAGAACTGAGGTAACTTTCCAAAACAATGTGAGTGAGTCATTTTGGAAGTGGATCTTCCCATCCAAGCAAGGCTTTCGTTCAACATCTTATCTACAACCTCATGAGAGACTGAGTCAGAACCATCCAGCTAACCTGCTCCAAAATTCCTGACCAATAGATACGGTGAGATAATAAACACTTGTTTCTTTACGCCACTCAGTTTGGGGGTCATTTTAGATAATATATACTGTCAGACGTCATTTTTGTTAGTTATTGAGAAAGCTAATAAAGAGACAACAATCCTAAAGTACAATGACCTAAATAAGCATAAGACTCTTTTCTTCCCATAAAAGAGTTTGGCGATGTGAGGCCCAGGCTGGTAGAGAAATTCTGCTCCTCGTAGTCTTTCAGGGACCCAGGTTCCTCCTATCTCATTGTTCTGTTATCCCCTTGGGTACTGTCCTCGTCTATAAGATCAAAGCCATGTTGCTCTCCTATCTATATTCCAGCTTGCAGAACAGAGAATTCAAACAAAAGCAATTTCCCATAAAGAAACAAAATGAGAGCTCTATCTATCTCATCTGGGGACCACTTAATCCCATGGCCGCCCCTAACTGCAAGGCAATCTGGGAAATTATTGCTCTACCGGACCAGCCCTAGAGCCAGTAAAAAGCACAAAACAGATGTTAGGAGGACCATCATTCTTCTCCAGCTTTGCAGTATTCCTTTGTTCAGATGTATTTACTTGTATTTAGTTAATCACTAGATGATGGCCACCAGACGTAGGGCCACTCAGCTGGCGCAGCAGGTTACCTTGGGAATGAACAATCAGTGGAAGGGTAGTCGACCTCACGCTCCAGCTGTGGGAACTCTACACAGAGGTCTCAGGTAGTGCACAGCGTGAGCGCTTGTGGTCCTGGGTGTGACAGAAGCATGACTTCTACTTGGGCATAAAAATGAGATTCTAAACCAGGAATGTGGAGTGAAAAAGTCCAAGCAACAAGTGCTACAGTTTCTTTAATGAATGTCCTTTTCACCCCAAATTTGTGAAGTATGTAAACTCCAGAATCTATCTACGATCATGGTTTTCAAAGTGTGACCTTTGGAAAACACCATCAGCACCACCTGTGAACATTCTCAGCCTGTGGTCTAGCCACCTGTGTTTTAACAAATGCCCCAGGGGGCTTTGTTGCTTACTAATCTTTGAGAATCACCCATCTAAGACTGAAAGCAGCATAGGCCACTTACTAGCCATGTGACTTTAGGCAAGTAACCTAACCTCTTTGCCGTAATTTCTCCATCTGGCAAATGGTGATGGTAATAGTATTTACATTGTTATGATGAGCACTGAAAGAGCTAAAACATATAAAGTGCTTTTTAAAAATGTCTCGCATCTAGTGAGCACTCAGAAATATACTAAATATTATTGTTGTTATTGTTACTTTTCCTTTACTGACTTGTAATTTTACCAGTTTGTGGTCCAAAATGACGTCTTGACTTTTAATATCTGAATGAAATGACTCAGTCCTAAGACTTCCTATTGAGAGAATATTGTTGTTGTTTTATTTTTTCCCCTCCCTGGGCTGCTCCCTTCTACAATCATTCCGAGATCCCAAGAATATTTTCGAAGATCTGGTGGTCGTTAACCCCGACAGCAGCCAAAGAGATGGACTGAACACTTTATGTACAGAAATGGATGAAAAATAAGCTTTTAAGTCCGGCCAAAATGGCCAAATATTTTGAGCCCTCATTTTTATCAAGCAATATGTAGGGTGCTGCGGGATCAGGGACGATGTCAAGAATTCCCAGTACTGGTCTAGGTCAGCCCTTCAGATACATAGAGACTGGGTGAAGTAAAGGACAGGAGACTGACCCTCTGTAAGAAGCCATTTGTATAAGGCTTTCCTTACCTAAGCTCTCTCTACCCGGACTCCCTCCCAAGGAGCTGACCTCAGGCATAATGAACAAAGACACACTACAATCCTTTCCTTTACCAAAACATTGTTGAAAGTGGAGCATTTTTCCTCATCGTTTAGATGGTGGATTAGAGGTCTGTGAACACTCCCGAGCTACATGATAGGGTTGCTTTTGCCTATGTAATGGCCTAGGATGGAGAAATGGGTTCTCTTGAGACCCCAGTCATCATCAGAGCCAATGGTTACAACTTAAAGACTTGGAGATTTTTCTACAGGCTTAAAAATTGGTCACACTGCCAGTTTTCAGGGTCTCTCTCTTTTTTTATTGCAATATAATATTGTGTTAGTTTTAGGTGTACAACAGAATGAGTTGATACATTCTGATATATTGATATATATGAATATATATGATATGTATATATATGAAATGATCACCACAAGTAAGTGTAATTAACATCCACCACCACACAGTTTTATTTTATTTTTTTTTATTTCTTGGGATAAAAACTTTCAAGATCTACTCTCTCAGTAACTTTCAAATGTACAATACAGTATTATTAACTAGAGTCACCATGTTGTGCATTACAATCCCCAGACTTATTTATCTTATAACTAGAAGTTGGTATCTTTTGAACATAAGATCTCTTTCTTTCTTAGTGCTACGAAGCCATCTGAGCAGGAAGAGATAACATTTATCTTGAACTCGTGGTACCTACTTAATAAGAGAAAATGGAGCAGAACCCCACACGAGTGCAGCTAAGGATTCCGAGAGGAGTCGGGCTGTCTCCTGAAGGAATTCGTATTCTGAAATAACCTGTATGGCAAGGGCTCCCTCTGATCTCAGCACCGGCTTCATCAAAGGATCTCCTCCTATTATAAAATTGTGGAGATATGTTGCTTATCTCTCCACTATCTATCCCCACTCCACCCCACAAAAATCCAGGTCCCTGATTTTTCTTTGGGGGATCATCCCTCAGCCCTTTTCAGCCATGTGTTTCAGTTGAGGTCTACCTCCCACTTTTATTCCAGAGTGTCTGCTTGGCCTAAGTCAACCCCCATCCTCAAGGGATTGGCTCAAGGATGAACACCTGAACAGATCAGAGTCAATAAGATTCATGGAACATTTGGGAGAAAGAGATGGTGTTTCCAGGAATGAGGCACTCTTGCCTTCTCACCCCTATAAAGTGAGGTATGGGGAAATAGTCTTGCACTCTTGTAGAAATACTGCCGCCTTTACAGTGAAGAATTGCTAAAGGCAAATGCAGAGTCTAAGATGAAGGGAATTCTGCGGGTGGCAGAAGAGAGGAGAGCCAGCTGTTTGGGTGTTAGTAATATTATATGTGCCTGTGAATGAAGCTTCCCAAATGAAATATACTACAGTTTCAAGATCAGTGGTTTTTTCCAGCGTGTGGTCCCTAGACCAGCAGAGCCAGGATTAGCTTGAAACTTAGAAATACAAACTGCTGGGCCGCCCGGCTCAGTCGTTTGAGTGTCCTACTCTTGATTTCTGCTCAGGTCATGATCTCACGGTCATGGGGCCCTGGGAAAGGCTCCCCCGGGCTCAGCGGGGAGTCTGTTTGAGTTTCTCTCCCTCTCCCTCTGCCTCTCTTTCATGCACTCTCTCTCTCTCAAATAAATAAATCTTTAGGGAAAAAAAGAAAAAGGAAGGAAGGAAGGAAGGAAGGAAGGAAGGAAGGAAGGAAGGAAGGAAGGAATCCAAATTGCTGTGTCCCCAGTGCAAACTTCCTGAATCAGAACTCTGTGCATGGAACCCGACAATCTACTTTTTCGTAAGTTCTCTGGGTGGTTCCATGCACAGTAAAGTTTGAGAAGCAAACTCTCCATTAGCAGAAAGCTGATGGAAAATCATCCAGTTTACCTCAAGTACAATTATGCTAGAGTTTTCAGTACCACAAATGAATCTATACCCTTCTTAGGAAAGCCTCTATAGATCTGGCTTTTACATTCCTTACCCCAACTTTAATCTGTTTGTTCTAATAGTGGAAAATCAGATGAGCTGCCTTAATTAGAATCCTTCCTTACTTTTTTGAAACATATTGAAGTTATATGGTATTTGTCCTCTAGGTTATCTTTACGAAGGACAAAGTGACTCACCAAGGATGTTTTATATACAAACTCCTCATCGTAAGGATGAGAAAACAATGTGCTGTCCCTTATACGTCCCAGCTAACTACAATTCTTCTGATCTGGTTCTTTCCACCCTCTTTAGTACCTGTGTGGCTGAGTAACTAGACCAGTAGGTGATGGAGTTGGCCCAACCTGAGTTTGAATTCTGACTCTGCCACATGGGAGCATTCAAGCTTTTGTGTCTCAGTTTCCCCATCTGTGAAATGGTAAAAAGAGTTCTACTTTTTTTAGATGGCTGATATGAGGATACAATGAGAATTAGAAGGGGAAGGGCCAAAGGCTTGGTAAATGTTCAATAAATGGTGTCCACTAAGAATAATGTCATCAAATCCATCATTGCCATGGCTCTGTAAAATGCCGTGTCTACACACCCCGCAGATTGCCCTCAGCCAAGGAGTGTTCTCTCCGAGAAGCAGCATCTCTCTTGTGCACTGAATAACCCAACCCACTGATTTCCCAGAACCCTCTGAGTTCTCTCGGCCAATCACCCTAACTAACCCGGCTTCAGTTGGCATTATAATGTAGTCTCCCCCTTCAGCTTCATATCAGAAGCAGTGTTCCTAAACCACGTCCCCTTGAAGACCTTCTTCCTTCTTAAGGAAGTAAGGCAGCTGCTGATTAGAAGTTGTTTCAACTGCCATCAAAACAATGAAAAGGTTTAGTCATTCTTACTGAAGAACTAGTTGGCTTGAATTAGCACGTCTCACTTATTGTCACGGATGCCAAATTCATGGCCGTTCCACACTGAGGGAGCCAGCTTATTAATGATGTTGACTTCCTACCTTCTCTGGGCCAGCCGGATGGTGTCCTGCCCTGGAAAGGGAGGGACCACGCCAAGCCCAGTAATTTTTTTATAATCTCATTTATCTTGCCTAGCTCTAGATAATTTAACTGGCCTTTCAGGATGGCCATGACTTTAATGACCTACGAGGGGCATTTTGGTGACAGATTTTAGAGGGAGTAGAATCTTACAACCAAACAAATAAAATGGAGCTCTGTTTAATAATTGTCTGGGTTCAAATCCCAGCTTTACCACTTAATGACTATGTGACTTTCAGCAAGATTTTTAACCATTTGGTACCTCAATTTATCTGTCTTTGAAATGGGCATAATGGAAATTGCACATAGGATAATGATTAAGTAACTTATGGTTTAGAAAATCCTTCCATGAATAAAAATAAATATAATAAATAATATTTGCCTTTTACTAAGAACTTACTATGTGCCAGACTTTATGCTAAGTACTTTACATTTAACATCTAAATTTATCCCAACCATAAATCAATGAAGTATAGTAGTGTGATGGTAATAATAAATCATAAATAATAATAATAGTAATGGCAGCAATAATAATAATAATGTATGCATTAGGCACTATATTACCATGTCTAAAAAGGTTTGGTGAGGTTCTATCATAGTCTCTATTCTATAGATGGGTAAACTGAGACACAAAAAGTTAAGTATCTTACCCAAAGCCATACAATTAGTAAGTAGCAGAGTTGGAATTGAAATTACATCTTCCCTGACTCCAGATCCCAAGCTCCCAACTGCTCACCAATTCAAAACCACAAAAATATTGCATCATAAAATGAAGATGTCAATGTTCAAATTTTCTAGAAGCATGGGATGGATGGATCAAAAATGTCAATACCACTTTTTTCTTCAGGCAGAATTATACCAAATGGGAGATGGATGAATGGAATGGAGAGTTGTAAAAGCTCCCAGTTGGCTGTGTGGCCAGCCCTGTGTGCTCCATGAAAATGAAGGATTGTTTCCAAAGTGACTAATGACTCTGTTAGCAACTGGTTTTAAAAAGCGTAAAGTCAGCACCTTCTAGAAGATAGTTGTGTAATAAAAAAAAAATGTGCAGACTTTTATAGCATCCAATTATGCAACAAGTGAGTTACATTTAAAGATATTGAAAAAATGTGAACCGAGGAGTGGGAGCAATTGTAACTGGTCTGCATATTAAGCTCTTTCCAAGCCCTTGGGGGAAGTTAAGGAGCCATAAAGGATGAGTGTGCAACCTGACTTAAACATGGTAAGGCTGTACGTAAGCATGGGGTCCAGGGACCAAAGGCAGAAAGGGAAAGTGAGAATGGTAGCCATCGCTCTTCCACCACCCACTATGCTCCTGTGTAAAGTCCTTTCACCATTTTTTGTGGTCCTTCCTATAGTGTTTTAGTTGGAACACTTATTAGCCCCATTTTGAAAAAGGAAGAAACCGAAACCGAGACATAGTAAGTGACTTGTCCAAGGTCCTACTGCCTGGTAAGGGACCAAACTGGGGTTCATACTGACGTCTGTGTACCTGACAGCTGCTGTGCTTTCTACCATGTCATGCTGCCTTTCTAGAAAGAGACCCCAAGAGAAACTCTAGGATTTGAAAGCTTAGTTATGGGAGGAAATGACTTGATTTTCTTTGCACAGTGTCACATTTATTTAGAGATTTTTTTTTTTAGAGGTGGGGACAGATTGAAGCCTTGCCAATATAAAAATACCTTTGATACCCCAGCCTAATGACAAAGACTAAGGTAAATTCCTTGTAGGTCCTAAGTTCAAGAGCAACGTTTGTGTAGTTATCTTTATATCTTAGCATTCTATGCCAAGCCAGTGTAGAGTGCATGTTGCATAAATGTTTACTCAGTTGGCTTGAATTTTGTTCTTCTAGTTCCCAAACCCTTCAAGTGGAGCCAAAAACGTTTTAAGTTCCTTGGACCCTGGGAGGATATCGCATTTCTCCAGTCTCATTTTTGTCCTCTGAAGCACAACGGTAAGCACGTAGGTACTCAAATTGATGCAGTTAATACAAACCCCCCAGGGAATTCTGTTATGGTGAGTTTTGAGTTCAGAATCGGCATTTTGGGAGGCCCGGAAGGACTGAGTTGAACATTGACACCCACCAGGATCAAAATAGTAGTTGTGTTCTTGGAAATTTTGATTAAGCAAGACTGAGAGAATAAAGACTACTAGGGATTCAAAGTTTAAAAAGAAGACTATTTACTGCAAATCTCTATACAGAGAAGAAGAAATGATGGAAGACCAAAAGAGTCGTTCAACTCTCCCATCTTCTTGAAATTATAATCATTGTTGTATTCAACCTGACATGGAATTAGCTTCATAGCTTGAACAAGTGGCCAGAAACTTCTTTAAAAGAATTGTTTTTTGGGGGGTACCTGGTTAAGCGACTCTTGATCTCAGCTCAGGTCTTGATCTCAGGGTCATGAGTTCAAGCCTCACATTGTCTTCCATAAAAGAAGAGGAGAAGAAGAAGAAGAATTGTCTTTTTGTGTGTGTAGTTAGGGATGTTGTTGTTTTGATTTGTCTAGAACTGCTTTTTATTTTTTCTGTAGTCTCAGGATTCTGGTAATGTATGGGAGTTTGGGGCAGAGATGTCTCAGAAAGCAGGGGTAGTCTACAGATTCTTATAACAGAGGAAGGAGGCCATGATAGGCAAAATAATGGTTTCCCCAAAGATATCCATGTCTTAATCCCCAAAACCTGTGAATATGCTACCTTTATATAGCAAAGGGGACTTTGCAGATGTGGTTAAGTGAAGGGTCTTGAGATGGGAACATTTTCTGGATTAGCTGCTGAGCTCAATGTGATTACAAGGATCCTTCCAAGATGGAGGCAGGGTGTTATATGGAGTCAGAGAAGGAGATGTGGTGATGGAGCAGAGGTCAGAGGGATGAGATGGATCACCCTGAAGATTGAAGAGAGCCACAAACCAAAGAATGAGGGCATCCTCTAGAAGATGAGACAGGCAAGGAATTAATTCTCCCCTAGAGCCTCCAGAAGGGACTTAGTGAGACTGCTGGCCTCCCAAAGTGTAACATAATATATTTGTATTGCTCAAGCCATCTCGCTTGTGGTCATTTGTTACATTAGCCATTGGACACTAATACGAGGACTAAGTTCCTTATCAGCAGCATCTGCTAAAAAGAAAGTTGTTTCCTCTTTGAGATTAAGAAAATATTCTATCCAACGAGAAATCCGAGTATCATCTTTGGCTACGTATGATTTACCTTGATGTTTCTCAGCCTTCAACACTATTAACGTTTTGGCTGGAGAGTTCCTTGTTGTGGGGGATGTCCTGAGTATTGTAGGGTGCCTAGCAGCATTCCTGCCTATGAGCTGCCAGTAGTACCTCTCCTCCTCAATTGTGACAATCAAAAATATCTCCATACATTACGGAATGTCTGCTGGGGGGCGGGGGGGTGGCAAAATGGCCCCCAGGCTGAGAACCACTGTTGTAGGTTAATCGTATGCTCTTTGACTATAAAATTTCTGATGACAGTGAGCAAACCATCTTTCTCCCATGATCCTAGCTCATAAATTAGCCAAACCCTGAGACACACAAAACATGCTTTAGTCAGAGTCCTTTTGCTGCTCAATTACAAGGCAAAAAATCCTTGCCTCTGGACTAGATGGAATAATCTCATGGCTTGTACCAAGAGATCAGACAGGATTTATTTGTGGATAAAATTCAGCTGATAACCCAAGGCAAGTTATTAATCTACTCAGCCCAGCCAGCTAACACCTTAAGGCTGTTACTCTCAGTAGATGCCAAACACAGTGTTTTATCAAAATGAGCGGGGTGGCACTGTGCCCCTCCTTTTGATTTGGGGAAGTTAATTGGGAATCCAACTCATAACTATTACGGGTTCAAAAATCCCAAGATGTATTGGGATGAAATATGGCAAAGCCTGAGTGAAAGAGTAAAAGTGATTCCTCTGGCTCTAAGATATGGGCATTATTGAACACAGAAGCAAAAGTGACCTCTACAAAGCCAGTTCTCCCGTCTCTGAGTTCACATACCTGCCAAAGGATGTCTGCTATCAGACGAGTGAGAGAGAGAGAGAAAGAGACTCCAGCTCATTTTCCGAAAGAAATACCTGTTGTGGCATAGATAGGTTTAGGAGAGAGATACAGCAGGCAGGCAGAACTGGGGAAAGGATTAACAGAATAAATGACTATGAGTTAAGTTCAGCTAGGATGGAAGTTAGGACGATGTTATAGACTGAATATTTGTGTCCCAAAATTCCTATGTTGAAGCCCTGACCCCCAGTGTGATGGTTTTTAGAGATGAGGCCTTTGGGAGATAATTAAGTACAGATGGGGTCATGAGAGCAAGGCCCCATGATGGGATTAATGTCCTTATAAGAACAGAGCAGAGGGCTCTCTCTCTCTCTCTCTCTCTTTCTCTATCTCCAAATGCAAGAACACAGCAATGAGGTGACTGTCTGCAAGCCAAGAAGAAAGCCCTCACCAAGAACCCAGTCACACTGATCTTGAACGTCCTAGACTCCAGAACTATGAGCAGTAAATGTCTATTGTGTTAGCCACCCAGTCTATGGTATTTAATCACAGTAGTGTGAGCACTAAGATAGACAAGCAACCCAACCGGAGAAATTTTATCAAGAGCTACAAAAAACAACACATTTGAGGCTCTGGGAGCGACCCCCTTCATCACCACCAAACATGAGAACTCTGGCTTATCAATTAATTTTTTGAATTATGTAAACATAAAAAGAATGTGCTCGATTGAAGACAGGAGCTAGATTCTCACTAGCTGTATGGTTGTGGACAGGCTTCTTTGTTCCTTTATTTTCTTGGTTTCCATACTAAAGCGGGGCTCTACCCGCCTTGAAAGAGCATCCTAGGAAGAGAATGAAATCCCATATGTGAAAGTGCTCGGTATGTGACAGGTACCCAGTAAAGGTAAGTGGGCTCCCCTCCCATCTAGGCTCATCCTGGTCAATTTAAAACAGCTCAAACCTAACTCAGCCAAGTTTAGGTAGCTCGTGAAAGTGAATGAAGGTACGTGAACATTCATGTCGGGTCTGGATAATTACCAATCTCTGTATATTCAGGGGTGAAGGGCAGTCCTTGTAGGGCTTCCCTTACGGTAGATATCTGCAATCGCTGGTTTTGTAAACCTGTCTTCCATCCCCCATTCTTCTGGTAATTGTACCTTGGTTCTCTTTGGGAAGTCCCTTTTTCTCACTCTTTATCTATGGGTTTTAGTGGGAGCTGATAACACCCTGTACTGTACACACACACACACACACACACACCCTGACTCCAGAAAAGAACACTTCCTTGGTCTGGTCAGGGAGTTTCATTACCTACACAAGACCAGAGTGAATCAATCTCCGGATATTGTTAGAACAATGAGAGGGGGAGGGGGAACTATTAAGGGGGAAGATCTCTTTCTGCCTGAATTTTTGGGTTTCTCCTGGCTTTAAGTGTAGTATAAGCATGGAGCTGTCAGGGGCCACCATGCTGAGAAGGCCTGTATGAAACTAAAAAGCTAATACAGAAGAAAGCAGAACTGAAAGATGGAGAGAGACGGACCACAATAGGTGCCCTGGATACAGCTGTTCCTGAAGCTCTTGGTTCTCTTGACTTCCCAGGGATTTGGACCAATTAATGTTTATGCCAGAACAAATTCAGTGTCCCTACAGTGAAACTCCTGATGAATGTGCTTTCCCACAAGTATTTCAGGATTTCACCTTGGGGCAAAATTACCCCTGTTCATGAGTCAGCTTTCTCAGCCAAATAGAGAGTCTAGCTGCAGTTGGGATGTTGTTGGAACCAGCCCAGGACTGATTGGTTGGGAATGCATAGTGATAGCCAACCTGCCAGCACCACTTCCATATGCTTAGCAGGCTGACCCCAGCCACAGTCGGAACATTTGTTGCTGGTTGTAAGGATGTTTCACTGGCTGTCTACACAGACCCAGACCTCCAAAGACTATGAAAGCTAAGCCATTCCTCTCTAACAGACAAGGTGAATTCTCCTTGTGATGCTCACTGAGTAAGGGATGCAGGGCTAAAGTAATTTGGTCCAGCAACAGATGTTCCAACTGTTACTTGTTACCCGAAGTCCCCCAAACATGAACCATTAGCAGCTACTTTTCTCGCTTCTACCCCAACCGTGTTCTCGTCCAGAAAGCCCAACTGGCACTTCTCCTAAAATAGCATCTAAGAGGTTTTTCTGATCAGGGAAGTGAAAGAGACAGATAACAATAGGTAAGTAAAGAAAGCAAGGAGACCTGAAACACACAAACTGTAAGGTTCGAGGATGTGCTGTCATGATGTGGGATAAATATGGCAACACAGTATCTCGAAAGGAGACTCATTAATGAGAGGTTTCATTTCATTTGCAAATTTTTCCTGATGTGAAATATATAACTTTTTCTTGCTATTGAACTGCCAAATAAACTTTGAAAAACATATCCAAAGGAATAACGAATCACTTGGATACTGACTGACCCACCCGTGACATTAAGAAGAGGGTGGGTATTTTGGAGCTGCAAGATTTGGAACTGCAAGATTTGGGTACATGAGTGACATACCCAGCCAGCCTTTTTGAATCTGCAATCCATGTCCACCTTTTCGTGAGCAGATATCCTTCTCCGAAAATCTTCCTGTGCTGTTTTGGCAATGTTCCTTTTTCTTCAGTACAACTTTTGTTAATGTCTGTACATTTCAAGTCAAAAATGTGTACGGAGCTGGTGACTATCATTTGAAAAGGTGAAGACTGCAAGAAGGAAAGAATTTAAAGCTGGATAAGACTAAGATACCTCAGTAATTCTCTGCTTCCATAACTCCAGAAACATTATGACTCTGTCACTTTTATACCAGCAGAAATGCAAAGAGTTTGAAATGCTACTTTTGAAATGAAATTGTATTGTGGTTTTGATAATTAAATACACTCTTTTCTCTTAACACTTGTCTTGAAATCAATAACCTGATGGAATCGCCCTGGGTCTGGAAACCAGATGGCAGGTTCTAAGGGCATTGGATCTCTTTCTAGATCTTTCTGCTTTATCTAGGGCTTCCTCCAAAGGCTTCAAAGCTAACTCTGTGCCTTCCTCCAAGCTAAATGGAAATTGAGGCCTCCATCAGCCCATGCCTCTTGAAATGTACATGTTCCAAGTTCAAGAAAAAAAGACCTGCACAGACAGATGAGATTACTTCTGTGTCTCATTTCCAAATCCCAAGAGGCTATGAAGGCCACAACTGGGCCAGGTGTCCACCTCTGGTCCAGTGACCTCATCCAGAGAGGCGACACCGTGAAATGCAAACATTGTCATGAATAACCACAGGGTTATTTTGGAAGTAAGTGAGAATCACAGATGGTAGCTTTTAAAAAACTGTGTCTGTCATTCCAAATTCAAACCCAAGCCCCACCCCTCCACCCCTCTTCCTTGCTCTGCTAGGCTTCCTTGCCATCGTTAGCTAATTACAGCTATGGAGCCTGCCTTCCAAATCCTAGCCTGGAGAAAGCTTCTTTCCCTTTAAGAGGAGCTCAGCCAACAGTTGCTTTCTCCAGTGCAAATTTCCTACAATCAGGCCCTGCAACTTAAAAGGAATCTTTAAACCCCATTAAATAACACAGTTCCGTAGCAGGAATGTCTCCTGGGAAGGGATGTCTTCTATTCAAATGCCATGTTATGACAAGCATGACAGACTTGATGGGGATCTATTCTGACTCATGACATTGCTTAAATTAGGTTAGGTAGACTATGTGTAGGCATTCTAAGAAAAGCTCCTCAGGGCCCCAGCCCTATTATTTTTGTTAATAGCTCTGAATTATGACTGTCTTTTCCTAGGGACGATAAACCCTGTTTCCACACTAGGTACGTCGTGGGATGTGTGTAATACATGAAGACTTAGCAGCAAAGCCACTTGGCCTGCACACATTAAATACTAATTTATTGTTGTATTTCTTCTCCTCTCTCTCCTCTTCCACGAGACCAGAGTTGGCTTACCTTTCCACTTGAACTTGAATTCCTCACAAATGCTACAAACCCTTCTCCAGTTTCTCATTTAAACTTCATCCCACAGAAGAGTCCCATGATGCCTTCTAATCCCTACTGTATCCCTCAAACTTGATTCACAGTCCACATTTGGGGGGCCGGGGAGTCGTGGCAGAGGCTCACCTTGCATATGATTATTATTGATAATTATCAAAGATGTGCAAAATTGGCTCTTCGATCTGATTTATGGCAGCTTATCATTTTTTAAGCTGTAAAGTTAATCTACCTTTTTATTTTATATTCGAGGAAATTTGAGGCAGGACTGAACTGGTTGCAAGTCGTTAGAACTTGCTTTCTCTCTGTTTCTTGGTTCTGCTTTCCTCTCAGGCAGCCTTGCAAGGACACCTGGCAGCTAGCTGCAGTATCCCAGGCTCCCAGCTTCAAGCAGCAGAAGGCAAGATCTAATTTTCCTAGGAATCCAACAAAAATCCTAGACTCTGTATTGGCTGATCAAGAGAACAAATGCTCTGATTAGCTAAGCCTAGTTCATGGGTCGGCCCTGGGAACGAGAGGGTGAGATTATCGCTACTTGAACTACAGAGAGTGATGTAACAGTTGAGATGGCTCTCCCAAGGAAAATCAAGATGCTGCCATAAGAAGAAAGGGGAGCGTACGCTAGGCCGCATAAACACAGTTTTTTTGCAATGTATGTTTGTCATCTCGGGCTGCCATACAGAATACCACCGACTGGGTGGCTTAAACAACAGACACTTATTTTTATTGTCTCCCAGTTCTGCAGGCTGGAAGTCCGAGATCAAAGTGCAGGTATGGTTGGTTTCTGATGAGGCCTCTCCTCCTGGTTTGCAGAGGGCCACTTTCTCCCTACGTCTTCATGTGGCCTTTCGTCTGGGCTCACCCTTTTGGTGTCTCCTCCTCTTCTTATAAAGGCACCGGTCCTACAGGGTTAGAACGCCACCCTTACAACCTCATTTAACCTGAATTACCTCCTTACAGTCCTATCTGCAGATATCACCACATTAAGGGTTAGGGCATTCACATATGATATTTGAGGGGAACACAATTCCGTCCATAACGTGATCCGAATAGAATGAATAGGTGAGATCATCAAGATCATACAATTAAAAGCAGGGCTGAGACTGGAAGGCATACATTACTCCTAAAGCAATGTTCCCTTTGCCTGTTTGCCTTTTGGTCTCTCTCTGTAAATCTCTGCCGGGCTTCTGATTTGGAGCCAGGGATCGGAAATTGTGCAAGCGAACGGACCAGGGTATAAAACTAGCTTAGTCCAAGATTAACCTCACCACCATTATCTTTTTGGCTCGGATAATTATTGATTGTTGGGGAGCCTTCCTGTACATTGCAGGCTGTCTAGCAGAATCCCTAGCCTCTACTCACTAGATGCAAGTAGTACTCCTTACCCCCGCCTCCCCCGTCCCAGGATGGACACAGAAAAATGTCTCTAGACCTTGTCCAATGGGGAGCACAGTCATCCCTGGCTCAGAATCAATGGCCTAGTCAAATCATTGAGTGAACCCTCCCCAAAGAGCCATGCAGAATTCTGTAGCTCTAGCTCCTGAACCTTCTTTGACTCATCACTATCAGAAATCATTGTGTATAAGAATCAGTTCCATTCTTGGGACCTGCCCCCAGAGACTATAATTAAGTACTCATGTATGGAGCCAAAAACCTTGCATTTTTTTTAAAGATTTTATTTATTTATTTAAAGACAGAGAGAGAGAGACAGCCAGCGAGAGAGGGAACACAAGCAGGGGAGTGGGAGAGGAAGAAGCAGGCTCCCAGCGGAGCAGGGAGCCCGATGTGGGGCTCGATATAAGGACTCTGGGATCACGCCCTGAGCCGAAGGCAGATGCTTAATGACTGAGCCACCCAGGTGCCCCCCAAAACTTGCATTTTTTTATAAGTACTTTGATACCAGTTCCTTGGAGGACTAGTGGTCATCTTGGACTAGATGACCACTAGTCCCTTCATTTGAGGTCTATTTACTGAGCCTGTGCTGTACCAAGAATGGTTCTAAAAGGTGGAATACAGATACCACTTCCCTCAAGGAGCTTTCATTTCAGGGAGGGGACAGGCAACAAATGCAAAGCGTAAGTAAATGATAGTATCATAAAATGTGGTAAGTGATGTGGGGAAAATCCAACCTAATTGTAGGGTTAGCAGAGGGAAAGTCTCAGGAGTGGAGATAAAATGTATATTAGTAAACAGAGTAGACAGGGTGACCTAAACGAGAAAGTAATATTTGAGCAGGCGCCTGGAGAATTTAAGGAAGTATGCCAGCATGCAACTGAGAGAAGAGCATATCAGCGGGAGAACAGCCAGCACAAAGGCCCTGAGGTGGGTATGTGCCTGACTTATTCAGGTAGTACTCAGGAGATGACATGGCTGAGGCAGAGTGGAAGGGATGAGGGTTGAGAGTAAATGGAGAGAGAGAGGGATATCACAATAGGACCTTGCATAAAATTATAAGGACTTCATATAATGGGAAGCCATGAACATGTTTTGAGAAGTGTGATATGATTTGACTTTCATTGATTTTTTTTAAAGGTTTTATTTATTTATTTGACACAGAGAGGGGTGGGGGAGAGCAAGCACAAGCAAGGGGAGGGGCAGGGCGGAGAGAGAGAAGCAGGCTCCCCGCTGAGCAAGGAGCCTGATGTGGAGCTCCATCCCAGGACCCCAGGATCACAACCCGAGCTGAAGGCAGCTGTTTAACTGACTGAGCCACACAGGTGCCCCCATTGATGGGTTTAAGGTACTGCAGGGGAGGCAAAGATTGGTAAAAGGAGGCTAGTTAGGAGGTTCTTAGAAGCAGTTGCAAGGAATTCATTGGTGACATTAGAAAGTGGCTTCAGCGCAGTGGTCCGGATACAAGCCTGGGGAAAAAAATGGTTAAATACGTTCAGGGTCAAAGTGAAGACCATGCGCCTCAGCAATTCCCAGAGGAGGTTCCCTAAAGGGAAAATGAGGCTCCGGTAGGAAGAAGGAGTGGAGACTGTTGTAAGGTTGGAGAGGCGTGAGTCGTTTCACGCAGCTGGAAACAATCTAGCAGAGAGAAGAATTGATGACGTGGGAGGGTGAGGGGCGGGTTGCGGGAGTGGGGTTTTTGAGCAGGAGCGAGAAGGGAGGTGAGCAGAAGGGAGGTACCGCCTTTGGAGAGGAGCACGGGGAGTTTACCCGCAGGAACAAGAAGGGAGACAGAGCATGTGGAAAGGTGAGTTGATGTGGGCGTGGGAGTTTGTGGAAGCTCTCTTGTTATTGCTTTCATGTTCTCAGAGAAGGAAACAGCAAGGTGGTCAGCTAAGAACGTTGAGCAGAAGGAGCTAGCATTTTGAGAAGGGACTTGCTGGGAGGTAACTGGGGGAGGGAACCGATGTACTAGCCAGGAAGCATGGCAAGCCGCGAGATGGTGGGTCAGCGTGTAAGAAGATAATCAAGTCACTCTCTTCGGCGTTGTGTTGAGGGCGGAGGAGATAGGACAACATCTCCAGCCCCGGGTGTTGTTTTGAGGAATGTGTTCAGGATAAACCAAGGAATTCATTGCGTCTTGGCAGCCTAAGAAAATGCTGGCGTGGCAAAGCCCGGCGGGCAGCCGGAATGGGAGGTGGGAGACACCTGAGAATTATGTCTCGCTGAGCTTTTTGGTGTAAATTTGATACCGTCCTTGGGCTAGTTCTTACTCCTCTGGTAAATCTGGTTTCCTTCTCGCCTTCACAGTACCAAGTTTTTTTGGGGGGGAGTGAAGGGGGTAAGGGGTGGTGGAAACTGTGAGAAGGTGTTTAAAAGCCCCTGAACCTTTTTGGAGAACAGCTGCTGTGAATCACCCAGTGGCGTTCCAGCGTAATTCCAGCAGGGTTGGAGAAAGGTGTCTTTTAAAGTGAGGGTGCTTGTAATCGAGTGGTCAATACACGCTGAATAATAGATAGGGGACTATCCTTTCAGCAAGTAAAATTAGATAGAAATGCATTTTTCCCAAGTTAAAATTTTCAGAAGAGAACTGAGCCAGCGCTCCTAACCGGCCTTGCGTAAACAAAGGCCCAACAGGATCAATTAAGCTCATTTGTTGACTCATCCTATTAAAATGCCTCCCGGCCTCGAGGAAAAAATGAGCCCAAAATGCATTGTACTCACAGAGAAAATTGACGGATGAAAATAGATCAGCAAACCAAATTGGGTCTGGAAGGCAAGACTAGAGATTGGAAGGCTTAATTTGAAAATCATATAAAACTTAGGCTAAAGGGAGCTGACTGTATCTTTCTATGTGTTCCCCTACGTGCTTCTAAAAAGAAAAAAAAAGGTGCTTTTCATACCTCACACCTTATAATGTCTGTGTTCAAATAAGCATTGTTTCCTTCCTTGTAGTTGTCTTTGAAGCTTCATATTTATTCTAATGATGTTCACATGAGCTGCTGTTATAACCTATGGGCACCCTTTAGCTCCTCCCATATTAGTACATCTCCTTCTGGGGGGATTTGCCTTTCGTGAGAAGCTACCAATTGTTCAGAATCAAAGCTAATAAATAACGTGGCTGATCAGATGGGAGATTGGGATTTTTAGAGAGAAGAGGTCTGATTTCCTAATATTAAATTAAATTTACAGACAATTTGCATGCAAAGTTGAGGTGAGACAGAAGATTGTCACTAGAATATAATTGTAGCCTCCTACATCTAGATTTCCCCTCATTAGAAGCAGTTTTATATCTTTTTTCTGCCTATTATTTAAAATTTATACAAAGATCCAGTTTAATCTGCCAAGAGGTACCACTGATTTATATTTTTGTGTATATATATTTTAATTTTCCTTGTTCATACAGAGTTTGAAATGAGGAATTGTCTTTTGCAAATGGGATTATGATAATTTATCTTGTGACTTACATAAAATGTGTATCATTCTGTGTCATATGTAGAATTAGGTGTCATTTTTAATGGCTTTGCAGCATTGTACTATAGGAAGATCTCATCATTTATGTAGCCAGCCCCCTCCTGGTGGGTGTGTAAGTGGTATCCAATTTTTTTATATTATAAACAACACTACTAGGAACATTGTGGCCATTGACGATTCCGTTAGTTACGAACAGGCCTGAACGGGGTCTTCCTACTCTCAAATCCTCAGGCTTTCTTTTTGAAGGAATGTGTTTTTAAAGGATGTCTAAGTTAGGGGGTTTCCATAGTCCTCATTTTTTGGACCTCAAAGTTCAAATAAAAATGGTTATTTTATGGCCAGCCTTGGTGTGGACATGGGCAAAGCGGGGGCGGGAGGAGGGGATGGCTCTGATCTCAACATTGTCCTATTGGCCAGGAGAGGACAAATTTACTTAACACCTGTTGGCTTGAGTCACAGTTCTAGCCATCTGTCCCTCATGGGGGGGACACATCTGAACATTCAGTTCCATGCGTGGTACCATGCTGCTCTGAGTTTAGGTAATACAGTGATGGAATTGGTCTGAGAAGAACTAGAGGAGACTGCTTATCCAGACCTAATGCATTCTCGGCAGCATTCAGTAAGCAAAATGGCCCCGTTCCAGGAAAGCGGAGCCATCTGGCCACGCTGTGTAGCCGCACGTCATTGAATTGGAGGCAAGGACTCCTAGCTTGACTGGTCTCCCTGGAACCCTTATTTACTGCCTTGAGTGAGCACATTAGATCAACTCTAAGCCTCAATTTGGGAACATGGAGTTAAAGACCTACATCGTAGGATGGTTTGCGGTTTATGGCGTACAGGAAGTTGTCCGCACAGTTGCTCTCCAGCAGTGGTGGGGGCGTGGTGGAGACACGAGTAGTTACGGTTGCTGTCCTAGCTATTCCGAGCGCAGACCTCCAGTGGGAATCGTGCCGGCCGTGATCGTGTGGTTGCAGATCTTCGTAGTGCTGCTGGTGGCTCTTGCATTAGAGAGACGTGTTGTCTTGTGGTCTGTTTGTTGTCACTGTTGTCGTTACAGCAGTAGCTGCTGTCGTGGTGACATCAGAGCAGAATTCAGGCTGAATTTTTCTATTTCTTCCATTTTGTCTCACTAATGCTCCCAATTCATGATTTTGAACCCCAAGTGAAACGCAGAATTCTGTCTGAGATCCGTACCCACGTGTGCCTCTATAAGGCTGTTAATCCTCACTTCTTCCTTTGATGGAAGAGAGCACCAAGTCTCACCTACTTGTACTTCAAATTGTAATTGTCAGGTGCCCGAGGGAAACTAAAAGTTTGGTTAAAGCTATGCAAGTGGCCATATGTGAAAAGAACCAAGTGAAAATGATGTTTAGGATGCTAATCTTTTATATTTCATTTGTCTACTTGCTTTCTTGACAAAGCGAGTTCCTTTTACAAAGTGTGTGTGGCTTTAAATTGTTAAAGGGCAGGGGGAATAGAAAAAAATGTGTCCATATATAGGCCATCAATTATAATTCTCATGAATATAACAAGTGGATCACACCCAAGGTTACATCTTCAAGTCTTGTATATGGATTTATTCATTGACTCCCCACTGACTTAATAGGAACCACACTGATAAATTACAACACATAACATTTTTTTTTAAATTAAGGGCCAGACATCTGCTAGGGATGCTCAAAATCAAATTATTTTTTCTTTCTTATGACCATACTCAGATAACCATTCTGAAGGAGAAAGTAATGATCTCATCTTATAAGAAGGCTCGCAGAACTATCGTACAACCCTTTCATTTGCCACTTCTCCAACTCATCTACAGTGACTCAACATTCCAAACGGTTTTAAGCAATAGCACCAACGTTCAACCCTTATTGTGTTTAATGCTTCTACTGTTACCTTAGTCTAGGACCATAGTTTTAAGCTGGGCATGGTTTGGTCCTCATGAGATCAATGGCTGGCGACATTTGGGGCTGTCACAACTAGATGGAGTGCTACTGGCATCTAGTGGGGAAGGGTCACGGATGTTCCTAAGAGACACTGTGCTCAGGACAGCGCCCACAACAAAGAATTATTTGGCCCCAAATGTCAACACTGAGGTTGAGAAACCCAGGATTAGTATTCCGTACCATCTAACAGTTCACTCCTTTCATCATTCGTCAGGTGTTTATTGAGTAGTTCCTATGTGTCATGCTCTGTTAACTAGCTGCTGAAGAGATCCAAAAAAAGTGACCTACTGTCTTCCCAACGAGACATTCGGAGTTTATACGCTGTTTTTCAAAAGGTAGCTTGGGTGTTGTCTGTGTTACCAATACCTGGACTTACTTCCAAAATGCAGGGTTCTGGGGACGACTCTATAGGTTCTGATCTCTTAGAATGAGATACAAGAAATTGCACTCATTTCTCTTCCCATCTTAAAATTTAAAAACTTTAGCTATTAAGAATGTAACACATGTATTACGTGCCATACATTTTTATACTGATACAATGACATGTAAACGATATGGCATATTTGAAAATTCAAAAATAAACTAAATACACAAGATAAATCTAATTCACTTTCATTCCACCGAGCTTCCTGGGTGTTAAATTATTTAACACCCACAATAACCCTTTTGAGTAAATCTTGCTCGTATTAATACCAATTTCAGATAAGCAGCACTGAGATCCCTTATCTAAGGAACTGACATCCAGAAAAGCTGAGAAATTTGAGCCTAGTCACACGGCTGAGATGAGGCAGAGCCAGGACTCAAACCCCACTGGGACTATAACAGTGACCCTTTGCAGCATTAATCTGTCCCACCAAAGTCCCCTGATTCCTCCCCTTCTCTCCTTAATCCACCTGTCCAGCCGCGTCCCATCCACAGACCCCTCCCCAGCCCTGTGCCTGCTACCCAAGATGAACCACGCTGAGTCAGGATCTTTATCTGAATAACAGATTTCTAATCCATTTGTTGTAAGTGGAGACAAAATAATACTTCTAAATGTTTGTAAGAGGAAAAATTGTACTTAGTATAATTCTTGACTATCTTCTTAAGAGGGTGTAACCCAAGGAGAGGTTCAGAGGCACTTCTGAATGTGAGAAGACACAGATCTAGCTGAGAAAGTGCCCAGAACCGTATAGGATTCTCATACGCACGAAGTTGGAAACTCACTTTTCCTGGACAAGAGAGGAACGTGCAGCCAAGTAAATTGTGGTATAACCAACGAAATGTTAAAATAGGTAGATAAATAAAATGTCTATATATTCTATTTAGCTTTCAAAGCTCAATTCCTTACACTCTATGAAACATTTTTGGCTGCCCCAGAATGTAATGATCTTCTAAAATATTCATAAAATATCACTGTTCTCTAATTATTTCTAAGTATAAGGTGTTCCCTTTGGCTTCAGATAAAATCCTTCTGAGGATCATGGTTTTCTATATCCTAGACTGGCTACATTAGTCTACACTACTCTACTGACTACACTAGTCAACCAGTAATTGTGGCCAGTTGACTATCGAATGGAGTAAGTTTTCTGCCTTTGTCAAGGTAGAGGGTGGAAGAAATGAAGATAAAATTTAAAAATTTATTTTCTAAACACCAAAATAAATGATAGGTTGGAGTCTGTCTCAAACCTGACCCAATCCCCTCAAGGCAATGAGCCCAATTCTAGTATTTAAGAAGTCCTTTTTTAAGATTTTATTTTTAAGTCATCTCTACACCCAAGTGGGGCTTGAACTCACCACCCTGAGATCAAGAGTCACACGCTCCACCGACTGAGCCGGCCAGGCGCCCAAGAAGTCCTTTTATTAGGGTGGATTTTTCTTCTTTTGAGGGTTTGCCAACACAAAAATAGCAGAACCAATCACCAGTTTCTTCAGTGGAAGATTTATTACCATCTGTCAGTCTTGTCTTCACCTGTCATAGTGAAGATCCCAGCTGCACAGAGCTCTTTCTCTGTTACTGTCCTCTGCGATTCAAGAGTGAAGCTTCTTGAGCTGCCCCTGAGAAGCAGGGGACAGGTGCCTCCTAGGGGACACATTCCTGCCCGTGCCTGCCCCAGTAACTCCAGTCTGTTTCAGAGCATAAGTCAAATTTGGAGAATAAGCTTTGGTGTTCAAAATGGCTCCTGAGCCCGCAGAGCTACCTTCCCCCAACCTGCTCCAACGGGTTGGTCTGGGAACTGGCAACACACCCTCTTCATCTCTCCCCTTTATGTGACCTTAACTGCAAGGAGAGCGTTGGAGATTGGCAGCAGCTGAGACTGACTGCAGCCCTTGCAAGCTTTGTCCACATGATAATCAATAAAGATACTAAGGAGGTGCCCTGAGTTTGAAGTCGGGGAACAGAAATCATGGGAAACACATCCGTGTCCTGAAACCCCATTCTGTAATCACTTGGGCTTTATCACATATCGTACTGGTTACACAGGCACTTATTAGATACAAGTCAGGGTGAACACTCACTCCATCCTGGGCCTTCAGGACGGCAGTGCCAAAGCTCATGTTTGGATATGTGTGTGTGTGTGTGTGTTGTTTGAGCAGTCTGCAAAGCCTGTGGCACATAGGGGACAGTGTGGACATCGAAATGATCTTCTGCCATCCTACAGAAAAATATTTGCCAAGAAAATACCTTGTGTTAAGTGAGACTCACGCAGGTCCTCGTGGCCCCTACCTGTCTGGTTAGAGCTTTGACACAGGAGAAAAAGAAAATAAAAAAAAAAAACACATTGAGTTGTTGGGAGTTGCCACGGTGATCTGCACAGATCAATTTCACCTTAATCAATTTCGTTTCTCACACAAACACTTCAAAAGACAGGCAGTGATTCTGTTATCTGATCCATACAGGGGCATAATTCACTCAATGCCGCCCTAGAATGAATTTTGGAAGCTAGAATATAAATACCAGTGATACCAGAAGAGGACATGTACATTGTAAAAAAAAAAAAAAAAAAAAAAAAAATGTGACTAGGTCTGATGACATGTTAACTCGGCTTACCGTGGTGATCATTCAGAATGTATCCAAATATCAAATCACTTTATTGTACACCTGAAATTAATATAATGCTATATGTCAATTATGCCTCAATTTTAAAAAAGAGGTATTATTTCAGAATAATAGAACATCTTACAATGTTTTAGTTTCTTACCTACTGCACAAGCAACCCCAAACTGACTCTCAAACTGTATTAGAACAACTTCTTCCACCACCATCAGCCAACCCCCCACTCCCAGCACAGTACACGTGTATAAGATTTGAGCCCAAAGTATACACATTCATCGCAAATTAAACAATTGTGGGTGTGGTACACATGCAAATAAGAATCCAACCTGTTACCCATTTCCATTTTATGAACTGGCTACAGCTGTAGTTCTCAGAACTGTTGAGATGTTTAGTCACTAATATACTTTTTCTCATCGTAATGAGGTAAACAATGGGAAGTGATACAAAAGGCAAGCTTTTATTACAAATTTATTTCCAACGGTTTGGTCAGGTTTTAGAATATTTTATTAAAAGATTGGCAGAGTCTGGGATTTTGAAAAGGGCAGATAGTTTTCCAAAATACATATTTCTCTTCCTTGGCTATCGTAGCACCCAAATACCAACACTTCCGTCGGGATGTGCCTGGCGAATCCAACAGGCATGACAAACAGAAATTACTCCGTTCGTGTGTTGTTATTGATAGTGACCCATAGAATCAGATACGTGAGTGGTGTTGAGTAATTGTTCAGAAGGCTAACATAAACGTTAACTCCTGGTAAACAGGTTAGGAGAGGGCATGATGCATGACCCATCAGGCAGAGCCACAGAGAGAAATCAAGGTGGACTTTGTCTAGGGTCCCCTAGACATGGTCCCAAAATAGAGGTTTTGCTAGAAATGAGACAATACTTAAAAAAAAAAAAAAAAGTCCTTTAAGACGAATTTGGGGCTCTGTTGACAAATGCTTACTTCAATTTTCCAAGCACTGCCCAGATGTCCCTGTTGCTATATTGGGTAAAACCTTGCTTGAAACTGTCAGACAGACATAAATATCTTGAGGTTCCTTCTAGGCTGGAGAGCGCTCAACCTGACCTAATCCAGCCACAGGAGAAGGGCTTAGGAGTAGCTCCTGGTCTTCCAAAGCAGCGAGGAGAATTGAACTCTTTCTCTCAAGCTTACGAAGTACAATTCCCTCACTTCATCTTTAGCTTCCTGATGTTTCTCACTTTTACCACATTTTCTTATTTGCTGTTTATACTCAGGAGGTCCCAAGCAATCACTGAATAACTGTCACACGAGAGGAGATGAAGCCGTGCAAATTACCATCCAGGGGCTAAAGTATAAAAATGGTACTTCTGAGCAAAATGTGCAAGACTTTTGTACAGACGGAATATTACTTTTTATGCATCGAGATGTCAAGCAAATCAGGATCGAGTGAAAGGAAATGTCTTTGGAATAACAGTATTTGTGATTTATTCTCTCCTGTATCTCAAGCTAATTATCTTTGAGGTAAAAACCTAAAAAGACTTAATCTGTTTTTGAAGTTCAGCCCCATCAAATGAGTCAGAATATATCTGTAGCTCCTTGATGATGGAAGTAGAGTCCAGCAATTATTTAAAAATTAATAGCAACTGCCTTTGTGATATTTTACTTTTTGACAAACTATACCATTTACTGATTCCTGAGGGACTTATAATTGTTCTAAGTCTCTAAGGAAGCAGCTTGTACGCCACCAAACTAGTCACCCCAATTTGAGATCAGGAGAAGAAAAATGGATACTCTGTCTTAACGGAGTCATTTTCAGGTAAAATGTGAAACGTATGCAAAATGTCTTCAATACGTAGATAATTGTTCAGGCATTCAATGGTGGTGGCTAAGAGTTGAGCTCTGGAATAAGTTAGACTTGAAATACAGGAGAAGCTCTATGCTTCTGTTTCTTATTTGAGCAAGTTTCTTATCCCTGTTAGCCTGTCCCCTGATCAGTAAAATGGGAATAAGAAAACCTTTCTCACGGAATCGTTGTAGGTAACAATTAAGTGCCTGGCACAGAAGCAGCCAGCTTTTATTATTATCATTCTCTTACTGCAAGAATAGATGCGTTCTGATAAAGGAATTACTGAACACTTTCAAACTCTCTAAGGCATCATATCTGTTTAGTCCGTATGTGCCTATAAGATGAGGGGTTGTGGCCTTCTTTGCAGGGGAGAACAATTAAAAGCAAGACTGCCCATGGTCTCAACACAATTCTGGAGTCAGATCAGGATTTGACCTACCATTGCCGGACCTTGCACCGCTGGGCTCTGATCCAGTATCACGCTCTGACGTGTGCTCAGTGGCTTGGAGGGCTTGGAAATCAGGCAGGGACACGGATTGGGAAAACCAGGGCCCCAGGAGGCTCCTTACCTCTCACAAGACCTCCCAGTGACCACACGGAAACTGAGGCCAGCCTTCCTATCCCTGCCTGTGGGGCTCCCCGGCTTCCTCAGCCAGGTCTTAAGAACTTGCAATGCCCATAGTGCAGGACTGTTCAAATGCCCCTTCTCATTTATATAAGCCTACTAAAGCATTTAATTGTCCTCCCCATAATTAGGAATACTTTTTACTCGTTAAAGTAGAAGCCACACTTTTCTAAGTGATGCTCTTATGTGAACTCAACATAATGGCTCTCTGTATTTTTTAAAAATACTTGTCAGAAGTTTGCATCTATGGAAACTGAAATTGCTTCCCTCCAAGAGCTGTCTCCTTGAAAAGCACTAGAATTTGAGAGGGATTGTCTCAAAAGCCATTCCTGGATCTTCTACCTAGCCATTTCAGAAACACCTGCTCTTTGGTCTCAAGAGTCTAAGAAAGCAAGCCCCATCCAGACATCCTCTTCATTTATTGCTGTTTTGAATGTATATTTCTCTGGGTCAGTGTACGACACAGGCATACACGAGGCACACTTTTTATGTGGGCTGACCTCGGAAGAAAAGACTTGTCAGCTAACCAGATCTCCCCATCCTGTCTTCTACTTCTTTTCCCCCCCGGACCCTTTCACTGATAATGAACCATGATTGAATGTTTAAGATCATTTCCATCATCCATGATCAGTAAAAATCCCTGCATTCTCAATGCACTTAATCTGCTGGAAAAACAATACTCCACAGTACATAGTCTATTTTAATTACCCGTGGGAGGAGAAACATAAATATCTATCTGGCTAGATTAAATCTGTTGTGTAGTCACAGGTGTTTAGAAAACTTCTAGAAAGTGACATTTTCTTAAGGCAAAAGGTGAACTCTTTATTCCACCCACCTCCTGACTAATGATTACCTTTAACATAAAAAATTAACTTGTCATGAATTTTTCAGTATTGAAAATAAAAAAATATCTGGTCTACAGTAGATCAATACTTAAGCTTCCTATTGTATCTTCTCTGTACCCACTGCTCAGTTTTAATGCCGTATCTTAAACCTTAGGCTGGATTGATTTTTAAAATACTATAAATCTTTCAAGATTTATTTTTAATTTTCCATTGTTTTGTGACCCCATTCACAACTGTCATGTAGAAATCCCATTTTATTTCAGGGCTAATTGCTCTTACACCATAATTAATTCATTTCAAAGCATTATATCTATATGTAAATTTTACATATATATCTAAAGCTAAATATATATATACATATATAAAATTCATGTGCATATACATGTAATTGTTTTAAGGAAGGATATATGTGTAAGATAATTTCTGAGCCATTAAATGCTTAAGAACATATTATTGCTGTCTTCAGAGATGAGAAATTAGCCAGAAGTAGATTTCTTGAATTAAATGTATTTCTCAAATGTTGTGATTTATTTATTTTCTTGGTTTAGTTTCACAGTCTCCACATACCGTTGAAATTTTGTTCCTTTTTAAGTGACATTTTTCCTGGTGACTTGTAAGATGCTTTTTAATTTCATAAAATTCAGAATATGTCACCAGATAAGCCTAGGCATTCTCATCCATTTTTCTTCAGGCCTTTCTTAAGGACAGAAGAATTGACCATTCTGTACTTTTCTTTGCTACTCACTCTGTTCCAACACTTCTGTTGTCTTTAAAGGGTTCCCTGTAGGTATTTCTTCATTTTCTACCCTTTACTCCCTGTACTTTTACCTGGTTATTTTGCCTGAATTCTGGATGTATTTAACAAGGCTGTTGTATACTGCCATAATTGATTTCCTAGATCCTTTATCATCTATTCACTGTCTTCCTTACTGTTCGACACATTTTTATATAAAATAATTGTTATAAATGCTACATATTTCATTAAGGAATAATCCAAAAATACAAGAAAATACTCAATAGAGTGCACATAGAGATAATTGTTATTATTGGTATTTATTTTTCCCAACTCCCAAGTATTTCCCAGCTCCAAATATTTGAGGAATGTTCCTTTTCAGGCTTTGTCTACACATATAATCTTATGTGTGACATTCGCCTTGTTTCCTAAGTGTGCCCATACTGCTTGTTACCTGCTTTTTTAGCTTAACATGGGAAAACTTTCCCTGATAATGCATATAGAATTAACTCATCATGGTTAATAGCTTCATATTAAGCTAAGTATATGAATGTTCCATAATTTGGTTATCCATTATGAACTGATATTTACCAGTTTGACAGGTTTTTACTATTATTCAGTGTTATGGTATATGTAATTTTACGTATCTTTACAGAGTTACATACTTGATCCTTAAGATAAACTTACAGAGATGAAATTTCTAAATGAACTCCACATTTAGGTTCATGCTATCCTTCTCATCGTGATCTCAAAGGGTGTAACAAGTTAAATGCCCACCAGCCTACCAGTGTGTGCGAGATCCCACCTCTTCCTTCTCCATTCCCCAGCATGACTGCCAGCCCAAATCCTTTTCCATCTGATAGGAAAAGCGCTTAATTTGCATTTCTTTCATTATTGGTAAACTTGAATATATTTCTGTAATTGTTTGTATTTCTTTTTTATAACCTTTGGTCTCCTGCCTTGGTCCCTCTTGTTATTAGGAGGTTGTTCCTTATCTTGATGATTTACTGGTTTTGATGTTGAAAAATATTAATACATTATGATAATATACTGCCAAAATTTCTCTAGGTTCTCGTTTCTCTTTTCATTTTATGTTTATTATACCATTTGTGATGTTAGAAATTTTTAATTAACATACACTACCACTAAAAAACCCTTTCCTTAAAATTTCTGGGTTTATTTCTATTCCAGGAAAGGTCTTCCATGGCCAACACTATGGACATATCTTCGTGTATTTTCTCCTAGAGGTTATTTAATCTTTAATCTTTTAACTCAGATGGAATTAATGTTTTTCTTTTCTTTTTGACTTAACACAGACTTCTTAATCATACAGTTCTATGGGTGAAAAATTGACAAGAGACTAAACACAAGACTTCAAGCTAAACTCAAGTTGTTGGCAAGGCTCTATAGGATGATCAATTTCCTTGCTCATTGGGGTTGATGGCAGAGTTCACTTCCTTCTCGTTTTAAGATTAAAGTCCCAGTTTCTTTGCTCAGGATCATTCTTCACCTGTAGAGTCTGACCACATGCCTTGGCTAGGACCTGCTTCTTCTGTCTTCAAAGCCAGCAATGGGAGGTCACTTCTCTCTTACCCTTCAATCTCCTCCCTATTCTTCCATGGTAAAGTTAACTTAGTTTTTTTTTTTCCCCAAATAGACAGCTCTTCTAAATTTGAAACACCACATCTGTCATGTACTGAATTATCAAATATATGTGGCTCTCCTAAATTATTTCTTCTGTTTTATTAAGGCTCTTTTATTTACTTGTTACATAACAGGTTCATTTATGATGTTTTAATAAATTATTTCCAGCAATAGGAATATTGTGCTATTTAAAGTTTAGCATTTTATTTAGTTTCACAGAATGACGTAAGATCATATGATCACGTCCTGCTGCCTCACAGGCATCATGTCTTACTTTTCCTCCCCTTCTGGGCTCATTCCACTCCAGTCAGGCTGCCCCCTGCTCTCTCCGGTGTTCCTTAGTCACATTCATGCCTTAAAGCCTTGGCACTAAGTGTACCATCCCCATCCCCCACTCCCGGGATGTTCCTTCCGTCAGATATCACCATAGCTCTCTTCCTGACCTGATCCAGAGTTTTGCTTAAATGTGCTTCTTCAAAAAGGTCACACCCAACCCCCTATTTCAAATTGCAACCCATCACTCCCCTGCCTGCTCCTAAATTGTTGATCTCTCTTCCTTTGCTATATTCATTGCCTTCTAAAACATCGCTTAGTAGCTTCTTTGTTTGAGGCTGATCTTGCCTGACTAGAGGGTAATCTCCACAAAGGCAGGAACTTTTGCCTGTTTTATTCCTTAATAAGTCCAAGCACTTAGCAGAAGGACTGGAGTCATCATTTGATGAATGAGCAAATGCATGAAAAAAATGATTTTTTTTTCCTAGTTTAAAACATGTTTTTGTGATTTGATTAGAGACAGTATTCTTATAATGGTCAATGTTTCATCCAGGGAAACTAGATATATTTCCCTTGATGACCGGCTTCTTGACATTCTTCAGTGATTCTCAGGAGTTGCTTCTTTATTTAGGCCACCAGAAAGATACAGCCAATTTTTGTTTCAAAGAGTGATTCACAGTTATCTGTGTTTCCCTTCAGGGGGGCCTATCATAATTCGGCAGGGAGAACCATTTGTTTAGAAGAATGGTGCTGTTGGGGAGTCTTACGTCAATTTTTGTAAAGAAGAAGAACATTTGATTTTTTGGTATATTTATCTTGTATCCAACCACACCATTCAAATCTGTCTGTTCCAATAATTTTTCAGTTGCTTGTCTTGTATTTTAGAATGGAAAGCATTGCACAGAAATCATCTTCTCTATTAGAATATTTATCTTTTTTGCCTTGTGTATTTGCCTTATGCATTATCTTTTTTTTTTTTTTTTTTTTTGCCTTATGCCAATATAACTGAATAATAGCAGTAATACCAGGCATCAGTAGCACTTTTCCTGACTTGAATGACGGCTCCTGTGTTCCCTATAAAAGATGACTGCTTTCTGATATGCATGTTGGTGCAAGTCATTTTATTCATTGTACTAAGACTTCTGTTTGCAAAGTTGTATGTTGAATTTCATCAAATATCTTTTTAGCATCTAGATTTGTTAAATATCATTTTTCTCCTTTGGCCCAAATGTCAGCAAAATCCGCTTGTTTTTATAAATAGTTTTATTGGAACACAGCCATACCCATTCATTTACATACTATCTGTGGCTGCTTTTGTGCCACATCGGCAGAGTACTTGTAACAGAAACCAACTTTCCCACAAAACCTAGATTTGCTGGCCTTACATAGAAAACATTTTCTGTCTCCTATTTTAGCCTACTCATACATATATTAAAATAATAAAATTACCGGTGTATAACCGTTCTTACATTACTTAAATAAAAACACAACAATGTAATAATTTTAATTCTGACTTCACTCTTTATCCCATCATTGAATATGTGTGGTACTTCTCTTGGCATTATCTCCCTATTTTCTCTCCTTCCCCATGACCTCTCATCTTTTGGGAATTTGTCATTAATTTCAAATGAAGCTTTTAATTTGGAAATAATTATAGATTCACATGCAGTTATAAGAAATCATACAGAGTCTCTGTGTACACTTTACCCGGTCTCCCTCAGTGGTAACATCTTGCCAATTCATTGTTTTCTACTAAAATTGGCCTTCTCCCAAAAGGACAAAAAATTTATGCTTTTGATCAACATTTCACACATATACTCTTCATCTTCTGTACATTTCTCAAATTTTACATCTTTTTCCAAAAGTCAGTCTATTTTTACATCATTAGCTATTTGTCTCTCAAAACTAATAAACACAAAATTTTAATTAAAATTTTCATTGAGATAATTATAGATTCACATGTAGATATAAGGATTAATACAGAGATCTCATGTACCCTTTAGCCAGTTTCTCCCAATGGTAACATTTGGCAAAACGATTGTATAATTTCATAACCAGAATATTGACACCGATACAATCTACTACATTTATTCAGATTTTCTTACTTTTACATGTATGTGTGTGTGTGTATGTGTGTGTGTGTGTAGTCCTATAGAATTTTATCAAATGTGTAGGTTGGTGTGTCCACCACCACGGTCAAAATAATGAACAGTTGGAACATTAGGAGGCTCACCCAGGTTGCCCTTTTATTGACAACAACCATCTCCCTCCCACCCCCGATACCCCTAACAATAGGAAACCTTGATTCTGGTCTCCAGTTCTAAAGTTGTGACATTAAAGTATATTACATTAATAGAATCATAAAGCATTTGACATTTTGGAATTGGCTTTCTTTCTGAGCATAAGTCATCCATTTATTGTGGGTATCGGTAATTTGTCCCTTTCGTTGTTGAGTAGTATTCTACGGTGTTTCTGTAGCACAGTTTGTTTAACCGTTCTCTTGTTGAAGGTCATCTGAACTATTTCTAGTTGGGGCTATTGTAAAAAAAAAAAAAAAAAGGCTATGAACGCTCATGTACAGGTTTTTGTATGAACCTACATTTAAGAGAAATCTGGGATAAATTTTCAAGAGTGTAGTGCTGAGTCATATGGGGATTGCATGTTGGGTTTGATAAAAAACTACATAAATGTTTCCTAAGGTGTCTGTACCACTTTACATTCCCCCCAGCATGCATGAGTGATCCCTTTTCTCTCCATCCTCACTGACTTTTAATATAATCCTTATTTGTTATTTCATCCATCCTGATAGGCTGATAGTAATAGCTCATTGTGGTTTTAATTTACATGTCCCTGGTGGTCAATGATGTTGAACATCTTCTCATGTGCTTATTTGCTATCTGTAGATCTTCTTTAGTGAAAAGTCCCTTTATGTTTTTTGCCGATTTTCTAATTAATGGGTTCGTTTTTCATTGTTGAGTTTTGAAAAAAAAAATTAATATATTCTAAAGTCTAGGTCTTTGTTATATTTATGGTTTGCAAATATTTTCTCCCAGGGTGTAGGTTGTCTTTTTATCCTTTTCACATGGGCTTTATGACTTTTGATGAAGTAGGTTCATTTCTCCTCTTATAAATTGTTTTTGATCTCCAGTCAAAGAGTTCTTTGCCTAGATCTACATTGCAAAGATTTTACTCCTATGTCTTTTTTTTTTTTTTTTTAAGATTTTATTTAACAGAGATAGAGACAGCCAGTGAGAGAGGGAACACAAGCAGGGGGAGTGGGAGAGGAAGAAGCAGGCTCATAGCAGAGGAGCCTGATGTGGGGCTCGATCCCATAACGCCGGGATCACGCCCTGAGCTGAAGGCAGACGCTTAACGACTGAGCCACCCAGGCGCCCCTACTCCTATGTCTTTTTTTTAGTTTTGTAGTTTTACATTTTACATTTAAGTCTGTGATCCACCTTAAGTTAATTTTTGTATAAAAAATGAGGTTTAAACTGAGGTTCACTTTTTTGTTAATGGATGCCCAGTTGCTCTAACACTATTTGTTGAAAGGCTAACATTCCTCCACTGAATCACTTTTATTTATTTATTTTTTAAAACATTATTTATGTTAAGTATAGAGATTAATGCAGACAGGAATTCAATTGCCTCAACAATATCCATTTTTCCCTTATTCCTTCTTTTTTTTATTTTAATGTTTTTTTTATTATATTATGTTAGTCACCGTACAGTACATCCCTGGTTTCCGATGTACAGCTCGATGCTTCATTAGTTGTGTAAAACACCCAGTTCACCATGCAACACGTGCCATCCTCACTACCCAAATGGGATGGACTGGTGATGGGTACTGAATCACTTTTAAACCTGTGTTGTAAACCAGTTGTCTATACTTGTATGGGGCTATTTGAAGGTTCTTTTTTATTATTCCATTGATCTATGTGTCTAACCCTCTGTGAAACCATATAATTTTTATTTCTGTCACCATATAGTGGGCTTTAATATCAAAGTGATTCCTCTTACTTTATCTCCTTTTTAAATGTTTTAAAATTCTTTATCTGTACAAATTTCAGAATGGTATTGTCTGTATCTACAAAAAACCTTTCTGGGATTTTGACTGAAATTACACTAAATGTATAGATCAATTGAGGATAGATGATATTGTTACTATGTTGAGACTCCCTGTCCATTAACATGGTATTTCTCTGCATTCATTTAGATCTTCTTTATTTTATCAATATTTTGTTATTTTCAACATACAAATCCTGTACATGTTTGGTTAGATTTATACCTAGGTATATCTTTTTTCTTACTTTTAATTCTTTGTTTCTTTATTTTGCAGTTGTTAATGGTATTGTATTTTTAATTCCATTTTCTGCATATTTATTTTTAGAATTGAAAAATGCAACTGATTTGTGTATGTTGATCTTCTACACCTTAGCCGTGCTGAACCTACGGCTATTAGTTATAGCACTGATTTTTTATTGTTGTACATTACTTGGTTTTCTATGTAGACAATCATGTCATCAGCAGCAAGGATAATTTTGTATGTCTCTTTCCCATATGTATGTCTTTTATTTCTTTTTCTTGCCTATTGCAATGGCTACACTTTCCAATACTCTTTTGAATGAGTGGGGATAGCAAAAAACCTTGCTTATTTCCTGATATTAGGAAAAAATGTGGATAGAATTAAGCATAATACTAGTTGTAAATTTTTTATGGATGTGCTTTATCAGTTAAAACAATTCCTTTCTATGCTTAACTTGCTGGGAGTTATTAACACAATGGCTTTTGGATTTTGTCAAATGTTGCTTCTGTACCAATTGATATGATTATATGAATTTTCTTCTTTAGCATATTGATATGATAGATTATATTGATTTTTTCCCCAAATCTTAAACAATCTTTGCATACCTGAAGTAATTCTAATTTACTCCAGGCGTATAAATTTTTTAAAGATGTTTGGACCAGTTTGTTAATATTAGTGATTTTTCCATCTAAGTTCTTGAGAGACACTGCTCTGCATTTCTCTGTATTTGTACTGTTTTGGTCTGGCTTTGGTATCAAGATAATACTGGCCTCATAAAATGAGTTGGGGTGTGTTCCCTTCTCTTGTATTTTCTGAAGATAATGTGTAAAATTTTTAATTTTTTAAATCTCTGGATGAATTCTCTAGGGAAACAATGTAGGTCCAGAAATTTCATTTTGGGGAGTTTTTAAATTACAAATTCAAGTTGTTTAAGGATTATAGAACTCCTCAGTATTTCTCTTCCCTCTAGATTAAGTTTGTGTCATTTGTGGTTTCGGAGAAATTGAGCCATTTAAGTTGTCAAATTTATGAGAATAAAACTTTATAATATCCTTTTGTTACACTTTTAATGGCTGCAGGATCTGCACTAAAATCACCTATTTCATTTCTGATATTCTTCTTGTGTCTTCTTCCTTTTTATTTTTGTCAGTCTTAGTAGAGGCTTATCAATTATAGTGATTTTTTTCAAAGAACCAGCTTGATTGATTCAGATTGATTTATATTATTTTTCTATTCTCACTTCCACTTCTATACTCACTATTTCCCTCCTGCTTGCTTTGAGTTTATTTGGTTCTTCTTCTAGTTTCTGAAGTATGTAATTAGATTATTGATTTGAAACCTTTCTTCATTTCTTGTGTACACACGTGGTGCTATAAATTTCCCTCTCAGCACTGCTTTAGCTGCATCCCACATATTTTGATGTTATATTTTTATTTTAATTCAAGTCTATGTAATTTTTAATTTCCTTTGAGACTTCCTCTTTGATCCACAGATTATTTAGAAGTGTGTTGATTGACTGCCACATATTTGGAGGTCTCACTGTTGTCTTTCGGCTAATGATTTTCTGGTGTGATCCCATAATGGGCAGAGAGCACACTCTCTATGATTTCAACTTTTTCAAAATTGTAGAGGTTTGTTTATGGGTCAGGACATAGTGTATCTTGGTGAATGCTCCATGGCCTTTGAAAAAATATGTGTTCTGCTGTTGTTGGGTGTTCTATGTCATTAGATCACGTTGGTTGATTACGTTGTACAAATCTTTTATATTCTTGCTGAGAGGGGAGTGTGGAAGTGTTCAACTATAATATGAATTTGTCTTTTTCCCCTTCAGCCCTATCAGTTTTTGTTACAGGTATTTTGAGGCACTGTTGTCTGGTGCATAAACACTTCTATCATCCTAATGGATCAATCGTTTTATCATTTCACAGTATCCCTCTTTGTCTCTAGTAATTTTCTTTGCTCTAAAGTCTACAACTATCAGACATTAATATAACCACAGGTATTTTTGTAAAAGCTTGCATGTTGTATCTTTATCCCTTTACTTTCAAGCTACCCATGTCATTTAATTTGAAGTGAGTTTCTTATTAATAACATATAGATGAACCATGTAATTTTAAAATGTACTCTGCCCTTCTCTGCCTTTTCGTTGTTCTACTTGGACCATTTACATTTTGGGCAATAATTGATATGCTAGCCCTTAAGTCTGCCATTCTATTATTTGTTTCATATTTGTCTCCTCCGACTTTCATTCCTGTTTGTCTTTTCTTGCCTTCCTCTGGGTTTTATGAACAGTTTAAAATAATTTCATCTTGATTCATTTATAGTATTTTTGAGTATATCTCTTTTTTTTTTTTTAAAGATTTTATTTATTTATTCATTCGACAGAGATAGAGACAGCCAGCGAGAGAGGGAACACAAGCAGGGGGAGTGGGAGAGGAAGAAGCAGGCTCATAGCAGAGGAGCCTGATGTGGGGCTCGATCCCATAACCCCGGGATCATGCCCTGAGCCGAAGGCAGACGCTTAACCGCCGTGCCACCCAGGCGCCCCTTGAGTATATCTCTTGATGTATTTTTTGTAGTGGTTGAGTATTACAATTTCATTTATGAGTTATCACAGTCTACTCGTATGAACATTTTACCACTTCAAGTGAATTGTGGAAAACTCACTTCCATTTAGGTCCCTTTACCATCCCATTTTTAATCATCATTGTTGTATCAGATGGCATTATAATTTTTGTTTCAATCTTCAAACGTGATTTATACAACTGATTAGAAAAAGAGCATGTATTTTATATACCTTTATTTCTGCTTTGCCCATTGTTACTATTCCTTCCTCATTTTGTAAGATACCTTATTTTTAAATGTTATGTTTAAAGAACTTCCTTTAGCCAATCTTTAAAGATACGTATTATAATGGACTCTTCTTGGGGGGGGGGGGAGATAGTGCTTCCCAAACTGAATGCTTGTGGTGGCTGAATTCCTCTTCTCAGCCTGCCTGCATCTCTTGGCAGAGAAAGGGAATCTCCAGCTCATTGGGAAAGAAAAGCAATCCCCCTGGCCACTTGTTGATGGGATCCCAATTGTTCTACCTTACCAATGGTGCTGGAATCTCCTGATGTTGTCAGAGAGTTTTCCATTAGATCCAGGAGACAGTGAGCCCACCTGGCTACCTTCTGTTTCTAGGCTGGTTGTCACACAAAGATTCTAGTGCTTCCGATGCCAGGCACAGACACCACAATTCACACCAGTCACTGAATTAGTGCCAGACACTGAGAGCCACTGGTCTATAGCTCTTGCTGCCACCACCTCTCATGTAAGGATTTCTGCACTGTTTTGACTTCATATATGACTAATTTCTAATTCCAAGTTGGAAGAATGTGGTTAGAGGATTTAAATACTAGGCTAATCCTTGCATATATGCCCAATCCCTGGCTTCAAGTGAGAATCTTTTATAGTAGGAAAGAAGCTGTTTTACCAGAGGAGGAATTTCCCAAACTTAGGAAAAGGAAACTTTCTTTCATGGCCAAATTACTCACAAATATCTATTATAATAATACCTTACTCTGAAATACTTGGGTTAAAAAACATTCTGAGTTGGTTTTAAACAACTGTTGTTGAAGTAAATTTACATACAATACAATGCACCCATTTAACATGGACACTCTGAGATTTGAAAACTGCGTAACCCATGTAACCATCAAGACAAGATAAAAGCTATTTCCTTTACCTCAAAATGTTTGTGTCCCTTTGCAGTCAACCCCCACCACCTCAAGCAAACATTTGTGTTTTCTGCCACCACCAAAACTACCTTCCCAAAATTTCCATACAAAAAATTTTTGCATAAATCCAGTGATGGGTATTAAGGAGGGCATGTATTGCATGGCGCACTGGGTGTTATATGCAAGTAATGAATCATGGAACTTTACATCAAAAACTAGGGCTGTACTATATGGTGACTAACATAACATAATAAAAAAATTATTATAAAAAATAAAAATAAAACTCTGTGCCAGGATTAAATAAATAAATAAATAAAGTGTTGGCAAAAATACAGAACAAATAAAATTGTGAAATATTTCTGATGGAAAGGCAAAATGGTAAAATAACTTTGGAAAACAGTAGCAGTATCTTACGAAGATAAATATATGCACACTATATGAGGCAGCAATTCCATTCCTACTATTTTACCCAAGATGAATAAAAGCATATAGTCACACGAACGTTTATTCATATACATAGCAACTTTATTCACTATTCTCTTCAAACTTTGAAATAACCCCATGTCTAACAGCAGAAAAATGGATCAAAGACTGAGGGATGGATGAATAGATAGAAAACAGACACGTAATGGAATATTGCTCAGCAAAAAAAAAAAAATGTACAAAATATCAATGCGTGGCTACCACATGGAGAAATCCTACAGCTATTGCCCTGAGTAAGATAATCTAACTCAAAGGCATGCATTAGATTGAGGTTGACTAGATTTATTGACCTGTTTGATGAGAATTGATATTTTAAAGTTTTAAGTCTGATAACTCAGGAACATGCTATGTCTTTCTGATTATCTAAGTCTTCGATAATATCTCCCAAGAAAGTTTTGTTGTTTTCAGTGTACAGATCTCCTGCAAATTTTAATAAATATATTTGCACGTATTTCATGACTTTTCAGTACATGCTTTACTACAGTAAATGGTATTTTTTTCAATTTTATGTTTAATTATTTCTAGCTACTAAGTTAAAATACATTGACTTTGGATCTGGATCTTGTGAACTTGTTAAATTTACCTACTAGTTTTAGTAGCTTTTATTTAGATTCCGTAGAATTTTCTACGTACTCAATCATGCAATCTGCCAATAGACATTTTAACTTTTTTTTTTTAAAGATTTATTTATTTTAGAGAGAGAGAGAGCATGCACATGAGTGGTGGGGAGGGGAATAAAGGGAGAGAGAGAAATCCTTGAGCAGACTCCCCACTGAGCACAGAGCCGAAAGCAGGGCTGGATCCCAGGACCCCGAGATCATGACCTGATCCAAAATCAAGAGTCCAACGCTTAACTGACTGAGTCACCCAAGTGCTCATTAACTTGTTCTTTTTTGTTATCTACAGCCTTTATCCTATTTTCTAGCTTTATTGCCCTGGCTAGGATTTCCACCACAATATTTAATACAATGTTTAGAGGAGATGTCTTTTTCATCTTTTTTGCAAATTTAGAAGATGACTGAGTCTTTCACCTTTAGATAAGATGATTTGCTTTGTTTTTTTTAATTTACATTTTTATTTTTGGGTAAAATATAATATAAAATTTATCATTTTAACCATTTATGTGTATAGCTCAGTGACATGAAAGATATTTATAATGTTGAGTAATCATCACTGCTATCTATATTCAGAACTTTTTCACCATCTCAAGCCCTGTACCTGTCAAACAATAATTCCCCATTCTCCTCTCCCCCAAGGCCCTGATAACCTCTTTTCAACTTTTTGTTACTTTGAACGTGCTTATCCTAGGTATCTCACATAAGTAGAAACATATGATATGTGTCCATTTATGTCTAGCTAATTTCACTTAGTATAATACTTTTAAGGGTCATCTGCATTGTAGTATATATCAGAATTTCATTCCCTTTTTTTTTTAGCTGAAATATTCCCTTATATGGATATTCCACATTTAGTTTGTCCATTCTTCCATTGATAGACAATTGGGTGGTTCCACCTTTGGCTATTGCCAAAAACTAACAAACAAAACAAAAACAAAAAATCTGCTGTAGGGGCGCCTGGGTGGCACAGCGGTTAAGCGTCTGCCTTCGGCTCAGGACGTGATCCCGGCGTTATGGGATCGAGCCCCACATCAGGCTCCTCTGCTATGAGCCTGCTTCTTCCTCTCCCACTCCCCCTGCTTGTGTTCCCTCTCTCGCTGGCTGTTTCTATCTCTGTCGAATAAATAAATAAAATCTTTAAAAAAAAAAATCTGCTGTAATCATGGATTTACAAATAATTGTTCAAGTCCCAGCTTTCAGTTGTTTTGGGTATATAGGAGTGGAATTGCCAGATCATACCATGGTCCTGTAATAATAGAATAGAACGTTTAACTTTTCTCAGAACTTACAAACTTTTCTACAGCAACTGCACAATTTTACATTCCTACCAGCAGTGCACAAGGATTTCAATTTCTCTACATCCTCACTGACACTTGTTTTCCAATTTTTAAATAATAGCCTTCCTAATGGGTATGAAGCAGTGTCTCATTGAGGTTTTGATTTACAGTTCTTTAATAAGTAATGATTAATGTTGAGCATATTATCATTTGCATATTGGTCATTTACATATTTTCTTTGGAGATAGACCCACTGAAGTCCTTTGTCCAGATTAGAATTAGGTTGTTTGGTTTTTTGTTGAATTGTAGGAGTTCTTTATGTATTCTGAATATTAACCCTTTACCAAATAGGAACTGCAGTTTCTTCTATTCTTTGAGTTACCTCTTCATTCCCTGAGAGTGAACTTTGATGCACAGAAATGTTTAACTTTGATGAAGTCCGATTTATCTATTCTTTGGTTGATATGTATTTTATCTGTTTGTTCTTTTGGTGTCATATCCAAAAAATCAGTGCAAATCCAATATCATAAAGACTTATCACTGCATATTCTTCTAAGAGTTTCATAGCTTTAGTTATTATCTCTGTTTAGGTCTTTGATCCATTTTTACTTAACTTTTGTAGATGGTATAAAGGTCCAACTTAACTCTTTTGTATGTGGAAATCTAGCTTTCTAGCACAACATTTGTTGAAAAGACTGTCCTTTTCCATTGAATGGTGTTGGCATCCTTGTCAAAAATTGACTATATATATATGACGGTTTATTTATGGGTTCCCTACTCTTTTCCATTTGTCCCAGTCTGTCCTCATGCCAGTACCACACTATTTTGATGACTGTAATGTTGTAGTAAGTTTTGAAATCATAAAATGAAAGGCCTCAAACTGTTCCTTTTCAAGATCATTTTATCTGTTTGGTATCTCTTGAGATTCCATAGGAATTTCAGGATGGGTTTGTCTTTTCTTGCAAAAACTAGAAAACAAAAAATACTCCATTGTGATTTTAACAAGGATTACATTGCATTGGTAGATTGCTTTGGGTAAAATCTTAGCAATATTAAGTCTTCAAGGCTATGAACGTGAGATGTCTTTCTTTTTTTTGAAGATTTTATTTATTATTTATTTATTTATTGGAGGAGGAGGTGCAGAGGGAGAGTGAGAGAGAGAATCTCAAGTAGACCTGGTGCCGAGTGCAGAGCCTGATGTAGGGCTCAATCCCACAACCCTGAGATCATGATCTGAGCCAAAATCAAGAGTCAGACACTTAACTGACTGAACCACCCAGGTGCCCCCACGATGTCTTTTCATTTATTGATATCTTCTGTAATTTTTTCAGTAATGTTTTATACTTGTCAGAGTACATGCTTTTTGTCCTCTTGGTTAAATATATTCCTAAGTATGTGATTTTTTTGTTGTTGATATTGTAAAGGAATTCTTAATATCTTATTTGGACTATTTTTGCTAGTGTTTAGAAATACAGATTTTGTGTGTTGACTATATCTTACAAATGTGCTGGATTTATTTATTAGCTCTAACAGGGTTCATTGTGGATTCTTTAAAGTTTTCCCTTTTTAAAATCATGTCATCTGAAAGCAGAGGTTATTTTTTTCCTTTCTAATTTGGATGACTTTTCTTTTCATGCTTAATTATTCTGGCTAGGACTTCATGCACTATGCTAAATAGAAATGGCAAAATCCAGCATCCTTGTCTTGTTTTTAAACTTGGAGACAAAGCCATGATGTTTTATATTAACAGAAATTCGAGTCCCAAGTAGTTTCTCTCCTTTTTTCAGTTTCTCTCCTACCCAATCCCCTGTGGTAACCATCAGTTTGTTCTCTATAGTTAAGTGTTTATTTTATTTAAATTCCAGTTAGTTGGGGCACCTGGGTGGCTCAGTCCGTTAAGCATCTGCCTTCAATTCAGGTCATGATCCCAGGGTCCCACGGTCCTGGGATCAAGCCCCACGGCAGCCTGCTCCTCCCTGTCCCTCTGTCTGCTTCTTCCCTTGCTTGTGGTCTCTCTGTCAAATAAATAAATAAAATCTTTAAAAAATAATAAAAATAAATAAATTCCAGTTAGTGGACATGCAGTGTGATATTAGTTTCAGGCATACAATAAAGTGATTCAGCACTTCCATACCTCACCCAGTGCTGATCACAGCAAGTGCACACCTTCATCCCCATCACCTATTTTACCCATCCCCCACCCACCCAATCCCCTCTGGTAACCATCAGTTTGTTCTCTATAGTTAAGTGTTTGTTTTTTGGTTTGCCCCTCTCTCTCTCTCTCTCTCTCTCCCTTTGCTAATTTTTTTCTTAAATTTCACATATGAGTGAAATCATATGGTATTTGTCTTTCTCTGACTTATTTCACTGACCATTTTAGTCTCCAGCTCCATTCATGCTCTTGCAAATGGCAAGATTTGATTCTGTTTTATGGCTGAGTAATATTCCATTGTATATAGATACCACATCTTCTTTATCCATCCATCAGTTGATGGACACTTGGGCAGTTTCTACAATTTGGCTATTGTACATAATGCTGCTATAAACATCAGGGTACATGTATCCCTTTGAATTAGTACCTTGGTAGTCTTCAGATTAATACCTAGTAGTTCAATTGCTGGATTGTAGGGTAGTTCTATTTTTAACTTTTTGAGGCACCTCCTTACTGTTTTCCAGAGTGACTACGCCAGCTGGATTCCCACCAACAGTGCAAGAGGGTTCCCCTTTCTCCACATCCTCACCAACATCTGTTGTTTCTTGTGTGAGGTGATATCTCATTGTAGTTTTGATTTGTCTTTCCCTCATGATCAGTGATGTTGAACATCTTTTCATGTGTCTGTTAGCCATTGTATGTCTTCTTTGGAAAAATGTCTATTCATGTCTTCTGCCCAGTTGTAATTGGATTTTCATTTTTGGGGTGTTGAGTTTCATAAGTTCTTGATGTATTTTGGATACTAACCCTTTATCAGATCTGTCATTTGCAAATACCTTCTCCCATTCTCTAGGCTGCCTTTCCGTTTTGTCGATTGTTTGTTTTACTGTACAGAAGTTTTAATTTTGGTGAAGTCCCAATAGTTGAGTTTTTATTTCCCTTGCCTCTGGAGACATATCTGGAAAGAAGTTACTAAGGTCAGTGTCAAAGAAGTTATTGTCTGTGTTCTCCTCTAGGATTTTTATGGTTTCATGTCTCACATTAAGATCTTTCATCCATATTGAATTTTTTTGTGTGTATGGGGTAAGATAGTGGTCCAGTTTCATTCTTTTGCATGTTGCTGTTCAGTTTTCTCAACACCATTTGTTGAAGAGACTGTCTTTTTTCCACTGGATATTCTTTCCTGTTTTGTCAAAGATTAACTGACCATTTAGCTGTGGGTTCATTTGAGTTTTTTGTTCTATTGATCTGTGTGTCTATTCTTGTGCCGGTACCATACTGTTTTGATCACTATAGCTTTGTAATAAAACTTGAATTCCAGATGAGGTCTCCAGCTTTGCTTTTCTTTTTCAAGGTTGCTCTGTCTATTCAGGGTCTTTTTTGGTCCCATACAAATTTGGGGATTGTTTGCTCTAGCTCTGTGAAAAATGCTGTTGGTATTTTAATAGGGATTGCTTTAAATGTGCAGCTTGCTTTGGGTGATATTGTTCTTGTTCTTCCAATTCTTGTTCTTGTTCTTCCAATTCTTGAGGGTGTCTTTCCATTTTTTGTGTCATCTTCAATTTCTTTTGTCAGTGTTTTATAGTCTTCAAAATACAGACCTTTTTTTCCCCCTTCCTATTCTCTTTTTGTTTAATTCAAGTTACTGAACATATAGTGTAGTATTGGTTTCAGGAGTAGAATATAGTGAATCATCACTTACACATAACACCAGTGCTCATCCCAACAAGTGCCCTCCTTATGCCCATCACGCACTTAGCCCATCCTCCCACCCACCTCCCCTGCAGTGAAATAAGTCAGTCAGAGAAAGACAAGTACCATATGATATCACTCATATGTGGAATTTAAGAAATAAAACAGATGAACATAGTGGAGGGGAAGGGAAAATAAGATAAAACCAGAGAGGGAGGCAAACCAGGAAACCCTTAAATATAGAAAACAGAATACAGGTCTTTTACCTCTTTGGTTAGATTTATTCCTAGGTATCTTAATTGTTTTTGATGCAATTGTAAATGGGATTGATTCCTTAATTCCTCTTTCTGCTGCTTCATTATTGGTGTACAGAAATGCAACAGATTTCTTTATGTTCATTTTGTATCATGCAGCTTTACTGAATTGGGATCTAGCTTCTAGAAGTATTTTGGTGTCTTTTGGGTTTTCTATACATAGTATTGTGTCACCTGCAAATAGTGAAAGTTTTACTTCTTCTTGACCAATTTGGATGTCTTTTATTTCTTTTTGTTGTCTAACTGCTATGGCTAGAACTTCTGGTACTATGTTAAATAACAGTGGTTAGAGTGGACATCCCTGTCCTGTTCCTGGCCATAGAAGAAAAGCTTTCAGTTTTTCCCCACTGAGGATGATATTAGATGTGGGTTTTTCATATGTGGCTTTTATTATGTTAAAATATGTCACTGTGGAGGGTGATAGTCTCAAAGGCATCTGGGGCTCTGTCCTTCCTTCTCTTCATATTCCGTCAGAATCTTGATTATTGTTTTATTTTCTGGACACTTGAATTTACTCTTCTGCATGTCATATGCTCATTTTACTCCTTTTTATAACATTTGCATTTCCTGAGAGAATGTAAGTAAATGCTATGTTTCCTTGGTTCTCAACATAGCAAATCTTTTCTTTTCGTGTTGTATTTTTAATTGTACTTGACATTCATTAGCTTAAGGTGTAGAGCACAGTTATTGGGCAACTGCATATGTTACGAAATGCTCACCATGGTAAGTGTAGTTCCTGTCACCATACAAAGTTATTAAAGTCTTAATAACTTTATTCTCTGTGCTGTACTTTTCATCTCCAGGACTTAATTATTTTATAACTGGAAGCGTGTACCTCTTAATCCCCTTCACCTATTTCACCAATGGCTGCCACCCCCACCCCACAACTACCACTTTGTTCTTTGTTTTTATGAGTTTGTTTCTGGATTTTGTTATGAATTGCTTTGGTTCTTAGGTCTACGTATAAATAAAATCATATGTTACTCATCTTTCTCTGTCAGCCTTATCTCACTTAGCATAATACCCTCTAGGTCCATTCATGTTGTCACAAATAGCAAGATTTCATTCCTTTGTATGGCTGAGCGGTATTCCATTGCATATAAATACCACATCTTCTTTATCATTCCTCCATCAATAAACATTTTGATTGTTTCCCTATCTTGGCTGTTGTGAATAATGCTGCAGAAAATAATGCTGCAGTAAACGTAAGAGCGCATACATCTGTGCTTTTGTTTTCCTCAGGTAAATATCCAGAAGTGGAATTGCTGGGTTGTCTGGTATTTCTGGTTCAATTTTTGGAGCAACCTCCAAACTGTTTGCCATAGTGGCTGCACCATTTTACATCCCCACCAACTAACAATGCAAGAGGGTTTCTCTTCTTTGCTCTGCATCTTCACTGACACTTGTTAGTTCTTGTCGTTTTGATACTAGCCATTCTTACTGGTGTGGGGTGATTTCTCATTGTGGTTTTCATCTGCATTTCCCTGCTGATGAGTGATGTTGAGCTTCTTTTCATGTGCCTGTTGGCCATCTGTATGTCTTCTTTGGAAAAATGTCTATTTAGGTCCTCTGCCCATTTTTAATGGGATTATTTGTGGGGATTTTTGATATTGTTATACCACTTTTTTATATATTTTGGATATTAACCCCTTATCAGAGCATTTGCAAATATCTTCTCCAATTCAGAAGGTTGCCTTTTTGTGCTCGATGGTTTCCTTCACTGTGCAAAAGCTTTTTAGTTTGATGTAGTCACACGTGTTTCATTTTGGTTTTGTTTCCCTGATCTAGGAAAACATAATTACAAAAACATTGCTAAGGCTGATGTCTAAGACATTACTGCCTATGTATTCTTATAGAAGGTAAACGGTTTCAGGTATTACATGTAGGTCTTGAATCCAGTTTGAGTTTATTTGTGTGTATGGTATAAGAAAGTGGTCCAGTTTCCTTCCTTTACATGTAGCTGCCCAGTTTTCCCAGCACCATCTGTTGAAGAGACTGTCTTTTGCCCATTCTGTATTCTTGCCTTCTTTGTCATAGGTCCCTTGATCCATATACCCATGGATCTGCTTCTGGCCTCTTTATTTTGTTCCTTGACTTCTGTGCCTGTTTTTGTACCAGTATCCTACTGTTTTGATTACTGTAGCTTTCTAGTATGGTTTAAAGCTGGGGTTGTGATACTACCTCCAGCGTCACTCTTCTTTCTCCAGAATGTTTTGGTTATCTGGGGTCTTGTGAAATTCCATACAAATTTTAGGATTATTTGTTGTAGTTCTGTGCGAAATACTATTGGTGTTTTGATGGGGATTGCATTGAATATGTAGATTGCTGGGGCGCCTGAGTGGTTCAGTTGGTTAAGCATCCAACTTTTGATTTCAGCTCAGGTCATGATCTCAGCGTTGTGGAATCAAGCCCCATGTTGACTACTGTGCTCAGCACGGAGTCTGCTGGAGTTTCCCTCTGTCCTTCTCCCCATTCATGTTCATTCTCTCTCTCTGTCTGTCTCAAATCAATCTTTAAAAAAAAAAAAAAAGAATAGATTGCTTTGGGTAGTACAAATATTTTAACAATATTAACTCTTTTGATCAATGAGCATGGTGTATCTTTCCATTTATTTGTGTCATCTTCAATTTCTTTCAACAGTATTTCATAGTTTTCAGAGTACAGATCTTTTACCTTCTAGTTTAAATTTATTCCTAGGTATTTTATTTGTTTTGATTTAGTTGTAAATGGAATTGTTCTGTTAATGTCTTTCTTTTTTTTTTTTTTCTCTTTTGAAGTTTGCTACTTCATTATTAGTGTATAGAAACACAACAGATTTCTGTATATTGAATTGGTATCCTGCTGTATATTTCTGTATATTGAATTGGTATCCTGCAACTTTACTTAATTTTTAGTTCTAATAGTTTTTTGGTGGAGTATTTAGTGTTTTCTATATATGTAGCATCATGTCATCTGCAAATAGTGACAGTTTTATTTATTCCTTACCATTTGGGATGCCTTTTATTTCTTTTTCTTTTTCTTTTTCTGATTGCGAGGCTAGAACTTCCAGTACTATGTTGAATAATAGAAGTGAGAGTGGACATCTTTGTTTTGTTCCTGATCCTAGGGGAGAAGCTAAAAGCTTTTGAGTATAATGTTAGTTGAAGTTTGTCACACATGGCCTTTATTATGTTGAGGTATGTTCTCTCTATACCTACTTGTTCAGAGTTTTCTTCATAAATGGATGTTGAATTTATCAATGCTTTCTATGAATCTTTTGAGACGATATATGATTTTTTTTTTTTTAAGAGAGCACATATGAGCCCCAAGGGATGGGGAGTAACGGGAGAAGAAGAGAGAGAATCTTAAGCAGGCTGCACACCTAGCAAAGAGCCCCACATGGGGCTCTATCTCACAATCTCAGATCATGACCTAAGTTGAAATCCAAAGTCAGACACTTAACCTACTGAGCCACCCAGGTGCCCCAAGATGATCATTTGATTTTTGTCCTTCATTTTGTTAATGTGTTGTATCTTGTTTATTGATGTGCATATATTGAACCAACCTTGTATCCCTGGAATAAATGTCACTTACTGTGATGAATGATACTTCTAATGTGTTTTTGAATTCAGTTCACTGATACTTTGTTGAGAAATTTTGCCTTTGTTCATCAAGGATATTGGTCTGTAATTTTCTTTTTTTATAGTATCTGTCTGATTTTGATGTCAGGGTGATGCTGGCCTCATAGAGTGAATTGGGAAACATCCCTTTCTTTTCTATTTTTTGTAGTTTGAAAAAGCTAAGTATTAACTCTTCTTTAAATGTTTGGTAGACTTCACCTGTGAAACCATCTGGTCGTGGATTTTGTTCGTTGGGTGCTTTGATTACAGTTCAATTTTGTTATTAGTAATCAATCTGTTTAGATTTTCTGTTCCTGCTTGATGCAGCCCTGGAGGATGGTATGTTTCTAGGAATGTATCCATTTCTTTACAGTTTTCCTTTTTGTTGGCATGTAATTTTTCATAGCAGTCTCTGATAATCCAATGCAATGAACATACTAGTACATTTCCTGCCAACAGTTTCTTCTTACATGTAGATGAGCTGACCAATTATGTTTAATAGGAATGATATTATTAAGCCTGTGTGGTCCAGTATGGTAGCCACTAGCCACATGTGGTTACTGAGAATTTGAAATATGGATAGTCTTTTTTGAGATGGGCTCTCACTGGAATATACATTCCAGATTTAGAAGATTTATTATGAAAAAAAGTAAAATACCTCATTTATAATTTTTATTTTAATTACCTGTTTGAAATGATAATATTTGTCTCTATTGGGTTTAAAAGTTAAAATTTAGGGGCGCCTGGGTGGCTCAGTCATTAAGCGTCTGCCTTCGGCTCAGGGCGTGATCCTGGCGTTCTGGGATTGAGCCCCACATCAGGCTTTTCCGCTGGGAGCCTGCTTCTTCCTCTCCCACTCCCCCTGCTTGTGTTCCCTCTCTCACTGGCTGTCTCTCTCTCTCTCTCTCTCTCTCTCTCTCTATTGAATGAATAAATTTTAAAAAATCTTTTTAAAAAAAGTTAAAATATACTTCACCTACTTTTTAAGAATTGTTTACTAAATATGGCTTCCAGCAAAATCACTCGAGTGATTCATATTTCGGTCTCATATTTCCTTTGGACAGAGCTGATATAGATTGACTCCTGTTATTTTTTCACTTAACATTATAGCACAGGTGCTTTCACATGCTATAAAGAATTCATCAAGATTATCATCCTTAATAACAATTCAATATTTTGTCATTTGAATATTCTACTTTATACTAAAAAAAACTTTTTTTTCCTTCTTGTGATACTCAGTTTTCTTGCTGTGGCATTTAGATTCTGCTCTTCTGTTACTTAGCAAACATTTAATGACTATCAGCTCCTTGTTCATTTGCCCTTTGCTTCATTTATTCAGTCTTTTTCTTCCTTTTTCCTTCTTGTATGGATTTACCAAATATTGTTTGGGTCCCTAATCGGCAGCATAAGGGAATTAAGAGTCATTGCCTCTGGGCCAGACTGCATGGGTTCAAATTCTAGCCCTGTCACTTAGTAGCTGATTACTTTAGGCAAATGACTTCTCTGACATGAGGTTTCTCAATTATAACATGAAGTTTATAGCTGTATTGACCTCATATATTGTTTGGGGGATGAAATAGGATGTAACTAATACTATAAACCATTCTGAACAATGCCTCACACATCTAAAATATCATGTAAGTATAAGTTACCATCAGCAATGTCTGCCACCTAGTAACAGTCCAGCAGAGAAGACGGGACCAGACAAGTTCACGTAATCATGCTACGTATTAGGAAAGGACAATCTCTGAGAGATGAACCAAGAAGTAAGATGTGTTCATTGCCCTCAAGTAGTTCACAGTCTGTTAGAGGAGAAAGACTTTCAAATAAATATCCTGATATCATTAGCTAAATGCTAATAGGAGTTATGTTCAAAATGCTTCAGCACAGAGTAAGAATGGACAGATCCTGGTGGTTTAGATTTTATTTATCTGAGAAAGAGTGATCATGAGCAGTGGGGAGGGGCAGAGAGAGAAGGAGAGGTGGACTGTTGGCTGAGCAGGAAGCCCAAGGCAGGGCTCAATCCCAGGACCTGGGGATCTTGACCTGAGCCTCAGGCTGGCTCTTCACTGACTGAGCCACCCAGGCAACCCAATCCTGGGGGTTTATAAAGGCAGTATTCTCTGAGCTGAGTCTGGAGAGGTGACTTCTTGTTTTTAACTCCCATCATTTGATCACATGGCTAAATTCACAGGAAACATTACTTCAGTTGGTAACATAAAACACCTTACATTTTCACAAGCAGTTGATTTGGACTCCCTGGTTGCAATCTGGAAAGAAAGCAAGCTCCGAGAGTATTTTCAGCTACTCACCGTTGGAATGGAGGCATGGGGGAAATACTTCAGCAAGCAAGGGATTATCTTTCACAATAGAAGTGTAAACGGAGTGCCAGTTTAGTGCAGGAATTAATTTCTCCTATTGCAGATACATAATTATCAAGAGAAATACCAAATACAGTAAGAATGAAACAGTCCACAATATCATCAAGTGAAATAGAAAGCTTTCTCCTCATGATGAAAAAGACATAGCGACTTTACCTGTGGGCACAAGCCAGCTGTTGACAGAGAATAAATTTAACTTGGATAGAAAACGTCCTCGCTGTCAGGATGGGAAGAAATAGTGTGATGAGTCAATTTGATAGAATTACTACTTGGTTAAATTATCCAGTGTAAACATAATGTTGAGGTGACGGTGTGTTTCTGATTCTTTTTTTTTTTTTTCTAGTGATAAGAATGACACTTAAAACAACCTTATTCAAGCCCTGAATTTGCTAAATTAACAGCTAAGTTTTATTAAGTGAGAGCAATTTGACTAAATGCTTGTCTTTGTCCTGGAGAATATATATCCGTGAACTGGAAAGCTTCCTTAAAGTCATTTGTCCATCTTTGTCCTCTTTCCACACCATGACTGTTCAATAAGTTAATGAGTGGTGGCTGACTCTACAGGTAGAAGGACTAGAACAAATAGAAGGAATGCCTAGTAATCAAAGTCATAAAGATTTGATTGAAAGCTTGTGATAGAGTGTACCTTGAACATTGTTTTGTCATTCAATTAATGCTGATAAGGATTTCACTTACTTTTCTCCACCTTGTCATTGGAAACTCAAGATGTTTGTAAATCCAAATTAATGACCACAGCCTTCAGATACACCTGTTCAGAAATCTATTTGCGTTAGTGTATTTTGACAGGTGGAATGTATTGTGTTTAGCTCCCACTGTACATGTTTCTCTTTTCTTTTCAATTTATAACAATCCCAAAAAGGATGCAGTGAGGGACATGTTTATTATGTTTTGTGTTTTCATTTATATCGTAGACTTATTTCCAATTTAGTTATACTGCCTGCTTTGTCATGATTTGTAGTTATAACTTCTTGGTATTTGAATATATATTTCTATCTGCATGGAAATGCTCTGATTAATGTGGGCTGATATGTTTCAAAATTAAAATTCTATGTTCTTTGCAAGTATTTAATACACTAAAGACATTTTTATCATCATTGCTGCTTGGGACAGATACAACTTTCCTTCAAGGCAATGCTGAGTGATAAAATACAAGGTACACGTATATAATTTGTCAAACTGCATTAGCAGTGAATCCTGTGTGTATTTGATGTCTCTCTCAGCCTCAGGAAACTGAAAGAGAAAGGTCTTTTCTGGTGGTTCTCAACAGTGGGTGATTCTTCCCCAGGGGACATTTGGCAATATCTGGAGACACTTGTATCCCAACTAAGGAGTGGGCACTGCTGGTATCCAGTGGGTAGAGAGGCCAGGAATGCCACTCGGCATTCTACAAGGCACAAGACCGTCCTGCTCTAACAAAGAATTATTTGGCCCAAACTGATAAAGCCAAGGATGAGAAATCGTTCTGGGCTAGTCTGAAGAATGTAAATCCCTTTGGTATCCTTTAAGTGTGGACATTCATATTCCGCTAGCTGATAGCCCTTTTGGCCACTACCCAAATGATATCTCACTTGCTTATTTGGTGAGCACAAAGCTCTCTGGCTTGCTCTGGCAAGAGTCCGGAGAAATGGAGGTGGCTCAGTTGATCCCATGTGCAGCTTCACTGGTACATGTACAGATATGTGTGCATGTGTACACACAGCCACGCACACGCACACTCGCTTTGTGAACCCCAATATAAAGCCTGTCTCTTTCACCTACGTCTCGGCAGCCTGAAAGTTGCCATAATTATTCTGACTTGCTGACTGCCTGCCCCTGCCATGGTTGGTTCATTGTGGTTTCTTAATGAACCCATGGAGAGGAGCAATGGGGAATAGGAAAAGTTAAATGGCACCACTGTGAGTAGGCACTTGCTTTCCAACCTAGCTGTGATTCTTGCCAAGCTTAAGCTCTGTGTGCCCTGGCTTTGAACACCCTTTTCAATGTGGTTCCCATGGAGATGAGTGGATGTGCATTCCCTTTCAAGAGATGCTTTTTCTGGCCTGCCATTCCCAATGGCTTGCAGGACAGAGAAAATAATACTTGGCTTTACAGATTCAGTAATTGGAGAGTTGCAGAGACTAATCCTGCAGACTGTGGCAGACACTTCTTCCTTTCCATGTACGGCATATGTATATTTTCCTTTGAAAAGCACCTAGGGAGCTGGTGAGGTGTTACCGTCTGGGTGTTTAGGGGAAAAAAATGGCAGTAGAAAGGAAGAGCTGTCATGTGGTTGTCTGTATTCACTCAAACACCTTAATTTCTGCTCCCAGGTGTCAATCAGTCAACATGTAATTACCAAGTATTTACAGCATGCAAAGCATTCATGTGCAACTGTCAATAGAAGAGAGAGGGAAAAAAACCTGAGTTATCTGAATTCCCTTAAAAAAGAAATTGGGGGTTAGGTGAAATGATAACCGACAAGAGTGAACTCAAGGAAGGACTGGATTCTTAACCAATTAAGGTAATGACACAGATGCTCAAAGTCACAAGAGGGGTAGTAATACAGGAGAATCTTCCCTCCATTCCCATACTTGAGGCAGACATAATATGAGTCCTGCCACTCTTTGTTACCGTAGCCAGACATGGACTCAGAAATCTTTTCAACATGGCAGTACAAGTGCCCATAACCACTCAACGGGAAATGGTACCCGAGTTGAGCTCTCTTTGCCATCCTGGGACTGTGGATTCAAAGAAGTCACAGTGGTTTGGATAGAATAGACTTTGCCATCCTGGGACTGTGGATTCAAAGAAGTCACAGTGGTTTGGATAGAATAGACTAATGGGGAGATGTGATTTTGAGAGCAAGGAGGATATTTCTGGTCCAGCCCTGACACCATTCAAATCATAATGACAGGAAAGTATTTGAAGAAGATTTCCAAAACATGTGAGCAGAAATCTGGGGTCTCATTAAAATAAGTGGAGCAGTCAGAGAAGCTGCTGGTTTGGGAAAAATAGAGAAGAATGTCGTCTTAGAATTATGTGTCTCTACATCTTTCTTATCCTCCACCTTCTGGAAGTTTCCTCTGCTCCAGCTTCTCATTTCTTCCACCTTTCCTTTCCTTGCATTTTTCTTACCCTCTCCTTCTGACATGGCCCATCCCAAACACTGAGAATAATGAAAATAGGAGTATATGAGTAAAGGCAGAGGACTTTCCTTGTCTTCCTGAAATAGTTTTGTAATTTATTACCAGTTTCAGCTTCTGCAAATGTAATTTTTTATGAGCTTGAGTGATTTCAGGTCTCAGTTCATTGATAATAATTACAATGATGGTAAATATTCATAGCTAACATTTAGTGGGTGCATCCCGTGTGCTGGATATACATGCATAATTTCATTTCTTCTTCAGAACAACTCTTGGAGGATAGAGAGTATTAACATCCACCTTTTACAAAAGAGATTTAGTTATGTAACTTGCCTAAGACAGCCCAGCTCGGAGAAACCTTGGAACTGCTTGGCTCTGAAGTCCAAGCTATTAATAATAATGCTATTCACGCTAGTAAAGAAAAATTATTAAAATAAGTGATTTATTGGGATGAGAAATACAGATGTATTTAAGAAACAATGAGAAATTGAAGTCTTTTATGTATGTGCATGGAAATGTATGGAAATGTGTGTGTGTGTGTGTGTGTGTGTGTGTGTGTGTGTGTGTTAGTATTCACGTCCTCCTCAGAGTTCTAAAGGGAAAAAAAAAAAAGCTATAAATCCACTGGATGGAGGAGACACTCAAATGTCTCTGTCTGGATCAGTGTGGGAAACGCATAACTGACAATTAGGAGAAGAACAAACAACCAGGGAGAAGGAAGGGACTTGTTTAGCTTCACAGCCCATTATTTGTTCGGGTACATCATGGTTTCTGAAAAACTCTCTTCCAGACATGATCCTGGCTACCTGTCTTTTCTCTTTCAAAGGCTTTGAAAGACCCAGTATTCATCTGTTCTCATATCACAGTTGTGGCTCCCTAAATACCTCCTGCAGGAGACATACACATACCTCCGTTTCCCTCTGTGCAAGAATCACATGCAGATGAGGCAAAGTCATTCGACTCCTTCCCCAGCAATTGTGGAGTTGTTAGTAGACACTGCTTGTCAGGCTTTGCTCAGTCACTGCTCGCACACACTCCGTCACAGTTTGAATGACTCTATGAGCCCTTCTGATGTCCGGAAGTAGAACACTCGTACTATCAGGAGGGTTTACTCTGTCAACAGGACAGCTACATTACCAAGTCTAATTACACACATTTTTTTTAAAAAAGGAAGATGTCCACATAACATGTTGGAAATAGAAGTCAAAGTATAACAGAAAAGAGAGGCTTTTAATTAAATAATGTCAGTTACCTTTTACCATCAGCTCATAGTTTAATTCAAGCATTCTTGTTGTGAGAACAGTGGGTCAAGAATCCTTCTTCTGGCGTCCTGGGGAATACAATCATTCTCGTCCAGCTCCAGCCAGATTCTGTTTGGGGGCCATTCCCATTGCTTTAATTAGGGGAAAAGTTTGATGTTGTAAATTCATAGCGTGTCACTCTTAATTTCTGTACAATCCATCACACTCTGTGCCTGTGTGTGGCAGCCCTTTTTAATAAAGGATTTTGCAGAGCACCTGCTGCAGCAAAAACATTTTATCATCTTTGCTAGCTCCAGGAGTTCTAGCATTATGTCATGTCTGACTCCAAAAAAAAAATATTATTATAAACCCTGGAATTAGAAACCCAACAATGGAACTAGCTGATTGCAATTGCCCGTGAAGCTATCACATTTTGAAGAATAAAACTTGGGAAGTTTTCATTTTAATCAAAAACTATAACAGGACCAGGGGTGCTTGTCAGAAACGAATAATTTCCACATTTCTGGATGCTATCGGATAATGGCTCTCTCATCCATGAATTAATTATAAAACTAGCAATACTCTAAGAATATCAGATTGTATCCCCACACTTTCTTTTAATGATAACTTTGTTTCATCAACTCAGAGCTTAAGGGATGGAAGTGAAGAGCATTCAAGAGCCAATTTTTAAAACATCTCTCCAGCTGTAGCACCTGGGAAGATCATCGAGGGCTTGCTATGTCCCCAGCATCATCCTAGTGTAATTGGCTCATTGAAGAGTCTCAAATTATTAGGATAACTTTTAGGGGAAAACTTTTTCCTAATAATAGCCTTCAAGAAGCATATGTAAAATCACCCCCGCTCTTTCCCAGCTAAGTAACACCGTCCCTAGCATTTCAGCCCGGTTCCACAATTTTTAGGTTGTTTTTTGTTTTTGTTTTCGTTTTTTTACTTGCTCCAATGGTCTCTTTAGGATTTGTACTGAGATTCAGTCCTGGTAGTTTCTAAATGTTATTCTAATCTGTTTTCCCTTTTGTCCCATTGTGTCCAGTCCTGAATCTCCCCAACATTAAGAAAGAATCTCCTGTCTCCATCCTCTCCCCAGCCCGTCAGGGGAGCAGTTCAGTCACTCACAAGCTTTAGAAGTGACTTTCTTGGAGGACTGTTGACTCCAAGAAGAGGAAGTACCTCTCCTCACTGACCCACTGGGAGAAGCAGAGGCAGCAGCTCTTCCTACCGTCCTTCTCTTGCTAATGCGGTGGCAAGGCTGAGCGGGGGAGGAGGGACTAGTTATTCTACAATGGTGCCCTTAAGCAAGAGCTACGGGGAGGTAGCTGCCCTCTTCGTTCCGACTTTAGAACATAGTATATTACCAGACTCTTCTTCAGCGGTGGGCCATAGTCACAATTCTGTACTCCTCGGTGCCAATCGTCATCCAAGTTCTTTACACATGCTCTCCTCAGCAAACAAATAATACTGGTCTCAAGTAGATTTGTCCTCTCCATTCGAAGGATGTGGTGGTTTGCAAAGGTAGCATACAAGAGTGTCTGTACTATAGCGGTTAAATGGGCAATGCGGGATCAGTCATGGGTTCGAATTATAGGTGCTGTAAATTCAAACTCTTCAGTAGATCCAGAAATCAGATGCAAGTTTGGGATCTACCGTTGAGCTCCTCATCTCCTGTGCACCGATTCTTAGTCTTCACTATTACTCTCCAGGTCTCTCCCTTATCTGAAGCTTCATCACATAAACCATACTACTCCCAAAGATCTTGTTACCTCAAGCTTTGCTTAGGTCATTCCCTGCCCTTAAAAGCTCTTCCTTCCCCCTTCTTCACCCAATTTCCTCAGATGAATTCAGTCATTAATTATTTAACAAAGACTTACTTAATGATGACTATTATCAGTTAGGATAGGCTGGGTTTTGCTGCAGAAACAAACTTGAAATATAAGTTGCTGATAACACAGGTTATTTCATGCTCACGTAATATGTGTATTATAGGTGACTGAAGGCTGGGCTCCATAGTTTCTTCACTTAGAAGCACAGAGTCTCCAGCGCCTACAGCAGCTCTGTCCAGTAGATCTTTATGTTAAAAGAAATGGTCAGTATCTGCACTGCCAAAAATGGTACCCACTAGCCACAGGTTGCAATGGAATATTTGAAATGTGGTTAATGTGACCAAGAAACTAAATTTTTGCTTTTATTTAATTTTAATTAATTTAAATTTCACTAGTCACATTGGGCCACTGGCTACTGTACCGAACATCATGTACTGCTAGGGGAGAGAGAAACATGGATAATTACACACTGGTCCTTCAAATCTACTACCCAGAAGTAATGCTTATCATGCCTTCTTGCATTGAATCAGGCAAAGTAAGTCCCATGGTCACTTCTAGCCTCCCGGGGCTGCATAGAGCTATTCTACCTCGTCCTTGCTGGAAGACAGAAAAAATTATTACTGAGTAGCACTAATGAATTGCATACCACTGCTGTTTAACATTCTGGATTTTCAGTGCAAAATGAAATATGTGCCTTGCCCTCATAGAGCTTAGAATCTAATGGGGGGGATGGAGATGACCATTAAAAATATGCAAATATCCAGTTACATATCCTTGGGACAGAATAACTTGTTGTAAATAAAGACTTGTAATTTATAGAGGGAAGAAGGAAGGTCGTCTGTGAAAAAGTGACCTGAATGAGGCGTATGAAGTGGTTCACAGCACGGTACGGAGTATTTCAGACAAAGAGCATGGGTGAAGGCTCTGGATTTGGAAAGTGCTTGGTGGTATCTTCTAAGAAGGTTTGTGAGGTTGGAGTGTAGGCCCAGAGAGGAAAATGGCACCATGAATGTGGACAGAGCAAGGGCCATGTCATACATAGTGTTATTCAGAGTGGACTCTGGTCAGGGGGAAAGATAGAATTTTCTGCAAGGAGAGACATGATCTGCTATATAGTTTTAAAAGGTCGCTTGAGCTGCCCTTTGGACAGTGGCTTTAGAGAGGGACAAAGGAAAAGAAGTGGGAAAACCCCCCTGTGTTGGTTAATTTTATGTGTCAGTCTGACTGGACTAAAAGATGTCCACAGAGCAGGAAAAACATTATTTCTGGGTGTGTCTGTGAGGGTGTTTCCAGGACAGATTAGTACTTGAATTGGTAGAATAAAGAAAGATTGTCCTCACTAGTGTGGGTGGGTGTCATCCAATCTGTTAAGGACCTGAATAGAACAAAAAAGTGGAGGGAGGGCAGATCTCCTGCCTTGGGACATCAGCACATGTGGCTCTTGGACCTTCAGGCACAGACTAAATAACACCGCTGCATTTCTGGTTCTCCAGCTTGCAGACAACAGATCATGGGACTTTCTCTAGAGAACCCTGAGTAATACATCCCTCCTTGAGAAAGGATTCTGTATTAGTTATCTGTCCCTATGCAGCAAAAAGATGCAAACATAGGGCTTTAAACAACATTCATTTATGAGCTCATTTTCAGTGAGTCAGAAGTCCCTGCATGGCTTAACTGAGTCCTCAGGATCTAAACAGACTGCAATCCAGGCGCTGGTCAAACTGTATTTTCTAGAACTCAGAGTCCTCTACCAACCTAATGTGGATGTTTAAAGAATTCAGTTCTTTCTAATTGTAGGACTGAGGTCCCTATTTTCTTAATAAATGCCAGCTGGGGGTCATTTTGATGCCTGCAGTCCTTGTTATGTGGCTATCCCACAAAGTGCCAGCTTATTCCTTCAAGGTGGGCGTGAGAATGAATCTCTTCAAAACAATCCACTGTTTTACCTAATTAAGTGAGGCCCACGCAGTATAATCTCCCTTTTGATTCGCTCAAAACCTATAGAATTGGAGTCTTAATTACATCTGCAAAATCCCTTTACCTTTGACATACAATCTGGTTTTTTTCATAATAATATTTTTATTATGTTAGTCACCATACAGTACATCCGTGGTTTTTGATGTAAAGTTCGGTGATTCATTAGTTGCATATAACACCCAGTGCACCATGCAACACTTACTACCCATCACCGGTCTATCCCATTCCTCCACCCCCCTCCCCTCTGAAGCCCTCAGTTTGTTTTTCAGAGTCCATAGTCTCTCATGCTTCGTTCCCCCTTCTGATTACCCCCCCTTCTTTATCCCTTTCTTCCCCTACTGATCATTCTAGTTCTTATGTTCCATAGATGAGAGAAACCATATGATAATTGTCTTTCTCTGCTTGACTTTTTTCACTTAGCATTATCTCCTCCAGTGCCATCCATGTTGCAGCAAATGTTGAGAAATCGTTCTTTCTGATAGCTGAGTAATATTCCATTGTATATATGGACCACAACTTCTTAATCCAGTCATCTGTTGAAGGGCATCTCGGCTCCTTCCACGATTTAGCTATGGTGGACAATGCTGCTATGAACATTGGGGTGCATATGGCCCTTCTCTTCACTACATCTGTATCTTTGGGGTAGATACCCAGTAGTGCAATGGCTGGATCATAGGGTAGCTCAATTTTTAACTTTTTAAGGGACCTCCACACTGTTTTCCAGAGTGGCTGTACCAACTTGCATTCCCACCAACAATGTAGGAGGGATCCCCTTTCTCCACATCCTCTCCAACATTTGTTGTTTCTTGCCTTGTCAGTTTTTGCCATTCTAACTGGCGTAAGGTGGTATCTTAGTGTGGTTTTGATTTGAATTTCCCTGATGGCTAATGATTTTGAACATTTTTTCATGTGTCTGTTAGCCATTTGCATGTCTTCATTGGAAAAGTGTCTGTTCATATCTTCGGCCCATTTTATGATTTATTTGTTTCTCGTGTATTGAGTTTGAGAAGTTCTTTGTAGATCTTGGATACCAGTCTTTCATCTGTAGTGTCATTTGCAAATATCTTCTCCCATTCCGTGGGCTGCCTCTTAGTTTTTGTGACTGTTTCCTTGGCTGTGCAGAAGCTTTTTATCTTGATGAAGTCCCATAAGTTCATTTTATCTTTTGTTTCTCTTGCCTTTAGAGATGTGTCATGAAAAAGGTTGCTGTGGCTGATATCGTAGAGGTTGCTGCCTATGCTCTCCTCTAGGATTTGATGGATTCCTGTCTCACATCAGAGGTCTTTCATCCATTTAGAGTTTATCTTTGTGCATGGTGTGAGAGAGTTGTCAAGTTTCATTCTTTTGTATGTAGTTGACCTTTGACAGACAATCTAATCATAGGAGGGATATCCTATCATATGCAAAGGTCCTGTTCATACACAAGGGGTGAGGATTACACAGGGTGTGTACAGTAGGGGGCAGAAATCTCTGGATGGTGGGGGGTGCCATCTTAGAATTCTGCCTACCACAACTTTTGTGGTTGTCCAAACTCAAATAGCATTTAACCCTCCAGAACCTCCCACAAAAATTGTCTGTACTTAAGGGGAAAATGGGCAAGAAGTAGGCAGCTATTGCCCCCCAAAGAACCAGTTCATTCAGGTAGGTCATAAGAACCCATTGTCTGTAATTTGGGGGCAACTTAATTTGATCACCAGTTCAGCTCTGACAGCCTAACTTAGCCTGCCCGGATTCACAAGTGACTAGTCAGTAAACCAGAATGATAGCACTGTCATTTAGCACACAGTGTAGCTACGAAGCAAAGCAGAACAGTTGTGTTGTCTGAAGAAAGTGAAGAAAGTATTTAAAGAGAGTTCTGGAATCAGAGAGAGAAGATTCAATATGGTCATGTTGTTCAACTGCTCTTAGACTTAGTTTCTTCATCTTTAAAATGGAGATCATTTTAATCGCTATATAAGGCATCATTTGCGAGGAATGAATGAGACAACATGTGTCAAACCCTTAACACTGGACCTGGCACCAGAGAAGCTTGCAACCACCAGTGGCTGCTATTATCCTCTTATCCTCCCCACCAGACACAGCCAAAGCTAGATACGTACTTGTTGCTGTAATACAGTTGAAGGCTGGCAGCTTGGGAAGCTGTCCAGGTTTCATCCCAGGAGGGGTTCCAGAGCGAAAGCGAACAAGCTCACTGATATGTCACTAAGCCACTGTGGGCCGTCATTTCCAAGTCTGTTAAACCAAGATAACTTCCCCTTCTGTCTCCTCTCACTGATGAAGTTTGTGGCAGCATTTCAAGGCTCTTGGGGAAAAAAATGCAGTATGGGATAATCATATAGTGATAAATACCTTGCATCATGTCTGTTGTTCCCTCCCAGAGCATAAAGGTATTCTTGCAGCTCTAACATGTCTTGGTAACAGAACCTTCCCGAGCAGTCTATCATTCCATTACTTTATAACTGGGATTTGATTATTTATTCATTTGGACTCTGCTACAGCCTGCTTCATGCCGCTGAGCAGCAAGTAATCAATTAGCACTCAATTTTCCTGTTGTCACACCTGTATGTTGGAATGGGCACGATTTCCCTGCCCTGCACCTCTGAAACCTCAGGAGTATTCTCGGAATCTTGAAGTCCCGGTACTTGCCAAATACTTTCTGACTTAGAGTTTCATACATTCTCAGATAAATATGATACATCTTGGTTTGCTCTTTTGTAATTGACTTGCAGGGATTTACTCTAAACACAGATGCGACTCATTCAAATCCATGCATAAGGATGTTCTGGTTTAGGATGAGAATATTATGTTGTCTCAGATTGATATTATGTCAAATGTCAATATTCAAGTTTCCACTGATGTAGATGTGGCTGGTCAAAACAAAACACAGGAATGTGTTTTCATATCCATGTTTCAGAACTGAAGACGTTAAAGAAAGAATTTTTTCTTGCAAATAAACTCATTCCAAGTCGATCGATTAGAATCTCTATGATAAAAGTGCATAAAATCAAATTATTGGCTGGAATTATGCAGGGGAAATAGCCCAAAAGAGCACAGAGAAGAATATTGATAAAAGTACTCAGTTAATACATCACACTGCCAAAAAACGATAATTTAGGCCAGGGGTTGGTAAACATGGTCCAGCCCACTGACTGTTTCTGTAAATAAAGTTTCACTGGAACATAGTCACATTCATTTGCTTTCATGTTTTCTTTGGCTGTTTTCTCACCTCAAATGCAGAATGGAATAGTTGTGACTGAGACTGTATGTCCTGTAGAAACCTAAAACAGTATTTGGCCCTTTACTGAAAACATATTCTGGCCCCTGACCTAGAATGTTAGTTATTCAGTTACCTTTTTAAAGACAATTGCGTACAAAACACTTGGAGAATGTTGTTTTACATTTAAGTCACAAGAGTCAATTAAGATAGAAAGTGGGTCAACAGGAGACAGGTGCACCTAACATGATTGTCCCAAACTATGTGAAGCAAAAATTGGCAAAATTGAAGGAATAAATAGATCATTCAACAATAATAGTTGTAGACACATGTCCTACTTTCACGAATGGATAAAACAGTAGAAGATGAACAAGGAAATAGAAGACTGGAGCAATACTACAAACCAACTAAACTGTAGACATCTATAGAACATTCTACTCAGCAACAACAGAATACACTGGAAGTGGAAAGTGTACATGAAAACTTCTCCAATATAAATTGTTAGACAATAAAACAAATCTTGAAAATGTTAAAAGAATTGAAATCATATAAACCACAATGGAAAGAAATTATAAGTCACTAGCAGAGGAAATTTGGGGAATAAATGTGTGGATATTAGACGACATATTTCTAAATTACCAAGTGGTCAAAGATGAAATCACAAGGGAAATTAGAAAGTAGTTTGAGATGAATGAAAATGAAAACACAACATACCAAATCTTATGGGGACAACTAACACAGTGCCTAGAAGAAAATTTATGGCTATAAACACCTATATTTAAAAAAGATCTCAAATTAGTAAGCTAACCTTACACCTTAAATGGAAAAAAAGAACTAATTCCAATACAACCAGAGGGAAGGAAATAATAAAGATGAGCCAAATAAATGAAATAGAGAGTAGGAAAAAGACATAGAGGAAATCAAAACTAAAAGTTGATTCTTTACTTTTCCAAAGACATCCAGATGGCTAACAGACACGTGAAAAGATGCTCAGCATCTCATCATCAGGGAAACACAAATCAAAACCACAATGAGATACTACCTCACACCTGTCAGGATGGCTAAAAAGAACATCTCAAGAAACAACAAGTGTTGGCAAGGATGCAGAGAAAGGGAAACCCTCTTGAACTGTTGGTGGGAATGCAAACTGGTGTAGCCGTTCTGGAGAACAGTATGGAGGTCCCTCAAAAAGTGAAAAAAAGAAGTATCCTATGATCCAGCAATTGCACTATTAGATATTTAACCAAAGGATATAAAAATACAGATTTGAAGGGATATATGCACCCTGATATTTATAGCAACATTGTCAACAATAGCCAAATCAGGGAAAGAGCCCAAATGCTCAGTGATGAATGGATAAAGAAGATATGGTGTATATACATATGCAACGGCCTATTACTCAGCCATCAGAAAAAAATATTGCCATTTGCAATGACATGGATGGAGTTAGAGCATGTTATGCTAACTGAAATAAGTCAGAGAAAGACAAATACCAAATGATCTCACTCATATGTGGAACTTAAGAAAGAAAGCAAATGAACATATGGGAAGGGAGGAAAGAAAAAAGGAGAGAAGGAAACAAGCCCTAAGAAACCCTTAATGACAGAGAACAAACTGAGGGTTGATGGAGGGGTGTGGGTGGGGGATGGGCTAGATAGGTAATGGGTGTTAAGGAGGGCACTTGTTATGATGAGCACTGGGTCTTGTATGTAAGTGATGAATCACTGAATTCTACTTGAGAAACCAATATTGCACTGTATGTTAACTACCTAAAATTTAAATTGATTCTTTAGAAAGTCAACAAAATTGACAAGACTTTAAACTGACCAAGAACCAAAAACACTAAAATTATTAAAATCATGAATAAAAGAAGGAACATTACTATGAACTTTACAGAAATAAAAAGAATTTTAACAGAATGCTATGAACATTTATATGACAACATATTAGATAACCTACATTAAATAGAAAAATTCCCGGATAGAAACATACTAGTGGAACTCACTCAAGAAGAAATAGAATATAGAGTTGATTAGGCCTATAATAAGAAAAGTGATTTAATTAGTGTTCAGAAAATCTTTCCACAATAAAAAGCCAAGGTGCAAATGGCTTCACTAGTGAATACTATGAAATTATTAAAGAATAATTAACACTAAAACTTCTCAAATTCTTCCTGGAAATAGGAAAGGAGGGAATACTTCCCAACTCATTCTATCAGATCAGAATTATCCTGATACCAAAATTAAACAAAAATATCACAGGAAATTGGAACTATAGATCAAAATCTCTTAAGAATATTGATGGAAAAATACTTTACAAAACTTTAGCTAACCAAATCCAGCAATATGTAAAAACAGTTCCATACCATGACCTAGAAAGATTCATTCCAGGAAGGCAAGGTTGGTTTAGCATACGAGAATCAATGTAATTCACCACATTATAAAATGAAGGATAAAAACACATGATCATCTAACTCTAAATGGAGAAAGCACTCGATAAAGCCCAACATCAATTCAAGATTTAAAAAAAAAAAAGAAAACTCAACACAGTAGAAATAGAAGGAAACTTCCTTAACCTGTTTAAGAGTACACATGAAAAATCCACAGCTAGCATCATACTCAACGTTGAAACTATGTAAGATTTTCCCCTGAGATCAGGAATAAGGTATACATGGCCACTCTCGCCACTTCTATTCAACAATGTCCTGGAAGTTTTAGCCAGAGTAATTAATTAGGCAGGAAAATAAAATAAATACGGTCCAGGTTAAAAAGAAGTAAGTAAAATTATCTCTATTGGGAGGTAGCATGATATTGTATAATGAAAATTCTAAGATAGAGATGCCTGGGTGGCTCAGTTGGTTAAGCTTCAGCCTTCAGCTCAAGTCATGACCCCAGGCTCCCAACATGGAGTCCCGCATTGGGCTCCCTGCTCAGCAGGGAGTCTACTTCTCCCTCTGCCTCCTGTTCCCTGTGCTTGTGTTGTTTCTCTGACAAATAAATAAATAAAATCTTTAAAAAATAAATTCTAAGATATACACAAAAAAGTATCACAGCTAATAAACAAGTTAATAAAGGTTGTAGGATAGAAGATCATTATTAAAAAATCAATTGTATTTCTATACTTCAGTCATGAGAAATAAAAAATTAAAACAATTCCATTTACAATGATACCGAAATGAATAAATACTTAGGAATAAATGTAGCGAAAAAGTATAAGATTTGTACACTGAAGACTATACAAAATTGTTGAAAAAAATTAAGAAAGTCCTAAGTGAAAAGTTCTCCTATGATCATGTATTAGAAGACTTACTATTGTTAACACATATCAGTGCCCTCCAAAGGATATACTGATCCTGCGCATTCTCTATCAAAATCCCAGATTTCTGTTTTACGGAAATCTACAGGCTGACCCTAAAACTCAAAAGGAAATACAAAAGATCTACAATAATCAAAACATCTTGAAAAAGAACAAAATTGAAGAACTCACATTTGCAGATTTCAAAACTTAGTACACAGCAACAGTACTCAAGACACAGTGGTGCTTGGAGGAGATAATGCTAAGTGAAATAAGTCAAGCAGAGAAAGACAACTATCATATGATTTCTCTCATCTATGGAACATAAGAACTAGGATGATCGGTAGGGGAAGAAAGGGATAAAGAAAGGGGGGGTAATCAGAAGGGGGAATGAAACATGAGAGACTATGGACTATGAGAAACAAACTGAGGACTTCAGAGGGGAGGAGGGTGGGGGAATGGGATAGACCGGTGATGGGTAGTAAGGAGGGCACGTATTGCATGGTGCACTGGGTGTTATACACAACTAATGAATCATCGAGCCTTACATCGGAAACCGGGGATGTACTGTATGGTGACTAACATAATATAATAAAAAATCATTAAAAAAAAAAAAAAGACACAGTGGTGCTGCCATAAGGAGAGACATATAGACAAATGAAATCGAATTGAGAAACCAGGACAGAACCCATATATTGATGGTCAACTAGTGTTCAACAAGTGTGACAGGCCACCAACTTTGTGATAAATTGTCACAAAACCCATATGAAATTAATATGCCTACTTCGTATCATATATACAAATTAGCTCAGAATGGATCACAGATTAAGATGCAAGAGACCAAATTAAAATGCAAGAGACCAACTCTTAAAATACAGGTGTAACTTTGGTGACCTTTGATTAGATAGTGGTTTCTTAGGATATCTAAAGCACAAGGAACAAAAGAAAAAATACACTTGATCAAAATTTAAAATTTTGGGCATCAAAGGTTACTGTCAGAGTACGTAAAGGCAGCCTACACAGTGGGGGAAATATACTTGCAAATCATTTATCCGATTAGGATCCAATATCCAGAATCATAAAGATTCTTACGTTTCAAACTGAGGGCTACAGAGGGGAGGGGGGTGGGGGAATGGGATAGACCGGTGATGGGTAGTAAGGAGGGCACGTATTGCATGGTGCACTGGGTGTTATACGCAACTAATGAATCATCGAGCCTTACATCGGAAACCAGGGATGTACTGTATGGTGACTAACATAATATAATAAAAAATCATTATTAATAAAAAAAATAATAATAAAAAAATAAAAAATTAAAAATTAAAAAAAAAAAAGATTCTTACGTTTCAACAATAAAAAACAATCAAATTTTAAAATGGGCCAAGAATTCGGAGAGGTGCATCTGCAAGGAAAATATACAAAAGGCCAATAAGTGCATGAAAAGGTAATCACATCATTAGTCAAAAAGGAAATGAAAATAAAACCAGCAGGTGATAACACTCCACACTCATTAGGATGACTGTAATTTTTTTTTTTAAATGGAAGAAATGAGAATGTAGAGAAATTGGAACCCTCATAGATCACCAATGGAAACGTAAAATGATGCAGCCACTTTGGAAAACACCTGGGAAATCTCTCAAAAGGTTAAAAATAGAGTTACTATATGACCCAGCATTTATACTAGTAGATCTGTACCCAAGAGAATTGTAAACCCATTTCCACACAAAAACTCGTAAACAATTATTTACCACAGCATTATTCCCAATGGTTAAAAAGCAGGAACAATCCAAATACCCAGCAACTACTGACTGAATACACAAAATTTGGTGTATTCATTCAATAGAGTATCAATCAGCCGTAAAAAGAAGGAAGTGTTGATATATGTTACAACACGGATGAACCTAAAAATTATTGCTAAGTTAGCGAACCCAGACACAAAGGAACACATATTGTATGATTCCATATGTATGTGTATATATGTATATATACACATATATATTTTTATATATATTCCATATATACACATATATATTTATATATATATTCCATATATACACACATATATATACATATATATATATATGATATTCAAAAAGGCAAATATATAGAGACAGTAGATCAGTGAGGGGCTTTGGGCAAGGAAGAAAGGAATGTGGAGTGACTATTAATGGGTATGGGATTTTACTCTGGGATGACCAAACTGTTTTGAAATGACATAGTGGTGACTACAAAATTTTTGAAGATACTAAAAACCCACCGAATGATACACTTGAAAAGGGTGCATTTTCTGGGTGTTATATGTAACGAATATGTCCAATATGTAATGAACCATTGAGCACTACAGCAAAACTAATGATGTACTATATAGTGACTAACCAAGCATAGTAAAAAAATAAAAAAGAGAGTGCATTTTATGGTATGCCAATTATATCCCTATAGAAAGGAAAACAAAACAAAGAGGTGCAATACTTTATCACTGAACCCAGTGTGTCACTATTCATTTATGCCCAAGACACAACAGTTCACGAAGATTTGCCTTCTTTTCCCCTTTCTCCTAAGTATTTTTCTTCTTGGCTAACCACCAGGTTAAAATCCTTTGGGAAACTTCCACCTCTGAGAAGATGCAATGTATGCACCTTCCTTGTTGATCCCACTAAGTATAAGTAAAAACTCTGGACAGATATAACAGAAGTCTGTAAGGTAGAAACAAGGCAGACTAGCTAGGAAGCCTGGGACCCAGGGACCAATGTGAGAGTGAATTCCCTGGGTTTTCTTTCTGTCTTTGTCTGGGTGCTGGAGAAACCAGTAACTTGGAAACATCAGTGTGCATAGACAAGAAATTCTCAAAGCCCACATTGTTTTACTAAAGAAGTCTACTAAGTCTGAGGCAGAATTAGCACCGACTCTCCACAATGTGTCCCAGAGAAGAGAAGGGAGCATTTCCCAGTTCATTCTATAAAGCTACTATTATTCTAATACCAGATGAGAAAAAGGCAGTACAAAAAAGGAAAACTAAGCACCAACATCCCTCATGAATATATATATATATATACAGAAATCACTAACAATATATATATAACATATATATAACAAATATATATATATACAGAAATCACTAACAATATATATATAACATATATATAACAAATATATATATATACAGAAATCACTAACAATATATATATAACATATATATAACAAATATATATATATACAGAAATCACTAACAATATATATATAACATATATATAACAAATATATATATATACAGAAATCACTAACAATATATATATAACATATATATAACAAATATATATATATACAGAAATCACTAACAATATATATATAACATATATATAACAAATATATATATATACAGAAATCACTAACAATATATATATAACATATATATAACAAATATATATATATACAGAAATCACTAACAATATATATATAACATATATATAACAAATATATATATATACAGAAATCACTAACAATATATATATAACATATATATAACAAATATATATATATACAGAAATCACTAACAATATATATATAACATATATATAACAAATATATATATATACAGAAATCACTAACAATATATATATAACATATATATAACAAATATATATATATACAGAAATCACTAACAATATATATATAACATATATATAACAAATATATATATATACAGAAATCACTAACAATATATATATAACATATATATAACAAATATATATATATACAGAAATCACTAACAATATATATATAACATATATATAACAAATATATATATATACAGAAATCACTAACAATATATATATAACATATATATAACAAATATATATATATACAGAAATCACTAACAATATATATATAACATATATATAACAAATATATATATATACAGAAATCACTAACAATATATATATATAACATATATATAACAAATATATATATATACAGAAATCACTAACAATATATATATAACATATATATAACAAATATATATATACAGAAATCACTAACAATATATATATATATAACATATATATATAACAAATATATATATATATGTATATATATATATATATATACAGAAATCACTAACAAAATACTTACAGATAGAACTGAGTAATAAATGAAAAGGAGTATACACCATGACCAAGAGAGGTTTATTCCAGGGATACAAGGTTGTTATATTCAGATATCAATCGATACAGCTCACTGTATTACAGGTTAAAGACAAGATCATGTCATCTGATGCATGAAAAAGTATTTGACAACGTTCAACACCTATTTGTGATAAAAATTCTCAGAAAAAAAAGAAATAGAGGTGAGCTTCAAATTGATAAAGGGCACCTACAAAAACCCTGCAGCTCACATTTTACTTTATGGCAAAAGACTAAATGCTTGTCCCCTAAGATTAAGTACAAAGCAAGGATGACCGCTCTCACCACTCTTATTCAACATGGTCCTAGAAGTTTTAGCCAGTACTATAAGGTAAGAAAAGACACATGTGTCCGAAAGGAGGAAATAAAACTGACTCTTTTTGTGAATAGTGTGAGGTCCTATACCAAAAATCCCAAAGAATATATAAAAAGAAAATAAAACCTCCTAGAACTTTGAACTTCTAAGTGAATTCAATAAGATCTCATGATACATGATCAACATTCAAAAATCAATTGTATTTCTATGTGGTAGCAATGAATACGCGGAAAATGAAATTTAAAAATAAAATATTAACAATTACTCCAAAAATATGAAATACTTAGTTGCAAATCTGTCAAAACCTGTATAGGACTTGCATGCTAAAAGTTACATAGTACCAACTGGGGGGGGGGGGGGAGATCTAAAAAAGTGAAGAGATATTCCCTGCTCATGGACTGGAAATCTACAATTAGTAAAGACCAATTCTCCTAAAATTAATAAGTTTAATGCAATCTTATTTTTGTACATAGGCAAGACTACTCTAAAACTGATATGGAAAAACAGTGTAACTAGAATACCTAAAAGTAATACTGAAAAATAAGAGTAAAGTCAAAGGAATCATTCTATCAATTTTCAGATTTATTATACACTAGTATATTTGGTGGAGAGATAGATACATAGATAAATGGAAAAAGAGAATCCAGAAATAGACTCCTATAAGTGCAGCCAACTGATTTTTGACAATGGGACAAAAGCAATTCAATGGAGGAAGGGTAGTCTTTTCAACAAATAGTGTTAGAGCCATGGGACATCCAAAGTGGGGAATGAACCCCGACCTAAACCTTGCTCATTGTAGAAAAAAATAACTCAAAATGGATCATAGATTTAAGTGTAAAATGTAAAACTATAAAACTTATAGAAGACAACATCAGAGTAAATCCTTAGGACCAATCCCTTAATGAAAAGTTGTTAGGACACAAACAGGATCATCAAAGAAAAAACTGATAAATTGGACTTCATGAAAATTGAAAACATTTACTCTTTTAAATAACCATTTAAGAGAAGAGTAGCTACAGTCTGGGAGAAAATATTAACAAACCACATATCTGACAAAGGGCTCCCATCCAGAATATATAAGAAATTCTGAAAAACTCATGATTAAAAACACACACTGGTAAAGTACTGGTGAGGATGTGGAAAGACTAGTCCACACATACATTTCTAGTGGAAAGTAAAATAGTACAGCCAGTCCTGGAAAATAATTTGGCATCTTCTAATAAAAACCCAAAAAACAAAAAAACATTTATCATAAGCCCCAGCAGTTGCATTCCTGGGCATTTGTCACAGAGAAATGAAAACCTAATGTTCACATCAAAAACTCGTATGTAATTGTTCATAACAACTTTATTACAGCCAAAAGCTGGAAACAGTCAAAGTATGCCTTAGTAGGTAAATGGCTAAACAAATTGTGGTCCATTCATACCCCAGAATATTACTCAGCCATAAAAAAGAACAAGCTATTGACACATACCAACCTGGATGGATTTCAAGGGCATTGAGCTGCCTTTTTATAGAGATGGAAAACAGATTAGTGGTTGTCAAAGGTTGGGAATGGAGGGTGGAGGAGGTGATGGTGTGATTAGAAGGGTAATATGAGGGAGATCGTTGTGTAATGAAATAATTTTATATCTAAAATTACACACGCGCGCGCACACACACACACACACTTGTACCAGTGTCAAATTCCTGGTTTTGCTCCTAGGCTGCAATTATGTCAGATGGAACCAGCGGGTGATCTGGGTGAAAAAGACAAGAGACCCATCTCTCTGTATTATCCCTGCAAGTCCTGTAATTATTTCTAAATAAAAACTTAAAAAAGCAGATCCGAAGGGAACCATTCACCCTGGTGGGCCTAGATTTTCAACATGCCATTTTGCTAACAACTCTGTTATTTAAAGAGTCAAGTTTCCTGAGAATGATCTGCCTACCTTTCAAAGCATCTTAGATTCTAATGGACAAATTAACTACACGTCTCCGTCAGTATCTTGGGACTGTCTGGACAACTAAATTTCAGATACAGTTGGAGGATGAAATCTTCAGGAAAATTGAAGCTGATGTGCTTTAGTATCTTAACCTCCCATTAGATGAGCTCTGATTTATTCTGAGCGACTGAATCAATGTATCTCTTGAATACATCTGATGTATAAAGGCACCCTTAGCATTTGATTTGTACCACACCACAGCTATTCCAATGATCAGGAAAAAAAACTTTTTTTTTTTGTTTTGTTTCTTGATTCTTCCTCTTTTTTAACTGTGAACCAAAGAGTTACTATTGCTTTCACATGTGTAGCAAAAAACTAAAGCAGAGCTCAAACATTGCACATGATCAAAGGTTTAATTATGTCATTAGGCACTTTTACCAACAAAGGCTTTACTTTGATTCAATAAATCAACATCCACTATGGTCCCTCCATGGGGATGCTATAAAACAGAGCTTGGTTTCATAGTTCGTCTTTTTGCTATCTACACTTTATTCCAAACACAGTCATTAGCAGTGATTTGATATTGCATATGACAACACAATACTTACTATGTTTCTGACAAGGAGAGCTTTTTAAACAGAAACTTAAGATAAAGGGCATTTTCCTTTGTTAGAGAAAGATTGTGACGAAGTAGGAGGAGGATACTTATTGAAAAATATATGTGGCTTCAAGTCTCCGTTGAAGAACAAATGAAGATAAGCATTTTTTCTCTCAGGCCTTAATTTTGTCATTGTTTTTCTGTCCGAAGCAGTGGCCCAGGTTTAAGAGATACCTTTCTCTACCCTGAAGAAATCTTGGACTGGCCAAGGAGATCTTGTGTTTTTTACAGTTAAATCAGAAGGCAATTGGTATCACATGTAAAGCTGCAGAATCAAGGGAGATTGCCCCCCCAGCCCTGCCCACTCCTCCTCTTAGCCATGGAAACAACCTCTTCCTACCTAATAGCATCCTGTGGGCTGTGTTTTCTGCTGAGACAGCGTCTTGGCCATTGGGATGATGGTCCATTAAACCCCAAGACAGGTACTTCTTATTTTACCAGTCTTGCTGACTCTACCTCACGTAATGTCTTTTTACGAAAATCAATTAGTGTCTTATCAAATTTTTAGTTAAGTAATTCTCATTTAAATTTATATACTTTCTAAGAACTCAAATTCCCAGTTCTGGACAGTCTGATGTAATTACAAAATTAATTATAGCATTAGGCTCCAAATCTCTTTCCTTTTGATTTGTAATACCACCACCCTGATACAGCTTTATTTTTACACTGCCTTCTCTGGACGGGTTTTGAAGTCTTTGAAGCCATGAGAATGACTTGGGGTTCCTGACATTACTATTGCCTAACATTTACTCTCGAATTATAGTCCTCTGAAAAAGGCCAGGTAGGAACACGACAAACTCTGGTAACATCTATGAGTATTCAGGATGGATTTCGTTTTTTTCTAAGACTCACTCTGTTCCTCTGGAAGGTACTGGGACCATGTTGTGCCTTACTCATAGTCAGTGCTCATTAACATCAGTCCCTTTTCTTTTTCTGGCAATTTCTGTACATGGGAGCCAAAGATTTCTAAACTTGCATCAAAACCTAGGATGTGGGGGATCAGACAGAAAGGCAATAGATGAATTCTGATGGCTTCACAACATTCTTTCCAAATATTCTGACACGTGGTAACTCTGAATTGGTGGGACTGACATGAGAGAGCAAGTTGAAAGAGTGGTCATCTCAGACAGTTTTAACACTTAAACAGAATGTCATATCTCGATATATGAATTGCCTTCCCTGCCCTGGAATAATAATTCAATTTAAGTTAGAATGACCAGGTAAGCCAAGGGAATATCTGAAGGGAACCCAGTTGGAGATTAAACATGTTAGTGAACCTGTCTCAAAAAAGGACATTGTGAAGGAGGAAGTTAAAGCCACACATTGTCTTCCCCCTTAGCATTTCATAATTGAGATATATGTGTATATTTTAATTGAATGGGATTATACTAGAAATAAGTCAACACTCTTTTAATGGTTCTATAATAATTCATTGCTTGCAGATATGATAATATATTTAATCACCCCTCCTTATAATAATGTTTTATTTTGAAGTATTTTAAGACTCACAAGAAGTTAAAAAATTAGTAGAGTTTATGTGTACCTTTTACATAATGTCGAAACCATAAAATTGATGGTGGTATAATTGGTCCTCATTATTCATGGGCTCTGTATTTGTTAATTTGTCTACTTGCTAAAATTTACTTGTATTCCCAAAATCAATATTCACAGAGCATTCATAGTCATTTGGGCATGTGCCTACACACAGCAGTAAAAAATCTGGGTTGCCCAATGTAAATGTTCCCAACTGAGGTTGAATACAGGGATTCTTTGCCTTCTTGTTTCAGGTCCTATAGAGGGAATAAGAGTCCTTTCTGCAGTCTGTTTAGCACCACATTTTCTGGTGTTTTTGAGCTTTTTGTTGGTGATTGCTCTATTTGAGTTGGACTCCAAGCACAGTGCTGAAGTGCAGGCCAGTGCTTCTAAGCACAAGAAGGCTGTGATTTACCCAGGAGAAAATACAGGTGTTAAATAAGCTTTGTTCCAGCATGAGCTATAGGGCTTTTGGCCAGGAGTTCAATGGTAATCAACATTACTGTATTAAATAAGGTGTCTTTATTTGTAAAGATTTTATTTATTTATTTATTTTTAATTTAGGGAGAGCATACGTGGGGGGCGGGGCAGAGGGAGAGAGAGAATCCCAAGCAGACTCCAGCACTGAGCAGAGAGTCCGACTTGGGGTTCAGTCTCACAACCCTGAGATCATGACCTGAGTCAAAATCAAGAGTCAGATGCTTAACTGAGATACCCAGGCATCCCGAAATAAGGTGTCTTTAAACAGAAACAAAATAAGGTACTGTATTGATGGTTAATGAACATGTGACCAGAGGTCCACAGAAACATAGCCCTATATACTCATAGGAACAATGATTTAGTACTTACTAATGTAGTGTTCACGGTGACTTTATAGGTAATAACTATCCTGAATAACAATAATCATCTGTACAATCCATCTCCGATGGAGAGTAACTGGATTTCTCACACATTAGCTGGTTTGAAAAAGTTTAGCGACCTTTCTTACAAAGTTAAACATACACTTAATATAGAACCCAATAACTGGGTATTTATCACAGAGAAATGAAAAATTTGTACATGCACCTTTGAATTTGTAGGTTTATGTCTTTTGCCAGATTTGGGAGGTTTTCAGCCATTTTCCTGAGCACCATATTCTTTTTCCTCTCATTATGGGACTCTTAGGGGATGAATATTAGATCTCTTTTTCTTTTATCACAGGCCCCTGAGGCTCAGTTTATTTAATTTCAAGCTGCTCCTTCTCTGTGGCTCATATTGGATAATTTCTATTGATCTATCTTCAAGTTAACTGATTTTTTTCCTATCTCATTTCCTTTTTGCTATGAAACCCATCCATTGAAACTCTTTTTAAAATTTCACTTTCTATACTTTTCAGTTCTAAAATTTCAATTTAGTTCTTCTTTATATCTTCTACTTCGTTGTTGAGATAGTCTATTTTATAATTTGTTTCAAGAGTGTCGTAATTGCCTGTTGGGCCATTTTTATGGCAGCTGCTTGAAAATCCTTGTCTGAAAATGGCAGCATCTGTGTCATCTCAGTGTTGACCTCTGCTAATGATATTTTCTTATTTGAGTTGAGATTTTCCTGTTCTTCATATGATGAGTAATTTTGGACTGTATCCTGGACATTTTGAATATTATATTATTAAACTCTGGGTCCCATTTAAATCTTCTATTCTGACAGCTAGTCAACCTATTAGGTTCAAAATTTATGTCCTGGCTCACTCCTGTAGGTTGTGGTTGAAATGTCACTTCAGCTTACAAAGCCTCTGCAGTGCTATTTTCTTCCACCTTACTCGCGTGTTGGTGACAGGATTCAGCACTGTAGTATTCTCAGTTTGGGTTGGGGAGTGGGAGATATGCCTCATTACCTCAGAGTGAGGACAAAAGACAGGGTTTTATGCCCTGACACACCTGAAGAGGAAGGGGGGGTCACCTCGTCCTTGCAGAAGGGATGGAATTAAAATTCTGCCACAGGCTACACAGGACAGGGATGCCTGTTCATTACTATTGTAGTGAGCTGTGGCGGTTGAAGTCAGAGTTCTGCCCACGGGGGAAGAGCATTGTCTCATTACATTGTATGGGAGACATGGGATTCAGAGTTCTGCCCACATCCTCTTGAGAAGGGGTGTTGCCTCATTATTGTAGGGGAGGTGAAAGACAGGCCTCTGCCCATAGGCTCCACAGGAGAGGGACACACCTGCTTGTTCCTGCAAAAGGGTAGTAGAAGTCCAAGTTCATCCACAGGCCCTGCAGGGAAAGGACAGAGTCAACTATGAACGAGAGGGATAAAGGACAGGGTTCTATCTGCAGACTGCACTACTACAGTACCTACAGGGCTAGAGGACGGCTGCAGGTGGTTTCCATAGTGTTCATTCAAGACAGGCAGATGTGATTAAAGATTTCTGCATGGTGCAATTGCTCTCTTCCCAGTTGTTCGCACAAAATAAGGTAGGTTTTTAGGGGGGCTATTTTTGTCTGCACTCTGGCATTTCTCAGTTGTGGCCTTCTCCACTGCCTCACCCAGGATATACAGGAAGGGAGGAAAGGAGGAAGGGAGGAAGGGAGGAAAGGAGGCAAGGAGGGAGAGAGGAGGAAAAGGAAGGAAGAAAAGAGGGAAAGGAAGAAAAGAAAACCAGGACCTTACTGCTAGGTTGTTCTTTGAGTCCCAAGGTCCCTAGCAAGTCTGCCTCTCCTCCATCTTTGAGTCCTCTGCTAAGTGATTTATGTGTTTGGTAATTAGCACAAGAAGGAAAATGGAATGCATCTTGCCCAGAACCAAAAGTATAGCCCCTTCTGATGGTTATTTAGGGTTTCTGATTTTTGCCGTCACGAACAATTCTGTGATTCGTATTCTTGCTCATGCCACTTGGCCTTTTAATTCCTTAAATTCCCATAAGTAGAAATCTTGAGTCAGCAAGTATTACATTGCTAAGGCTCTTGAGATGTGGTTTGTACAGTGTATCACCGCACCCCTTTAACTCTTGTTAAATGTTCTCTTTCTTTTTAATATTGGCCAAACTGATAGGTGAAAGACTGTTTAGTCTTACGATTCATCAAAAACTACAAACCATTATCATTTTTCTATTTCTTCTTTTGTGAATTATATCGTTTATTAACTTTACTCTTGAAATATTCGTATTTTACTTACTGATTTGTAAAAGCTTTGTATATATGGCTACTCATATTTTTTCGGCCCTTTAAGCTGTAAATATGATTCCCAGTCTGACTTTTAGTTTGGTTTATGTGGTTTTGCCATATGCAAGGTTTTGCTTTTTATGTAGTCAAATCTATTCATTTTTACAAATATTTTCCTACTGAGTAGACATGCCTTCCGGGCCCTACCTTGAGCCTAAACAAACTTCTTCCCCACTTCTCTCCCATTTTTGCATTTGAGATGTCAGGAGGGAATAGAGAAATGAATATGGCTCTCTTTAAGCTACCAGAGAAGAATGGAGTAACAAATGAGGAAGACTTTCGACACTTTTTTGTCTAATCAGAGGTGAAATAAGAGCCTTTCACCGACACACTCAAATGTCTTTCTACTTTACTCTCACTGACCGCAGCCCAAGTGCCTAGATCACCAAGTCAGAGCCATCTGTGCTGATTTTCCCACAGGCAGAGCCCCTTTCCCTTGAGAATGTCAGACACAGCATCTTATAGAGATCCCCTTCCCTGTTCCCACTCTTTGTACTCTACTAGTGAATCAGGAAAGACAGTGATTGAATAGCATATGGCAGCATCAAATACCAATTGTTCTGATTTTGACAGTTTCAAGAGTTGTCACTAACTTTTTCTCAAGCTGAGACTTAGTGGTTTTACTCCAGTTTTTTTCCTGTGGCATTAAGAATCCGTTTCAGTCCTCTGTGAGATATATAGCACTCATAAATATTTAAATATTCCAGAGTATTGTCCTGATTCCTATTTCAACCCATGCCCCCACTGAGCTGACCTAAGCATTCTGCTCTATTGATTTGTGTGTGAGAGAAAAATGATGGATTATTTTTTATGTTTTCTTCTCAGTTATTGCAATGCAAAAATTGCAAGGACATGATTTTATTTTCTATGATGTCTGTGAATGGTCTATAAAACACTGAATGTTGAACTTAATATATGTAACAAAGCAAGGGTGAAGATGCGATTCAAAAAGAGGGCAGGAAGTTCAGAGACCCAAGCTGAACTACCCAGAGTAGGATTTCGAATTTGGAAGTAGAGGACCAAAGTTCATTTGCTGGCTTCCATTCCTTGATGGTTAATTACAGTTATTCAATTAATAATTCAGTGTCCTGAACTATTTTGATAACTCCTCATTAAGAGGATCAAAGCTGATAATTAAAGGATGGGTCAGAGACCCTATCCACGGAGAGCAAAGAAAGGCCCAAATGAGCAACATGAAAGAAGTATCATTTCACATTCCTAACATGTGAGCAGGCTATGAATATTGATGGCACCAAATAGGAGAGAGAGGGACTACCGTATGGGCTTGCAGAGCTCTGCTTTGTTCACAGTCCAAAATCAATACTACAAAGACTGCCCAACATGCTTCAGTAACTGTTCATCAATTATTTACCGGCCTCTTTTGTTCAAAGTTTCTGTTTACAAGATTACTTGCAGATGAACTTGAAAGAACAGTGTTTGTGTGTATGGGTGGCGTTGGTCATCTTAGGCTGCAGACTCAGATCAAGGTATTTGTGTGCTGCGTCCTTCCGTCTGGTGCTGCTTCAACTTCTATGAGATTGGCATCACAGGTCCAAGACATTCACCTGTCCATGAAGAATGCGCAAGCATTTTCAATATCCTACCCAATTGACAGCCAAGGTCAAGCGAAAGCAATGCTCCTTGAGTTGTTTTCCACATGTGTCCTTGTTCTGCTTTCTCCAAGTTCCCACTGACTGGGAAACAAGGAGAAAACACTTTAAGATCTCTTCTTAACTGATCCTAATTCACTGTCAGTTGTGTCTGCTTAAACTTTATGCCCAGTTTTGGGGGGCGGGTCTGCCGTTTGATCGTTTTTGTACGTGGTCACTACTTGGACTACAAATGACTCATAAAAGAGGAACAACTTCATCAAGAGATTGTAATATTTGCTAATCAACATGCTGAGCCTTTTTTTGAGATGAACTTCTTTTTAAAATCTCCCATGAGAGGTCGTTCTTATTATAACCATTTTATAGGTAAAGAAACTGAAACTTACAGAGTAGAAAGCTGTGACAGTAAGTAGCAGAGTCCATCATCCAACTTGGCTGTGTTTGCCTCCAGCACCTGAACTCTTGGCCACTATCTTACACTGTTGTGATGACTTCCTAAAAAAAGGTCTCGTTCTTCCTTTGTGTAGAACAAGAATTAACAAACTTTTCTGTAAAGGTCCAAAGAGCAAATATTTTAGGCTTTGTGGACCCCGTGGGCTTTGTCACAACCCATCGACTATGCTTTTCTAGTGCAAATGCAGCCAGACACAATAGATACACAGATGCCCAGGCTGTGCTCCAGTAAGTCTTTATTTACAAAAACATCCACGCTGGTTTTGACCTACAGGCTGCAGTCTGCCAACCCCTAGAGTAGGAGAATCCACGTGCTTTGGGTACAGATTTTTTTTTTTTTTATTTGACAGAGATAGAGACAGCCAGCGAGAGAGGGAACACAAGCAGGGGGAGTGGGAGAGGAAGAAGCAGGCTCCTAGTGGAGGAGCCTGATGTGGGGCTCGATCCCATAACGTGGGGATCACGCCCTGAGCCGAAGGCAGACGCTTAACCGCTGTGCCACCCAGGTGCCCCTGGGTACAGATTTTAATAACGCTTTGCCTATTTCAGAGACAACCTAGATGGTAAAGTTCGTTAGCATCGGATTCGTCGTTGGTCAGTAATTCCTTAATAGCCCATGACAAGGAATTCCGTGCAGAAATTTCTTCTAGCCCTGGAAGATTTATCTGTGAAATTGGCACTTCAGTGCAGTTCTTTCCATTGACACTTTGAGGAGCCAGTACCCAACCTGTGCACCAACAAATTTTCTCCAGAAATTCCAAAGCATGGGCACAAATTCAAGTGAGGGAAGCAGGCCAAGTAGTCACAGGGTTGGAGTAGGTAGGGAGTACACATCCATCGAAGGGGCCACTGTCTCCTTTCCATCCAACAGTCTTGATATGGAGGCATAGGGTCTCCACATTACTGCAACATTTGCAGAAAAATCCTTGGGAAGCCGCGTAACATGCTGGGGCTGCATCTGCCTGCAGGCAGCCTCTGACTCGGGATTACATGGGAGAGGCTGGTGTTCTGCCCGTGTACACAGTGGTATATGGGAACTCAGAGTTGCCTATGGTCTAAGTTCAACTACGGAGTAGTAGTTGGAGGTTTTCAGTTTTTGTCCTGTATTACCTCAGTCCCATAGTCTCCCTTAAATAAATAAAAGAGATTACAGTTCTCTTTTTTTTAATATTTATTTGAGAGAGAAAAAGTAGAGCACGAGCAGGGGGAGCAGCAGGCAGAGGGAGAAGCAGACTCCCTGCTGAGCAGGGAGCCTGATGTGGGGCTCGATCCCAGGACCCTGGGAACATGACCTGAGCCCAAGGCAGATGCTTAACCGACTGAGCCATGCAGGTGCCCCTAGAATTACTCTTTTAAACTCAAGTAGAAATTCAGTCGTGAACATTTTACTTTATTTTAATCTTTTTAGTTGAAGTATAATTGACATACAATATCCTATTTGTTTCAGGTGGGTACCACAGTAATTCAATATTTTTAGATATTACAAAATGATCCTTAAAATAAGTGTAGTTATCTTTTCTCACCATACAATTTATGACCATCTTACTGACTTTATTGCCCGTGCCATATACCACTTCCCTATAACTTACTTCATAACCGGAAGCTTGTGCTGCTTAATCCCCTTCACCTGTTTTGCCAAACTCTCAATCCCTACACCCCTCTGGTAACCAACACTTTCTTTCCTGTAGCTATGACTCTGTTTCTGTTTGTTCATTTGTTTTGTTTTTTAGACTCCACATTTAAATGAAATCCTATGATATTTATCTTCCTCTGTCTCACTTGGGCTAATACCTCCTAGGTTAATCCATGTTGTCACAAATAGGAAGATTTCATTTTTTTAATGGCTGAGTAATGTTGCATTGTACGTACCACATCTTCTTTGTCCATTCATCTATCAGTGGACAGTTAAGTTGCTTCCATAACTTGGCTATTGTCAATAATGCTTCAATGGGCAGTGAGGTGCATATATCTCTTCAGACTCTTCTCATTTTCTTTGAATACTCAGAATTGTTGGATTATATGGTAGTTCTATTTTTAATATTTTGAGAAACCACCATACTGTTTTCCATGGCGGCTGCACCAGTTTACATTCGCACCAACAGTGCACAAGTGTTCCCTTTTCTCCACATCTTCACCAACACTTGTTACTTCTCGTCTTTTTGATAATAGCCATTCCAACAGGTATGAGGTGACAGCTCCTTGTGGCTTTCATTTGCATTCCCCTGATGATTATTCATGTTGAGCTTCTCTTGTGTCTGCTGGCCCTGCACATGTCATCTTTGGAAAAATATCTATTCAGGCCCTCTGCTTATTCTTTAATTGGATTATTTGCATTTCTGCTCTTCTAGGTTTTCCCCTTTATTGACAATTAAATGTAGTAATCTCTTAAGATTCTTTGCATCTGTGGTGTTTGTTATAACTTCTCTTTCATTTCTGATTTATTTTGGCCCTCAATTTTTTTTTTTTTTTTTTTGTGATTAGTCTGGCTAAAGTTTTGATTTCTATGTATCTTTTCAAAGAACCTGTTTGGCCTGGTGATCTTTTCTATTTTTTTGCCTCTATTGCACTTACTTTCATTTTGATCATTATTATTTCCTTTCTTGTACTAACATAAGCCTTCATTTATTTTTCTTTTCTTTTTTTTTTTAGGTATAAAGTTAGATTACTTGGGATTTTCTTGTTTCTTGAGGTACTCTCATAACATTATGAATTCCCCTTTTAGAGTTCCTTTCGCTGTATCCCAGATTTAGGAAAGCTGTGTTTCTGTTTTCATTTGTATCAGGGTGTTTTTTAATTTCCTCTTTGATTTCTTCATTAACCCATTGGTTGTTTAGTAACATGTTTGTTTAGTGTCCATGTGTTTGTGGGGTTTTTTCCCCATTTTTCTTCTTGTGATTTGATTTCTAATTTTATATTATGGTGATTAGAAAATATTATTTTAATCTTAAATTCATTAAGACTTGTTTTGTGGTGTAACATGTGATCTGTCCTGGAGAATGTCCCATGTACACTTGAGTAAAATGTGTCTTCTGCTGTCTGGGGATAGAATGTTCTGTATATATCTATTTAGTCCATCTGACCTAATACATCATTTAAGGCCAATATTTTCTTCTTGATTCTGTCTAGATCATCTATCCATTGATGCAAGTGGGGTGTTAAAGTCCCCTACTATTATGGTATTACTGTAAATTTCTCCCTTTATGTCTGTTAACATTTGCTTTTATATTTTAGGTGTTCCTGTGTTGGGTGCATAAGCATATAAAAATGTTATATGTTCTTCTTGGATTGACCCCTTTATCATTATGTAATGCCCTTCATTGTCTTTTGTTACTGTTTTTGTTTTACAGTCTGTTTTCTCGGATAAAAATATTGCTACACTAGCTTTCTTTCCGGTTCCCTTTGCATGGAATGCTTTTTCATCTCTTCACTTTAAGTCTGTTTGTGTCTTTAGATCTGAAGTGAGTAGGCAGCACATATATGAAAAATGTTTTTTATACATTTTGCCACTTCATACCTTTTGATTGGAGCATTTAGTCTATATATTTAAAGTAGTTATTAAAAGGTATATTCTTATCGCCATTTTGTTGTTTTCTGGTTGTTTTTGTAGTTCTTTCTTCTTTCATTCTATTTCCTTGGGATTTGATGGTATTCTTTAGTGTTATGTTTGAGTTCCTTTCTCTTTTTTTTTTTTTTTAAGATTTTATTTATTTATTTGACAGAGATAGAGACAGCCAGCGAGAGAGGGAACACAAGCAGGGGGAGTGGGAGAGGAAGAAGCAGGCTCCCAGCGGAAGAGCCTGATGTGGGGCTCGATCCAAGAACTCTGGGATCATGCCCTGAGCCGAAGGCAGATGCCCAACGACTGAGCCACCCAGGCGCCCCCCTTTCTCTTTACTGTTTGTGTATATATTGTAGGTTTTTGGCTTGTGGTTGCACGAAGATCATATACCGTGGCTTACATATGTAGCGGTCTATTTTAAGCTGATGGTTGCTTAAGTTCAAATGCACTTTAGTGCCCCACATTTTTACTCCCCACCCTGTGCTTTGTTTTTGATGTCTTCTTCTACTTCATTCTATTTATCCCTTAACTACTTAATGTAGTGAGAGTTGGTTTTACTTTTTGTCTTATAACCTTTATAGTAACTTTTCAAGTGGCCGATTTACTGCTTTTACTATATATTTGGTTTTATCATTGAGATTTTTTTCTTTCATATATTTTCTAATTTCTAGTTATAGCCTTTTTTTTTTTTTTTTGATTTTATTTATTTATTCGACAGAGAGAGACAGCCAGCGAGAGAGGGAACACAAGCAGGGGGAGTGGGAGAGGAAGAAGCAGGCTCATAGCGGAAGAGCCTGATGTGGGACTCGATCCCGTAACGCCGGGATCACACCCTGAGCCGAAGGCAGACGATTAACCGCTGTGCCACCCAGGCGCCCCTAGGTATAGCCTTTTCTATTTAAAAGAAACACTTTAACATTTCTTGTAAGGCCAGTTTAGTAATGATGAACTATTTTAGCTTTTGTTTTTCCAGGAAACTCTTTACCTCACCTTAAATTCTGAAATGATAACCTTGCCAGCCTCAGCAGACTAATACAGTTAGTGTGGAATTTTTTAAATTTATCCTGTTTGGGACTCACTTAGGTTCTTGAGTCTGTAGGTTTATGTCTTTTGCCAAATCAGGAAGATTTCAGCCATTATTTTCTCAAATATTTTTTTAGTCCTGCATCCTTTTCCTATCCTTCTGGGACTCCAGTGACATGATCCTTGCCATGGTAGAGTATTCTTAGTTTTTCCCTTTCAGCACTTTGAATGTAGTATGTCACTCCTTCGGGCCTGCAAATTGCGTTTTTTTTTTTTTTTTTAAAGATTTTATTTATTTATTTGACAGAGATAGAGACAGCCAGCGAGAGAGGGACTCCAGTGACATGATCCTTGCCATGGTAGAGTATTCTTAGTTTTTCCCTTTCTGGGACTCCAGTGCCATGATACCTTGCCAGGTAGAGTATTCTTAGTTTTCCCCTTTCAGCACTTTGAATGTAGTATGTCACTCCTTCGGGCCTGCAAATTGCATTTTTTTTTTAATTTTATTTATTTATTTGACAGAGATAGAGACAGCCAGCGAGAGAGGGAACACAAGCAGGGGGAGTGGGAGAGGAAGAAGCAGGCTCATAGCGGAGGAGCCTGATGTGGGGCTCGATCCCAGAACGCCGGGATCACGCCCTGAGCCGAAGGCAGACGCTTTAACCGCTGTGCCACCCAGGCGCCCCAAGGCCCAAATTGCGTTTTTGCTGAAAAATCAACGGGTAGTCTTATGAGGTTTCCCTTGTATGCAACTATTTGTTTTTCTCTTTCTGTGTTAAGGTTTTAAACTTTGCCATTTTCTTATAATATGTCTTGGTTTGGATCTCTTTGGATTCCTCGTTTGGGATTGTGCTTTCTCAGCCCAGATGTCTGTTTCTTTCCCCAGGTTAGCAAGTTTTTCACCCATTATTTCTTCAAAAAAGGTTTTAACCCCTTTATCTCTTTAGTCTTCTGCTGGGCTCAATATAATGCAAATGTTAATACGCAAGACGTTGAGTCCCAGAGGTCTCAAACTCTGCTCATTTTTTAATTCTTTTTTTTCTTTTGATCTTCTGACTGGGTAATTTCCATTATTCTCTCTTCCAGATCACTGACCTGTGTCATCTCATCTGTAGTTGATTCCCTCTGGTGTATTTTTCATTTCAATTATTATATTCTCCAACTTTGTGACTTCTCTTTGGTATTTTCTTATATTTCCTAACTCTCTGTTGTTTTCACTCTATTCTTCCATTCTTCTCTGGAGTTGTATGTTGTATGAGCTTCTTTATGACCATTGCTTTGAACTCTTTACCAGGTAAATTACTTATCTCTGTTTCATTAAGGGTTTCTTTTTTTCATAACATATTCCTCGGTCTCTTTTTTTTTTTTTTTTTTTAACTCCCTGTGTTTGTATCTGTGAATTATGGAGGACACCCACCTCTCCCAATCGTGAATCACCTTGCATTGGAGCAACCCCTTAGTAGACTGCATGTTCCTGGTGGCTTTGGCTGACCAGCTGGACCTGAATCAGGTGCAGCCTGGAGGGTTCTGAGATGTGCTGCACCAGGGTCACCTTGGCAGGACAGCTGGAGCTGGAATGGAAATGGATCAGAAGGTCAAAGGATGCTGTGAACCAGATCTGCCTTTGGCAGGACAGTTGGAATGGAGCATTCATGGGCTGGGATTCTCAGAGCATCTCCCCTACAAGGCTGCCCTGGAGGGATAGCTGGAACTGAAGTGGAAATGTGCACTCCTCTCTGGCCACCCTGGAAGGATGGCTGGAATGGTGCAGGCCTGATGAGATCCTGAGGTGCTGTGTGCTAGAGCTGTCCTGGCAGGATGGTTGGGTTGGGCACAGACCAGAGGCGACCTGGAGCACACACTGAGACCACCTTTGTAGAATGGCTGGAGCTGATGTAGGTTTACAGCCTGGGGCTTGCTGAGGTTGCCCTAGCAGACTGGCTAGAGTGCTCGGACCCTGCTCCCATCTACATTATCAAGGTCGGGGGTTATATAAACACTGGTGCCTGGCACCTCAGACCCCAGAGAGAGTTCAAAGAGTTCCCACACTCTTTGGTGGATGCTCTAGAGTTAGTAAATGGCTTTCCTTCACTTATAGTATGGTTACTCTTTAAATGGCTGTTTTGTTGCTGTATCCTAGGGTAGGTGAGTCTGTATACAGGCCCCTCAGTGATAGCCCTCCCTAGTACAGATCATCACATCAGGGGTGGGGTTCCCATGTCTCCTTCTCTATGTGGTCCCTCTATCATTGGTTGTGCCAAAGTCATCCGATCAGCACTTAGTTCTTCTTCAGGAGGAATTGCTCTATATTGAGTTGTAGAGTCTGTGTGTCCATGGGAGGAGATGAGTTCTGGGACTTCTTAAGCTGAAAGGACCATCTCCCTTTGCCAATTTAAAAATGTTAGCAGTGAGATTTATCAGTGTATTGGTACATTGTAAGACTGTGGCAAAGAGAGCAAGTGCTGGACCCTGATAAAGTAGGTCAGATGCTAGCCAGAATCTAAGGCTAGCCAATTTCCCTAAGATACAGGATTAATATATATTATCCAAAAAGCTCTCAAGGAAAAGTAAATCTACAGTTTCTGATCTTCTTTTTATGGTTCCTCATTATATAATTTCTACTAGTAACTGTGAGTTTGGACAAGTCTAACTTTATTGGTTCTAAATTCTATAAAATGGGAATATTCATAAAGACCTAACAGGTGGAGAAGAAAATTTGTGTACATAAGGGTAGATCATTTGGGGGTCTTCATTAAGTGTTTGTTGAATTTAGCATATGAGTAGAGTTCCACGTGTATATAGTTGAGGTCCCTACAGTTTAGAGCAACAGATCTGGATCTGAGGGAATACTATAAAATCTAGGAGGTCGCTGGTTCCTTTGGAGAGGCCAGGCTAAGAAGTCCACAGCCCCCCCCCCCCCCCCCCCGGGCAGCGTCATGTTTTAATGTAAAAGAATTGAGTCTTCAGGTGTTAAGATCATAAGTGCCACAATTAGATGGCTTAATGCTGGCATGACTAATGTCCTCACAACTCCCTTGGTATCTTTGCTTTAAATTCTGGAATACATAGAAAACTGTCTTATCTACGTCCCTCCAGGAAAGGTATAGGAATGATAACCCTAAAGTGCTTCTGCAGGCAAGCTCCATTTTAGGACTAACTTTTGAACTTGATAAAAAGTATACTTTGACGCTATAATGGATGAAATGGCAGTTGTGATACCCGCTATTTTCCCTAATGGGCCATGTACTCCCCCAAAGTAGTTTACACCCTAGAAATGTACCTCCAGGTGAAGCAGTGTCATTTTTAACTTGATCTTATTTGCTATACTTGATCAGATGTATGGGCAAAAGACTGAGACATTCTTTCATGTACCATAAAATTGACTTTTTTTTTAACCCTCTGTTTATGGTAAAGGCAGCAGAGTATATAAAGCACCATGCATGGCCCTAAACTTAAAGCTCCCTAGATTTTAAATTAATGCTACATGTTTAGGTCTTAAGATTGCCATAGAGTTCACATGCCCAAAATTAGATGTAATTTTTAAGTTATTTTTTATGTTTGCATTTAAAATTTGCAGGCCTGGGGTATTAACATGAAGTCTTAAGGCACTAAAATAATCACAAAAACTTATGTGCCGTCAGCAGAATGGATTTTTTACTTACTAATTCTGGTAAGCATCCCATCAAATTCAAACGAAGTTAGCCAACAAATGGAGGTTCCCCACTCTTTTTGCAAGACTAAAATCAAGTAGATATAATTGTTACTGCTATAAATGTTACAGTAATATTTTCCCCCACAGTTGTCAAAGGACAGGGCTAATTAACAGTGCAGAAAGGATGTTTTTGGCATTTCTTGATATATAAAACCCATATTACAGTAGTATGTGTTTTAATGACATTATGCATTTAAAATCTGGGTTGGTCACTTTTCATCTGTAATATATTTCTTCACGACAGCATCTGAGAATACGTGGACACACGTCTGCACAATCATTAAACCTGGACAAAAAATGACTCAGATTTTACTTACATTTAAAGAATAAAACGACTAACAAATGAGAGAAGAGCTAAGAATAAATCGTTTACAGCCTAAACATTCAACACTTCAAACAGTTAACAAAATATTTTAATACGATTGACACAAACTGGATCTCAGAAATTACCCTAAACAGAGACTGTTTTATATTTTAAATGATTTACCTTTATGACTACACCTAACCCATAAAAATCCCAACAGGTTTTCTTTCTTTTGTGAGTATGTCATGCTCGAGCTTTGGTTACAAAATATCGGAGTTGAGATACACTTCCTGAGCACTCAGTAAAGTGGTGCACGGACGATAAAATGTTATTTTATTTCTGCTAACCTGACAAGAGAACTTAAAATGCAAACATTTAAATCCTCTAAAGCAAAAATACAAACACACACACAATAACCCCAATAAGTCTATTCGTCAAGATTTATAAAATGAATTTTCTTCACCAGTTAATCAGAGTTCATTAATCTGCATCTGCAAATATGTTTTGCCAAAAACGTTTTGGTACTAGATCCCTTTCAAACCACTTTAATGCAAGGGCTAAAGGAAAAGTTCAAAAGAGGAACAGAATAAGGACCCTGTGAAGCTGGCCACGCTCCTTCGTGAAGGCAGAAAGACCTGGAAGGCCAAGTGGAGATCCGTTTTGAAGTCTCTGCTTTGTTCCTCCAGGGTTTCTCGGAGGTATGTTATGTTCCTTGGGATCCAGATAGGATGTGAATCGTGTGGCAGCCCATGGTTATAATTAATTCAATGTAATAAAACCATGAAGCGGAGAGGGCTGGGGCAGTTAAGTAAATGACACTCCTTGTAGCACACATATGCAAACGTGATGTTGCTGAAATCCGAGACGATTTCCCCCCAAACCAGCCAGGACAGTAATCCAAGTAAGAGACCTCTGCATCCTGGCGCTCCTCCAGGATTAAGCACGCCTCTCTTCGCTACCGTGTTACCTAAAACAAATTAAATAAGTGAGCATTCAGCATCTTGTCCCCACCAAAGGCAGTCCTTCCCGCTACCAGACCCAGAAGTCCCTGTCTGTGTCATTTGGGCTGTGTTTTGCAGTTTGTTCCTTTATCTGTGATCAACCTCACCTAATCAACTGTTCAAATCAAATTTGCAAAGAAAACATGCACAAAGGCTTCCACAACATGGTGAGTCATAAAAAACCCATCAGATTAGGTACAATTCATTGCCGGGGAGTTAACGCACACCTGCTGAGCATGCTTTCCTCAAGACACTGAATTTTTTTTTCAAATGAATGCCAATTAAGATCAATGTATGTCAATACGAAAATGTTACCTTTGTTACTTTTTAATGTAGTTAACTTTTTTAAGATTTTATTTACTTAGAACACGAGCAGGGAGCCCGACATGGGACCCTGGGATATGAGCTGAGCCAAAGGTAGCCACTTAACCAACTGAGACATCTAGGCAAACCGCCCCCCCCCCCGTTTTTTTTTTTTTTTTTTCTTTTTAAATGTAGTTAACTTCTTTTATTTTTAAAAATGTTATTTTGGGGCACCTGGGTGGCTTAGTCAGTCGAGCATCTGACTCTTGAGTTCAGCTCTGGTTGTAGGGAGACTGAGCCCCATGTCAGGCTGTGCACTTAGTGGGGAATCTGCTTGAGATTCTCTCTCCCCTCCCATGCCTCTCTTTCTCTCATGCACGCTCTCTCAAATCTTTAATTAAAAGGTTCTTTTAGAAAACTGCCATAATTACTAGAAACAGACGTTCATTAAGTGTACTACTGTTTTCTCTATTTGTGAATACTTCTAAGAGAATAGATTAGCAGTTTCTTTCGTTTTATTTGGTCAGGTAAGGTGTAAGGTATTTTACAGTTTAGATAATCCATACACAAGCTAGAGGGGGAAAAACCCTAAAACTTAAGACTTATTACTTGATGACACAGTCATCACTCTTGGCCTTAACACCCAATCAAGTATTTATTCAAACCTCAGATTTGCTATTAGTTGACATACAGCCTTTATTTTATACATTCTACAATACGGTTGCTCTTTTGTGAGAAGAACACTACAAAAACCCTGTCCTCGTGCAGTTTATAGAACAAGGATGCTAGCTCTTTTCTAGGTAAAGGACCAGATAGAAATGTGTTCAGCTTTGCAGACCATAAGTTAGTGCCACTACTATTTAACTCAGCCTTTATAGCACAAAGGGAGCACAGACAATTCAGCACGTAAACTAATGGGCATTGTTTTGTTCCAATAAAACTCTAGACACTGAAATTGGGATTTCATGTAATTTTCATGTTATGAAACATTTTTTTCCTTTTGATTGCTTCCAACCCTTTAAAACCATAAAGCCCATTATTAGCTCACAGACCACAAAATATAGGCCAAGGGCTGGGTGTGGCTTGCAAGCCACAGCTTGGTGACTCCTACTGTAGGGGAAAGACTTGGACCAACAGGCAAAGAAATGACATGTCAGCAAGTGATGCGTGCTGTGGACAAAAAGATACTAGGGCCAGGAGGGTGGGACTCTGTGGATATCTAGAGGAGTGTCTCATGAGGAGATGCTTGAGGGAGGGAGCCCTGAGTACCTGGGAGAAGAACTTTGGCCTTTTTCCACCTGAGGCACAAAGAGGAGACCAGGGATGCATGGCCAGACTGTCTGTCAACTTAGAGGGATTGTTTTAGTAGAAGTGATGAAAGGTGAGGCCAACAGGACTTGTGAAAAAGAGGACAAAGGATGTGAGAGAATGAGGGTTCAAGCACAGTCTTGATCTCAAATACCCAGATAATGGAGATGGTAATTTTCTGAGATGGGGAGGATTATCACTGCTTTAGCTGCTTCTGCTCCCTTCAGTTGTAATGGAGAGTGAGTGGCCCAGGCCTTGGCATGTGGTTAACACTCAGGAAAGCGTGGCTCTTATCCCCTTAGCTCTTCCTGGATCTCTCATGCATCTACATATATAAGTTAACAGTGTTCACATCAACCCGTATCTAGCATGTAATTCTCACAAGCATCTTATTTAAGCTTACTTTGCATGTCCAGCTCATTTGGGAGTTGATCTATAATGAATGATAAGACTTTTCCGGGTTTATTTTCCTGTCATATTTTCATTTTGCTAACTGTATATGGAAGGTTCGTTGTCGCTTTGAAATTTGGTGGACATTGCGTTGCTAACTGGCCCATACAGCTCCACTCTCAGGGGACAGGGCATTCTGAGTATTTCAAGCTCTGATCAGGAAAGACAAGACTTCTGAGTAAAGGATCCATCTCAGCTGGACCTTAAAAGACGAGCAGAATTTTAGAAAAGGGAACATATAAAGAAGGCAGCAGTGGGATATGGAAATACGTGGTCTACTGGGTAAGTCACATTGACGGCTCATCTCAAGGTGCTTATACTCCATTTTCTGTTACTTATGGGAATCCATTGGTGGTCCCTCACCAAGGAGAAGCCTGGGCAGGGAATTACCCTGGAAACACAGAAAACAGTACAGAGACAAGAACAGAGCAGGCGCAGAGCCTGGTTAAATGAGAATCGACATAAGAACCACTTTTGGGGAATAGCTTGCTAAGCCCCATCACATACTTACTATACCAGACTATCCTAGAGATGGAGCCCAAAACAGTGGGTACAAGTTTCCTGCAGCCACTGTTACCATTAAATAATTATACTATTGGGTCAAAAGAGAATGAGGATGATCCACGGTGGTAGCCTAAGGAACAGAGAGAAAGTTACCATTTAGAAGGCCTTCTAAAGGACTGGGTCATCCTAGATCTTGAGGGTGAGAAGTGTTACAAAGAAAACCTATTGTTTACATTAACTCCTATCTCTAGTTTTCTAATATGAAAGAGTGAAAACATGTAGATACTAAGTGGAAACTTTGAAGAGCTCCATGAAGCAAGAGAATCAAATAAGATGCTTATAAAGAGCTACCAAAAGAAAATTCTCTAAAATAATTTATATTTGGGGCCAGATAATTCTTTGCTATGGGGGGCCCTTCTTGCATTATAAGATGTTTAGCAGCCTGTCTGGCCTCTACCCCCAAGATGCCCATATAACCCCCACTCCCCAATGTGTGGCAACTAAAAATACCCCCTTGATGGAAAAATTACCCCTGGTTGATGGCTTTTGCTCGTAAGACATAGCTCTTCAGCCTTCGATGTTGGAAAAATAAAAACATGACAAATCTAAAATTTCTTGAAATTCACTACTCTCATTTTCAAACCAAAAACAGCCCTGGCCAGGGGTTCGCTTTGGTGCTAGAACAACGTGGCGCAGTTGTTAAGCGCTTTAACATGAACAACACAACTCTAAGGGAACACTGAGGCAGGATCACAAAGTTGTAGTTCTCCATGAGAACCAGCAGCTGAATTCTCTTGGGGGACACTGAAAACTTGGAGGCAGAATAAACTCACAGCCACCCTTTTCCATCTGGAAAAGACAGCATGACTGGCTCGGAAACGGCCCCCCTCGTTGTCGTATCTTCATCTAAGTCTGTCAATATCTCAACTTGACTGCTCACTCTTTTCATATTTGCATTTAAATGGAAAATAAAATTCTGACATAGGTGGCTTACTGCAGGATTATCCTCTTTTTCAGTGTTTCCATGTTTTGATGTCGCTGTGCAGGAACTGTTTAAGGAAAATGAAAACTATTTTGTTATACGGTTAATATCCCCTCTAGGGCTGCAATGGTTTTACCGCTGTAGGACCTCTGTCGCACTTGTGGTGTAAGGCTGGTGTCTATTTTAAGAAAAAGACACAGCTTCTGAGGGTACTAAGCTCTTCCCAGAAGCCAGTCACACCTCCACAAATGAATTTACTCTATGTTCATAAGATCCATAAAAGACATAAAATGTTTTATGCAGTTCAAGTCACAATGACTTGGATTAATAAAGGAAACAAAGTTTTACTACTTCGAGATGATTCTCAAATGGCATATCACTAAAAAAAAAAAAAAGAAAAAAAGCAGCTAAGTATCATTATGGCTTAGGGAACTGTACTGCGTTTCTACAGCTCCTAGAAGTGCCAAATGAAATGTCACTACCGTTGAGGATTTAGCTAGAGCAAACTTATATTCCCAGCACACGCAGCCAAAATGCCCCTAAAGGTTTGCTTCCTGCAAATGCTTTATCTGCACAGAGAGAGAGAGGGAGCCGCTCCAGCAGGAGACTACTTAGACACATTCTTTTCCGGAAACTGTTGGCTTGTGCTCGTGGTCCTGTTTTATATTTATACATACGAATCAATGCAAGTATAATCTTCCGAATGTTATGTCTTAGTCTACAAGCGATAGGATAAAAGGAGATTTTTATCATTGATGGATGTAAGACCCCAGCTCATTGGCAGCTCCAAGAGTTGTATTCAGGAAGGGGATAGGGGAAAAGGGCGGAAAGGGGCCAGTGGGGCAAGAAGAGTGGAATTACTTTAAGGCAGGGTGTGCTTAGCAAGCACCCTTGGGTCCGCACAGATGGGAAGTTAATTTGGAGTAGCGGAGAAGCGGGGGTGATAGAAAACGATGGGAGTGTTAACCGCCTTCCTCCACCAACAAAGGGCTCCACAAAGTCCCACTGCTCTGGGTGTAAAAGCGTTCACAGGCACACCTCAGAGATACTGCAGGTTTGGCTCCAGACCACCCCAGGAAAGCGAGGATTGCTATAAAGCAAGTATCCCAAGAAAATGAGTATCACGGTAAAGCCCGCTAAATTTTTTGGTTTCCCAGTGCCTATAATAGTTATGTTGATGCCGTGCTGTACTCTGTTAAGTGTGCGATAACATTCTGTGTGGGGGAAAAAAAGTATGAGTCTTAATTTAAAAGTACTGTTAAAAAAACGCTAACCCTCATCTGAGCTACCGTCCAGTCATAATCTTGTTCCTGGTAGGGGGTCTGACCTCGATGACGACGGCTGCTGATGAACCAGGGCGGTGGTGGCTGAAGGCTGGGGCGGCTGTGGCCATCTCTTTTAACAAGACCATCAGGCCGGCCACACCGCCGGACCCCTCCTTTCCTGAACGACTTCTCTGTAGCATGCCATGCTGTTGATAGCATTTTCCTCACAGAACTTCTGTCAAAATGGGAGGCAATCCTCTCAAGCCCTGCGGCTGCTTATCAGCCACGTGGATGGAATGTTCTCAATCCTTGGTTGTCATGGCAACCATCTTCACCAGGAGTAGATGCCATCGCAGGAAACCACTTTCTTTGCTTGTCCAATGGAAGCAACTTCTCATCTAGTATGTTTCTCAGGAAGAGTACCTCACTTCGGTCCCATGTTCAGGCTGCACTTCTAGTGCTAGTCCTCTTGTGACCACATCCCCAGTGACTTCCTCCACTGAAGTCCTGAACCCCTCCGAGTGGTCCATGCGTGTTAAAATCAACCTCTTCCAAACTCCTGTTACTTTTGACCTGTTCCCATAAATCAGCAATGCCGTAATGGCATCGGGCATGCCCACATCCATCTGTGGCAGTGGTAGCCTTATAAAATGCACTTTTTACATAAGAAAATCGAAACGACATCCATTCTGCAGCCCTTAGATTAAGGAGTCATGTGAGCAGCCACGAAAACCTGAATCCACATTCCTCTCATCAGAGCTCCTGGGTGACCAGGTCCAGTGTGACTGAGTGGTAATATTTTGAAAGGAATCTTTTTATAAGCAATAAGTCTCGATAGTGGGTTTTGAATATTCAGTAAACCAAGTTGTAAACAGATGTATTGTCATCTAGACTTTGTTGCATTTCTACAGCACTGAGAGAATAGAGTGGGTCTAATTCTTAAGGACTCTAGGACTTCTGAAATGGTAAATGAGCACTGTCTGCAGCCTGAGGTCACCAGGAGCATTAGCCCCTCACAAGAGTCAGCCTGTCCTTCGAAGCTTTGATGCCAGGCATTGACTTCTCCTCTCTAGCTATGAAAGTCATGGATGGCGTCTTCTTCCCATAGGGGACTGTTTTGTCTACAATGAAAATCTATTGTTTGGAGGGGCCACCTCCTTTATCCTAGCCAGGACTTCTGGGTCACTTGGTGCTTCCCCTTGCACTTGTACGTTATGGACACAGCTTCTTTGTTAAAATTCATGCACCAACTTCTGCTAGCTTCACACTGTTCTTCTGTACCTTCCTAGAACTGAAGAGACAGACCGAGGGCCGTGCTCTGGCTCAGGCTTTGGTTTAAGGGACAGTTGTGGCTGGATTGATCTTTTATCCAGACTGCTCAAACTTTCTCCATATGAGCAATAAGGCTGTTTCCCTTTCTTAGCCTTTGTGTGTTCACTGGAGTACTTTTTAAAATTTCCTTCCCGGGTTTTGCCTTTGCGTTCACAGCTTGGCTAATCGTTCGGTGCAAGGGTCCTAGGTTTGGGTCTATCTCGACTTCTGACAAGGCTCTGTGACTAAGCTTAAACAATCCTAGCTTTTGACTCCAAGTGAGACACATGGGATTCTTCCCTTCACTGGAACGCTTAGAGGCCCTTAATTGGCCTAATTTCAATATTGCTGTGTTTCAGGGAATAAGGAAACCCAAGCAGAGGAAGAGAGGCAGGGGAACAGAACACATACATTCGCAGATTAAAGTTACAATAGGACCAGCAAAGATCACTGATAACCGTAACAAGTAATGAAAAGGCTGGAAATATTACAAGAATTACCAAAAGGCGACACAGAGACACTGGCTGAGCCAATGCAAATGATGCCAATAGACTTGCTTGACTGACATAGGGCTGCCACAAACCTTCAAGTTGTAAAACAAAACCCAAAACAAAACAACAGTCTGTGCAAAGCACAATAAAATGAGATATGCCTGTCTCGGGTCATTTATCCTAATCATCTTGATATTATTTACAAAAAGTTTACAATGAATGTTAGTTTTGAGCTTGAAATTATGATTTTAACTAGATAAGGAACTAATCATCTGACTTATTGATAATTTTGTATTTGATGTCAGCTAAAATTTATGTTTACAGTTTTCTATTAAATGTTATCTGTTCCAAATGCAATTTTTTATTATATTAGAATGACCTAGTTTATTACTTTCTATTCAAAACATAGTTATTGGTGGGGCGCCTGGGTGGCACAGTGGTTAAGCGTCTGCCTTCGGCTCAGGGCGTGATCCCGGCGTTATGGGATCGAGCCCCACATCAGGCTCCTCCGCTATGAGCCTGCTTCTTCCTCTCCCACTCCCCCTGCTTGTGTTCCCTCTCTCGCTGGCTGTCTCTATCTCTGTCAAATAAATAAGAAAAAAAAAAAACAAAACATAGTTATTGGGACTTGCAAGGTCCTTGCAACCACGGGCCTGACTTCAGAGGTCTCTTCTAGAGAGAAAGTTCTAGGTGCTAAGCACCTCAGGACACCCTGCCATGGAAAGTCGAACCATAGTAAATGCTCAGAGATAACGAGACATGAATCCAATCAGTGATGGACTCTGACAAATAATGGCGAAGTAGAAAGGAAAGCAGGGAAGCACATTCCATGAAGAACACCTTCCTCTGCGACCGCAAAGGCACCATGGTAAGAGGTACCAACAGAAGGCTGAAACGGGGGGAACAGAAGAATAAATAACCCAGCAAGCCACTTCCTTTCATTAAGCCCCAGACAAGGCTAGTGGAGCAAGATAGACCAGCTTAGAAGATCTCTGTTTCAAAAAAGTGATGGGAGTCATCGTGTGGAAAAGGAGGCAGCAACCAGTCCTCCAGATAAGACACGGTAGGGACAGGACCCCTGTTGTAAGGATGGTGACACTCACTCGAGGAGGGAGTTGGGAGGAACAATCCCAAGGACCAGTAACAGACTGGACATGGGGACGTAAGGAAGAGAGATTGCTGGCTCAAGAACTGGGTGGACAGCGGTACCCTTCTGAGGCCTGGACAGAGGATCACTCGGGGGGAGGCCGAGTGACTTGTGACCCCCTGAATTCGAGTCTTCAACTATTAAAACTCCTCCCGGGAAGTATCCCTTACCTCCGCAAGCACCTGTGGGGAACCGCGCCGTGCTGTTTCGATACGCTGGCCTGTCAGCTCTGATCCCTTTATTTTAAAATCGGGCTTTTGAAGGAGCTGCAGTGAATTTCGTGGCCCTGCCTAAAATAACAAGTTCATCCCCCAAATCACTGTTCTGTAAAGTCTGACATAAAGGGCAATCCTCGGAAATGGGCTTTTCAAAAGGCCGGAGTAATAGGGTGGCACCCGCCCCAGCAGGTTTATCGACATAAAATAAGGTCGCGGTGCCAGGATACAGCGAAGGGGGAAACCGCGTAGTTAATAATCTGCGGACGTTGTAAAGGAGAATCGCGTGTGTCTATACTTGCCTTTGTAGTTTTGACTTTATTGCCACTGCTACAGGACCAACCTGAGTAATCTGGCAGCACTTTGCAATCCTCTCCTTCCAAGCAAGGATTCATGTGACACCACCATTTCTGAATCACGATGGATGCTGTAAGACAAAGGCCACATAAAGCTCATGGGCATCGATACACTGACTTCAAAGATTGCTATTAAGAACTATTGCACCGAAAGGACATTTAAAGAATGCCTTCAGCCATACGCTCTAGAAAAGAGTAAGATGCCAAGCTTTGCAGCACGCCTGGATTTGACCTTGGCGGTGCTACTTTTTTTTTCCCCCCCAATGACCTTCGACTAGTTACTTAACTCCTCTTGGCCTCAGTTTCTTCATCTGGAAATTGGGGATAAAAGTAGACCCTGACCACAGATGTGAAGAGGATAAAGCGAATCCATATCAAAGTCTCGGCTAACCAGGGGCCAGACACGAGGTCGTCAGAAAATGTTAGCTACGGCCGGGGTCATCATTTTGTAGGCTCCAATGGTGGACGCCAACCTGGCCCAGTTGTTACATCTGATGCTCTTGGTTGCCAGGGGCACAGACTAAAAGCAGTCACATTTCCATCACAGAGGCGTTCGGCTCTCCATGCCGTTGCAGCAAGTGGTGAGTAACCCCTTGAACTCAACAACCAGAAGCCACGTGAGGGTGGAAGAGCGTGGCTCTCCCTCACTTGCCCACAATCTAGGCTCGAGATCTCACCTGTGAATTCCCTTTCCTCCCTTACCCTATCATCTCTGCTGCCATCTATCAATAAGATGAGGGAGCGGAAAATTCTCTGGGTTTGGAGGCAGAGGAAGACACCTGCTTGGGTATTCCCAGAGTAAAAGGACAAAAGGGCTTGCGATTCATTTTGTATGGTGAGCCCAGCCCGTGGGCTGCTATAGGTCAGAGACCTGGGACTGCAGGTAGGGTCTGTGGTTAAGGGGGAGGGGCCATTGAGTCCTGTTTTTCTGTTGAAATAGCAGCACTTTGGTTTAAAAAAAAACCCAAAAAACAAAGGATGTGACTCCAACTACCATTGCCTGGGAAGTCTGAAACTCAATTTCAAGCGAGTCTTGAGAATTCCTAATAGCTATTTTTTCTTGAGGGTCAGGCACCCTGCTGAATGCATTTCCTGCCTTTTATAGAGGAGAGAAAACTGAGGCCCTTTGACAGATGCATTCTAACGCTGGAGCCCCTTCAAGTCACACCCCTCCCTCACACCAGAGATCTGTAGTACAAACAACTAGAGGGTTAGAGGCAGTGACAGAAGCAGGGAAGAGAGCAAGCTCATGCATTAACGACGCTGCTCCTGTCAGGCCAATGCAATGTGGCATGGTTAGGGCACTGGCCCATTTCGTTACCAGCCGAAGTGGCGAGACATTGTGTCTGTCTGTTCCACCACCGGTCCTGATTCTGGCCAACTACTGTGCTACTACCTGATATAATCTCATCAAAACCAGTAATACCTCAGTGAGGCGGACTTGTGATCTAGAATAACCACAAGCTACTGAAGTCAGGTGTCAGCACTGAGAAAGCAATCTAGCTAAATGGGTTATTTTGTCAGAGTGCCACCGAACTTGAGTGCATGGATGGAGACAGTGGCGTAAAGTCTGAGAAAGCCATATTCTTTTCAGTCACAGATATTACAACACTCCCACCTCAACACTGCATGGAGCTTTGTTATGTTCAAGGCCCTTTTACATACTGTTCCTCTTTCGATTATCTCAGCAACCTCCAGAAGCAGGAAGAGGAGGCAGATGGCCAGAAATAAAAAGGAGAGCTTTCCACAGAGTGAGTAAACCGAGGGAGGACGTACTAGAATCTAGGCTTCTTCCTCTGCCTCTACAAGTCTTGCTGCTGTCCCACAACTCATCATAGTTTAGATTAACGTATGCTACGTAGAGTCTGACCAGTCCTTCGTCTTCTTCTGAATAGCTTAGGCCAAGTAGATATAAATAATAAGACACAGTTCTCAACCCTCAATTTAAAATTCCATCTGCAGGACTGCGAAAGTTATATAAATGTTGACAGAGCTTAGTTATATTTACACAGTTACAGCTGAATTTAAAATACTTTTTTTTTTAATCTTTAAAACCGTTCTCTGAGGCGATTCTCTGCCCCTCCCCAGTGAGCACCTATGAACTCCTGACGGGGCCAGGGCGACATGGAGGAGTCCACAGAAGCCCAGACAGCTGACGAGCCATCTGCCCCAGCGAAGGCACACAGTGAGCTGGGACAGGGAGTGGGCTACCTGGAAGCCAGGAGACCCAGCTGAGCAAGGTGGTCTCAGAAGCAACCTTCAACAGCTCTCAATACCAATTCCAGATTAGACTGGATTCCCCAAGCAGGAGGGAGGCAGGGAAAACTATGTGCCTGGGAAAGCTAGCCTAGCAGGGGATAGTCTGAAAGAGACCACTTGAGGTGTAAGGTGAGAAATTGGGAATAAATTCCCTACAGAGGAAATCATCTGATTCATTCTATGCCAATTTCATAGCAAAGAAATGCTAGTACTTCCTTACTGGCCTCAAGGGGTCCCAAGATCATTCTGTTGCAAAAGCTAGGAGAGGAGCTGGAGGGGAAAAAAAGATAGGTTCAGGCATTCATCCCTAAAAGCTATGCCAATTCTTAGCTAAAGTATTTAAACAAAAGAAGAAAGCACATATGACCAAGCTCTTGTGAAATTATTTATCAGTTCTCTTTCTTTAACTGGAAAATATGGAGCGATTTTTCTGAAGACAGATTCACAATAGGTTCCTTAAAAGAGCAACCTGTTTTGAAATTTAAAATATTTGTTTGCCAAAAAAAAAAAAAAATCAGTCATATTTGAGTGAAGAGTACATTGAAAGAGGGGCCCTCTGAGTATTAGAGACTTTCTTTCCTGAAAGAGCATTTGCTGTTAAGTCAGTCTTAATGAGCGCCACCCTACTACCCATAATAAAAGTTTCAAATTCCTTTATGTGTTAAAGGAACTCCCAGCAAAGGTGAGAACCAACCAAGGTTTCACCCACCAGTGAAGAAGGTGATTAAAAAACCCAGAAGTTCAAGCGTTTGAGTGCCTACTGACCCGGGCTTTGAGCTGAGACAAAGGACCCAGAAGTAGGATTTTATGAAAATAACTCTTGAGAACATCTGCCCACTTAACTGAGCCTTGTCTCCATAGGAAAATAAGTTTGTAGGAGGTATCTATTTTATCCTGTTACAAAATACCGTAATACACTCGAGATGAGAAAGTGTCTTGTCACTTCTATTTTTAAAATAAAATTCTTTAGAAAGCCCCATGCCTTCCTGACTTATGAAAATACAAAACAGCCCTATCTTCAAGCTGCCAACCTGTAATGAATTTCTAGTTTTATGCAGAAAGGAAGGGGGAAAAAAAACCCACAAAAAAACAGTGAAGCTCTGGTTTTATGGGAGTGACTAGTGTTTTCTGTAATGTTGTTTTCTAGGTGAAAATGTAATGGCATCAATTAGCTATCTTGCTCCTGGTGCATTTTCTGTAATCTCTGTTTTATAAAATAGATGGAGATTTTTTTCTTTCTATCCTTTTTCTAAACGAATTAAATACTGCTCCATGAAATAAAACACAGGATGTATTCATATAGCTATTTCTATAAACCCACCTTCGCGTAAGACTAACACCAAACAGGCTCACGTCTCAGGAGCTGTTTTTTTTTTTTTTTTTTTTGGCCTCGTTTGGTTGCATTTACAGCGTTAAGGCTTTTCTAAAGAAAAGCGTATTTTTACACTGAAACTACAGACCGAAAGATGAACACATCTTCCTAGAATATATACTGTCTTAAAAATGGAAACAATCATAAAAATATGCTCTGAGAATTTCAGATACTTGAGCTGTTTTGCTCTTAACGTTGTTCTTTCAAGATGCTTTTTGCACATTAACATTACAGAAAGGTTTATGAACTTTAAGCCATTTGTTAACTTCAAAGATGGGGGGGGGGGACCTGTTAATGTTTGTTATTTCAAGAAAAGAAGCCATTCCACCCTGACTCAGGAAACATGCCGAAAAGCAGTTCTGAGAACACGATTTTTTGTTAAAGGAAACTTTTACTTGTTCACACACTTCACACGTAACAAGGTACTGTTATTTCCACAGAGTACTGAGGCTGTGGATAAACAGGTACAGAATGATCTTTTGTGATCTAAGTTTGTCTTCACAAGTGTGAGCTCACACAGGTACAACCCTGCCCAGCCACGACCTACCCGTAAGGCAGTGTTTCTTGACATTAGCACTTTGGAGGCTGGATAGGTCTTGATTGTAGGGGTACATACCGCACCGTGTACCAGAGTGACCAACAACCCAGGCCTCTACCATGCCCAATTTAACAACCCGAAGTGGCTCTAGACATTGTCAAATATCCCCAGGGTGGCCCAAAATCACCCCTGGTTAAGCAACACTGATCTATGGTCGTGTACACTGGGAGATGTACTCAGCCCCAAACGAAAGGCTGGCCTAGTTCAGCAGACCTCATAATCCTTAATACGTGCCACTCGTTCCTTCTCTTCCCTCCCGCGGCCTCCGCCGTGGGCAATCCTGCAAGGCGAGCATGTGCCTGTTCTCTGACTCTCGCGTTCTCTGGCTGTCTCGCTGCTCTCTCTCCCACACACAGATCCTGGCTACTCCAGGGCTCACCCTGAATCCTATGCTGACAACCAACGTGGCCTGGCAAATTCAGAGATCCCATTTTTCCCTTTCAAGAATCTTCAAGGGGTTGGATGTGAACTTTGCTGATAGCACTTCATGCCCTTTCTTACTGGCATACTCTCCTTGAATACGAATTCCCAGAACGCAGGAATTAACATCCCACACTCCGAGTGGCTGGAAAGTCTCTAAGAGCAAAGGCTCTGTTAACATCTCCAGCCTTGTCTTCGACCACTTCAGAGCCTGACGGAGACACTTTCCATTCCCATGGTTGCCCCTGCTGTACCACTTAGTCCCCTCCGGCCTGGTAAAGTCAGACCCAGTGCTTCTCATGGGACACCATCCCTGACCGCTTCTCTGCTCTCTCTCCAAGTACCTTCATTTCCTCGAGTTTGTTGCGGAAAGCAAGACCTGAGCCTGATGAGCATCCTATCCCCCCAGCATCTAGGCCAGGCCAGGCACAAAGTGCTACGTTAAAACTCAGGGAACCAATGCACGCCAGGTGCATGTCCTTCCACCTCCCCCAGTGCACCTGTCATTCACCTGACCACCACTGGGAAAACCTGAGAACACACCCAGTTACACAACTTTGTGAAATCCCATCGTGAAGACCTACTCCACACCTCATCGCACAGTCCATAAAACCACGTGACTTGTCTGCAGTAGGAACCGGAAGGCTCGGCTTTTCCTAAGTGATTTCTGACATCTCAGAAGACAAACTCAGCCATCATCCAAAGAAAACAAACAGCTTTAAAAAGCAGCTACCTCCCATTCCTCGGCTTTTATCGGTCTTTCTTAAACCCAATGTTTAGAAAGCATTCACTCTAACAAAATAAATTAAGCTTCATCGTACTACACATTTCTCTGGTTTTATCATACCACTCAGCATTATCTCTGTAAAGTGGTATTTTGATAAATGTGGAGAATACAGTTCCTGTCACTAAACAGCCTTGTGTATCTATACCAGTCGGAGATTCAAAAGGGAACGTGCTTACCAGCGACACGGTTGTCTGTTGTAGGACCCAAGTAACCATAGCTTTAATCGAGTACTTCCCACACCTCCTCCCTAATCCCAAATGTGGAGGACAGACACATTTCCATAATACGGGAGGATTTTATAAGTTAATTATAACCCAAAAAACGTGGAGGAAAAAAAACAGCTCATTTTTCTCCTTTTTTAACTAATAAAAGCTATGATTTTATGGAAAAGCAATGAAAACACTAGATAAGTATCTCTGCCGTGGATTAGCAGAAATGCGTAAGGATATTGCACTTTCTATGCCAACATTAATTAGTGCCCCGCTCCAATGTCTTCTCGCCTTTGTTTTAATTTAAATGTAAATTCAAGTGAATGTTATATTTTAGATCCTCTCCACATTCTTATTGACAAATAAGATAAGAGGAACACATCGGCAGAGACTAGGTCTTTCCACAAGCCAACTAGCAGCATGATACTGCATAATTATCATGGGATAAAGATTATTACAGGATAAAGCTAAAAAGCCCTAATGGAAACATTCGGATAAGGAATAGAAGATCAAAGGGGATATGAAAACAGGCATACATCCTAACTAGAGTCTAAACGACAACTTCCTGCACCTCCTCTCTGCCTTTGATCCAATAAACGTTTATTGAACACCGACTGCTTGCCAGGCTATGCTCGGTGCAGGAGACACAAATACTAAGATAGAATCCCAATCCTATCCTTCAGAGTTTGGGTAGTCTCTGGCTACGAGTGTAATACTCCTACGTTACAGAGGTACATAAGGCTGCTCCTGCGTCATCCAACAGAGAAGATTTGAGTCTTAAGTTCCCATTTAAATTCATACCAGGCACATCTCGATTGCTCACTAGCCACATGTGGTTAGTGGTTACCGATCGTACTGGACCCGTGTGCATCAACACACATAGCTAAGAGATATAGTGAAAGAATATGTACATCATCACAGAACCTTCCACTGCACAGACTCGGCGCAGACACCAAACCATTGATCTCTATCACTTACTGATCCTATAACACTAAGGAAATCCTCAGGTAGCCTATGAGTCTGTCTTGACACAGACGCGACTGAAATGTTCTTCAGTGAAGGAATGGCTAAACAAATTATAACCTAGCCATACAATGGAATGCTATGTAGCAATTAAAAAAAACACAATAGGTCGGTAGGTACTAGCACACAAAGATCTCTGCAACTGCATGTTGATAGCAGGTTGATTAAGAAATATACAGTGTAGGGGCGCCTGGGTGGCTCAGTCGTTAAGTGTCTGCCTTCGGCTCAGGGCGTGATCCCGGCGTTCTGGGATCGAGCCCCACATCAGGCTCCTCCGCTATGAGCCTGCTTCTTCCTCTCCCACTCCCCCTGCTTGTGTTCCCTCTCTCGCTGGTTGTCTCTCTCTGTCAAATAAATAAAATCTTTAAAAAATATATATATATATATACAGTGTGATACCATTTGGGTAAAACTCACACATACTGAAATGTACCCCATTTTCCAGAGACCTATCTTAAATACACAAATATACAAAAACAAATGTATTGACCAGATACATAGTTATTCTTACAGTGGTGTCCAAAGGGACTTTGGACCGTATCATAAATGTATATAAAAATTAAAACAAGCTACTGGAGGATAAGGTATTCATATTTTCTTTACTAAGACAGAGTAAATTTAATTGCCACACCTTCTATACTTTCCAGGTGCCAATAAAAGTGCTCTGAGATAAATACGTAAGACTTTTTATATCTAAAGATTCTATGCTGGATAGAGTCTGGAGTTTATAATTCATATGTTCTTGAAGTTTAAAATCCACAGAGCATACGCAGTTGTTACCATGAATTTGAAAATAATCTGGGATTACTGAAAATGCAACAGTTCTCCCCTGTGCTCAAAGTCATTCATGCACCAGACAATTGTGGTGGGCGGGGGGAGTGGGGAGAAATAAGAGACCCAGTTTCCATCTTTAAGCACCCTGCAGACTAATGGGAAGGCCCACACTCGGAAAGATCTTAGAATGGCATACAGGTCATGAACGAGAAGGACAGGGAGATACAAGAGCATACGGCAGATATGGAAGGAGAGCAGGAATCCAGTAGACAAAATGTGTGCTGTAGGGAAGACGACAATGATTCAGGCAAAGGATGTAAGTAGGAGTGTGGAGATCAAAAGGATCATAAATGCCTCCGCTTGGACGTGGGTAGTATAGGTGAAAGAGAGGAGGCAGACAAGAGTCAGGACTATGCAAGGCTTCATAAGTCATGGTAAAGAACTGGGATTTTATTTTAAAGATAGTGGGAAGTCACTGAAGAGTGGTTTTAAATACAGCAGTGGTATGATGAGTTCTGTTTCTGTAGAAGGCTGCAGGGTAGAAAATGGGAGACAGGACTGGTGAGCTGGGCAAAATGTAATGTGAGCCCCTAGAATGCAGGTGATGGCAGCACAGAGAATCAGAGACAGACCAAGGCGATGAAATAGACCAAGGTGGTTTGGATTCAATTGATGGAGAAAATCAATATGCTCAACTGTCCCAGCTGGAGAGACAGGAACTTGTCAAATGTCTTTGAAATGTCTTTTTTTGTGATGCCTGGGTGGCTCAGTTGGTTAAGAGTCTGGCTTCAGCTCAGGTCATGATCCCCAGGGTCCTCGGATCAAGCCCCGCAATGGGACTCCCTGCTCAGGAGGAAGCCTGCTTCTCCCTCTGCCCCTCCCCCTGCTTGTGTGTGGGCACTCTCTCTCTCTCTTTCTCTCTCTCTGACAAATAAATAAAAGCTTTAAAAATTTAAATCTTTTTTTTTAATGTTAAAAATCTTCATCTTCTTTTATAGATCCACAATCCTTTATCTGTGATCCCCAAATCCAAAAAGCTCTGAAAATGGACAGGACTTCTGTACCATGGCGGCAAAACCCGATCTGAATTAACATCGGCTTCTAATTTTTGCCTTATCCCATTCTACAAGAATACTCTACATATTTCATTGTCAAAATACTAGCATCTGTGACTATGGGGTACAACCGGAAAAGACATTAGGTTCGTGAGAGAACAGTTGCTGTATGTACTATGCTGCCTTTAAAAAAATCTGAATTCAGCAACACATTCGGCCCCCAGGGTTTCTGTGAGGAATTGTAGATGCTAAGTTGGCCATATTCACTTTCCAGCTTTCACGGTGACACACACCACTAGTGACCATACAGGCCATAAATCTGTGCCTGTGTTTGGTCAGGGAGGTGGGATATGGGTCGGTCAGTTATTGTTCTTGATTGTGTGATTCTGGAGTTAAGAATGCATATGCGTATTCTAATGGCTGACCTTTAGACATGCACCAAATAAATCGGGAAGCGGCCATGTTTATGGAGTTTTCATGCCATTATGGCGAAAGTGGTACAAGGCGTAACTTCATGGATCTCCTCCCCTGGGGACTGATGCTTGTTTCTAACAAGGAGTGTGCTGCAAGCAGCCAGGGGCAGCAAAAGGAATCAATCCCAGGCCTCTACCTACAACCCATCAACATTCATTCTTTTTTTTTTTTAAACCCTTTGGCACAGTACTCTGCTAGGGGATTTAGAGACAACAAATAAATGACATGTGACCCCAAACTGTTCTCAGGGAAGTTGCTCCAAAGAAGATGTTTCAGAAATGTTTGTTAAAATAGTAAACTAGAAATAAAGAGAATATCAGTCTGTACCATTAACAATGAGGTGAGAAAAATAAGCTGCTAATCGCTTTTGCGTTGAGAGAGCCTGAAATCAGGGAGAAAAGTGTATCTAGAGAAGCAAGGGCTTTGATGGATAAGATTTGGAGAGACAGCGGGGGAAGGAAATTAAAAAAAAAAAATCAAAGCATATCTTCCTGATTGTCTAGTAATGGAACTCCCCCATTGGGACCCCTTGAGAAATATCGTTAATAACGTACCCTGTTCACCAAGCAATGCGTGGAGTTACAATGAGGTTCACTTTTGGAGCAACGCTCACCTGGAAGCAGCCGAGTTTTCTTTGAGTTGCGAAGACAGTAAAGCAAGGAGGTGGTTGGTGATTTTACATCCTTTTGCAAGAGTAGAGAAACGGACCAGAAAGGTCTTACCTTCAACGCAAGACGGCTGAGCCCGCGTTGTGCCAGCCACCTGCCCTGGGAAGCAGGAGCACTTGACTGTTTGTGACCGCTCTTCTATGCGGTTCTTGTTACAGCACCTGTGCACAGCGACCACCTCACAGGTCCCTTGCTTGATTTGGTGGTGACCTGATGGATTAAAGGGGAGAAAAACAGACCCAGTGCTGTCAGGAAAAAATGAAGCTACGAAGTACGTGAACGATACCATGACCACATTTTCCAGCTTCCTGCACCATGCTTAAGAATCTTTGTAACTTTCTGTTTTGATGTCATTTCAAATATATATAAAGGTGTTAAGAATAGTGCAAAAAATTCCTGTAAACCTGTGGTAGACAGAAATTCAGCCCCCAGGACCTTCAGCCCCCAGGACCTTCAATCCCTGGTATCACACCCATTATGTTACTTACATGGCGAGAGAGATTTTGTGAATTTAAACCACTAACTGGGGGACACCTGGATGGCTCTGTCGGGTTAAGTGTCTGCCTTCAGCTCAGGTCATGATCCCTGGGGCCTGGGATGGAGCCCGGCATCAGGCTCCCTGCTCAGCAGAGAGTCTGCTTCTCCCTTTCTCTCCTTGCTCGGGCTTGCGCTCTCTCTCTCTCCCTCAAATAAATAAGTAACATCTTTTTAAAAAATAAATAAAAATAATTAAATCACTAACTGGTTGATCGTAAGAGAAGGAATTTGCCCTAGACTGTCCAGATTGAGCTAACGGGCTCACATGAGCTCTTAAAAGCAGAGAGATGGAGCAGAAGGGAAGTCAGACTGAAAACATGAGGAGGACTAAGGCACTACTGCTGGCTTAAAGACCTAGCGGTCAAAAGGCAAAAAAGGCAAGGAAATGATGACTTCAGTCCCACACCCACGAGGAACTGATTCAGCCAACAAACGGAATACATGCGGAAGCAGATTCTTCCCCAGAGCTTCCAGAAAGGAATACACGCCTGCAGATAACCTAGATTTTTACCCAGAGATCAGACTCTAAGCAGAGAATCCAGCTACACTGTGCCAGACTTCGGACCTGCAGAAACAAGCCCCTAAATTTGTGGCGTTTTGTCATAGCAGCAATAACGAAGACCTTTTATCCGGATTCACTGTTGTTTACATGTGACCCTCTTTGTCTTGTCATTCGCTCTCTTTCACATATCTTTCTGAGCCATTTTAGAGTAACCTGCAGACATGATACCCTTTGACCCTTTAGTAACACTTCAGTGGGTATTTCCTAAAAACAAAACCATTCTCTTACATCATTATCAAAATCAGGACAGTTGACACTGATCCAGTGCTATTTACACAATGCTATTACACAAGCTTCAGTTTTGCCAGTTGTCCTAATAATGTCTTTTCTAGCCATTATTCCCCTTCTTTCAGGATCCAACTCAGGGACCTGCATTGTACTTAGTTGTCACATTTCTTTAGCCTTCTTTAATCAGAAAGTATTTTTCAGCCTTGATCTTTCTTAACCTTGACATTTGTCAAGAATACATGCCAGTTATTTTGTAGAATGTCCCTCAGTGGGTCCAATGGCCCTGGTCAAGTCTTCAAAGACTCCAATTCCAGTCAACAGCTTAAATGCCATCTGAGAACCCTAAAGGAGGACCACCTAGCTAAGACACTCCCAGATTTCTGATGCTGACAGACTGTGTGAAGTAATAGATGTTGACTGTTTCAAGCTTCTAAGGATTGGGCTACTTTGTTACACAGCGATAGGTAACCAATACACCAACTCTGGCTACATCAGGATGGGAGAGACTTACCTTTGCTCTGACAAAAATTATGTAAACAAGGTTGTGGAGGTAATGTTGAGGAAAATATTAATAAGAGACAATCGTTTCAAGCACCCTCAATTTTCACACACACTTTTTACATGTAAGTTGCTCTGTAAATTACAAGCAATCTCATCTACTTATTAAAACAGGCTTCCCCAGAGATGCCCGGAGGCTAATGCTTTGGTTTCTGCTGTTGGGTGCATGTACTTCAGATCACAAAACTAGTTTACAAATCTGAATTATGGAATATTTTTAATTGATGAAACTAGCCCTTCCACAAAACAACTTCTGTGTTATCCTGAAAAATTTCTAGCCCTTTCTTCTGTGTTACCCGTGGGTGGAAGCAAAATTCAATCATTGGCAAGAACAACTACTCAAAGTTTCATTTGTAAAACACACAGAAGCAGAACCAGCACCTAGAGACTCAAACCACCATCCTGAGAGGAAGTTTTCGATCTACTACAGAAGAAAGCATAAAGTGGTTAAAACTATAGACCCAATTAAGCATACACAAGAATGTTGATTCCCCATCGGTAGTTGCATACAACTGTAACAAGTAAATACAAACAAATTGTCATTACGAGGTCGGGAATGTAGGGTGGGCATTTAGTGCTGAGCAGGCAGGGCAGCAAGGACTGCGAAGAGTTCAAGAGGGGACCCTGTCTCTGGTTTCCAATTGCAAGTAAGCTCCTTCAGGTCGCACGTTCCCTGAATGACTAGCCATGTGGTGGGGGCCAGGGTGAATTCATCCTCTGTCCTCCAACAGGGCCTTCCCTTCCCTGTGGGCCACTGTCACGGCTCACCCAGCTGCCACAACAAAGGACCACAGGCTGGGTGGGTTAAACAACAGATCAAGGTCCTGGCCAATTCAGTTCCTGGGGAGGGCGTTCTTCGCAGCATGCCACAACCAGCGGCCTTGTAGGTCCTCCCGTGGCAGGGACGGAGTGCTCTGCTGTCTCCTTTTTTTTTTTCCCACAAAAACACTGGCTCTCCCAGATTAGGGCCCCACCTATATGACCTCATTTAACCTTCATTTCCTCCTCACAGACTCTGTCTCCAAATACAGATATATTTGGGGGTTAGTACGTGAACAAATGAATTAGGGGAGCCCACAAATATTCAGTCCCTATACCAGCCATCCTGCATTAATTAGATTTTAAATGATCCTAGAGAGTCAAGAAGGAAGCACTAAACCTCATTAAGAAAATAAAATAAATGCATTTTAGTAACAGAATAGTTGAGAAGTGATTGGGACATTCATTAATATTAGAGTTGGCTTAGAACTCTGCTATATATAGATAACCATCCACAAATGCAAACAGATTTTTTTTTCCTGCTCAAATTTGTCTCTGAATAATCAGCTCGTGTGGTCTAGGATTTTAGTCACTTATATAACGGACTATGGTACCTTATTGATTTTTAAGATACAATGTTTTTCTCATCTTTAAACATTTCAGGTCTCACAACAGATAGCATCTTATCATTGTAACTGGCAATGCTTTTGTTCCTTAGAAATACACAAAATAGCAGTGCATCTCACAAGTGATGGCATCTTAGATTTGATAAAATAGGGTAGGTTGCAAAGCACTGTTTTAAATCCTTTACAAATATTATCCTGTGTGATCTTATAAAAATGCTATGATGTGGGGCGCCTGGGTGGCACAGCGGTTAAGCGTCTGCCTTGGGCTCAGGGTGTGATCCCGGCATTATGGGATCGAGTCCCACATCAGGCTCCTCCGCTATGAGCCTGCTTCTTCCTCTCCCACTCCCCCTGCTTGTGTTCCCTCTCTCGCTGGCTGTCTCTATCCTGTCGAATAAATAAATAAAATCTTTAAAAAAAAATGCTATGATGTAGGTCCTGTTTTTATTCCTTTTGTACATTTAACAAAATGCACATTACTTTGCCCAAGGTCACACAACTAGAAGCTGAAGAGGACAGATGCACACCCCGGCAGTGTCTATACAGTCGTAGAATGCGGGGGAAAGCCAGTATTTCACTAAGTGGAACCTAAATGGCGTAACCACCTCAGCAAACCACAAGATATGGCTCAGTTTCCCAGTGAAAACAACTTTCCTACACAATGACAGTGTTTGTGGGACTCCCCTAGCCACGATTTCTAGTCATTTATACCCTGTTGACAATGGACTGTGGGCTTTGAATAAGAATGTACCTCATTTCCTTATCATCTATAGTTCCTGACAACGGAGGCTCGGTATTCAGAAATAAGAACTTAAAATTGCTCAAGGAGTGATGCTGGCAGACAGGGATCCATTGTGGGCTACTATGCACAGAAATCACAGATTCCATGCTTGGCATGAGCAACTCATCTTGTATTAGGGTTCTCCAAAGGGAACCAACGTGAAGCAGGTATACACACATAAGGAGATTATAAGAAAGTGGCTCACGTGATTATGGAAGCTGAAAACTCCCAAGATCTGCAAGGAGAGTCAGCAAGACCGAGACTCCAGGGAGCCAAAAGTTCCGTTGCAGTCTAAGTCCAAAAGCTTGAGACCCAGGAGAGCCAACGCTGTCCTTCCAGTTGAAAGACTGGCAGGCTCAAGACTCATCAAGAGCTGATGTTTCAGTTTGCAAAGGCAGGAAAAGACTGATGTCCCAATAAAAAATCAGGAAGAATTCTCTCTCGCTCAGGGCAAGGTCACTCTTTTTGTTCTACTGTGGCCTTTAGCTGATTGGATGAGGCCCACCCACATTAAGGAGGCCAATCTTCTTTACTCAATCTATCAATTCACATGCTAATCTCATCTAAAACACCCTCAAAGAAACATGCAAACTAATGTCCAATCAAATATCTGGGCACCCCATGGCCCAGTCAAGTTGTCATATAAAATTAACCACCATAAACATCATAGAACTATGAAGTGTAGACTTGCTGGTTGGGGGGGGGGGGGATGAAAGCTTTTAAAAGAGACAAGAAATTAATGGCTAATCATGGTAAACTTAGTTCTCGGGAAAGGTACAGGAGGGATGCCTTATTCAGTAAAATTACTACCAAAGAGTGGCCACTGCAAGTAAATTCACTTAAAACAAAGATACATCTCTCTTTTCAGCAGCAGGAAACATTTTGGTTGGGGATCACCTTGAAAGCTAAAGCTAACAACATGTAAGTATTGAGAGTGAGAGATTGTAGCTCAAACTTCCCATATGGGATTTACCTTACAGGCGTGAACTGAAATAGATAAGACTAAGTTGTTCAAAAGTAGAGCTGCTATCAGAAGCAAAACTGGCCCAAAAGAAAACAAAACACTATCCTCTTTGTGCTATCTCTTCATCCGCTGGGCCATTTCAGTTTTGTCTGGGTAGGGAGAAGGGAGGATATTTATTTCTATCTATTTAACCAATATTTCGATACAGTGTACTTTGTACAAGACACTGTTCTCAGTGCTTCTGGAGACATGTGAGTGGGGAAACTTTAAAATTGGTCCTTAACCCCTTTCCACACTTTTGATCATGTAATCGGGTTGCATATTTTCTTTTCGGAAAAGGTGACTCCAAAAATGTCAAGACTATAAAATGTAAGATGCCTAGTTCCCTCACTCACTTGAAGTTAATGTGGACAGCATTAAAACCATTATGATAATTCTTAAAACAATAATTTATTACTTGGGATTGCTACCGAAGATGGAGTAACTTTATGGGAAGAGGAAATTGCTTATCTTTTTTTTTTTTTTTTTTTTTTCTTATTAACCAAGCTTTTAAGAAAAGTTGCCAACCACAAAGGAAATGCCCATTTGCAGTCAGGGCTGTTGCACTGTTAAAGAGAGAAAATACGAAACCTCATTTGCAATAGAAGTTCTTCCACTGAAACTACTTGAAAGCTGATAGAGAGTCAGGAGACATCAGATTAGGGTGACTTACTTCATGCTTTTATTTCCCTTGGACCCTTTTCCTTTTGTTCAAATCCCATTTCCCCTTCCTCGTCCTGCCCAGCTCAAGAATATACACCCTTGAAAGGAAGCCTCACACTCCAGTGATCTTCGAAGGCATTTATTTCACCTGCGTGTGGGTTTTTTCTCTATGGCATTCTCAGCCTTTCTCTCCACGAAAGCACAACAGAGGAAAGAGAAAGCTGAAAAGAAGAATTCATGAAATGAAAGCAGACAATGAGGTAGTGGCTAGCCACTGCCTTTGGAAAACATGCCTAGTATTCCTCGTTGTGGTTCTCTTATAATTCTCAATGTTCTCCCCCTATACCTGTCCCAACTTGGCTTTCAGTCAAAAAAGGGGTATGTCACAGTATAGATGTAAAACTATGGTAGCCATGGAACCACCAGCTGGACAAGCTTGGTAACTTACTTGTGGAGACAAATACCTTCTGAGCCCGTGGAGTGTGCCAGGCCATCTGCTGGGTTTGCGGATAGAGTAGTAAATAGGAGAGATGGCCTTCAGTCTCAGCAAGTACAGACACCAAACAAAATACCTCGCAAAACTCCCAAGGAGGGAACAGTCTTCTCCTTACCTTCTGGTAACAACAACAGAGGGAGCAATGGCCTTGGAGTCAAAATTGCTGAGCTAGCATGCCAGCTTGCAGACTTGGGTAATTCCACGGAGCTTCTCACTCTCATTTTCTCATATCTAAGTACTTTATTATCTACCTCACATGATGGTTATGAATTTTAAAGTGATTAATGAACACAGTGAGCTATTTGAAGAACCACAGATGTTGAATAAATGACTTTGTTTTTCGTTGACACATTTATTCAGTAAATATCTGTTGAGTATTTACTCTATGCTGGCACATGGTAACAATGCTGAATAAGAGTCCCCCAAAAATCCTCTTCCTTAAGGACTTTTCATATTTTAGTGATGAAAGAAACACAAAGCAGGAAAGATACAATTTAAAATAGGGAGGGCCAGAAACTAACATTTGAGTGAGAAATTAAAGCAGTAAGAAAATAAATCCTGCAGATATCAGAGAGAAAGAGGCCCTTAAAGCTGGAGCTATGTGAGAGAAGGAGAAATTAACAGATGATGCCGGAAAGATAATGGAGTGTAAATGGGCAGAATACAGGGGGCCTCATGGGTCACTGTCGGGGCTTGGGCTTTTACTCACAATGGGATGGGAAGCCCCCGGAAATGATGAACTTAGAATGACCTGATCTGACCTACATTTCTAAAAGATCTATTATGATCAGAACAGACTGAAGAAGAGCAAGGATGAAAGCAGGGACATAGCACCTGCCACAAAAATCTAAGGAGAGGTGATGATAGCTTGAACCAAGGTCACAGCAATGGAAATGGTAAGAAAATGTTGGGTTCTGGATTTATTTAGAAGGTAGAAGGGACAGGATTTGCTGATGGGCTGAATTTAAAATGTGAGATAAAGAGAGGAGTCAATGCTGACCCCAAAGTCGACCTGAACAATGAGAAATGTAGGGTTGTCCCTTAAATAAATAAAGAGAAAACTAGGAGCTTGGTTGTTACATTTTAGATGCCAATTAGATTTTAACTGAGGAAGGTCAAATAGGCAGTTAGACATTTGAGTCGAGTTCAAGAGAGAAATGCGGCTTTAAGGTGGGCAGTTACTCACCCCTGCAATATGGGATAGTATTTCAAGTCATGACACTAGATAAAATCCCCAAAAGAACAATAGTAGCCAGACAATTAAAAAAATAATAATCACTTACATGTTGAGTTTGGGAGAAGAGAAAAAGTAGCCAGTGGCCTAAATAGAACCAAAAATAAATGTGTGGGGGACAAACAGTTGGGTTCAAGATGGAGGCAAAGCAAGATCCGGAACTCACTTCCTCTCACAGACACAACAAATCTACAACTACATATGGACTAATTCCCTCTAAAAGGCACCTGAAATTTAATGAAGAGAGCCTCCATAACAAAGGAATAAAGGAGAGCAATGAGACAGGAAGAAGCAGAGACATGGACTCACCAGGAAAAAAACATCCCAGCCTTAGTGAGTCAGGACTGGGAAGGATTACAAAGGTACGGAACTTTTTCCTGAGAAGCGAGGTATTCAAGCTCAGCATCAGGCATCCCAACCCTTAGATCCCACACAGGATGGACAAGCCCGCAAAACACCAGGCTTTGAAAATGGATGATTATGTTCAGAAGAGCTATAAAACTGTAGTGACTGAGAAAACCGTGTAAAGGGGCTCATGTGCAGAATCACTTGACCTAGAAACCATCTCAAAAACACCAATTTGAAAAGCCCTAAGTAAAAGAGTCCACATTTACTACTCTTAGAGAGTCTGCTGGAGAGGCAGGAGACAGCAAGGACTCTCCACAGAAACTGAGACGCTAGTGGGAGCCATTTTTGGGATCTCAGGCTATCTTCCTAATACCGGCGCTGAATGGTGTCATTTTGGAATTCTCCCTCTAACTTGCTAGCACCGGTGGGTGTGCCCACTGAAAGCCCCACCCACAAATGCAAAGAAGCAGTTGCTTCTTTGTACCCCAGCAATGGGCCAGGGGACAGACCCACCCACCCAACATAAGAGCACCAAAGTATTTACTGCAAATACTAACAGACGTAAGGGGAAAAGCTGACAGTAATACAATAATAGTAGGGAACTTGAACACTCCACTTACAACATTGCATAGATTATCCAGACCAAAAAAACCAGTAAGGAACCATTAGTCTTAAATGACACATTAGACCAGATGGGGTTAGTAGATATATATACATTCCATCCAAAAGCAGCAGAATACACACTCTACTCAAGTGCAAATGGAACATTCTCCAGGATATATCATGTTAGGCCACAAAACAGATCTCAATAAATTCAAGAACACTGCAATAACATCAAGCGTCTTATTTGACCACAATGGTATGAAAGTTGAAATTATAAAAAGATAACTGAACAACCAGTAGACCTTTGAGCAAAAAAGAAATAAAAAAGACCTAGAGATAAATGAAAACAGAAATATGACATACCAAAATCTATGGGAGGCAGCAAAAGTGGTTTCTAAGAGGGAAGTTCATAGCAATGCAGGCCTATCTCAAGAAACAAGAAAAATCTCAAATAATAAATCTAACTTTACACCTAAAGGACCTAGACAAAAACAAACAACAAAAAACAAGCAAAACCCAAAACTGGTAGAAGGATGGAAATACTAAAAATCAAAGTTAAAATAAATGAACTCTAGACTAAAAATACAATTTAAAAGATCAGTGAAATTAAGCTGATTCATTGACAAGATAAAATTGACAAACATGTAGCCAAACTAACCCCCCGCCAAAAAAAGGACTCTAATAAAATCAGAAATGAAAGAGGCAAAGTTATAACTGATACCACAGAAATGAAAAGTATCAAGAGACTACTATGAACAATTGCCTTCAATCTGGACAACCAGAAGAACTGGATGAGTTCCAAGAAACACAATCTTCCAAGATTGATTTGGGAAGAAATAGAAAATCTGAATAACCAATTACTAATAAGGATATTGAAACACTACTCAAACACCTCCCAATAAACAAAAGACCAGGACCAGATGTCTTCACTGGTAAATTCTACCAAACACTCAAAGAAAAAGTAATACCTATCCTTCTCAAACCCTTCCAAAAACTGAAAAGTGGGTAAAGCTTCTAAAAACATTCTATGAGGCCAACACTACCTTGATACCAAAACCAAACAAGGACACCACACACACACACACAAAAATTATAGGCCAACATTCTTGATGAGTATAGATGCAAGAGACCTCAACAAAGTACTAGCATACCTAATTCAACAATATGGGATTTATTCCAGGGATGCAAGGATGGTGCAACATCTACAAATCAATCTACATATCACATTAATAAAATGAAAGATAAAAATTATATGATCATCTCAAAAGATACAGAAAAGCCCTTGACAAAATTCAACATCCATTTATGATAAAAAGTCTCAATGAAGTGGATATAGAGGGGACATATATCAACATAATAAAGGTCATATATAACGGTCTTACGGTTAATATCATATTCAGTGATGAAAAGATGAAAGCCTTTCCTCTAAAATCTAGAAGACAAGGATGCCCACATTTTCCACTTCTATTCAACACAGTATTTTAAGTCTTAGCCAAAGTGATTATGCAATAAAAAGAAATTAAAGGCATCCAAATCAGAAAGGAAAAAAGAAAACTCGCCATTTGCAAATGACACACTATATTTAGAAAACACCAAAAAACTACTGGAACTAATAAATGAATTCACTGAATTTGCAGGATACAAAATCAATTTACAGAAATTTGGGCACTCCTATACGCTAAAAACAAACAAGCAGAAAGAAAAACTAAGAAAATAGTACCATTTACACTTGTATCAAAAAGAATGTAATACCTAGGAATAAATTTAATCAAGGAGCTGAAAAACCTGTACACTGAAAACTATAAGACGGTGATGAAAGTAATTGAAAATAACACAAATAAATAGGAAAATACACTTTGCTCACGGATTGGGAGAATATTGTTAAAATGTCTGTACTACCCTAAGAAATCTACAGATTAAATGCAATACTTAACCAAAACACCAACGGCATTTCCCAGAAGCAGAACAATTAATCTAAAATTTGTATGAAACCACAAAAGATCCCAAATAGCCAAAGCAATGTGGAGAAAGAACAAAACTGGAGGTATCAGGCTCCCTGATTTTAAACTACGCCACAAAACTGTACTAACCAAACACTATGGTACTGGCAATAGAAACAAATTGCTCAAAAGAAAAGAATTGAGAGCCTATAAATATACAAACATGTATAGGGACAAGCTACAAGAAGGAGCCAAGAAGAACAGTGTGTTCAATAAACGGTGTTGGGAAAACTGGCACAAATGAAAGAACGAAATTAGACCATTATTTACACCATACACAAAATTAATTTAAAATCGATTACACTTGAATGGAAAACCTGAAACAATAAAATTCCTAGAAGAAAAAATGGGCAGTAAGTTCCTTAACATCAGTCTCAGCAACATCTTTGTGACTCCAAGGGAAAGACAAACACATGAGACTACATCAAATAAACAGCTACCGCATAGCAAAGGAAACCATCCTGAAATGATAAGGCAATCTGATGGAATGGGAAAAGATATTTGCAAACTATAAATCTGATCAGGTGCAAATATGCGAAATATATAAAGAACTACAGCTCAACAATAAAAAGAAAACACTGTTAAAAAATGGGCAGAGGATCTGAGTATGCATTTCTTCTAAAAGGACATGCAGGGGCGCCTGGGTGGCATAGCGGTTAAGCGTCTGCCTTCGGCTCAGGGCGTGATCCCGGCGATCTGGGATCGAGCCCCACATCAGGCTCTTCCACTATGAGCCTGCTTCTTCCTCTCCCACTCCCCCTGCTTGTGTTCCCTCTCTCTCTGGCTGTCTCTCTCTCTGTCGAATAAATAAATAAAATCTTAAAAAAAATAAATAAATAAAAGGACATGCAGATGGCAAAGAGACACATGAAAAGATGCTCAATATCACCAGGTAAATGCAAAACGAAACCAGAATGAGATAACACCTCATACCTGTCAGAGTAGCTCTTATCAAAAAGACAAGGAACAACAAAGATTGGCGAGGATGTGGAAAAAAGACAATCTTCATACGCTGTTGGTGGGATTATAAACTGGCACTATCACTATGGAAAACACTATGCAAATTCCTCAAAAAATTAAGAATACAACTAACACATGATCCAGCTATTCCACTTCTGGATATTTATCCAAATAATACAAAAACACTAGTTCGAAAGATATAGGCACCCTCATGTTCACTGCAGCATTATTTCTAATAGCCAAGATATGAAAACAAACTAAGTGTCCATCAATAAATGAATAAAGATGTATAAACACAGACACACCAACATGTCTGGAATACTACTCAACCATTAAAAAAAAATGAAATCTTGCTATCTGGACAACATAGATGGGCTTTTGAGGGAATTATGTTAAGTCAAGTAAGTCAGGGGGCACCTGGCTGGTTCAGTCGGTTGAGCGTCCGACTCTTAGTTTCAGTTGAGGTCGTGATCTCCTGGGTTGTGGGACTGAGCCCCAACTCGGGCTCCTTGCTCAGTGGAGCATCTGCTTGAAAGATTCTCTCCCTCTGCCCCTCCCTAGACACATGTGTGTGCTCGCTCTAAAAATAAATAAATAAATCTTTAAAAAAAGACAGAGAAAGGGGCGCCTGGGTAGCGCAGTCGTTAAAGCGTCTGCCTTCGGCTCAGGGCGTGATCCCGGCGTACCGGGATCGAGTCCCACATCGGGCTCCTCCGCTATGAGCCTGCTTCTTCCTCTCCCACTCCCCCTGCTGTGTTCCCTCTCTCACTGGCTGTCTCTCTGTCACATAAATAAAAAAAAAAAAAAAAAAAAAAGACAGAGAAAGACAAATACCATATGATTCCACTTACATGTGCAACCTGAAAAACAAAACAAATGAACAAACAAAACCTTTCTTTAGATTTTAGCAGTTTCCAAATAAGAAGTTGGCGGGGCAGAGGCGGAGGTAAACTAACGTTACAAGAAATAACTAGAAAGCATTATAGAGGGCTAGACCCCAGGAGCCTCTGTTTAAGTAGCTACTCTGCCATCTCTCTCTTTCTGTGAAGCTTTTAACAAGTGGCTTCACTTCTCTTTGCCTTGCTGTCTATATCTGCAAAATAACACACTTTCAGGGTTTTGATGTGAACATAAAGGTAATACAGAGAGTGCTGCCTTGCTATTATTATTACTGCTATTCTTATGAACTATTAAACTGGGAGGATATAGAAAGAAATATAAAAATCTGGATGAAATTCAATTTTTTTTAAATTATACTTCTCAGAATAAGGAAAAAGTAAGTTGCCTTCTAGAAGCAGAAAGTCAGCACTGCAAAGGCCCCTTAATTCACTGAATTTGAGATCTGAGATAGTCAACAATCCTTGTTTTAATTTTTTCCATCCTGGCACATGAACCCCTTTATTTCCCCACAAGTATTCATCCAGTACCACCTCAAACCCTGAGTTCTCCCATCAGAAACCGCTGATGTCAATTTCAGGCATTTCCAATGATGCGAGTCCTGACTCCCATCCTTACTGCATAGGATTATACTGGCCACTTTGGTTCCTATTTCTCTGGCTTCTGGCTTTACTACGGCCTAGTACTTTTAAAGGTTTCAGACTCAGCAGGACCACTAGGGGACAGGAAATCAAATCAAGTGCCTCCCCACACTCAGTGGATCAGACCAGGCACCTTTCTTCTGAAAGGGTAACATAATTGCAGAGACAGAGAAGAGACTGCAAAAAGCCTCTCCATTTAGAGGTCACTGATGAAGCAGAGAGCCCACATTATATTTCACTTGCGTCTCCCCTCTGAGCCCCGGTCGGCTTCCCCCTCTTTCCTAGCACCAAAAAGAAAAAAAGGGGGGGGGGGAAGGGGGAAAAAAAAAGCAGGGAGAAAGCTAAGTATAGGTTTAACCAAAAAAAAAAAAAAAGAAAGAAAAAGAAAAGAAAGAACAAGTGAAATGGCTGTGTTCAAAGAAAATGTTTAAAAAGCTATACATATAAAATAGAGTAAAAGCAAATGAGAATTAAAGATAAAAATAAAAGTACTTGTTTAGTCCCTGCAAGTCTCTTTCAATATCTGCATTTATGATTTCCATAACATTTTGTAGACTGGTGGATAGATTTTTTATTTGTTCTACTAAATTTGTGTGCAGAACCACCTCAGTAGACTAAAATAAATTTATGCACGTATAATGTAGAAATTGGTGGTAAGATTCTATTTGTATGTTTAAAATATAAAAAGTAGGGGCGCCTGGGTGGCGCAGTCGTTAAGCGTCTGCCTTCGGCTCAGGGCGTGATCCCGGCGTTCTGGGATCGAGCCCCACATCAGGATCCTCTGCTGGGAGCCTGCTTCTTCCTCTCCCACTCCCCCTGCTGTGTTCCCTCTCTCGCTGGCTGTCTCTCTCTCTGTCAAATAAATAAATAAAATCTTTAAAATATATATATATAAAAAGTATATGTATATTCTTAACTTTTTCCCTTAGGAAATTTTGTTCTATTTTACTTCTAACTAAAATAGACTCCAGCAAGAAAGTGCATCATGTTTTTCATCATACTCTAAACAATATTTTAGGTGTTAAACTCTTATAAACATTTTTTGTTGACATATTATACATGTCATTAAATACCTAAGCCCAAATTAAAATAGAAAATTGCCCTAACATAGCGTTATCGACCTGTCCTTAATAGCACTTAGCAGAACCAATTTCCAACAGACATTGTAATTTTGTAATTCCAGTTAAAGATGGTAGAACACCTTTGTTGATCTCTCTTTCCTAAGACCCCACTAAGACTATAGTAAAGAAAGACATCAGATCCAAACTCAACAAAAGCAAAGAAAGAAAAACAAAGGTACCAGCAGCTGAGAGACATTTAATAGTCTTTTGGGAGACGGAAGGCAGGTCAATTAGCAGTGAGTGACGGGCAGAAGTGGATACTGAGGCAATGAGACTGATTCATTTCTAAGGGCCTCAATAGGTCCTGCAAGGCATGGGGTTGAAAGCATCAGTATACTCAAAATTAAAGTCCACTAGTCACTAAATCCTATCCATACTCAGAAATTCCACCATTCCCTAAGGAGGCACAATTGACCTTTGAACAATGGGTTTGAACAGCACAGGTCCCCTCATAGCCAGATTTTTAAAAATATAAATACAGTACAGTACTGTGAATGTATTTTCTCTTATGATTTTAAGATCTTCTTTTCTCTTACTTTATTGTAAGGATATGCCATATAATACATGTAACATACAAAATATGTGTTAATTAGACTGTTGATGTTATCAATAAGGGTTCCAGTCAACGGTAGGCTCTTAGTAGTCAAGGTTTTGTGGGAGTCAAAAGTTACATTCTGCACAGGGGTTGGTGCCCCTAACTCTTGCACTGTTCAAGAGTAAGTGCATAACATTTGGAGAAATTTTCTAATATCAAGAAGACTAAAATAAACAAAGCGAAAAAATAAAATGAGAGGGCAGAGAATTAATGCAAGGAACAGACAAGAACCTAGGAGTACTAACAATAATTGTAGGACTCAAAAAAAAAAAAAAAAAAAAAAGGAGATGATTAACTTTTACTGTGTGTCATGATGTGTGTGTGTGTGTGTGTGTGTATACACACACACGACACACAGTAAAATTCATCATATATATATACACATATATATGCCTATATACATGTCATTATACATATCCCCTTATTAGTTCTATATCTAATTATAATATATATGAAATCCCATAGTTAAATGGAGTATACATATGTACACACATACCCTTACTCATTAAATCTTTGACAATAAGTAAAGTAAGGGAGTAAGACAGTTGCAAATTCATCCATCAAATATTTACAAAAAAAACAAAACAAAACAAAACAAAACTAGATCTCAAATCCAGGTAATAGGATACTGAAAATCATATGATGAAAACATCAACAATAAGAAAACACTCTTAAGAATTTTTTAATAGCAAAATTAATCATTTTGCCAAAGAAAATCTCTCATGAAATTCAGAAAAGAAGAAGAGATGGAAAGAATGAAACCAAACAGGGAACAGTTAGAAAAACAATCCAGATGGCCCCAAATCCTATTCTAGAGATAGGGAACAAGAGCAAAAAGCACAGTGGAAATGTCACCAGGAAAAACAAAACAAAACATCTCCAAGATCAGAAGAATGAATAACTTGAATCCAGTTAGAGCAGACCAACACCGTAACAAACACTATCGTGAAATGTTAACTTTTAAGGATAACAACAAAAACATAGCAAAAAGGAAAAAAAAGTTAAGAAGTTTGAGAAGCCAGGATAGGAAATATTAACATGCAGAAAAGGAAATGAAATGATTCTATTAGACTTCTCAAAACCAATACGCAAATGCTAAAAACCAATGGAGCCATGCTTTCTAAATTCTAAAGGAAAATTTCTATATCCAACAAAACTGTCAATAGTGTGAAACAAAACATATTTCAGACATTGCTTCAAAACTTTTCTTTTCATGAATCCAATTATTTAAGAATTTACTAGAGGGTATGCTGCAGCAAAATAAAGGAATAAAGTTAAGAAAGAGAGAGACATGGGAAAACAAGAAATGCAATCCAAAAGATTAGTGAAACAAAGCCACGGGGTCAGTTTTTCAGCTAGTCAGAATGGAGATCTCTGGAGCAGAAGAAAATCTGATACGATGTATAAGCTAAAAACATTTACACATGTCAATCAACAAAACAGCTAGAAACAGTAAAACTGTCCAAGCAAAGCAGTATAATCTTTGCCTATCATAACAAGGGTTAATAATAAGACCTAAAATTGATGAATCAATAAATCAGAGTATATGCATATTGTTTAGAAATACGGTGTTATTAGAAAGTCTAAGATATAAAAAAGTAGTTGCAGCTGCAGGGGATACAGAGAGGGGAGACAGTTGATATTCAATAATATACCAATATTAATTTGGTAAATTTAATCATATATTTTGAAGTCTAATCAGCCAGATGATTTCCAAAGCCATCATATGTTATATTCCTAGTTGATTCCTTACATGCATACACACACACACACACACACACACACACACTCATACACACACATATGCATATACACACACACAGATGTACGCACACAGAAGAAGTGATTCCTTGCAGTTGATAACTATGTCTAAATATCTGTAAGTCTGCTATTTTAAGTAAGTCTTTTTTCTATGACAAAGGTTATTTTCAGGTAAAAAAAATATCTTTATGTACTGCACTTTTCAAATATATTTAAGTCATCACACCCTATATACAGTAATTCCTTACAAGAATATTGGCTAAAAACTCTTCTTAAAACCTCCAAGACAGGGGCGCCGTGGTGGCTCAGTCAGTTAAGCATCTGCCTTGGGTTCAGGTCATGATCTCGGGGTCCTGGGATGGAGCCCTGAGGTGGGGTCCCTGCTCAGTGGGCATTCTCCTTCTCCTTCTTCCTCTGCCTCTGTCCTTCCCCCTGCTTGTGCGCTCTCTCTCCCCCCCCCAAATAAATACATAAATAAAATATTTTTTTAGAAAACCTCCAAGACAGAAGTGAAAATCTCACTGAGTGTCGGGTTTATGATACTTCTTTTTCATGAGCACCTTCTCTTAAGACTAGAAGCTTCATGAAGACAGAGACCACAACTCATTCGTGATTGGATCTCCACAGTAAGCAGTCAATAAATGCTTCTTGAACTAAGGAGTTAATTCTTTCAGGCTTCTTTTTCATATATAGCCCACACTAATGCTAGAAAACACTCACTACCTTAAAGCTGCATCAATGGCCTATGAACTTGAGCCAGTAGAACCTTAATATCATGGAAAAGCCAAGGAAGATTTCCCTGTGTGAGACTGTATGTCCGTCCTCTAGGCTAGTCAGGGACTCAGACTCATTTAAAAAAAAGAAATTCAAATATAATCCTATTCAAATGCCAAACCTTTTATATCCTGTATTTTCATCTTTCTATTTTTGCTTTTTGTTTGCTTTTAATAAAACTTGAGAAAAACACTATCAAAAATGCCTCCCTCCTAAAAACATGATGGCTTTAAGAATGATGCCCAAAGAGGGGTAAAAATAGGGTTACTTGTGTGAGTTATGCAATTTGAATGCTATAAGGGTAGTAAAGTTTGCGGCCACCCAGGACAAGTTGGTGATAACATGTTTTAAAATGCCAGGAAAAAATCTAGTACAATATACCACTGCTGATAACAGTGATCATCTCTGAGAAATGACACTGAGGAAGACAATTTTTGGAATAAACAAGAATTGATTTTATAATTAAAGAAAATAAGAGCACCATAAAAATGGGTGTAAATAAAGCAGAAGCTCTCTTACCCATGTTCTGCAACAGCAGTTTTCAAACTAGGGTACGCAAACTTCTAGAAATACAGAAAGACTTTTGCAAAGGTACGCTCACAATTAAGGTAATCAATCCAGATTATCTCCTTGTCAAGTTCCAGTCCTAGGACAGGTAGCAATCCTTGGAAAGTGATGACGGAGCAGAAAGCAAGCTGAGGACAGAGCATAAGCTGACACCCCACAACACCCCCCTAACTTCCAAGTGCAACATAGGTGACATTCCTCAGCCACTCCTGGCTGCCCTAAAGCTAAGGGAAGGAAAAACAAACCGTTAACTTACAGACATCACAGTCCTGCAAGATAGGAGTCTCCCTCAGTTTACAAAATGTCTTAGTGATTTACCAGGAAAAAAAAAAAAAAAAGCATTCTTATCAATAACCTAACTTCCAGAAAGAAACTCCCAACTATCTTACTGTTAATGCTTTGCTAGAGGGAAAAAGCAACTTTAACCTGACAATGGCAAGGCCTCCAATATCTTACAGGCCCTCTTTAGCATACAGACATTCTTTTGAAAACCTCCCTTTTTCCTTACCTCCAACTCCCAAGTATATAATCAGTCACCCATCGCAACTGCGGGGCAGCAGCTCTTTCTGCCCATGGGTCCTGTCCCTGTGCTTTAATAAAACCACCATTTTGCACCAAAGATGTCTCAAGAATTCTTTCTTGGCCATCGGCTCTGGACCTCACTCCACCAAACCTCACCTATATTCCAAAACTCTATCTATAGAAAGCCCCTGAAAGGAGGAGTTTACTCCTAGAAATAGCTACTAAGCTCAGTCAGTAACACAACACTGGAACTGACATACTATGCCAAAAATTTATGGTATATTGTTAGTTCTACAGAATTCTTTCGTTCTGTCACAAGGATCAGGTAGATTGTAATTAACACATCCTTCTAAGAACAACGAATTTATTACTTACTGTACATTATCTCATTTGAAATGTTTCTTGAACTGGAGGGGAAGGAAGATAAGACCATGAACACAGGGGCATTCCTTGTGGAGAGGACAACTGTCTCCATGTTCCGCACTCTCAAGCACCAACATCAGAAACTAAACCAAGACAATGTGATTAAACGCTCTACAAGGGAAGCTAAGCATGCAGCCTGAGTCCTGCCTAGTGCCCATTAATAGTACATAGCTGAGAAGCAGCAGGGCAGAGATCAATTAATCAGCAAATGGTATTTGGTCAACTCAATAACTACTTGGCAAGAAATAAATATGAATTAATGTATAACGCTAAAAACCAATATATACTCAAGTATATTTAAATATAAATACAAAAATTAAACACCGAGTGACATGTAAATGCACTAACAGAAAACATTTTTTTTCATTTTGTAGTAAGAAGTCCTTTCTGATCAAAACATAAAACTCAGAGGCATAAGGGAGAAAAATTATATATTTGTGTGAGAAGAAAATTATGTGGCAAAAGCATATAAAAATAGTTAAATAAAAGAGGCTCCACTTGTGTGTAGGAAACTGCAAAAGAAAATCATTTCCACAGTAACAAACTAACAAAAAGCCACATAATTAGAGAATCAAAACTTTTTTGAACCCATCAGAGTTTCAAAGAATTTGGGTGAACTGAATTCCAAAAGATAGCAAGTCTTTCGAAAATGTGAACTGTTTGACTTTTGTCAGAAAAGAGGGATAAAAAGGTGGCCTGTTTTCAGAAAACCATGGAAATTTTAACCATTTCTTAAAGGACAAATGTGAGCTGGGAGCACCAAGCCCAGAGAGAAGTTGCTCTCAATCTTGTCCAGGTCTTCCACTGGGTGGTCAAGAGCCATACTGGAAAGAAGAAAGAAAGAGAGAGGCTCTAGGCAGTGCAGGTGTGAGACTGGTGACCAGCTGTCACAGGAGAAAAACATAGGACTCACCGTCCTAGAAACTTCTCCATACTATATAAAAGTTACATGCAGCCCCAGACAAAGGATGGTGTTACAGTCAAAGAGTTAGGAAACCTGAGTGACCTTGCCAATACTGTCACAGGACAAAAGCCATTGGCCACTAGAGAAAAAACAGGAAACCACACTCAATCCTGGGATCTTAGAGAAAGGACCCAAATTAATAAAATTATGAATGAAAGGGGAGAGATCACGACCAATACCGATGAAATAGGAAGGATCATTAGAAACTTTTATCCACAGTTTTATGCCAATAAGTTAAACAACCTGGAAGAAATGGATGCCTTCCTGGAAACCTATAAAGTACCAAGACTGAAACAGAAAGGAATTGATTATTTAAACAGACCAATTAATTATGAAGAGATTGAAGCAGTGATCAAAAACCTGCCCAAAAACCAGAGTCCAGGGCCTGACGGATTCTCTGGGGAATTCTACCAAACATTCAAAGAAGAAATAATACCTATGCTCCTGAAGCTGTTTCAAAAAATAGAAACAGAAGGAAAACTACCAAACTCATTCTATGAGGCCAGTATTACCTTGATTCCCAAACCAGGCAAAGGCCCCACCGAAAAGGAGAATTACAGACCGATATCCCTGATGAATGTGGACACCAAAATTCTCAACAAGATCATGGCTAATAGGATCCAACAATACATTAAAAAGATTATCCACCAAGACCAAGTGGGATTCATCCCTGGGATGCAAGGGTGGTTCAACATTCACAAATCAATCAGTGTGATAGATGATATCAACAAGAAAAGAGTCAAGAACCATATGATCCTCTTAATTGATGCAGAAAAAGCATTTGACAAAATACAGAATCCTTTCCTGATTAAAACCCTTCAGAGTGTAGGGATAGAGGGTACATTCCTCAATTTCATAAAAAACCATCTATGAAAAGCCTACAGTGAATATCATTCTCAATGGGGAAAAGCTGGAAGCCTTTCCCTTAAGATCAGGAACACGACAAGGATGCCCACTCTCGCCATTATTATTCAACATAGTACTAGAAGTCCTTGCAACAGCAATCAGACAACAAAAAGGGATAAAAGGTATCCAAATTAGCAAAGAAGAAGTCAAACTGTCTCTCTTCGCAGATGACATGATACTCTATATGGAAAACCCAAAAGACTCCGCCCCCAAATTACTAGAACTTATAGAGCAATTCAGTAATATGACGGGATACAAAATCAATGCTCAGAAATCAGTTGCATTTCTATACACGAGCAATGAGACTGAAGAAAGAGAAATTAGGGAACCCATTCCATTTACAATGGCACCAAAAATCATACGTTATCTCAGAATTAACTTAACCAGAGACATAAAGGATCTATAATCCTGGGATCTTAGAATGACAAAAACCAGAGGTCTGCTGCCACTGTGGGTGGGGAGAGAGGAGATAGGTAGGAAACTTGCTCCCTCCCAAACTACCTTCCCTCTGAAGATACAAGGATAAGTTCAGCCACTGTGGAGGGAGGAGCACAAGAAAGAACCTAGAAAAAGCCCTGCCCTTGAAGCTCAGGCATACAGGGCCTGCCTAAGACTGATGCTGGAGAGGAGCCATCAACATCCTTGCTCCCATCACAAGACTGGCACTGAGTAAAGCGCACTATCAGTCTACCACTGGGGAGAAGACAAAAGCAGGGAAGAAGATTACCTACACACAGGTTCAACACTAAGCACAAGGTAGCACAAATCCTCTGTTGAAGGGATGGGAAAGCAGGGGGCCACTGAGGGTAATGACAGCAAGAACAACATCAAAACAAACCCAGCCTAACTACACACTAGATTGACTCAATTCATGGCCGCATGGAACAAGAAATGGGTCTATTTCTAATCATAAATAATACTGATCTCAAGTTTCCTGCTCTATATACACCGTCCTGCATTAAATAACAAATTATGAGACACACACACTAAATGAAGAAAAAAAATGACCTAGAAAATAATGAAGCAACATTTTTAAAGTATTAAAAGGAAGAGAAACTGCCAACCCAGAAATTTATGTTCAAAAATGAAGGCAAAATACAACAGGAAAATTAAAATAAAATTACAAAAATTATTCAGAATGGGAGGATGAAAGGAAAAAGAGAAGCAGCAAATAAAATTAATTAATTAATTAATAAGTAAATGAACAAACCAGTAGCCTCAAATCCAAGCACACAAATAATTATAGTAAACAGTAATGGACTATAGAATTCAGTCAAAAGGCAGAGATTGTCAGAATGGACAGAATAAAAACTTCACCCAAATATATGCTAGCTACAGGCTATATACTTTTTGAAACAGAAAAGTGGAAAGTAAATGAATGGAAGAAAGATACACTATGCAAAAGTAAGCACGAAGACTGGACGCTGTATCAGGAGTACACAGAATATATTTCAAAACAAATGCATTACCACAGATAAAGATGAACATTTCATTAGAATAAAAATGTCAGTTTAACAGATATAGAAATCATTACACTAAACACAATAGAGCTTAAAAATACATAAAGCAAAATGATGGACTTAAAAGGAAAAATAAAAGGAGGGCCCAAGGTGTTGGCTAGGAAGACCCTGAATTCACCTCCTGTCATGGACACAACATATTCACAGCTTATTTACATCAGGCACCTACGGGCCAGCTCCAGAAAGATAAGCCCCCTTATCTTTGGCTTTGAAAATCAATGGGCAATAGGACCAGGAGGATCACAGAACTACAGGTAATGGAGAGTTCACTCTTAAAGGGCTCATGCACAAACCCACTCTCCCTGGGATCCAAGACAAAAGTAACGGACTGAAAGTACCTAGATCATAGGCAATGGAGAGCAACATACTAATTTTATTTTTGTTCAGATGCATGTTATATTTAGGAAGAAAATAAATACACATTGAGCTTCTCGTGATGAATATGAACAAGTGTGAACTGAGAGTAAAACTAAAACAATACATTGTTAACACTTTGTATATTACACGGAATTCACACTTATTTGGACATATGAGTATAATATCTTCTGTAACATGCACACACAATATGTGTGTATCAAGAGTCCATCTGATCTGATACATCACTGAGATCAACATACTAATTTTAAAGCAGTAATTAGGCAAGAACCTACAGAGACTTCATCTAGGAGGGAAGTGTGGGTAGACACCGTTTTTGCAAAATGACCCTAACTTGCTGGTGACAGAGCTGATGGGTGCCATTTCTAGTGCCCTCCCTCTAAACTGCTAGTACCATAGGGCATCCTCTCCTGACCCACACCCTGCCCACCACGTGCAGCATCTGATCTGCAACCACCCCACGACTGCCCTACCCTTGCAAATACTGAGCCACAGTGTGTCAGGCAAACTCCCTGACCCTGCCTACCTAGTACAGAACTGGGAAGGGCAAGCACCTGGAGCCCCACCCCACCCCACTCAGCAGCAAGCAAGCCAAACCAGGCCAGGCAAGTAAGTGCCCGCAGTCCCACCGTCACCAAGCACTGAATGGGGACACAAGTACACCAGGGAGTGCCCTGAGTCCCACGCATCCAGCTCTGAGACTGAGCCACAAGAGGGCCCTGAGCCCTGCCATCCCAGCATGGCAGCTAACCAACAACTGGGCCCAGCAAGTGCCCTGAGCGTAGCCCATCCCACAGAGAGATCAACTCCAAACCAGGAATGCTGAGTACCTTGAACCCCATCCTCCGTGTGCAGCAGCCAATCCTCAACAGGGCCAGCCAAGTGCCTGGAGCCCCACCAACCCCACCAGAAAACAAGCAGCAACCAGCAGGGCAAGTGCCCCAAGTAATGACCTCCCCACGCAGCAGAGGAGCCATAACCAGGCTACAGAAGTGCCCCAGTACTGCCCACACCCCGCAGAGATTGAGCCACAACCAGGATGGGCAAGCCACTCCAACCCAGCTACCCCCACTCAGTGGCCAAGCAACAATCTGTCTGCAACCTAGTACTCAGCGTCCTGCCCTCCCCTCACAGAAGACAAGGCCCAATCACAACACAGTTCATATGAAAATGCCATGGAGTGCCTGGCTGTGATGGAGATGGGAGATTGCACTTTTGGGCCATAAGGAACAGCTCCTACAGAAGTTGACTTATGCAAGGCTGAGGGAGATACCTGTTTAGCTTAATATATATAGATGAACATAGAGAGACAGGCAAAATGAGGAGACAGAGGACTGTACTACAAACCAAAGAACAAGGCATATCCCCAGAAAAAAAGTAGTAAAATTCATTTAAAATAACTAATTAGTAGAGAATACATAAAAAGTAGCAAAATATATCATCAAAAATATAAAAATATAAAACTATGGACTGTGTTCAAATTTAAGTTATTATCAACTTAAAAGAGACTGTTATATACATAAAATGTTTTATGTAAGCTTAAGAGTAACCACAAAGAAAAAAACTTACAGTAATTACAGGCACAAAAGAAAAGGAGCACAGAATCTAAACAAAACACTAAAGAAAATATTCAAAACACGAGGAAAGAAATGAATTAATTAACAAAATGGCAGTAAGTACATACCTATCAATTATTAACTTTAAATATAAATGGACTAAATGCTTCAATCAAAAGACACAGGGTGGTTGAATGGATTAAGGGAGAAAAAAGTTTCATCCATATGCTGTTTACAAGAGACTCACTTCAAACCTAAGATACTCACAGAATGAAATTGAAGGGATGGAAAAAGATGTATCATGCAAATAAAAATGAAAAGAAAGCTGGGGAAAAATACTTGTATCAGACAAAACAGACTGTAACAAAAGACAAAGAAGGGTATTATAGGGGCTCAATTTAGTAAGAGGATATAACACTTGCCACCCAATATAGGAGCGCCTAAATATATAAAACATATTTTAACAAAAATAAAGGGAGAAACAGACAATAATACAATAATAGTATGAGACTTTAAAAAACCATTTACATCAATGAATAGATCATTCAGACAGAAAATCAGTATGGAAACACTGGCCTTCAACAACACATCAGACCAGCTGAACTTAATAAATACATACAGAATATTCCATCCCAAAAGGGCAGAATACACATTATTTTTAAGTGCACATGGATCATTCTCCAGGATAGATCACATGTTCAGCCATAAAACAAGTCTCAATAAATTCAAGAAGACTGAAACTTTTCAAAGCATTTCTCTGCCTATAAGGGGATTAAATGAGAAATCAACCACAGGAAGAAAAGTGGAAAAAAACACAAAAACATGGAGACTGGACAACATGCTATTAAGCAGCCAGTGAGTCAATGAAGACTTCAAAGAGGAAATCAAAAAACATCTTGAGACAAGTAAGAATTGAAACACAAAGTTCCAAAATCTTTGAGAAAGAGCAAAAGAAGTTCTAAGAGAAAAGTTCATAGCAATACAGGTCTACCTCAAGAAACAAAAACCTCAGATAAACAATTTAACTTTACATTTAAAGAAAAGAGAAAAAGAAAGGCAAAAATGTCCTAAGTCAGGAAAAAAAAAAAAGATATAAAAAGATCAGAGCAGAAATAAATGAAATGGAGACTAAAAAAGACAAGAAAGGGTCAATAACACTAAGAGTTGGTACTGTGAAAAAGTAAACAAAATTGACAAACCTATAGCCCAGCTCATCAAGAAAAAGAGAAAGGGAACCCAAATAAAACCAGAAATGAAAAAGGAGACATTATAATCATTAATATAATATAATATAATATAATATAATATATATAATATAATAATATAATGCAACAGCATTACAAAGGGTCGTAAGAGATTATTCTGAATAATTAGTGTATACAGGAACAATTACTATGCAACAAATTAGCCTAGAAGAAATGGATTCCTTGAAACACACAACCTTGCAAGACTGAATCAGAAAGAAATAGAAAACCTTAACAGACTTATTACTAGTAATGAAATTAAATCAGTAATAATAATAATAATAACAACCCCAACAAAGGAAAGTCCAGAGTCAGATGACTTCATAGGCAGTCTACAAAATATTTAAAGAAGACTTAATACCTATCCTTCTCAAGTTGTTCCCAAAAATTGAAGAGGAAGGAATAATCCCAAGCTCATTTTATGAGGCCAACATTATCCAGGTAACAAAATCAAAGTTGGTTTACAGGGAACATACCTCAACATACTAAAGGACATGTATGACAAAGCCATAGCCAACATCACACTCAAGGTTGAAGAGCTGAAAGCTTTTCCTCTAAGATCGGAACAAAACCAGGTTGCCCGCTGTAACCACTTACAGTCAACAGAGCATTGGAAGTGCTAGTGCTTAAATAAGGAGGGGAAAGGCATCCGAATTGGTAAGGAGGAAGTAAAATGGTCCCTATTTGCAGATGGCATGATACTACACGTAGAAAACCATAAGGACTCCACCAAAAGAACAAAAAAACAAAAAAACAACCACTATTAAACTAGTAAATGAATTCAGCCAAGTTGTAGGATACAAATTCACATATGTAAATCTGTGATGTCTCCATATACTAATAATGAAGTAACAGACAGACATATTAAAACAATCCCATTTACAATTGCAACAAAAACAATAAAATACCTGGAAAGATATGTAACTGAGGAGGTGAAAGACCTCTACTCTAAAAGCTATTTCACCTTGATGAAAGAAATTGAAAGTAATACAAATAAAATGAAAAATATACTGTATTCATGGATTGGAAAAATTATTATTGTTAAATGTCCATATTACTCAAAGCAATTTACAGATTCAAAGCAATCTCTATGAAAATACCAAAAACATTTTTACAGAACTGGAACAAATAATCCTAAAATTTGTATGGAACCTCAAAAGACCCTAAATAGCCAGGGCAGTCTTGAGAAACAAAGCTGTAGGTATTGTGCTCCCTGATTTCAAACTATACTACAGTAATCAAGACAGTATGTATGGTACTGGCACAAAAACAGACACAAAAATCTATGGAACAGAATAGAGCACCCAGGGAAAAAAAAAACATATTTATGTGGTCAATTAATCTATGACAAAGGTGGCAAGAGGAATCAATGGAGAAAAGATGATTTCTGCAACAAATGGTGTTGGGAAAACTGGACAGCCAGATGCAGAAGAATGAAACTGGACTACTTTCTTACACCATACACAAAAATAAACTCAAAATGGATAAAGGACTTAAATGTAAAACCTAAAACCATAAAACTCCTAGAAGAATACATAGGCAGTAAGCTCTAAGTGGTATTTTTTGGAGTATTTCTCCTCTGGCAAAGGCACAAGCAAGAAGAAATAGGACTGCATCAAGCTAGGAAGTTTCTGTACAGTGAAGAAAACCATCAACGAAATGGAAAGGCATTCTGGAAAAGTGGGAGAAGATAGTTGCAAACAATATACCCAGTAACAGGTTGATATCTAAAATATATCAAGAACACACACAGCTCACTAACAAAAAACAACCCAATAAAAAACAGGCAGAGGGGGGCACCTGGGTAGCTCAGTTGGTTAAGCGTCTGCCTTTGGCTCAGGTCATGATTGGTCCTGGGATCAAGCCCTGTGTCGGGCTCCCTGCTCAGTGGAGAATCTGCTTTTGCCTCTCCTACTGCCCCTTCCCCTGCATGTGCTCTGTCTCTGTCTCTCCAATAAATAAAATCTTAAAAAAATAGAAACAAACAAAAAAACAGGCAGAAGATCTAAATAGACATTTTTCCAAAGAAGACATACAGCTGGTCAACAGGCATATGAAAAGACATCAACATCATTAATCATCAGGGAAATGCAAATTCAAACCATAATGAGGTATCACCTTATACCTCTTGGAATGGCTCTTTTCAAGAAGACAAGAAGTAACAAGTGCTGGCAAAAATGTGAAGGTAAGGGAACCCCTGTGCACTGCTGTTGGGAATGCAAACTGGTACAGTCATTATGCAAAACAGTATGGAGTTTCCTCAAAAATTTAAAAACAGAACTGTCATATGATTAGCAATTCCACTATTGAGTATTTATCCAAAGAAATCAAAAATGCCTCTTTGAACAGATATATGCACCTACGTTCACTGCAGCATTATTTACAATAGCCAAGATAAGGAAGCAACCTAAATGTCCATCCAAAGATGAATGAATAAATGAATAAAGAAACTGCAGTATTTATATACAATAGATTATTACTCAGCCAGAAAAAAGAACAAAACCTTGCTATTTGTAACAACACAGATGGACTTTTAAGGGTATTATGATTAGTGAAATAAGTCAGACAGAAAAAGACAAATACCACATGATTTCATTTATATGCGTAATCTAAAAAGCAAAACAAAGAAACAAAACTCATGGATGATGGATGCAGAGAAGAGAGTGATGGTTGGCCAGAGAGGAAGGGGGTTGGTGAAGGATAAAAAGGGAGGAGGGGAGTCGAGAGGTACTAACTCCCAGTCATAAAATGAATGGGTCATCAGGATGTAATGTACGGCATGGTGACTACGATCAGCAATGTTGTTTTGCACATTATGCGGCTTCACGTGTTGTTGGGGAAAACTTATCATGGTGATCACTGCAGTATATACAAATACTGAATCATTCTGCTCTACACCTGAAACTGATATCATATTATATGACAATTATATCTCAAATATATATATATGTCATCCATACACAGATGAATCTTGACCCTTGGAGTTAGCAATGGATACACAGATAATGTATAGGACACTAAAAGTGCAAACAAGAAAACAAAATTAGATAAACTGGTCTTCATCAGAATTAGAAATTTCTGCTCAAAAGACACTGTTTAAAAAAAGAAATCTTAAGACACAGTCTGGGAAAAATAATTTGTAAGACTTACCTGATAAGGGACTTATACCCAGAATATAAAGAACTCCTACAACTCAATAACAAATTAATGGATATGTAGTTCTGTCTCCAAAAACATTCAACAACATCAACACGTACTAGAGGAAGGCAACTTAAAACTTAAATAAGATGCCACTAGGTACCTATTAAAATAATTACAATCATATAAGTGACAAAACCAAATGCTGATGAGAATGTAGACAAACTGGAATTCTCATACATGGGAATGCAAAATGGTATGCCCACTTAGGAAAGCAAATTTGCAGTTTATTACAAAATTAACCATGCAACTACCATACAACCCAGTAATCCAATTCCCAAGGGAAATGAACTTATTTCCCCGTAAAGACTTGTACGTGAATGGCTATAGCAGCTTTTTTCTTAATGGTCAAAAACTGGAAACATCCCAGTGTCTTTCACTTGGTGAAGAGATAAGCAAATTGTGGTATACCTATACAACTGAATACTATTTACTCCACAGCAAAAATTCACAAATTATCGACACACAAAGCAATATGGAAGATTCTCAAATGCATTATGCAAACTGAAAGAAGCCAAGAGAGTCAATCATTGCGTTTATATGTCAATCCAGAAAACAGAGAAATTATAAGGAAAGAAATCAGATGAGTAGAAACTGTGTCCAGAGGGAGAGGTGGAATGCAAACATACATAAAAGGCAACTTTTAGGAGTGATGGAAATTTTCTTTATCTTGATTGTGATCATTACACTTACTGTATATATTTATCAAAACTAATCAAACATATACTTAAAAGTCGTCATTGTTCTTATTGAAATATAGTTGACATAAAATATTATATTAGTTTCAGGAGTACAACATAGTGATTTGACAATTATATATGTTACAAAATGATCACCATAGTAACTATAGTTACAATCGCCACCAGAGTTAATCACAGTATTATTGACTATATTCCTTATGCTGTACATTTCATCCCCATGAGTTTTTATTTTACAACTGGAAATTCTAACCTCTTAATTCCCTACATCTATTTCACCATCCCCACCCCCCTCTCCCCTCTGGCAGTCACCAGTTTCTTCTCTGTATTTATGAGTCTGTTTCTGGTTTTTTGTTTGTATATTTAGTTTCTTAGATTCCACATACAAGTGAAATCATATGGCATTTGTCTTTATCTGTGGGACTTATTTCACTTAGTGTCATACCCTTAGGTCCGTCCCTGTTGTCATTAATGACAAGATTTCATTTCTTTATGGCTGAGTAGTATTCCATTGTGTATATATACCACATCTTCTTTATCCATTTATCTGTCAATGGACACTTAGGTTGCGTCCATATCTTGGCTATTATTAACAATGCTGCAATAGAGATAGAAGTAGATATATCCTTTTGTATTAGTATTCTGGTTTTCTTTGAGTTAATACCTGAAAGTAGAATTACAGGGTTGTATAGTATTTCTGTTTTTAATTTTGGAAGAATCACCTGCCTCCATAATGGCAGCGCCAACATGACTTCTCACCAACAGAGCATGAAGATTCCAAAAGGGGTCATGTTGTAAATGTAAATTATGTCTTTAAAAAAACTTGATTTTTTTTTTAAATGCAGGCTAAGTAACACAGTAATTGGTCCTAAAACCCAGTAATTACATCCCTAATAACAAACCAAAACAGAGGCAGACAATGACAGAATCAGACAAGCATGAACAAAAAAGTTCTGTCCAGGTTAGGAACTTCAGGGTTGTGCCCAAAGTCCAAACAGGAGAGGACCATCTACCACCTCCCAAAAGTGATCTTAGATAAACAACAACAAAAGGATCCTTGCAAGCACTGAGGATTTCCCTTCTAAAAGAAATTGGAAAGGAGCTGGTGAAACAAAAAGTGGATGGATCTGTTTCAGAGCTCCCCACCTAGTTTTCTGGTACCCCAGGCAGCTCCAGAATTTGCAAGATAAAATAAACTTTCAAAAACAATATTCTCTCTCCCTCTTTTTCCCTCATTCACATGCAGAAAAAAAGATAGAAAGAACATATACCAAAGATAACAAAAGTGGTTGTCACTAAATAACAAGATTATGGAGACGTTCTTTTTCTTTGTTTTGCTTCTCAGTTTTTCCCACATTCATTCTTACAATCCTGTTTGCTCTTGCAATAAAAATGGGATTTTTTTTTTAATGATAAAAGGGTCAAAACACAAAGGATGAATTGGAAAAATTTTTGCAACAAGACAGATGGAGCTATGTTCTTCAATATGTAAAAGGTGCTTACAATCAGTAAGAGAAGATTATTGAGTATCCAAGAAAAATCACAAATAGACAAGAACTGGAAATACAAACTGCTTATAATCACATGAAAAGATGTTCAACCTCACTAATAACTAAGGAAGTGCAAATTAAACCCACTTAGGTAATTTTAAAAGTTTTTTTAATTTAAGATATTAGAGCAGCTGTGAGGTATGGCACAATCTTTCGTGTAAATTGTTATGCTGTGTAAATATTGTACTGATGTATCAGGGCACTTTTCGAAATACACATCAAAATTTTAAATGCACACACCCAATAACTTAGCAATTCTAATTGTAGGAGTTTGTGTATTTGTCTAGGTACAGAAACATTTGTAATCTATACAAAGAATCATGCATCAGGCTCTTCATTACCAAAAAAGTATAAACAAACTAAATGTCCATCAGTAGGGGACTGGTTCAACAAACTATGCTAATTAGGTCCACACGATGTAGGAGGCAGATCTGCAGGGACTGCTACCATACATGTTCAGTTTCCACAATGAAATAAATAAATCAAGTTTCAGACAGTATGGAGAGCATCTCCTCCTGTGTTTAATTAAAAAAAAAAAAAGGGAACACAAGTTTGAACATGCTGGAAGAAACCCAAGAAAATGGTTACCTCTGGTTACCTCTAAGTAGAGAAACTTTTGTATATCCTTTGTAGTGTTTCAAATTTTACCATGTGCATGCATTAGCTTTTATAACCATTTAACCTTGACTAATATTGTCTGTACCTTGGTTTTCTACTTTGTAAAATGGTAATACGTGTCCAGCTCATCTCAGAAGGTAATTGCGAATACTAAAAGAGAAAATGCAGATGCATGAAAGTGATTTGTAACCTTTATAGAATATTGTATAAACTACATAAAAGTTATATATTATTGCTACTAGCGATTTTTTTTTTTTTTAGCTATAGGTAATCATTTTATGACCCAGGATTTACATTAGATAGGTCTCAAGAAAATTTAAGGTGAAAAGATAAATGAGAAATAAATGTTAAGAACATAGCTGTAAAATGTATTACTGGAAGAAGGATTTTGTATTGTTTTGCTTTTAAGGTCAGAGTAGAAAAATTAAAAGGGTCAAGGAAAACATACAAATACTTATGCAAAAGGCTTTTTAAAGAAATTTCCCTGCTAGATAAAAATGTAATCTCTAACATTTTTGAGGTCCTTAAAAATGAAGACAAAAACATCACATGAAGTTCCACAGGAGCCTCATAATTAAAGGAGAGTCAGTTGAGGCCAAGGTGATCCAAAGAGAAATATGTTCCCTCCATGCTGAGTGAATTTTAAACAGGTGTTTGCAGGTATCAATAAAGCTAATGTTAAGAGGAAATAGAAAAACAACGAGACCTCAGAGTATTCAGCAGAGACTGAAATTGCAACAAACTAACCCCCTACACTCACTATTAAAAGCTCATTAACTCCCAGCTGTTCATCCATTAGGCTGAGAAGAAGAAAAAGCACATGCCCTCGCTGTCACATATTTATACCCGAGGTTTTCATCTCATAAAAAGGAGAGAGAGGGAAGATAAGGAGAAGATAACAATCATAATTATCTCACCAGGCTGTGGAGAAAGCTGTGGTAAGTACAATAAACCTCTCAGGCAATAAAGTCAGATGAATGTCCAAAGTCTGCCACGTAAAGAAGAGAGAAGGGGGGAAGGTAGATGCCCGGCGGCATCATGGTACTCGTCCTTGAGCTACTTACAAACCAGAACCCCATGATTCACCCCAACAGGTCACATCTAATCTACACTACGAGCAGAAACACCTGCAAATAAGATATTTTTCACCAAGCTGTTCACTATGGTACACAATCCTTGACTACAACATTAAATTAAACGAAAGAGGGCAGAGGAGTACAAATCAGATTTAAAGCAATCTGTGCACAAACTACTGTTTTCCTTAAAGAGGGATGGAATGGAGCTGTTTGTTGTTGATAAAGCTTCTAGGCATGTGCTCAAAATCTGGCAACTTGTAAAATTATTCCAGCCACAGGTGTTGTGTTTGGCTCAGGGATCCTTGGAGATTTTAATTTCTCAGTTGTCAATATTTTAAAGTCAAGATATTTAACTCAATGGTCTATCTCCAGCTTGCCTGACAAAATTGGAAGACTCCAATGCTAGGCTTACATTCGCATATTTCCATTAGAGACAAGTCTTAAGTATTTGAGGGGTTTTTTCCCCCTTGTTAGAACCCCAGAAGCATAAAAATGGAAAAATACAATTTTTCCATATAAAATTCATGCTATGTATAACAGATGGCTCTCCTTTCCTGCTCTTTTTCACTATAGCCTCTCTGTGATCCCAGCCTCACCTACATGGCTGACTTCCCACACCCCTTACCACCCTTCTACCTTGCCACCTGGCCACATTGGCCTCCTTGCTCCTCCTCAAACATGCCAGTCATCTTCTGACTCAGGACATCTGCACTTGCTGTTCTCTCACCTGGAATATTCTTCCTCCAGAATTCATCAGGGCTGGCTCCTTCACCTGATTCAAGTCTTTACTCCCACATTCCCTTCTCGGAGAAGTCATCCTTGACCACCCAATTTAAAAGTCCACCTATGATCTCAGCTTTAATTCTCCCAGTAGAACTCATGACATCTGCCATACTCTGCTTTATTGTTTATTCATTGTCTATTTCCCCTCCACGTATGATGTTAGCCTCAAGAGGGCAAATATTTTTTTTCTTTTGTCTACTGCTCAATCATCAATTGTCTGATGAAAAACAGTGCCTGGAACATAATAGGTACTGGGGGGAAAAAAAACATAGCCATCAAAAGAAGTAACTGTGTTTCTCATCAGAAAACAAAAGAGAAGCACACACTCAACATATACCCATACACGATACTGAAACCTTGATGACTTCACACCTCTAAAATGAAAGTACAATTTATTGTAGGCCTAAAAGAAGTGCTAAGGGATATTCTTCACACTGAAGGGAAATTCTATCAGAGAGAAATCTGGAATGTAATCAGTAAAGGAAAAGCAACATAAGCGGCGAATAACTAGATACATATAATCTATTTTTCTCCTCTTTCATTTGAAAAAAAAATTGTATATGACTGTTGAAAGCAAAAATTATCACATTATCCGGTGGGGTTTTTAATGTATATGTATGTAATATATTTGACAACTATAATATAAAGGAAGGAGAATAAAGAGATTTATATGCTTGTAAGGCTTCTATATTTTGCTTGGTGGGTCCAAATATTAACTTTAAAGTAGACTGTGAGAGATATGTATATTTTAAACCCTAGAGCAACCACTAAAAAATAATACAAAGAGATATAACCAAAAAGCCAATAGATAACAAAAAGTATTAGAATTTAGGCAAAAGAAGCCAAGAAATGGGGAACAAAGGAGCAAAAAGCAGTGGTGATATACCAAAAATGCAAACAAACAAAAAGATCCAAATAATTAAATGATAGAATCAAGTCCAAATATATCACTACATTAAATGTAAGTGACCTAACCACACTAATTCAAAGACAGAGATTATCAGACTGAATAAAATGAGAATACTCATAATTTAACAAAATAAGAATCCTTCATGTGTTGAGGGAAAAGACCATGCTAAGTATAGTCCGGTGACTTGCATTATACATTCAGTTCTCAGGTAGAAGTTCAGTTCATTCATATGGAGATGGGAATCCCCTGAATTAATGGTGCAAATGACCTTTAATTAGACATGAGTCCAGAAGTATTACAACCAGGGAACAAACTTACAATGCCATAGTAATAAAGTAAAATGGCTACAACCATTGGATCTCCAAAATTGGGGCAAAGAGGGGGAAGAGTATAAACCAGAAGCAGCGAAAAATTTAAAGGATCTCTCCCACCTTTTGTACCAACTTAGCATTAAGAAAGGAAGAAAGCAAGACTCAGAAATCCTACTTTGGCAAATTTTGGCTCTGGCATCCATGCCCACTTCTAATAAGCACACTGATTTACTTTTCAAGTATTTCTGGGTACCCCCAATGTGTGTAGTTGCTTAGTAGAAGGACAAGGCAGGTACGTAACAGATGGTGACTCTTAACAGAGACATGTTACTCCAAGAGAAAGGAACATGGCAAAACAAGGTCACTGTGGCTAGAAGCATCTTGCGCCACCCTAAGGACCTGACTACACACAGCCCAAGGCCATTGGTCATACCGGTCTTGCTCTCTCCTCAATGCAAGTGTTGTAGGTTGAATCATATCCCCCCCAAAAGATACACTGGAGTCAGTACCTATGAATGTGACCTTGTTTAGAGACAAGATCTTCACAAATGTAATCAGGTAAAGATGAAGTTTAATCTAAATGACCTGTGTCCTTGCAAGAAAAGGAAATGACCGAGTGAAGACAGACACCCAGAGAGTGACAGTGGAGGAAGAGACTGCCGGCCATGCTGCAGCAGCAAGCCAAGGAACACGTGGCGCGATCAGAAGCTGGAAGAGGCAAGGGAAGATCCTCCCCTAGAGCCTTCAGAGGGAGTATGGCCCCATCAATACCCTGATTTTGGACTTCTAGCCTCCACAACTGAGAGAGAGAATTTCTGTTGTGGGAAGCCATCCAGTTCATGGTACTTTGATAGGGCAGTGCTAGGAAACTAACACAACAAAGGACGGTATTTCTCCTTGGAGCCTAAGATCATTTGAAGAAGGAATAGAAGAAAAGATAAGGCTTTGTTTCCATTAGAGGAAACTAACACCCAAAAAATAAACCATTCCCTGCCTCAGGCCCTTGTCTAATGCAGGGGACCTCAAGCTTACAGGACTACAGAGTAAATAAGAGCAGCCATATAAGCTAAATAGGCACAGGAACAAATGAAAGCCCGGTCTCTGGGATTATAGCAGCAGATTCTCAGTTCCGGATACACTAAACGTTTATTGCAAACAAGAAATTAAGATTTTGCTGTGTATACTGACAGATAACGAAACACTATGCAGGCTGAACACAGCACCTATTTGGGCCAAACAAAGCCCACAAGCTATTGGCGTACAATCCCTCCTGTCAATCACACCCTGTACCCCAAGGCCCAGATTGAGATCTAACAAAACTCTGGAACCGGTTAAAAAAAAAAAAAAAAGTTCATAGTACTTTCAATACTTAACAGCCTACCAGTGGATTTCACCAGTTGTCTGGATTTCTGAAGTTATTAAACAAACTTAATTCTTCTTAGAAACATGCCATCAATATCCATCCTTGCAAGCTCATTTCACTCATAAAAGGAAATGCTGGACTGATACCACATTATTAAATAGTACTTATCAAGGTTAAGAGGTTAATGGACAAAAAACCCTTCACTCATCATCATTAGTGGAGGGAAATTATCAATTATTAATCTTATTTTTATTTTTTGGTTGAGAACATGGACTCAGAATATGGACTCAGCCATTGACAATCATTTTTTCCATCAATGAGTCAAAGGAATTTTTTTGTAAGAGAAAGAACTGAAATTTCAAAGATGATGGCACGTATCCCAATTTCATGATCTGGGAGGTGGCCTGGGCATCAGCATTTTTAAAAAACTCCCCTGGCGATCCTACTATGCAGCAGAGTTTGCAAACCTGTACCACAGACAATAGAATGGAGGACTTTTTCTAACATTTGGATCGTTGTTTTTTTTTATTTCAAACTCAAAATATAATGTACTTGTACCCCAAAGATAATCCCCTCAAAGCTTTCAAATTTTCAGAAAAACAATCAGATTGATTCCTGCTATCTCTTGTCCTGTTTTAGTTGATGAAAATCTTCTAGGTCACTAAATTGATCTAAAGTTGCCCATGTCATTTTGTAATTATTCTTCTTCACAAGGGCAGTAATTTTCGTCTTTGGTGTTTTCAAATTAACTAGATTAAAAGAATGCCATTTAACTATGCACAAAACGTGTTCTGAGGATAGATACAACGTTGCTTCTATTCCTAATGAATCTCAGACCTTTCATCTTAAATTCAAGCAGAATCTCAAACACTAAAATGAAATGAGTTTGATATTTTCCTGTCTCTGTGAAATTGATGGCCATCTACACACAGGTAAAAAGCCTCGTCATTCTCTTCATTATCCCTATACAGCTGCACTACTGCTTCTGTGAGATCAATGGGTTATATTGTCTCTTAATAGTGGGATTACATTTTTCCTATATTTCTGCTGTTATTATTCTTGACTTCGCAAAGCATCTCAACTTTGGCAGGCAAATACAGGCAGTTAATCGCTCTCTGATTTCAGGCAAGTAGAAACCGACTTATCCAAATCCTACACCGGGAGACAGATCTTCAAAGGAGATTGTCTGGTTCAATTCAGAAAAAGAAGCTGGTCCACTGGCCTGATCCCGACATTTACCAAATAAAAGAAGAATGGACTACTGTTTTCAAATTCCACTAACCAAATAAAAGAAGAATGGACTACTGTTTTCAAATTCCACTAAACAGATTGCATAATTAAGGGAATAGAGAGCAAATAAGCGCACTTAGATTATCATTGGTCTACTGAAAAACGCCCTCTGTTTTAATTGCTTGCTTGTAATTCGTTTCAGGGTTTAGTTTTGCAGCAAACTGTCTCTGATAAGCAATCCTATTTGGTGGTTCACAGCTAGGCAGCCCAATTCGGAAATCCAGCTGCCACTTAGGCAATGATTAGTCATAAAGCTAAATGGCAAAAATGGTATTTTAATTTTGAGCTTATATTTGAGCAAGAGCACGGTAAAAACATTTAGCGTAAACCAACGCGCTCTCCTGTAACAGTTAGCTGAACTTCATGGAGAGGAACAATTACTATCTTTTGCACAAGGAATGAGACTTTGAGCCAGTTCTCTAAAAAAGGGAGCTGCCATTTTTATTGCTGTGCTTGAGTTATGGATTCTAAAAACTGCATCACGCATGCAAGTTTAATTCACTCGGTAACGATGAATCAAATGCAGGCACATAAAGAGGGATTCCAAATCAGATAAAGTGAAATTCAGAAAACGCCACCTCTTTACCTGCCGATCTATAAAATAACTCAAGATGTAGCCTTACTGTGTTTAATGGCGTAATCAAAAAATGTGTCAAGACACTGGAATGGCGAAGCTGCTTCACTTTACACCCTGTCCCCGATGACTCATTTAAAAGTGGGCAGGTTGTCAGAATCGATGGGACATAAACACCTTTCATTCCCTGCGGAGCTGCTAGGATCCTGACCTGTGCAACCCCCTATTTTTTCAAACTCCTCTCTTTGGAATACAAGGTTTTCTTAAAAATTCCAGTATCTTTTACCAAGCTTCGGTAGGCATAGGATGATTTATTCTGCCATTGATGAGAATACGGAACTCCTGTTATAAGGAGTCGCTGTCCATGAATACAAGCTAAGGAAAGATGACACCAATTCATTTGCATCATTTTCCCCCCTACTTATCCCTTCCTGGAAAACCGATCATTAACAGGAGCTGTTTGCTTTCTACCCTGGCTGTCTGCATTTCTTCCCTTAAAATTTTAAAAAGCCATAGGTATATAAGATGACTCTATTTTCTCACGTTAAATATATGTTCATTATGACAAAGCAACCAAAAAGGACTTTAAAGACTTGCATTCTCAATTAATTGAAAGTCACACGGGCAGCTCTGGTCTTGAGATGATCTTCTCTTCTTCCCTCCACCCCGCAGTTGACCACAGGTCTGCTCTCCCACTTCGTTAACCCTTCCAAATCACTTTTTTTTTTCCCACTTTCCATGGCTCCCTTCTTTCCTCACACTTCTTTCAAAATTCCACACTATGTTTTGATCTCAACAGGGAATAGTTTAGGACTACCTGCAGATATCCGGGCCGGCAACTGAAAGCCAGAAGTATCTTTGTCAATCATGTCAGGCAGAAGGCGTGGGGTAGATAGATACACTCCACACTCCAGAAAGCACGATGTAACCCCATTAATGAATGTGACCCAGCAATTCTGATTCTCTTCATTATTAATAATCATCTACTTAGCACCACTAAGGCAAAGAGTAGTAGAAAGTGGCTCCATCCAAAAACAAAGAGGAAAAACAATACAGTTATTGCAGAACCAAGTGCAGATACAGTTGAAAAAAGAGACTCTACCAAGAGTTATGAAACCTAAACTAAGCCTTCGCTTTTGAATCAAGTCTATGATTCACCAGCAAAATCACCATTAATTTTGGAAACCTTACATTTCTAGTGCTGTAATTGCTTTACTAGCATTTAAAACCATGCTTGGGTTTTTATAGCAATTTGGACAAGAGCAACAGGTAGCAGTGTAAGCATAAACACACTTTGCTGGCACAAGTGTTTCTTTGGATGTAGAGGTTACTGAGGAATTACAGCAAGGAGCTGAAGGAAGTGAACTCGGAGTGGAGGCTGGTTTTCTGATGTGTTTTACATCTCTTGTTTAGAGAATAAAGACGGGTATGTCAGTCCATGAACTACAAAATAAATTCCAAAGGCTCCCTTTTTCAACAAATAGGTATTTGAAGCCTACTGTGCATCAGATGCTGTTCCAGCACCAGGGACAGAGCCGTGAGCAACAAAGACATGGTCCCCATTCCCCGGAGCATACACTCTTCCCTAGTCCATTCACTTGAAGAATCTCGGAGCAACAAGGGACATCAAAGCATCAGTAGAATTACAAACCATTTTTACCTATATGTGTATACACTTCAAGGACTGAGCCCGAACACGGAGGTCTCAACATACAAGATTATCAAATGCATCATGGCAGAAAGAACTGGGGTGTGCAACTTTTATTTCTCAGGTGGGACTTTGTGAAACAAGGAAGTTTGGGGCAAGTTTATTTGGAAGGAAACGAAGAACAAGGAATACAATTCCATGTGTGGCACACTGGTGCTGTGACTTAGTCCAACTCAGTTCCGTGGCAAAATTGACAAGAGAATAATTTTACTTCACTGGACAACAAAGTCATCCAAGGTGTTAGGCAATAGTTTCTTGTACTTCACTGCCTGCAGTTATATGCAGGTAGGGAGATCACATGCACGAACAAGTTAACTAATCATGCCTCACTCTTCTTCCTCACCTTCCACAGTCAATCAGTCACCAGCAGTCCTGATAATACAATTTCCTAGCTACCTCCTAAATCCATCACGATGGACTGCACAACTGGCCACAGATTTCTCCCCTCCTTTTATCAATCCCTTGCAATGTGACTTTGTAGCTTCTCCCAGCAAGAGGGTCTGTTTGTTCTACCCTTGAATCAAGGATGGTCATCTATGACTTACTTTGACTAGTGGGATGTGAGCAAACATTTGAGAGGCACTTGACATTGGGACTTGCTTCTTGCTGTTGTTTTGACAGTAAGTGTGTGAACAAGGCCGGCCACTCTATCACTCAGCCAAAGCCAGCCAACCTCAGACGTCTAAATGGAACGATCCTGATCATTCAGCCCCTAGATGACCTGCTAAATGGCCACAGACACATAAGCAAGCAACACACAAGCAGGCCCAATCAAACTCTGTCGAGCCTCACACAAACCAAGAGAACGGCCAGGAATGTCAAGCTAAACAAATGGCTGCTGTTGTAAACCATTTGTTTGAGGCAAAAGCTTCTACGTTAACTCACTCATCTCCTTCCTCTGCCATCATAATTTCTCACCTGCACTATTACAACATCTTCCATTTTGCCCTGTCCAGTCCACTCTCCACAGTGCAGCCAGAAAAATCTCTCAAATTATATATATGAAAGTGTATTATATAAAATATATGTATAGGGCCACCTGTCGCGCTAGTCGGTGGAGCGTGTGACTCTCGAGCTCAGGGTTGTGAGTTCAAGCCCCATGTTGGGTATAGAGATTGCTTAAAAATAAAATCTTAAGGGGCACCTAGGTGGTGAAGTCAGTCAAGTGCCCAACTCTTGTTTTCAGCTGAGGTTGTGTGCTCAGGGTCGTGAGATCGAGCCCCACATCAGACTCTATGCTCAGCGCAGACCCTGCTTGAGATTCTCTCTCCTTCTCCTTCCGCCCCCTCCTGCTTGTGCTCTCTCTCTCTCAAATAAATAAATCTTTAAAAATGTAAAGATAAAAAAAATCTTAAAAATATATATGCATATAAATATGTATCATTTATATATATACATATATGTGTGTATATATATACATATGTGTGTGTGTGTATATATATATATATATATAAAATATGTATGTATTTGATGAAGAGACTCAGAGGTGTGTTGCAAATGTTTAACAACCATCCCAGAGGCAAGAAGAGTGATTTGTGGTATTTGCCAATTTCCATGGTGTAAACAGTTCTCCATGGTGGATTTCAAGCTACCAACGGTTTAACAACTTGCTTGCCAAAGTCCTACAAAGTGAACCATCAGCTTTCATAAGCCAGTATACACCACATCTAGCACAACACTCACTCTTCCTTTCTTAAAACACTTAATGGATATAATCCGAAAGCCACAGATTACAATTCTTAGCTCCTGAACAGATTCATGTGTACCGGAAGTCACAAAATAGGCACAGAAACACTTCAGCCAAAATTTTATTTTGCCCACACAATTAAATTTTCATCAAGTGCCAAAATTTTTTTTTTTTTTACTTTTCCAAGGATGAAATGAGAAACTCTTGAAAAATCAGACAATCTAACATGCTGGGTTGGAGCTCAGAGGACAAAGCCACTTGAAATGGGCTTGAGTGCTCTGATCCACAATCCCTGCCGCACGTTTTGTACCAATCCTGGCTCATTTCTTTTGATTAGCCATCCTTCTAGACACACAAGTTTGAGACTCTGGTGTGTAAAACTCTCTGAGCCTTAGGGCGCCTGGGTGGCTCAGTCAGTTAAGCCTCCAACTCTTGATTTCAGCTCAGGTCATGATCTCACGGTTGTGAGATCGAGCCCTGCCTCACACCCTGCACTGAGCACGGAGCCTGCTTAAGATTCTCTCCCTCCCTCTCCTCCTCCCCTCCCACACTTCCCCCACCCCACTTATGCACCCACACTCTAAAGAAAAAAAAAAGTTTCTGGGCCTTTCTGCTTCCTTCAATCTGCAGTATTCCATTCAGCTTATTCTAAACTCTCCTCACTTGTGTCAAGGTTATTCCACAATTCGTATTAAATAAACCACCTGTGCGTGGAAGACCTCTCAGAACCCCCTGACTGAATGTCCCTGTTCAACTCTCCCATCACCTCTTTAGTGGTAACATTCATCATGCCTACAATTACCTGTGAAATGCCAGTCTCCCCCTCTACACTGCAAGTCCCTCAGAGCAAACGATCCACATTTCTGTAGTCAGCATACAGGGTCTGAGAGGTGAATGTACTTTATATGTTTGTTAAATGAAAGAATAGATTCTACAGATAATTAGATAAATTAAAGATGATTCTGTACAAAGACTCCTGCAGAAAGGACTCAGAGAAGAGGTTAAAAATAAATTGTTTAACCAGGGGTGCCTGGTGGCTCAGTCGGTTAAGAGCCTGCCTTTGGCTCAGGTCATGATCCCAGAGTCCTGGGATCTAGCCCCGCATCAGGTTCCCTGCTCAGCAGGGAGTCTGCTTCTCCCTCTCCTCCTCACTCATGATCTCTCTCATTACCTCTGCCTCTTTCTCTCAAATAAATAAAATCTTTAAAAAAAATAACTAGAATTTAAAGAATAGTTGCAGATACAAATAACAGAGGATAGAAACATCATAGATGGGGGGGGCACCTCAGTGGCTCAGTCGTTAAGCGTCTGCCTTTGGCTCAGGGCCTGATCCCAGGGTCCTGGGATTGAGCCCCGCATCAGGCTCTCTGCTCGGCAGGAAGCCTGCTTCTTCCTCTCCCTCTCCCCCTGCTTGTGTTCCCTCTCTCGCTGGCTGTCTCTCTCTGTCAACTGAATAAATAAAATCTTTTAAAAAAAAAAATCTTTAAAAAAATAAAAAGGGAGAATAAAGTAAGAAAGAAACATCATAGATGGGAACAGCGTCTATAGTCATGAGCTTTGGACCATCCAGCATCTGTTAGCTCAATGCTAGTAACAGCCTGATTTTCCTTTAGCATAAGACCTTTCCTTCCCCTTACCCTGTAGCTCAGGTAGGGTCCTACCTTCCAACTCCATGTACAAATCCTGTGACCCAGACCTAAGATGTCAATGCCTTGTGTTTGCCTGTGATCACAATAATTGGTGTGATGATGAGGAGTTCATGACTCTGTCTTACCCACGCAGACCCAGTTAGACCTAACCAGGTCTTACACCCAACTGATGAGTTCACTGCTCTATCCCAGAACACTGAAACTCACAAGGGTAGAAGGCTTGAGCTACTGCTGTCATCTTGCCAACATGGGACCAAAAAATAAAAATAAAATCCAGAAGAAAGCAGAGGCAAAAGATAGACAAAAACTGAATCCTAGAGCTCTTGTTTGAAGGTCCATCAGGCTATAAGGAGAGCAAGCTCTGTCTTCATTAAGAGTCATCATATTCTTTGGCTTGAGACACATGGGATAAGTTACTGCCACTTGGAAAGAAACCTAAGTAAAATAAGGACCTATATGACCAATATCATAAAAGCTGCAGACCCGAAATAAACTACATGCTCATTGTGGGGCAGTTTATAGCCATTGATTAGGGGATGAAGCTGAACATGTTAAAAAAAAAAAAAAAAAGGCCAAACTGTAGAAAAACAAAGACCTGATTTTAGGGCTCAGATACCTTAATACTTCCAAAAGGAAAGTGCTACACAATTTTTTTTTTTTTAAAGATTTTATTTATTTATGCGACAGAGAGACAGCCAGTGAGAGAGGGAACACAAGCAGGGGGAGTGGGAGAGGAAGAAGCAGGCTCACAGCGGAGGAGCCTGATGTGGGACTCGATCCTGGCACGCCGGGATCACGCCCTGAGCCGAAGGCAGACGCTTTAACGACTGCGCTACCCAGGCGCCCCGTGCTACACAATTTTTAAAATACAAACACACACACACACACACACACACACACACACACACACAGAGAGAGAATAAAATCATATACTGCCTTTTTCAGAAAAGTAAAACAAGTAAAATTAACTCATACAAAATAAAATAGGACCAAGGAACATAATAAAATATGTAAATATCAGCAAAGTTACTGTAATTAAGCTTAGACAGGAGCTGAGCTTCCTTGTCATCAGGGTAAAAAGGAAATTGCAATCTGGTTTATTGCAGTCCTTATTTGTTTTATTTTAAAAGAAAGATGCATCTTCAATATACTTTATGTTCTGGGCAACAGGGAACCACTGAAGGGTTTTGAAGAGACACGTTAGGAATACTTGGTAGACAAAATAAAACCAGCTCCTCCCGTTGCCCCACCCATCCGTCCACCAACAAATGTCCAAACCCTAATTGTCACAACCTGTGAATATCTTACCTTACCCAGCAAAAGGACTTTACAGGTGTGAATAAGTATCTTGCAATGGGAAGAACAGTCTGGATTATTCTGGTGGGCTCGACAGAGTCACAGGGTCATTCTAAGACGGAGGCAGGAGGCTCAGAGTTGGAGAGAAGGCAATGTGACAAGGGAAGAAGAGGGGGAAGAGGCAAAGTAATCAGAGGCCATAGCCAAGGACGGAGGATAGTCCTTGCAAGCTGAGAAAGACAACGATATGGATTTACCCCCAGAGCCTCCAGAAAGAACCAGCCCTTCCAACACCTTGATTTTAGGACTTCTTACCTTCGGAACCATTAAAATGATGATAAAGTTGTATTGTTTCGAGCAATTAAGTTTGTGGTGGAAAGCCAGTTTTCTTCTCATCACAGAATCAAACTTTTCAAAACAGGAGGAACCATGGAGTGAATCTCTCACGGCCCCGCAGTTCTGCTTATATGAAAAATGGAGCCACACAGTGGCTAGGCAACCTGCCCAACCTCAGAAAGAGTAACTCTCCTGCCTCACTGTTCACACCCACCTCCAACAGGTTTGCCCTACACTTGCTTCACAGCTCTCCAGGGCCTGGCACCATAATGGAGAGGCTGCTTTTGAAGAATTTCATTAAGGTGCGTTTGAAAGCTTGTCAAAACTTAAAGAGCAGAAGAAAAGCAAGTTCTTCTGCCAGGTACATATTCCACAAATTTAATGAGAACCAGAGCACATGAAATATGTGTTGAAATCATCATTAATGAGACGTGGAATTGAAAATAGGCTAAGGAGAGGGGGCAAAGTTATAAGATCAAAAACATGGGACATCAGCTTTGTCACCAAAGCCATAGGTATGTGGCAAGCATCCGAAGGAAAGGGCACAGATGCCTACCTTTCCACAGTTGCAAAGCTAATTGGGCTTTCAAGTGCTGAATGGTCACAGCTGCTTGGTACAAAAGAGATCACAATTGATTTCTATGGCCACTCCCTTACAGCTCTAGAGTTTCACCACCAGACCTGTTCTGCATTTAAGTTCCAGAGAAAGTCACCCATCATGCCAGGGCCATTAATTTTATTTTTATGCATATAATACATGAAAATGATATTTATAAATCTCCTATCATTGACATGTAGATTTCTAACTGAAACTGACACCCATGTCCCAAGAATTACTGTTTTGCTGATGCATCCTTGTTTTATTGTCTTGATCTAACTGACCATCACCTTGTAGCTATGAATGAGCTCTGGAATCCCTATGAATGTCGCTGCAGCCTTTTGAGGATTCTGGGTTGGAAGTTAATCTCATCTCTTTTCCACTGATGGCTGTTCAGTGGCTTACACGAAAAATGTATTAAGAAATGGGATATTACTCAGCCATCAAAAAATGAAATCTTCCCATTTGCAACAATGTGGATGGAACTAGAAGGTATAATGCTAAGCAAAATAAGTCAGAGAAAGACAACTATCATATGATTTCATGCATATGTGGAATTTAAGAAGCAAAACAGAGGAGCACAGGGGAAGGGAGGGAAAAATAAAACAAGATGAAAATAGAGAGGGAGGCAAACCATAAGAGACTCTTAATCATAGGAAACCAACTGAGGGTTGCTGGAGGGGAGAGTAGTGGGGGATGGGATAACTGGGTGATGGGCATTAAGGAGGGCACATGATGTAAGGAGCACTGGGTGTTACATGCAACTGATGAATCACTAAACTCTACCTCTGAAACTAATAATACAATGTTAATTAATTGAATTTAAATAGGAAGGAAGGAAGGAAGGAAAGAGAAAGAAAGAAAGAAAGAAAGAAAGAAAGAAAGAAAGAAAGAGAAAGAAAGAAAAAAGAAAGAAAGAAAGAAAGAAAGAAAGAAAGAAAGAAAGAAAGAAAGAAAGAAAGAAAAAGAATTAGAAAGAAGCTTCTTAGATTCTTATATTAAAAAGTTTCTTGGTTTTAAAGCTTCTCCATTCACAGCACAAGCTGTGGTGGCATTTTGCTTACGTCGAGTATCTATGGACGACGTGAATGTCATCCCCTAAAGACATTTTTTTACCTACCACAGATCTATCACAGCCGTTCAATTAAGCAAAATCTTATTACCATAATCCAGATCAGAAGTTGGCAAACTTTTTCTCAAAAGACTAAACAGTAAATATTTAGGCTTTGAGGGCCAAGCAACAGAATAAACACTGTGCCTAAATAATCATTTAAAGTGACCATTTAAGAATTTAAAGAATATTCTTAGCTCATGGGCCCTACAAAAGGACACAGTGGTCCAGATTTGGCCCAAAGGCCACACATTGCCAACCTCTGATCCAGATAATTAAGAAAGCCTATTTATAGGGAGCATGAAACCCCATAATATGAATTTTGACCTGTTCCTCTAATCATTGAAATTATTTATACAAAATTCCACGCAGTTCTCCACCCCAGAGTCCAGAAATCTATGGTGTTTACGGGTACAAGATTCAAAACAACCACTGGGATCTTCAGGGGTTTTCTGCAGGTAAATGCAATTAAGGAATATTGATAGACACATTTGTTCAAGAGGTTTTTCAAAATAACAGGAGGGAGAATACACTGTGTTCTTACCCGGTTGCAAAATGCTAACAGTGTTATTAAGCAACAGAGAAAACCATTCTAATTGATATCACCAGTTAGCTAACTTCTATATGCAGTTTTTCCTTCTCTAATTGACATTTTATAAATGGTATCTGCTTTGTAAGTGTTCCATTTTGATTTATGCCAATCTGTTGGCATTACACATGAACTAGAAGAAAATATGGAGCCTTCTGCTTCAAGTATCCTAATTTACATGCTAAATCAGAAGGTCAAAATGAATCTTTGTCATGTTGAGAGCCCTGCACCTTGGCCCAGAAATAAAAGGCAGCCTGGTGAATTTTTTTTTTTTCCTGGCAGGAAGGATAGTTCTTTACCTTAAAAAGCTGCATGTAATAACAATGTAAGGTTAGAACAGCAAAATCTAGTACATTAGAAAATAAATACTATGGAAAGCGCTTTGGTGCAATAAGTATGACTGTGTTTAAGTTGACAATTGTGCCTCGTTCTGATAGGAGCCGAGCAGCAGATGGCCTCAAGTTATCATAAATATGTAAGCTCTAGAAGTGCTCTGCACTGAAGAGCAGCCAAAAACACAACCGTGTTGAGCAACACAGAGCACAGAGAGAACGGTCTGACACATCCCGAAGAATGAGAATCCTTTCCCCGTCGTCCGACTTCAAAGCACAGCAGAACATCCGAGACATCAGCCAGCTTTTCCATGTGGCAGTGACCACGTGGCAAGCTCACTGCTAAAGGTTACATGACAAGGAAGTTAGCCTATTTCTTCCGATTAAATTACCACTTTTTCACAATACAGAACTTGAGCTAGAACTTCAAGTGCTCTCTTTGGCAACTTGCTGTCAAAATCCCAGCTTCCCCTTAAGATGAAGAGCTGAACAATGCAAAGGACAACTCTAATGGGATGGTCTGCTTTAGCTTAAGTCTAACTTTCCCCCTTCTCTAGGGACGGTGGCTTTTTTCCTTGCTCCTGTCTACCTCACTGGATACCTGAAATGCTATCCAAAAAGATGTTCATTGAAAATTCTCTTCATTGCGGAATGACAAAGGTAGCCCATTTACTAACTACTGTAGCTACAGTCATAATATTCTCTACAGGCTTCAATAAATAAATACACGTGAGATCCATCCATCTCCTTGTTAATGCCTACTATGTACTGTACTAGAGAACCACAGGTACAGGGATGAATGACTTAGAAAATACTCCTTGCCCTGTGTTTCTACAGAACTGGCTTCAAATTGCTGTGCTCTCTCCCTCCTCCAAATGGGAGAAGGAGAAATTCATTTGATAGGTGAAATGATGGGAGTCCAACATCTCTGATCCCTAATTCTGTCCTAGGCAAGGTTGATTTGTTCATAACTGCTGTGTTGATGTGGCCTTCCTGCGTTCAAGGGGTTCGAGAAAGGCCAGGATCTGCCATGTTGGGTTATGTGGATAACAAGGGAACTGTTTGGCCAGGGGTGAGTCCCAAGGAGGAGACTCAGGGTGCGGAGAGAAGTATCAACTCGTCTACCTGGGCTGGAGGTCTAAGCCTTCTTCTCTAATCCCATTTTACCAGAGGTATAGCTGATGTTTTGACGTTTTTCTGCCTCATCTGTTTATTTTTCCTTAGAATCAGTAAGTGGGGGGAGGAGGGGAGGGATAGGACTCAAAAAAAAAAAAAAAAAGGGGGGCTAGGACTCGTCGTACCAACAGATAAGATCCCTGCCCTCAAGAAACTCAGAGCCTTCAGGGGTCTTTACTTTTTTGGGTTTTTTCAAACATTATTTATATAATTAAACCATGAGTGGAAAACAACATCTAGCCCACCTCTTCAAGAAACATGAATTCAATGCAATGCTTTAAAGAAACTACTGATTCATATTTCAAAGGCCCCTAAGAACGTGGTCTCTGGTAAGTCAATATATAAAGGGCATTAGTTACATATAAAATACATAATTACTAGAAAATAACTCAAAAACGGTCAATTGGGTACACAGGATCTTAAATGTGGGTGACCGTAAGCACATGATAATATTTTGAACACTGCAGAAAAGCCGCGTGCTGGGGACCTGGGCAGCATTTCATTTCATAATTTATGCCCTGGCGATCAGGGGGCAGAGAAAAACACTGTCAGGGAAGTCTGGGGCATGGTATTTTCTTTCCACGTAAAGAGAAAAATGGTTCTCCTCAAATTCACTATGGGTAGAAGACACTCTTCTGCTTCCCACACATTATACTCGTCTGCTTTAAAAACTGTCAAAGGCATCAAACAAGAATAATATTTTACTTTAAGTGACATCTCTAAGGAAGAACAAATAAGCCCCGGCTATTTAGTTGGTTGTTGTGTCTTGTATACCTAAGCCACGTATTATATACTCTGTGGTTAAGCTTTTATTATAAAAAGCTTACCATCCAGGACTTGGCCAAGAGGATATAAGCCGTACATGCAGGATTTGACCAAGAACGCACAAGACTGATGACACACAAATGTCATCAAGAGTCATTCGATCATTGTTTAAGGAATGCTAACAAGTACCAAACTCTTCTAGGAGCTGAGAATAGGAAAGTGAATAAAATCAAGTCCCCGCACCCACTGTGTTTCTACCTTAGTGATGGGCAGCAAGAGCTGAGCACATCAGACATGTCAATCACAACACCTGTTTACTCGCTCTCCCGGCTCACATTCAATTCTCCATGATCTTGCGCCTCATTTCCTACAACTGAGGGGTCTAGACGAGCGAATCTGTAGGCTGGCTAGTGACTAAGAACTTTGGTCTGGCATTAAAAAAACACCACGTTGAGTGGATCTTCTTCCACTCCTTGAACGTGAACTAAAGAGGAGCAGGAGATAAGGCAGTTAGCAATGCAGCTGAAGCTGAGAGTTTATGATGGCTGTCTTTCTGTAAGGAGGACAAGGAGGTGTTGTTAGAGGCAAATGCTAGCTGATGTTACACGATGGCAGGAACAGAGAGTGAGCCGAAGCAACGAGGAAGAACAGCAATAATTGCCAACTCAGAGCCAGACTGCCCAGAGGTAGTCACTTTGGAAATAGATGGGGCATTTCAGGTTGTCTCAGGAATTGGTGGACAATGACACTTGGTATCTTGCAAGACTCTTGAAATCCTGCACGGAGAAGAATTCCCCTGCAATTTACATGAGTTTTAATACCTGCAGGACATTCATGTAGGTGAAAATCTGTTTGTAACTATCAGGACTTAAGGGCTGACTCTACTTTGCATATAAAGGTGGATGGAGTGCACGAACATGGCAATCTAGGAAGGACTGGTTTGTCTTATTCAGAGCTTTACCAAGAGATGGTAGACCTACCACCTACACAGGACTGCTTTGTGTTAAGGTCTCCGGCCTAACACACCTCTGCTGATTTGCATCTGAACCTGCTATATTCAGAGATTCTACCTAACGTATCTGATAACATCATGTCCTCTGGTGTTGTCATGCCTGAGAATTTACATATTGAACTATAGATCATTCTATTCCTTTTTGTTTCTCTTTTATAACAGAGGAAGACATTGTACTGGAGGGTTTTTCTTTAATTATGTGCATACATAGATAGTATCACTTGTGAATTTTGGCTTAACACAGTAAAGGAGGTGCTGAAAAATATTTGTTAGAAAAAAAGAGAATTGGATCTGATGGGGTTGAAAGTAACCAGAATGGAGAAGGAGGCACATACCTGAGAAGGAGCGTATTCCAACACAGAACCGTTCACATCCATGAGCAAGCCTCTAAAAATGGCCCTTTCATCAAAAACTAGGGATGTACTGTATGATGACTAACATAATAAAAAAAATTATTAAAAAAATAAAATAAAATGAATAACCTTATATAACTATAAAAAAATAAACAATATAAAATAGTTGTTTCAGAAAAAGTATAATATATAGAAATGTTCATTTTAAAAAGAAAGAGGTTGAATGATCTGAAACACATTTAGCTATTTGAGGTTTAAAGTTAGACACACATCCATTTCTACTGCTTGCTTGTTGAAGCTATCCCTCTATATCTAATATATGAATGTATATTATTGTAGTAGATCAAGAGTCAACAAACTATGGCCTTTGGGCAAAATCTAGCTCCTTCCTTATTTTGTAAATAAAGTTTTATTGGAACACACACACACAAAAAAATAAAAAAATAAAAAAAATGGCCCTTTCAATGATAGCTTCCAGCTGGTCCTGGGCATTCAACCCTCCCACCTCGGGAGGTCAGACCACCACAAACACCTCTTGTTCCCTGTTCCATGACCGGTAGGTCTATCCAGCTACCATGATAATCATCCTAAAACGATCTTTCCTATTGTCTTTGTCTGACTCAAAAGCTTTCCAAAGTTTCGAGTCACCTTAAAGTATTCACAATCTAGACCCAACCTATTTTCCTAAAATAAATTTTCTGCCTACCTAAGCGCTCTGAATGAGCCACCCTAATCTTTACTTTTCCCTAAATAGGTCACAAGCCATCCCAAATCTCATCTTCATACCTTTGACTTCTGGTTTCCCCATGGCAAAGCCTGTTCTCACCTCTAATTCTAAGCCCTTTTTTTTTCCCTTATGATTCAACACAAATTCCTTATATAGGAATCCTAAGTGAGCATTTCTTCCTCTAAAAACCTAGAGGGACAAACTGAGGGCTTCAGAGGGGAGGAGGGTGGGGGAATGGGAGAGGCTGGTGATGGGTATTGCATGGTGCACTGGGTGTTATACGCAAGTAATGAATCATGGAACTTTACATCAAAAACTAGGGATGTACTGTATTGTGACTAACAATAAAAAATATTTTAAAAAATACATCTTTCCTAAAAACAAAAAAACCAAAAAACAAACAAACAAACAAAAAAACCCTAGAAGGAGCCATTAAGTATGATGCAGTAGTCCAAATAGGGTCTATTACACTATAATAACAAGAGCCCCAAAATCTCAGGGGCCTACAACAAGGGTTTGCTTCTCACTTATGTCAAATGGCCAATAAAATCAACACTGCTTCTGGCTCCATGTCATCTTCATTCTAGGACACAAATCAAGGGAGTGCCTTCCTCCTGAACACTGCTGCTCTTCATGACAGAAAGAAAAGAGAACGTGGGGATTCCTGATTCAAGGAAGCTTTTGCTCAGAAGGTCCATGCGTCACTTCCATTCAGATTTCGTTGGCTAAAGCAAACCCTATGACCAAACGTGCTGTCGATGAGGCAGGGAGAGAAGAGACAACAAATATTTTCAAATAATATTAAAATCTTTAATAAATGAATCCACTTGCCTAGTGACCACTTCCCAGCAATACTGTCCCGCCTCTAGAGCGCACGTTTCACAGGCGGCAACAAGCCATTTACTGGTATTCTAGTCTAACATGACGCTGGCAATGCATTGGAACATTTTCAACTCTAAGTCGAAACCCTGAAAGAACGGTTGACCACTATACAGAACCAGTAATGTCTTTTGGATTGCCAGTTTGTGACTTTAGTTTACCAATGCAATGAAATCCTAACACAGCAAAATAAGTTGGACATGGATTGAAAGTGCACTCCGACAGTATGAGGATTATAGTTATGGGTCTAGAAATGTGTTTTGTTACTAATATAATTTGGCTGGGTTTGTTTTGCAGTTTTGAGAGCCACAAATTTAAAATCGTGAGATATGAAATCTTAACATCTACACAGAGAAAATCAGGAGCAGCATAAACCCTCTGCAATTAAGCAAAATGTGAAGAACTTCATTTCAAAGTTAGCGAGCCGTGGAAAAGTACAAACTGCTCACGCTGCACCCCGGAAGGTGCCAGGTTAGCGCGTCTGCGGACACCCACTGACTCTGAAAGTACTGTGGAAACCGAGTCCACAAACGATGTGACTCACTAGTGTGCTGCTTTCACGGTCAATACTTACGAACTAAAATTATTTTTAATTCCATAATAATGTCATCCTTACATTCAGTGATGCTGAAAAACATGGCCAAAAATCAATAACTCTTGAACGACTGCCAAAATATATACCATGCTGTTCACTTAGGTACAAACTCAGAGCTATTCGAGATAATACGGAGGAAATAAACACAGCATCAAAGCAACCGTAAGCCAGGATGGCTGTAGATTTACGAGCCGTGAAGTCAACCTTGTTTGATTTTTTTTCCTGGAGAAAACAAGTCTTGGAAGATGCATGTTATGAATTAACGTGAGTTCTCCGTGTATCGCCCCAACGATATACCCCACTGCCACCCTACATGTTAAATCTTTCCACAAAGAGGAAGGCCATGAGGGCACATTGCCCATAACTACATTTTATTCAGGTGTTTCGCCCGTATACCACTTTTTATCCAAAAGAAAAATGAGAAAATATTGACATGTTTAAACCATGATAAGTACCTAACAGCGCTCTGTCTTCTATTTAAAGACACAGCTGTCAAATCCATCACTTACAGAGATATTTGAGAGTGTTCCTCCAGTAAATCTGCGATGAAAGCCGCCTGTGGAAAACCGCTACTGGTATTAATTTTTGCAATCCTATTGAGCCTCGTGTTAACAAAATAAAAATGTATTATGCTCGCTCTATTTATATGGCAGGTGTGGAAAGCTCTGAAAACCTGCTTGCTTACTTGTGGCTGCCGTAGCTGTCTTTCGAAATTTTCCAGTGAAAACAAATACTGACTTCTGAAAAAAAGAAAAAAAAAAAAAAAAAACGTAATCCGAAGAGTAAAGCAGGACGTAAAATATGAAGTCAAGCCAACATCTGCATGCCTACTATGTGCACAGCAATGCGCCAGATTTAAGCCTAAAATCCTTCCTCAATGCGATATCTGATATGCTATCAAATAAGCAACTGTCTTAGGAACGCCGACTGAGGCTCATTTGCATATACCGCCCAGTGACAATGGTCAGCACGATTTACTGGACCTTCTGACTCTTTCTCACAGTCAACAAAATGTTGCTAGCTGCTGCTATTTACCCGAAATTACCTCTAAGAGGCAACTTTCCTGAGATCCTTGTAACACTTTTCATTCCTGTTGTTGTGTTAGAATGCTTTGCTAATATGGAATTAATTTCACACTCACCTCCTTAACCCTACTGTGAAATTGTTTACTTGCCAGCTCTTCTCTCCTGCTAAGGTTGTTTTACAAATAATGTTTCAAACCACGAAGCCCACGTCAGCTCAGCTGGGTTTACGAGACTGGCTTTGGCCTTTTGCAAATGAAGCAGAGGAGTCGCTGCCCTGTCCTCACAGACCTGTCACCCCTGCAACCCCGAAGAATTTGCAGAAGCTATTCGTGGACTCTGAAGCGTTAAGGTCTTGGGGGCTCACCACCACACTTCCTGTTGTCTTTTCATAATGTCTCTGTCAGGGATTCACACCTGAATTCCCACGGAGGGGCCCGCAGTCAGAACCGGTGGGGGGGTGGGGGGTGGGGAGCAGGGTAAGTGAACTGGAAGTGCCGACAGCAAGTTACATCTTTAGTCCACTAATCTCACACTGAGTCTAGCAGCAACTTCAACGATGAATACGGTCACCGGAAGGCAATACTATCAACTGTGCCTATGATTTTTGTCACCGACAGAAATCATGGATATTTTCATCTCACATTTCAATGTGCCAGATGTGCAGAATATCGTTTACGTGTATTTCTACTTCAAAGTTATAGTGGTTATTAGGCCTGTCACGAGATCTTTTTAAATGTGTTACTGAAATTCAAATATCACCTTAACTCACATTTTTAAAAAATATTGGATAACTGTATTTCAGTATAATGGGTTTTCTTTGTTGTAGTACTGATTTTATTTTATGAATTAAAAACATAATGGGTTTCCTGGGGGCACCTGGCTGCCTCAGGCAGGAGGATATGCAACTCTTGATCTTAGGGTCATGAGTTCAAGCCCCACACTGGGCCGAGAGCTTATTTTTAAAATAATAGTAAAATCAGAATGGAAAAAAAAAGTGGTTAAGATGGTCCATGTTACATGTTTAAAAAATATATAATGGATTTCCTTTGTTGTAGTGATTTTATTTTGTGAATCAAAAACATAATCCATATGCAATATCCTGCCAAAGGAGTCCATGGCTCAGAGAAACAACGCCAGTGGTGTGGGACAGGGACAGTGCCCAGGACGAGGGAAGAAACTGAAGCCGGGAGAGGCTCAGTGGCTGCTCTAAGTTACTCAAAAAAATAGTAACAATAGCGACAACACAGATCACTTTTTAATACCTACTGTATTTGTTTCCTATTACTGCCGTAACAAACTACTTCAAATTTGGTGGCTTAAAATCATGCAAACATTACTTTATTATTCTGCATGTCAGAAGTCCAAAATGGGTCTGATTGGGTTACACTCAGCGTTGACAGGACCACAATCCTTCCAGAGGCTCCAGAGAGAAGCTATTTCCTTGCCTTTTCCAGCTTCTACGAGATGCCCGCGTTGCTCGGTTCATGGCCCATCCAGGTCCACATCACTCTATTTCCAAGGTCATATCTCCTTCCCCCTCTGACACTCCCGCATCCCCCACTTTCACTCATAAAAACCCTTGTGATGACAAGGGGCCCACCGACTCAGCCAGGGCAATCTCCCCACCTCAAAATCCTTAATTTAACCACACCTGCCCTGTCCCTTTTTGCCACGTAAAGTAACACAGCTTCCAGGGATTCCGATGTGGATCTCTTTGGGTAAACCTTATTCTACCTACCATACTAACCCTATTTCCGACTATGCCTTACATGGCAAAACAATCCAATGAGTTTGAAAATATCTTCAGCATATAAAAACAGAGAGGCAAACCATGAGAGACTCTGGAACAAACGGAGGGTTGCTGGAAGGGAGGTGGGTGGGGGATGGGCTAAATGCCTGATGGGCATTAAGGAAGACACGCTGGGATGACCACTGGGTGTTTTATGCAAGTGATGAATCACTAAATTCTACTCCTGAAACCAATACTATATTATGTTAACTAACTTGAATTTGAATAAAAACTTGGAAGGAAAGAAAAAGAAAATACCTTCAGAATTGCGAATTTTGAGGTTTTAAGTTCAGAGTTCAAGGTCACAGAGCCAGCAAGGGACAGAAACAGGATTCGGTCCTCTTAGGCACCAGCCTCTAACAAGAGCTCCTCTGGGATGCCTACCATGTGTGAGCTGCTTTACACGTTCAGTATTCCCCTATCCTTCGTCCTCCAGACTTTCTGTCCTACGTTCTCTAGACCTGCCGTCACTTAGCCTTGAATGAAGAGTTTAATGCTTTCTTCTGAGGCTTCTGGGAGCCTGGTGCCTTCACTGCCATACCCCAGTCAGTCTGGAATTTTATTTTTATTTATCCCGTATTAACCTTACCTTAGTGGACAGACTTCAGAGTAGGGGGAAGCAAAAAGGAAAGCCTCACATAGCAACTTCTTTATCCCACCCCGTAACTCCTAAGAACGAAAACCCAACCTTGAAAGGAATGCCTTTCACTATCTGTGAGACCTTCTCCAGGATTTCTCAGGTGCATTCAATGACCAGTTCTGCCCTTCTGTGCAAGGTTTTCTTTTGGATTCTACCGGGAACATGGTGAAGGGCCCATCCCTGCTCTCAAACAGTTTACGACCTAAAGGATGCAAACAGGAGTAAGCAGAAGTCGATCAGTGTAAACCTGACCAATTAGACAGGGAGAGACACGACCAGGGACCCAGGCTAGTGGTCAACACTATGTCAGAGGCTCTTAATAAGAAATCAAACTAGAAAGACCTTCAGAACAGGCAGGAACTCTACAGAATGAAGAGGGTTTTGAAGGGTGAGAGAGCACTACTGGGCAGGAACAGAACACAGGCTAGAAATCATGGCACAGTTCAGAGAAGCGTTTTATTTGGGCTACAGAGTAGAGGGGAGATAAGAACAGAGCACCAGACCTGGAATCAGAAAGCCTACTTTTGAGGAGCCAGCTCTGCCACTATCTATGTAACCAGAGAGACTTCATTATGCCAAGCTTTCTTGTCCATAAAAAATGGATAATAGGAAGGTTAGTTCAGAGTTCAAATAAATAACATGATGTAAATGCGTCTGCAAAAGTGTTCATCTGCATTTGACGATACTACCAGAGTAGAGATGCGTTACCTGGAAAGGAAGGGGAAGGGGAGGCATAGTCCCGATGGGCCCCCACTCACAACGGTTCTATTTACAATTTGGTGACTTGGAGATGGTGCAACAGCAGTACGCATTCAGGAGAAACCATATTGAATTTGAATCTGGATCTTTTCCCAGGCTAGCAATATATGGTAGGACGCTCTCTCATGATGGTGGGAAGTGGCAGCCCCAGCTCCCAGTCAGCCACACATTCACGAGGGTCAACAACCAATACACTTTCAACCATTCTGTACCCATAGCCATTCTGTGTTTCACTTTCAGGAGAGTACTCAATAAATTACACGAGATATTTGACACTTTATTATAAAATAGGCTTGGTGTTACATGATTTGGCTCAACTCTAGGCTCACGTAAGTGTTCTGAGCACGTTTAAGGTAGGTAAGGCTAAGCTAGGATATTCAGAAGGTTAGGTGTATTAAGTACGTTTTTGGCTTATAATATTTTCAATTTATTATGAGTTTATCAGGACATACCCCATTGTAAGTCAAGGAAGATCTGCACAGTATTATCAATAGTCTGAGGAGGCTCAAGAATAATGAAAATACACCTTCCTTCTGAAGATTCAATCCTTTTCTACTCGAACCTTTTTTACCCAGTAATGTTATGAGAACAACTAGAGGTAAGATAAAATAACAGGCCGTGTATTATTTCAGAATATTTCCATTTAAAGGAAGTTACCTAGTGCTCCAAAGACTTGAGAATAATAGCAAATTCAGCACTTGTACCAGAAACAGAGTCTAGAATTTTCCATGACTGAAATCTAACTCTGTATGAAATACACCACTCGAGGTTATACTAGCATGTCTGTCTAAGGAGCCTCAGTAAAAAACATCAATGTAAAGATTATTTTGAGTAACTAAAGCATTCAGTTACTTGGAAATAGAAGTGAATATAAGAAGTTTGCCTAAAATATGTCTGTTAAGAATGAACAGTCCACACACTTTTTGTTTATTCAAATAATGTCTAAATATTTAATTTGGTTGGAAGAACTGTTTTTCTTAATTCCTTTGTCAACTTTGAATAAAAGTTTCCCTTAACTGAGATCTACTCTTAAAACATCATCAACAACTACAAAAATCACTTTCTTGTCTACAATCTAAAAAAAAGAAACAAAATGATAACTGCTTTCACCTCTTTACGAAACATAGCAGAGGAATATAAGACTAGTGTCAAATGCACACCAAGGTATTCCTATTCTGAGCCGCAAGATCTCAGGTAGCGAGGCATCCTCAAGTCCAAGGTGCCTCATCTATAAAACAACGATAAAAATATGAAGATTACATGAAACAATTATTGTAAAGCTTCTAACACTCAGAGGGGTGGGAGAGACATGTGTTCCCCACTCCTTACACTTCATTAGAGCTAATGCTCACCCGGCTTCTCCCCCCAGACTTCAAGAACCCCTCTCTGGAAGGGGAAGGCAGACTTACATAATGGCAAGTTTAGGGAGAAGGCAAGCCCATCTGTGGTAGGATCCCTTTGAGAATCTGCTTACCTGAACGTACACTAACATTCTGATCTGCTTGGGTCTGTGCAGTAAGGAACCCACCCCAACCATGCCTGGTAAATAAGCCCATCCGATTTAAGAGTAGAGTATGCGCAAGTCCACTTTGCCATCAACCCAAGGCCACATTCTCTACTTCTGCCATTATCAGGAATAACATTGAAATTTTAATTCTCTACCTGTATAACTTTTGTTTTAATTTGTCACTTGGTCCTGAATTCAGACACATGGTAAAGAATGTTCTTTACTGTGATCATACAGCCCAAATGATAGGCACGTAATACTAACTGCTAGTACTACCGTCATCACCTAAATCCTTCCACCTGAGCTTCACCACTTTATATCCAGGGACCCTCTTGACATCTCCATGTGAGGAGCTAATAAGCATTTCAACTCAACATATCCCAAACCCGACTCCTGATATCCACTTCCACTCCACACACACCTGTTCTTCCCAAATCCTTCCCTCATCTCAGAAACAGCAACTCCTTCCTTCTGGCCGATCAAGCCAAAAAATATTTGCATCACCCTTGACCCCTCTCTTTCTCTTTCAATCCATATTCCATCTGTCAGCCAAGCTGCGTTGGCTCCATTTCACAACACTTTCAGCGTCTATTCAATTCTTGCTACATCTCCCGGTACCTCCCCCATCCACGGCAACCCTCTTTCTTGCCAGGAATTATTTCAACAGCCTCCTTAGCGGCCTCCATGCTTCTGCTCTTGAACTCCCACATATTAACACACCACCAGAGTGATTCTTTTAAAGCGTAAGTCAGAAAATGTCTCCCCCTGCTCAATACCCACCAAGATCATACATATCACTCAGGGTCGAAGCCAATGTCTTCACAATGGCCTACGGGGCCTGATAAGGCCCACATCTCCCACTGCCTGCCGTATTCACTCCATTTAACTCTCTGACCTTACCACCTATGCCTTCCCCTCCTCCTTCACAGCCTTTGCATTTGCTGTGCCCCTCCCCCCAGAACAGTTGCTCCCAGTTATCCTCAGGTCTTTGCCTAAATGGCACCTCCCAGTAAATCCTTTCCTGATGACCCTATTTGAAACAGCTCCCTCACCCACACTCACCTGCTCCCCCAATCCCTCAACTCTGTTATTCTTCCCCTTAGAATTCATCACCATATTTACTTTTTCTGTTGGTTCATTGTCTATCTCCACTCGCTAGCATTAAAAGGTCCTGGAGGACAAAGACTTTGTTTCCCCAGAATGAGAACACTGTCTGATACACAGCCAATAACACCCAAATACCGGTTAAACAAACAAATGAATGAGATGGAGGCACATGATACAACGTCTTTCTTCCTTGCCTGTGACTTCTAGAAGGCTTGATAATAAATATCTTGAATAAACAAATCCCGATATTGCAAAATTGCAAATTTCTCCGTCTAAGGTAAACTCGTGAAGTTAGCCGCTCAGGTACACCACAGAGAGAACATTTTTGTGGAAAGTTTCACTACAAAGCCCCGATGTCGTACGGCAGTCTTGTGTAGGTACCAAGTTGGCTTGCAGGTGACATAATTAGGTCACTGGGGGCAGGAATGCTTGGAAACGATAAAGAAATCTATATGTCTCCTCAAGTCAGTCTTCCCATCGCTTCCACAGCTGCACCTTCCCTCCTCCTTCCTCAGGATCAAAAGTCAGACTCTCAGCCATTCAACACCATCTTTACTTCAGTAATTTCCTGAAATGCCCTGTAATGGGCAGTCATTTTGTCTTCTTCATGTACCCCTCTTTAAAATTTGTGATTCTTGGGACGCCTGGGTGGCTCAGTCGGTTAAGCATCTGCCTTCGGCTCAGGCCATGATCCCAGGGTCCTGGGATCGAGTCCTGCACCATGGTTCCTTGCTTAGCATGAAGCCTGCTTCTCCCACTGCCTGCCGCCCCTGTTTGTGCTTGCTCACGCGCGCTCTCTGTCAAATAAATAAAATCTTTTTTAAAAAATTTAAAAAATAAAATTTGTGGTCCTTCAAACACACCTACAAAATTGCCCTTCACTCTGTGTCAGAAGAACCCCATGCAAATTATAGTGTGTTTTCTAATAATATGCAATATTGTTGCCCAAAAAAAACAAACAAAAAAACCCAAAAACCCATTCCCGCAATGTCTGCAAATTTCATTTTTAAAATCTTCCAGAGTGTTCTGAAATGAGCAACTACAGAGAAAAAAAGTGTGTATTACCCCCTGTCAGGCCCCTTGTCTCTTCTGATTGTGGCCATAAGAACGCACTGTTGACGGTGTTTTGTAAGAACTCCCCATCACAAGAAGATGGGACTTTTGTCTCAAATCTCTTGCCCCAGAAATAATCCTGATTCCTCCATCTACCAAGGTGGTTTGTCAAAACAGAACACTGAGAAGGCACTGAAGGCTCACAATTCATAGGGGGTCTTATCTATTTAAGCCACAGGAAGCAATGTGGGTCCCTGTAAAGGGTACCTATCAGATGTAAATGAACTGCTACATACGAAGCAGCCTGAGTACCAGAACCCTGAGTACCAAGGAGCCAAATGTACCAACATCTGGCTTCAAGGACTTGCACTGTATCATGGGCTGAATTACTTTACCTTTAAAATCACCCTCTATAAAAACACTAACATTAGAAGTGGCAAATTATAAACTAAGCATTCATTCAACACATGTTTACTGAGCACCTGCTATGTTCCAGGCACTCTTCTAGGTAGTGAGGATAGAGAACAGAACAAAAGAATTCCTGTGCTCACGGAGTTTACATTCTAGTTGTTCTTCAAAAAGAAAAGGGAGATTCATTGCTGGTGTGGAACCCACTTTGTATAGTAGAAAAAACACTGAGTTTGGAATCCAGAGGACAGGGTTCAAGTCTGGATTATGCCAACTGGTTACCTTGTATCTTTGAGAAAGTCCCTTCGTTAACTTGCCAGATCTATAGTTTTGTGTATTTATACCAGGATGCAAAGGATGGAGGAAAGCACCAAGCAAATTACCTGTCATATGGAAGGTGCTGAATATTTCTAAAGAAGAGTGATAATAATTGGTAGGACTCTCTAACCCGGGACTGGAAAATCATGGCCCTCAGGCTAAATCCAACTGGACATCTGTGTTTGTAAACAAAGTTGTATTAGGACACAGACATTTATGTATAATCTATGGCTGCTTTCGTGCTCCTACAGCAGATTTGAGCAGTTGTAACAGAGGCTGTTTGACCTGCAAAGCCTCATACTTTCACTCTCTGACCTTTTAGAGAAAAAACTTGCCAACTCCTGCTGTAATCCTGGTGTTACGCCAAATGATCCAAGAACATGTACCAATGGCATCGCCCAGCAGTAGGTTTGAAAAGCAGAATGTCAGGCCCCACACCAGACTTGAGTCAACCCACATTTTAGCAAGATCCCCAAGTATGACTCATTTGACATGGAAGGCTGGGAAACAGGGCCACGGAGTGTGCCCATGACAGAAGCATTCTTGCTCTAAAATGACTGGGTAAATATCAACCTTCCCCTTCCTACCATTCCAGCCAGTAGCTGGATTCAGAAGAAAGATTTTATACCTTAGTGAACATCAGAATCCCACACATAGCTTGTTAGAAATAGAAACTCCTTTGGCTTCCCTCTAATGATTCTGATTTAATGAGCCTGAGGTGAGGTCAAACAATCCAGCTTTTTTAAACTAATACCTCCGGAAGATATTCAGACTCAAGTGATCCTGGAACATCCCTTGGGAAACACTGAAGAGTGTGCTTTCATATCCTGTAGAGATGAGGCAAAAATCGAAAGCATCACTTGTGCCCATTGCTACTAACATTTTTCTTTTATTTTTTTTTAAGATTTTATTTATTTGACAGAGAGAGAGAGAGAGAGAGTGCACAAGCAGGGGAAGCAGCAAGCAGAGGGAGAAGCAAGCTTCCCGCTGAGCAGGGAGCCTGACTCAGGATTCGATTCCAGAACCCTGAGATCATGACCTGAGCCGAAGGCAGACGCTTAACCGACTGAGCCACCCAGGCGCCCCATCATATTTCTTTTAAATACTGAAAATATCATCAGAACATTGGTCAGCAGTAGGTTATTGCAAAGTAATGACTCCATGGCTGCCCAGGGCTTAAATGCTATACCCCTGAGCTACAGAAACTACTTCACCACCATTATTGTTCTCGGGGACAAGAATCCATTTTCATATCTGCATGACCTTATTCAAGGAACTTTCCTGAACATCAGAGGTTTGTAAGGCATCATTCTAGGTAGACTGGGAGTCCAATCCTGAGGCACCCACAAAACATTCACTCCTAGCACAAATATCCACCAAGGCCCTGCTCCAAGTCAGAGGTTGCCAGAGGTTTTTTCTAAAGAGCAGATAGGAAATATTTGAGGCTTTGTGGACCACGTATTATTACTTCAGGGTGGTTTTGTTTTGTTTTTAACCCTTTAAAATGTAAAAATCATTCTTGGTTCTCATGCAATACAAAAACTAGCTATGGGACAGATGTGGCCTGCGGGTTATAGTTTGCAGATCCCTGCTCTAGGGGACGGAGCTACGGTAATGAATATAAACAGGAGCGGCTGCCCTCTCAGAGATGATACTCTAGCAAAAGGCCACATATAATCAACAAAGAAACGGATTAAAACGTAGCTAGCAAGTGGGTGCTATGCAGAAAAACAATAAGGGGATAAAAAGTGAGAGCAGAAGACGACTCTCAACAGAGGATGGCCAAGGAAGGTGATATTTAAGCAGAAATCCGAATGAAACAGAGAAATTTTTTTTTTAAGATTTTATTTATTTATTTGACAGAGAGAGAGAGAGACAGCCAGCGAGAGAGGGAACACAAGCAGGGGGAGTGGGAGAGGAAGAAGCAGGCTCCCAGCAGAGGAGCCTGATGTGGGGCTCGATCCCAGAACGCCGGGAAGGCAGATGCTTAACAACTGAGCCACCCAGGCGCCCCTGAAATAGGGAAATTGAACACTCCCCTCACAGATACAGCAAGGCCTGTTCAAGTTAATTATCATCATGAGTCCATCCATGTTGTTGCAAATGGAAAGATCTCATTCTTTTTTATGGCTGAGTAATATTCCATTGTATATATAATATTCCATTGTATATATACAATATTCCAATGTGTGTATATATGTACACACATTACATATATATACACACACACAATATATATATACACTATATATATATATACACACACCATTGTATATTATAGTAACATTCCAATGTAGATATGTTAGTTTAATATAGTATATATATAAAATATTCCTGTGTGTGTGTATGTGTGTGTGTGTGTGTATATATATATTCCATTGTACATATACAATATTCCATTGTATACATACATCTTCCTTATCCATTCATCTATCAGCGGGCACCTGGGTTGCTTCCATATCTTGGCTATTGTATATAATGCTGCAAGAAACAGGGGTACACAGAGGGTATAATGCTAATTGAAATAAGTCAGAGAAAGACAAATACCATATGGTTTCACTCATGTTGAATTTCAGAAACAAAACAAACGAATAAAGAAAGAAGAGGCAAAACACCAAGCTCTTAGCTACAGAGAACACACTGGTGGTTGCCACAAAGGAGGCTGGGCAGGGGATGGGGAAATAGGTAAAGGGGATCAAGAATTTACTTCTCGGGGCACCTGGGTGGCACAGCGGTTAAGCGTCTGCCTTCGGCTCAGGGCGTGATCCCGGTGTTATGGGATCGAGCCCCGCATCAGGCTCCTCCGCTATGAGCCTGCTTCTTCCTCTCCCACTCCCCCTGCTTGTGTTCCCTCTCTCGCTGGCTGTCTCTATCTCTGTTGAATAAATAAAAATAAAATCTTTAAAGAATTTACTTCTCTTGCTGAGCACTGAAAAATGTATAGAATTGTTGAAACACTATATTGCACACCTGACACTAACATATAACACTGTGTGTTAATTTTACTGGAATTTTAAAAATAAAAATAAATAGAACTTCAAGAGAGAAATAGGCTTTGAGAAAGAAAAAAACATCATCATGGGGAATCATGTGAACACCACATGAGAACATAGGAAAACAACGTCCAAAACCAACATTAGTAATTCATAATAAAAACGGCTTCAGGCCACAAATATTAATAGTCAAGACAGAAGTGAAAGTTTTACTACATGATGTACATGCAAATATTTCACACAGGTCCCGGAAAAGTCAGCACCAACTCAAGCTTCATTAACACTCAGATGCAATTCACAACCTTTTCATACTGAGAAATGTTCCCCTGCCTCTTAAAAAATCATTTTAATTCCTTCTTTCCCTGACATATGGCCTGCCGCTCTGCTTTCCAACCTCACGTTAATCCATTAGAAGCATTAACTTTGAGATCAGCTGATCCTCACTCCAGAAGTTTGTTACAAAGGAGTGCCTGGTCTTTGGAGTTACAGTTAAGGGGGAAAAAAATCTAAGGACACCAACTCTGTCAACTGGCTAGAAGTTGCAGAGGTCAGAGAGGCGAAGAGCTCCGGTCACAGAGGCACTGGGCTGAGGTGAAATGGGAGCAACCCCTGATGGGTCCACCATGAAAAAAGCCATGGCCACAGATTGAATATACTACACAGGCAGAAAGCTTGAGGGAGAAACAGCTTTGTTAGACTCTCCGGTTCACCTCCTTTGGTTTCCAGGGAGAAGCTGTGATAGGACACTGTCTTTTCTCCAGAGATGCTTTGTTCCCTCAGGTTAGTCTCAAGAAAAGATAGAGATTGCGAGACAGAAGGACCCCGTGGCAAACATGGGCTGCATCAGGAAACTCCTAGCCAGAAATCATTCTCACCACTTACCGGTTTGAGAAAGACCATTCCGAAGCCTAGATAAGTAGCCTTTCCAAGAAATGCTCAACAGATATAACACACTTGGCTTTTCAAAATAAAACTGTTACGTTCTGTTTCCTTCAACATCCAAAGACAGGAGCTAAGAAGCTGGCTGAGGACAATGACACATAACCCATATGGTGATGAAGAAGGGGGAAGAAAGAGCCCTAGCCCTTCCCCACGTGGAAAAACTAGAGTTCCATGGTTTAGTAGGAAACACTCTTCCTGCATGAGAAGCCTTTTGTGGTTTGCCTCTGGGAGCCACCACGCCTGCCAAAGCCCTCCCTGGGCTTACTGCCAGAGCCATGGCTAGACTGACCAACCAACTATCGGCCACTCTTGCTTTAGGTACTATTATTTCCTAAAATACTGAACTAAGTGAAGTTGCTTTCTAATCCTGGACTTGCCTGGTCCCCCATGCCCCATCTCTGCTCTCAAGACAATAACACTGTATTCAAGTGCAAAATGCTGACACTAAAGGCTTCCTTTACAAGCCCAAATAGAAGGTGATGTTAAAAAATCACACACACACACACACACACACACACACACACACACACACGCACACACGCACCTTTTAATTTGCATTAAGTCTCTGCAATCCCACAATTGCCTGGCATTGTTCTTGTCTTTCTTCCCTGACAGCACAAGGCCACCAGCCCCTGAGCTAAATCACAAGGCGTGACAATCACTCTACACAATTCATGCACTGTCACCTCCAATTGATCTACTGGAGGGGTGTGAGAGGAACCGAGCTGCTCAAAAGGCCACCAGTTCCCCATTAGGAGATTTGAGCACAATAAGGTATGAAATCACTGGGTCATAAAATCCACATTAATTTTCCAGATACGTAACTTTTTTTTTTTTTTTAAGATTGTATTTATTTGACAGAGAGAGAGACAGCCAGTGAGAGAGGGAACACAAGCAGGGGCAGTGGGAGAGGAAGAGGCAGATTCCCAGCGGAGCAGGGAGCCCAATGCGGGGCTCGATCCCAGGACCTTGGGATCATGACCTGAGCTGAAGGCAGACACTTAATGACTGAGCCACCCAGGTGCCCCCCAGATACGTAACAAGTTTTAGAAACATTTAGCACCACTATACACAGTCCCTGCTTTGAACCTGTCCTCCAGAGCTTAAGGGAAACACAGAATTCACTCACCAAATATTTCCAAGTCCCTACTTTGTGTCCAGAACTACTGCTAGGGACTTCCCTAGAAAAGTTAACTACTACTGCTGCTAACAGTGATCCATTTTTTATAGCACTGTGTCCGCTTTCTATGTGATGATATATTTCATCTCCACTCCTACACTAAAAGGCGGACGTTATTCTTGTCCCCATTTGATAGTTCAGGAAACTGAGACGCACAAGATTAAGTAAGAAATCTGAGTTTCCACTGCTCTTCAGCGGCAGAATCAAAATTTGAACAAAGTCTAGCTCCAGTGCCTGTGCCATTAACTGCCACACGACACCCAGGGATATCTACTGTCTCCATATGTAAGTGTAATATGCACAGAATTAACCTGCCCAGAATTTTCTGAGGCCCCAGCCTACATAGGACTCCAAAGCCAGATGTGACTTGAGAGAAAATGAATCACACAGTATCCTCTCTCTGCTCTTGGTCATCTATCAGCAAATAAAATTTATGGTCTCCACTCGTACATTTTAGTCCTTCAGGCATGAAATATAACTGTAGTTTCCTGTGACCTATGTGCTTCTTCCCCAGGAAACAGGTATCTCCAATCAAGAAGGTAGAAAACATCTTGGTCTTTTCTCCCTGCTATTTGGCCTTTCCATGGACCGTGGTTGGTCAACTCACGTTGGTGGCAATGGTTCCATGAACCCAGATTAAAGGTAAAAATGAGGAGGCCTGGGGCACCTGGGTGGCCCAGTAGATTGAGTGTCCAGCTCTTGTTTCAGGTTGAGTCATTATCCCATGGGTCATGAGCCCCAGCTCAGCAGGGAGTCTGCCTGAAGATTCCCCCTGCCCCACCCCCTGCTTGCATTCTTGCGTGCTATCTCTAAAATAAATAAATAAATCTTTAAAAACAAAACAAAACAAAAAAATGGGTGGGGGGGTCTAGATGGCTCAGTTGGTTGATTGAGCCTCTGACTCTTTAAAAAAAGAAAAAAAGCAGATTTTATTTATTTATTTGTCAGGGAGCGAGCACAAGCAGGGGGAGCGGCAGGCAGAGGGAGAAGCAGGCTCCCTGCTGAGCAAGGAGCCTGATGCAGGACTCGATCCCAGGACCCTGGGATCATGACCTGAGCTTAACCGACTGGGCCACCCAGGCGTCCCAAGCCTCTGACTCTTGATTTCAGCTCAGGTCACGGTCTCAGGGTCTGAGATTGAGCCCCGTGTCACGCCCCACATGAGGCTCTACACTCAGCACTGGGTCTGCTTGTCCCTCTCTCTCAGCTCCTCCACCGGCCCCCCCACCACTGGTGCTCTTTCTCTCTCAAATAAATAAAATCTTTAAAAAAGATTTTAGGCCTATTTAACTGTATTACTTCCTCATCCCCTAATGGTCCCTATGCCCTTTACCATTTCCCCCATCGAGTGCCAGCGGCTCGGGCAAGAATTTCTATTGCCACCTCCAGAGGCAGTGAAGTCTGTACTATACCACTCCCTACCCCAACACAGAGGTCCTTGCTCCTGTATCACTTCCTCGGGCAGGACTACCTTAGGGTGAAGACGTGCGCAGTTCATAGTGCATGGAGTGTGGCAGACGGTCTCCTTTCTCTTTCATTAGCTCACCTAACAAAAACCAACTCGGTTCACTGGAACAGTTTGTCAAGGGGATTGCCAACTTGAGAAAAAAATACCTAGGGAAGAAAAGTAAGAACACACCTCCAGAAGTTGTCCCTGAAATAGATTTCTTACCTCTAGCGCAAGCGATCATTTCAGGGAAAAGGAGCAATAAAAACTGCTGATGAATATAATGCAATATAGGTTTTCCATTATTTATCTTTATTTAGCCATTCTGGTAGGAGTTTCACTTAATAATCCATATTTCCTTCCTCTCAGATTTTTTTTTTAAAGATTTTATTTATTTATTTGACAGAGAGAGAGACAGCCAGCGAGAGAGGGAACACAAGCGGGGAAGTGGGAGAGGAAGAAGCAGGCTCCCAGCAGAGCAGGGAGCCCAATGTGGGGCTCGATCCCAGGACCCTGGGATCACTCCCTGAGCCAAAGGCAGATGCTTAACGAATGAGCTACCCAGGCGCCCCTCCTCTCAGATTTCTTAAATCTTTTTGGTCAATTGATTGATCTAAAATGTGATGGGAACTCATTGTGACATATTACAGATAGCCACAAACGCTTTGATGCTCCTCTGTGGTGTAATCTGTGTCCCCTCCCTTGGAAAATGAATGTGCTCTGTGACCAACAATAGAATATTCAGAAATTACACTGTGCCAATTTCTGGGCCCAGGCCTCAAGAGACTGACAACGTCTACTCCTTGGTTTTTGGGAAGCTTGTTCTTGAGCCCTGAGCCAGTATTAAGAAGTACATGGAGAGACCCTGAAAATATATGCAAAGAGACACAGCTGAGTTCAGGCTCCTAACTGCCCACCCAAGTGGCAGAAATGTGAGTGAAGCTACCTTAATTCCTTTGCACTAGCCCAGATGTCATCTGAATACCACCAAGCAACCCAATCCATGTGGAGAACCACGCCCTAACCAAGTGTACCTGATTCCTGATCTGCAATCATGACATGTGTTAAGTCATTAAGTCTTAGAGTCATCTCTTAGAAGTATCAACTCATCACCAGTCCTTTCTCAAAACCCCAACTTTCATTCACATCGTCTCACTCAACATTTTCTCTCCCAAAGGATCCACTATTGACCAGCTTCTTGGCCGTCCCTCAACAGGTTCCTCTACTGCATGTACTCCCCACTCATCAGTCTTTCTAGAGGGTGTCTGGCTTGCTGGTTGCCATTTCCCATGGTGCTGAAAAATTGCCTCTTTCACTGTAAAACCACCAGGATCTACATCCTCCTCTTCAGATCCCATCTGATCACTAAAGGCTCTCATACCTTCAAATAAGTGCAGTGCACTTACACTGAACACTTAGGGGTAGGCAAGAAATTGGGTTATCTAATTTTAAAACTTACTGACATGGTCTAGTAAATACGGCAGATCGAAGGTAGGCAAGACTAGAGGGGAAAGCAATCTGAGGGAGAGATAAATGGGACCGGACCCTGGGATGGTGGCAGCAGAAATAGAGATAGTTTCAAGAGTAAGATTAAGGTCAAAGTTATAGGACTGGGGTGAGCAAATTTCAGCACACCTCAGAATGACCTTAAAAATTCAGATTCCTAGGGTCAGACCAATAGACTCTATCTCAGTACCTCTGAATGGGAGCCCAGGAATGTGTGTTCTAATAGCTTCCCAGTGACTCTGACGCAGGCAGCCACGGACCACTCTTTGAGAATCCCTACTTGAGGTCTTAGCACACAATGAGTGAGAAACAAGAAATGATGAATCAACGCTGCTCTTAAGTCTCAAGGCTGATAAGGCGAAGACAGAAATAGGGAGATCAGGAAGGGCTCCTTTACAGGGAGGTGACTGTTTCAAGCCAGGTAAAATTAGGAAGAACCAGGCATCTCACTAGCTGCACTTGTGAGTTTGGTTGCAGACCCAAAAGCACATTCTCCAGCCAGCTTTTCCAGTGCCCAAGGCAATGTGCTCCTCGCCACTGGCCTGACTCGGCAGCTCTCTCTCAAGCAGGTCAGACCTGAATAGGGGATCTCCCAAAACTCAATCACAAGGTTTGAACTGAATTGGCTAAGCTTCAGCTCAGCCTGAAAGTCAATACGTACCCATGATCAATGTCTTTTCAGATTCACTAAGCCTGAATCCTTAGTCATTGAAATTCACTAACCAAGTTTCCAAACATTATCACACCATCCTCAATGTAGCATCATCTACCAAGAAGAAAGCGAACTAGCAAGACTGAGCCCTCAGTTCATGTGAGCTCTGGGTGGGGGGAAAAACCTCCCTCATCTCATCTTCATGATCAGACTAGATAATCCTTTTGGATCTAAAAACCCTATGTGTTTCCCCTACAGTGTTCTGAAATAATTCCTTCTTAATAAACTCTTCTCCCTTCAAAGGAAAACTGAGGGTTCTTAAACCAGAAATGTGAAAGTTCAGCTGTGATTCACTTGACTCTTTTGCAAGAACATGGTAATAATGTACAAAGCAATGTGATTTCTAAGTAAATTATACATTAATTTATAATGTCAAATAGATATAAAGTTGGAGTGTCATAATGTTTACATATCTATTAGCCTTAATTATTCTTATTACCTACTGCAGAACTAAGGGGAAAAAAACATTTTTCCCCTGCTAGTGTTCTAAGAATAAATCTTCAAGCGTTAATAGATATGAGTCAGTTGTGTGGTTTTTTGTTTTTTGTTTTAAAGATTTATCTACTTATGGGGCGCCTGGGTGGCTCTGTCGGGTAAGCATCTGCCTTCAGCTCAGGTCATGATTCCAGAGTCCTGGGATCCAGGTATGCCCTCCCCCGCCTCCCCGAGTCAGGCTCCCTGCTCAGCCAGGGGTCTGCTTCTCCCTCTCCCTCCACCCCTCTCCCGTTGTGTGTGCTCTCACTCTAACCCTCTCTCTCTCAAGTAAATAAAATCGATTTTATTTATTTATTTGAGAGAGAAAGGGAGAGAGTGCAAGAGAGCACATGCACATGGAGGAGGGCAGAGGGAGAGAATCCTCAAATCCGACTCCCCATTGAGCATGGAGCCCGATGCGGGAACTTGATCCCAGGACCCTGGGACCACGACGCGACCTGAAGGCAGACGCTTAACCGACTGAGCCATGCAGGCGACCCCAACTGTGCTTTTAATACAAGAAAGTGTGACTCTGTCACATTCACCCTCCTTCTATTAAGTTCAAGTTTATTTTAAGTAATATTTTAAATGTATCATTTATCATTTATTATTAATTTTCCCTGAAATGCCCACCTTTCCTCCTCTCTGCCTACAAGAAGAAATTTGTTCTTAAAATCTGGGTAAGTCCCATCTCTCCTGTGAGGTGAGGTTGGGCCATGACCTCTACCTTTCCTGGGTCACTCCCTTTGCTAATTCCCATCCTACTTCTAATTTATACAACGGAATTAGCGCTCCTCTATATTTTCCTCTAGTCTCTTACCATCTGTTTTCCATGATATGGCCCTTTATTAATTATTCATGTCAATGCAATAAATATTTATTGAATGCCTATTGTTGGCAAAGACAGTACAGCAAGGAGGTTAAAGGATGGAAAAATGCCCAAGTCTGACGCATCCTGGATCTTCTACTTACTACCTGCTTGACTTTGGGCGAGATGCTCAACCCGTTCCTCAGTTTCCCTGGCTGTACAACGGATTTAGTAGTGTGACATGCAACAGTACCTGGAGTGTAGCAAGCCTCAATAAATGTTAGCTGTAACTTCTACTACTATTGCTAAGCATACTTCTGGGCTCAGGGGTATGGAAATAAATAGGGTACAGTGACAGTTTCACATTTTAGAACTCATGCACTGATTTAACAACTACTTACTGAGCACCTACTATGTACTCGGTGCTATTCAGGGGACATAATTGTAAACACTCCTTCATTGAGAGAAAAAAAAACAACAAAAATAAATGAAAATATACTAGGATGTCAGATAATTATGAGTTCCATAAAGAATTATAAATTAGGGTAAAGGATAACAGAATAATATGGCGGGACAGTGGGTACCTGAAGAGATAGCATTTCAGCCAAGTCCTCAATGAAACTGGAGGGTGAACACGAAAGAGGATTCAAGGCAGAGGGAACACAAGCCTGAGATGAGAGCCTTGAGGAACAGGAAGGAGGCCAGCGTGGCTGGAACAAAGGGAATAAGGAAGACAATAGCAAGAGATGATGTGAGGGATATAATCAGGGCCCGGGTCAGACAGGACCTTGGTGGTCAGAGGAAGGACTCCGGGTTTTATTCTAAGGTCATGGGAAGCCATTAGAGGGTTACAAGTAGGGAAGTAACATGACGTGCTATGTGGAGAATATACTAGAATCACACATTTCCACCAATTGTCAAAATGCTACGCATTCACCAGTTGCTCCTGTGAGTTCTCTGAGCTCCTTGTGGGTAGGCACCAAGTCCTGCAATTCTTGGAATCACACCCAGCTCACTTGGAGCAAGGAAAAGACACACGGTTAAAGCCTTAGTGACTGAATGATCTTTGCTTCTCGTTTGACAGAGTCAAAAAAAAAAAAAACCACCAATTACTTTCTTTCTTTCTTTCTTTCCTTCTTTCTTTCTTTTTTTTTTTGAGAGAGAGAGAGAGAAAGAAAGCACAAGTGCACATGCAAGCAATTGGTGGGGGTGGAGGTGCGATGTGCGGGAGGGGCACAGGGAGAGCGAGAATCTCCAGCAGACTCCGCACTGAGCATGGGGCCCGACGCAGGGCTCAATCTCACTTCCCTGAGATCAGGACCTGAGCCGAAATCAAGAGTCCGATACTCAACCAAGTGAGCCACCCAGGCGCCCCACCAAGTATCTTCTAATATGTTCTCTCTGGTTTTGTTTTTTTGTGGGGTTTCGGTTTGTCTGTTTCCTTTCCTGACCGTCTTTCAAAGAAAAGTGAACAACAATTTTATACCCATAGAAGTTCACTTTCCAACAACCTCAAACATCTGGAACACAGCCTTGAAAGACAGAACACAAGACGTCCTACAGAGCTCTGTAAGAATCAGTCATAACTTGGCAACACGAAATCTCTAAACGTGACTTCTGACTATCGGAATACGCACCACATCACTCTTCATTAGCCTACAGTCCTTACCCTTGGTCCCAAAACCACAGCAGAATAAAAATTGCAATAGGGATCGTGGAATTCTTAGGAGCCGTAATTCAAGGAGCTTTGTCTCTGTGGACAAAATTGAATAGGGGCACATGGGCAAAGAGGACTGGAAGGTCTAAGGCAACTATATATTTCTGAAGGTCTCCAAATAACATTCCTATATTATTTGAATCCTATTTCGTCAAAAAATAGAATAGGGGCACCTGGGTGGCACAGCGGTTAAGCATCTGCCTTTGGCTCAGGGCGTGATCCTGGCGTTATGGGATCGAGCCCCACATTACGCTTCTCCGCGATGAGCCTGCTTCTTCCTCTCCCACTCCCCCTGCTTGTGTTCCCTCTCTCACTGGCTGTCTCTCTCTCTGTCAAATAAATAAATAAAATTTAAAAAAAAATAGAATAGAGGATCATTCTGAGAGTCCGTGGGTAATAGTGTACAAAGGAATTTGCCACTATGGTTGCCTTACACAACGTCCCTGTCGAAGAGCAGTATGCTCCCAAACACACCTAACTTGTCTGACTATTCCCACTTAGAACATTCTTCCCGAGTCGTATGGAAACTTCTCTCAATCTAGATTTTCAACCTGCTACGCAGCCTCTTGGGTTAACAGACTTCCTAGGCTCCATATGTAGCAGTAACCATCACATGATTTTTAAATTAACTCCTATCAGTAGTACTCAGGCAGGAATCCTGAGCTGGAAAACAGGCATTACGGGGCCACTTTTACTTCTAGGACTCATCGTTCTAGAAAAGGCGCTCAACCCAAGGTACGGTTTTCAGCATTCATACGGATGAATAAGTAACAATTACACCGCAGGTCACTGAATGGGGCTGAGCCTCAGCGCAAATGCGAGCGGATAACACAGACCTCCGGCATCAGGGAGGAAGTCAAACGGGGCATAAGGTAGATGATGTGGCCCAGTGCCTGTTACCAATATCAGAATAGTCATTCCTATCAACTATATTCATCATCATGTAAATAGGATTCTTCTTAAATTCCCAGAGCATTCTTATTATCTTCTGTGCACGTGTTCCATGTTCAAAGTGTGGCAGTCAGCGTCCCTGTCACAGGGCCAGTCAGTGATTTCTTCCCCAATTCATGCAAACTGTCAAAATGTTGCCACACAGCCACTTCTGAAAACTCAAAGATACGCTGGTGGCACAACGGCTGAATAATACAGTACTTTTGTCTAAAAGACAAAGTCCCCCTTAATAAAGGAACATCACGGCCTGTCAGTTTGCTCAGCACATCAAGCATCCATGGGGCGCTGGAAGGATGGAAGAACAATGCCTGTACCCTAAGGTATGGAACGGATTTGAAACAAGGTTAAACAGGAAATAATGTTAGATGTTAGCTAATTAGAACCCATGGACGCCAACCTTTCACCACCCCAATAATGCTCTTAATTGCCACCAAAATGATTTCAAATCGTTGAAATTAAGAATGGGTTTTACATACTCTGATCGCTCTACTAATTTATCGTTACCTAAAAATAAGTTCTGTAGAAGTACGCTGTGAAATACAAATGCATCTAGACTTATTGACACATACGCACACTCAATATAGTAAAATGTTCTTCATTTTCTTTGAGGGCTACAGCTCCAGAGACAAAAACTACTCAGAAATAGCACTTAGTTTTAGGGCCAAACTGCTCTGGAAGCCAACATCATTGTTTTTAAAGGGGGACGGGGGTAGGAAAAATGCCATATTATCCAAAGAAATACAATATATCAAGCTCTGACTCCAATCAAGAGAGGATGTGAGGACTGGGGCCGACCACTTTATCTCCCTCTCACTCCATCACCCAGTAATTTAAATCGGAGTCCTGATTCTCCATCCGCTTATCAAACACTACATACCCTCACAAGACGCTGTCTCCAGCAAGAGTCATCCTGCTTTCTCTCCCCTCTGAGGACTGTCGGGTCCCGCTCACTCTATCCATCAGTGTGGCATTATCTCTAACTTCTCTTGTGGAGAAAGGACGCCATCACATACAGCCATCGGATTCCCGTGTGAGGAACAAGGCTCGCTCATTTGAGATAATGCTTCATGGAAATGATCGTCATCCTTCACACGTGTACTGTCCCCTCAAGTCTCGGTGCTGAGAAGGGTATCAAGAATAGGATCGTGTCCATCAGCTTTCACAATATCCTTTTTGTAGTTATGTTATAGTGAAGTTAATAATACTATCAACCTAGGGTACCCACCATTTTAAGGAACACCTGTGTGAAGCAAAAATATTACTTCGTGCCTTTCTCAGTTGATGGAAAAATGAGAAATTACGCTTTTATTTATCAATTACATTTTCTTTTTCAACCAAATTGCAGAAAAAAAATATTTAATGGGTTAGCATGAAGGAGGCACTGTTCTAAGTGGTATGGTTGTGTTTGTCTGAGTGTGTCCGTGTTTAATGGACACACATCTACACAGATGCAAATGGAATCCTCACAACTACTTTACAAGGTACACACAATTACTTTTCCAACTGAGGAAGCTAAGTGTTCAGAGAGGTTAAGTAGTCTGTTTAAGGTCACACGGCTCATCTGGAAGAAACCAGCATTCATTTCCAGGTCATTTTGATCCTGGAGCCCAGACTCAACCAATGTGCTATAAATGACAACAATGCTTGAAACTTGAAAGAAAATCTTCTAGTTATTTTTATCTTTTTCTCGAACGTGTGAGTCAAGGCTCTCAAACTCAGTTGCTTACACTGCAGGGTCAAGGGAGTCAACATCAATGAGGGAAGCGGGTGGCACAGGAATGAAAACTCCGCAGAGGCTGGGGGCAGCTAGCAGTCAGCTGCAGCAAACTGCTACAAAGCAGAAATAAAAACTCAATGTTGCCCCCAATCTGAATTTTTATGTCCAATCCTGTGATTTTCCAATACGCAACCAATTTAAAAATACTTTAAAACATAATCTGGCCGAACAAAACACATCCGTAGGCCTATATTACCTGTGGGCCACCACTTGGAGACCTTGGCTTCAAACCATGTTTTAAATCAAATTTTTGGTGGGATACAATATCTCAAATCATTGGCAATAAATAATTGGTGATATTCACATGTCATTGCCAATATCTGTTTGATATTTGTGTGATTCGGAAAAACTTGATTCCCTCCCTCCTCCTGAGACACTTAACCAACCCCGTTCCTTAATTCATGTCTTCTTGCTGCAAAGTTTTCCTTTGGGCAGGTAGAAAATGACCTTGCTCTGGGAAACAAACTGAAGGCTTCAGAGGGGAGAGGGGTGGGGGAAATGGGATAGACTGGTGATGGGTAGTAAGGAGGGCACGTATTGCATGGTGCACTGGGTGTTATACGCAACTAATGAATCATCGAACTTTACATCAGAAACCAGGGATGTACTGTATGGTGACTAACATAATATAATAAAAAAGCATTAAAAAAAAAAAAAAAAGAAAGAAAATGACCTTGCTGGTTCTATTTATTATTTAACAGAACTCCGTCTCAAAATCCCTGTCATAATCCATAATAAAATAGAGCGAAACTTAATCGGCTGTAAATGTACAGTAGTTAGCATTCACCGCAAAATGCTAATATTTCGAGAATGCCATTTCTCTTCCTGGCCTTTGGACCAAATTGGTTAATGGGCTGAGACTCGGGAAATAATGGAAATAATTTAGGCAGAGAACTTCCCAACCATGCACCAACCTTGAACTGCATTGCATCCAAGCACGGAAAGCAGCCCGGAAACGGTACCCTACCACACAGGGCCAACGATGGGAGCTCGCCAATCAGGGTGGACACTTGTAACTCTGACAAAAGGACAATCTAATATTTCAGTCCCAAGTGGCAAATGCCCACTTTTCAGACCTTCCTGGCGTCAGATTTTTCCTAGATTAATACATAATTAAAATTGAATGTCTAATATGCATGCAGGAGTTTTCTAAAAGACAGTTCTAGTCCTGGAAGTGCTTAACCCAATATGCTAATCACATATGCTAATCACTGGGCTGGGACCCTGAACCTGATCAAGGGAAGCCCCAAAATTATTTTTCCAAAAATCTTTGCCTTCAAATTCCTCCCTTTCAAAGAAGACATCTCATCCACAGCTTCTGGGACTATAAAGTCACATCTGTTAGTATGTTGTCATGTATGTCAACGTATGCACACCCTCCCCCGCAACCCAGCAAATCCACCCACCATCACAGATCCCAGGGAAATTCCTCAACAGGTCCACACAGGGACACTTACATGGCTCGCCAATGCATCTGCTGTCATTTGTTTCGTTTTTGTTTTGGGAGAGTAGAGGGCTGGAGCAACTAGAGCGTCCACTGCTAAGAGAACGAAGTCAGGTGTTCACTACAGAACATTCGGCAGCGATTCCAATTTTGGTCTGTTCATTATTCACTCTCGGGAACTAACTTGGGAAAATCTTTCCCACTTATAGCTTGAAGAGCTGAGATGACAAGCCCCGGGAAATTTCATTTTCCATGAGAAAATAGCCTATTTAATATTTAATAGCCTATTTAATATTCATTTAGTTTTAAAAAAACAAACCATATTGTACCAGGTACCTGGTAACACAAAAATAAAACACCTGTGCTTATCCTTTCGGGACTCTTCGCCTTGGAAGGGAGACAAACACAAACCCTTTTCATCCCCAACGGTAAAGGCTGCCCACGACGTGCACAGCGATGCCATGAAGTCGCTGAAGGTGCCGGCCCTCCAGGGACGCCAGGAGGGAGACGACGCGCGGCTCCAGCTGGCCATGAGCTGCATGAGCCGACCTCCCCTCGGCCCAGCTCTACACCCTCCGCCAGTTCTCAAGCATTCCCGGGTTTCTGTCTCCACACATGGGCAGAAAGGGACATGAAGATTCATCGGAACACCAAGCCCTCTGTGACCTGTCCCGCTCCACTCGACTTACTGGACACCTGAGAGGGGCAACGAAAACTCCACCGATGTCACCCACATCGGTCACACGCCAGCTCCATGGGCCCAGAGTGCAACAGGATGCAGAAGCTTCCACGTCGGCCCGCTGCTGACCGGCTTATCCTCTGTGGCCTTTCCCAGCCGGCCCGAAGGGCAGATCGCCTCTGTGGACCCCTGAGGTCATGGCAGGCCAGCTTTCCACTCAACCCTCGACTCACTTCCCCGGAGGGAAACGGTTCTCTGATGATGCCATTAGATGCCTGTGTTTGCGGCACCCCTCACCAAGACCGCAGACTTGTCACCTCGGGCAGGGAGGCGAAGATGTGGCTGTAGACACGGCGACTCTTCATCTTTTTTATGCCGTGGTGAACCCTACAAACTTGCTCTCAAATCAAATACCCGTAAATGCGTAGGATAAAATTCATAGGATTGCAAAGGAAAATAGGTATATTGAAATGCGCTAAGTTCCAGTCGGTTAAGCATCTATCTTTGGCTCAGGTCGTGATCCCGGGGTCCTGAGATCGAGTGTCCTGCATCAGGCTCCTTGCTCAGCGGGGAGTCTGCTTCTCCCTCTGCTGCTCCCCCTGTGTGCTCTCTTGCTCGCGCGCTCTCTCTCCCTCAAATAAATACAATCTTTTTAAAAACAAATAAATAAAAATAAAATAAAATGTGCTCAGTTCAGAACCCGAGCAATTTTTAAGTATTATTTATGATACGCGTGTGAACACACATGTAGTTGTTAGTGGAAAGAGGCACAGAGGGCACATGAACCACCTGCCAGTCCTTACAGGATGTTTATTGTAATTACCCTAATTAACCTGTTGATTAACATGTTTCTGAGGGTTCCCAAACCAGTACATCTTACAGAATATTCAGACGGAGATTCTAACTCTATCCTTCAGGAAAGCCCGAGCTACAAATATATTCTAATTGTGACATGACACTCTATCTACCACCCATGTCACCTTCTGATCCATCAGCAACATGGGTCAAGCAGGATAAGGAACACCGTCAGGGGTCGGGCAGCAGAATCCAGGCATTCCGTCACCTCAGCCCACAGCCATGTGAACTGGCATCTCAGCGACCCTGAAACCCACTAACCACAACTGCTGACCAATCTGTGACATCCTGCCCTCCTTATACCTCAAAGCCTGAAAGAACCTTAGCAGAAGATCCTTTAGCTGGGAGTTTCAAGTTACCATGACTAAGAATACATTTTACTTGTAAGAATAAAATTCACAGTCTTCCAAGCAGATAGCGCCTAATTTTTTTTTTTATGCACAAAAATGCACACATGAAGGGCACTTGGGTGGCTCAGTCAGTTGAGAGTCTGACTTCGGCTCAGGTCATGACCTCAGGGTCCTGGACTTGAGCCCCATATCAGGCGCCAAACTCAGTGGGAAGTCTGCTTCTCCCTCCGCCCCTCCCGTCCCTGCTCATGCTGTCTCTCTCTCTCAAATAAATAAAATCTTAAAAAAGAAAAAATGCATACATGACACAGCATTACTAGGAAATCACAGCCCTTTTAATTCCTTAAGCCCTTTCTCCATCAAAATGTCATCAACACATGCTTGAAAAATGAGATATATACAGATGAGGGACATCTATCCAATTAGTCCATTATTGCTACCAAGATGGATATGAGGACCCTTAACAACCTGCCCCTCTCCTAGTCAGCAGATCGACGCGCTGTCAATTCAAAAATTCATCTAACTTCTGTGTTGTACAGCTGTAGAAACGGAGGCCAAGAGATTCGACAATTTGTCATAATAATTTTTCATGGTCTACACAACTAGTTAATCATCTAAACCTGGAAGAAAGGCCGGTCACCTGGCTTCCAAGGTGGCATTCTCAGTGTTCAGAACTGCACAGATATGATCTATTTAAAATATTCTGAAAAGCTGTATTGTTTAAAGTATTACACACCGTTATTTTAACTTACTAATTCAGACTAATTAGTGTGGTAATATCGGTCTGGCTTATTAACATGCCTAAGTCATTTAAAAATAAATCTATGATTTTATTATTTTCAAGCACTCTCAGCAGCTTCACCTAGGTAACAAGAGGAGAATTTATAATTAGCAATATTTTTATTTTATCTACTAAAAATGCATTAAGCACATCATATACAAAAATTAACTCAAAATGAATCACAGGCCTAAATGTAAAGCCTACCGCTAAAACATTTTCTAGAAAACCACCCCTATGACCTTAGGTTAGAGGCAAATATTTCTAAGACATCAAAAGGACAATACATAAAAGAACACATTGGGAAACTGGGCTTTATCAAAACAGAAAACTTCTGCTCTTCCAAAGATACCATGAAGAGAATGAACAGACGGGGAGAAAATATCTGCAATTCATTTATTTGGTGAAGGAACTGTATCACGAATATATAAAGAACTCTCAAAATTCAATATTAAAAAAAAAAACCCACTTGAGAAAAATGGGCAATTATTTGAACGCACGCTTCACCACAGATACACAGAAAATTATGGGCAACGTCATTAGGGAAAGGCGAATTAAAACCACCATATGGTATCACTACACATTTACTGATCCTACTGAGTGCTGACAAGAATGTGAGGAAACCGGGGCTCTCCTTCACTGCTGGTCGGAGTGGTGGTCGGTACAACCACTGTGGAAAACAGCTTGACAATTTCTTAAAACATCAAACATATGTCTACCACATAAACCAGCCATTCTGCTCCCTATTTCCTTAAAAGAAATGAAAGCATATGCCCATTTTGTCCATTTGTATAAAATGTTCGTAACACCTCTACTTGAAACAGTCCCAACTGCAAACACCCGGTGTGTCTATCAACAGGTGAATGGACAAACGGTGTGGGACGAACAATTGAATTACTCAGCAATTTTTTAAAGTAAGCTACTGGGGCACCCGGGTGGCTCAGTTGGTTAAGTATCCAGCATTTGGTTGTGGCTCAGGTCATAATCTCAGGGTCCTGGGATCAAGCCCCACACAGGGTTCCACGTCAGCAGGGAGTCAGCAGGGAGTCTGCTTGAGGATTCTTCCTCACCCTCTCCCTCTGCCCCTCCCCTCACTCATGCTCTCTCTCTCTCAAATAAAGAAAAATAGAGATATTAAAAAATATAATTAACAATGAGCTATTGATGCACATGGCACCATGGATGAACCATTAAAAAAATTATGCACAAAGAAATCAAACAAAAAAGCATACATACTGTAGGATTCCACTTAAACACAATTGTAGGAAAAGCAAACTCATCTATAATGACAAAAGGATCGGTGGTTACCTGGGGACGGCGGGGGTAGGGGCAAGAAGTACTGGTTACTAAGAGGCATAAGCAAACTTTCAGGGGGGACGGATATATTCATTGTTTTGATCATGGAGACGATTTCATGGTGTCCATATATATGTTAAAACCTATCAAATTGCACTCTTTTTAAATAAGTTCCAATCACTGCATGTCAGGTACACCTCAATAAAGCCATTAAAAATAAGTAAAATAAAACGAAATGCCTTACGTTCTAAACATAATACCAAAACTCTTTACGTGAACTATTCCATTTAAACCTCACAACAACACTTTGAAATATGAGATGCTGTTACACCCATTTCCAGGAGAAAGAAACTGAGGCTCACAGAGAGTGAATAACTTTGTTATTCAGTAACTCCCATAGCTAGAACTTTACAGAGCAAAGGCACAAGCATTTTGATTTCGTATTAAATAAATGCTTTCAAAGCACTTGACAAGTTTTTAAGGTAACTTAAACAGCTCCCAGACAAAGATAGATAGATACAGATATACATCTATCTTTATCCCAGGCAAATATATTTACACTATATATTTGCTTAGCAAAGCTCTTTTCATAGACAGCACATGGGTAAATGTCAGCCCTATCATCTCAGAATCATCACAAATTCTAAAATTAATAGGGCTCAAATTAAGGTTTCAGCAACTTAAGAGAAATAATCCAGGTTCAGATGTGTCACACGCCCAAGAGTTGCAAGTGAGGCTCACTGGAAACCAATTCAACATCGGCACAGCACAGGGTAGAAAAGTCAGGTTAATAACCTTCTTGTTCCCACCTGGAGAGATCAAACACCTGAGTTTTTCTTCAGAAGCAGATAGGCGCACGTACATATGTGTGTACACACACACACACACGCACACACACTGGGCAACTAAATTGCTAATCTAGCCATTCTGTGGAAGTTTCAAATTTCTAGGCTGTGCCCTAGAAGTACGCTAACCAGAAAAGTCATAAATTTTGATTGCTGCTCTCTCTCTTTACATATGGGCATTATTTCCCATAGGACAGAATTGGCCAGCAACAGCTCAAGCAGGTGTAATATCGTCAGGTGGAATTCACTAACCTCGGCTGGTTCACGCTCACTTGCAAGTCTCTAGGATGAGACCACAGCACGTTTGATGAAGGGGCACTGAAAACAGAACCACGTTCATTTCCCTGGCTCAAATCCACCCAGGCTTTCAAAGCTCCTCTTGAAAGAAGAGCCTTCCCCCATCCCTTGCAAATGCTTTCCAAAAAACCAAGGCAGTGACTGTTCGATTTGGAGGGAGAAGACACACACCTTGACTTTGTTCTCCTTCACTCGCCGCCAATTCAGGTTGTTCAAGGCTCCCACCCCCACGCTTCAGGTGCGTCTAGTCCTTCAGCAGGGACCTACGCAAAATCAGTGATGAACCACAGAAAATCTACCTGCTTCTAGCAACACTGTGGATGTTCTCCCCCCCCCCCCAATTTCATGCTCATAGTAATCTTTTTCCTGAAACAAAGTTCTCTATTATTTTCCCTTCTGACTTTGGGACCCCATAACTCACACCAAACTGGGAAGAAACAGGACCACACAACCCAGGTGGAGAAGCCACGGCCTTCAGGCTCTCCTCGCCCTATTTAAATTGATGACAGTTCTCAGGACACCTGGGTGCCTCAGCTCAGGTCATGATCCCAAGGTCCCGGGATCAAGTCCCACATTGGGCTCCTTGCTCAGGGGGGAGCCTGCGTCTCCCTCTGCCTGCTGCTTCCCCTGCATGTGCTCTCTGACAAATAAATAAAATCTTTAAAACAAATAAATAAATTGGTTACAGTTCTCATCTGCTTTCAAACATTCCCCAAAACATAAGCACTGATGACACATGGCATTAGGAGTGAAATTATTTTTTTAACTCTATAGACACAGTCTTCTTGTGATCAATTAATCCTTTCTCGTGGCTTATGAACATCTCCTCAACAACATTATCTCCAGTGTGCTATTCGGAGGCCACCATAGGGGCCACAATAATTCAAGCATCCAAGCCACACCTAGAAAAACACAAAACCTCCTTTTCCTTCCTGCCGCATCGCCACCCCTCCTGATTCTTTTTACCGATGATTTCGTTTTCTTTATCTGGGACAAAAGATTCTGATTTCCTTAGATACCACTGGCACCCAGAAGAGTTACTGACCCCTAGCTTTTTAAACCCCAACTTGTAGGCTTTGTTTAGAGGAGTTTAAGTGCGGGGCTTGAAAGAACAAAGAGGAACTTTCTTCTCAAGGGTAAGGAGAATCTTTTCCTAACTACCCAGAGAACTCTTCAAAGATGGATCTTTACCTTCCCTGCCTCACAGACTCAGAAAGGGGCAGCAGGAAAAGTCTGCTCTGCCGAGTGGGACGGCTCACGAGCTCATTTAAGGAACAGAAATTCTTTACTCTCCGGTCAGTGAAACAACCCTTCCTTCCCCCGAAAAAGGATGTGAAGCCGGCTCATTTGTCAGATATTTTGCAAAGCTGACCTTGCCAATGGCACTGGGACTTGAACTTAGAGCCAAAGAGATAAGAAGCCGAATATTAACACCTCGTGTAATCTGTTCCTTTCCCTTCCTATTAAAGGCCAAGATTATGAAAAGCCCATGAAGATGGCACTGGAGAAAAATAATGTGGGTGCAAGGGAGGTCAATGGAATTTCTTGTGCTAGAGGCTTTTAGCATCCAGGAATGGCCATGCTAGTGCAAACTGAATATTTTCAGTCCTTCCGAAACGTGGAGAAGGAGGGCACCTTTATAGGGGAAAAACAGACCTCTCTCAGCCGAGCTGTGGCCCACTACCACTAAAAGAGAGACTCAACAGCCCTGGATCAAACTATAGTATGATAAGAGCTAGAGTCAAATTTCTCTCTTTTTTTTTTTTCTTCTGAATCAGTGGTTCTCATCTTTGGCTGCAGGCAGCTATTAAATAATACAGTTTCCTGGGCTCCACCTTGCAAGATTTATACGTGACATAGCTGTGACGACGGCTCTGTGTTTCATCGTGTAAAAGCTCCCCAGAGAGAGAATTAAGTAGGCATCATCACATAGATGCCCTTTTCAATCATCGCCAAAACAGAGACTTTTTGACCATTCTACAATCCTTTTTCTTATGTATAAGAGAGAGGGGGAACCTCGGTGGCTCAGTCAGTTACGTGTCTGCCTTCGGCTCTGATCATGATCCCAGGGTCCTGGGATCGAGCCACATGTTGGGCTCCCTGCTCAGCGGGAACTCTGCTTCTCCCTCTCCCTCTGCCTGCTGCTCCCCCACTGCTTGTGCTTGTGATCTCCCCCCCATTCAAATAAATAAATAAAATCTTTTTAAAAATAAAAATAAAATAGAGGCTATTCCTATGGAGTTGCCGACACAGAGATATATCCATACAGTATACAAACTAACCATTCACTGGGGGTGGAGCAGGAGGAAGACAGGGACAGTTATGGAGGGAACCGTATTAAACCTGTATCACCGGATTGCACGCAGGTGGGTAAATGCCCATTATTGGTTAAAATAAGCTGTCCAGGGAGTAACTTAAAGACTTACTGGCTGGAGCCAACACACACACACACACACACACACACACACACACACACTCTCTCTCTCTCTCTCTCTCTTTCTCTATTTCAAATTATTTTGATACTGTTCTCTTCCTAGCAGTACACTCTTAGAAAGAACGATTACACAGGCAGTGATCAGGAAACGGAATGATATTCCCCAGTCTTTATGACTTGAGGTTACAAACCCCACTTACCTGGCATTTTCCATAAATCTAGAATGAGTCATTCGGGGGGGAAAAAAAGAACTAAATAAAACATAAAAATAAATTAACCGAAATAAAAGGAGATGAAACAGTGTGCCCTATGATTGACCCATGAAAACACAAATAACTTCTAGTTCTCATCTTTCAGAAAGTACTCTGCAGACCCAATTTGTGAGCATGCGCTGTTTATTACAAGAGCCACCAGCCATGTGTGGCCCTTGAGCACTTGAAATGTGGTAGGGTCATAGGTAGAAATAATATTTTGGATACAGTAGGTTACACAAAATGTATTAATACAAAATTAATTTCGCCTATTTTTTTTTTTTTAACTTTTTTTAGGTGGTTATAGAACACTGAAAATTACCTATGTGGCTCTCCTTTCTCTACTGGACCCCGCTGCATTAGACCAGGCTTGCTTTTTCGGTATTGAGCTCTTCTAAGCCTTGCCTGCCCCCTAGTGTCAGAACTAAGGCCATACAGGCAAATCATTTTTCAAAAGCATCTGTTTTAAGTACAGTTCATTTCAGCCTGCAAAGTAAGAAATAGTAGCTTACATGAGCAGCTTTTGTTATTTGCAGTTTTCACCAATAATAAATTGCACTTGAGTCTCACCAAAAAACTCCTGGAATAGAAATTACATTCCACACTCAACTGTTACCTCAGAAAGAGGTTTCTTACGGAAAATTAGGGCTAAAATAGTCAATCCAATCCAAAGAATCTGCAGGGTTTCTATAAAATTTCAGCCATTATAGGGGCCAGAAACATGAGCCCAAACTTGGATGCAACAACTACTCTTCAATTTATCCTAAGTTAAAAATTACACAAGGTACCTGTAGGGGCCAAGACCTGGCAACCCCAAGACCTCCCCTGACAACTGTCTGAAAAGAATTTTGATAGAAGACCTGCTCCAGGAAGAGAGCTATCATCAGAGGTAACTACATTATGATATGAACTAGGTATGGTAGACAGGGAGAAGAGCAAAGCCTGTTCCATGAAAGTCCTCTATGACCCACTGTTCCTGAGGGACCCAGAAAACACCTGTTTGCTGAACATTCACTGTTTTGTTCTTCCTGACAATTGCATTCCTCTTCTTTGAAGACCCAGACCCCTACCTCCTTTCTCCTTAGTTCACAATGACATATACACCTCATTTTGCCTGACTGTCTTTGGAATTTCCATATCTGTATGGCTTCCCCATACACAGCCTATTCAATTTGATTTTTCTCCTGTTTACTGGTCTCATGTCAGTTTAATTTTTAGTCCAGCCAGAAGGACTTTGAAGGGACAGGATATTCTTGTGCCCTGACAGACCAAAGAACACAATCACAACATTCAAGTGTTCATCATCGTTTATAATACAGAAAACAGGAAACCTAGGTAACCATCAATTTCAACAGTACAGAGATCTATAAAATAGAATACATTCCAAAGGAGAAGGCAAGTTTCAATAATGACAACTAACACGTTTCGAGCCCTAACTCTGCCGGCACAATTCTTTTTATTATTTTTTATTTTTTTATTTATTCAACAGAGATAGAGACAGCCAGCGAGAGAGGGAACACAAGCAGGGGGAGTGGAAGAGGAAGAAGCAGGCTCACAATGGAGGAGCCTGATGTGGGGCTCGATCCCAGAACACCGGGATCACGCCCTGAGCTGAAGGCAGATGCTTAACCGCTGCGCCACCCAGGTGCTCCTGCCAGCACAATTGTTAGCACCTTCCAGATATGAATACGGACGCAGCTCAGAGATACTGCAGGTGCGTGCGGTTCCAGAGCACGGCCACGAAGTCAATATCACAATCAAGACAAGTGGATTTTGTTTTTCGGTGCATGTAAAAATCATGTGTACAATAGACTGTTGTCTATAAAGTGTGGACTATCGTTCTGTTGAAAAAACAATGTACATACTTTAATTTAAAAATACTGTATTACCAAAAATGTTAACCGTCATCCGAGCTTTCAGTGAGTCCTCATCACTGATCCATCGCAGATCCCATAACCAACACAGCAAGGAGAGAGTCTGAACTATTGCCGAGAATTACCAAAATGTGACACAGGGACACGAGGTGAGCCAATGCTATCGCAAAAATGGTGCCGGTACACTTGCTTGACGTGAGGTTGCCACAAGCCTTCCATTTAAGAAAACAAAACAAACAAACAAAAGTAAAAAAACCCTCAATCCCATGAGGCACAATAAAACGAGTACAATCCAACAGGGTATGCCTGTGATGGACGCCTAATTACAAACCTAACAGGACTCTTTTATCTTTTATTGTCCCCACTTTACAGAACAAGAGACTGAGTCCCAAACGGATTACCAGCCCAAGAGCAAAAGGAGAACCAAGCACACGTGAAGCTCCTACAGCTCGTTGTGCCATCAACAACAAAATCGCCTGTACCTGACCCGGGCACGTCAAGCCTTCCACCAGCACCCCGCAAACCGTGACGGGCTAACTCAGTAGCCAGCACGTAGGGGGAAATCTCAGACCTGTCACAATTCTTGTGACATCATCTTGTCACCCGCCCAGCTTCCGGCACCTCCAGGTCACTCTGTCCCCAGCTTGCGGAAGCCTTATTCATTAGAAATTCCTTTTCTCCTTCTTTCTTAGGGTTGAGCTGAGACATCAGTCTTCATAAAGCAACGCTCTTCATTACAGTCCGCCTTTTAGAACAATGAAAAACAAGCCTTTTTCTCTTGTACACGATAAAGCTTTGACCTCTCCAGGCATTGATCTATCTCCCTGCCTTTACCCATAGCCCTCAACTAGTCTCAAAGATGAACGTTTCCAGACTCCCTCTCATTCTGGATGCCTGTAAACATATAAATAGCTGCTATTTATGCAGTGTTTACTATGCTAATCCATCTGCCTACTTTGTCTTTTTCAGTCATCCCAATAACCTCATAAGGAGAACAAGTAGATCATTCCATGTTCACAGATGATGATGCAGGTTCAGAGAGGTTAAGTGGTCTTGACAACGTCACACAGCCAGAGGAGCAGAATCAGGATTATATTGGACTCCAGAGTCGAAACACTTGGTTCCCTTTACTGCTTCATTCCCAGGTCTGCTCCAATTTTTCAGGTCCTACATACACCTGGACAGAGTGTACGACATAGGAGGGTTTATACTGAAACAGATTAATTTTTTGAAGGGTCCAGTTATTCCTAGGACTAAATCTCAAGGACACAAAGTGCTTACTGTCCCAAACTCATCATGTCTACATCAGATGAAACTTTTGCAAAGATCCCTCCAGGATTAATTCCACAGGATTCTCAAGTTTCTCAAACTGCCAGCATCTTTCCACCACATTACGTTTGCTGCCCTCTTGTGGGGAAATGGCAGCTTACAGCAAAAAAGAACAAAAGGACAAATCGCTCGCTAAAGAAAGAAAAAGTGAACTCTGGCTTCCTTTTAAAAGAAAGTGACTTATCAACTGGCCCCTTCACCTTTCCTAGAGCTTGAGACTTCAAAAGTCCACGTGGTCTCAACTCAATCATTACCTCAAGTAGAGTTTTTAAAAACAACACAAGTGGTCTTCTGTGTTTTCTAATTCCTTAAAAATACCACTTCTGGACTCTCATGGAAGTTTATGAAGGCCATTGCCTTAAAGAAAGACTCCCACCACCTATCCTATGAAAATTAGGTGGGGTTTTATTAGGTTTGGTTTTTCAGTGCTTGAACTAAAATGAAAACTTCAAACCACACCTAGTACCTCATCTTTCAAAATTGGGGGTGAGTCCCACCTTCTTCCCCTTTATCTTCAACAGTCCTTGTGAAAGCTCTCCTTGTTGATACACAACCATCAACAAGCCACTCTCCTAATCTGAGCCATTAAAAGCATCCAATAAACGTCTAACTAGGGTTTCCTGGGGCCACAGTTCCGTTAATTGGCCAGCACGAACCACAAAGCCCTTGGGACGGTGACAGGAGCCCTTCCGGACACTGACGCTCAGGTGTCTGCTGTTAACCCTCAGCAGCCTGCCCCTGCTCTGGAACTGCCTTGGGTACCTCCGCAGGGGCGTAAAACCTGACCAGGTTCTCAGCATCTCCGTACAGATAGCCTCCCCCAACCCCCATTGATTTTGACCTTGAGTTTTCCATCAGCTGAGCTCTATACTAGGAAGAAAACCACACGGCCGCTGCAAAGATCACAGACTTTCTTTCCCTGAAGGTCATTAGTGAACATTTATAGCAGTGCTCAACTCCCTCCCCATCACACACACACACACACACACACACACACACACACACACACACACACACCCTAATGGAATATAGAGCCTCACTAGAATGGGAGGGAGGCAGGAGGGAAGGAACGAGGAAAGGGATAGTCAAAATCCTCCAACGGCCTCAATCTACGAAAAGCTTCTGCCCATCTTCGAGTAAACCATCAACAGAGCCAAAGGAAAAGTGGATAACGAATACAATAGCTCAAATACAAAGAGTCCACCAGCACATTAAGAGAGTCGTCAGTCGAAAACAGATGCAAGCCCAGACAACGGACACGTTTTCATTACTGGATTGGCAAAAAATTAAAACTGGATAGCACCGCGGGAGGAGAAGGGTATAGGGAAAGGGGCGTTTTCACACTATTACTGTGGGTGGAAGTCTAAATTAAGTCCAAAAGTTTTGAAGGGCACTTCGGACCGATTCAAACGTGAATGCGCTCGCTCAGAAGGGCAGGGTACTCACCAAAATCCGGCTTCTCCCCTTCGGCCTGCGCCCGCGGCTACAGTGTCCTCATTGCGGCGCAGAAAGCCGCACTTATGCGCCGAGGCTCCAGCCAATGGCGGGACCGCGCACGAGCCGCTGCCCACGCGTCGGCGGCTCAACACCCCGCAGCTGAACGCTCCACGCCCGCTCGTTTCCCCTCGCAGCTGCCTGGAAGGGCGGCCCCTCTAGGACAGCCTTGGAAGCCACGGGTTGAAAATGATAGTACTTCCCTCCACCTCGGCTTCCAAAAACACTGCGGTACAAGAGCATCGTCCGGCGGATATATTTACCCCCTACCTCGAGGTCACGTGAACAAGAAACAGCCTTCCCTTGGTTGAGCCAGGATGTGTGTTTGGTCTATTGGTTACAGCAATTAGGCTACTCTAATACGTGGACATGCACTTTAACTCAAGATCGATCTCGCTACTAGGAATTCACCTGAAGTTGGAACATGCATATTTGTATAAATATGGTAACAAGTCAAAGGTCCACAAAAATTAGGAGTGATCAAATCATTTATGGCGCCTCCATACCACAGATGACCACGCAGTGTTACAGGGAGTGACAGATCGGTAAGCCCTCAAATGAAAAAAATTTATCAACTCTATTGCTAAGCGGGAAAAAATCAAAACAGGGGGCATAGTGATACATAAGTGCATACACACATACTCGTATATGCCTTCTTTTTTTCTGGAAGGATAGCCGTGATGATTAATTTTATGTGTCAGCTTGACTGGGCCCTGGGATGCCCAGATATTTATTTGATGAAACATTATTTCTAGGTGTGTCTGTAAAGGTGTTTCTGGAAGCGATTAGCATTTGAATTGGTGGACTGAGTGAAGTAGATGGCCCTCCCAATGTGGCTGAGCCTCATCCAATCCCTTGAGTACTTGAACTGCACGAAAAGGTGGGAGAAAGCTGACTTTGTTCTTTGCCTGACTTTGAGCTGGGACGTCAGTCTTCTCGTGCCCTCACTGTTCCTGGTGCTCAGCCCTTCAGACCTGGACTAGGGCGCACATGGGCTCTCTGGCTCTCAGACCTTCAAACCACTCCACTGACTTTTCCCAGGTCTCCCTCACAGACCGCAGATCAGGAGACTTCTCAGCCTGCACAGCTGTGTGAGCCAATACTTCATAATAAAGCTTTTTATATCACACATATCACGCACACGTGCGCGCGCACACACACGCAATAGAAAATGAGAGAACAGAGCCCCCTGCAGGGAGGAACTAGTCCTGACTCCTTTGATGGTTGTTCAGACAAGGGGTGAGAAGGATGTAAATCCCAAAGATGAAAGCAGGAGGAATCCCCTTAAACCCTAGGACATGTGCTGAGAATAAATAAATAAAATCAGCTAGGAATTCTAGGGCTGCGAATTTCATTCCTTTAGCAGGATTTGCCAAGGCTTTGCTCTGACTTCTTGCTGTCCCGATTGCTCTTGAGTCTTGGCTTATACAGAAGATAATGTGTATATTTCTTGTATGTATCATTCTACTCTTAATTTAGATTTATCCCTATGCTTGTGCCTTTTCTAAATGCAAAGAAATGAGGATTGCCACATGGATAAAAATTGAAGGTTGAGGGGCGCCTGGGTGGCACAGCGGTTAGGCGTCTGCCTTCGGCTCAAGGCGTGATCCCGGCCTTATGGGATCGAGCCCCACATCAGGCTCCTCTGCTATGAGCCTGCTTCTTCCTCTCCCACTCCCCCTGCTTGTGTTTCCTCTCTCGCTGGCTGTCTCTCTCTCTGTCAAATAAATAAATAAAATCTTAAAAAAAAATTTTTTTTGAAGGTTCAGTCATGTCCTCTGTTTCCTTCAACTTTTAATCACTTTTCAACACAATCTCTCAAGCAGAGTTCCTGGAAGTCTGGAAATCTGCTCTTGATAACCTGCCCCACTGAAATGCTCTGCCTGATTGCTACCCTGCCTCTCCACCTCCACCCAAGAAAAGAGGTATGAATGAAATAGATAAGACTAATAACTTCAAACACTCCATCCTTGAGAACAAGCTCATCAAAAGATACACAGTGCAAGGACCAGCTAGCTGTAGGCACTTCACGGCAGCCAAATGGTATTGATTTTATGCCGATTCATTAAAATTTCAATTATTTTTCTCGTCTTCTCTGAACTCTCACTTGAGGCGGGAAAAAGGAGTCGTGAGAGATTTTTAAAATCATTGTAAGCCTAATATTATGTCTTAGCCCTAAAATCAGAATAACTGAGTGAAAAGCACAGCCTGCTATATGTCTGAAGGTAAGGATATCTGCTAAACTCCATACATTAGACCTGTGGGAGACAGAATTTATGATTCTGACGTATACCCGGTTGACGGTTCAAGATTCATTTTTTCACTAAACAGTCAAAGCAAGCAAGCCTGTCATTGCCACACTTCAAATTACTGAAGCAATGACAGTAAATTAATTACAAACGAATATGAATTGCGCAGGAAAACATTTCACTGGGGAGTTTCCAAATCTGTATCACTTTAAATGTAGATGTAATAAGGAAAGGGGGTGGCGGGGAGGGCAGAAACACACATACACATGCACGCACAGATAAACTTAAGTGATTATTTTCATCTATTTTTTTTTTAGAAATAAGCAAAATATAGACAAGGGTCTTATGAGAAATTAGGAGAATGATTCTCTAAAACTTTAGACACATTTTATTTTAGGTCCCATGCAAAAGCTACCACTGCTTTTTTTCCCTTTCTTTCTTCTTTATTTTTTTAAATCATTCACCATCTTTTCTCCACATATGTTGAAATGGTCTTAGATTATCTGCGGTTTCACTCTAGCCCTGGAAATGTTTAAGTTTACCCCTGAAGGTGTCCTGCCTTCAAAGGAAGCTACAGGAGTAATACATACGCAAAGAAAGTGCTCCTGGTTTTCCAGGATTCTGTGAGAAAAATCACTCTAAGAATGGAAATGTACTCAGGAAAGGAAAAGGAGAAAAAAAAAACAAAAAACCTGGAAAACATCTTTTAAAAATGTCTAGAACAACACTCTTTTAGCACCAAACCATTGAACTGCTTTGCTCCGATGTATCTCATGCTTCCTCTGATTATTTACACACCATCAAAAGCTCTTGTCAATTACCTGTGTTTAAAATGTGGACTCTGACGTTTGAAAGGGTTTTATTAATTGATCTCAGCGGTGCATAATGAGCTTAAAGGGCTTACCTGCGTGTCCCCGGAGGTGCTGGCTCGAGGCGGACATCAGCTTACAGCACACCATTAACACATAGGCCAGAAAGAGCCAGTGTGACAGCAACACTGACTTAGCATAGACTCTCATCCTGGAGAGAAAGCAGGACACAAGTCAGTGAGGGCTCAGTGAGGTGAGGCTCTGGGGCAAACATGTAAGCACGATCTGGGGGAAACTGGCAGAAAACAGCAAGCAAGAGATGCTCAGCGCTGGATTTCTTTTCCCCCAAGGAAACTGAAGGCAAATCGAACCTGACTCCCTCTGTGCATTAACTCAATTTTCAATGAACGCTTTTTATAATTACAAGTTTTCCAAGTTAGCAACATGCTTCAATGAGAAGTCTGTTTAGGAAGCCCCACTGTGTAGCATGACTTATCCTCATAGAACATGGACGTAACACACTATTTTATATCATGAAATTAGAAAGCTACACGCTTAGAGCTGGATTCAAATAAAATATTCAAATAAAATTAAAAAATTCTGTGCATTGCAGAGAAACCACAGAAATTGTCACACTCAGCCTGAGAGTTTTCTCCTGGTTTCTCTGGCTGTATATTAATAAATGATTATTAGTCTCAAAGTTTGGTGGGAATATGGGTAAGTATAGGTGAATATAAAATAAACTTTACATGGATGTCAGCAGATGAATATACGTAAAGAAGATGTGATATGTATATACAATGGCATTATTCAGCCATGAGAACAAAGGAAATCCTGTCGTTTGCAACAATTCGGATGGACTTTGAGGGTATTATGCTAAGGGAAATAAGAGGGAGAAAGACAAATACTGTTTGATCCCCCTTACATGTGGAATCAGAAAAAGACAAACTCAGAGAAACAGAGTAGAGTGGAAATTAGCAAAGGTTGGGAGATGAGAAAAATGGCGAGATATTGATCAAAAGTGACAAGATTAACAAGTTTGGGAATCTAATGTACAGCATGGTGATTATAGCTAGTAACACTTTATCATATACGTGAATGTTGCTAAGAGATCTTAAATGTTCTCACCAGAAAAAAGAAATGGTAATTATGTGACAGGATGGAGGTGGTAGGTAGTACTATGGTAGTCATTATTTTGCAATTTATGTATGTATCAAATGAGCACATTGTATACCTGAAACATACACAATGTTATATGTCAATTATATCTCAATACAGATAAGATAAATAAATAAACGTAACTTCATATAGATGGACAATATCAAAACAGTTGCTCAAAGACAATTCAGTTCACAAATGTGCATGTGTAGTCTATTCTTCTCAAACAAACCCAAAAGAAATTAAATAAAAAGAAAATATCAAGAAAAGATTTTCGGGGTGCCTGGGTGGCTCAGTCAGTTAAGCATCCAACTCTTGATTTCAGCTCAGGTCATGAACTCAGGGTCGTGAGATTGAGCCCTGAATCAGGGTCCATGCTCAGTGAAGAGTCTGTTTGAGATACTCTCTTCTGCCTCTCTTTCTCTCTCTCAAATAAATAAATAAAATCTTTTTTAAAAATGCATTCTCCCCTCAATTTTCTTTTTATTTTAATTGAAGGATAGTTGACATTTCCACTAATTTCCTGCTCTTTTTGACAGTACAGGGAAATTAGATAGAACTAGATTAACTTTTGTTTGCTTTTTTTTTTAATTAACTTTTTCAAGCAAAGTGGGACAGAGCTTGGCATTTGAAACTCCAATGATACTAGGTTCTGCCTGGCACATGTATCGTGGTGTCTAGAATATAATTCACCACACTGGATCAAAGGAAACCCCCCCGCATACACACACACACACACACACACACACACACACACACACACACGTCATGTATAAACACTCATGATTGGATTCCTGTTTGCCTCACTAGAAGCAAAGCTTCTGAAGTTCTGGAAGGAAGGGTATAGAAGCCTGTGGCTGCCAGCAGCATCTCAACCAGAACCCCAAGTCTGTGCTTGAGGGAAAGCACAGCCTTGGGGATGAGGCACCCAAATCATACTCCAGAGAACAGGCTCTACTCCTACCCTTCTCTTTTGGGCTCTCACAATTTGGTCAAATAGATCTTGTTGAAAGGTATCATACAGCTCATTGATGTGAGACTCAGTCTGCCTTTGAAGCAGCCAGGACCAAGACAAGTTTCCAAGATCATCTTTGAACAACTCCGCATTACAGGAGACACCAAGTGTTGGCTTCTTTTGCCCTTGGCCTTGGAAATCCTGAGCATTCCAAACTGAAATGGGAACACAAGGTCTCTTACTTTAAAGGCCTTGCACGTGCTTTAATTTCTCAAAGCACCATCTTCCACCTCCCCCACTTCATCTTGCACACATGGGAGACAGACACCCTAGGAGCAGTTCAAAAAGTGGCAAAGAAACTATGTGGGTCTACGGGAGCGTTGGTACGAGTTCAGCTGCCCCTTGAACAACACATGTTTGAACCGTGCAGGCCCATTTACACATGGAGTTTCTACAATACATTGTGGTATTATAAATGTTTTTTCTCCTTCTTACGGTATTTTTTTTTTAAGATTTATTTATTGGAGGGTGAGGGAGGGCAGAGGGAGAGAGAGTCCCAAGCAGACCCTGGGCTGAGCACAGAGCCGGACTCGGGGCTCAAGCCCACAACCCTGAGATCATGACCTGAGCCGAAACCAAGAGTCGGACACTTAACCGACTATACCACCCAAGCGTCCATCTTATGATTTTTTTAAATAGCATTTTCTTTTCTCTAGCTTACTCTACTGTAAGAATACAGCAGGTGATACGTATAATATAGAAAATAATTCACTGTTTATGTTATTGGTAAGAGTTCCAGTCAACAGCAGGTTCTGAGTGGTCAACTTTTAGGGGAGTGAAGTGCCCAACCCTCGTGTTGTTCAAGGATCAACTGTCATTAATTATATTGTCATTTCAGGGAACTGATTATTAATTTATTACTAATTAGGGAAAGCATGTAGTTTCAAAATTCTATTTTCGCTGAATTTGTGCCTGAAGTGCTCTGTCCCACCCATCATGTTTTAAAATTCCAGTTGTTAACTCCAATATTAGTTATTGATCTAATTGTTATAAAGGTTCTTACCCAAAGGTCAAAAATTCAAATGCCTGCACGTGAATGAGTAGGCTGGCGGGGCCTAAGGCACTGGTGAATGACAGGGACTGTGAAGGCCTGCCCTGGAGACCTACCTGGGGGCAGCTGCTACCACCCCAGACTATTACTATTGTGTGGAAATGTGAGCCCAGGAATGCCAGGATTAACTTTTCAAGAGAAATTGGACTCTGGTATACGATCTGCACATTTTATATGTTGGCACCTAATTCAGTTTGTTTTATTTTAAAAGCAGAGTGCAAAACAGACCAAGTAAAACACATTTGCAGGCTGGATAAGACACCTTGGCTTCAAGTTTGCAACAAACTTAGTGGCTCCAAAAGGGAGAATTTTAAGGAATCAGATAAATGGGGTATAAATTTCTATTTTGACCTAACAAACAAACTGCCAAACTCAGCAGTTAAAACAATATGGACATGGCTTCCATAGTTTCTCATGGTATCCTTAAGTCAGAAGTCTGGCACATTCCAGCCAGGTCCTTTGCTCGGGGACTCACAGGACTGAAACCAAAATGTCATCTGGGTGTGACCTCATCTGGAGACTCAACTGGGGAAAGAATGGCTTCTAACCACCTGCATGCTGTTGGCAAAATCCATTTCCATAGGCCCATATAATCGAGGTCCCTGTGTTCTTGCTATCAGCCAGGACCTGCTCTCAGCTCTGAGAGGTGGCATCCTGAACTTGGCCACTTATGTGGACCCTACTCAGGCTGCTTCAGTCTGAATCTCCTCTTCCAGGAGAAGTGTAGTCCTTTGCTAGGACTCACCTAGTAGGTCAGTCTTATCCAGGATAATCTCCCTTTTGATTAATTCCATGTCAATTTATTTGAGACCTTAATTACATTGACAAAATCCCTTCATCTATGTCATATAACCATAACATAACCACAGGAGTGAACCCCATCATATTCATAAACCTGCCCACATTCAAGAGGAGGAAATAACCCAGGTCATATACACAAAAAGGTACAAATCTTAGGAGCCATCTAAGAACTCTGTCTACCAAAAATGGGCAACCAATCCAATCACAAAAATTTATCCATATTTGTGGTTTACAAAGGTCCAACTAGGTATTCAATCCAATTGGTTTCAGTGATTAATCACACAGGTTAATCTCAAGATTTATATCACTGAAAATGGACTCAGAGGAAAACATTACCCAAAGGGAATGTGCTCTCGCTCACTGTCCTTTCCTTCAGCTGTCACTCCCCAGTGCTGCCAGACTGACCTGCAGACCAGCAAACTCCCAAACCAGTCCGTGTATCCACCAACCATTCTCTGAGATGAGAGCACCGTTGCTGAGAACCGTGAGTACACATTGCTCTCTCTCCTTGTTAATAAACCCATCAGACTCAACCTGGTTCTAAAACGCACCTTCTTGCTCTTAATCCAATTTCCAGATGCCCAGATCCCTATTGGCTTCTTGATTCTTTACCCTCCACTGAGTCTCATTAAATACTTTTCTTCTGCTTCATTGGTTGGCTCCCCTGCCTCTAACCATAAAGTCCCACCCAATTTAGTCTCCAAAATCAGACTAGGTCTTTCAGGTGATCTATAACCTCTCTTACCTAACATACCAGTGAAAGCCGGTTTCCATCTGTTTATCAGTCCCTATATCACCTAAACTTGTTTTGGAAGTTTGGAAGTTTGGAAGTAAAACTTGGAAGGGTTTCACCAAATTGGAGAGTATATTTGAGATGATCTGAGTCCCAAGGTTGGGAATCGGCAAGCAGAGGTTTATCGAGAGGTAATCCAGGGATACTACCTATGGAAGGGGAAGGCCGTGGAGGGAAGAAGGCAGGGCAGAAGGAGGAAAAGACCTCAGATAACCCAGTGGAGGGTTCCAAAGCTGAAATGCCCCTTCTCAGTGGTTCCAAGCTAGGATGAGGGGCAAGCCTTTATACTTTCATGTTGACCCATCATTGGATATGAGTTGCTCCTAAAAAGATGGGTAATTTTAGGCAAGGGGGCTCTTTGAATTGAGAATAATTCAAAGCTGTAGGTCATCTTCTGCAGTCGGGTGTGTCCTCATTCCGAAAGGGCGGAATAATCCTTCATTCCAAAAGGGGGCTCCAGGCAGTGAGGGAATAAATCCTCCGCATCATGGCGTCCACTACCATCCATCTTCAAATAGAAGATAGCATGTGCAATGTGCATAATTTATTTTGTGAGGCTGTGGAGTCATCCTCAAAAGAAGACCCATCCTCTGGGGTATAAAAGACCATGCCATGCCCATTAAAATGCCACAGGAAGAGGTTTCATATAGGAAGCCCATCCCCTCCTGGGCCTGTTTTGCCCTCAGATCCATTCTTTTCCTTTCTGCTACGTCACTGCCATTGGCTGCATTCTCCAGGCCCCTGAATCAGCTGGATTTAACCAATAGAAGATGGTGGCTAGAGCCTGCAGGGTGGAAGAAAAAGGATAGGAGTGTTTCTCCCCACCTTCTCCATCTTAAGCAGGATCTATGGAGTGGCCATCTCTCCTCCACAGTGCCAGTTCTTGCCAAAAGACCCACTCTGGTTCTAGCTCTCACTGAGGGTCCCTTCCCCTAGGCACTGGCAAACTCTACTCCTTCCTTTGTGCTACCAGCCCCAGGGGTGGTGGTAGCTTCCTATTGTTCCTTATCTCTGGGCTGCCTCCATGTCTTCTGCTTGACTTCTCTGACTCTCCCTTTACATATGTTCCCTGAATTCAATTCCCTCTGTCCCACATTGTCATGGTCTGTTTTCCTGGCTGGATCCCAACCACAAACCCCAAACCCGGAGTCTCACGGGCAGTCATTTCAATCTGAGGGGATGATCCCTGCTCCATCTTCGTACATGGACAATTCTATGTACCGGATTCCTGGGTGACGCTCCCAGGGCCTAGGGCAGGTATTTACGTCATAATAGCTATCACCGCCAGGAGAAATGCCAGGGGACGAGTGACAGTTATTCAGCCATCATTCTTTACTGTAGTCAGTAATCCTGACCCCCCCAAAGGACTTCTGACCTACTACATCTACCATAATACTTCAACTTCGATTTCTTCCCCCTTGAACATTTTGTTCAAACATAAAACAAAATCGGAGTATCTTTAAATTTTACCTTTCACCCTACTGAATAGTCAGAACACTGCTTTGCAAGTGGAAATGATTTCCAACATGAGAACTAAAATTTGAAATACTAAGATTCCCAAAACGCTCAAAAATTCAATGTAAAAAGACACCTTTTTTTTTTTTAATGATTTTTTATTGTATTATGTTAGTCACCATACAGTACATCCCCGGTTTCCGATGTAAGGCTCGATGATTCATTAGTTGCGTATAACACCCAGTGCACCATGCAATACGTGCCCTCCTTACTACCCATCACCGGTCTATCCCATTCCCCCATCCCCCTCCCCTCTGAAGCCCTCAGTTTGTTTCTCATAGTCCATAGTCTCTCATGTTTCATTCCCCCTTCTGATTACCCCCCCTTTCTTTATCCCTTTCTTCCCCTACTGATCATCCTAGTTCTTATGTTCCATAGATGAGAGAAATCATATGATAGTTGTCTTTCTCTGCTTGACTTATTTCACTTAGCATTATCTCCTCCAGTGCTGTCCATGTTGCAGCAAATGTTGAGAACTCGTTCTTTCTGATAGCTGAGTAATATTCCATTGTATATATGGACCACAACTTCTTAATCCAGTCATCTGTAGAAGGGCATCTCGGCTCCTTCCACGATTTAGCTATTGTGGACATTGCTGCTATGAACATTGGGGTGCATATGGCCCTTCTCTTCACTACGTCTGTATCTTTGGGGTAAATACCCAGTAGTGCAATGGCTGGATCATAGGGTAGCTCAATTTTTAACTTTTTAAGGGACCTCCACACTGTTTTCCAGAGTGGCTGTACCAACTTGCATTCCCACCAACAATGTAGGAGGGATCCCCTTTCTCCACATCCTCTCCAACAATTGTTGTTTCTTGCCTTGTCTATTTTTGCCATTCTAACTGGCGTAAGGTGGTATCTCAGTGTGGTTTTGATTTGAATTTCCTTGATGGCTAATGATTTTGAACATTTTTTTCATGTGTGTGTTAGCCATTTGTATGTCTTCATTGGAAAAGTGTCTGTTCATATCTTCTGCCCATTTTTTGATTTGTTTATTTGTTTCTCGTGTATTGAGTTTGAGAAGTTCTTTGTAGATCTTGGATACCAGTCCTTTATCTGTAGTGTCATTTGCAAATATATTCTCCCATTCCGTGGGCTGCCTCTTAGTTTTTCTGACTGTTTCCTTGGCTGTGCAGAAACTTTTAATCTTGATGAAGTCCCATAAATTCATTTTATCTTTTGTTTCTCTTGCCTTTGGGGATGTGTCATGAAAAAGGTTGCTTTGGCCGATGTCGTAGAGGTTGTTGCCTATGTTCTCCTCTAGAATTTTGATAGATTCCTGTCTCACATTGAGGTCTTTCATCCATTTGGAGTTTATTTTTGTGTATGGTGTGAGATAGTGGTCAAGTTTCATTCTTTTGCATGTAGCTGTCCAATTTTCCCAGCACCATTTATTGAAGAGACTGTCTTTTTCCCACCGGATGTTTTTTCCTGCTTTATCAAATATTAGTTGCCCAAAGAGCCGAGGGTCCATTTCTGGGCTCTCTATTCTGTTCCATTGGTCTATGTGTCTGTTTTTGTGCCAGTACCATGCTGTCTTTGTGATCACAGCTTTGTAGTACAGCTCGAAATCCGGCATTGTGATGCCCCCAGCTTTGTTTTTCCTTTTCAACAGTTCCTTTGAGATTCGGGGCCTTTTCTGTTTCCATACAAATTTAAGGACTGTTTGTTCCAGTTCTTTGAAAAATGTCCTTGGTATTTTGATCGGGATAGCATTGAAAGTGTAGATTGCTCTGGGTAGCATGGACATTTTAACTATGTTAATTCTTCCGATCCATGAGCATGGAATATCTTTCCATCTTTTTATGTCTTCCTCAATGTCTTTCAAGAGTGATTTATAGTTTCTATAATATAGGTCCTTTACGTCTCTGGTTAAGTTAATTCCAAGGTAACGTATGGTTTTTGGTGCTATTGTAAATGGGATGGATTCCCTAATTTCTCTTTCTTCGGTCTCGTTATTCGTGTATAGAAATGCAACTGATTTCTGAGCATTTATTTTGTATCCTGCCACGTTACTGAATTGCTCTATAACTTCTAATAATTTGGGAGTGGCTTCTTTTGGGTTTTCCATATACAGTATCATGTCATCTGCAAAGAGAGACATTTTGACTTCTTCTTTGCCAATTTGAATACCTTTGATCCTTTTTGTCGTCTGATTGCTGTTGCAAGGATTTCTAGTACTATGTTGAATAATAGTGGCGAGAGTGGGCATCCTTGTCGAGTTCCTGATCTTAAGGGAAAGGCTTCCAGCTTTTCTCCATTGAGAATAATATTTGCAGTAGGCTTTTCATAGATGGCTTTTATGAGATTGAGAAATGTACCTTCTATTCCTACACTCTGAAGGGTTTTAATCAGGAAAGGATGCTGTATTTTGTCAAATGCTTTTTCGGCATCGATTGAGAGGATCATATGGTTCCTGAGTCTTTTCTTGTTGATATGATGTATCACGCTGATTGATTTGCGAATATTGAACCACGCTTGCATCCCAGGTATGAATCCCACTTGATCGTGATGGATAATCCTTTTAACGTACTGTTGGATTCTATTAGCAAGTATGTTGTTGAGGATTTTGGCGTCCATATTCATTAGGGAAATCGGTCTGTAATTCTCCTTTTTGAGGGGGTCTTTGCCTGGTTTGGGGATCAAGGTAATATTGGCCTCATAGAATGAGTTTGGTAGCTTTCCTTCTGTTTCTATTTTTTGAAATAGCTTTAGGAGAATAGGTATTATTTCTTCTTTGAATGTTTGGTAGAATTCCCCAGGAAAACCGTCCGGGCCTGGAGTTTTGTTATTTGGAAGGTTGTTTATCACTGACTCAATTTCTTCATAATTAATTGGCCTGTTTAAGGAATCAATTTCTTCCGGTTTCAATCTTGGTAGTTTATAGGTTTCCAGGAAGGATTCCATCTCTTCCAGATTGCTTAGTTTATTGGCATATAGCTGTTGATAAAAATTTCTAATAATCCTTCCAATTTCAATGGTGCTCGTCGTGACCTCTCCTTTTTCATTCATAATTTTAATAATCTGGGTCCTTTCTCTTTTCTTTTGGATAAGTCTTGCCAGTGGTCTGTCAATTTTATTGATTCTCTCAAAGAACCAGCTTCTAGTCCTGTTGATCTGCTCTACTGTACTTCTGGTTTCTGCTTGATTGATTTCAGCTCTAATTTTGGTCAACTGCTTCCTCGTGCGTGGATTAGGCCTGTCCCTCTGTTGCTGTTCCAGCTTCTTGAGGTGAGAATATAAAAACTGCATTTTAGATTTTTCTATTCTTTTGAGTGAGGCTTGGATGGCTATGTATTTCCCCCTTAGGACTGCCTTTGCAGTATCCCATAGGTTTTGGACTGTTGTATTTTCATTCTCATTGGTCTCCATAAATTGTTTAATTTGATTTTTGATTTCCTGGTTTATCGAGTCATTCCTGAGCAGGATGGTTCCTAGTCTCCAAGTGTTTGAGTTTCTTCCAAATTTTTCCTTGTGGTTGAGTTCCAATTTCAGAGCATTGTGGTCTAAGAATATGCAGGGGATAATTTCAGTCTTTTGGTATCGGTTGAGACCTGTTTTGTGTCCCAGAACATGGTCTATTCTTGAGAATGTTCCATGGGCATTAGAATAGAATGAGTATTCTTTGGTTCTGGGGTGTAGTGTTCTATATATATCTATGAGGTCCAACTCGTCGAGTATGGCATTCAAAGCCTTTGATTCTTTGCTTAGTTTTTGCCAGGGTGTTCTGTCTATTTCTGATAGTGGAGTGTTGAGGTCCCCTACTATTAATGTATTTTCATTTATATGTCTCTTTATTCTGGATAAGAGTTGGCTTGTGTATCTTGCTGCTCCCCTGTTGGGGGCATATATATTTATAATTGTCATATCCACTTGTTGAATACTTCCCGTAAGAATAACATAGTGCCCTTCTGCGTCTCTAACTATAGTCTGTAGTTTAAAATCCAATTTATCTGATATGAGAATTGCTACCCCAGCTTTCTTTTGAGGACCATTTGCGTGAAAGATGGTACTCCATCCCCTTACTCTCAGTCTGAATGCATCTTTGGGTTCGAAATGAGTCTCTTGTAGACAGCAAATGGATGGGTCATTTCTTTTTATCCAATCTGCAACCCTGTGGCGTTTTATGGGATGGTTCAAACCATTTACATTAAGACTGATTACTGATAGATATGATTTTAATGTTGCCATGTTGCCAGTAAAGTCTTTTTTTGTATTGGCTGTGACTTTCTGTTCTGTATCACTCTTGGGGCCTTTTTACTTTTATAGAACCCCCCGTAATATCTCCTGTAGGGCTGGTTTCGTAGTTACAAAATTGGTTAGTGACTGGCGATTCTGAAATGTCTTTATTTCTCCATCAATTCTGAATGACAGTCTTGCTGGATAAAGGATCCTTGGCTGCATGTTTTTCTCTGAAAGAGCTTTAAATATGCTCCCCCAACCCTTTCTCTCATTCCAGGTCTGTGTAGACAGGTCTGACGTAATTCTGATGCTTTTGCCTTGGTACGTGAGAAATTTCTTTGCCCTGGCCGCTTTCAATACTGTATCCTTGCATCTAATATTTGTGAAATGCACTATGACGTGACGTGGCGTAGGTTTGTCGGGGTTGAGCTTGGGAGGGGTCCTCTCTGCCTCTTGGACACGAATGTTTGTTTCCCTTGCTAGATTAGGGAAGTTTTCAGCTACAATTTGTTCAAATATCTCTTCTAGACCTCTGTTTTTCTCCACCCCCTCGGGGATGCCGATGATTCTAACATTGGATCGTTTCATTGAGTCAGTAATCTCCCGTAACCTACATTCGTGGGCGTGGATTTTTTTAAGACCATCTTCTATTTTCATTTTTTCCTCTATTAACCCATCCTCCAATTCACTAACCCGTTCCTCTGCTTCTGCGACCCTGGCCGTCAGAGCCTCTAGTTTTGCCTGCATTTGGCTCATAGAATTTTTAATTTCTGTCAGATTCGCTCTCATTTCTGTCCTTAGGGATTCTATATTCTCAGTAACCTTTTCGTTTATACTTTTTTCAATTCTACTCATCATTTTGACCATCGTTACTCTGAATTCCATTTCTGATAATTTGGTTACATCCATATCCATTATTTCTGTGGCAGAGGCCACAGTCTCACTGTCTTTTCTTTGCTGGGGGGGGCTTCTCCTTCTTGTCATTCTGATGAAGAGAGGTTGCGGGGTTTCCAGAGCCCAAATTATTGACTGGGTCCCAGGCCGTGCCCCTTGTTTTATAGGGATCTTAGGGATGTGGGCTTCTTCTTTAAAGATTTTATTTATTTATTTATGTGGCAGCCAACCAGCGAGAGAGGGAACAGAAGCAGGGGAGTGGGAGAGGAAGAAGCAGGCTCCCAGCGGAGGATCCCGATGAGGGACTCCTTTCCGGAACGCCGGGATCACGCCCTAAGCCGAAGGCAGGCGCTCAATGACTGCGCCACCCAGGCGCCTCGGGCTGCCGGCTTCTTGATTTTTCAGCCTGCCTTCTGGGGGAGGAGCCTGCCGCGCCGATACTCAGGCAACCCTGTTTGGGTAGAGTCTCCGTGTCCCCTGCGAGGGGGGATGGGGATGGGCACTCCCTGAGCCGGTATTTCCAGGCTTTTGTTCTCTGGCGGCTTTCCCTGGCGGTTTGCTGTGCCTCTTCTGAGAGTCAGAGCAGCAGCAGCCAAATTTCAGCCTCTGTCACGGAACAGAAGGATTGCGGCCCGTTCTCTACTAATGTTCTGGCCACTTTAACTCTGTTTCTGTTGGTGCTGCTCAACCCTGCAGCGTCCCGGGATGTGCGCCCCACACCCAGCGTCCCAGCCCTCACTTCCAGGGCCGGCGCGCCTCTGTCCTTTGTGTTTCTAACGCCGCCAGCCGCCAGCCGCCCCGCGCGCGCTCCCGGATCTCCCGGTCTCAGTCTGGATCCAGTGAGCGCACCGGGATTCCGGGGTTCCCCGAGATGCCCGGTGGCGCGCGCACCCAGCTCACGGTCTCAGTCTGCTGTTTTGCGGGTGCCGACCTCGAGCCCGCCCGCTCTCCCGTGCAAGTGGCTACCATTTCCCGGCGCCCGAACGCGGCGGCTCCCTCCCCCTTCCGTTTATCTTCCGATATCTGTGCACAGTTTCATGGCTCCCCGCTTCGTACCTCAATACTCAGCGCTGGAGATGTTCATTTGTAGAGATCCAGATGCGTCTTCCTGCGTCTCAGGCTGGTTCCGTGGTTGTTTAGGCTGGTCTGGTACCTATCCAGCTCGACTCGGGGGACCAGCTGAAAAAGGTGTCTCCTACTCCTCCGCCATCTTAACTCCTCCCTCCAAAAGACACCTTTTATAAAGGCTCATCAACTCCAGGATTCTCCATTTTGCTAAATTCTCGATGCTTCATAAAGAAACCACCTCTAGGTGTCTGTTAAAATCACTTTACCTTGGTGACTTCATAAGATTTGGTTCCAGTCAAGCACAATTATTTCAGGATGGATTTCAGACCAACTCCAAATTCCCATTTGTAACGAGGGCCAACAATTTCTGCAGTTCCAAAAAATTATCTTAGTTTGGAAAGACCTATTTAAGAAACAACAAGGACGGGATGTCATTGGCATGTTAATGTTGAAATGATACAGATTTCCAGTAGCAAAATAATATTTTTACACCATGAAACCTGCAGTTTCGGGACAGGGGTAGGCAACCAGAGGCATCCACATTTGTAAAGGATCCTAATACATGAGGAGGAAAAGACACAGAATCCAGTACTCATTAACTCATCACAGATTTGTTAACAGAACACAATTTTAAAGTAGAAGCTATCTCAGCAGCAAAGGCATTCCAAACTTGATAGAGGATCCCCAACCTTCATGATGCAAAATTTCATTCTCCCCACGTCATTAGAATGGGATGAAAAGGAAAATGGAGATGATCCATTCCCAAGAGTTCTGCAACTTGCGCAAACTCACACAGGGTGGAAAAGCCAGCAGGAAGATCTGAATTCCTAGATTTGTGAGACATAAACCTGCAGACGTTGCTAAACAGTCTGTGAGGCTCTTTTGTGAAAAACGTCAATGGGAGGAAGAGAGAAAACGTCTTTCCAATGGAAAACATCACACCAACATACAAAGAACGTTTGTTTTTACCATAACTGACATTCAACACACTCCTTCAATGCAGAGACCAAAAAGGACTTCTCTACTCAGCGAAAACATTTTTGCAAGAAGGATTCAGATGTTTCCAAACCAAAGACATCTCAAGAAGAAGATAAAAAAAAATGGACCATGAAACGACACTGTTTTTAACAATGCTAAGTTAAAAACATCCCTCCCAGGCGTAGAGATTGGAAAAAAATAATATTGCACATCAGTAAATATTAAAGTTGCAAATATGAGATAAAAAAGATCCTTGAGACACAGTCTAGTTCCTTTAGAATCCCATTGAACCCATTACAAATCTGCCCCAAAGCACAACCGAGATTTTTCTCTTCTTTAGATATCCTCCCCTGAAGATAACTACACAAGTTTGCCCAGAGAATACTGTAGGTGCAGACCCACCCATTTGGGGCCAAAGGAGAAAGAGTAAGCCTTGAGTGAGTACCTCAAGAGAGGAGTGGCTTTGAATAACTGTACAAATATAAGGTATTCAAGGAAAAAAATAGAACCCTGGAAAAAGTTCATCTCCCACGTCCTCCAACTTTATTAAGTATGTTTGTCCTGATGTCCACCCAAGGGCACAGTGTGACCTTCTGTTATCGGAAAGAAATACACAGTATAATTTATCAAAATCCATCATAATGAACTTCCCACATATTGGAAACCAAAATGACCTTTCCTAGCTAATATTTATCTTGTTTTCTTCATACAAAAGGAACCACTGGGGATTCTTTTTTCAATTCATTAAAAAATGGATCCATCAGCGAAAAGAAATGTGATCTAATAGGTCGTACGCCACACAAGGAGCCAGGAGTTTAATTTTAGGCTGAGCAGTAACTCATTCAGTCAGATTTTCCCAGGGTATACCCTAGGCACTGGCTTAAAAGGATTAACTCTTTCTTGTCACTTCTGAACTTCAGTGCATTCAAGGCCATCAGTAATTCTGTGCGTAGCACCAAAAACATTTGCTTCCGGTCATTTCACTTCTCTTTTGTTTCCCAGCCATAGCACAGTGATTTCTATCCACGTGCTTCCACACTCCTTTGTTTTTAAAGAGTCTCAGTGTTTTTCATGCTGAAAGACACCACCCATATCTAGACTTAAGAAAAAAATGTTTTCTGGGGCACCTGGGTGGCTCAGTCAGTTAAGCATCCACTCTTGATTTTGGCTCAGGTCATGATCTCAGGGTTGTGAGATCAAGCCCCACACGGGGCTCCATGCTGGGCATGGAGCCTGCTTAAGATTCTCTCTCTCCCTCTCCTTCTGCTCCTCCCACCACCACCCCCAATTCATGCTCTGTCTCTCAAAAAAGATACAAATGTTTTCATGTGTCCAGTCATTCTCAGCATGAACTTCAAAGACAGCATTTAGAGGCTGGGCTACATTTTTCATCTTTTCCCCTGATGTGTTGGCACTATATAGAGAGAGTCACTCTTTTCCAACAAAGGTGCAGAATGCCTGGTTGGCTGTGTTTCCTGGTACCAAGAACCTTTGAGGTTCCCAGCCAGAGGAGACCATTCTTGTGATGTGTAATTTATGGCCATTGTACAGGAAAGAATTCTGCTTACACTTGATTTTTTTATCAAGGAAATAGTGAGGTTCTACCTCTCCTTTCTCTTGATCCGTTTGCCCCCACCATTAGTAGGCTGAATTCCCTAAGGAGATTTTTCTTTTGGAATGCAGTCATTTACTTGTTGCAGAGAAGCACCCTGGGAATATCTTTGTTGGTTTTGCTACACCCCCCTCACTGCACACGTCAATCAGCATCGCATCAAGCTGCTCCTCGTCTTTTCAGTCGAACAATTTACAGTGACGAAATCTCACAGTTCCTTTTAGAATTGGAAGCCACAACGACCTTAAAGCTAGATCTAATCAGGATGGAAAATCAGACTAACTCAAATTTGAGGGACATTCTAAAACGTAATTGCTTTTGCAAGTGTCAAGGTCATGAAAGACCAAAAAAAAAAAAAAAAAAATCTAAGGAATGGTTTCAAATAAAGGAGAGACACATGGCAACGAAACGCAATTAGGATCATACGCTAGATCTTGGGACCAGAAAAAATACAACACACGTAGTTTTCCTCAGAATAAACTGCACACACACACATATACATTCACACGAACATACACACACACAGATACACCCACAGCTCTGAAGGACATTAACGGGACAATTAATAATTTCTAAATATAGTCTGTAGATTAAATTACTGTGTTGTATCCACATTAAGTTTCCTGACTTTGGTCATACTCTACATAAGAAAGAGAATATCCTTATTACCAAAAAATACACCCTAAAATATTTAAGAAATAAGAATCAAATGCCTCCACCTTACTTTAAAATGATTCTGAGAAAAAAAAATAGAAAGGAGGGAAGGGGAAAGGAAGGGAGGCAGAGAAGAGTGAATGACTGAATTCAAAAACAAACGAGCATATGAGTAACTAGTGTGTCTGGGTAAAGGGCTATGGGAGTTCTTCGTGCTATTCTTTCAACTTTTCATGAAGTCAGAGGTTATCAAAATAAAACATTAAATAACTAGTTAACAGCCTTCAATTAATAAGATAGACAAAAATGATTTAGAATGTATTACCAGTCCCAAACAACAAGGAGAGTTGATAGTTGGAATGTTCTGGTTAATTCAACTCCATGAGCATTCACCCAAGCTTATTTGTTCTTTTGTTAGCTTGTTTTTCAGAGCGGTTTTTGTTTTTTTGTCTTTTTAAGGTTTTATTTGTTTATTTGAGAGAGAAAGAGTGAGAGAGAGAGAGATTACGAGCAGGGGGAGGGACAGAGGGAGAAGCAGACTCCCCTCTGCGTAGGGAGCCCAATGCGGGACTCGATCCCAGGACCCTGGGATCACGACCTGAGCTGAAGGCAGATGCTTAACCGACTGAGCCACCCAGGTGCCCCCCAAGCTTATATGTATTTATTTAAAAAGCACTCACATAGTGCCAGGTCCTGTGTTAAGCACTTTAAAATATTAGTTCATTGAACAGTAGGATTTACTTATATCCTGATATACAGATGAGGAGAGCAGGGCATAGAGAGAATGAGTGACTTGCCCGCAGTCACGCAGCTAGCGAGCAGCTACACCAGGATTCAAATTCAAGCCATCTGACACCAAAGCACCTATCGTTCCAGTTCCTGTAAAATTATTTCGAAAAAGTATTAGTCCCTCTTCATGCTTTAGTAAATAGACTGAAAATAAATCTATCTTTCTTTGGGAATTGAAGACATTGATCAGCATCCTAGAGATGAGAATTCTGTTTGTGGAAAACTGCGTACAGGCAATTGGACTGAATTTGCAAGCAGATTGGGGCTTGGAGCCGAGGAAGTTTTATATTAACCCCTAAATAAGTTTTGCTTCATCTCTGAAAAGCTGATAAACAACAGTGATTCAGACTTGCTGCAGGGTTCTGATTTACTGCAGATTTATTAAAGGCTTATGTCATTTTCCAAATTAAGACCAAACATGCAAGAATTCTAAAGTCCTTGAGGGCTTAAGCTGCCATTTTTCAAGCAGATGGGAAACAACCACACTTCAGATCAGAACTCCTCTAAAGCATTATTTCAGAGGAAATCCACCAGAGCCAGAACATAACACTTGAAGGCTAAATTACTTTTGTTGATTTCAATGAAAGAATTCAGCATCGAAACAAAACAAAACCAAAAAAAGAGTAGATCTTTGTCCGCGCATCCGCTCAGACTCATTTCCTGACAAACTCCAATACGAAAGCATTTCTGCAAAAACACAACATGGCAGATTCTCCTTTAATCACAAAGCAGAGGGTCCTCATGCTACGGAACAGCACTGCCCTTTCCTGCTTGCCCACTAGCAGGGGAAGCTTCCGGGTTCTACCTGGCATCACCTCCAGAGTGGGCACATTTGAATAATTAGCTATTTCCAGACTCACCATCAGTCCAACTGACCTCAAAGGGTGGAATCTACTGGCGTGGCCTGGTGACTCCAGTTCTCAGCCCCCCAGGTACCAAGGTGCAAGTTGGAATAATTCTTCCTGCTAGTGAAAGTTTGGACATTGTGGTAAATCATTTTACTGCACAAATTTCTACTCAATCGAGACAGAAGATGCCATAAGTGAGAAATGTATCCTGAATTAGCAACCTAGGTTCAGGGAGTTAAAAAAAAAAAAAAAAAAAGGTGGGGGGGGTATGAGTGGAAACCAGGTGAAAAGATGATTCCCCCTCAGTGATGTCTTGTCTGATAAAAAATGGAAATGTGGAAATAGAAGTTGCCTACGTAAAATAATTCATCATTTCTTCAGGCAGAAATGAGAAAAGATGTTTCCATTTCCAGGTACTTAAATAACAAAACCACATTGAATTGTCTTCTGGAAATTTTCAAATAGCTTTTCCACGAAAATATGTAAAACCATGTGTAATCTCTCTCTTGACAAATGTATTCTGAAACCAGTATTAATGAGCTGCTTCCATTTAAGAGCGGGCTGATGAAGGTAAATGTATTTAACAGGTTATCGACGCTTATGTGAATATATTTCAAACACTGATGCATGGCTGATGGCTCCGCTGGGTTATCATTTATAATTTTCACATGATGCATGGAATTACTCTGTAATTTAGAGTATGTTCACCATCATATGTTAAAGTGGGCACGTTTTTCTGCCAAAACGTGGGATATGCATGTCATAAATTGCTTTTTTATTGCTTGCTTAAAAACATCTATGAAGAATTTTACTACTGAGCCATTTTACAACATATTAAAGCATGTTGTAAATGAGCCATTAAAGACAATAACTGTGTCTATTAAATATTAAAGAATTTTATAAATGGCATTTTAATTTCAAGTATTACCAGTACCATCTCCTCTACATTAGGTGGTAGGGAGTTCTTTGAAAAGGCTCTTCCAGTTGGAGATGATTTAAATAAATTAAATAGACATGCCGTGTTTTTACAAGGTTCGCACACTGTCATTTTAAGAACTGAGGAATTCCTTAAAACCACACACCATCTTTATTTAAGTGCTGTGACACAATCCTTTCTAGTGGAATTATGGGCAAACTGTGCATTTTGTTAATAAAGAAAAACCCCAGCCTTCCAGTGACCATGAAAAGTACAAAAGCAATCACTGCTAAGTGATAATGGTTCATTGACAGCCTGTATACATAAAACAGAGAAAACAAACTGGCAAGTTACATGAAATAAGATGCACTTACCCAATTCAGGGACACCCAGCATGACTCCACAGCTTACTGTCCAAGTGAAATCACCTTGTCTGGGGCTGAACAAATGTGCACGGTAATGGCAATTTAGCCATAAATCTCTCAAGGCCCAATTATCCTTACTGCAGAGAGGGTTTATTTCTTTTAATTAGCCCAGTTTTTTAATTGGAAATTTTCCTCTCATTTCTCATTTTTCAAATAATCAAAACAGAGCGTCCAAGGATTTTAACATAATAACCAACATAAGAATATTTTGAAGGCTACCCACAAGTTGCCACACACTTAAATTTTTACCTAAAAAGTTTTTATGTGATGTGATCAAACTTCTACATAAAGAAGATTCATAAAATAAATTGTACATAAATATCAGTAACAGTACTTCTACTATTTTAAATCATTACGATCTCAGCTGGGGCATGGGGGGGGGCAGAGGGGGGTGGAGGGTCGGTGTCTGTTCACTTACATCCAGAATCTAAACCACTTGATGGGAGGGATGATATCTTATTTCTCCTCTACCCTAATCTCTAATATAATGCCCAGCATATCATGGGTATCAAATATGCTTGGTTAAATAAAAGAATGAATGTAAGTCTTTTGTTTCACTCCCAAATGAATGGTCACTTCATTTCTATGGCCCTAAATTCCTCACCTGTAAACTAATACAGCTCGACCAGAAGACCGCCAAGGTGCCTTCCGGCTGTAATAATGACTCACAGAGCAGTTCAGGAAAAACACAGTTTGATTCAGCTATCGATAACATACAACTCAGGCACATATATACACAGCAAATTCAGCTGTGACAGGATTACACGGCAACACACACTGCAGACAATATTGGCCATTTTAATCTATTAGTGGGATAAATGCTTCTTAAGAGCTTAATCTAAACCTTTATTAAATTTCAGCCTGAAAATCATCTTTTGTTTGGCAACAGTGCCCTCCTGTGGCCAAAAAAGGAAGTCTTTTGATGGTGCTAACATCGATCACTGTTTTTGTTAGATAAGTACGTTTTAATTTTTTAATAAAGCCATATTTATAAACAGAATATAAGCTATCCTTAAATAAACATAAGATATCAAATAATTTAGAGAACCATATCACACTAAATGACATCACAAAAACAGTTCATATACCAACAGCTTCTAAATGAAATGGTAATTGTTTTTATGGAATACTACATAGTGTAAACACAAGACCATACTGACATTTAGTATTCGTTGCTTCTCCCTGTTACTTCCACAACACAAGTCAATGTTACAATCTATCAAAGGTCCCCAGGCTATTTAAAGATGCTCAATATACCCAGCCCGTATATACTAAAAGCCTACTAGGTACTGGCTTTATACCAGGACGTGCTGGAGGGAAATAAAGAATAAGACTAATTCCTGTCCATCCAAAAGTGACCACCTAATCGGAAAAGACAAACATAACATAGGGCAACCAAGAGAGTATGTCATTGGTATTTGGTATTGTCTTTCAATTAAATTAAAACCAACAATGTCAAGAAAAGTAAGATCAGGGAGGACTTCTGCAATCCAGGAAAACTTTCTGGAAGAGGCAACAATACAGACAACAGAAGGAATAAAGGAATATTTGGAAAAAGGAGTAAAGAGGTGTTTGGAGATTTTTTAATTTGGGGTTTTGTTTTGGTTGCTGACAGGGGAAGGTCTGTATGCACGTGTGGGTTTGTTTGCTTTGCTCTGATTTGAGATGGTGGAGGAGGGGGAAGGGCCACGAAAGGAAACCACAGAACTCAGGGAAAGGGGGAAAGGAGAGGAGGCAGGTAATGGGGACTGACCATATGTGGCAGTCCTACAGAAGAGCTGGACACCATCTTCTCTGTTGTCTCCATGTTCATGGGTCACCTCTGCAGAGTTCCTTCGGCAAGTATTTTTTTGATCAACTCTCCTGCCCTAGAATCTGTGTTGGGTGCTGTGAGCTGATGATGGATAAGGCCCTGCATGTCCTGGAGCTTGTGTTCCAGCAGGGGAGACGGACAGACAGATAAATGAGCGTGAATAAGAGAACTGTGGATTGAGATAAGTGTAAGCAAGAAAACGAAAATGAAGAGTGTAACAGAGACTGGCTGGTCTTGGAGGACGAGCTATCTCGACTGGGTGCTCAGGGAGGGCCTGTCTGAGAAGGTGACTCGGACACAAGGGTGAATGACAAAATGTGGACTTCCGGGGCAAGTGGATCCCAGGGAGAGAAACAGCACGGGCCTGCAGGAACCACGAGCTAAACTAAGCCTGGTATAGTCAGGAGCAGAGAGGCAGTCAGAGTGATGCGGGCTGGGAGCTAGGGGAGTGAGGGATACGAGATGATGCCACAGAGGTCCCAGGGGCAGAGGACGAGGGAGTTTGCAAATCATAGGGGGGAGTTGGGACTTGATTCCACATGTGCTGTGAGAGTTTTAAATAAGACAGAAACTGAAGATGGGTTAGGTTTTCAAAAGTGCCCTCCAGGGTGCCTGCATGGCTCAGTTGGTTAAGCATCTGCCTTCGGCTCAGGTCATGATCTCAAGGTCCTGGGATCAAGCCCTGCATCAGGCTCCTTGTTCAGTGGGAAGCCTGCTTCTCCTTCTCCCTCTGCTGCTTGTGCTCTCTTTCTCTCTCTGTCCAATAAATAAATAACATCTTTTTTTAAAAAAAAGTGCCCTCCAGCTGCTGGGTGAGGAATGCACTCTGAGGAGCAGATGCTGAGAGCCTACTGCAGCAGTCCAAGCAAGACATGGTGATGGCTTGAAGCAGAATGGTGACAAAAGAGCCAAAGAAAAACTTAGGTTCCAAAGTCTAAAACAATGATTGCATACAATAGTTTCCTAATAAATGTTGATGAATGAATGAGTGAGTGCCTAATCGAGTGAGTAGGTGACACTCCCCTTTTCCCTTCATTAATCCTCTCTAGGGCTGGCATCTATCTTACCACTGAGTACAACAAAATTACTAACTGCCCTATCTATGTCTTCAAGAGAAGAAGAACTAGCAAAACATTTATCACTTGCTTGTTTGGTGCACACTAAAGTCTCAACCTAGAAGTACATGAGAATGAATTTGAACTTGAAACTAATGTAACATTTTGTGGTAAGTACACTGCAATTAAAAAAAGAGAGAGAGACAAAATGAATTTGGCTAGCTATCTGGAGAATAGAGCACCGGTGAGGTCAGACTGCTTTAAGATCTCCTCTTACATACATCACTGGGTTATCTCCAACACTCAGTGTGGAGGCAAACTAATGAACCAATGTGCAAGGTCCAAGCCTCAGGTCTTGGCACCAAGAACACTAATGTTCATGTTACGTACATTGCACGTCCTAGAGTCAATTACATTTCACTCTTCACTTTAGCTACTAGGAAGCTCAGAGCCAAATTTATCATCTACCTTCAGTAAGTGGATAGAACTTTTCACCATGTGTTTTAGATACTAAATTTATACTTAGTTTGTTCTATGTTCCCTCTATCTTTCATTTCACTAAATACTTTTAAAGGCTTTCTCAAGTCCGTTTTGATGGGGACAGATACAAATATGTGAATGTATAAACAAGACAACCTTATCTAATATCCTTTAACAGATTCAAAGTTCAATTTGTCCTATCTCGTCCTCCACTCCCCTCTTGTCTATCCATTCTACTTGTCCTATCAAAAGTCAAAATTCCCACCTCAACACAGCCACCTAAGGGTAAAAAAAAGCATTATCTCCAAATAATAAAATGGAAAGTGTCACCTAGACCATACAACACAGGAATTAACAGGCAACGAATCACGTTGGGATTCACGGATGGGTTTGCTGGTAGGTAACAGGGTGGGAGGGAATGGGTCAAAGAACCGGGGTGCGGGTGGAGGGTTGGTTTCTGTGAAGAACAAAGTCTGTTGCATACAACATAGGGAAGTAAGCGGTGAGGGGAAAGAAGACAAGGGCCAAAGGGATAGGATTGGAAGGGGCTCCAAGCACCGATGTTTTTGCAGCTTTAACAGAACTCAGTGCTGGCTCACGGTGATTCAAGCCAGTCATGTCATCTGAAATTAAGATCCTGATACGTGTGATCTGAGAATCCAGAAAAATGTTCATGGGCCCTAGAAAACAGTAGAAAGCCACACCTGATTGTTTTAGATCTTAAGTCCAGAGAAGAGAATCAAAGAGAATCAACGAATCTGATAGCGTGGTAATACTTTAACGGATGGCTGACTCAGGGCCCAACACTGGACCCGTCCGTTCCCTTCTCATCTCATTTAATCCTCGAAATAATCTGATAAGGCAATCCTGTTTTATTTTGTTTTCTATCTTTATTTAACAGGAGAGAAAATAAGTCACTTCACTTACCTACCCAATAGAACGAAGTACGTTAAGTGCTGGACTCAGGATTCTCAACTGGCCTCACCCTCTGGGAGGAAAGGGGAGTTTAAAATAGAAAAAAAAGCCTGGAAAAGCCAGAGAGGGGGCTAGAGATTTTACGTGCTCAGCCAAGACTGAAGACTGGGGTTTGCACAACACAGAATATCCCACTCACAACATCTCACAGTCCGAGAAGGGAGTGGTTGAGAAGGATAGAGTCTTGCTCGCAACTGGCCATAGTTGAAGAAGGACGACAGTGCATAAATTGCAGCCACATATCTACTTTTACATGTGTAAGTGTTATGAAATACCTATCAAATATTTCCAGCGAAAACTTGCCATGTGAGTTGAGATGGCTCTGAGTGTAAAAACCCCCTCGGATCTGAAAGACTAAAAGAAAGAACTACCTCCTTAGTCATTGTAAATATTAATTACACTTTGAAATGACGGAAGTTTAGATAGGGGGTTAAATAAAATTTTGAAAGTGAAAAACAAAATCCAGGCTTATGGGTGTAACCACGAGTGTTACCCATAGACAACAGTATGCTCCAGACTGGTTTTTTTCTCCATTTGGAAAGAGCTTTTGGCCTTCACAGCAATTGTCCTAAAGTCCTCCCATGATTTGATATCATTGACTCAGATAAAGGCCTATGAGGCCATTCCTCTTATTCAAGACTGAAAAACACAAAACAGGACAAAAAACCCAGCTTACATGTATAATGCATTACAACCGGCAACTGAGTTTAAAGAAATTTCTAGGCCCAGTCCACATTTTCACACAAGAATTCACTAATCATGCTTCATTTGGGCATCAGGGAAACATCCCGACAGCAAGTATGCCCATCTAAGGAAACAGAAGAGAATCATGGGGTCACGATCCTGTAATTCCAACACACAAGAGAGGCACCCCACACTGAAGGAGACAAAAGCAGAGAGACACAGGAAGCAAGGAAGAAGAACCTTTCTTCCTCGTCATGAATTTACGCCCTCAAGGTAATAAATGCCCTATTCATCCCCAGAAGGAAGAAATGCATGTAAAAACTAAGATTATCATAATCTGCTGCAGAACATAAAAATACACAACATGTAGATTTATCTTTGCAACCAACAGGACATTTAACCTTTAATTAAAAAAACCGATCACCTGAAAACCCGTCAATTGTAATCAATTCCAAAGCACCTTTGTTAACAGAGGGGCTGGAGGGAGCAGAAACAATGAAATTCCAATTTGATCCAGTCCTTCACAGACTTCCTGCCTCAGGGCCTTTGCACATGTCATTCCTTTGGTTCGGAGCCAAACACATTGTTCTGTCCTTCTCCACCTGGTTAATTCCTGCTCAATATTATTTCTCAGGACAGCCCTCACCTCCTCAGGGAGGCACTTTCGTAAGTACTAAATAAGATCTCTAAACTTTAGCCTTTTCTTCTTATTACTCAGAATTGCTTTGCTATACTCATGTGGGTCTCCCCCAAAAGACCCGAAGCTCCATGAAGGCAAGGATAGGTGTCTTCTCTCAGCTTTGCATCTCATCTCCAGCCCTGGACCTGACATGTGCCAAGCATTTAATAAATATTCGTTGAATCAATAAATGAATCTGAAAACCCAACCTGAAGAAGGATGCCCAATCTCCTCTCCCTAACAAATTCGGGTTTTCAATCACCATATTCACCTCGTGGCAAAATGTTTAACTGTAGACACTTTCTTAGGTGTGGGCTCAACTCAGAACTCTGGCTTTTCCTGAGAACTTTCCAGCCTCCAACCAAACCTCTTAAGAGACGTAGGGCAGTATGATTTGTTATGTGGTTCCAGTCACCCATGGCTAAAATTCAAGCCATGCCAAGTGAAGTTTCTTCTTCCTGGAACTGAGAATTGAGACTAAGAGACAGCTAGTCTCTTAGTCATTTAGGAATAAGCTCTTGAAGGAGAGATCCACAAATCTGGGAGTTGTGGGGTTCCCATCTCTCACTCAGTACACATAGGGGCACCAAAAAAAGCCAGTCTGCACAGAGACAAGACTGACACAGATGTTCAAAGAGCAGAAATGAGACAGAAGAACATGACCGAGGTCCCAGAAGGTTGTTCTATTTTTAACCTGTCCTTGGCCTGCCTTCAACCCTTCCCTTGTATTCCATGAAAACTCCTAAAAGTTTTTTTAAAGTAATCCTTTTCCTCTTTGACCCAGCTAGGGTGAGTTTTTCACTGAATCCAAATAGAATTACCCCCATTTCATAGATGGGTAAACTGAGACCCCAGAAATTATGTTCCCAAGGTTACAAAGTTAATTGGTGCTACCACTGGGGTTCATACCCAAGCTTCCCCACACAAGAACAACTCTGTCTGCCCTGCACAACTGGGCGCTCCTTGCCATGTGGGCCATTAAATGTGAATTAACTTCTATGAAATAAAACTTAAATTGAGTTCATCAGTGGTACTAGGTACATATCCAATCTCAACAGCTCCACATGGTGAATGGTATATTCAAGAGCACAGCTACAGAAATCTCCAACCCTGCAGAAAGTTCTATTGGACAGCACTGGATCCATGAAGGGTCCCCTTCATTTGAAAACTCTAGAATAAACTGCAAAAAACAGGAAATGGCAACTCAGAAGAAATAACACACACAGGAAGAAAAAAAAACTGGCACTATCAATAATATCCAGGGGAGCGCCTGGGGGGGGGCGCACTCAGTGGGGTGTCAGGCTCTTGGTTTCGGCTCAGGTCGTGATCTCAGATTCCTGAGATCTGGCTCTGCACTTGATGTGGAGTCTGCCTGGGATACTCTCTCCCTCTCCCTCTACCCCTCCTGCTCACACTCTCTCTCTTGCGCTCTCAAATAAATAAAGCTTTTAAAAAATAAAATAAAATAAAATAATACCCTAAGAGAGATAAGATGGTCTGTAAGCAAGAAACAAATTCAGAGTGTTATTTAAAGAAGAAAAGAGGGGGCGCCTGGCTGGCTCAGTTGGAAGAGCACACGACTCTTGATCTCAGGGTTGTGAGTTTGAGCCCCATGGTGGGTGTAGAGATTACTTAAATAAATAAATATCTTTTAAACAGAGAGAGAGAGAGAGAGAAAATATACATGAGACAAACAAGAAAATCAGGAGGAGGAAGATGAGGAAATTTGCCACAATGAAAGCAAAAAGACAACTGGATGGGAGCTAGGAGAGAAACACTGAGTGTTAGGCAAGGAATTCCAGGACCCATATATTAAGAGTTCTGCTAGGAAGAGAGAGAAAATGCAAGGGAGAGAATCATCAAAGAAAAAATTTTTATTCCCAGAAATGAAGGACATAAGTTTCCAGATTGAAAGGGTTGAGTCCCCGGTACAATGGTTGAAAACACACTGGAGACAAAAGAACACTGGAGACAAACAGAAGATCCTTAAAGGTTCCAGAAAGACAAACACAGGCCAAACGCAAAGGAATTCGGCTCCCAAGATATTTACTGCTCAAGCATACCTTCTAAGAAAGCAAATGGAGGGGGTGCTCGACCCAAATCAAGAAAGCTAAGAAAGTCTTCCTACGTGGGATGCAGGAAACATGATATCCAACACAGGTGTTCAGGAGAATGCAAGCTGTTTTAACAAAAAGACCCAACAATTCATGGCTCAAAAAAAGCTCATTTCTCACTAAAAACAAAAAAGAAAAACAACCGCAGAAGCTCACTTCAGTTGCTACACTAAATACAATGGAAGACACTAGAACCCGGGCAGGTCTTGCCAACTCAAAACGTGGGTTCTTGTTCCTACTGTGTCACATCCGTTCAACAGGCAAATCACCGGACCTCTCTGAGCCTCAAGTTCTTCATCTTGACAATGGATTTTAAAATAGCTACCTGGGCTACGGCAGAGTTAAATGAGGCATGGTATGGAGAAAGGCTGTGTCAATGGCACCCATTCTAATATGAGTTGTTGTAATGACTTCTAGAACCCCTATAAATGCTCTGCTCTGCCCTGAGGGTTTTCTTTGCATGAACTCAATTAATCCTCCCCAGATGCTTTGAGGCAGGTGCTGTCATTATCCCCCTTACGGTGGAGGAATTTGGATGCAGGGAAGTAATGCGACCTGCCCAAGATCAGCTACCAAGTGGCAGAGCTGGGATAGGGACCCAGGCTCCAGAGTGTGCCCTCCTTACCACTGGGCAACACTGTCTTTCCAGTATCTAGAAATGAGCGTTCACCCCTCTCTTTTCTCCACCCCATCACCACTTTTTTCAGCCAATACCTGTAATCGTTCACTTTGTGGATACACACTCTAGTTATAATCTTGTCCTCGGGCTTTCTCTTCTAATATTTTCACCCCGTGTACATACATATGTTTGTCTATGGGCCTGAAATCTTCCTGGACCTGAAAACACTTGATGTCAAAACAAAACTCAGCCTTACTCACACCACGGCGTTATGCAAAGCAGTAATCAGCAAACGGATCCCGCCTGAGAAAACCTGACAAACCAAGTTAGTAAAATCACTTTCGAAAGTATTTTCAATCTAATAAGTAATTTCAGACATCATTGGTTCTCCCAATCAATGGCCATTTCTATAACGGTTGAAAAGAACCCCCCCACCAAAAAAAATAAAAAAATAAAAAGGCAGACACAGGAATCCTGAGAGGTAACATCCCATCCCAGGGTCCTCACTCTCATCATTAACATGGGTCTGACCCAGAATAACAGCAGGTAGCTTGCTGGCAAAGCTTTCCTTCAACCAACGTCTGCCAAGCATCTCCTGGGAGGCAGACACTGGAGCAAAGGGCCACCCCCAGCAAATAGGAGCGTTAGCTCAGGACTTCAAGCAACCACCGATCCTGAGAATATGGCTTCTGAATCTGGGGTCCTTGGGTAGAATTCAGGGGTCCATGAATGGGGATGGAGAAAAAAAAAATGACATCTTTCTTTTCACTAACCCCTATTTGAAACCCATCATGTCCCTCCATAATAAAAGTCAGCAACAAATGACGGGAGTTACGTAGCAGTTCCTAGGACGTGGTCACACAAAGAAACCACAAGGTATTCTCAAGTCACATTACAGTTTGTGGTGTATACCGCAAAATCTGTATCCATGGCCGCTCCGTAACTACATAGCTCGTGGATGTGCTTGCAGAGCATGCTGTTAGACGCATTAACCCCAGAGTGCTCTATACTACCAACCGGCCTCATGTTGTGGTCACATGCCAGGGGAGCTGGCCTCCTTTGTAATCCTATGGAGTTTGTTTTCTGGGCTTTAAAACATATTCTGAGACAGGATCCTCCGGCCTCACCAACCTCCAAGAGGACCTAAGGTACAGACGAGGTTAAAGGATCTAGATCCCAGGAATTGGCAAAACCAATCGCAATATCACAGCAACCTTCTCCCTCTTTCTCCCTCCCACCCTCCATAAGCCGAACCTTGCACCCATCAATTCCGCCAGTACTGACACGGAAAGTTGGAAAGAAAACTCACAGATGATGCACTGACATCTGTGTAAGGCATAAACCAGTCACAAAAGCACCAGGAAAGAGTTGCAGAATGATTTTTGCAAGGTTAAAAAAAAAAAAAAAAAAAAAAACAATTTGCCCTGTATAGAAAGCACCATCGTTTCAAGTACTTCTTGCAACCACTATTTGTAATGTATTCCAACTTGCAAGTGTAGAAATGGCCTCATTATCCCCACAGAGGTCCTTCAGAAAGTCTATTTCAAAGCAAGCACATTTGAAAGTTAGCCCGCAATCTAAAAGCCAGAGCTATAAATACGCATGGCCTGGGAAAGCAAGAGCGGGCTGGATTCCATGATTGCATCTTCAAGGAAGAAACTGGCAGGGCTGGAGGCCAGCAGATCACTCAGTGAACAGCTGTAAGAAAAAGGGAGATGAAGTGTCAAAGATCTTTAGGGTAACAGGTGTCAGAAGTCCAAGGGCAAAGAGACCCCCATCATCCTGAAAGAGATAAAACACACATGCAGGCAAGCATTAACAAAGAGGTTCATAAAAGCTTTTCCGGTGTATATTGCAAGTGTCTGTTCAGGCTCTGACAAAGCGTGGGCAACAATGAAGTGAAGGAATCAATATGAATGGGGTCTCAGGATGGGTTCACCACCAAGCAGAGCCTGAGACAAGGACATACAGGTGCATAAATGAGGTCGCTGCCACAGACGGTGGCAGCCAGATTCCTTAGCGTGTCCCAAGAAGCGCAGAGAACGGCTCCCAGAATCATCCACCAAAGGACAGCGGGTAGAAGCATTTATCCACTAGATTTCCATCAGGGACATGACCTCCCAGGTTTGCCTGGGCCGCCTTTGCTGCGCCAGAGAAGACCCTGTGAAGAAGACGGAAAGATACTAGGCAGATGCTCGGGACAGAACAGGAGCAGCTCGAGTCGCTCATCTGCATTGGTACCTTGTGCGATAGTTCTCAGCTCCCCAGAGATTCAGCTCCGAACTCGCAAGGAATGGTCCTTCGCAGCTGCCACGGGCTGAGGGGTATGTCATGAGACAGCAGAGGTGCCTGCTACCCAGCGCAAAGGAGGAACGCAGCCTTTTCTCCTCTAGGGCAGCTTTCCTGCACTGAATTTTAAAACTTGTTCACTCACCAAATAGATCTGAGCCCCAACTACGCGGCAGGCACTGCCTCCAGGTATGGGGACAAGCAATAAGGGGGACAGGCGAGGTCTCTCCCTTGCATTCTGGTTTCAGCCATCTGAAAAATGAGTGTTCAACCTTGATAAAGAGAGATGACAATGGACAATAGAAAGTGACAAGGAAGGGGGAGAAGGCAGAGAGAACTCAGCAAGGGCAGGAGGAAATTGTTGTTTTGAGTTGGAGCCTAGACGATGAGAAGGAACCATCCTTCGTGTGGGACACGTGGAGGAAGTGCTTTCAAGCAGAGACAATAGCATATCCAAAGGCCATGCAAAGAAGCCCACCAGTGCGCTAGTGAGAGCAGTCTCCCATAGGGTGGGTAGAAGGGGGCATCTATTATAAGCAGGAGTTTTCACTGGTCAGAGAGTGAGCGCACTGTGGAAATTCGTTTTCAGATGGTGATGAGTTCTGTACAGCAGACAGAGTCCTCTCTGCAAGCCAGATTCCAACCGAACCAAAGGATTGCTTTTCCTTTCCCTTTTTTTTTTCTCTCCACATTTTCATCCACAGATCCCCGAACTTGAAGGTTCACAGTGTTAACCAGGCTTGAACCCAAAGTAAAAATCCCCAACTGCCTTTAGTCCAAGGCATTTTGGAAAGGAGACAACAAAAGCAAACCATCAAGTCATTCCCCATCTGAGGAAGAGAAGATAAGGAGCAGGTGAGAGTGGGTCCGGGTGGATAAGGTTCTGTGTATATAAGCGGGCCAGATAAGGCAGCAGAATGCAGACTGAGGACTCGTCAAATGGTGAAGCGTCCTTCCTCAAAACGGCAAAGCCAGCTCTGCATCCCCACCCCTTTCTCGTGCCTTGGGTGATGATACATTGATTGGCACAACAGAAAATCAGGTATCGATTTCATATATCCCTCCCCAGACATTAGAATCGAAAATCTTGCCAGCTGACTGCCCTCTAATTTCAATTATTTGGGGCCTCTTAGCCTTGAAAGTCTCAGTACGCAAATCATAATCACTGCTATCAGAAAGCTTTCAGCACTAACTAGTGGCCAAATATGATGCTAGAAACTTGTTACATACATTAACTCGTCCGAGTCTGGCAACAGCCTTCTGAGACACGGACCTTCTTAGAGGAAATGCAAACACAGCAAGGTTCATAATTTGGCCAGGATCATAGAGCTGACAAGTAGGGAAGCCGGGACTTGAACCAGCAAGGGTCTGACCCCAGAGCCCTTCTCGTCACACAAGCTCTAAGCGCTTTGTTAAATCCGTGTTAATTGCGCAGCTGACTTTCGTAGTGAAAGCATTGTGAAGGCTGGAAGTCTTCCTGAAGAGAAGGACCTGTGTCTCGCACAGAACTCACTGCCATCTGAAAACCACAGTATGTCACATCCATCATGAAAGGGTCTCAGTAAAATGGTTTTGGCCAAGGGAGGGTGGGAAAAGGCAAGGTTTGGAAAAATTGATCCTCAAGTAATACCCAAAGTAGTCAAAGAAATTAATGCTCATTGTCCAAACAGAAGGTGGAGGCAAAGAGATGCAGCAACTGTCATTCTCAAGATGCTAGCTTTCTATCCAGCTGGCTTCTGTAAACTCAGGTGTTTTGGAGAATGCCTCGATCTTCAAATGAAAAATCTTCCAGCTTCTGATGCGAGTGTCAACAAGGCAAAAGGCCAGAATGAGCTGAGCCCAGCAGAAAACACACAGAACTACAAAAGGGCTATTTCTGTTATGCTCAGAGCAAGGAGAACAACAAGACATAGGTCTCCTGCTTGGTAAGGGTGGTGTGATGCTAAGGGGTGACAGCAGGTGGAATTACTCAACCTCCAGTCTGTGTCTGTGTTCTGTCAAGAAAGATGAGATGCTTTCCATAAAGGGTAGAGAGGACACGGGTTAGAGGGAATTGAGGTCCACAATAGGTGCTGCGATTGTCAGAGTGTCTGCCGTCTCTAAATGAGCCCAAGGCTCCTGGCCCTGATGAATGAAACCCCATACTACCAATGGCATAAGGTGTAAGGTGGCAAAAACACCACTGGCAAACTCTGAAAATCTGGGAGAACAGAAGATGTCCCAGCAAGTGGAAAAGAATGAAAATAGAGGTTCTGTCAATCACAGATCAGTAGGCATGTGCCAACCTCACAACAAATACTTAGAATGCCATTATTAACGTGAATGGCAAGGAGCCCCAAAGATTCCTCGGAATCCGTGTGGCTTCACTAAGAATAATCCATACCAGGTAATGCTCATTCCCTGTTTTCATACTCAACGAAGTTGACGATCAAGGGACTGTTGTCATAAAATCCAGAGTTCACCAAGATATTCGGAGCTTTTCCTGAAACTCCAACACAAAAATATAAAGAAATAGAGGCCAGAGATCATGAAGATAAGTGGGCTGGTATAACCCATCAAAAGCGCTCCTCTCTGCTGATTAATTACATCTATGTCAATTTAGAGTATATTCGCTAGTGGTCAGACACTGGGCGCTATCCAGAGTCCCCGTGTTACTCATCTTCCTATCAATAATCTGGATGCCAATATTGCCAGCATTCCACTCAAATTCGGGGATGATCTGAACCTAGGAAGAAAAACAACAATTTTGATACGTCAAAAGCAAAATTGAAAAAATTCCAGTTAAGGGGACCGATCCATTGAAAGTTAACTCAATTAAATTCTCTGGAGGTAACTGCAAATGATGAAGCGTGGGTCTAAGAACATAAGTAGACAATGGAGAATGGAAGAAACACTACTCTCACATAGCACATGGAGAAAACTTGCTCATAAATGTCTCGAAGGACTTTGAATTTTAAATGAGGAATACAATATGGCTGCTAAAAATGTTACTTTGATCTTAGGTTTCATTAGTAAGAGTTTATTACTTTAAACTAGAGAAGGGATACGTTGGTTATACTGTGAGTTAGACCAGAATGGAAGATTCTGGATTATTCGGTTCAGTTTCAGAGTCAGCCCAGTCCCGTGGCACTTCCACCATGATGAAATGTTCTGTCTCCAATGCAGTCGTCACCCCCACATATGGCTACTGAGCTCTTGAGATGTGGCTAGTATGACTGGGGAGCGGAATTTTTAGTTTTATTTAATTCTAATCAATTTAAATTTATGTAACCGCTTATGGCTCATGGCTACCGTATTGGGCTGCGCGACTCCAGGCTAAGCTACACGCCAAATGGTGGAAAAAGCTGGGAGGATAGCAAGCCTGAAAAGAAGACTCACGGGGACAAAATGACAACCGTATTTAATATCTGAAGTGCTGTCTTGTGGAAAAGGGTTTCGAAATACTCTTCGGAGCCCACTGAGCTAGGACTTAGAGAAATGATAGTAAAATTTTTAAAAATCATGGCTGTGTAGAAAGAAGGGTTTAATAATTATGACAATGCCAGTTCTTTTTTTTCTAAGATTTTATTTATTTATTTGAGAGAGAGAGAGCACGAGCAGGTCAGAGGGCTCCAAGGTGAGCAGGGAGCCCAACACAGGGCTCCATCCCAGGACCCCGGGATCAGGACCTGAGCTGAAGGCAGATGCTTAACCAACTGAGCCACCCAGGCATCTGGACCATGTCGTTTCTATAAAGCGAGGCCATAGCCCCTCACCTAGCACAGGGCCAGGCACTGAGGAGATCCTCAGGAAATAGTTCTATTTAATAAGTAAGTGGCCCAGTCAATGAATGAAATAGGAAGCTGTCCACATGGAATGCAAATGCCTCAAAAGACAATGAACACCCCCAGTCCATTGGGAGTCCCGAAGGAGCTGGCCGACCACTTGCCAGAGAGACTGTGGAAGCTCCAGGCATCCACCAAAAGGCTGCTGGACTAGATGGCCTTCAAGGTCCTTCCAGATCAGCTCAGATCCTCACGTCTGCCATCAGATGGGACCAGGTTCAAATCCTGACACTCACCATTTGTGTGACTATGTATCTATTGCTAACTGCATACTTGATGACTTCACAAGCACACGTGTGAGACTTCACAGTTTCTGCAGACCAGAGAACTGGGCACGGCTCCACTGTGTGCTATGCCTACAGTCTCATGAAGTGGCAGTCGAGGTGTCACAGCCAGGGCCGGGGTCTCACTTGGAGGCTCGACTGAAGAAGACCCCAATTCCCCGCTTGAATGGTGGGTGGCAACATTCAGTCCTTCAACCTTGCATTTGCAGGCCTGAAAGCTTCAAGGCTTTTTGCCGGCGCTCAGCTCCTAGAGGTCACTAGCATTTCCTTGCCATGTGGGTTTTCCCAACATGCCCGCTTACAAGCAGAGTTTACATAATGCAAAAATCACAGCTCTGACATCCCCTCACCTTTGCTGTATTCCACTGGTTAGAAGCAAGTCAGGTCCTATCCACAAAGGTGTGAGCACTGGGAGGCGGGGATCACGCAGGGCCACCCCAGTGTCTGACAGTGACCTTGGCAAGTCAGCACACGCCAGGTTCTCCTCCATAGAAATGAGGCACTAATTGCACAACGGAGTCATTATAGGTGCATTTAACGTACAAACTCACGTTAGCATGTAACAAGGGTCAGGTGAGTCTCCACAGCAGTGTTGAAACGTCACAACAACAAATCTTGTAGGGTAGATTTAGGTTAAAGATGCTTTAAGATTAAAAGAGAAGCAAGCCGACCCTTTAAACCAAGGAAATACTTAAGAATTCTCAACCCATCACCCATCTATAGAAGTTTGGTGGGTATAAGCAGAATTCATTCAACATTCATTTATTCAACACATTTGAACGCTCAGACGTTCCCTTTGTTCCTTCCTATGGACTAGCTCAGCAAGTCTCAAAGTTGAGGGCTAAGAACTCTTCAATAGGGTTGTACCCCAAAATATTATATGGGATTTTTCAGGGAAGAATTCTGACTGTATATGATTTTTCTTTTACACGCTTAATTCAGCACCAAATACCATGTGCAGCCAGATTCCATTGTCCCAACCTGATAGGCTTGTCATAACAAAACATCATTAAAAGGGTGACACAATGCTTGGTACTTAATTAAGTGTTTGATGAATATCAGCTCCTATCTCCTATTAAATTACTAAGCATGTAAAAAAGATCTGATGATAGATTTTGCCTGGAATATTTGCTCATTTTAATGTCACTTTCCCCAAAAAAGGGTTCTTTCCCTTCTGTGGAATTTACATTTCAATAACTGTAGCCCCAAACATGTTAAGGCCCAGTCACATTCTGAGCAGCTTGCTGCTGAAAGCAAAGACACTGCTGACGTTCGAGAGGAGAGCAATTATGCCAAGCCAATCGATAAAATGAACTGTAAAGATTAATCCTCCGTAATCCATTTTTTTCCTCTAGAAGACTGCACTTGGAGATTTCTTACTTCTCTCCCCCACGTCTCTATCATCTCAGAAGACAAGGACAAAACATCAACAATTAAAAGGTGCTTTCCAATGAGGTCCAAACGTTCTTTTCTAAAAGATTTACACTCCCTGTGGATGAGAATTGAGAGAGTAAAGAGAAAGGGGACACCAACAGAGACATTATGTGTTGGGCACTGTCCCCATGCTTGCTCACTTGTTTCATAGTTCCTCCTAGCCAGTGGGTATGATCGACTTTGTGTTACACATAGAGAAACAGAAGCTGTGAGAGAGGTTAAATTGTTTGCCCCAAGCCACACACACACACATACACCAAATGGAACTGGAAGCTAGACTCTCAGAAGAGGATATCCTAATAGAGAGCATCTCTCCAGCATAAGAGAAGCCCCAAAGCTAATCAACAAATATTTTGAAAGTATATGTGCTGAACACCACCGGCCACTGTGTGGCTTATAAAATAAGCCAGAGAACCAATAAACAGGGAAGACACAAAAATACAAGTTCACTCGTAATCTTGGGGTAGCAGAGAAGGGACAGGGAGGGGAGATTGGTTAATTTACATCAGCATGTCAGAAAAGGTTAAACAGAAAAATAAAATGCTACAAAGCCTCCTGGAAAGGGTATGTGTACGTGGTGATGTATGTGTCAGCAGGCGGGGCTGTCTTGGCTTGAAACCCTTATTAGTAGTAATACATTTCTTACCCTCGCAGAGGGCTCTAGTGCCCAGATTATCAGCCCAAGTGGTGTGAAATCATTTCAATTCTCCGCACCTCACCTCCGAGGCACCACCCCTCCCCTAAGCCCCCTTGGATCAATGTTTCATCCGCTACATGCGAGCGAATCACTGATCCTTCTCCTTCATTCTTTAAGTCTAGGCTCACAGAATATTTCCCGCACCTTTATTCCATTATTTCCATTCTATTATTTTCCCCTTGTCTGTTTCCCACTTCCCAAGACATTAAAGGGAAGCCCACCCCTAAAGAGTATATAAGCAATTTCCTTTCCTGCACCTGCCAGCGCCCCTTTAATCATGAAACATCAGGAAAGACCTGCAAACCCAAATCTCCCTTCCACTCTTACCAGTCCCATCGAAGCTGGGTCTTTTTATTTGCCTGCAGATAGTACATCAAAAGGAGGGGGGCGGGGGACTGCTTGATTAAAAGGCGACCGTAGCTCAAGGACACAACCAAAATGTTAGATGCCCCAAGTCAGGCATCTAACTACTGGCCACTAATTAAATGCAAAACAGTAGCATTAATGCAAAATGGGATGAGCAACACTATATTGGGCTTTTATTTTTTTCTATACAGTGAACACCCCTGGTTTCCCCCACCCCCATCCCGCTGCATTTTCCAAGCGTCGGGGACCAGATAAGCAAGCGAGCAGCAGGCAGTTAATCACTCTTAGTCATCTGCGTGTGCCTCTGCATTCAGAAAGAATTAATAGTGAGTGTAGCCGGGGGCGCCTGGGTGGCTCAGTCAGTTAAGCGTCCGGCTCATGATCTCAGCTCGGGTCTTGATCTCAGGGTCATGAGTTCAATCCCCACATTGAAATAATAATAATGGGTGTATCTGAAAATCAGGAGGACCAAGGTGCCATTGGCTCCCGCTCAAGTGCTCCCGGATTCGTGGCTGTTCTCTTAAACCCCAAAAGGACAAACTCGGTTTTTCTTTTGCTATAGCTGGGAAATTGGAAAGCCCTAAGAACGCTCTCCCTGGGCTTCAGAAAAACACTAGAAATTAACAAAATGGAAAGAAAAGATGCTGGGTTCTCTGATATTTTCCTCTGAGTGCATGTTAAACCACTTGTGGATCTCACCTTGGGGGTTCAAGGCATTTACCCAGGTTCCTAATGCAGGTGGCTACTGGGAAAGGTGTGATTGAAGGCACTGGGGGAAGGAATCCTGACCCCAAATATTTCCCCAGCCACGTTATCTTACTAGAGATCAATGCTCGGGGTTACTAAGGAACTGTCTGTCCTAGAGGAATTAACCTGGCAAGATTTTGAGCTGCTCAGTCTTTCACTGATATGGTCCTAATGACACTCCTTTTGAAAAACATCAGCCAAAATAAATAATAATACAGTGGCTGCTTATACCTCGTGAAAACTTCCTGCGTGTCCAACACTGTGCTATAGGCTGTGTGTGCCTTTCCCATCCAATTCACACCTGAATTATATAGATGAGGACACCTGAAAGGGTTAACATTATTTGCTCAGGGTTGCACAGTCAGGAGTGCAGCCAAGATTGAAATCCAGGTGAGTGACTCCAGAGCCCCCATTTTTTGAAGGCCACCCAGTTCTGCCCCATTCACACCTAGTGGCCAGGTGGGCGGGGTGGCAAAATAAGGCTAGCCATGGGGGGGGGGGGGCAGAACAGAGGGCACAGGGGAGGGAGCAGGGCCAGCTGGAACAGCACAGAGCCCAGAAAGAGGGGGAAAGATGTGCCACCGCTGGAAGGGACAGGGAAAGGCTGCGGAAGACGATGCTTGTTTTATTTAGCAGAATGGTTATGAGCAGAGCCTTTGAAGCCAGACCACCTGGGTTCAAATTCCAGCTCATATCATCAGCTGCTCGTGTTCAATTTATAGTGCTGTTCCTTGCTGCCTCTCCCTTGGGCATGAGGTCCTGCAGAAGGGTAACCATTTGGAGAAATCAATGTTACTAATCTGATCAAGGTTGGAAAGACATTCTCAGAGACAGAGAAAGGCGGAAAGACAGAGAGAGACGAAGAGAAATTCAAGCTTTAAGTTACCAGTTGTGTTACCCTAGCAAGGGACTTCATCAGTGTCTTTTCCAGTTTCCCTGTCTGTGGAATGAAGACGATAGTCCTACTCACCCCAATTAAATGGGTTAATCTATTCAAAGGATTTGGAATCGTGCTTGGCACATGACAAGTGCAATTTAAGTGTTAATTATGTGTTATTTTAATTATTTAACAATTCTGGCAAGAAACAGCCCTGGCTCAAATACTCAGTCTGAAAAAGACAAAGGCACGCAACAGAAAGGAGCGTGTATGTCCACCAAAACCGTGTATGAGAATGTTCATAGCGGGCAAAACCTAGACAAAACCCCAACTGTTTAACCCCTGAATGGGGAAGCAGAGTGGCCTATCTGTACGATGAATGCCTCCACAGCAATGAAGAAGAGTTACATGCAAAGCAGACATCATATTGCTTAAAAAACTCAGGAAAGAGAACACACTGTTTGCTTCTACTTATATGAAGCCACAGAAGAGGGAAACCGGAAGCTCTACTCGCAGAGGGACCGTTGTGATCACCTGGGGGGGGGGGGCCGGTGCGTATGACAAGAAGCAGGCATACAGGACCCATCAGGTACTGGAAATTCTGCATTCCGAGTAGTGGTTTCGCGGGTGAGCTGCACGTGTGTGCATAGTCACAAGGCTCTCGTGGTGAGGACCCGGGTATTTCCTTGTAAGTTACACCTCCATATTTAAAAATTAACGGAAGCCACTGAGTTAGTATGGGAGGTAGGACTGCATGTACACGGTTAAAATTTTTCTGGTTTAGTAATTAATAGTTTCAAAGCTTAGTTTAAGAAGTGATGCATTTAGCCTGTCTTTCATTAATCAGAACATCAAACTCATTATTTCACAGATAGTGCTGTTGAAGATGAGACTGGATATAAGTCTCTTTCAATAAATATATGGAAAAATTGGGGGAAGAAAACGTGAAGGCAATGTGTGAATGACGGAAATTTAGACATCACTAGGCTCTAGGGCAGGTGCGGAGGGGAGTCACATGGGCCTTTATTCTAGTCCAAGGGTGGACAAACTCCACCCGAGGACTGAATCAGACTGCTTCTATTCAACCTGTAACCTAAGCACGGTTTTTACATTTTTAAATAGTGGGAGGAGGGGCGATTAAAAGGACATTGCTTGACATATGAAAATGATCTAAAATTCAGATTTCCAAGCCCATAAATGGAATGCTATCAGATCACAGCCATCCTCATTCGTTTACATACCGTTTCTGGCCCTTTTCCCACCCCTACAGCAGAGTTGAGTAGTTGTAACAAAGACCATGTGACCGCAAAGCCTAAAATATTTACTACGTGGCCATTTGCAAAAAGGTTTGCTGATCTCAGCTCCAACGGATAACTTCCACCTTCGCCCCTGATGCTGCCCTGCGAAGTCACATACTCTTCGAATCCTTTCTCACTGAGTCGTTCTCCAATAACCACCATGATTAGCTCCTTGGCTCCAAATTCTGACTTTATAAAAAGCCCACAGGACCGGGGCACCTGGGTGGCTCAGTCAATAAACCGTCTGACTCTTGATTTTGACCCAGTTCATGATCTCGGGGTCCTGGGATGGAGCCCCGTGTGTCAGGCTCCGAGTTGCAGTGGGGCGTCTGCCCAAGGAGTCTCTCTCCTTCTCCCTCAGCCCCTCTCCCTGCTCGCTCTCTCTCTCTCTAAAATAAATAAATAAATCTTTAAAAAGACAAAGCCCAGCATGTGCGCAAGCCCTGAGATCTGACCCAACAGCAACCAAAGCACCAGCAGAAGATGCTTCCACATGCAAGTTGGTACGGCCACTCTGGAAAACAGTGTGGAGGTCCCTTAAAAAGTTAAAAATTGAGCTACCCTATGACCCAGCCATTGCGCTACTGGGTATTTACCCCAAAGATACAGACGTAGTGAAGAGAAGGGCCATATGCACCCCAATGTTCATAGCAGCATTGTCCACAATAGCTAAATCATGGAAGGAGCCGAGATGCCCTTCAACAGATGACTGGATTAAGAAGTTGTGGTCCATATATACAATGGAACATTACTCAGCTATCAGAAAGAACGAATTCTCAACATTTGCTGCAACATGGACGGCACTGGAGGAGATAATGCTAATTGAAATAAGTCAAGCAGAGAAAGACAATTATCATATGATTTCTCTCATCTATGGAACATAAGAACTAGGAAGATCAGTAGGGGAAGAAAGGGATAAAGGGGGGTAATCAGAAGGGGGAATAAAGCATGAGACACTATGGACTATGAGAAACAAACTGAGGGCTTCAGAGGGGACGGGGGTGGGGGAATGGGATAGACCGGTGATGGGTAGTAAGGAGGGCACGTATTGCATGGTGCACTGGGTGTTATACGCAACTGATGAATCATCGAACTTTACATTGGAAACCGGGGATGTACTGTATGGTGACTAACATAATATAATAAAAAAACATTAAAAAAAAAAGAAGATGCTTCCACAAAACACAATGCAGTCACAAACCATCACGAGGGAACAGGACGGGTTTCTCTGAACACGCTGTAAAATTGTCCGTTCTTCTCCTGGAATGTTTACTGTGCCCTCAGGTTAGTTCTTGCTTAAAAACCAACCAACTTGAGAGTCCTCTTCTGTTTTCAAGGCACTAGAGTATTTTTTAAGTTTCAACATTTAAGGCTGTTGTTGGAAATGTATCAACAGAAAATAATTAGGGTGCTAATGAGCTGATAAGAAAGTTTAACTGTCAAACGTGATGGAAGATGAATTTTCCTACCTCTGAACTTTCAGTAGGCTATCTCCTCCAGATAGAATATCTTTCCTCCTATCTTCTTTGTAGCTACCTCTCCTTACCAGACTGAAAGCTCCCTGAATATGAAAACCATATTAGAATCAAGAATTGCACCATGCCGACCATCTTACCCAAAATGGGCATTTGAGAAATACATGGAAGAAGAAAGAAATCGAGAGGGCTTTCTAATACCCAGTCAATAAGTATGGTATTGATCAAGATACACTGACTTTATCTGCTCATTGCCTTAGATTTTAAGTGACTATTTCTCTGTCTGCAAAAGCAGTAACTATTTTTGACAGACAAGTTCAAAACCCACCAGTATGAATGTGTACTTTTAGAAATAGGGTGAATACCTTATAGTTGTGAGAAATTGTTTCTTATAGAATGCTGTTCAAGAAAAGGTGTGAGGTTCCTTCTGGGTCTGTCGAATGTTAATCGTTTATGATACACTGTGGTTCAGAGCTCCGCAATAGGAGTCACTTCAGGCAGTAAATATACATTTCCTGTCAAAACATATCAAATGGGTAAGACTTCAATTTATTGGAGAATGCGTTGTAACTAACTTCAATATTGGCAATTTGGAGAACTCTCTGATGGCTTTTAACAGCCTTGGCAGTTTTCTCTTCACGTCTTGCTCCCAAACCGCAGAGTATCTCTGTTTGGACCCTCCCCAGAAATGGCCGTCAGTATCTCTCCATGTCACATGAGTCCCTACGGTTCCAAATATATAGCGTCACATCCCTTTTCCCATCACTCAGGTTCTCCAGAACTAAAGCTATGTCTACACATAACTTGAAAGAGCATTCTGGATTTACAAACTATAAATCTTTCTACCATGTGGTGAACGCATTAAGAGTTGGGGGCTAACCTTCTGCTTGTATCATTTCAGTTCACTGCCTATAACAATGATGTACAAATCTAAGGCTTCAACACAAAGCGATTTGCTCTTTTACAAAAATTAAGTCCAGTGGTACACAGGCCAAGGCGGGTACTTGAGCGCTACACAATCATCAAGGCCTCCCACTGCTTCCTTCCGTTCTGCCTTCTTCCCACCGGCCTATCATCCTCAAGGTAACCTCACAGATCAAGATGGCTGCTGGAGAACCAACTATCACATCACATTCCAGGACTTTAGAGATCCACAAAGGGCTCCACTATCGATATTAGGAAGACTCCACAGAAATACCATCTGACATTTCTACATGTATCTCACGCGGCCAGCCTAGTGCCAGAGAGGCTGTGAAAGAGTCAGGATTCTGTATAGCACATGCCTCACTAGAAATCAGAGTGTTAGGAAAGAAAGGGGAAAATGGATATTATGTAGGCAACTAGCATCTCTTCCACAACCCTGTATTGTATGTATACACTCTGTAAAGGTGAACGATCAATGATTAAGTCAATGAAAGAAAGGTTAGATTATCCAATATGGTGCCTTTCATCACCTCAGGGAACATTTCGGAAGACTCGGATTGGTCAGTGTTGCATAATTCCTCATCATGTTAACATAATAACAGATTTCAGATGTAAACAGTATCTCCACTGCCCTTACTATGAGACTAAGGTGTTGCATGGTTTGAATTTTCAGGTTTTGTCTTCTATGAAATTTAATTATAAAACCGTGTATGTTTCTAGCTCACCCAAACCCAAGAGCAAGATCACAGCCTTCCGCCCCTGTGTGTCAGTGTGGAAAGATGGGAAGCTCAGGGAAGCAATGGCATTCACCGAGGATCAGAAGGAAAAGTAGAAGCCCAGACTTGGAATTCAACACCTCTGCGTTTTCACACCAATGCCCAGCCTTACGGAAGATCACTACGGCTTGGCAGAGGCAATGTGGCTTTTGGCAGAACTTCAGGAATAATGACAGGGTGCATTTATACACTAACCTGCAGTTTTCAAAGCATTTCCACCTAGTCAGCAATTGGAAACACCCACCGATGCTTTATAGGAGGCCAGACTGCTGTTGCTCTGAGTAGGTAAGAGATTTATGTACTTGAGGTAACGTTCGAGATTTAAGGACTGAGAAGGAGCCAGCCAACAAAGAAAAGGAAACAAACAGGATGCACATTCGAAGGAAAGGAACATCAAGTATGGGGTCGTGGAAGAAGGAGCAAGTTTAGGCATTCTAGGAAATGAGAGATGCCCAAGGTGGTTATAGGGAGAATAAGCAAGGGGAAGAGGTGTCAGATGACATCAGAAAATCAAGACTACAGGGGCATCTGCGTGGCTCAGTCGTTAAGCATCTGCCTTCGGCCCAGGGCGTGATCCCAGGGTCCTGGGATCGAGCCCCACATCGGGCTTCCCGCTCTGCTGGGAGCCTGCTTCTTCCTCTCCCGCTCCCCCTGCTTGTGTTCCCTCTCGCGCTGGCTGTCTCTCTCTCTGTCAAATAAATAAATTAAAATCTTTAAAAAAAAAAAAAAAAAGGAAAAAAGAAAGAAAAGAAAATCAAGCCCCCAGCAACTGTCACCCTTTGGCCCTACCTCTATACAACTGCTACTTTTCCTACAACCAAATGCATTTTCTTTCTTTCTTTTTTTTTAAGGAGGCTCCACGCCCAACGTGGGGCTTGAACTCAGAACTCTGAGATCAGGAGTTGCACGTCCTACTGACTGAGCCAGCCAGGCTCCCCAGCCAAATGCATTTTCAACGTGAGAATCTTATCTATCTTCTGTCTGTCTCCACCCCCATTCCATCTCCTACAATTATCTTCCAAGAAAAGAAAGGGAAGGTATTTTTAATAGCAAGACATGCTATTAATTTTAAAATATATATGAAATTTCAGAATTATAAAACTCCATTTGCTTTCAGAGCAAATTTTCCACAGACTTCCTTTGACCAGCGCTTTCAAATTATATCTCAGTGTGTATATTTTTTCAAAGAAGATGCACCCACAAATACACAGGGCCCTATTTCTTATCTATCTAGAATAAACCTATATAATATCCCTCTGCAATAACAGAATTCCAAACCCCTGCCACAGTATTTACACCTAGTAGGCCCTCAATTTCACAGGCTCCTTTGGCCTATAGCTTAAAAGGTCTAGTGTTTCTAACAGTTAGAGAGAGAAAATTTTTTTTTAATATCTTGGCATCCATCAACCAGCCTTTTCAAGGGCAAGAGAACTACAGCGCCCAAGGAGCTGTCTGAGGTGCTTGAGGTTAATGGCTGTATTTACATAGCCATCAATTCACTTTACAAAGAACTGCCCCAGTAGAATGACGGGGCTCCCATCACACAGCCCAGCCAGGGCAGAGCAGACAGGAGTCTGAACCAGGGAAGGAAAACACCTGCTAAATCTTAACAACTCCGTCCTGTTTTCAGTAGATTATTCATCTCTCTATTTTCACTGAAAGAGTCTTGGGCGTCTTTCTGAACATAACAGACTACATTTCCATCTCCTGATGAGTCACTTACTAAAACATTTCGGGAGTAAAGTAAAATAGTAGACTGGACCTCCTCTGACAGACTTTACCGTCCCCCTGCACTGTCCAAAGTGGCAGCCACTACACACAAGGGGCTATTTAAATCTAGAGCTTAATTAATTTAAAATAAATAAAATTTAAAATTCAGTTCCTTGGTCATAACGGCCACATTTCAAGTGTTCGACAGTCCCATGTGGCCCAGCGGCTTCTGATAATGGATGACACAGGCTTTAGAATTTTCTCCCCCATGGCAGAAAGTTCTATTGGAACTCGTAAGATTTTTTACCTATTATGTCCAAAGCCTGATGAGTTCTGGAGTTACATATCTTAATTCTGAGAGAACATAATAATGAAAGAGACTTTCTGCCATCCTGCATTTTCCAGATGCATTCTGAAGCAACCTAACACTATAAAACACATCCTCTAGGGACACCTGGGTGGCTCAGTCAGTTAAGTGTCTGCCTTCAGCTCAGGTCATGATCCCAGGGTCTTGGGATCAAGTCCTGCATCGGGGTCCCGGCTCAGTGGGGAGCCTGCTTCTCCCTCTCTCTCTGCTCCCCCCCTGCTTGTGCTCTGTGTCAAATAAATAAATAAAATCTTAAAAAATAATTTAAAAATAAAAATAAAACACATCATCTAATGAGGCTCTTCTGGGTAGACTTCAAAAAAAAACACTAGTAAATGGCTACAAAACTACATGTAATTATGAGAGGGCTTTAAACAGTAAACACTGCACCTCAGTGTAAGGTATAAATTTGTTTAAAAATGTTCTCATAGGAAAGGGAACCCTCGGGGCCCCTGGGTGGCTCAGTCAGGCATCGGACTCTTGATTTCAGGTCAGGTCATGACCTCAAGGCCCCGAGATCAAGCTGAGTTGTGTTCAACACCCAGCACGAAGTCTGCTTCTCCCTCTCCTTCCTCTTTCCCCTGATCTTATACACATGCTCCCCCCTCCTTTCTCTCTAAAATAAATAATTAAATAAAATCCTTAAAAGAGATGTGGGGAACCCCTCGTGGACTGTTGGCGGGAATGTAAATTGGTGCAGCTACTATGGAAAAGAGTAGGAGCACAATAGGTGAAGGAGATTAAGAGGTACAAACTTCCAATTACAAAATAAATAAGTCCCAGGGATGAAAAGTTCAGTTCGGGGAGTACAGCCAATAACATTGTAATAACTTTGTATTGACAGATGTTAACTACACTTAACCATGGTGAGCATTTTGTAATGTGTATAACTGTTGAATCACTACGGTGTACACCTGAAACTAATATAACATTGTATGTCAACTATACCTACAAAAAAAAAGAATGTTCTCATACTCCTCTCTGTAACAGAGAAAAAAGGAAAAATCTGAGTATCCACCTGTAGGGAACAACTTAATAAAACGTAGTACATTCCTAACAAGAGTTAGGCAATTACAGAAATGGACAAGAGCTGTGTATGGTCAACATGATACGACTCCAGGTTAAAGGTAAGCAAACAGGGCAAATTATTGAACCTGATGTATCGTAAATTGTGTGAGAAAATTCACACAACACTGCATATTTAGTAAACATACATAATTTAAATAACACAAATAGAAGTTTAATATGTTTTGATGTTTCCACATTATACTTTGAAACAAACGTAAAATGACAGAGCTGCTTCTGACTTCTGTTGATCAGTGAGCACTGACAAATGAACTTCAAATGGTTAAAGAAAGTCTACCAGCACATCATCAGTCCATTCTCCCTCCTCATGTCGGGGTTTCTTTGAGACATAATGTATTTCCAATATGTGCAGAATCATATTAGCCCAACTCTTAATAGTATCTGGGGAGAGGTTTAGAGATGGGTTGGAGGGGTCGTTAAAGGGGATCTTTACTGTTAATCATACTGCAGTTTTACCTTTATTTTTTTACCACTTGCATGTTACCAGTGGGGCCTCCACAAGGTCGCTGGATGCTGTGATCCCATATTATCACTGGGGGCGTCACTGTCCAGAGAATACAATAGCCGCTGTAATAGCACTGACCCGCCATTCCCAGCCAGCAGAGCATCCTATCCACACGTTCTAGGCTTGACAGTAAATAAAATGCCATGCTTTTTTTTTTTTAAGTGGATATTTGTTCTTAAAAAAAAAATTAGATTAGGGCAAGTTGGTTGTTTGGACGCTTCTGCTGTTTTGTCTTCCATGTCAACTAGCTTCTGTCGTGCCCCAGTCTGCCGCTCAACCTGGAAGCCTCATCTTCTACATGTCTGGAGTTGAGAACTCAGGGGGACAAAGGGCATGTGGCAGGCAGCCAGGGAGGAGAGCTGTAGGATTTTGACAGTTGGGCAAAGATAACCAAAGTGAAACCTGCCAAAGGGACAACAGTGACGGATGAGTCCCAAGGAAATGTTAGTACAAACCTAGTCATACGCAACAGCCACGGCCTTCGAGAGAGCACCATGGTTCTGCAAACCAGCCATGTAATTAAAACACAGCTCTGGAGACAGAGGAGGTTAAGTGACTCTGACCCAGCCCAGCCACTCTTCTTGGTGGCTGCCAAGGCTACCTTTCCTGCCCACACCCACACATTTCTATAAGTCAGACTATCTCAAAAAATTCTCACAAAACCACCATTTAAAAAAAATGAATAAAGATTTTAAAAATCAAGTTCTTCAAAATTTGTTTTTCATTCAGAAGAGACTCTGGGTTGCAAACTTCAAGTTCTTGCTAATAGTGCAAGACAAAGTAAAATCCACTGAAAGTTTTTCATTTTAGCAAACACAGATGATCATTTATTCCTCTAAGTGGTAAGAGAGCACACCAAGCCAGGCATCTGTGCAAAAACTTTCCGTACCCCCTCAAGCCCTATAACTCTGTCTGCAACTCCATCTCCCGGTCCTAACTAAATCTTCAATTATTCCCAGGACGGATGAAATCTTAAATCCACATCAGCTTTTAACATCTGCTGAGTCTTAACTATACAGGAACCAAAACGAAATTCCTGCGTGTCACCTGCCCAGAGGATTACAATTTAAATCAGACCCTAAGTATATGAAAATAGAAGTCACATTTTTTTCCTGATCATTACAGACATCAGCCAGATGACAGAAGTAGGTGATATGCTGGTTACGCGCTATGTACAGCCAAACCGCCTCAACATCCATTTAAACAACTATAGGATTCTTATTCTAAAAGTTCTCAACTGCAGAAAAGACACCTTACACTCTGAAAGAAACTTGCGGGCATTATCAAAATCGGTTTCTCATATAGACCACTGATTCAAACAACATCTCAGTGTTTGGACTCCGTGATTTATTTTTGTTTTTGGACTTTGTATTTTGTATTTGTATTTTGGACTCAGTGATTTAAATTGATCTTCAGAATTATACTGTTCAGACAAACGTAACCAGCGTATTACAAAACAAGAAACTCACAACCTCATCAAAACAACCTTGTTGTATGAAAATGTCCCTCCTAGAATTTTTTAACTCTGAAAGATGAACTGTAAAAAGAAGTGTGACGCATAGGCTTGACCCCATCAGTGCTCTGGAGGAGCTCGTCAAAAATGCAACTTCTCAGGCTCTATCCTAGACTTACTGAACCAGTAGCTCTGAGAGTGAGCCCTGGGAATCTGTGCTTTAACAATACCCTCCAGATGGTTCTTATGCTCCAGTCTAAGTGAAAATAGGAAGAACTGTAGGAGAAAAAAAGGAACCCCTGCACAATGTTGGTGGTAATGCAAACTGGTACAGCTACTATGGAAAACAGTATTGAGGTTCCTCAAAAAATTAAAAATACAAATATCATTCAGTCCAGTAATTCTACAACAGAGTATTTACCCAAAGAAAACAAAAACACTAATTCAAAAATAATATGCACCCCTATGTTTCATGTTTATTGCAGCATTACTTACAATAGCCAAGATATGAAGCAACCCAAGGGTCCATCAATAGGTGAATAAAGATCTGTGTGTGTATATAAAATGGAATATTACTCAGCCATAAAAAAGAATGAGCTCTTGTCATTTGTGACAACATGGATGGACCTAGAGGGTATTATGCTAAGTGAAGTAAGTTAGACAAAGACAAATACCATATAATTTCTCTTATATGTGGAATCAGAAAAACAAAACAGAAACAAAGTAACATAAAACAGAAACAATACAGAGAACAAACTGATGGTTGCCAGAGGGGAGAGGGCTTGGGGGGATGGGCAAAATGGGTGAAGGGGAGCGGGAGATACAGGCTTCCAGTTATGTAATGAGTAAGTCAGGGGCATAAAAGATACAGCGTAGGGAATACGTCAATGCTATTGTAATGGTGTTGTAGGGTGACAGAGGGCAGCTACACTTGGGGTGAGTACAGCATAATGTATAGACTTGTCCAATCACCAACTACATTTCAATAAAAAGCATTGTAATAAAACTGGAATTGGGACACCAGCATACCAACCAAGACTGATAACATGAAATAGATTTTTTAAATCCAGAACATTCAGAGGACAAAACAAATTTGCAATCGTCAGAAACCCTATATTCATCTCTCCTCATTACTGACTTCTGAGTAAATGAGGACTTGGCAACTTGTATAAGGATATAGTCAACTGCTTGTAAGTTCGGCTCTATTTATGCTGTGGTTCAGAAGTATTTGCACATCAAACCAGAAACTGAGTTTACACTTGGGATCATGAGTCTTTTGTAAATGTGAAGAGAGTAAATTTGGAATCAAATGTCTTGAAGAAACAGAGTTTTCTAGGAATTCTGCCAGTCTTTTTTCTCAGGGTGACCTTAACTTTCAGACTTGAGGAGTATTTTCCTTCTCTGATTAATACTTGCATAGGATGATTAGTGCACTTTGTTCGAGTGTATATCAGGACAGGCTGCTGTTTCCCCTGCTATCGGGAACACTGGAGCCGGCTGCTCTGTCCTAAAGGGTAACCCAATATGCTAGGCCAGTATCAACAGCCAAGCTTACTGGTACTCCCCTCCCCCTACTCACCCACGAAGGACGTGGGGCTGATGTGTTCCAAACATCTCCATTTTCCTTTTAAATAACACAGAAACCTTGCAAATGAGCTACACACATCTGACTTAGGATTCCCAGGAGGACCCCCTTAGCTACAGACTTATTTCTAGGCTTTAGAATCAAATTAGAATACCCTATCAGACACCTATTTGTGCAAACGTTAATTTCAAGTGTATTTAAATGCCTTAGCGTCTTGCTTTTGCTCATCACATCAAGCAGAGCCGCTTCCACTGTGTAATCACAATAATGAATAAACATGGGGTGCTTATAAAGGACTCGGCAACCACAAAACTGATCAATTGTTAATTCTATAAAGTGACTCAACGTGCCTTCTTTTGCAATAAGTCCATTAAGCTGTGTTTTTGGTGGGAAAGATGCCCATGTCCTCTGCCTACTGTCTCTGTAAAATAAAAAGGCAATCATCACTCAGATCCTACCTGAGGCTTATTTTGATCTCGATTATTTCTTTGTACTGTCTACACCCACCGCTACCCCCCACCTCCAATGAGAAGCAAACATGGGCATGGCATTCTAAAAACCATGAGCTGCACGGTTCTTAATCGCCAGAGGATCTGAGGCAGCACTAATATTAACAGCCAAAATAACCACGTGTCTATTTACCGGCCTCTTATTATTTTGACCAAATACCAATGTCACAATGAGTGTGGCCCACGGGAGCTCCATGTCTTAATCAAATTCCTTAGGATGGCAGGATGAGGACTTCCAGAGCTTCTCCTCACAATAACACATTTGTTATTTATCTCTTATTCCCCCACCACACGTGCGCCGTGCACATGAGGCACTCGGTGGCTCTTTCTTGAACTAGAAGAATGAATGATCAAGTAAGAGCTTTGGCTCTGGGTTCAAACTGCCTGGGTTCAAACTGTGGTTCCTGCCACAGCCACCAGTGTGGCTCCGTCCAACGTCCTTCACTTTCCTGGTGTACAGAAAGGGGACAATGGCTCTGCCTTATAAGGCTTGGGGGAGGACTAAATGAGATAGTGCATAAAAATGTTTAGGGCAGTAAAATGATACAGCCTCTATGGAAAACTGTACGATGGGTCCTCAAAAAATTAAGAATGGAATTACCATATGATCCAGCAATTGCATTTCTGAGCACACACCCAAAAGAATTGAAAGCAGAGACGCAAGAAGATATCTGTACACCCACGTGCCTGGGAGCATTATTCGCAGTAGCCAAAAGGTAGCAGCAGCCCACCTCCATCGGTGAATGGATGAACAAAATGGGATTTACACATGCAAAGGAATGTTTCCCGGCTTTAAAAGGGAATGAAATTCCGATACACATTGCAACATGGATGAACCTTGAAGACACTATGTGAAGTGAAATAAGCCAGTCTCAAAAGGACAAATATTGTATGATTCTCCTTCAGTGAGGTACCTGAAACAGTTAAATTCTTAGAGATAGAAAAAGAATTAACTGCTAGGAGCTGAGAGGAGGGGGGATAGGGAAGCTGCTGTTTAATGGGCACAGAGTTTCAGTTTTACAGGACGAACAGAGTTCTGGGGATGGATGGTGGCGACGGCTACACAACAGTGTGAACACTTAATGCCACCGGACTACGCACTTAAAAAGGGTTAAATAGCAGGGTGCCCAGCTGGCTCAGTCGATAGAGCATATGACCCTTGATCTTGAGGTTGTGAGTTCAAGCCCCATGCTGGGCGTAAAGATGACTTAAAAATAAAATCTTCATAAAAATTTTTTAAAAATGGTTAAGAGGTGCCTGGATGGCTCAGATGGTTAAGTGTCTGCCTTCGGCTCAGGTCATGATCCTGGGGTCCTGGGGATGGAGCCCCACATCAGGCTCCCAGCTCATCGGGGAGTCAGCTTCTCCCTCTCCCTCTGCCTCCCCCCTGCTCATGCTATCTGTCTCAAATGAAGAAATAAAATCCTTTTTTTTAAAAAAAAAAAGGGTTAAGTAGATAAATGTATGTTGTCTGTATTCTAGTGCAATTTTTTAGAACACTTAGCATAGGGATGTCTGGGTGGCACGGCCGGTTGAACAACTGACTCTTGGTTTTGGCTCAGGTCATGATCTCAGGGTCAGGAGACTGGGCCCCAGGTCAGGCTCACTGCTCAGCAGGGAGTCTGCTTGAGGATTCCCTCTCCCGCTCCCTCTTCCCCTCCCCCCACATGCTCTTCCTCTCTCAGTTAAATAAATAAATCTTTAAAAAATAAAAAGCAAATAAAACAGCACAGTACCCAGCAACATCCTTATTCAGCAAATGATAGCTATTGTAGCTACTATGATTTTTTGAAAGGCTAACAAAGCAAATATTTAACCAGCATTCCCTAATGTGAAAATGGTAAATACCTGCAGAAAACTTTAATGAAAGAGACATTTGCTATCTAACGTCCAATTCCATTTAAATGCTGCCTTGCCTACTCCCACCTACCGCTATGCCCACTGGTACTACATGGCCTTATTGGGGATGTTTAAATGTTAACCAGCTCATTCCCCAAATCTGCCCAGCTGAGGCGAGTGGAAATTCAGCACACAAGCATACCAGGGGACAGACTCCCAGCCATCCCCCAGCTTGCTGAATGGAGCTCCGTGCTCCTGAGCAGATCCAGTGGTCTGCAAAGAGCAGGACAGCGTGCGGAGAACATTCGAGTTTTATCCTGGGAGGACTGGACCCATGGTAACCAATTTTACGGCTCTTTTGATTTGTGTCCGTGGATGTGTGCATGCATGTGCGTGCGTACATGTGTGTGTGCGTGTGTTGAGAACAAATTAATCCAAAAATATAGATGAAGAAAGCTGTGTCTCGGATGTGAAGCCGGGTTGCATAATCAGTTCTGAAAGCAGAGAAAAGGTAACAGATGTTTACATTACAATCTGGATGCTTCTGGAAGAGCTGCCAAATGATTTAAATAGTAACGGAAATTGCAGGCCCCCGTGAATTGTTGCCCCACTGATATATGCAGAGAATTTACCCCAATAATGTAGTTTGGGATGGCCTTAATTAAACGCCCCCACTGTATAAAATATTTCTGGCTTTCAAACTACTTAAAATCTTAAACTGGACACCAATAATAAAAAATCGAACTGAAGGATGTATTCTGGCACTGACATTATGAAACTCGCTGTCTTTGGCAAAGAGGAATGCATTATAAAGAAACTCAAAATTGCTTTTTAACTTCGGGTGTTTTTATGACCAGTAGGAAGATGCATTTTTAAATAGAAAAACATACAGCCATGAAAAAGAAGGACCTAGAGCTCTCTTCACCGAATTGTCATCCTTCCCAGAACGGCTCCAGAGTGCCTCTGAGTCTCATATGAACTCAGGTAAAGGGCCACCACCCCATAGGAAGTCTTCATAATCGAGGGGATTTCACCTGACCACATGGATGTCGTCCGGATGACGCCAGACTCCTTTCCCAGCCATGGGTGCACCAAAGGCCTCCCCGTGGCCCTTTGCCCAGTAAACAAAGCAGTCCAGATTTTACGATATATGACCCCATTTATCTAAAATGATTTGGTCTCAACGTCTCTCTGTGGACAAAGGCAGAAGGGGGGAATTGGAAATATATGTATTGAAATATGAAAAGGTATTATTAGCTCGAAGGCAGAACTGGGTTCTTCACTTTCCTTTTTATACTCTTTACAGTGTTTGAATTTTCTACCCCACACATGTATTATCTTTATAAATTAAAGAAATGAAAAAGAAAAGACATCTTCAAAACAGAAGCTTAGAGTTATGAAAAGAATCCTAGTGTATGCATTAGAGACCTCAGTTCCTTGCCAAAAATAGGGAGCTGGGGACACTGGATAAGCCATTTCACGGGTCTGGGCCCCAAAAGTCACCCTAGATCAGTGTTTCTTCCCCTGCCTTATGCCTTATCGGAAGTTTAACAGCACCCCTGGCCTCTACACACTACAATCTAATTCCCACGCTGTAACAACCAAAAATGTCTCCAGATGTTGGCAAAGGTCCCCTACAGAGCAGAACTGCCCCCAGTTGAGAATCACTGCCCTAGATGGTCTGTAAGTTTCTTCCTTGCTGGAAACCTTCTTTGATTATTAGAAGCCCTGTGTCTAGAGTCTGAGTTTTCGGCCCAGTGATGCAGAGGGAAGTACCGATGGCAGACCAAAGTCTCATCAGTATTCTCATGATTCATTAGGCAAAAGATGAAATAAAATTGAATAAAATAAAGAACTAAAACTGAGAATTTTCAGAGAAAACTCTGGGACATGTGGCATAGATATGAAACAGAGAATTCAAGCAGATGCAATCCTCCTTTAAAAACTAATAATAACTCCGGCTGTGGACAGTTCCACCTTTAGTAAAAACAAGTGAAATGCTGCAGAAATGTTCAATTGCTTTCTAGTTTGAAATCAACTTACAGCAAAAAACAAACAAGCAAACAATCAAAAAAACCCACATAGGTTATTTTTTCTGCAATGCCATATTTTTCTTTAAAAAAAAAAAAAGCCTAGTGTTTTCTCTTTATAAGAAATACAAGGGCATTTTTCTAAAAGAGTTGTTTTATTCTTCTCCCTAATAGTACTACAAACAGTCTTATGAACGGAGACAAATTAGTAACATCTTTATTATCTATCTTTCTAAATATAGGAAGCATCTTATTTTTATTTGCTATTTTTTAACATTTTCTTAACAAGAACTCCCTAATATCTGACACCACCATACTTTTGAATTAAAATTATCTACGCTCATGCTAATGACTTGCTGCTATAAGATCTTGACATCTTTTGAACTGAAAAGAGTGACCAAAAAAGATTCAACATGGTTTTAGGTTCATGACTCCTTGGACATCGGTAGTTCATTCATAGAGAGAAAGCCCATTTATTAACCATGTTAATGTTTCATTAACATCAACATTCTACACCTGACACACACTAGCTGTTCAACAAAGGCAGGGCACCGTTATCATTACTCTCAACCATGCCAGAAAATAGAGTTTTATTCCAAATTACCAGTTTGGTTTTACAGCAACTGAAAAGCACAAAGTATGAAAGAGGAGACGATCACACAATAAATTAATATTCTGAGCTCTCAAACCTTACATCACGCCTTATCTTCATTTTAACATTTGTGTCTTTCCATGTGCTCAAATAGGGCCAAATTAAGTCACTGGATCCCATCCTTTTCCACTGCCACCACCCCTTTAAGTGTCTCTTCTGTGATTGCAGAGACTAGGACAGCTACTAGCAAGCGGCCCAAGCTAGCTGGTGCATACAGTTGTCAAATCCCTGAGCTGGGTTCAACCAGCCTAATATTCTAACACACTGATCCCTGATAGTGAGAGAGGTCCTACTCTGCAGAGACAGCTGAAATGAGGCGTCCTTCCACCATCCCAACACCACCCTGCAGGCCTTTATCAGAAAAGCCAGGAAAGGGCACTGGGCTAGAAGTTAGGATCCCAGTTCTTTTTACACCGTAGTGCATTTAAGTCCTAACACCTTCTACCCTTAGTCTTTTAGAATACTGAACTCCTGATGTACTCTCCAGATTTAAAATTCTGTGAGCCTTTGAGTCTTTCTTTAAACCAGATTATGTAATTAAACTTGTTTTAAAAAAAAAACACAAACACAAGAGCCCTGTTCACTGACTTTATGGAAGAAAATGAATTTAGCTGGGTTAGTAGCTACAAAACACAGAGAGTTCTCTTTTGTTTTTCCAACAGATATCAAATAGATGGGGAGCCAAAGTTAATTTTATCTTGTTGTGGGGGGGAGGATGCCAGAGATCATGAACTGAGTGGGCTATGATTACAAAGTGTAACTCAAGCCTATGTCTGTAAGTAAGGACTGCTAGGAAGGAGCTTTTTCTAATAATGTTTTCAAAACAAATAGCTATGAAGTGATTAAGGGGGTCAAGATCCCTCCGCCACTCCCTTTGTGGACGTCTTTTTCCTCCTGCCTGTCCCTCACCCTCAATCCTATATATCTCTAACAAATTAGGAGAAAGTCCACTGTGTGACCTCCCGGTCCTCTGTGATTGGCTCTAGGACTTGAAGTCGTTCCGCTAATCTTAGCAGATTTACTTATTCAACACCTGATGAAATGCTCACGTGTATACAAATGAATCCATCATCTCGATGTTCCGTCTATCTTGAGGAAAAAAAAAAACCCAATAGTCCATTTACTATGATGTCTCTCCATATTTGTAAAGAAATAGAGCCAAAATGTAGTGCAAAAAACTCCCAAAGAAGAAGGCATAAGGGGGGGAAACATACTTCTGCAAATTCTAAAGAGATCTATAAACTGCAATCTGAGAATTTTATTAAGCTAAGCTTCTTAGCATAGAAATCCCCAAAACTCTCCAACTGGGCAGCTAAGTGAGAGTTGGAAAGAGCCAAAATGACTCCCCTCTTTCTCTTATTCATCACAGGCAATATAGAAACCCTTGCTCAATATGATAATGTGACTCTTGTCAATGCATGTTCAAATCAGATAGAGGATTGGCTGGTGATGATGTCATCCCCATGCGTTAATCCCCAGTGAATGCAGTTTTAATATCATATGCATCAACACGTCATTTACATAACAAAGTATATTAAGTGTAACAATAAATAAGCTGTGCAGATGAAAGCAGCTATTAGAGAAAGGCTATGTGCCACTGAAAAGGAGTTAGGGGGACAAAGACTTTTTTTTTAGACTAAATGGAACTAGGTCATCAAACAATACACATCTCTAAAAAAAGCAAAAAATGAATATTGAAATTCGAGTGACCTAGAACATTCTAGTACTAGAAATATGGAAATGTTGCCTCCAACGAAAAATATTCAGTAATTAAGTAGAGATAGTTGTAAGGTTTTTGTGTGTGTGTTTGGGAGACAAGTTAAAAAAATTAAAGTCATTGAAAAAATAAGTGAACTAAAAAAAAAGCAGCTATTGCTTTTCTGGGAATAGCAACTTTCTTGTCTTCAACAAGGAAAATTGGCCAAGTCAAATCGTGACTTAAAACATTGTAATAAATTTTAAGGTGTCAAAGGTAGTTAAAATGGCACAGGGGGAAGACAGAAAAGTCACACAACGCAGAACAATGAGCAGAACTGAGAAAGGAAACCTTGCAATACAGCTTTATGAGATTATTGATCAAGAAATGTCCACACATATGAAGAAAGCTGTTTGCACAAATGAGCAATGCCATCTCACGCGGTCAGTTTGGGAGGACATAAGTCATCATTAGTCATGATTCTGAAAACTGTTCTCCTGCTGCCTTATTAAGATCTGTATTTCCAATCCAAAGGAAGCGTTAGGCTTGTGCACTGATGTATGACCACAAATTTAGCAGGAATGCTTGTCACTGTAAACCCACAGCGAGCTGCTGAAGAATTTTTTAAGTCATGCATCTGTTCAAGAATGACCAGGTGGAAAACACTGATTATATTGTGATTGGGCAGGTGTGGGTGTCTGGGTGTGCACGTGGAATTTTCGGGTTGGTGTGGATAATCCCTATAGCGAGGATATTAGAGAAAGAAGCCGACCAAGGCTTTGAACACGCCCATCCCCACACACCGGGATCGCCTGTCACATCATATCAACCTTGCTAGTCTTGGAGGGACGGCCATAGAAAAGTTAAAAGCGGAAAGAGTACAGGGATGCAGACGCTTAGCCAACGGGGGTCCTTAAATCCTGGATGGGGTGGAGGGATGTGGGCACATGGGTGGTTCTCAGCGAGTCCACGAAGCTGTGCGTGTACATCTTTCTGGGAGTTGAATCATAGCTAGGCTAAGGCTCTCGGTGGCGTCCGTGGAACCCCCAGACGTTAAATGATACTGATTCAGGAGAAAAACGCACTCGTGGCACCGCGCTGGCTTCGGCTGCCTCCCTAGGTGCGGGATACCAGGCTTTCCACCTCCCTTCCTTCGCAAGCCCCGAGTTTAGGGTTAAAGATGCCCTTCCTTCCAGGAGCGGATTGACAAGGCAAACGAGGCAAGAGAAGGTCTGAAAAAGAAGGGAAGCAACGTAGACACTCCGGCCTGTGGACAAATCCGAGGTGCCTAAAGGGGGAAGAGACGGAACTTCCAGAGCCGCTCTAGTTTTCTACTTGGGCGGGAAGTTTAGCGCTTCAGCTGGAAGATGCGCCCCGGGTGCATGCAGCGTCCTTCCAGCAAGAGCCCCCCCGCACCCAGGGCTTCAGGTGTTGGCTAAGCTGGCTCCTGTAAGGATCCGGGCTCAGACCCACGGGATGAAACCCCAAGGCCGGCTTCTCCAAAACAGTCGCTCGCCGCGAGTTCGCGCTGCCCCTCCTCATCCCGATACCGATCCAAAGTGGCCTCTCTCGACCCCACGGAGCACCCCGGGGATCTGTGAGAGGCAAACACGAACCCCGAAGTTGGCAGCGGCCGCTGCCCGGCCCCAGCCACGCACCCTCACTTAGGAGCGCCCCTTCCAACTTCGGGGCGCAAGCCAACTACCACACAGGAGGTCACCCCCGCACTCAAGAGCGTCGGGATGAGGGGGGGTGCCCCGAGCCGAGTCAAGTCGGTATCAGCCTGAGAGGCAGCTGCCGCCCACGAGACAGAGACTGAGCACTGGGTCCAGCGCCACCCCAACCCCGTCTCCCCAAACCCCTCTTTTGCCCTTCCAACCCTTCTTACTTGACTAGAGCCGCAGCCAAGTCGGGCTGGCGCGTCCAGGACGAGGCGCGGATGTCCACACTGGAGCCGGAGGATGCTCACCGAGCCACCTCCCCGCGGGCGCCCCGGGAGTGGCCCATCGCCTCCGCAGGCCCACTGGGAAAGTTCCCAGGTCTCTCCGAAGACAAGTCCGAAACTGCCGCAGAAAAGCAGCGGCTGCAGAAGCGCCGGCGCGACTCCACTCCTGGGGGCTGGCTGCGGCCTCACGCGGGGTCGGTGCGCCCCGTCCGGGCCGCGCGCAGCTAGCAGTGCGGAGCCCAGCCTGTAGGCGCGCGGGCCGGGAGAGGCCGGGCCCACCGCGGGCAGCGCTGATTGGCCGGGCCCTCGGTGGTCCACGTGGGCCGGCCCTCTTCCCTCCCCGCACCCGGGCTCTGTCGCCCTCCCCGCCTCGCCCCCGCTCGGCTCCCAGCGCCTCTCCCGAGCGCCTCACTGTGGCCACCACTCCGCAGGTGCTGGGGAAAGGTATTCTTTCCGAATACCTGAGAGCCGAGAGAGCCCTGCATAAGAGAGTGGAATTTAGGGTTCGGCTCCCCATCAAAAACGGTCCCCACGGAGGCTGTCTCCATCCAAGGACCCCAAACAGTTTTCAGACAGGCTTCCTTTGCCGCCCTGAGCATAACACAGGCGTAACTAATCCGACTTCTTATGTAACTTGCTTGCATGGGGGAGGAGGGAAATCCGCACACATGCCGATACTGGAATACTTTGTTATTTTAAAAATTATGAAAGTACAGCTAAGACTTCTTTGACTCGCACTCCATGCTAAGCCCTCTTCCCCTCTCCCTTCTCCAAGTGAAGTGACACTAATAATCCGTGACATTTAAATAGTATTTATTTTACAGAGAATACTTCATTTGATCTCCATGTTCTAGATCAGAAACTGAGGCACAGAGAGACTCATCTACTGAAGATCACAGCTTATGAGTGGTAACAGAATGTAATTTGAACCCAGCAAGTCAAGTTGCAGAATCCACTTTCTTTAATATTCAGTGTAATCTAGAAGGGGCAGCCCTGGAGCCTTTGTTAGAAATGCAGACTTCCAGACCCCACCCTGAAATCAGAAACTTCATTTTCACAAGATCCCCAGGTGGTTAGGATGTGCATAAAGTCTGAGAATCATTGCTCTATACCACTCTGCCGTTCACTGTTCAGTGAACAATCTTCTGATCCTTTAACTCTGCACTGATATGAAACAGCTCGTCACCCTGCCCCAGCTGCACTCCAGAGTATATTTGCCCTTCTCTGAGCCTACTGCTTGAGCTAATCCATGGAAGCCTTCCTGTCTCTCTTCCCCATACCTTTGTTCTATGCACACACGTACCCCCATACTGTATTATTCTGTGTATCATTTAACACTTTCAATTCTGTGCTCTTTTAGTATCAAAACTGGGGCTCTGAGCCAAAGACATCATGTTACCAAGTAGTCCCCAGTCTTGGAGGGAATTCAAGCATCAGAGACAGGGGCTTGATCTTTGAGATGTCTCTTTGTGCTGAGATTCTACAGACAATGAGGACAGATGCAAGGAAAACATGCCAGGAGAGGCCAGACCTCTCTCCTGAGACCATTCATTCATTCGCTCAGTGAAATGGAGAGCCTACTCTGTGTCAGGCTCCGTAAGCAGGTGCTGACATCTACAAAAGTAAACAAAACAAGAAAAACTCCTGCTCCTGTAGAGTTTACAGTCTAGTGAAGGAAAACAGGCAATGACTTGATAAATACGTAAAATACAGGAGAGTAGAAGGTGTATTACAGAGAGAAATGAAGTGCGGAAAGGAGGATTAGTGCCGCGTGGGGGTGATTTGAAAGGTAGTGGTCCGGCTAGTTGTCACCTGACCTTTGGAACAAAGACTGGGAAGAGCTCGGGGAGCAAGTCATTTAGAAGAGCTCCACATTCATTCTATTCACCAAATATTTATTGACTGGGGACTTTGTGTCAAGCATGGTCCTGCCACGGCTCTGAGTATTCTCTTAAACACTGCTGTTTTTCTAAGTCAAAGCTTCCCTGGACTGGAGTTTACCTGTCCTGACGGGGGAAAAAAAAATGTAGACAACTTTGTGGCTCTACCTAATACCATATTCTCCCGTCCTGGGTGTTCAATACTGTTAGGGGTTTGTGTCCTCCGAATTCACATGCTGATGTCTTGACCCCCAGTACCTTGGAATGTGACCTTATTTGGAGTGCCAAAGATTGCAGACAAACCATCAGAAGAGGAGAAAGGCGTAGAACGGACTCTGTCTCTCAGCCCTCAGAAGGAGCCAAACTTACCAACTTCTGGAGCTCAGACAACCAGCCTCCAGAGCTGACTGATGATAAATTTCTGTCGTTCAAGCCCCCTAATTTGTGATACTTTGCTAGAACGGCCCTGGCAAACTAATAAAAGTATGATTCTGAGGTAAGAGGGCAGAGTTAAGTACCATCAACGATTTTCCAGTGTCTTCTGTGCAATGGCAAGAAGCCAGAATGATCTGATGAATTGAGATTTACTAACCAAATCACCACAAGAAAAGGCAAATTAAGTTTTTTAAGAAGAAAAGCCAAACGAAGGGCGCCTGGGTGGCTCAGTCTGTTAAGCAACCAACTGTTGATTTCAGCTCAGATCACGATCTCAGGGTCATGATCTCGGGGTCATGAGATCAAGCCCCTCATCAGGTCTGAGCTCAGTGCAAGGGCTGGCTTGGGATTCTCCATCTTCCTCTCCCTCCGCCTCTCCCCCATCTCACTGGCTCTCTCTAAATAAATTAAATTAAATAAACCCAAATAAGCCCCAATTATTCAATTATTTCTTCATCACGTATTTATTGAATGCCTGCTACACACCGGGCCCTGGGATGCCATGACAAACAAGGCAGATGTGTTCCCTGCTTTCATATGAGCTGTGTGTCTTGTTACAGGAAGAGTTGGACAGTGAGCAAATCAGCAAATATAAGAACGAGGTGATTTCAGAACAGAGTAAGGACTTAAAAGAAAGAAAAGAAGGCTAGAGGATTAAAAGAATGGGGGATGGGTTTAGTTTAGATTGGCTGACCAGGGAAGGTCCCCATAAGGTAGTGACATCTGAGCCAAGACCTCAATGCCAGAGGGGTGCCTGGGTGGCTCAGTTGTGAAGCATCTGCCTTCAGCTCGAGGCCTGGTGCCGGAGTCCTGGGATCGAGCCCCACATCAGGCTCCTCTGCTATGAGCCTGCTTCTTCCTCTCCCACTCCCCCTGCTTGTGTTCCCTCTCTCGCTGGCTGTCTCTCTCTCTGTCAAATAAATAAATAAAATCTTTAAAAAAAAAAAAAAAAAAGACCTCAATGACAGAAAGCCATCCAAGCAAAGAGCTGGTAAAAAACTGTTCTAGGCAAAGATAACAATCCCTCTTGTCTAAGAAAAAAAAAAAAAAAAAATCCTGCCATTCATTCTATAGCACCCTTCCTCTCTCTCTTTATCACCCATTTTGCATCCTTTGAGGTAGTGCAAAATCAGTAAATATCTGCTTCATAAAAATGGGGTCCAATTACTTATCTTCTTACGTAAGAACCTGTGAAGGCTGAGCCGACAGGGTTTGCGTGCACACGCACACTCACAAAACACCCTTTGCCGCGCCTCTGTATTTGCAGATGGGGATACCACAGGACGTAGACGTTGCGTTTATGTTCCCTATTTGTAGCATCTGTTGGGTACGTCCTGGTGATTAATCAACCTGCTGATAACTGTGCCTGAGAAGGAACAGTCCAACTCTATACGAGGCCAGTTCATAAAATCCTCTTACTATCAAGTGAAGCTTCAGTTTTAAAATTTTGCAATGCTCGTGAGCTTTGAATGTAATTTTTACTTGGGAGACTCAGAAGAACACCAGTTACCATTAATGGGGGGATTGTGTGTGGCTCACTACGCCGAGTGCTTCACATGGATTATTATTCTCACAACCCGAGGATGTAAGTTCTCTTCTATATAAGATCCATTTCACAGATGGGAAAACTGGGCCTCAAAAAAGGTTAAGTAACACGCCCACAGCTGAAACCGCTGTTTGATGACAGACTTAGGCCTTGAGCCAGTCTCTTTAACTCGAGGCATAGGCTGGGGCGGGCAAGCAGAAAGCAGAACGCATTTGTGTATTCCTTTGCATTTGTCTTTGAAATTTTCAAAGCCGTGTTTTCTGACTTTTTTTTTATTTACCCCAGCCCTCTAGCTTTCAAGTTCACTTTTCTAGGCAGATATTTGCTTTGCTTTCCCTTACTTCAAACTGGGAACTGCGAGAACTTTGATAAAGGAAATGACTGATGTATTTTTTGTTTTCAGCCCATTTTCCAAGCATCCTCTGAGGCAATGTGAGTCAAGCTTCTTGAGCTCAGCCTGCCTTGTCAGACAACCCTATCTCAGACACTGACGCTCCCCAACACAAAGGGCGTCCCTCCCCTCACTCAAATACGCCCCCTGCCAAACCAGATGCTGGGCACAAGGTGCAAGGCCAGCTTTGGCCCTCTTTACACAGATACTAATAGGTTCTCTTCCCTGAGAGTGAACAGCTAAAAATGGCTTCAGCCGGTCTTTGTGAATCACTTTCTATTCTAGTGGCTTCCCTACAGCCTCGGTCGGGGGGAAAAAAGCCCGGGAAACTTGCAATGGTGAAAAGATGTGAGGTATCTCGCATTGCATCCCGGATTCCGCCTGCCTCACTTAGGAAGTGGGCAGCCGTTTTAGCTGTTAAATGACTTCCTGCCTGGGACGGCTTGGTCAGGCTTGCTTTAAACTTCTGGAACCCAGACAAGGTGTCTGGCCATTTGCTTTGGAAGGCTCAGGTGGGTTTCACTATCCTTCCCTTCACTGACCACAACTGCTTCAATAATTTATGCCCTGGAATAGAACAGCACTTCAGGGCAAATTAGCATAAGAAGGATTTATGAAACCACAGCGGGAGGGCACTTCTAGGGATCCCACAAGCGCTGTTGCATGGAGCTCTATGAGCTAGTTCCAAGCAGGACCAGCCTCAGAATCATCAAAGAAATAATACTTCTTCGGTACTCTCTTTTCCCCCATCCCTTCCACCCACCATCTCCCGATGTGGTCATATCGCCCCCAGCTACCCAGAAGACCACCACTGTCATTCATTCATTAATTTTTTTCATTGATTCTTTTATGAATTCGTTTAAAATTTGTGTTCGTCAAATTTGCACATCGATGTTCACTGCAGTATTATACACAAAGCCAAAAGCTAGAAGCAACTCAAGCGTCCTGGAATGGATAAACAAAATGTGGTATGCACATACAATATAGCATTGCCTAGCCTTTAAAAGGAAGGATATTCTGCTACATGCTCCTAGAAGGATGAACATGGAAGACATTATGCTAAGTGGAATAAAGCCAGTAAAAAATGACATCTACCGTAAAATTCCCCTTATATGGGCTACCTAGGGTAGTCAATTTGTCCAGACAAAGTAGAATGGTAGTTGCAGAAGATAGAGATGGGGGGGGGGCAGTTAGTGGTTAGGGTACAGAGTTTCAGCTAGACGAAAAAAGTTCTGGAGACGGATTGTGGCAATGATTGCACCACAACACGAATACACTTAACACCGCTCCACGGGACCCTTAGAAATGGCTAAGGTGCTTAATTTTATGTTCTGTGTATTTTGCCACAATCTAAAAATGGCTTAAACTACCAGAAATTCTCCTACATCCATCAAAACTGGCAACACTTTAAAGCTTAAAATGTGGGGTATAATTCAATTTGTATCAAAGCTTACCAGGCTTAGACCAAACATATGTTCGTATAAATAAAAACAAAAATGCTTTAATTTTGTTTGTGTGTGCTAGACGTGGTACTAGGCACTTGAGATTCAGGTGTAAAAGGTATTCGTAATCCTTGACCCCAAAGAGCTTAACAAAAGCATGCCACAATGACCTAGACGGAATCCCTATTCTGTCCATACTTTCTGCCTCCAACACATTTTGAGACCCCACTCTATGCCGGGCTCCCTGCTCCATACTGGGATACGCTGATGAACGAGACAGCCGCCGAGCTCCTCCTCCCAGAGCTGCCAGTCTTGCAGAGGACAAAGAAAGGAAGCAGGAAATTATTGTTTCTCTACCCACTCTGTGCCACCAAAATTTACTGGTTCTCACCCTCTAGACTCTAACATGACCTTCCGCAGTCTACGAATGATGTCCAGAAATAAAGCTGCTAACTGTGATCTCTCCCGTATGTGTAACATATATGTGCAGTAACTACAAAAAAACAGTATACTAACCTAGGGTTTCTTTTTTTTTTTTTCCCCAAAATGTGGTTTGCATCTCACAGGTTTCTTACAAAATTATTTTGGGTGATACACAGAAGAATGATTTTAATAGTTTTAATTTATTGTAATGGGTACTGGGCGGGGACAAGCTAAATGAAAACACCAAACTTGAGATTTCTTGGATATTGTTATTTAGAATGAGATTAAATTAAAAGGTGACACCAATTAAGAAAAATACGACGATAATAGTAATAATAATTCAGGCATATAGCAAAATTGAGGTGAGGCTCAACAAAATTGGGAAGGAGGCTGAAATTTTTAAACATAGAAGAGACTCTACTGGCAGAAATGCAGAAATGCTTGACCAGTGATACGCTGATGAGAATACTATTCTGAGGAAAAGCAGGGTTTGGAGTCACACTTGTATCCCATCATCGGTCCAGCCTGGCTCTATTATTAATGTTCTTTCCTTTCCTTTCTTTCTTTTTTTTTTTTTTTTTGTTTAAGATTTTTATCTATCCATTTGACAGGGAGGGAAAGAAAGAACACAAGCAGGGGGAGCAGGAGAGGGAGAGGCAGGCTTCCCGCTGAGCAGGGAGCACAACGCAGGCCGGATCCCAGGACGCTGGGATTACGACCCGAGCCAAAGGCAGATGCCCAACCAACCAAGCCACCCAGACACCCCAACATTCTTTCCTTTCTAGCTCTGCACTCTTAGGTGCAGCCACCCCGCATCACACTGAGTGACCACATGTACTGAGAATCTCTTCCTCCCCTGCTCATCAACTCAGCTTCCTCTGAAAAGACTCAGTCTGCATGAGGATGATGGCAAAGTGGGGAAGGTCATCAAGCACCTTTGGAACTTGGATTGCAAGGATGCGGAGTTTATATCATGCAAGTTGATATTATGGCAAACTTACAGTGGAGATATAACATTTCCAGTCTTTACCTGTCCTACTGACTCTCCTAGACTTCTAGGAAACGGAAAAACAAGCACTGGGTTTTATTCCAACTTTCTTTCCATCTGCTCTATTTTAATACAGGCAACAAAACTCACATGCCATTCGACTTTTATTTTTGGACTTGAATATTTTCCCTCTACCTTGAAACAATATTATTTAGTCCAAGGTCATAAAAGTTAAAGTAGGATTTAAGATGTCAGTTGGACATTTGACATTTGGAATACTCTTGGTCAGGGACTTACTCACCAGGGAAGCCAAATCTATTACTGGGCCTCAAATCTCATGGATTTCAAGCAAGTTGCAGTACTAGACATTTGCCTGCCTGCCAAACATCCCCTTCTGAGGAAGCAACCAAGCTTACATCCTTGATTGTAAGTGACAGGAACTCAACACAAACAGACATAGGCAAAAAGAGGCGACTGTTTACATAACTGAGATGCTCTGGAAATGGAGCTAGATACTGGTATTCAAGAATGAGCATAAATGTGTAAGTATTTCTTCCCCATCTCTTGACTTTGTTCTTTTGTATGGATTGGCCTCATTCTCTCTTACTAAGAGAAGATTTCTTCCAAAAGGCAAGAAAGATGTCCTTCAACAGCTCCAAGTCATATCCAGCCATATGACCCTAAATTCAACAAGAATTCTCCTCTGGCTTCAAATAAAAGAAATCCAGGCCAGCTTGTTTTACAAGCCCATCCCCATGCCCAGGCAGGGTATAAGAGGTGAATAGCAGTCCCACTATAATCACACAGCTGTAAGTTCCTCCAAAAGAAGGAGCATTAGACAATAATGTCCATTCCAGGAGTCTTCCCTATGCAATGCCGATTGACCACCCATATGACAAGAGCTAACTAGATTAGTTTGAGCTTCTAAGCCTAGAACTATCCACCCATCCAGTATTTCTGACTCATGTGGTCTGGCTAGAAAAGTGGCATGAACCAATCATATTTTTCCCCTTGGAATTTGAAAGTGGGATCACACACACACACACACACACACACACACACAAAAGGAGCCCAAGAGACTGAGCCATTTATTTGGATTAGATGAACTAAATTACATGACAGATCATTATAGGCAATATGCAACTGAAGTTATGAAGAAGCCACCTACCGAACTAGAGATCAGAGCAGAGCGAAACATTGACTCTGAGACCATATTATCTCCAAAAGAAAGGTTCAGGGAGTCCCTGACCCAGTTTACTGGGAGTTCCAGTGCCTGGAAATTTTGTGATCTCTGTGGGGCATCCAGGTAAGAAATGACTAACACATTTGGTGCTTTTACCCACATTATCTCTTTTCCTTATTGTAATAACTCCTTTAGAGAATCTTTATTCTCTCTACTTTACAGATGATAAACTGAGCTTCAGAGAACCTATCTGATTTTTCTTCATGTGATTTTCCAAGCTAGAAAGTCACTAAGTCAAAAATGTGCTTTCCCGCTACTACAAGATGCCTCAGAACCTTGAGTAGCATAGAATGATCTGGGCTGGATGCACAGATTTGGAAATCGTCTATCTACTTAGACTCCTAGAGATGGTCGCTAGAGCCATGGGAGGGAGCGGGGCTGCCAAGTGAAGGATCACAGGTAGGGAACAGCTGTGACGGTCCTCGCCTATTAGCGCTCACTCTCAGCAAGGTTCCACACGTTATGTACTCTCTCCGCAAAAGAGAGGTTGAGGTAGAATTTGTGGAGATAGCAGTGATCATGTGTCTAGGTGCCACAAGATGAAAGAAACTTCAAATAGTTTGTTTTGTAGGACTTGGTAATTTTCCTGCCACGCATATGCTGCATAGCCTCGCATTGCACCCAGCCTGAAAAAATCAAGAGAATCTCCCTTTTACACATGAATTTCTAAATAAATCTTGCAAATTGGCACAGGCATATAGGTCCAGGCTGAAGGGAATGAGACAGAGAATATCAAGGAGTGGGTGTCAGGTTGAATACGGCAATTCCCAAGGCGACACTTCCACCCAGTAGTGATAAACAAGGTTCCACACTGACTTGATTTTGCCCCCGGTGAATTCAGAACATTCTAACATTTTAATAAGATTTTTAAGAGCCACAGATAAAAAGTAAAGTATGATTCATCATGTCAGCACTTTATTTTGTAAGGTTATTAGCACACACTGACATAAATTTTAAGGAGTAAATACATGTGCTGAGATGACTTTTAAAATATTCCCTTGAACTTCTTTTTAGTCCGTGACCCTACTTTCTATTCTCGCCCGCAACAAATTCAGGCAGCTAGACAGTATGCTTACAACCCTAGGGAAAAATGTACCAAAGCAAAACTCTGAGAACAAAGACACAAAGCCATGGCTTATGAGTTTCAAAATAGGCCGCTGAAACCCATGCTGGAGATAATAGTTTTGAAAGGGTTTCTGAGACCCAGAAGCCAAGTTTTTGAATATCAAAAAGCCACAGCATATCTTGAACAATAGATTGGGAAAAAATAGCCTCCCCTCTAGCTTTCAGACAAGGCAAGATGCCATAGGCTGGACAGAAGAGAAGATCCAATGGAAAGAAGAAAGTAAGAGCAGAGTGAGCCTTACCTCCAGGGACCACCATGGACAGCTCTCCTGAGTTGCGTGAGACCAACAACAGGAGCCTGACCTAGGACGGCGGTGCACAGGGCTTCTCAACCTTGGTGCTATTGATTATCTTGGCCAGATAATTCTTTGTCATGGGGGCTGCCGTGGGCACTGCAGGCTGTTTAGCAGCAACCCTGGTCTCTACCTACCCAATGCCAGTAATACCTACAAGTTGTGACAGCCAAAAATAACTTCAGACATTGTCACATATTCACTGGAGAGGGGAGGGTGGAGAGAAAAATGCCCAAGTTGAGAATCAATAACATGGGAAGAGACAAAGAGTGAAAGAGAGAGAGATTACACACACATCTTTCCAATAAAAAAGTTGTATGTTGTTTATACAGAAACCTTTAAGAACACACAAAATCACCCCCCCCCAAAATCATCCATATTCTACCCAGTCAGAAATGATCATTGTTAATGTTTTATCTACCCACAATTTTTCCTGTATCTGTATTTTATTTCCACAAAACCAAAGAGTGGAGCTGTGTAACCATAGGTTATACTGCTTTATAACCTGCAATTTTTTTTTACTTCTCAACATGTTGTAGATTTTCAAAGAGGTATGGCACTCCTGAAATAGACATAATGTCATTTAATTAGCCAGTCCCCTATTGTTGGACATTTAGGTTACTCCCAGTATTTCATCATTATTGGTAATGCTCTGATGAACATTTTTATATATTCCTTTGACAGTTCTCTTAGCATGAATTCCTAACGAAAGTTCTTAGAGAAAACTGGTATTTGGGAGTTGTGTCTATAACATTTGCTATTTCATTGGTTTAAGTCACAGTTTGCTGATTTAAAATACAACTTCTATTACTCTAGTGTTTTTTCCTTTCCCACAGTGCTTCCCACTTTGTCAACTATGCAGGGCAGCTAGTAATTGTCTCTTTTTACTGGTCAGAAAACTGGGGTTCCCAGAAGTTAAATGACTTGCCCAGAGCAACACAATTATTTAGCAACAGAGGACTAAAACCCATCTCACCTGAGTCACCTGGGCTTTTGGCTAATAATGCTCATATTGGTACCATATATGCTGCCAAAATTGAAATAATTCAGAGAGGACAAGTACGTCTCATGCTCATGGTTGATGTGCAAATTTGTGGGTGCTTGGATGTTAGGATAATTCTTGGTTATGAGTTCTCTAAGTGCTATTTTGTGTATATTCCAGAGGTCCCAAAACATAGTCCAAGGCTATGAGACCTTGGATGAGTGAACCTACCACATCCAATGCAAAATTCCACAACCAATCTCCTCTCCAAATGCTGACTTAGAGGGATCATATTTTAAAATGTTAATTCCAACATCTGCTTCCATCTTATCCCTGAAGCCAAATTAAGTTGGTACAGTCTGTTTTTTCTTCCAGTTACACTCTAACACAGATTTATTACCAATTAATTTCTTATCGAGGAAAAACAACCCCGTCATAAGTATTTTAGATAATGACATCTAAGTATTTTATATTGCTTTAAGTCTGAAAAGTTAGAATGGAGAGTGCATCCAATGTTCATTACCTCTTAATGTTTGCATTCTTTTTCATGTTTTGATTCACCAAGAAAAAATGAAAATGCTACCCGCTGCTTAGCCATTTTTTAGGTTTAATGAGATTAAATAAATTCTGAGGGGGAAAAGAGTACAGCTTAATAATGTTTTAAGTGGTTTGTAGAAACATTCCCTCTACCATGGGCACAATTTCAAACCAAAGCCAACTTCTGCAGTGCCACTGAAAGCTAATGAATGCCTTAATAATATGCAGAGGAAAAAAGCGAAGAGTTGATTAGATACAGAAATATCCTAGACCTCTGAAATACAGTTAGGAAAACAACTCAATTGTACTCAGAGACAGAACTCATAACAAAGAATTATCCTAACATCCCAGTGATCCATTTCACGATCCATTAATAATAAGTGATCTTGGCAGCATATTGAGGTAATCGACACTCACTGATTTGAGGGCTAGACATTGAAGCTCCAGAAAAACCTTGCACCAATTTCTCTTGGTTCTAATAACACCAAAAAAATGAGCACAATTTAGAACATCATATAACTTTCCTATTTCCTAGAACCCAGTTGATGCCAATCCATCCTCCAGTTAATTAAAATTCTTCTGCCGGTTGGTACTTTTTCTTAGTAAAGTATTTGACAGATTCATCTAGAAATTTTATTTTACTTTTCCTGATTGTCTGTCTAGTCTTTGGAACTGTTCTGTACATGCATGTCTTTCTCTGTGTATGAGATTATTACCTTCAAACATACTTGCTTTCCAAGAGTTGGACATCCAATTTGGCAAATGTATGTTACATAAACCCAAAATATACAGAGTTTCTTAGAGTCTGGCAAATTCTAACATGGTTGTTACTTGATCCTTGGGGCCCCGAGTGAAGGGATATATCAGATGTAACACTGCTTGGGTAAAGGAGGCAAATATCAAATAACAGGAGCCAACTGAATAAATATGCAATTAATAGTTCTTGAAGAATGTGAAGAAGCAATAGACAGCTAAACACAGGCAGAGCAACAATAAAAAGGAATGAAGTTTGGATACTTGTTACAACATGGATGAACCTTGAGAACACCACCTTTCATTTCATTATTAAATGAAATAATCCAGGGTCAGAAGACTTCATACTGCATGATTACATTTATCTGAAATGTCCAGAATAGGCAGATCCATAGAGAGAGAAAGTAGACTAAGAGCGAGGGGCTGAGGTAGGGGAAACAGGGATTGACTGTTAAATGGGTATAGGGTTTCTTTTGGGGGGAAGAAAATGTTCTAATATAAGGTAGTGATGCTGATTGCACAACTCTGTCAATAGACTAAGACCACTGAACTGTGCATTCTAAACAGGTTAATTTTGTGGGATGTGAGTTATATGTCAAAGACGCTTAAAAAAAAAAAAAAACAGGCAGAGACAGATAGGAGTCAGAAGAAAGGAACCAAAACCTTGAGGTCCAGGAGGCTTAGTTACAAAGAGAAGCATCTTTCCTCCTTGGTCTAAGTTGACTGATGAAGTTTCTAGGCAACTTTGATATAAGTATTGAAAAAAAAGTTTTAAGCAAGAGGGAATCAACACTGGATCTGTGCTCACCTCAACCAAGTAGATTCAGCGAACATTTCCCAAAACCCCCTACATGCAAGTCACCTAAAATATAAAGAGATTGCTACCCTTTTGGCGTCATGCGCTTTTAACTAGAAAATAAAATATCTTTTAAAGTAAAGGAAGAGAGACGCCTGGCTGGCTCAGTTGGTAGAGCATGTGACTCTTGATCTCAGAGTTGTAAGTTCGAGCCCCATATAAAGATTACATACAATCTTAAAAAATTAAAATAAAATAAAATAAGAAAAAGAGTAAAAATGTTTAGAATGATTCTTTTCAGGTATGGAATTATGAGTATTTTCTTTTTTCCAGTGCCGTAGAATATAATGACTTTATATTGCAGAGAGGGAAATTAATTTTAAAAAAAAAGGAGAAGGTATTGGAGAAAAACACAGTGAGTGCTGTATACAAGCTCTGGAAGCAAGAGGAAGGAGAAAGGAGTTGTGCGCCAGGAAGGACAGAGAAAGTTTGACAATCATTTGATATTAGTCCCAAGAGATGGGAACCTTGGGCTTGGAAAGATCTAAGGATGTTCTTCTGTTCTTCATTCCTGTTTTGAAGGACACGATAAAGGCGAAGTCCTTCAGCCTGCTAGAGTGAGCTTCCAGGCTCACCAGCTCCCCACCCCTACCCCAGGCACCCTCTAGGAGTACCGAGGTAGCTCTGAGCCCAGGAAATACTCCCCAACCCTCTGCCCACCTCCACTCACCAGTAGGACTTGCCTTTGGTTGCAAGAAGGGAAGAAATATTGTTAACAGATAGGAATCATTAGGAAGGAATTCACTTCTGGGTGTGGGCCAGCAGGTGCCACTTTAGACTCTTCTGTTGTTGCCAGAGCACATAACACAATCAGATGGTTGCTCTATCCATTAGCTGCAGAAGTAAACATGGAGAGCTTTGCTATTAACGCACACACAGTTGTGGCAACAGGTAGAGGAAAGTCTCTGTCCATTCAGTTACTCTGCGGGACAGATGGTTGCCTTTTCAGAGATGATGCATAGAGCTCATTTATTATTATGAACTGTGTTCATTGCCACAATTCTGACCCCGTCATCCTTCACTTTGTTCTTGCGGTTATGCAAGCCTTCTCTGATGCAACAAAAGATGGCGAAAACCACAGCGGCTCAACTCCATGGTCCATCCATCCCTGCACTTTGAGGGCAACAGGGGAAGGAAGTGCATTACAATAAAAAGAGCGTGGGCTTTGGGTTTGAATTCTAGCTCAACAAACTCATCAGCTAAATGACTTTGGGAGCGTTATTCTAGCTTTCTGGGGCTTCATATCCTTCTCTATAAAGTGGACATCATATCAGTACCGATTACCTTCACAGGGCGGTTGTGAGGACTGCTTCAAATCAGATCTACACCATCACCTGGCACGGTAAGTACTGACCAAATTCAAGTTCATTTTCATCCGTTCTCTTAATGGAAGGCTCTCTATAGCAGCCTTCCTCAAAGTTTAGAGACATTACCTCTGCATGCTACCATCTTCCCCTTGATTTATGTAGCTAATGAAGATATATTTATGTTTATATAAACATATACAATATACACAGGTGTGTATACATATATACGTATCTATAGAATATCCACTTTATTGAAACTGTCCTGGTTGCAAGTGACAGAAACTCAATTTGACTGGCTTAGAACCCCTCCAAAAAATTAGGAAACATTTATTGATTCACATACATGAAAACTTGAGTGGCAGTTTCCTTTTGAGCACAGCTGCGTGCAGATATCCAAATAATACCATCACACGCTTGTCTCTCCTCGTGTTGTAATCTTTGCTTTTCTGTGTGTGGTAAATTAACTAATGTACATAAAACCCTAAGAATAGTGCTCGTTTCACAAAACGCACTATACACATATTTGCTACTATTATTTCATTTAATCCTCCCCCATGCTATGAAACATGTACTTTATTATCCTTTTACAGATAAAGAAACTGAGGCACAGGGAGGTTGTATAGCTATTCAATGTATATCCCAGCTGGCCAGGCAGTCTGATTCAGAAGGCTTTCCTTGACCACTTCTCTCAACTGTCCCCACATTGGGCTAGAACGGGAGGTTGAGCCCCGATCGTGAAGGGATTTAGAAAACCTAAAACTTAAAAGACAGATGTTTCCAAAATAAAGCAAAGGAGCATGAAATGTTGGGTCACTTGCCACATGATGGGGCAGTATCTTTTCGAATCTGTGTGTTTTCTTTTGAAGCAGAAAATAAGTTCCTGGGGTGCCTGGGTGACTCAGTTGGTTAAGCGTCCAACTCTTGGTTTCCACTCAGGTCATCATCTCAGGGTCTTGAGATCAAGCCCCAGCATTGGGCTCCATGCTCAGCACGGAGTCTGCTTAATTTCTCACTCCCACTGCCCCTCCTCCCCTCCACTCCCCGCTTTCACTCTCTCTCTCCCAAATAAATAAATAAATCTTTGGAAAAAAAAGAAAGAAAGAAAGTCCTCCTTCTATAATCCATGCATAGATCCTATTAATCCTACACAATGGCAGGAGTTACATTCACCTAAAAAGTCTAGAAGCATGCAATGGTTGGAAGATGAGTCCTAGTACTGGTTATCCTTTGTTGACAACCCTATGTCCCATCCCCAGTGCATTTTCTGCTCTGGTCTGCCCTGTTCCTTGCTCCGCGCCCTTCAAGGCTGACCCACATGGATTGAACCTTTGAACTCCTTTCTCTGTGGCTTCTAGTTGGGTTTCGCCATTGGTCACCTGCCCTTGTGGATTCAAGCCCAAAGGTGGTGGTAATTCCCACCGAGTGCGTCACCACCCCTTGTTGGTTTACTGAACCCAAACAACACCTTTGCAAAGAGCCCCTTTGCTTCATTCTCTTCAGTTAAACCCTTTGAAGTCGTCTTCAGTCTGTAGGTCCACATGATGCCTTTGGTGAGCCCTTGGCATTTCTATTTTCATGAACGCCTTCCTCCATAAAAAACTATTAAAAATTAAGTTTTGTGACTCTACTGGTAAAAAGATGAATATAAGCCAGGTTGGATGATGTCTACTTTTTCTCTTTTGATTTTAAAAGAAAGCAGAACATTTTCATTGACTCCTAGAAGTGTCATGGCCCTAGGCACTGTGCCTTTTATGCATAATGGAGAAGCCAGCCCTGCTCATTTTCTGCCAGGACTCTGACAGATGCTGTCTCTTCTACCTACATACTAACAGACAAAAAACAGAAGCGCCCAGGAAGGTGGGCTACTATCAAGTTAAGATCATGATCCTTGGGTCAGATTTCCCAAACAGCTTGTTTCCATTACAGCGGACTCAGTATCCTTGTCCTTAAGCAGATCCTGTTTCCAAGTCACAGCTACGATGACAAGATAATAAAGGAAGAAAAATGGAGTATCTAGTGTTGAATTAATGCCCAATTCATTTACAACTCACCACATTCCAGGGGCTGATGGCATCACAATCACATACTTCATTAATAATCCTCACTTCCCCCTCCATGAATACATCACTCCATAGCTGGAAAGGAGAGCACATTTTCTGTGTTCTCAGGTCACCGTTTTGCACCCAGTACTGGAAAAGCAAGTTGGTGGTTTTTGTCTTGTTTTCAAATGAGAACCAAGAATGTTGTGATGATGAATACTGCTTTTTTTTTTTTTTTAAGATTTTATTTATTTGGCAGAGATAGAGACAGCCAGCGAGAGAGGGAGCACAAGCAGGGGAGTGGGAGAGGAAGAAGCAGGCTCATAGCGGAGGAGCCTGATGTGGGGCTCGATCCCAGAACGCCGGGATCACGCCCTGAGCCGAAGGCAGACTCTTAACCGCTGTGCCACCCAGGCGCCCCTGAATACTGCTTTTAATTGGCAATCTGAAAAGTATTGATGATCTTGAAGGTTATATTCTGGATTCTCCTTGCTCAGCCAGCTCGAGGTCTGTGAGCATCTCAGAGACCCGGTGGAAGGAAGTGCACAGTGTGAAACTGTGCTGGGAAAAAGGCAGGCTAGGCAGCAGAAGTACTTTTACATCGAAAACAAACTGTTATTGATTTTCTTTTGGAGTTTCACGCCTCACGCCCTACACAACGTGGGACGGAGGGCACTGAGGATTCTTTCTTGGCCTTTTTTTAATCTTCAGTTGTAATTTCAAGGTAATGACAAATTTAAATCTCTAAGCCCCTGGATCCCTCTGATCCCCCCTTGCTAGTCAGTTCTTTGCCAGACTGGGGCCGGGGTGGGGGGTCCCTAAAAGGACAGGGGAAGCTGAGAATCTGCCCCTCAGCATCCTATCAACCATAAAACTAATGAACTGTGGCAACTGAATTGTCTAAGTTCATTCCAAATTATGTCTTCGTAAAGTTCATCTTTGTTTCCAATTATCATCCTGGAATCATAAATGTCGAATCTGAGGAACGGCTTCTCAGTTCTGTGAGTCTTGTTTGTGTCCTTCTTACTGTTAAGCCCATGACAGGGGACGGCCCGCTTTACTGGAAACCTAGGGCAACGGGTCCTCTCTTGAAAACAACAAAAATAAACGCTTCCATTTTTTGCGAAATTAAATCTGAAAAGGTCTCTGAAAAAAACTGCCCTGATTCAGCGAATCTGAATTTTGACATGTTGATGAGGACAGTGTTTTAAAGTATATCCTCCCTTAACTATTCATAACCCAGTTATAAATCATGTTTATTTTCCATCTTTTTTTTTCTTCATCCTCTTATGACCATAAAGCATTTACCCTGACAAGTTTATAAAGAATATTGAGGTTGATACTTGCTGGTCTTAGTAGAAATTAATCAAAATCCATCTGTTCCCTTCTCAGCCTGGACAATTTCATTACCACTAAACCAGGGATTATAGGATTCTTACATCTTCTTTTTTTTCCAACACAGTTCAGTTGATTTAGAAACAATGATTAAAGCTGCTTACTTTAAGGAAGATTGTTTCCAATCTTCCCTTCTTGCAAGGCAGAGAAAGATGAAAGCATCTTGATCCTGAAATATTTATATCTAAGACTGGAAATCTGTATCGGAGGCATGATGAACGATTGCAACCAAAGATTTTTTACTTTAAAGTCATATTTCTTATCTCCACACTTCACGTTCCTCACAAGCTGCAGGAAATAAGCACTAACTATATTCACTGCTCCCTATCCCGGGTAGATTTTCTACCTTTATTTAATTGTAAATCCAATGTGGCATAATAAAGAGACTCAAAGGTAAAGATTACTTTTCTGACACTGACTATTTATGGGGATAAATATCAGTTATCCTTATGTGGCCTTAGAATGACTGCTTTCAAAGGAATGTAGAACACAAATTAGAGGGAATGAATTTAAGCCTCCCGCAAGGAGATACCTTGATCTGGGATTCGAGAAATCTAAAGAATTAGAAGTGATTACTAGAGAGTAATTCTGGCTTTAACCAGCCTTAGAAAGGTGCTATAATTAACGGTTCTTACTCTCTTAAAAAAAAAAATCTGGTTTCCACACTTTTCCCCCTCTAATGCCCCTTAAATTGAGGTAAAAATGCTCAGATCTTGAGCATACCGTTTGGATAAGCTTTGACAAATGCATCTACTCAGAGAACCACCATTCCAATCAAGATCTAGAACATTCCATACTCTTAATTTTTTTAGTGTGGCTGTTTTTAATAAAATGAAAATTATTATAGCCCTCTGCTACTAGGAATGAACACCCCTGTAAATTCTAAAAGGAATAAAATGAAACGAAAGACCTGTTAGCTGGGTTCCCCACGGAGCCAAATGCCGTTTCAACCAGTCCATGGCCAGGGCCTTTTAACAACATCACAAAAAAGGGAACTGATCTTGACCGGCAGGCAGAGGGGATGGCGTCATGGCCCAAACATCAGATTAGAAACACAATGATTCCCAGGGACTGGGCGCTAAATCCTGGCAGACGACACAGCCTTTCATCTTCTGAAATGGATAAATTGAATGAAGCTCCGCCAATTCTGGGCCAGACTGTTGGATGAGATTCTGGTGGGTTTTTTTTTTTTTTTTTTTTTTTAAGTTCCTAACTGTTCTACATAGACATTAAAACTTCAATTACAGCAGACCCAGAAACCGTCCTTCTGTCCTTGACATTTCCTCCTTCCTCGCTTGTTCCCGTGTAGCGGTAAAACAGTCATCCACCCGTATCCCAGCCTTCGGGACCCCACACCTCACGGGAGTTTCCTTGTATGGCAAGGATTATGCTGAATAAAAGGAGAATTACCAACGTTCATCCCTGGAAGTCTTGAAGGGAATATATACATAGCCTAAGAGTGCAAAATGCTCTTCATTTCATTCAGTAATTGCTGCTCAGGGACCTACATACAAAAATAAAGGATGAATGGACTGTATAGTATAATAAAAAGAGCTCAGTTGTGGGGAGTTGCTTCTGTTGGTTTGTTTTTTAAACTAAGATTTCTGTACTGGCACCGTATTGCGGTACCACAGAAGAGTCAAGAAACTCCGGAGCCAGACTATGTGAGTTCAAATCCTGACTCTGCCACATATTTGATATGTGACTTTGAACAAACCACTTACTTCTCTGTACTTCCGTCTCACCTCTGTAAAATGGGGACAGTAATAATACCTAGTGCAGGGTCAGCTAACTTGTTCTAAAAGCCAGGTATTAAATACTTCGGGCTTTGCGGTCCACGCGCTCCGCTACAACTGCTCCACTCCGTCACTGTAGCCTGGAAGCTGCCGTAGGCAGTATGTAAATCAGTGGGTGTGGCTATGTCCCAACAACACTTGATTTATGGACCCTGGGATTTTAATTACATATAATTTTTTAAATAAGATTTTCCTTTTAAAAAAAAAATAAGATTTCCCTTTGTAAAAGATTTTATTTTTAAGTAATCTCGACACAAAGGTGGGGCTCAAACTCACAGCCCGAGATCAAGAGTCGCGTGCTCTTCGGACTGAGCCAGCCAGGTACCCCAAGGGTATTTGTCTTTTTTTTTTTTTTTTTTTAAGAGCAGTTTCACATTTAAAACAACATTGAGAGGGAGGTACAGAGATTTTCCATGTACCTCCACCCCCACACTTACATAGCCGCCCCCATTATCAACACCACTCACCAGAATGATACTTTTGAACACATCAAAATCATTCAGAGTCCATAATTTACCTTCAGGTGCACTCTTGGTGTTGTACAGTCTATGGGTTTGGACAAATACATAACGATCTATACGCATCATTATAATACCACACGGAGTCTCTTTACTGACCTAAAAATCCTCTGTGCTCTACCCATTCATCCCCCACAATCTGCAATGACTGATCGTTTTACTATCTTTATCGTTTTACCTTTCCCAGAACGTCATCCAGTTGGAATCATATCATCTGTAGCTTTTCCGCTTGGCTTCTTAGTACTGTGTATTTAAGGTTCCTCTATGTCTTCTCATGGCTTGACAGCTAATTTTTTAGTGCCAAATAATATTCCCTTGTCTAGATCTTCCACAGTTTATTTCCCCATTCACCTGCTGGAGATCATCTTGGTTGCTTCCAAGTTTTGACAATTAACCATAAAGCTGCTCTAAATATCTTTGTGCAGCTTTTTGTGCAGACATAGGTTTTCAACTCCTTTGGGTAAATACCAAGGAGCACACTTGCTGGATCTTATGCTAAGGTTATGGTTAGTTCTGGAAGAAACACTCCAACCATCTTCCAAAGTGACTGTACCACTTTGCATTCCCCCCAGCAAGTGGGAGAGTTCTCTTGATCCGCATCTTTGTCAGCATTTGGTATTGTCGGTGTTCTAGACTTGGCCATTCTAACATGTGTGTGGTGGGTCTCACTGTTGTCTTAATTTACATTTCTCTGATGACCTCTGATGGGGGGCATCTTTTCATAGCTTTATTTACCCTCTGTATATCTTTGGTGAGCTTTCTGTTAAGGTCTTTGGCCCCTTCTTTAATCAGGTCACTTGTTTTCTTACCGTTAAGTTGTAAGAGTTCTTTGTATATGTTGGATAACAGTCCTTTATCAGATGTGTCTTTTGCTGAATCTCATATAATTTTCAGTTGACAAGAAATCTTCTGATTTTATTTTTAAACTCTTAAAAACTGTAAACAAGGGGTACCTGGGTGGCTCAGTTGGTTAAGCATCTGCCTTTGGCTCAGGTCATGTTCCTGGGGTTCCGGGATCCAGCCCTGCATCAGGCTCCCCGCTCGGCGGGAGTCTGCTCCTCCTTCTACCCCTCGCCCCGCTCTTGCTCTCTCTCTCTCTCTCAAATGAACAAATAAAATCTTAAAAAAAAAAAAAAAAAAGAGCTGTAAACAACATTCATAGCTCACAGGATACAAAAACAGGCAGTCGCCAAATTTGGCCTGCAAGCCATAGTTTATCAACTCATGAATTAACACATGTAAAGCTCTTAGACCAGAGCTTGACACGTCGTAAGCACCATATCCATGTTACGAAGTATTCGTATTGTCTAGTGGAAGGTGATGAATGCTATTCTCTCCAGGGATCTGGTATTAGTACTATTTCCCAGAAAGTTGACTTTATGGGCTTCTAGTTTTGAGAAAAAGAGATAGAGGTCCTAAGAGAGAAAATGATCTTAGTGTCTTCCTCTAATATCTAAAAAAGATATAGAGAACACTGCTTCCAGATATGGATCCAACATACAGAGTGCACCATTGTATAGATCCCATCATTTGGGGAATGATTTTTTAAAGCCATTGCTGTCCATTTTTGCACATTAAATCCCGCAAAGAGATTTATTTACAACATTAAATCATTTCCTTGCTGCCTGGCTACATTTTTAACTATTAAAATATTCATCACACACTCTAAGAACCTAATGCCAAGTGTTTTATGACCTTTTAAAGGATGACTTCTTTTAAAAAAAATCACCTCCAAATGTGGTATGTCAGCTTCCGAATGAGTCTAATGAAGAGCAGTCTGTTGTCAAATATCAAAGGGAATAAACACGAGCTCTTTGCCCTAGAAAACACTACCCGGGGTGGGCTGATTAAACAGAAACGTATGTGACGCATAAAGCTGTTGGTTGGGAAGGGGGGAAATGAAATGTGGGGAAGAGTTTGGGGCAAAATTTGTTTGCTCCCTGGTATGAGAAACACAATTGTCTACAACGATTCCCAGCAGGGGTCGATCTGGGCCCCCAGAAAGACATTTGGTAATGGCCATAGGCATTTTTGGTTGTCACAGCTGAGTTGAGGGCTGAGAGTTGCTACCAGCCTCTAATGGGTAGAGGACAGAGATACCGCTAAGTATCCTATAATGGACAGCACAGCCCTGCACGACAAAGAATTCTTTGGCCCCATATGGTCTACAGTGCCAAGAATGAGAAAGCCTAGTCTACAGGACCGACCCTAGCTGACCCCCACCTCGCATCTGACTTTATCTTGCTTTTTCTTTTTTCTTTTTTTTTTAAAAGATTTTATTTATTTATTAGACAGAGATAGAGACAGCCAGTGAGAGAGGGAACACAAGCAGGGGAAGTGGGAGAGGAAGAAGCAGGCTCATAGCAGAGGAGCCTGACGTGGGGCTCGATCCCATAACGCCGGGATCACACCCTGAGCCGAAGGCAGACGCCCAACCGCTGTGCCACCCAGGCGCCCCTATCTCGCTTTTTCTTTGCATTGGATACGCTAGGTATGTGTCCAACAAATACATATAAAAACTGGAAAGCATCTCTCCCTATATTTCTATTAAGGACCACAATTCGATTTGAACTCCACATCCATCCACTTTTTCAAAAGCATCGTGATGGAAAAATTGCAAGATTGGTGTTCATTTAAATTACACAAATTAATTCAATTACCCTGAAGAAAACTGGTACCAGATCACCAGATTGCTGAGCAACTGATGCTAATTTGGTAATTCAATTTACTAAAGAGGTAACGTGACAAATGGTTAAAAGCTAGTCATCTGTAGCTAGCACCAAGCCGTCCAAGGAAGCCAGTACCTGCTGCGTGTCAGTTTGGATCCAATTCTACCCCTTGTTCTCAACCAAAATGAATCTGTTCAATTCCTTTAAGTAAACAAGGCCCTTTTTAGAGCAACACATGGTGAAAGAAGAGGATAGAATGAAAGAAAGGATGGAATGAACTTCCATCCTTTGACAAAGAATCAAAATACTAAACAAGCAGGGAGGACTGATAAAAAGCTTCTGAATCAATTTATGAAGAGTCAAAGTAATTCTGATTGATCTAATGTAACTTATAATTTTAAGTACATTAATTAACATTTTATATTTAACTTTTAAAATTTGTAATATCAGCTTAAAACTCTATTATTTTTAATTTTTTTCTTTTCTTTATGTATTTATTTATTTTTATTTATTTTTTTAAGTAATCTCTACACCCAACATGGAGCTCGAATTCATAACTCCAAATCAAAGAGTTGTACAGTCCTCTGAGCCAGCCAGGTGACCCTAAGATGTTTTTTTACAACAAAATTATATTTAAGCTGTGTCTGTACTTTATGACTCTATTTAAATTTATCTGTATTTGTACAGTGCTTTATAATTGGTGAAATGCATTCATATATATTACCTCTACGGAGCCCTAAAATAACTCTAAGAAAAAGGAATAGCAGATTTTATCATCCTTGATTTACAGACAAAAATACAGGTTTTGGGCCAACATATAGGTCTCTGGCTTAACAGAACACTCAACTTTACAAAGTTCAATGAGGAGGGAATATGGCAAAGACAATTTTTTCTTTCGTGCTGAAGAGACAACGCCCCAAGACTCAGTGATTTAAAACAACAAACATGTCATTGTATCTCACAATTTAGTGGGACAGGACTTCAGGCAGAGCTTAGCAGAGCACATCTGCTCCACACGGTGCTGCCTGGGATCACAGGGCTCGCTCTGCGGGACTCAGCTGGTACCTGGTTCCCAGCGTCCAGAACAGCCTCACCCCCTTGCGCTTTGGTGGGGGCCAGCTGGAATGGTAGGGACCAGCTGAAAGGCAGGGCTCAGCCAGGTCCCTCTCCTCCATCTCAGAACCACTTCCAGGAGTCTCTCCAGCAAGACAGTCAGACTTCTTACGTGGTGGCCAAAAGCAAGTATTCTGCAAGATAGGAACTGGAAGTTGCTGATCTTGCAGTGTGCGGGCCCAGACCCTGGTACAGGGTTACTCCCACCATACTCAACTGTTCCAAGTGGTCACAGGGACCACCCAGACTTAAAACGTGAGAGGAGTCGAAGGGAGGACTAGATCCCATGTCTAGAAGGGAAGGATGTCCAAAGATCTGTGGCCATCTTTAATTTGTGTAAGATCTTGAGAATCTCTTCCAACTTAAATGCTTGAAGATGGCCCAATGACTCTGGCACGTTCCCTGATAGCAGGAGCTATTCTCCTCAAAGAAACTAATTCTAGGGGCACCTGGAGGATGCGGTTGGTTAAGGGACCCACTCTTGGTTTTGGCTCATGTTGTGATCTCAGGGTCGTGAGATTGAGCCCTACGTCAGCCCCGCATGAGGCTTCATGCTCAGTGCAGAGTCTGCTTAAGACACTCTCTCCCTTTGGGGCGCCTGGGTGGCACAGCGGTTAAGCGTCTGCCTTCAGCTCAGGGCGTGATCCCCGCGTTATGGGATCGAGCCCCACATCAGGCTCCTCCGCTGTGAGCCTGCTTCTTCCTCTCCCACTCCCCCTGCTTGTGTTCCCTCTCTCGCTGGCTGTCTCTATCTCTGTCGAATAAATAAATAAAATCTTAAAAAAAAAAAAAAGACACTCTCTCCCTCTTCCTCTGCCCCTCCTCCTTGCTCTCTCTCTCTCTCAAATAAATAAATAAAATCTTTAGAAAAAGAAACGACGTCTATCAGGTGACACCGCAATCCCGAGAGGGCTAATGTAAGCAGGGCTCAGCACCCGTGTTTACCTGTCGTCTCCGCTGACCAACTACTGTCGAATCTTATCCATTCCCATGGCTTCAGCCATCATTTCTATGCCAACGATAACTGTTTTTTTAGGTTCCCAGACTCCTGCATCTACCAGGTATGTCCACATGAATACTTCCCTGTCACCTTGAACCCAGCACAAGATGGAACTCATCACCTTTCCTCTCAAGCTTGCCTCTCTCCCTGCCTTCCCTGTTGCTGTGATACCGCCATCTACTTTTTCTTCCATATCTGCATCCTGAGCAACATCCTTGACCTCACCTTCCCCCTCACGCTCTGCATTAAATTGATAATCAGGGCCTAGAGGCTCTAACCCCTAATATCCCCCATATCCCTCCATCCTCACTGCCCACTCTCCTCATTCATGGACTTCCACATTCTTCTCCTGCTTCCCCTGCCTCCTGTCCTGCTTCCATACAACCCAGAGCAACCTTTCTGAAGTCCAGATATGATTATGTCACTTCCCATTAGAGCTGGGAGGCACGCTGTTGAAAAGAAAACCCAAAATCTTTAATGTGATTTACAAATTTTGTTCTTGTATGATTTGATTTGAAGACACACATGCCCTCCTGCCACCATAGATTTCTCTGTCTGGTGTTACCAGTAAAACATTCATCTTATCCACGCTTTTCAGTCATGGAATCTGAAGTCTCTGTTAATTGCAAAGAGAGACTGAGAGGAAGAGCCACAATTAACACCGTATCAGCCATGAACTCCTTTACTGGGGTTCATTCATCAAAGTATCACTGTGGCTACTTGATCTTCTGGGGATGGATCATAGGATAGATAAGTCTTGGAGGGGAAAAAAGGAAGGGTTGTCTAAGTAGGTGCCTGGAGACATTTCTGATGCACAACAATTCAAATATTTTACTGGCTTCGTAAAATATTCAAGTATCTGGAGATATTCTGGACTGTGAAATTATCCTGTATGCCATTTTTAGATAAAAAATTATATATTGATATTAGTAAAACAAAGAAGAAGAAGGAGGAGGAGGAGGAGAGGAGGAGGAGGAAGGAAGGAAGAGGAGGAGGAAGAGAAGGAGGAAGAAGAAGAAGAAAACAAGAAGGTGACCAACGGATGGAATGGTGGAGACTGACACTTTAAATCCAAAACTTCACAATTATCTGGTAAATCAGCCAACTGTCCTCAGTGGGTAAGGTTACCATAGCTGGAAACCAATCAAATCCCCCCAAAAAATCAATTCCAAGGGATGCCTTAGATGCATTGGTCACATATGAATATGCAGGATCGATCTTTTCTGGAAATTAGGGACCCATCAAGCAAGACTCAAAAACTGTTTCCATATTTAGTTCAACTTCTACATCAGAATAGTATTTCTTACTATGATAGGATTTGACCTTTAACAGACTTTAATATTTTTGAAACTCAAGTTCTCTGTCTCCTCTTTGTCTATCTTGCGCTGATATTGTGCTTCTCCAAGTTCCTATCCCGTTGCCGAGAAATGGAACACCACCGCCACCGAAACACTCCCAGCCTCGCTCACCCACATGCCTGGGCTCCTGGCTATTTCTGCTGATGGTCCTTCTTCAAATACCTCCTGCTTTACTCATTTTTTACTGACACACCGGCCACATTTCCCATCTTCGTCTTCCCCAGCAGCCTCTTAAGTCCCTGTATGTAATCACTTAGCTTTCCAATGTTCCCATGTATCATTTTCCATTATAAGACCTGGATTTCAGTGATGATAATGGCAATGATGATTAGTCAACATTTTTGTGCATCACCTTGATGCTATCTCGAACTACCTCGTGTGCTCGCTTCGGCAGCCCATGTACTAAAATTGAATTATCTCCTCTCATCCTCACATTACCACCGCAATACCTAAGTATTGTTAGGATCTCTTTTACAGATCAGGAAACTGAGGCTCAGAGAAGTCAAGCAATTTTGCTAAGGTCATACATTGATATTTTACAAAGATATTCAGATAATGCTGGATCAAAAATTTAAATTGATTAGGACCACTCAAAATCATTTTTTATATACTAAAATTTTCCTGAGTCAAATGATATGATATCAAAGATTTGCTCCAAAATAATCTAGAGCAGGAGGGGGTGGGGTGTGGATGATACAAGAGTCTTCATGAATTGATGATTTGTCTAAGTGGATGACGAGAACATAGGTGTTCATTGTACTAGTCATTCTACTTTTGTGTATGTTTGAAACTTATCAAATAAAAAAGTAGGGTTTTTTTTAAAATCATCTATTTCAGACAATTACAAATAGCCCAAGTCTCCTGGTCATCACTGTCCATCAGTGTCTACAGATGATTATAAAATGTTTCATTATGCATCCGGGCTTTTTTTTTTTTTTTAAGATTTTATTTATTTATTCGACAGAGATAGAGACAGCCAGCGAGAGAGGGAACACAAGCAGGGGGAGTGGGAGAGGAAGAAGCAGGCTCATAGAGGAGGAGCCTGATGTGGGGCTTGATCCCAGTACTCTGGGATCACGCCCTGAGCCGAAGGCAGACACCCAACCGCTGTGCCACCCAGGCGCCCCTGCATCCAGGCTTCTAAATACCGAATGCGGGGATCTGTGGTGAGCACTCCAGCTTCAGATACAAATGTCTCATCTTTGTCACATAAGTTTATTTTTTTCCTAGACCACTGTAGTATGCATTGCATACTTGTCTTAATGGAAGAAACAATTACCTGGGCACTGTGTCCATCTGCATAGTGTTATCTTTTAATTAACCTGTGTAGCCTTTTTTACTTAACCCAGTTTGAAAAGTGACAGCCACTTGGGCTGTCTAAATAATGTTCACTGCTGCTCCTTTATTGGGTCTTTTCAATCAAAACAGTAGTTCCCTGTGTATGGTCCAGCTCTGCAGACCTGGTGATACTTTCTATTCTGCCACTATCCTTGCCACAGACGTCAGTCCTGCAACCTGTCTTGCTAACCAGACTGCTTAGAATTGTTTCAGTGTATGAAACACAGCTTGATCCAATCTGCCCTCCTCTCTCAGTATTTCTGTATACAAGGTATCCTGAATTCTACCTTAAAACTCTTCTGCCAACTTATAATGTCCAGGATCATGAGTATGTGGGGCAGGTGGATTCTCGCATATCTGCCCAAGGGCTGGATGAAAAGTACCACATTTCTGGATAGAAATTGATCAGTATGGAACCAAATCTCTGCAAATGGGCGTGCCCTGGGACCCAGCAGTGCCATATTTAGGAATTTATCCTAAGGAACTAATTGGACAGATGCACAAAGATATATGTATAAGGATCTTCAAGGCATGACACATTTTCTTTAACAATAATAAGTAGGTACAAAAAGTTTAACTGTCCAACAATTTGAGATTGGCTTATGGAATTACCTGCAAATGTCGCAAATGTGGATGTAAATATTTTTATGGTAATTAGGAGGTACCATTAAGTCCTCCTAGCAAATAGCAGGTTACCCAGAAATATGCATAGTATAAATATATATAAAGTCCAGCAGGAAAAAAGTTTTATCTGTGTACATATGCATGTGTGTGTCTGGGTTGGAAGGAGCGTTGGGGATATGTGCACAACCTACATCTGGCTTGATAAGTACTATCGTTTCCTTCGAGTGCTTTCTTTACCCCTCTCTGTATTTTCATGTATTTCTCCAGTGAATACCCTACCTACATAAGAGATTTTAGAAGAAACGGAAATCACAAACAAAACCTATCTTGTCTAAATGTGTTTCAAGTGTTGAGATAAAAGGAAAATGGAAAAACCTGGCGAAGACGTTAAAAAAAAACCCAAAACCTTTTGGGAGCATTGTTTCAATAAAGAAAAGCCTTTCAGTATTAATTATTGAGTAGAAATGATGGAAAAGGTAACAAGCAAAGAGCAGAGAGAAGGTCAGAGTCCGTCTGCAACTGGTAGCGATATCCTGACTTGAGGCTGAGAGCTCTGAGCTGCGGTGTCCCAAACCAGTGAGGTACTCTAGCATGTTTTCTCTCCCTTTTCTAGAGTGCCAGAGCTTTCCGGAATCCCTATAGTGTGCCAGGCATCATTCCCTGACCCTGACAACAACCCCTCAAGGTAGGTCTTCCTAAAGGGTGGCCCGGGGCGGGGTGGGGGGGATTCAGAGCCTTTCCCAAGGTCAGAGCTGGAGCCTTGAGCTGAGGTTAGGAGCACAGGTATGCCCTTCACCACTGAGGTTCAGAGAGTCTCCATTATCAAGAGAAGAGGGGCCCTCGGAAACGGAGAGAGAAGCATTGTCACTGTAGCGTTAGAGACTAGCCTCAGACCTTGGCCATGTCCGGGCAGAGTTCTCTGAAGAGGAATGGGGTCAAACTGAGCCGTGCAGGCAACAACAGAGGACTCTTCTAGGAACCAGCAGTGAGCCTTTGTGACTGTAAATTATTCAGGCTCGATGTTTACAATGAGCAGCTTAGCTTCAGGCCCATATTAACTTCCGTTCCTATTACTATCAGATTAATGGCATTTTGTTGCTTTTTCTAAATATGCGACAAATCAGGAAACCTATAATTCAGCAGTTAGTCATTAAAGTAGCAGTGAATCTGCAACTGTTATCTGAAGCTCATCTATAAAATAACACAAAAATCCAGGGCGGGTGGGGGGGTGTGATAAACAGAGCATTAATAATAAGTAACCAGGATATTTTTTCTAAGTTGGAAAATGTCTAAATTGAAAAATTCATCAGACAACAAAAGAAATTAGGGCCAAGAAACAACAGAGGATGAACAAATAGGGGAAGATTTGCATTTTAGATGATGGATCCATTGAATACAGTTGCAGAGACTTCCATTTCAAGGTTAAATGAACTATAAGATATATAAGTATTGTATATGCTATTCTGTTCATGGACAAAGATGAGATAGAGTTAAAGGGAATGTAATAGTATCTCACAAATTTCAAATAGTGATGGACTTAGAGACTACATATAAATACGCACATAGATTTATAAGTCTTCATTTTTCGTTGTTCCCCATGATCTCATGCCTTCACATTCAGCTAATATCAAGTACTGTTTTACAGCTGATCAATAAAACACGGTTTACATCAAATGACCAGAGAGTTGTCAAATTTTAAAAATCCCAGCCTCTCTTGTGAATTGCTAACTTCAAAGACATGCATTAAGATTATTAAGCAAGAAATAATTGATTTATTACATAACATTAAGAAATGTTTTCTTTGAAGCACAAATTAAAAGGTCACGGATGCCCAGATTTTTCTCCAGGTTGATAGTTAAAATGCAGACTAGATCATATTGCTGGTCGTGAAGGACACATGAAGGGGATCTGAAGTAACTCTCCTTTCCAGGCAATATCTTAATGGAATGCGTAATATTCTGCAGTGGATTAATGAGGCTGTTCTTGATTTTTCAAACAATGGGTAGACAATTAAGACCAATCCTGGGAACAAACTGGTGTTGCTGTTATTTTGTGACGGTATTTAAAATGACCATTGCTGTAGCAACAGGGCATTATTTAACAGAATGGAAAATAAGCATTTACATCAAGCAATTCAGTGGAGATATTCAAGAGAGAGAAAAAAAAAGTATGTGGCAGCTGCTGTTCCTAGAAATAAAGCTGACATTTTGGATGAAAGCAATTTTGACCAGCTGAAACCAAAACATGCTTTGTGCCATGTTCAGAAGTCACCCCACACGCATGCCAACATGCTAAACGCCCTCCATAAAGCCAGCGAGCTGTGCGATTTCTCACCCCGCTTTCAAGCACTCAGAGACGCGTACTGATCTTTGAAGAGGACGGACTTCAGAATGAACAGAATTAATTAGCCACATGAGTATAAGAAAACCATACCTCGAGAGTGTGGGAAAAGTAATCTACATATGGAGATTAACTGGGAAAAATTGATCTAACAACCGGCCTCAAAGGCCAGTCCAAGACGGCTCCAAACACCTGTGTGTCCTAAATAATCAGGAATATATTGCTCAGCAAGCTTGCATCACAATACAAACAGAATAATATATCATCTCCTATTTTCCTGGGGCATTGCTTCAGAAAATGAGGATGAAATTCCAGTGTCATTCCACAGGTGGCCAAGGAGAATAAAGTATTTTTCCTGCCTGAGAGTCACATAAAATCAGGGAGCTTTTCTTACACTTTTGTGCATTCTAATCGCATGCTTACTGCAGTATCTTCCCTGAGGAATCTTCTTTTTAATTCTACTCCTCAAAGCTCTGGTCGTTCCTTCCCAGATTGCAAAGTTATTTTGCTTGCTATTTTAGATAACTTCTATAATTTAGTCCCACCCTTCCCCCCCCAAGAAGTCTATATGGCCAAATTGATGGGATGAAATGATAGGTTTAAAGAATAATTCATTACACTATCAAGATCTTGGCATGCCGATTGCTGAAAAGACTATTTTGAGCTGTCAGTTCTAAAGCACATATTTTTTCATTGACTGACATGCCAAGCGCTTGATGGAATAATGAATTGTTCCCATTGGCATCACCATCTCACACAACCCTTGGGCTCCATGCAGCATTTTTCAGGGTGATGAATAACGCCGCTGCTCTTTCCCTGGTGTGTGAAACTAGAAGGGTGAGGTCAGATACAGGCCCTTGCTGAAAAAGGGGGTGTGGGGTAGGAATGGGGTGAGGGTCAGAGGTCCCATAAAGGTCAGCCATGCCTGCGGCACATGTCACACTCTTCACAACTAAAAATATACGAGTCCACGTTTTGACATGATTGCAACAAAGCACCACCTTCCAAGTATTCTGCTTTCTTGCTTGGGGAGGGTGTTTGTGTTTTTTTTTTTTCTGTGACTCGCAAGCAATTTGTGGCTACCGCATTCAACTCAGAAACTCAACTCCTCTGACTACAGAGACAAGAAAGGCAAAAAGAATATGATTTCACTCAGATGTGGAGTCTGAAAAGCAGAACAAATGAATAAACAAACAAAAGGCAGAAACTGATCCATAAATACAGAGAACTGGGGAGGAGGGGAGGGGGGGATGGGCAAAATGGGTGAAGCGGGGAGGGAGGTCCGGGCTTCCAGTTCCGGGATGAGTAAGTCACGAGGACAAGGAGCACAGCGCAGGGAGTACAGTCAGTGGTGTGGTAACAGCGTGGTATGCTGACAGATGGTAGCTACACCTGCAGCAAGCCTAGCGGAACGCAGAGAGAAGCGGAATCACTAGGTTGTACATCTGAAACTAATGTAACATCGTGTGTCAACTATACTCCAATAAAAAACTTAAAAAAAAAAAAGGCTCCGAGATAAAAGGCACGGAGGCAACGTGCTTAGCACAGGTGGCGTACATACCCCGCGTTCACTCTGCTCCCGGGATAGCCTCGGCCGCTCTTCTCTCGCATCTCTAGGGCCCCCGACTCCCCCAGCAAACCTGCCGGGGGCTGTTCAACGAAATGCCGAGTGCGGACAAAGGTCACCATCCCCAGCGGCACTGAGGCGTTGGGCTCCCTCCCACTCGCGGAAAGAACTCACTTCCCTGTATTTAAAAGGCAGGCTTGGACCTTCCTTGAGACAAATCTCTAGCTTCCGGTCGGCGGGCCCCTCTACCACGTGCCCTGAGCGATGAGCGTCAGTAATAACACCTGCTTCTAGCACGTCCCCCCTCCTCCACTGAAGAGCAGTCCATTTATTTATTTTATCCAAACTGCGCCACCCCCCTGCAAACAAAACAAAAAACAAACAAACAAAAAAGCAATCAGCTTTGGTCTCCCCAGTCCTGGTAGTCGTTTGCCGACTAAGAATGGAAAACTCTACCAGGATTTCCTTAAATCTCAGCCCATCCCTAAACACACTAGCAAGGGAATGAAGCCCCTCTCCCCGCTCAGCACTAACAACACTTGAATTTCGTAAAAAGACTTTAGGATGAGGCCCTCCTATCAGAGCCCCCGCGGGGCCGCCTTACGTAACTGAACTGTGGGTTTACATATGTGCATATATTTGCATAGTTCCACGTACCATTTGCCATTTATCGCAGACTTCACAGAGGAAGCACAGGGACGGGTCCCAACTCCTCACTTCCCAGCTGGGCGCGCGGACGCCAGGGGGAGCACACAGGCCGTCCCGAGGGGCGGGGTTGTCAGGTGATGCCCACCAACCTGCTCAGCGGGAAGCCAAGTTCTAGTCCCGCAGCCCTGGTGCCTCTGCCACACCCAGGACATCTTTTGCCGTCTGGTCTCCCCCTGGCCTTCTCCCTGAGATTACCTCCCTGGATGGAACATTCTGGGTGGCAGACCTCAGGGGCCGCCTGTCCTGGGGCATTTCAGACACACAGGTTGCTCTGGGGCTCCAGGCTCAAGACCCTGGCTTCCTGTGTCTTCTTCCTCCTCTTCACCAGCCTCCTTTTCTTCCTCCTCATCTCCCGGCTCTTCTCCCAATTTGTTGAGCCCCCACCAATGTGTTATCCTACATTTCCCTGGGGGTCACCTTCCCTAACTCCCCTCTCCCTTCTTCTGGAGCATGTCCCTTGGTTAGGACACGTTCCCGCCCTTCAGGGCGCTAACCTCAGGCTAACTTAAGCACCCTCACCTGTGTGTCTCCCCCATTCCTCACCCTTGCTCGCCCGGCACAGTGCCTTCCCTGTAGAATGACACCACAGTCATCCTGAGGTTGGCTTCCTCAGTAGCCCCCACTTACAGATGACAAAACCATGGCTCCCTGAGTGCAGCTGGCTTGCCTAGGTCACCCAGGTGGTCAATGGCACACGGGGCATGCCCATAACTTTCACTGTTCCACCACACCGCCTCTCATCAGGCCCTGCAAAGCCCCCCCACCCCATTCTCATCCGAGAGCCAGCCACGGCCCAACCCTGATTAAGTCCACAACCAGCTGTCATGTCTTACTCCCACGGGGGAGCACTTGGAACAGGATGCCGTTTGCTAGTAACCAACTAGTCAAGACCTTTGTGCAGGATTCCTGGCCGTGATGGGTGCTATGTACTTCCACCTAGAAAGCAGACTTTTAAATGCTAAGAGAGAAAGGAGGAAGAGGAAGAGGGGGAGGAGAACAGGAAAGAGAAGAAGAAAAAATGGCAAAAGCAGAACACATCATTCCCAGCTCCTAGCTGTGGGTCTGTTTCACTAGTTTAAAAGCAAAGCTGTGAAAGAATGGGCCCCCTTCCTGAGTATTACTTTTACTCCCTTGTCCTCCGGATTTATTGCTAGCACCCAGTAGCTGCCACCATAAAACTCTTCTTTTCAATAGACCGCTATTTGAATTACAAAAGCAAGACTCTCGAAGAAAATACAACCTAGTAAAAAGTAAAATGATAGTATTACAAAGCGATTTCCGAAAGGCGTTGATGTGCACAGTGAATCCCGACAGGTGGAATCAGCGGTCCATCTCTGCTCCCTGCTTTGGTTTGGTGACGGTGCTCTGAGCTCCATCACCACACCGTGCTTTCAATTTCCCAGAAAAGCAGATGGGGGGACATCCTTGTAAACCAGAGGAGGAAAAACTCGGGGACCCATTCCTACAAGGTGAACCATAAACACTTCTAAAAGCAACTGGTGTAAATTCTCTCCCTGGAGTGGCTGAATGTCCCCTGCATTTTTGAAAAATGATACGTAGACAAGGACATCTCTCTAGAGGATTGGCGTTTTTCTCTCAGCCTAGAACGGCTCCTCCTGTGAATCAGGGCTTTCTTGCTCTTCTTCCCATTTCCCACCTGCCCTGAGAGTCAGAAGGGTTGTGTGTGACGTGTGCTTGTTATTTTAGTTTTTCCTCTTCCTGCCTCCTGCTGCTTCCTTTCTGATGAGGTTCGGGAATATATGTGAGGTTCAGTGGGGTGGAGTCCTGAGCCGACGACCAAGAAAGAATTCTTGAGGCGTCTTTGGTGCAAAATTGGTGGTTTATTAAAGCACAGGGACAGGACCCGTGGGCAGAAAGAGCTGGGGCACCGGGGTTGTGAGGGGTGGCTGATTATATACCAAAAGGGAGGTTGAGAAATACTTTCATATGTTAAAGAAGACTCACAAGATACCAGAGGCCTTGCCATTGTCAAGTTAAGGTGGTTTTTCCCTCTAGCAAGGCATTAACATTAAGATGGTTGGGAACTTCCTGGAGCCTGCAGATTACAAGGACATTTAATTGTATCTACATTCCCTTCCGGAAGCTAGGTTATGGATAGAAATGCTTCGTTCTTGTAAACTGCTAAGACATTTGCAAACTGAGGGAGACTCAAGTCTTGCAGGATTGTGGTATCTATAGGTTAACTATTTCTTTGTCCTTCAGGGAAGCCAGGGGTGCCTGAGGAATGTCACATACATCCCTTGGGGGGTGGGGGGTTGCGGGGCGTCAGTTTCTGCTTTGTCCTCAGCTTGCCTTCCGTTCCCTCATCACTTTCGAGCCGGCTTCCCGATGTTCATCCCGGCCTCTCTGTGTCTCTCCTCAGTCTGTTCACCGTGTGTCTAGTACTTCCCTCGTCGGACTCTGGTCCTTGCTTTCTTTCCAGGCCCACAACACGTTAACTGCTGGTTTGTTTCTGGCACCGGCAACAGCCCTTTTTAGCTTCATATCCTACTTGCTGATTCCTCACCCCAATGCCTCCTCTCACACTGGCCTGATTTCTCTGGCACCTTGACTTACCACTCGGGCCAGCTTAGATTTCCACGCAAAGCAGTAGGTACTTCAACAGACTTGTGTCCTCGCAATTTACTTTCCAGATTATTTCTGGAAACTACGATTGCTCTTTACCAACATTAGTCCTGCAGATTGCATGACCTCAATGTGAGAGGCAACTCTAGGTCAGCGTAGCTGGACAGCGTTAAACTAGGAGTAGGAAGACCTGGGTCCAAGTCCCTCAAGTTCTGTTAGCTTCCAACCCCGGGGTGTAGTGTGGGGAGAACCATATCTGGGGGGGGGGGGGGCATGGCTGCATTAGATAGGTTCTTCCGGACCTTCAGGAACTAAGCATCCAATTCATGACCCAAATGGACAAGCGGCCTTGTGGGCGACTGGAAGGCGGCTCCTAATTGAACTTGATTCAAGACAAGCACCGGTAGCTCAGATCTGGTGACTTGGTATCAGGGACGATGGGGCATTCTCTTCGCATCTCACATCCAAGTGTCCCCTCTGAATGGCCGGGTTACTTATTTACCCTTTGTCTTACAGCCTGACTGGATAGACTTTTGCACAGTGACTGATCTCTGGTCCAATCAACTGGGACCAGGTAGCACCATTGACTTAACCTACATACTAGGAGCAACTGACCAAAGCAATTTCATCCCCAAAGCACCGCCAGGTACCCTTTCTCCAGAAGGGGGCTGGGGCCCTAGCAAATGCTTACAGGTGCCTGGAGAGGTATTCTTGCAATGCTGATTCTCGCGCTCCTTGAGAAAAAGGTCCAGTGGTCAAATAAGTTTGAAAGAGTGAGTATTAGATCGTCCTGTCTCAAGACTCACAATGCGCATTTGTGTATCAAAGGTTTGGAGTAGCCCTGCGATAAATAATTCCAGTTAATGTAGCTGGTGGCAACATGTCCCAAGAAAACCATTTTTTATGTAACATCTTACTGATACCCACTGCAAGAGACTTGGACAAGGGCTGGCTTAGTCCTCATGAACTGTACAGTGTCACCAGCTTTGTCACTGTCTCCTAAACCAGCAGCCCCCAACTCCTGTGCATTGGAATCACCTGGGGACATTGGACTACATAGAGTCGGTCCGCTGTACCTCCCGAGAGTCTGATTTACTAGGTCTGGGGAGAAGCTTGGAGATCAGATTGCAAATGCTCCCCAGATACGAGAGCTCCACACGATCACGTTCTATACGTCATCGCGTAACAATCGCATTTAATGGACATATGCTATGGCACCAGGGACGAAACAAGTGTGCCTGCATTTAAAACATTTTATCCTTAAATCTACTTGGCCTCCTAGATATTACCGCCAATTTGTAAATAAGAAAATCGAAGCTCCACATGGCTAGGCGACATGATCAAACCGGCTTATGTGTTGCAAGCCTGAGAAGTCAGAGTCTTCTGACTTTTTTTAAGATTTTTTTTTTTTAAGATTTTATTTATTTATTTGAGTGTGTGTGAGAGAGAATGCGCGTGGGGAAGGGGCAGAGGGAGAAGCAGACTCCCTGCTCAGCATGGAGCCCAATGCAGGGCTCGATCCCAGGACCCTAGGATCCTGACTTGAGCTGAAGGCAGACGCTTAACCGGCTGAACCACCCAGGCACCCCTGGGTCTTCCGACTTCTATGTCTGAGTCCTTTGGTCTATACAACTTGCCAGAACCCACCTTTCTTGGTCCGCTACTGTTGCCTGTTACTGGTGGGCAGTCAACAGACCATGGTGGCATGAACAAATGCCAGGAGGGACCTCCAAGGTCCCTCTTGGCCAAGCACCCCCAAAGTCTGCAACTCGAGGTTGCGAAGAATGGAGGATACTCAACACTTTGAGAATCGCCGTTACACCACACCCACATCAAGACTCCATGGTCAACACCCTCTTGTTTGTGCTGAAAGCACTGCTTAATTAATGCCCCACTAGCCTTCCGCGTGTGGCCTTCAAGGAACTCTCTGCTTACGGTCTGGTTCTGCTCAAACGAAACATTACAGCGATTGCCCATGTGATAACCCAGAAAGCCTAGAGGAGAAAGAAATTAGCCCCTGAGAAGAATTGAAGAGCTAAGGTGCTAGCTATGGATCGTAAAACAGAGCTCACGTCCCAAGTAAACTCCCGCGCGCATCGTTGAGAACGCTTTCCACTAAGAATTTCTGTCACTAGACGTCATCTTCCCGGGGCCAAATGCTTTTTGCACAAGATGATCGGGAGTTATCACACAGGATTCGGGTGTTGGCTACAACTAAGAAATTCCACACTTAAATGTGAAACTGTCCGTGAAAATTTTCCCACTTTCCCTTAAATCAGGACTGAAAAAAAAAAAAAAAATCCATCACTACACAGAAGCAAGCTCTTCACTCCTGGCGCTCCCGTGTCCAGAATCCACACGGGGCTTCAGGCTGCAGAGACCATTTGGAAAGGCTTGACTGCCACCTCGTGGTCAAAGTGTGCATTACCGTCCAAGGCAAGGGCCCAGGTCACCTGTGCACTGCTCTAAGCCACTTCTTTTATGACAAGAATGCTTCTGACATCTTTTGACATGCCCCAATAAGCTAAAAGAGAAGAAAGGTATTAAAGTGTCTGGCAATCATCCTTGGTTTGGAATAGGTTATTTTAAACCTAAGGCGATCATACCTGAGTTGATTTGCTTTAAATGCTCCTAGTTTTGAAAAAGCACGTATTTTTCAAATTCTCTCCGTTGACTGTGTTTCAAAGAAAACTATTTTGTAACCACGAGAAAGCGCCTAACTCCAGGAGTGTTTTCTCTATTCTCTATTTCCCCAACTAATTTTTCTCTTCCTCTTCCTTCATTCTTCCCCTTCCTCCTCCTTCCCTCCCCCGCCCTCTCTCCCTTTATTACCTGTAAACTTTCTTGTTTAAATTCCTTCACAAGGAAAGCCCTATATCCAATCTATCTGTTACTTCCTAGCTGTGTACCTTTGAGTGAGTTGCTTAACCTCTCTGCTCTCTGTTTAAACATCTAAAGAATGGTCTTTACATTTTTAAAAGCTTGAGGGGGAACCAACAAATAAGAGGAGACAGAGGTCACAAAGGGTCCACATAGCCTTCAACAATATGAAGTACACAACACACACATCTCCATCCCAGAATCTGTCTCCCAGAGAACACAACCTAAGGGATCCCTCTGCAGTCTGTTCCCAACACAACAGCTAGAGTTATCCTGTTCAAAGTCAGTCAGATCATTACTCCTTTCTGCAGTTCAACAACTCCATTTTATCAGAAACAAAAGACAAGAGTCTTGCCATCTGTATCCCAGTCCCAGAACCTGTCATCCCTTACTCCTCTGCCCCTCCATCACTCCAGCTGCACTGGCTTTTCCTCAAATGTGCCAGGCATGCTCCTGCCTCAGGGCCTTTGCATGTACTGTTTTGTCTCTTGGAATGCTTTTCACCCAGTTATCTGCCGCTGCTTCCTCGGTCGCCTACACCAAATCTTGACTCAAATGTCACCTCATTGAAGACTTCCCTCGACCTCTGCTTAGGTTTACCTGACTCCACCTCACCCCAGGAATCCACATCCCTTGCTCCTGCTTTAGCTTTCTCTCTAGCATGTATCAGCATCTGGCACACAGTATATTTTACTTATTTATATAGTTTTGCATCTGTGTCCTCCACCAGAACGCAAGCTCCATGAGGGCAAGGACGTTTTTCTGTTCTTCCCACGGCTGTATTCCCAGAACCTAAAATAGTAGCTGGTACACAGCAGTCACTCAGCATTTATTGAACAAGCAAGTGAGTAACACGATGGAAGACTATGGATGTGGAACGAGAAGAACTGTGATTTTTAGGGAAGTCGCTTAAACAGCATCTGGTTTTTTTCATGTGAAAAATGAGAACAATACGTCTTATGTCGTTTTTGTAAAAGTTACACACTATACCATGTGTGAAAGCATAATATAACAAACTGCTAAACAAACGTAAGGCATAATTTTTCCTGAAAATGAATTCTTCATCAGTGAGCTACTTAATTTTTCTAACCTAAAGCTACCAGACTGCCAAGGAGTCAGTGTATAACAGTCGGACACAGAAAACCTTGAAAATTGTTCTGGTATTCAAATAAAATATAAAAAGATTTATTCCAAAGTCATACCCAATATGTATAAACAATGAAATGCATCTCAAGACTTGATTTAAAAAAGCACTCTTTACATTTAAATTTTATAACCATTTAAAGATCTTTTTGCTCCCATATACAAAGTCTGATAAAAGTTAATTCCATAAAGTGTCAAATGTACTCATTTATATAAAAAGCATTCTTTCCATAAATGCAAAATATTCAAATATAATAGGTGTATTATGCAACTGTCCGGTTTCTGGAATTCTTGCTAGTCTATAGAATCGCATTTCTACATACTTCTTAAAATGAGGTAAGAATGTAGACGTTGACATTTTTTCAGACGCTTTTTCCGGATGTTTATACCTCTCTGATGGGAAGTGTGAAACTGCCTTCACACTGCTTTTCAAGGGAAATCTTTCCCCAGGGGCGACTCGCTATTCGGCACTAAGAGTAGCCACACCGCTCATTGAAAACTTCATAGGTTGTCATTCTTTTCACGCAGTTTTAACACCCAAATCAAAGCTATTCCTACAGTGATGCACTACTTTCTTTACAGAGATTTTAATAAATATCCCTAAACTCTAGAAGACTGTTCATAATCCTTTAAAGCAGGGGTCAGCGAACTTGTTCTGTAAAGCTCCAAGTAACAACTATTTGGGGTTTCTCAGGTTACCTCTCTGTTGCATATTCTCTCTCCCTTTTTTTTTTTGCAATGCTAAAACGTTTTTTAAAAAAATTCTCAGCTCTGCTAATCCTCTACTTGAAAAAATAGAAGTCATTCATCTCTAAATTAGATTTCTCAAGTGTTAATAACATGTAAACTTCACGTTTCCCGGTAAAGGAAATCCATGGTTTCTGACCCCTGGATTGAGAGTTCATCAACGCTGAGAAATTAATCCCGAAGAGTGGGTCTGCATTTCAGATATCCTTTTTAATCAATGGTACTTTCTCATGGCTTCCTTTTCATTTTGAAATGGATAATTCACGTGTGTCTTTACTTTTTTTTTGGTCTTTATTTTTGATAGAGGAAAAACGCTCTTCGTGTAGCTGATGTGAAGCCTGCCAACTCAAAGGCGAACACGTCCGAGTAAAAGAGGTAGGTGTACACACGCAGGGGTGTGCCGTCACAGGTCCGTGCACACTGGACACGACCCTCCGATACATAAGTTCGACATAAATGCTCTCCAGGGCTAAGAAGGAATTGGCGGAAACCAGCCAGAAGGTATCCAAAGACGCCCTAAGGGATGTTCTAATTTGTTTTTATCACATGTAGTTGTTAAACGTTTTGGGAAAATATGATTTGCATATGAAATCCGTTAGTATAAATGAATGCAGCAGGATGGTTTATACAAATTCTTGGTGCGTATAACCTGGAGTTGACTTAGAAGACACAGCGGAGAATTCTGTGGGCGTTAGTGTGGACTCTGAGAGGGTAAGAGAGACCTGTTTGTAACACTGTTTGATCTCTAACACGGGGTAGCTCGGTACTGAGAATCACAACACTCTGTGCGTGTGTGTGTGTGTGTGTGTGTGTGTGTGTGTGTGTTGTATGTTTTCCTTTCCTACCACAAATAGTGTTATGAACAGATTTTGGCAAATAAAAAAGCTGTGAATTTACTCAAATGTAACACAAACAAGTTGGAAGCCTCTAGAATTACAATCCCGTGGTAGTCTACAAAAACATTTACAAATTCTAAAGCCAAGAAAGGTGAAAACTTTGGTCGACCTAAGAAGCTCAAGTGCACTTGTGAGCCTAGTACAGCCTTATTTTTGAACTGTAAAGAGTAACGTTTTCAGTGTAAAAACAGGTATCTTGATAAATAGCTATGACACAAAAATCACAGGAAATAGCTAAAGACTCTAAAACACTTAAGTACTATCCTGAAGGCATGTTTTGGTATAGAAAAGGTAATCTGGGGCTAGGAAATAACAAGGTGTTTTACTGACTTAACTCTGAGTCTCGGTGGTGGAATGTTTAAGCAGACTTTTGCAGACAGATTCAGCACATTTATAGCTCATCATGTTTTTTCTTAAAAGGCCACTTTGGGTGTTGCAATACGTGGTCTGCAGCCTGAAGGACAAGGTACATGAATTCTTCTACATCAAAAGAGTAGTTGGTAAATTTCGGATGTTCCCCCAGAGTTGGGTGGTGGCCCTGCAAAACCAAACCAAAACTTAAATCTGTAAGTCACTGAGGACGTGGTTTTCTGAACAGGAATAACATTATTTTACTTTGGCCAAGGCAACTGTCCCAATAAAACTTTATTTATAAAAACAGGTGGGGGGCCAGATTTGGCCTACTGGTCTATAGTTTGCTGATCCCTCCTTAATAGATCCTCCTAGACCCAAAGTTCCCAAAGTTGTCTTCTCAACATACAGATATGGAGTGACGAATTTCCCTTTTCCCCTCAACTTGCAAATATATAATACAACTCACTGTTCCGGAGAAGAACAATTTATCTTTGGGAGATATCATATTAATATCATATTAATTTGGGAGATGATATATTAATTAGATACTTTAAACAACTAATTGAAAAGCAAAATGAGGCGAAAAGGCAAAAAAAAAAAAAAAACACAAAACAAGGTGAGTTTCATCACTGAACTTTACCTTATCCTGAGGAAAGACTTTGTTCTGCCTTCGCCAAGTGACGTAGTGGACGCCTCTCAGCCTGGCCAGGTCTAAGTAACAGCGCTCGTCTTCACAGTTGTACCTAAGCACGCAAGGGCCCCACACGTGAGCCCTGTGTCCAGGGGTTTTGCCAAATCAACACTTCTCTGGGAAATAACCCACCTCCCACATCCGGGCCCGCAAAAGGGTGTGTAACTAGTACACGAGCTTGATGGAGATTATTTTTTAAATATCCTCATAACTAAGCTACCTTAATTAAAAAAAAAACAAACAGGACATCATCATGAGATGGAGAGAGAAAGCGGAATTGGCTTGCTAAGTGACTGGTGGCCGCTGACTTCACATTTTTAGCTTGAGGTCTGTTTTCTTTCTAGAAGCCTATACGACGTGACTTTCCTGTAATGAGTAAATATCACGCCTGGTGAAGCTCGGAATGACAGTCTGGGCGTGCAGAAAAGCATTATTCGCTGCCTCGATGTAAAACCATCTCCAAACACTTACAGTTCAAATACAGCGGCCCAGTCTGGAAGGAAAAGTAAGTGGGTAAGCCCAGCTCCATGCATGCCGATGAATATGTCCGTGTTATGAGTGATCTGCAGCTGGTCCAAAAACCCAAGTTCCCTGCGAGCACAGAGAACAACAGAAGACAGATGGGGAGAAGAGAGAAACTGTTAAGATGACTTAGCTCATGACTCATGGTAACAATAGTTATACAAGTGTCTTTCCCAATTTAAAGCACATTCCGCTATGGCTTTTGGCCAATTTCAAGCCTCCTCCAGTAATTAATAACTTAATAACTAAATAATTTAACATTGTTTTCTAAGTAAGCTCACATTTTAAAAAAACTTAGATGTATTTATTTTTTTTTTAAGATGTCATTTTAAAGTAATCGCTACACAATGTGGGGCTCGAACTCATGAACCCAAGATCAACAGCTGCAAGGTCTACCCAGCCGGATGCCCCTAAATGCCTTTATTTTAGAAGGAAACTTTTAGAGCTGTCTTAAATGAAAAACCAGTAACACAGATCAAACAACACTGTAAAAACATACAATCAAAGGAAAAAGATTCAAATCTAGGTAGATCCCACAGCAAGGCAAAGCTCTGAGCCTGAGGACTGCTGTTTCTTTATGAAACAGGGTAACTAGCAGGCACTAAAAAGATGTTATGATACGCTAGCATTAAACTGAAAACTAGTTCCTTAAGATAATAAAGGAATTTTTTTAATAAAATAAATTCTCCTTGTGTGATTGGAGTTTATTTAATGCCATCTGGGTACACCTAAAATTAGCTCAGATACAACCAGGGCATTGTCTTGCCTTTGCAACAGACTAATCCACCATTTTATGCACATTAAGACCATAAAAGTGTCCTCCGAATTCAAGACCCTAAAAGATACGCAAACTCTGAACACAAAGTCAACGCCAAAAAAGTCCACTGAAATGAGGCTGGCAAGAAACACTGGAGTAAGTATAGCCCTCTGAATACACATAATGGAATTAGATCTCCCAGGCCCGCTTACCTAAAGGAAAACAAAAATGACCAAGATTATTTGGGATTTAAGAAGAGAATGAGAATTCCCAGCTTCTCCTATTTTTTTTTAAGATTCTATTTATTTATTTATTTATTTATTTATTTATTTATTTATTTATTTATCTATCTGAGAGAGAGAGAGAGAGAGAGAATGAGTAAGCAGTGGGCGGGGGGGGGGGTGCAGAGGAAGAGGGACAAGCAGACCCCATGTTGAGTGTAGAGCCCGAGGCAAGGCTCAATCTTACAACCCTGAGATCATGACCTGAGCTGAAATCAAGAGTCAGACACCTAACTGTCTGAGCCACCCAGGGGCGTCCCAGCTCCTCCTTAACTTTAAAGAGCTTCCTCTGGGGGGCGCCTGGGGGGCTCAGTTGGTTAAGTGTCTGCCTTCGGCTCAGGTCATGATCCCAGAGTCCTGGGATCAAGCCCTGCACTGGGCTCCTTGCTCAGTGGGGAGTCTGCTTCTCCCTCTCCCGCTCCCCTGCTTGCGCACGCACTCTCTCTCTCTGCCAAATAAATAAATAAAATCTTTTTTCGGTTGTTTTTAAAAAGAGCTTCCTCCTGAAGTACAACACAAACCCCACCCAGGGAAAGGAAGACAGGGGGCACCATGTGCGTGTCTCACAAGAGGTGCACATGCCTTGGTTTCTCCAGGAACGCCAACTGACGCTGGGGGAAGGATGAGTATGTGCCCAGATGGACAGAACCCTGGAGTCTGAGGATAAGGAGGAAAGCTCCATCGACTGTAATAGTAACGTTTCCCTCAGATGGGCAAGGTCTGAATTTATTGGGACTCCTCCTTCATCTGAAAAAAACCTATACATCCTAAAAGCCAGTCAACGCCAGAGCGTCTGAGGTGCCCTCCCCAGTTCTGTCAGCCTGACCTCGGGCCCTCTTCTTCCTCCATGTCTTCCTGTGGCAATGATGGTAGCCACCATTGCACAGTGTAATCCGTAAGACAGGAATAGTTTCGCCAACCTCATAAGACTGTAAGAAGAGTGAGATGAGATAAAGCATAAGAGTAAGTCCCAACAAATGGTAGCTGTTCTTACGACTGCTATTTCTATTTGTATTCCGGGTCTGTGGTCCTCAAGCCCAGAGCCAAGCCATCCTCCATAACTGGATTCCTACTTCAAAGCCTGTGACTGGCTGGCAGGTACACGATAAAGATTTATTGTATAAATGCATGGATATATGACAAATAAGGTGCGGAACTCCCCTGCTTACTGTTGTTTTTTTTGGTTTTGGTTTTGGTTTTTAAGTAGGCTCCATAGCCAGTGTGGGGCTCGAACTCACAACCCTGAGATCTAGAGTCACACAGTCTGCTGACTAAGCCAGCCAGATGCCCTTCTTCCTGGTAAGTTCTAACCTATCAGTAAAAGATAGCCATACGCTGGAATATGGATACTTTTTCTTTTGTAATATAGAAACAGTTCATAGTGTTAAATTTGGGAAACAAGACAATGATTGTAGGTGGGCAAGCGGAGGACAGAAAAGTTTTCGCCTTTCCTTTTGAGCTCTTTTTCTACACCGCATGACTTTTTCAACCAGCAGCAGGCACTATTTTACAGCATTGTTGTTTTTACATCCACAGGGCTTACCTAGACAGTAAATGTTAGGCATATTCTGTCTTTCTAAGCCTTTTGCTTGTGCTGGAGCTTTAAAAGAAACACAAATACTTTGTAGTATTTTTAGAAACCTCATATTACTCTGTGACTCTCAAATTATTCCCATAGAACTAATTTTAGGACAGGAACTGAGACCCAGCAGCTAGCAGGACAAATTATGCCAGGAACATTTTTATATTTTTTTAAAATTCAGAATTAGTTGCCAAATTTTTTTTTTATAGATTTATTTATTTTTGAGCGCGCGAGAGAGACAGCATGAGCCCTGGGGGAGGGACAGAGGAAGAGGGGAGAGAGAATCCCAAGCAGACTCTCCGCGGAGTGCAGAGCCTGATGTGGGCTCGATCTCAGAACCCTGAGATCACGACCGGAGCTGAAACCAAGTGTCAGATGCTTAATTGACTGTGCCACCCTAGGCACCCCTATTTTTTGGGGGGGGCAACTTTTAAAAATGCAGAAATTTCAACTGAAAATGTGGATTCAAAAAAAGAAATCTGGATGCACCACTTCTCTTGAACGATGAGATGGTGTCAAAACATCAGACCCCACACAGCGGAAGAGCAACTGCCCCTGTGCACCCAGGGTCCTCACCTGCTCACTTCACTCACGGAGGCATCTGCCTGTCCCTCCCCGGGCTATCGGCGCCAACAGCTACCGTTAGAAAAGTCCTTTTGATCCCCCACTAACTTATCCACAAGCCAAAGATGACAGCGTCTGCCCAAGAGTGCGAGATTACTTACTTATATTTGTAATCGACAATCTGAACCTCAAGCGTAGATACTGTTTTCAGTGCGTTTACCAGCTAGGGGGGAAAAAAAACATTTAGAATGTCTTTTCCTTCCTTCTCTTCTGTTTTACTTTCCTTTGAGTCCTAAAATTTCTTATTTTCCTACATAATATTTTTCAGGTATTCCGTAACACTCAGGTCTACTGTCGTAACCTTTAACTGAGTTCAAATGCAGACTCCACCCCTTGGTCAGATGCACTCCCTAAAATCCCACCGCCTTGGGTCGTCATGAAGACTGAGAGCAGGAAACTCATGGGAGCGAAGTGCTCGACACAGAGAGACCATTACGTGTTTGCTGGAGAACTACTTGCTAGTTATTCCCTTGATTTTTCAACATAGATTTGCTGGGCACCTACCTTGTTCCAGGCTTTATGTTTAGAGTTTTCTCCCTATCCCTTATCTCATGTCAGACAAACTACTTGTGCTTTCGGCCTTAACCTCTGAAATCATTAAATTTTTGGCAGAAAAATGTTCTCAATATTTCTACACAGAAAAACAGTTATTCTTTTGGCAAACAGAAAGTAACAAAGCGCAATTAACCTTAGTATCAGAAATACAGCCACAGTTCTCTATGTCCCTCACAATTAGCCGTCTTAACACAACACTGTGGGTCACTGCTATTCAGAAATTTTTCCTTTTGTATCCTGTTGCCTGTGGTGTGCACTATACAACAGCAATGGGAGCAAAAGTATCACCTGAGTTGTGCTGGCAATGCTCAGTGCTTTAGGTGTTAGTCACTTAATCCTCATAAGAGTCTCATACCAAGTAAATATTATTATTACACCTACTTTTTTTTCTTAAGATTTTAAGTAATCTCTATACTCAATGTGGGGCTTGAACTCACAACCCCAAGATCAAGAGTCACATGCTCCTCAGACTGAGCCAGCCTCAGGCACCCGCATATGCCTACCTTTTTAAAAAACAGTTTATTTATTTATTTACTTGAGAGAGGGAGAGGGCCACACGTGTGAGCAAGGGGAGGGGCAGAGGGGGAGAGAATCTCAAGCAGACTTTGCGCTGAGAATGGGGAGCCCTACGTGGGGCTCGATCTCATGACCCTGATCATGACCTGGGCTGAAACTAAGAGTCAGATGCTTAACCAGTTAACCAAATGAACCACCCAGGCACTCCCCTCCCATATGCCTATTTTTTTTAAATTTTATTTATTTATTTGGCAGACAGAGAGACAGCCAGCGAGAGAGGGAACACAAGCACGGGGAGTGGGAGAGGAAGAAGCAGGCTCCCAGTGGAGGAGCCTGATGTGGGGCTCGATCCCAGGACGCCAGGATCCCGCCCTGAGCCAAAGGCAGACGCTTAATGACTGAGCCACCCAGGCGCCCCCCCATATGCCTATTTTTAAATGATACAACGGAGGCTTAGAGATGTTAAGGAACTTTCCCAGGGTCTCGCAGCTAGCAAAGGGCAGAGCCAAAATTAAATCTAGGTCCTCTGACCCCAGAACCTGTGTTTTTAGGCAGTGCCCCGGAAAAAGCAACAGGCAGGGACTTACATCCAATCGCCTCCTCTGTTACACATATACACACAGTTACAGAATGGAAGTTTCTCTCTCTAGACAGCCCCTGAACTCCCCTGAATATACTGTTTATGTCAGGGAGTTGAAGGAGTGAGAATACATTAGAATTCTGTTTTCCAGGAGTGAATTAATCTCAGGGCATGAGCCCTGGTCTTGCAATGAGATGGAAACACACAAAACGAATCTCCTGTTTCAGAGGGTCCTCAAGCAAACAGGCTTTTTGCTTTTTTTTTTTTTTTTTACAATTACTAGTCACACTGTGGAGGTGGCCACAGCCCTCTGACATGATTATCCAACCCTGAGGTTGGGCAGGATTGCAGGAACTATCATTTAATGAGCGCATCTGGGTTTTTTTTTTTTTAAGATTTTATTTATTCATTTGAGAGAGAGAGAGCGCGCACGCGCGCTCAAAAGCAGGGGCAGGGACAAAGGGAGAGAGAGAAGCCAACTCCCCACTGAGCAGGGAGCCCAACATGGGGCTCGATCCCAGGACCCTGAGATCATGACCTGAGTCCAAGGCAGATGCTTAACTGACTGAGCCACCCAGGCAGCCCTGGCCTTTATTCTCTATTCATGAAACAAGGTAGAGTCAAAGGTGTTTTCTTCTCTGCTCGGTAGCTGCCTGTTCAAGGGACGCCAATCACTGGGAGAAAAGCCGCCAGGGGGCGCTCTTTAGCTCAGAGTTCAGATCCGAACTGCCGAATCTCACCTGGGGGCAACCTCATTTGCACAATCTGTGGGACCCGACGTGAACATGTCAATAGTTCTACTGCGCACCCAGTGGCGCTACCCCTTTGTGCTGGACCGCTTGCCAGGGCTGGACGCTGCTCCCTGGCCAGCCTTCCTGGCGGACGGGGAGCCAAGGTGGTCACCTCCTCACACATTTATTTGTGTTGGAGCAGTAGAGCTCTCTGGTTAAGAAGCGGCCTCAGACGCCGACGACGTCGGCTCACCCCGCAATATTCTGCTCACTAGCTGGGTGACCTTAAGCATGTTTTTCAATCTCTAAGCCTCCGTGTTCTTGTCTAAAACAGAGTAATAATAAAATCCGTACCTCATGGGTTTGCTGGAAGCGTTGGAGAACACGCATGGGGAGCGTACAGTAATGTGCTTGGCCCATAATTAGCACTGGATCTGTGTTAAGTCCACCAATATACACTAGTGGTCTGCCTGTCCGTGAGGCTTCCCATCCGTCTACCCCAGCACCGCATCACTGGATACATTTTTATTTCCAGGTCTTTAACACACACAAACACACACAAACACACACACACACACACACACACCTCATTCCTTCCACCCATGGCTTCCAATCAATGTCTCGTTGCACCATATGTTCATGTCCTCCATAATCCATATGGATCTCAAGACACTAATTACATCATTTTGATCAGCCTGTTAGGCATCCAAATTAATCTGTGTAAAACGTTTTACCCATCCAAACCTGCCTCCAGTCCCCTCCTGCTGAGCTTCTCCCATCTCAGTTCCACTGACCTGCTCAAGCTAAAGGCCCGGGAGTTCACCTCCGATTCTCAGTGACTTTCGTGGCCTGACCTAATGTGTATCTGTATATTCGGACAGGGAGTGTCCGAGACTCAGCCTCTGAGACCGATCTTGAATCCACTTACTTTGTCATCTCTGCTGTCCTCACCCTCATCCAAACTCTTCCCGGGGCCACAGTGACGGCTCTGAATGAATCCCCCCGCTCCTACTCTTGCAGCCAGAGTGGTTTACAAATAAATAAATAAGCCGGTTCATGTCTCTGCCTGTGTATTTGTTCTCGACGAGCTGCCACAGCAAATTACCAGAGTCCACAGCTCACAAGAACACAACTGGCCCTCTCCCTGTTCTGCAGGACAGCAGGCCAACAGTGAGACAGACAGCTGTCCGCAGGGCTGTGCTCCTCCTGGGGGCTCCAGGGGAGAACCCATTTCCAGCTTCTAGAAGCCATCGCATTCCTTGGCTCGGGGCCCGACCTCCACCTTCAAAGCCAGGAATGCAGCTTCTCTCTGGCCCTGCTTCTACCCTCATGTCTCCTTCCTGGATTCTGTCTTCCTCTTCCACCTTCCAGGAGGTGTTGAACGGAAATCCGGTCAGTGAGAAGAATCCAGCTAAGCAAAGAGCTTTCCAGGCAGAGGCAAAAGTTCTCTGGTGGAGACCGTTGAGAGCCCACTGATTCCATCAGGCCCTCCTGGGTCATCCAGGTTAATCTGTTTTCAGGCCCTCTTAATTTCAGCTGCAAGCTTAGCGTGCCTTTGCATGTAACCTAACCAGTCATGGGTTCCAGGGATTAGGACGTGGACTTTTTTTGGTGGCGGCCCATGATTCTGCCTACCACACCCTGCTGAAAACTTCACAGTGGCTTCCCTCCCACCAGAATAAAACCCGCCTGTCTCATGGCCTATGAGACTGGTAAGATAGGGGACCTCCTCACACCCTGCCAGACTTCTCTGACGTCTTGTGGGGTCACCCTCACCTCTTCCACTGTGCCAAAGTCACGCTGGTGACCTCTCCATTCCTGGAGCACCCAAAGCTCCGGACACCGCAGGCCATTTGCCTCTGCCTGGGAGACTCTCTCTTTGGCTCGCTTCTTACTGATCAGGTCTCTGCCCAACAGCACCTCTTTATTTATTTTATTTTATTTTTTTTTTTTTTAAAGATTTTATTTATTTGACAGAGACACAGCGAGAGAGGGAACACAAGCAGGGGGAGTGGGAGAGGGAGAAGCAGGCTTCCCGCTGAGTGGGGAGTCCGATGCGGGGCTCGATCCCAGGACCCTGGGATCACGACCTGAGCCAAAGGCAGATGCCTAGCGACTGAGCCACCCAGGTGCCCCAAAAGCACCTCTTTAAACACCTCGCCTGACTGCTCCCCTCTTCCTCCTGCATCTGCTGCCCAGCCATCACCTTGTTTTACTCCCTTTGCAGCATTTGCCCACTATCTGAAATCACCTTACTTAGGGACTTGTTTACTTATTCCTTGTCCGTCCCACCTTGAGAGCATAAGATCCACGAGGACAGGGGCCTTACCTGTCTTGTCCTCTACTTTAGCGCCAGGGCCTAGAATACGGCCCAGGATATAGCAGGTGTCAACGCGATGCTGTGCAATCAATCAGACTACTGGGAGAACATCTTCCAGCCATGCTGTTGTGGGCAGGGGCCTTACAGGGTGATCGTATTTAAGTATAATGTATGAGTTGATACTATCGAAATGAATTAGAGAACCTAAGAGGTGAATAGTTTCTGGGGCACCTGGGTGGCTCAGTCATTAAGCGTCTGCCTTTGGCTCAGGGTGTGATCCCGGCATTCTGGGATCGAGCCCCACATCAGGCTCCCCTGCTAGAAGCCTGCTTCTTCCTCTCCCACTCCCCCTGCTTGTGTTCCCTCTCTCGCTGGCTGTCTCTCTCTGTCAAATAAATAAATAAAATCTTAAAAAAAAAAAAAAAGAGGTGAATAGTTTCTAAGACACAGTCATGAAAAGACTGGAGACTCTTCCAACTTAGCCCCCGGATGCCACCATATCACCGTGCTCCATCAATCACCTCTCAAGAGCTACTTTTGCATTTCTGCTGCTAGTCTGTCCAGAAGACGAATGTTTGGCAATCTATGGCAGTAAAGGCAGGAATCAGAGAGTTTCTGCTTCAGTTTCCCCTCTGAGTGGAGGCAGATGCACGTTTCCAGCGAGGCAAAGCTAGTCTGGGCAACGGGTGGTTTGCTGACTCCCAGGAGAAGTCCAATAAATGAACTGGGCATAGCCATCAAACTTTTCTAAAAGCTAATAATTTCAAATCAAAGCATTTAATGCAATGTGAAAAAAAATTAAGCACATCAGTCACAGGAAGTTAAATTCAATATGATGATATTAAAAATGCATACCAAAAACTAACCTCATTTTGGTTTAGTATTTTCCGGTACTCTGTGCTCCGTGCAAGGATGGTGACTCGGATTTTTCCATCCTGCAATCAAAAGAAAAAGGCAAAATCGTGCTGTAGATGCCTGCACAGATGAGTGAGTGCTAGAACCTAAAATGTGGTTTTCACGAAGAGATGAAACTCAATCAGGATACAGTTAGGGAACGATGATGTTTTTAGCCTGATTCCTTCAGCGTTCTCTCAGGAAACGAAAATGCATCCACTTTAGCCACAGAAGGCAAAACCTGTTTATTACACTTCTGTTTGGTTGGCTGGGTGGAATTTTTGGCAGGGGTTTGTGGGTTAGGTGGGGATTTGGGGGAGAGCCAGGTGACATGGGGCAAGACGGGGAAAAGGAAAAGGAGAAAAAAAACGCACATACTTCCACTGTCCCTTTATTGGTCACAGGGTTGGTGACATCTATTTCTGGATCACTTCAGGTGAGAAACTGTTAACCCAGAAAACACTGTCTTCTGATTCTTCTGTAAAGGTGGCACTCATTTTTATTTCGGGTGAACAGCCAGGCCCAGGTGAGAAGCCACAAGGTAGCCCTTACCTTCGGTCCTTCCTGTGTGACATTCAGTCTGTGTAGCACATGCTGAGAAAATGCCCTGAATAATCCCGTGTTTTGACAGCCGGATATCTGCCATGAAAACAACAATTGATATTACAGTGAATAATCGCGCATTACTACTGAAGATGTCCTCAAGTTATACATAAGTGTTATCTTAACACCTATCAAGATTAGGGACGCCTGGATAGCTCAGTTGGTTAAGGGGCCAACTCTTGATTTCAGGTCAGGTCATCATCTCGCAGTCCTGGGATCAAACCCTGAGTCCAGCTCCACGTTCAGTGGGGAGTCTGCCTGAGGGTTCTCTTTCTCTTTCCCTTTGCCCCTCCCCCTGCAGGCGCTCTCGCTCTCTCTTTCTCTCTCTCTCTCTCTCTCTCCCTCTGTCTAAAATAAATAAATAAATCTTAAAAAAAAACCTATCAAGAAAAAATGTATAAATATGAATACGAACAACAGATACGCTTACCAAAGGGGTATTATAGAAGAGCCCATATCGCATCCGGGGGAGTAAGGAAAAAACAGCTTCTTTAAAACATACCTAAGGATGAAGGTATTGTACAAGGTAAGAGAACACAATTTATACCACATCAAAACAGCATTTATAATTACAGAAAATAAATTTTAACTAATCCCTTTTTTACACTGAAATGTTTCGAATAGCAAACTATTTCACTCAAGCGAAATTCGTAATTTTGGAAAATCTAAAGGAAAAAGTTTTTTAATGCTACAGGGTTAATAATTAAGAATGATTCAAGGTTATAAAAAAAAAGAAACTCCAAAGTCAGAAATCAATGGTAATAGCTAATAGAAACTCATATTAAATATTTATTTGATGAGTGAGTCATCTGCAACGACTGTTATTTACAGACATTAAAGGAAAGTTTCCAGTACCCTCTTGGAATCGTAAGTTTTCAAATGTATAACATCATAATCAGTAAACGCTTTCCAGGTGTCTGAGAACAGGTCACCATATCCGTAGGAGCTCTGAAAGTGGAAACCAAAGAGGTTAGGGCAACAAAAGTCTACAACGTGTCTTTTCGAAAGTGCAACAAAACATCTGAATCTGCTTGTCCATGTTAAGAACTAATGATCTTAAACAAGCTCAAAAAATTCATGGAAGAAAAACGGATTTTCAACTTAGGCCTGAGCAAGGACCTAATACAATGATACAATGTAATGTCGTCAGAAATAATCACCACAATTATAATCTTAGTCTGTTAAAAACATTTTGTTTGTCTACCCTATGCTCATATCTCTGAACGATAGTTGGTGGGGTTTCTTTCCCTGTGAATCTTCCATCAATATCACACATATACAACATATACAGACACCACTATTTTACACACTTGGATATTCTCCGTGAGCAAAAATTATCAGGGTAAATGGAATATGCTTTTGAAAAGAAATTTCAAAGTAAGAAAATGCCTGGAAAGTCCTAATACTAAAATATGGTAAACATTATCCTATGAAATGATCTCCCCATTGACTAAAGACTAACATGTGATAACTCTCCATTAACATTAATAATAATTATTATTATAGCATCTTGCATATTTCCTATATTGCTAGCACTTAAAATTAACACCCCACAAACTTAATGAGCTAGGTGACATCATTATCCCCTTTTACAGACGAGGAAACTGAGATACAAATTTAAGTACTTTGCATAAAGGGTCGTGCTGGTGTGTTTGCAGGGCTGAGATTAAATCCAGTCTGTTTGCTTCCAGACTCCAAGCTCCTAATCTCTGTACAGCAGTTTGCCTCACACCAGGAAGTAGTTCTTTCTAGTACATTTACTGAATGCATTTCATTTTTGAAAAGTAGAAATTAATTACGTGTTCCATCAGCTAAAGGAAAGAGATCGACTTATTTAAAAATGGTATCACTTAGATTGAAAAATTCAGCCAAAAGAAATAGGAACTATGTACTGTAGGATGACATTCAAGGTCTACAACGGGTTTATCCACTATGTTCGTGTCTTTTTATCATTATAGCATTCTTTTTTTCAGATTTTGAAATTTTTATGTTGCACATATTAGAGTTATTTCAAAGTTATTGAGAACTGTTAGATGTAGTGATGAAAAAAAATTTTCCCCCTTCGATGTTTCCCCAGTGCCATTCTAATAAAGGCCCTTCTCAACACCATCGAAAATGAAATGTCCCTATTCTGGCTCAATAATAAATAAAGGGCAATTAAAAGAAGTGATTCTAGACAGTTTCTTGAGATAAAATACTTCAGATAAAATAAGATACCTTTGAAAGGAAAATTTAATAATAAAATACAGCAATTCTGACTGATCCCTTTCCAGGGAAATCATGTATTACTCAGTAACAACCACCTCCAGAAGCTTCTTATCCACGTCCCTCAATTTCAAATTATCTGCCACAGGGGAAGGAGGACCTTCTTTCTAGTCTCACGCTGAAGAATATTTGGATATTCTTAGAGATGACATAAAACTTCCTCCTGTGTCTGTCTCCAACTTAAACATACTCCTAACCTATGACTTAGAAATTCTACCTCTAGGAATGCGTCCTACAGAAATGCTGGGACGAGGGTATAGACACATGTCTATGGAAAGGACGTTCACTGCATTTCCAGAAATAGCACAAAAATGGAAACAAACAAAACGAGACTGGGGTGGGGCCAGCAGATCATGCACCCACTGGGGCACGCATGAATATGCGAACATCTCTACATTCACCGAACTGAGTACCATGTAACCACGAAGAAAAACAGTAACCCCAAATGTACCCACCTGGAAAGGTGCCCTGATATAGTATTAAGTTAGCAAATACGAGAGAGCATATTTTCTGTAAGGATACAATAGAAACACACCCTTACACAAATTTTATTATATCCTTGTACAAATCCTTACATACATTTTGGATAAGGATATATTTATATTTGCTGAAGTAAAGTCTTGAACTGTAGTTAGTCACTTTTGAGGGAAATGAAGTTGGAGATGAGGAAGAAGGAGGCATTTTTTTTCTTTTTTTTCCCCACACCCCCATGACTTATTTATTTTATAATTGGAAGTTTGTACTTCTTGATCCCTTTCACCCATTTTGCCCACCTTCCAACTTCCTCCCCTCCAGGAACAGGAGACTTTTTTCTTTTCTTTTCTTTTCTTTTCTTTTCTTTTCTTTTCTTTTCTTTTCTTTTCTTTTCTTTTCTTAAGATTTTATTTATTTATTTGACAGAGATAGAGACAGCCAGCGAGAGAGGGAACACAAGCAGGGGGCACGGGAGAGGAAGAAGCAGGCTCATAGTGGAGGAGCCTGATGTGGGGCTCGATCCCACAACGCCGGGATCACGCCCTGAGCCGAAGGCAGACGCTTAACCGCTGTGTCACCCAGGCGCCCCTTCCTTTTTTTTTTTTTTTTTTTAAGATTTTATTTATTTGAGAGAGAAAGAAAGTATGAGCGGGGGGCAAGGAGCAGAGGGAGAGGGAGAAGCAGACTCCCCACCGAGCAGGGAGCCTGACGTGGGGCTCGATCCCAGGACCCCGGGATCAGGACCGGAACTGAAGGCAGCTGCTTCACCGACTGACGCACCCAGTGCCCTGACAGGAGACTTTTCTTAACCTCACATACTTCTGTGTTGTTTGAACTCATTATAAACAGGCATTACTTGCATAATTAAAAGTAATCAGAATGGAGCTATGCTACTACTCAGCACAGGAAAATGGGGAAAGCCTGCAGAAAGTCCCCTTTAATTCATTCTGCTTAGTAAGAGCAGCCCTGCGGTGGCCAGAAACGCACCTGCAGGAGGGTCCCTCCGTGCATCTCTGGAGGCGGGGGTGCCCATCTCACCAAGGAAGCCATGTGCCTGAGGAGTAGCCAAACTGCTCAGGCTGGAGAGGATGCCAGGGAAGCTTCCTAGACGGGACAGTTCATAAAATGTCACTAAGATGTGACCAGCGGCCACGGCCACCTGCTGCCCTTCGCCCAGCTGCTCAGCCCCGGCTTGGAGGCTCCACCACTCACTGTGGGAAGTTTGCATCACCATCTTCCTGGGGGCTGCAGGGGGCTTCATCCAAGGCTTTACCAGCAAAAGAAAAAGGTGAGTGTCCATATAACACCTTAACGCTGTGCTCATCCAACCCACAGTGTCCTCTGGGCCTCAATTCTGGAGCAACCTGGCAGACGGACTTGTCCCGAGAACCTGAATGAGCAACTAGTAAAGATCTCCCTGACCGGGACGCCTGGGTGGCTCAGTCGGTGAAGCGTCTGCCTTCGGCTCAGGTCATGATCCCAGGGTCCTGGGATGGAGCCCCGTGTTGGGCTCCCTGCTCAGCAGGGAGTCTGCTCCTCCCTCTGCCTGCTGCTCCCCCTGCTTGTGCTCGCTCTCTCTCTGACAAATAAATAAATAAAATCTTTAAAAATAAAATAAATTAAAGACCTCTCTGACCAAGTATGCAGGTTTAAAGTGTATGCACACAAAGAACAAAGGAGGGAGGTCATAGCAGGGAGGCCAACCCACTAGGCTATATTCATCCTGCCCATGCCTGCCTATCATGGCCAGAACACCCTCACATCATGTATCCAGTGAACTGAGTAACCTGGGACTTCATGGTAGCCATGAACCCTATCTATGCCCTCCGAGCAGGTGCAGAGAAGGAGAGGGTTGTAAAGTTGGCTCAGTTTAACTTAGTCCGCTTGAGGAAGAATGGAAAAACATGCAACAAGATATAAGGAAGCTTCTGGAAGTGTCTAGAAAACTTCCCATCAGCGTAATAGGATCTGAAGAGAACTAGAGGGAGGAGACAGAGCACTGTGGTTTCAGGGCACAGGACTGGGGTCTGACTGCCTGACCTGGAGCCCCGACTCCACCCCTCCCTGGCTGCCCTCTCTTAGAACACCCGCCGGAGGCTCAGAGCCTCAGCTTCCTCATCTGTAAAACAAGCTAATAAAAAACCTACTTCACGGAGGCTTATAAGCATTAAATGAGATAACACGGGGTGTAATTTTTTTTAAAAAGGCACAATAACCCTGAGTTAATCATTCAGAGCTCCTGACAGCTAGTGACTGTGGCCTAGAAGCACTTGTACAGAGAGAAGAGGAGAAAGGGACTGTTGTGCCCTTTGTTCACAGAAACATGTTCAAGAACGGAATCTGCACTGGTCGCCAAACCGGCTCATGAGAGGGTAATGGAAATCCTTGCAAAGAAGAAAGTCAAGAGAGTGTTAACGTGTCATAAACCAGTTTCCTCAGACTTCAGGTCTATGGAGCAGTGATAAGGAAAACCTTTCCACGCAGCCTTACTATGAGCCTCCTATCTGTGAAAAAAAGACATTCATGAAACCATTTCGCCTTCTGCACGAGAACGTGACCTTCAGCGAACTGGCTGGCTCTGCTCCCTGGAAATGAAGATGACACGCATCAACTGTGTTCTTAGGTAACAATGCGTGTGATTTAAAAAGAGGCTTGATGGGTATGTTGCATCTGGACTGGGAAAGGGTGCGGCGACTCTCGGAACTGGCTGTCTCTTACGGGAATCCTGGGGACTCCGCCAGAGCGGCTGGTGCAGGAGACACTGGCCTTTGTGGGACATGAGGTGTCGGTACCTGCCCTACGGGGATCCCGGCCCCTCACCTCTGAGCTGTGCTGTTCAGGCTTCTAGAAGGACTGCCCCTGGGAAGAAATGTCTGAAACCGCCCTGCCAGCAAGCTGTGGTCCCCCGGCAGGAACGTTCCTGCCAAGAGGGGGTGCTGTGAGCATCTTGTGAGCTGCAACATCCAGGTGAACGGTAGAGGGTCTCTTGGTGGCTGTCCAGTTTAGGCAGCCTGCCGTGCATACCATAAGCCCCGTGCTCTCCCTGTCACCGTCATCGTCCCAGTCAACATGCCGAGCACCATGTCCCAGGCGCCGTGACTGGTCGCACACCCTACGGTTCACCCACAAAATGACACTGAGCTAGATACCACAATCATCCCATTTCACAGTTGGGTGGACTGAGGCAGCTCCGGGGATTACCCCGGCGGGGGCAGCAGGATATGGGAAGAAGCAGGGAAAAGGCAGGCAAAGAAAGAGAAGGGGGAAAAGACTGTGCTGAAAACAACTAAACAAAGAGCACGTATAATTCAACACCTATCTTTACGTTTATGCCTAAGACTCACCCTCGGGTGTGAGCTGACAAGCACGGCACAATGTGTCACCGAGCGAATAGCGAAGGGAAGGCCGAGGGCAATTACAGGCGGCCACACCGCACAACAGAGGCAAGCTCTCCCCACGTGGGTCAGGTGGGGGTCAGAGAGGCTAAGCAAATGACAGTCTTCACACATCTGTCTCAGAGCAACACTGAGCACAGGTCTCTGGAGCTCCGCCTGCCCGAAGGGGGAAAGAAATCTTCCACTGCTTCATTCGAAAATTCAAAGAACAAAGGTATACGCACGCACACGCATCTGCCCGTATGTACATGGACATGTACGTGTAGAGTGTACGTGCAGAGACACGTTCACACCCATCTGCACGGGGGTGTGCGTGTGTGTACTTACATGTGCGTGTCTCAGAAAACTGCATTTCCCCACATCAGAGCCACACGTTCGCTGAGCCAGGCAAAGACAAAGCCGAAGCAGAGAGGACATTCTTACTTACGGTGTCCCACATCACGATGTATACATCTGTGCCGAATGAATTATTAACGTGCTGAGTAATGTAAAGATTGATAAAGTCACAGAAGTGGTGATACATGTTAACACCTGGTATTGGAGAAAAGAAATCTATGTTAATTAAACCTGGAGGGCAAAGGATCCAACAATTTTTATTCTACCCCACCTATTTATAGTGTGATAGACTTTAAGCTGAAAATAACTGGGAGGAAAAAAAATAAGAGTTTTTTTCCAAACACAAAAGGATCTGTACTCGGGTAGTCCTCAATTAACAGATGATTTGGCTCAAAAATTCACTTTAAAATTGGCTATTTAGAAATCAGGAATGCATTTTCCCATATACACTAAACAACAAGTGATCAGGAAGTTCCAAGAAAAAAATAACAGAAGTCTATTTAGCTCAAAATGGAATAGAACTATAAGGCCATGAAGACTAAGTTTGTTTTTTATAATCACTTACTTTTAAAAAATCAATTAAGCAATATCTATTTATCACAGAAGTATCAACAATGATGGCACTATTAACATTTTGATATTTTTCATTTCTGTCTTTTTTCTCCTTTTTCATCATGATTTATGGCATTGCTTCTTGGGAAAATACTAATCAACTATCATTTAAAAGGGCTCCGTATCTCATGTTCTCATTGAAAGAGGATGAACTTTGGAGTCAGAAGAACCAGGCTGAACCCAAATCAGCCATTCATGAGCAATGTTCTCAGATGAGTTGGTAACGTCCCTAAGCTTTAGCTTCTCTACGAGAAATAGGAAATCCTTATACTTAGGTGGCAGCTTTTTTGGGAGACACCCAAAGACCTTGTACCTCAAAGCACCCGGCCCCGCGTGTGGCACACAGTGAAACCGTAATGAAGACTACCCAGGTCCTGCTGGGTCGAACAGGGGGCAGGGGAGTGTGGGTGCAGCTATTTTGAAGCTGGCAAGTCCGTCGAACATGTGCTCTTGCGACTTAGGGCCAACCTGGCAATATGCAAATCTAAACGGCATGAAATTCCAAGAACTGACGCGTGAAACATGCACTTTAAAAGGGCAGAAAATGTTGACTGAACGAAAAACAGTGACTCTCAAAAGCAGAAATCACAACATATTGTGACTTCACTCCCACAGTGAATAATAATGGTGTGCGCCCGAAAATAAGAGTAAAACATCTTCAGTTTATGTCAGTCAGGTCACTCTGCTGTATACCCTTGAGCTGTACGGGGCTCCAGGTCAATTACACCTCAGTGGAACAGAAAGAAAAAAGAGAAAAAAAAACCCTTTATAGGCTGGTATCTTAGAGGAATATTTGGAGACAGCTCCTTTCATCATTCAGAACCATTTGGCAAAGAGCGTATTTTCAAGTTAATGAGAAATAGACAGTTCTGTGACAACGCAACTTTATTTCTGGGTGAGCACACAGCACACCTGAGCTCCCTCATGCGTCATCCAGCAAGTTCTTAACACGGACTGGGGAACGCAGCCGAGATTGGCGCTCGGTGACGCAAGGACTTATCAAGGAGGGAGAAAATGCAGGTTCCATGCTTGAGAATGCGCCCCCAAGTGAGTCATGTTCTGTAAAACCCTCATTCTCTCATGGTGAGGAGTCGACGTGGAAAGGGAAATGGGATAAGGGCGTAAGTCAGAAGAAAAAAGGAGAGTTCCGAATATAGGTAAGAAACGGCCTGGGTCTACGCTGGCCTATTATTCCCACTTTACACCCTTTCCTGCCTGCGTACCGGCATCCACGTAGCAGCTCACAGACGTCTACCTCTTTCACAGGCAGATCACAGCATGTGCTTGGCCCCCCTTCCAATTTGCATATTTAAAAAATGAGTCAGGACCTCGCATGCAGCATTCTTACTGGCTCTTATTTCAAAAAGCTCAACTTGTCTGGTTTCTGAACCTCATACGTTGTTACAGAAGAATTACGGCTGCAGGAGGCAGGGCACATTAAAAATACAATCAATAAATTATGGTAGTTCTGAACTATTTGTGACAGAGGGCTCTCTATATTTCCCAGTCACAGGCTGTAAGTATAAATGGAAAAATAATTCTAAATTTAACTATTCCCCCCCCCCCCCTGCCAAGAATATACTGATGTGCTGACTTCCAGAGGAACTTTAAGTTCACTTCAGTCATGGAAACGATGTCAGGAAGTTTGCCAGAAGAGCTCAGGGGGCATTCCTTTTCCACCCACCCACGGTACACACATGGTTTTTACTTATAAATTTTTTTCTAATGAAGCACAATGCAAATCAAGTGATTAGAGAAACCGGGTGGGGTCAATTTAGTTACAGAAGGTACCCATATATATAGCTTTTTCTCTCATCTTTTGATTCTGAGTGAGTCATTCGATACAAACCTGAAGGTTCCCTCTAAGATACCAAAGGTATCGTATCATGGGAAGTTCAAACTAGCTCACTTCTTCAGAGAAGAAAGCAAAACCCAAACTCAGTACTTCATGTCACACGGCATCCTCGAAAGTCACAGGAAATCACTACATACACATACCAAAAAAGGAACAAAGCCTCACTCACCAATAACTAATAACAGATAAACTTAACTTCTCACCTGCATCCAGTTTCATGAAGTAGGCTGGTTTTTCAATGACAATGTCACATTTAGCATCTTCTAGAGGTCTGAAGCTGAGCTGTGTATAGCTCTGCAGCTCAGCAAACCTGCAATCATGAATTGGAAGACAGTTTCAAGGGGGTCCTCCTGAACTTTCGATGGCAACACTGTAACTTAGGATCCGCTCACTGGGGGGATTTTCTTTCTAGAATTTACTCTTATGAAGACAGGTGGAACTTCTCAAACACACTAACATTTCTATAACTTGGTACCAAATGTTAGTGCTGAGACAAGGAATAAAAATGACTTCAAATTTCAGCCGTAGGTGCGAGATCAACTGGGAATTTTCTAGACGAAGAAGAAATTTACACATAGAATTGGCTACATAATCCACCAGTAAAGTGGGAAGGTTCAAGAAGGCTTCCTCGGATCTTGTGATAAGACTTCTTGGATGCTCGGACAGATGACAGTCCAAAAATTATGGAGTGCCTTGGAAAGACAGCACCCAGCTAAGCTTCCCAGAAGAAAGCAAAGCCTTTTCCTCAGAAAATGTCTTTGGAGAGACCACATGGCAGTCTTCTTCCATATAAAAGAAGGCAATCACAAGCATTGCCAAGAGATATTTGGAGTTAACCTAAAGACTGTTTGTCACTCTTCAACTTTGAGACCACAACTGATATAAAATAAATATCAACCAAATCCTTTTAAAATACACACAACACGGAATTATTGTGTTAGATTCAAAATATGTCCACACATTCTTCAATACTTCTCCCTTTAAGAGGTAGAGACTAATTGCCTCGCCTTAAACGTGGGCTGGACTTAGTGATTCACTTCTAATGAGCAGACTGTGGCAGAAATGATGGTGACTTCTGAGATTAGGGTATAGGAAGACTGAAGCCTCCCTCCTCAGGCAGGTGCTAAGTCTCTTGCATGCGTGCATGTGTCTTCTCTCTCTCTCTCTCTCTCTCTCAGGGAGGCCAGGCTGTGAGTAGCACTAAGGGAGAGGCCCACGTGGCAAAAAGATGACACCTCTAGCCCATAGCCAGAGGCAAACTGAAAGTGACAACATGAGTGAGCCTAGAAGCAGGCTCTCCACGGGTGCCTGGGTGGCTCAGTCGTTCAGCGTCTGCCTTCGGCTCAGGGCGTGATCCCGGAGTTCTGGGATCGAGCCCCACATCAGGCTCGAATGCTGGGAGCTTGCTTCTTCCTCTCCCACTCCCCCTGCTTGTGTTCCCTCTCTCGCTAGCTGTCTCTCTCTCTGTCAAATGGATAAATAAAATCTTTAAAAAAAAAAAAAAGAAGAAGAAGAAGCAGTCTCTCCAGGTGGGGTTGGGCCTAGAGATGGTTCCAGCCCTCGTCAATATAGCTGCTGCTGAGCCAGGGTCACCCAGCTAGGCTGCCTCCAAATCCTGACCGTCAGAAACTTGGTAAGCTAATACACTGTGCTGTCTTCAGCTGTTAAATTTTGAAGTAATTTGTTACCACACAGATAATGAATAAAAATCTACCCTAGGTTATATTTTGGAGTAATCTGTTACATGGCATTTAATAACTAATATAAATACACCTTAGAGAACTTCCACCACGTGGAATCAGGTATCGAAAGGTACCAGGAATCAAAATGTATCTCAAAGTTATTTGAGCCACTCTAGCCAATGAATCTAACCCAATCTACAGCTGATCAGTCAGAAGCAGAGGTGATCACCTGGGCTTGCACCTGGGGTCTAACTTCGGGGTTGAGCCCTTACCCTGTGGGATCTGAGGCTGTGTCTGGGTAGGTGGTGTCAGAATTGAGTTGAAGCTGTTGGCGAACTGCCTGGTGGTGTGTGCAAAACCTGACCCGCAGGTTGGAACTGAGTGCTCAGTTTCAAATAAAGGGGCAGCATGAGAGTTTCTTTGGGAAGAGAGAACAGTTCTGTATCCTGATTGTGGGTGTAGTTGCATGCATGTGGCCATGTGACATAAATTTCATAGAACTATGTATCCACGATAAAAAATAAAAAAGAATGCATAGAAACACTGGTGAAATTCAAATGTGTTTAGTGAATAATATTGTACCAATGTCAATTTCCTGATTTTGACCATTGTGCTATGGTTATGTAAGATGTCATCATTAGAGGAAGCTGGGGGAAGGGTACAACGGGAACTCCTTGCATTATTTTTAAACTTCTGTAAGCCTAAAATTATTTTTAAATAAAAGTTTTTTAAAGTACCCAAATTTCTTAATTTCTAGAGATAACCTGTCAGACCACAGAACTAGTTCATTATTAAAAATGTTTTGGTTTTTTTTTTTAAAGATTTTATTTACTTTTTTGACAGAGAGGGAGACAGCCAGCAAGAGAGGGACCACAAGCAGGGGGAGTGGGAGAGGAAGAAGCAGGCTCCCAGCATTCAAGCCTGATGTGGGGCTCGATCCCAGCACCCTGGGATCACGCCCTGAGCCGAAGGCAGACGCTTAACGACTGAGCCACCCAGGCCCCCATTATTAAAAATGTTTTAAATCAAAATGTGTTCCCCAATTTATATAAAGTTCAAAAAGCTGATCAGAGGTGTTGAGGGTCAGGGTAGGGTTTACAACTTTGAAGAGGAGCCTGGGGTGCTGGTGGAGCCCAATGCGGGGCTCATCCCAGGACCCTGAGATCATGACCTGAGCCGAAGGCAGACACTTAACTGACTGAGCCCCCCAGGCGCCCCTAAATGTGTATCTCTTTAAAAAAAGGTGTTCCTCAAACACATGGACAATTACAAAGAGTTAATAAAAATTCATTTTTGAACTGATTTTTTTCTTTCATTAGCAACCAGTAAATAAATCCTATATCGTACTTCCTCATATTTAATAAACATATATTTAATTCAAATACAACTGATAGATTTACTTTGTAGCTCATGAGAAATTCTCTACAAATGAAGTAACATTTTCCAGTGGAAAGTCCTTTCCAACGTCTGCAGGTGCCAGACACAAAAGCAAATATTTTAGAAACATATTTTTAAAGAAATAATCTTACCAAGACTGCAGAGGGCTTTTGCGCTGACCTTGAGACATCAACGCCCGAGCGTCCAGTGCACAGTGTCCTCCGATTTCACCACTCTGGAGAAAATCTTCCTTAAATCTGGTGGACGACCAAAAATTAAGCTCAGTTTGAAAAATTTTAGCACTATGCAAGCACATGGGGTGTAACAAAGGTGGTTTACCAATTTCCAAAATCAGTGTGTTGTTAGAATTTAACTCTATTACAAGAGAATGTTTCAAACATACACAAAAGTAGCAGAATGGTACAGAAGCCCGATGGACCCATAATCCAGCTTTGCGATAATCAGCCTGGGGCCGGACCACGTCTTCCATCCTCCACCCCTTCCCCAACCTCGTCGCCATAGTCTTATGAAGCAAATTCAAGGCATATCCCTGGACCTGGAACTATTTCAGAATTTCCATTAGGTTTTAACACCAACCACTTCCGTACCTGTCATGGTTTCTCTTGATGTTTCTTAAATCGAGATAGAGATTGACGGCTCTGCAGTATTGCAGATAACGGGAACACACCAGGCTTGAGTCGTGCTGAATTGAGGTTGAGAAAAAAGAAAAAAAAAATAACTCTGGGTACTAACATTTTGAGGACATTCTCAGACGTGCCAGACAAGTTCACAGCATGAACACTATCAGGTTGAAATCACACAACGTGAGGAGAACAGCTTCTTTTTTTTTTTTTCAATTTTATTTTATTTAAATTCAATTAATTCACATACAGTGTATTATTAGTTTCAGAGGTAGAGTTCAGCGACTCATCAGAATAGCTTCTGAAAGGCTGCATCCGTGGACGGATTTTTCCCCTCCCCAGCAGACTCTGGTCAAGCCTAGTTTTGCCAGCGTGCATGCATACTTTTAGGTTATTACGAAGAACTCCCAAAGGTTCTATTTATATCATCTCAAACTTTAAGGCTTTATGTGTGGTTCTGTTCAATGCTCTTTTAAAAAAAGGCACTCAGAGCCATCACTAACCTCGTCGCTATGTGAAAAAGCATTTTTCAAAGCCAAGCCAAATGAAACAAAGAAGAATGCACACGTTAAGAGAGGTTAAAACGAAGGCTGGAAAGGCACTTTGTCAATTTTAATAAGACGTGCTTTCTACAAACCAGAAAGCTTCTGGGAGTCCCTGTCTCAACAGCAATAAGAGAGCGATGGTTTTTAAATCACTGAAGTACAAGAGCTTAAGAGTCAACTACCAGAGCCTGCTTCTCTTTTTTCCAGTCTGGTTTGTTCCAAAATAGAGACGGTTTCAAAAACTTTTATCCACCTGGATTTTATTTATAGGTTTAAATGCCATTTTATTGTTTTCCCATAATGCCCAATAAGGCCTTCACCTTAACTACATGGGGTTTTGGAATTGGTAGCTGGTAAGGGGTCATGGTCTGACTGCACAAAACCTATCAAAGTACATCTTGGCCCGGGAAGAGTCTACCTACTGCCTTGGACGAGGTGTGCGGGGTGGGGTTGTGGCTCTCCCCTTGCCCCTTCCACATCAACAGGTGGACTCCAGCCAGACTACGCAACACACAAAAAACAGCGTATGTTAAGGGTGCCCAGCCGTAGTGTGGACTAAAGCCACACCTCCCTCCTTTGGGGCTCATCCCTCTCCCTACAATGGTTTCAATTTCTATTATGTGATCTCTCCAGAAGCACTATAGCATGGGCGCCTGGGTGACTGTCAGTTAAGCGTCTGCATTCTGCTCAGGTCATGATCCCAGGGTCCTGGGACCCAGTCTGGCATAGGGCTCCCTGCTCAGCAGGGAGCCAGCTTCTCTCTCTGCCCTTCCCCACCCCACTCGTGTCCTCTCTCACTCAAAAAATAAATAAAATAAATAAAAATACTTGAAAAAAAAGTATAGAGCATATATTTAGTTTCTTAATGAAAATGAATTAAGAAAAAAAATTTTTAATTTTCTAGATTGTCTGGAGATACTAGAGACCCCGAGAGGTCAGAGGCTTGGCCAGAGCTCAAGAACACTGACAGAGAGGAGACCTTAACAGCAAGTGCTTACAACCCCACGGACCTTTAAAAATTAACACTGAGCCCTTTGCCGAGAGCCCGGTCCTGCACTGAGCATTTTTATAAGCAGAATAAGCATTTTTATAAGCTCATTTCTTCCCAGACACAAGCTACGACACTGGTATAGCTTGAAAGGAAAAGAAACGGAAACATGGAAGGGTTGGGTGCTCTAAGGATCCGGTTTTGATCCCTACAGTGTGGAGCTTGCTCTTTTCCTGACCACCCAAAATGGGCTCTCGGCGACGCGCTCGGCTTACACACTGAGCGCAATACACTATGGTGGAAAGCACACAGAAAAAGATCTGTATCGTGTTTCTAGATGGACGAGGCTACCCAGCAGCTGTGTGGTCCTGCAGAAGTCACTTCACCCTTCTGAGGACCTTGTTTTCCTCTGTGGTCTAGTGGCATCAGTAATATCTCCCCTGTCTATCTGCTGTAAGGCTTGTGAAAATCAAGCTAGCTGACAGAGAGAAAAGCTGTTTGCAAACTGTAAGGTCCTAAGCAAACACAGAGGGGTCTGGGAGGAGGCTGGGTATCATCTGTCCGCAACAATTTGCAAGGGAATTTGGAAAGATGCAGTTTGTCAATTTATCTTCTTTAGAGTAATGTGGGGGGGGGGGGATTCTAATCCTAGTAATATTTTTAACTGCCTCAAAATAGGACCATCTGATATATCTGTGAAAATGACAACACAGCTTCCAAACAAAACAGAAAGACTTGTTTTAGAAAGTTAAATAAAAGTCAAAGCCCACAAACACGTGAGCCAGGATCTCTTTCCTGGAGCCATCTATCTTGTTTTTACATGACAATCTAAATTCTAGGAGCATTTGAAAAGAAACACCCACCGCTTCCTTAGGCTGGCAGAGCACATGCATTTCCTCCAGCCGCTCGCCCGCATATCCAAAGTCAGCTTGTTTCCAGAATATGTCTTGGGCGGATTCAAGGGTATCTGTCCTATTCACAATCAAAAAGATTCCATGGGGAAAAAAAAAAAAAAAAGATTCCATGATTTTTCTCTATTTACCTTTTCTGAGCCTTGAATTTCCTTTCTAAAGGTTAAATTGCCGGAAGTCTGTCATTAAGTCTTTTGACCGTCATAATCTTCTTACAACTCCCTTGCTACTACAAGATACCAAGATACATTATTCACAGACTTACTTTCTTCTACTAAAAATACACAACGGGAATGTATGAGGTTAGGGTCATCTGGAACTGAAGAAAATGAGAGAGAATGAGCTACTAACTACTGTAGTTCCTTTACTCCACTAACCTCGCATGTACTGGAAATACTAACTATACTTCACACTCCCCTCCGGAATCAAGAGGAAACCATCAAGTTATCTTTTTAGTGTTTGTTGGGGGGAAATCGTTTCTGGTGATCCATGCTGTTTTCTCTCTCTATGGCAGAGGAAGTAACAGATACTCCTGGATGGGGTGGCAGGAGGGTGGGGAGACAAGTCAACTTGAATTCATGACTGCGTAAGCAAATTAACTAAGCTGGGAGGTGGAGCACCAGCATAAAGTGCAAAGAAAGATGATTTCAAAGGGAGGAGGAGTCCGTCTAGAAGCTTACCATCCCACGTCGACGTAGGTGCAGACAGGGTAGCCAAACCTGAACTCTGGTTTGCAGGATTTCTCATAACCCCAGCAGTATTTTAGATTCTCCAGGTGTTTCTAGAACATAAAACGTGTATGTTTAGACCAGTCTCCCTTCCTCTGACATTTAGAGATGACTCTTCAGACTTCTGCATGAAGAAAACAAACCTCCATAGGACTTTCACTCTCACATCTTATAATGTATATTCATGTAATGAAAAGAATTACAATAAATCCTAAGAACAGTCTCCAAGGGCTCAACCGTGGTGATCCTTAATCGTCACTCCCTCACCACGACATCTGGGCCCCAAGCAAAAGCACAGGTTTTCCCTATACGCCACCAAAGAACACTTGGATTGGAATTTGCTGAAGGAGCTTAATGAAACTTTCTCAGTGAGCAAAGCGATTCTAGTATCAGTCCCTAAAGAGTCACATAAAATGAAATTTCTATGATCCAAAGAATCACAGGGAAATTAAATGGATTAGCAACTTTACGCATCAATCCAGAGCAGCAGAAACGCCACGAGACTGGACACGGCAGCGGCTGCTGGCCAAGGCTGCTCTTCTGCAAGGCCCAGGGGCAACACTGGTCTGATTCCCAGGCCTGCTTTTCCATATGCTTCCTGAGCCAGCACCATGGGAAAGGAAGTTTCTCACAAGGCCCAGCTTTGATCTCTGAGACCTCGTGAGACGTCTTAATGGGCTCCAATTTGAGGCCTTTCCAACAACTCTAAAACAGAGGGAAGGCCATAGTCACCGTCATAATTGGGCGGAGGTGTTATTACCGAAATTAAATGCTAAGAGACCCTCTCAAGGGCAGCTGAAGAAGAAAAAAAGAGGTGTGAAATCCTCTAGTTACTTTTAACTAGCCATTCTTGTCTGGATAAAATCTAATTCCCTTTGTTTACAGAGTATCCAAATAGTATTGGCTGACTATTTATTTCATGAGTGATTGTGATTTTAAGTTTTAGTGGTGATTCCGATTTTAAATCTCACTCTTGTGAATGCGATATAATTTTAAGCAAAGTTTAGGCACTTAGAAGCACCAGACAAATGCACAGTCTTACAGCTACCTTACAGAATGCTACCTTCAAGTTCAGGTGATAAAGCAGAAGCAACATCCTTTTAAAAAGAAATAAGAGAAGAAAAACGAATACCTACCTTATAAGGACAACGTGCATCTTTCTTACAGACCGTGGCAATATGCCTATTATTGTGCAAAAAGAAGGGAATGTGCTCCTCCGGCAAGCGGATACTGGCATAGTCAAACAGAGGTTCGCCTGGAATGCCCTCGGCCTTGGGAGGAGCCTCATCGTGGCCACTCAGGGAAACACCATGAAGCAAGACTCCAAGCACAAGCAGCTTTAACATAGCAACCTCCACACCTAGAGATCATATTGAAAAGGTTTTTGTGAAGACATACCTTTAAAAATCAAAGGGATCAAGGGCTCAGTATAACGACACGGACCCTTGCCACATCACCGAATAACGCTCCTTTGTTCAACCAACAGTCACTGTGCGCCCGCTCTGCTCCAGGCACTGTGTGAGGAGCTAGGCACACAGGGGGTGAACGCAACCAGGCCCTTGTTCTGATGGAGCTTACAACCTTTTTCAAACGTTCTCGGTCAAGAGTCAGATAGTGAATATTTTTGTTTTTGGAGGCCATACAATCTCAGCGGCAACTACTCGACATTACCTTTGCCATGAAAACAGCCACAGCCTATCCTAAGGAACGGGGGTGGTTGTGTTCTAATAAAACTTTATTTATAAAAATGGGGCATGGGGCGCCTGGGTGGCACAGCGGTTAGGCGTCTGCCTTCGGCTCAGGGCGTGATCCCGGCGTTATGGGATCGAGCCCCACATCAGGCTCCTCCGCTATGAGCCTGCTTCTTCCTCTCCCACTCCCCCTGTTTGTGTTCCCTCTCTCGCTGGTTGTCTCTATCTCTGTCAAATAAATAAATAAAATCTTTAAAAATAAAAAAATAAGGGGTGCCTGGGTAGCGCAGTGGTTAAGTGTCTGCCTTCGGCTCAGGGCGTGATCCCGGCATTCTGGGATCGAGCCCCACATCAGGCTCCTCCACTGGGAGCCTGCTTCTTCCTCTCCCACTCCCCCTGCTTGTGTTCCCTCTCTCGCTGGCTGTCTCTCTCTATCAAATAAATAAATAAAATCTTAAAAAAAAAAAATAAATAAATAAAAATAAAAAAATAAAAAAAAATAAAAAAAAATGGGGCAAAGGCCTTGATGTGACCCCAGTTGCCTATTACTGATGCCGGAAATAAAGTAGGTAATAGGAGAGGCAATATAACATGGTGGTTTAGAACATGAACTCGGAAGTGAGACCACCTGGGTTTGAATCTAGCTACAGTTTCCCGACTGTACGATCTTGAGCTATTTAACCTTATATCTGTAAAATGGAAATAATCATAAACCTTTGTCATAGCGCTGCTGTGACTTAAATATTGGTAAAAATTTAATGTACCTGGCACATTAAATCCTGTACAAGTGTTTATTGAGTAAATGTTTAAAGCCACATGGGAGGGTGGGGGAAGGAAGAGGTTGCTAAATACTTCATTTTTTTTTTTAAGATTTTATTTATTTATTTGACAGAGAGAGAGAGGCAGCAAGAGAGGGAACACAAGCAGGGGGAGTGGGAGAGGGAGAAGCAGGCTTCCCGCTAAGCAGGGAGCCTGATGCGGGGCTCTATCCTGGGACTCTGGGATCACGCCCTGAGCCCAAGGCAGACGCTTAACGACTGAGCCACCCAGGCGTCCCTACTAAATAGTTTTTGAGCTGAGACCTGAATGATGAGGGTCAGGGAAATCATGCCAGGGAGGGAGAGAGAAGAAAAGAAAGTGCAAAGTTCTGAGCAAATATGTATCTGCTGAATAAAAATTAATAATGACGGGGTGCCTGGGGTCTCAGTTGGTTAAGTGTCTGAGTCTTGATCTCAGGGTCTTGAGTTCAAGCCCTGCACTGGGGTCCATGAGCCTACTAAAAAACAAAAAACAAACTGATAATCACAATCATATACAGGTTCCTACTATGTGCGAGGGACTATTCTAAGTACTGAGGATGCAGCAGTGAACGTGCTAAAACTCCCTACCCTTGTGAAGCTCACCTTCCAGGAGGTGTTATAAGAGTCTATGATAATAGTAACTACAACTCAGAAAACTCAGAGACTGTGCCATTAATCCATCCCCATCCTGCATTAGCAATGTGAAAAGAGGTAATAACCATCATGGGCCTTACTGCATGTCTAACTCACCCCGAAAGTATTAAACCTCATGGACTAGAATTCTCCTATGTAACCCAGGCAATAATTGTGCCATTCTTGGTTCACTTTAGAATATTTTGTTCTATGAAAAAAAAAAAAAAAAAAGATGCTCTTCCCACAGAATGATAGGACCATATTATAAATGAGCTACTCCCCAGCGAGATCTGCAGTCACTGGGGCAGGTTGGAAAAACCAACTTTCAGAATCAGCCCTCACTGACTACACATAACGAAGATGGGGCCTTTAGAAACAAACTGCTATGTTCAATCCAGCCTGAAGTCCCAAGGCCTGGGCTTCATAACAAAGATTGTGGACACTGAAAAGAAATCCTTTCCCCCTCTGGAGTGGTAAATATAGTGGCTTCTCTCTTCCATGGCTCTGAAGAGTATATTATCAACTGTTGGAAAGGTGATCTGAATTCATACTTCCAGTGAGGACTTTCATCCAACGGTGAGTTGACAGTGATTTTACAAAATTTAAAAATACCTATTAATAGTAACAGTGTACTTTTAATGGAAATATTTACCTCTTTAATTATCAGAACCACGCAGAAGCTGTTGTGATGCTTCAGGTATCGGAAATCTGTCAGAAATGAAACATATTACCTTAAAAAGATGCCGAAGTACACTTTATCATTCAGGTGATATTTTGGATTAAAAGAAATATTAAGAGAGGAAAAAATGTAATGAGAGAACCTCTAAGCACAAGGCCTGGCACCTGGCGAGACATTCGGTAAGCAAAAGGCCTGACTCATAGTGTGCTTTTCCGTAAACACCAGACTGTGAAAAGCAAAGTTACAGGTACCACTCTCAACACTGTCACTTAAACTAGATTCTAATGGTACACAGAAGGTTATGGTCCACTTTATATAGGCATCAGCTGGTACAGGCCAGAGGGACACTGCAGATAAAACCTTCTAGAAGAAACCATGTTCCTGGTTCTCACCCTACCAAGCCTACTCACTGAATGGTACTGGTACTTGAGCTTTCCTATTTACTACTCCAGCCTGACCATTCAACAGGCAGGATGGCCTATTTTTTTTTTTTTTTTTGACTCATTCTTTCCAGTAACAAAGTCACTGTTACGACTAAGTCCCGACCTTCAGTTCTTCAAGTCCACTGTCCTTCACTGAGTTCTCGCTACAACTAAACCCACTGATCCATGAAGAAGGAGTAACATTTAAGTCATGGGAAAAATCTGAGGTCTTGGATCAGAAATCAGGCTTTGGGGCGCCTGGGTGGCACAGCGGTTGGGCGTCTGCCTGGTTGGGCGTCTGCCTTCGGCTCAGGGCGTGATCCCGGCGTTGTGGGATCGAGTCCCACATCGGGCTCCTCCGCTGGGAGCCTGCTTCTTCCTCTCCCACTCCCCCTGCTTGTGTTCCCTCTCTCGCTGGCTGTCTCTGTCAAATAAATAAATAAAATCTTTAAAAAAAAAGAAATCAGGCTTTGGCAAAGGGCACGTACCTACTTGCATAAGCTAGAAGGGGGTTGCTGCTGGAGCATGAAAGCACAGCCCCGGGGCCTGGCAGAAAGCCGTTCTGGTGCGCAGTCCTCTTGCAAGGCCCCCCCAGGGATGGGTGAACGCACTTTCTCCAGCAGATGGAAGCTTGAGCGCTGCGCTCCTTTCTTTTCCTTCAGTACAAAGCAGGCGGTTCCTTCCTCTTCTGTATTCCTTCGCCGGATTTCCTCAGGCCTAAAAGGTGGAGGAGGAAAAAAAGGAAGAGCCTGAAAGATGATGAGAGATGAGAGCCTGAGGCTGACAGGGACCACAGTGGGTGAGATGGGGCAGTGGCCGGTGACAGAGCTTGGGAAGTGTAAAGAAAAGTTGAACGCATCGGCGACTCACAAGGACTCCTAAACGGCTCGCCCGCACTGGGGCCACGGGTCTCAAGGTCGGTAGAGGCAGGGGTCAGAAAGGGCTCGGCGGCCTGAGATGCCGATGGGAGGTCCACCAGCTGTGTGCCAGGGCGTCAATCGGGGAAGCGGGGCCGGGGCTGCGGCGACGGCGCTTCCGCAGACACCCCGCCGCGCTCGGGTTCTTCACCCCAGGCGCCAGCGGGGCTGCCGCGGGGTCGCGAGGTCCCCGCACGTCGCCCGCCACCCTGCACTGCACCCCCTCCCCACCTCCACCCAGTCCCCGGCGCCTGGGAGGGACCCGGGGGAGCGGCTTCGCCCAGGTCTGGCACGCCGACCCACGCGGCGCCGGAGGGGGAGAAGGGCATCCTTCCCCGTGGTCGGCGGGCTCCCGGGAGCCCCGCGCGCCGCGGCGGGCCCCGTGAAGGGGCCGAGCGCCCGCCTCCCCGGCTCGCGGGCGGTGGAAGGCGCGGACGCAGTCCGCAGAGAGGCGGCAGCCCGCGGGGAAGGCACGCCGGGAGCCCCAGCGGGAGAGGCGCGCGCAGCCGGGCCGCCGCGGGAGGGCGGCGGGGGAGGGCTCCGCGGATCGCCGAGCGAGTCCCACCTGGAGCCGGGGGAGCCAGAGCTGCGGAGGAGGAGGAGACAGCCGCCGCTCCAGAGCTCGGAGTCGTCATAACCGGCTGCTGCGGCTCACCGGAAACCTCGGGCGCGGGAGCAGGGCCAGGGGGCGCCAGGGAGCCGCCGGCACTCCGAGGCGGCCTGCGCCGGGAGGCGGGCCCGAGCCCCGCAGAGGGGCAGAGGCAGGCGCCTGGGCTCGGCGCGCGCGGCCGGACGCGGGGCGGCAGGGAGGGGCGGGGGCTCCGTCCGCTCTAGGTCGCGCTTCCCAGCCAAGGGCAGTGACGGAGCGTCTGAGCCGGCCTCCTGAGCAGAGCAGGCGACGGAAGCGGGGTCACCCGGCTGGACTGGCCCCCTGGGGGGGAAGGAGCTAAGGCGCTTAGAGGACACTAGGACACCTGCCTCTGCTTCTCATCTCCATTCTGATTGCGTCGCACTGACACGGAAGGTTACCGTTTTCTTGATCAGAGCAGAAGTTGCCGCCCTAACTTTACAGTGTGTGGTGCGAACGTAGTCGGCAGCACTTGCTGGTGGTGGGGCTGCTCTGACTCCTCGCACATTATACAGCATATACTTGCCCTCTCCGTACTTACCCGAAAACTCGACAAGCTCAAATGCTGCTCTGCGTAAAGTTTTATCGTTGTATTATTTTATAATTACTTGAATTCCTTTATAATTATATTGATTATTTTATCATAGTTATTTGAACGCCCGTCTCCCACACTGTCTTCAATCTTGACACCCTTGGTTCTAGTATACGCTATCTACAATAGAGCATAGTAGGGTTGATCATTACGGATTCAACTTGAACTGATTAAAGGAAGGTTGATACCATCAAAATAAACATGCTCACAAACATAAAGTCACCACTATTCATATGATCATAAAGAAATAACAGTTTGTTTCCGAAGGCTTAAATGCCTTTTAAATACTTTTTAAAGATGCTGTTAAGAGAAGTGTTACAAATTCCATTAGTAATCTCCTAAATAAGGAATGTTATCTGGATTTATTTTTTCAAATAACAACACTGCAAAGACACATATGGTATTTGACATGTCCCAGACATAATTCTAAAGCACTTTACAGTATTAACTCATTTATCCTTCATGTAAAAGACTGCATCTAAGGGAACTAACTACTGCTCTATTATGTCATATTTTGCCCACCCCATACCAATAAGTGCAATAATTTTAAAAGTGCTTTCTCCTTGATGGCTAATGATTTTGAACATTTTTTCATGTGTCTGTTAGCCATTTGTATGTCTTCATTGGAAAAGTGTCTGTTCATATCTTCTGCCCATTTTTTGATTTATTTGTTTCTCGTGTGTTGAGTTTGAGAAGTTCTTTGTAGATCTTGGATACCAGTCCTTTATCTGTAGTGTCATTTGCAAATATATTCTCCCATTCCGTGCGCTGCCTCTTAGTTTTTCTGACTGTTTCCTTGGCTGTGCAGAAACTTTTAATCTTGATGAAGTCCCATAAATTCATTTTATCTTTTGTTTCTCTTGCCTTTGGGGATGTATCATGAAAAAGGTTGCTTTGGCCGATGTCGTAGAGGTTGCTGCCTATGTTCTCCTCTAGGATTTTGATGGATTCCTGTCTCACATCGAGGTCTTTCATCCATTTGGAGTTTATTTTTTGTGTATGGTGTGAGATAGTGGTCAAGTTTCATTCTTTTGCATGTAGCTGTCCAATTTTCCCAGCACCATTTATTGAAGAGACTGTCTTTTTCCCACCGGATGTTTTTTCCTGCTTTATCAAATATTAGTTGCCCAAAGAGCCGAGGAATTTATGGGACTTCATCAAGATTAAAAGTTTCTGCACAGCCAAGGAAACAGTCAGAAAAACTAAGAGGCAGCCCACGGAATGGGAGAATATATTTGCAAATGACACTACAGATAAAGGACTGGTATCCAAGATCTACAAAGAACTTCTCAAACTCAATACACGAGAAACAAATAAACAAATCAAAAAATGGGCAGAAGATATGAACAGACACTTTTCCAATGAAGACATACAAATGGCTAACAGACACATGAAAAAATGTTCAAAATCATTAGCCATCAAGGAAATTCAAATCAAAACCACACTGAGATACCACCTTACGCCAGTTAGAATGGCAAAAATAGACAAGGCAAGAAACAACAATTGTTGGAGAGGATGTGGAGAAAGGGGATCCCTCCTACATTGTTGGTGGGAATGCAAGTTGGTACAGCCACTCTGGAAAACAGTGTGGAGGTCCCTTAAAAAGTTAAAAATTGAGCTACCCTATGATCCAGCCATTGCACTACTGGATATCTACCCCAAAGATACAGACGTCGTAAAGAGAAGGGCCATATGCACCCCAATGTTCATAGCAGCAATGACCACCATAGCTAAATCGTGGAAGGAGCCGAGATGCCCTTCAACAGATGACTGGATTAAGAAGTTGTGGTCCATATATACAATGGAATATTACTCAGCTATCAGAAAGAACGAGTTCTCAACATTTGCTGCAACATGGACGGCACTGGAGGAGATAATGCTAAGTGAAATAAGTCAAGCAGAGAAAGACAACTATCATGATTTCTCTCATCTATGGAACATAAGAACTAGGAAGATCGGTAGGAGAAGAAAGGGATAAAGAAAGGGGGGGTAATCAGAAGGGGGAATGAAACATGAGAGACTATGGACTATGAGAAACAAACTGAGGGCCTCAGAGGGGAGCGGGGTGGGGGAATGGGATAGACCGGTGATGGGTAGTAAGGAGGGCACGTATTGCATGGTGCACTGGGTGTTATACGCAACTAATGAATCATCGAGCCTTACATCGGAAACCGGGGATGTACTGTATGGTGACTAACATAATAAAAAATCATTAAAAAAAAAAAAAGGTAAAAAGTTTTAAAATACATAAGTCATGAAGATGTAATGTACAGCATGAGTACAGTTAATAATACTGTATGCATACTTGAAATTCTTTAAAATTATTGTGGTGATTATGTTTCGATATATACAAATAACAAATATTTATGATGTACACGTGAAACTTATATAACATTATGTATCAATTATACTTTAATAAAAATGCCATCAAACTAGCTCTGCTATGTTTGACAATAAAGGCAGCTTTTTATACAAAAAAAAATAATAATAAAAAAAATAAAAGTGCTTTCTCAGCTTACTTGTCACCATCCTATTTTTGTCATGTACAGGAAATGTAGTTTTCCTGTTAGTTGATTTAAAATTAATTGCAGTCATTTAAAATAAATTTTTGTCCCTGAGCGGTGATATGTATTTATATTTATATTTGTATTTATGTATTTTAGACCTAATACATGAGAAAAGTTTCTTAAAAGAGGTTAGTCTCATTGCAAGGACAAGAAACCAGTTAAATTGGTGTGACATACACATGGTCCTATGTTAAATGGCTAAATATTAAGTTGCGGTCATTCAGGCTCAGAGGAAACATGACAGAACTTTAAGAACATCGGATCCAGTTCTAACATATTGCAGCAGCCATTTGCAACATAGAATTTCCACCCAAAATACCAATCTTAAAATTTAAAGTTTCTTCAAACTGACATTAAAATAAACTCAAATGTCCATTACTAGGAGGTTGACTGAATAAACTGCGGTATGTCCACACAATGTAGAACTACGCAGGTGTAAAAAAAAGAACTGAGAAATATCTCTATACACTGCAGGGTTTATTATTGAGTGGGCAAAGGATGTGTAATATCCTATTATTCATCTAGGAAAGGGGATATATATGTTATTTTACAAATAGAATAACATTTAAAATGATTGCCTGTAGGGAGAAGGAAGGAATTATGGGTATAGGGACAAAGAAGGTAACTTCTCTGGATGTACATTATATAGAAGTGGCTTTAGAATCATGCAAATATTGCATGTTATAAGACAAAATTTTTAAAAAGTAATCCTTAAAAATTGAAAGTAAAATGAAACTAAATTTAAATGCTATCAGTTGTGGCATATACCACAATGAAGGAACTATCCCAAGTGACTTTGAAACATAATAATTAACACATCCTGGTGGACTCAGGACTAAAAGAATTTTAAAAAATCACAAACTGTTTTCAGGAACCAAACTGTTAGTGGGTATATTGGTTGGGATACATCAAATAGGAGTAAATAAGATGGCATCGTTGAAGCTGAATTTTCTGACATGTGGTATAGATGTAAGCCTGATGAAGTTATATAAAAAACCTACAGTTATGCATTTGGAGGTAATAATATAAATTAACATTTTAGTGCTAAAAATGGATCTCTCCTCCATTATCCATTGAAAAGGCCTAGAAACAACCATCCCTATAGCAAGAAGCACCAGTTGTGCCCAGACTATGGTCTGCAAACATTTCCCATTAAAAGGAACATGTGTTCCATAGAAAAATGGATCATCTTAAATATGGGGCAGGTAATGTACAAGCAGAAGCTGAAAATTCTTTCATGAGGAGGCAGGAAGCAATCAAAGATAATGAGGGCCATATCTAAAGGACTCAGGAACCAATCTGAGAAGGCTTTCTCTGGCCAAAGATAGGATAATTTAAAGCATCAATAAAGGTAACTGTAATGGATTGAAGCACACATATACTTCAATCTTATATTCAAAAAGACCCAACCAATCAACCAAATGCACAAGCCAAAACCTCATTGTTCATCTCTGATGGCAAAAGGGAACCAACTCTTAATGTGAAAACTGGTAAAAAAAGAAAAGAAAAGAAAAAAAGAAACCAACAACCCCCCCCAACGTGAAAACTGGTAAACGAAGAAAATGGTTCAAGCATATTTATCCCATCTTTCCTATATGAATCATGATGCAAGTAACCAAATAGTTGATGAGGTACTTTTTACAAAAACATTCCATACTTAAATATAATAATCAAGTCTTATGTCTGCAATTTTCTTCAAAACAGTGCAGATTGAGATGAAGCACAAGTGAACTAGAAATGAAACAAAATGGGCCATGGACTGTTGAACACTGTTAGAGTTTATGTTAATGAGTATATGGGGATTCATAATCTGTTCTCTCTTTTGTACAAGTTTGAAATGTTATATAATCATTTTTACAGTGCATTACAATCTACGATGCGTTTTAAGCTTGTTGCACATATGTTGACATTTGGAGAGCTCACAGTGTTAGCAAAATGCTGAACTATCAGAATATAGATTATTGGTTATCTGGTATATCCAAATGTTTAAAATGTAATTCAACGGTTCTGAAGTTTTAAGCGAATAAATTTTGACAAAAGTTGACCTTATCCCACGGTTGATCTATACATTTATGGTTTCACAGAAAAGGAGTAAGAGAGGCAGCACTGCATAGTTAATGGTTCAGAGCATGTTCTCTGGAGCCAAACTGCACAAATTACAATCTCATCTTTGCCACTTACCCTATGACCTTAAGCAACTAAACCATTCTTCATTTTAAAAAGCTGATTTGAAGGTAACAGTGCAGGTATACAATCCCTTTTCCAAAATCCTTGGGACCATATGTGTTCCTGAATTTTTTTGTATACAATAGGGTATGCGCATAGTTTACTACTTAACACCTTCAATGTGCCCTGGGTCACACAATATTTCTGCAGCAAAATGTATGAATATTCACACTGAGTGAGATAAAGCCTCTAACTAGCCCCAGGTTTTACCACCAAAGCAGATTCAGCAGCAAACTAATAAAAACATCACCTGTCAGCTTTCAGAGCTTTTTAGACTTCAGAAGAGTGGTAAGGGATTATGATCCTATTTAAGTGAATTCTTTCCATAGCAACAAAGCAAGCACTGTGTTTCCTATAATCAACATGACCACAGATTTTTGAACAATATGTTTTTTAAAAATTAAGGTTGTAATTTTAAGAGACAAATGGATATGGCATTGTGTAAAACTGAAAGAAACACCTCTGTCCACCACTACCTATAAAAGCAACAAGAGTTTAATATTAAGCAAACAGGAATAGCTCTTATTACCCCTTGCTTAGTATTATTTGAAGATTCTAAAATTACATTTACCTTACTTAGGAACAGGGCAAAATGAAGAATAATTTCTGGTAGCACTAACAGCAAATCCTCTGTACCACAATTGTGGACTACTAAAGTATTTTGGGTTTTTTGTTTCAAGAACCATTTAGTATTAGGAAGAAAGAAACAATTTCCATTCTATCTTATTAAAGGATCTTGATTTGCTAAAGGTAAAATGGCTATGTATAAAGGCAAAGTTTACAAGAACTTTTAAGGATCAAAGTTGCAGAGTTCAATATTAAAAGCAATATGAACTCAGAATAACTTATGAATAGAGGACAATTTATTTTATCTATTGTTATTATTTGAATACAGAACTGTTATGACTTTTAGAAGAGTATCCTGATAGTGTTTAAGATTTTTAAAACACACAAATCATCCCTACAGTAATTTAGTTGCAATAAGTAAATTCTCAGAATTGTTTTCCAAAACCATGTCTTCTTTTAGAAAAACTATGCCTAATACTACTAATACTCTTCATAATATAACTCATAGAAAATTTGGGCTTATCCTCATTTTAAAACATGAATTCCAAAGTTATACAAGTCTTATTACCTTCATAAAACAATACTACCTTCATTCATTGGTACCAGCCAGTCTAAATTATGGTAACACTGAAATACATTAATACTATTTTAAAATCTTTATTCAAATCAGATCCATGCTTATTTACATTACCTTTCATTTAGAAATATTTTATCAATCTGTAGTTGAAATCATACTTTTAGCCTTCTACAAAATATGAAATTAAAGTTATAGTGTAAAACTGAATGGAATAGGGGAGATTAGAATTTTAAAGGGAAATAAAAAATTATGATACACTAGAAGAAAATGTATACACACCAGGAAATAGAAAAACAAGATAAAGATATCTATAGTCATTTTCTCTTTTCCCTTGTGGCTTTTTTCTTTTTACTTTTTTTTTTTTAAGATTTTTATTTATTTATTTGACAGAGATAGAGACAGCCAGCGAGAGAGGGAACACAGGCAGGGGGAGTGGGAGAGGAAGAAGCAGGCTCATAGCAGAGGAGCCTGATGTGGGGCTTGATCCCGGAACGCCGGGATCACGCCCTGAGCCGAAGGCAGACGCTTAACTGCTGTGCCACCCAGGCGCCCCAGCTTTTTTCTAAATACTACAAATCATATACTTTTAATAAGCATCTGAATAAAATTTTCAATTCAGAAATCAAATGCCAATTGAGGAATCATGAGAAAAAAAAATTTCACTTGCTTAACTACAGAAACTCATGTTTCCCTAGATCAGAAATTATCTGTATTTAGAATACCTTAAATCACAATATAGACACATTCAATACATTCCCATATGCTAAACAGTGTACAACTGAAACTTCTCAACAAAGAGTCAAAGGAAAAGAAACACTTGTAGTCTCAATCTAGCTTCCCAAGAGTTGGAAAAACACCTACTGTCTGTGCTCACTTGTTTATATATTAACAAGGCTCACACCTCTTTTACTCTTTTTTTATATTTCTAAAATTGTTATGATTCTTAGTTATCTATTTTCTTTTCAAGAGAAACATCTGACTGCAAACTATTCTCTTAACCATTAAAATATAAACATTATTTTATAAAATATGGATAGAGAAGTTTTAATGACCAACAGTAAAATATAGCAATCAATGTTTCAATAGGTATTCTGCCACTTAGTGGAGTTTTTCAAGAAACTTATTCACTACACCTTCTCAACTTATAAATGTATTGAGAGATCCAAGTGTACAATAAATCTATGTGAATATCCATTATTAATTTTTGGATAAAGAACATATGGTAATAATATACAGCCAGAGCCCTAAATAACTGCTTATCATTTTTAAGTTAAATAAATTGAAGACACTTTAAAATTTTAAATTGAACTGATTTTATTAATGTTAATAAGAATTAAGAAAAGAGAATGTTTAATATTATGAAATTGAAAGGTATGAGTTTTATTTCAATCTTTTCTCGACAACTGAAGGTTTTATTCTCTTGCTAATGGATAGTTTAAAAGAATAATTTCATAATTCCTGAACTTCTAGTTTCAAACGCTCGACAATTTTGCAACCTAAGTCTCCTATATTTTCTAATTTTGTACATTTCTTATTGCTATTAGTCTTGTCATTCCTTGTCAGCCCCTGAATATTAAAAAAAAAAATCCCCCCCCAAAAAGTTCAAGCTGACAAAAAGCTATTACACTGTTTTTTACCACTAAAATATAGAAAATTAATTTTATGAATTTGGTTCGCACTGAAAGAATATTTATTAGTGCTACAAATCAGAGATCCAATGACAGAAATACCATCTGGAATAAAAAAGAACAAAAATGAGGTCACTTGAATTGCCCTGAAAAGCATTCCAAATTCTTCAACATGGCTTGCTTGTAGTTACACTCCAAAGTTCTAGTGTTTAAAATTCAACTAAAAATTATATGAGAATTTTTATTTGCAAGTAAAGTCAGCTAAATGACTTTCAGTAATAAAATGTATCAAAATATTTCACAAATCCAAAACACGGCCTGGTTAACTTTTAAACAAAATAACACTTGGAAGAAAGCATAGCTGTTTTTTAAAGCTATTCCACACTATTTTCGTGTGTAAAGTTTTGAGAAAAAATAAAAAATAAATTATACAGAACTGCAGAATGCCAAATTTAAATTAACTCCAATAATTTCTCTACACTGTTATGAATATACTATAATATCAAACATTGATTTTTAATGTGCCAAAAAATAAGGCTTTACAAAATGTGAACAATTATTTTTTAAGAGAAAATCACGGTATTATTTTCACTTTTAATTTTATAGGGTAGTAAAACAATACCTCTTCAAAATCACTCAAATGTCACTGATGAACTTTTAAGATGAACAAAATCATTGTAAGTAAAATTTTTCCACTATCCAATCATGCCTATATAACTAACTGAATAGCTAGAGCTTTCACCAGAGAGGTACCAAAATTTGTACAGACTTAACTGCAGAATCTGGGTGAAAGAAATTCTAAGACCACAAATTTTAAAGTTTAAATCATTTGCCCTTTAAACTTCAGACAGTGTCAGTATGACTTCTACTTTAAAAGAAAAAAAAGTTCAAAATTTAGTAACTGCAGGTTTAATAATTTTTTTTACTAGAACACTTAATGTCCATTTTCATGAAGTAGTAATTAGATATGTTGAAATGTGAAAGATTTCAAAGTTTCAATATGTTAATATCATTCTTTAAATGTCCTTAATATATACAAACACATATAAATTACAGATACAATTAATTATATATTTACAATACAACATATGAACCCTACTCTCCTTCCCTAACCATATTGATAAGAGGAAAAGTAATCTCTGTGCTATTCAAGACCAAAACAAAAACAAAAACAAAAAACAACTGATGCTTTAAAAAATAAATCTTTAAAGAATAGTTTCAAAAATAAAGTTCAAATATTGCACAAAATAATTTAACTGCAAATATTACTATGTACTATAAAACAATTTTTTTCAGTTTTTGAACTCTACAGTAAATTCCACTTTCTAATTCTATAAAAGAATTTATTGGAAGTCTACATTTAGCTATTAAGTGTTTACATTCAGTTTGACAGGAATGTAATTTTCAGAAGTTAACTAAGCCTTTGTCTTAAAAGTTCATCTATTTGAGTCTTGTACATATTTTTTACATCTTCAAGATCTAATCGAAGTTCTTCTGCCTCTTCTGCTTTTTCTCCATACATCTGCAGAATAGTGTTGTATCTTTGATCCAAATCCTACAAAACATGTGTTCATAATTTTTAAAATAACTGTACAAAACATCTTTAATATTATATTTATATTAGAAATGAGTCAAGAGTAAACACATTACAATCTAAATAAAAGTACCTAGTCATCCCTTATAAAAATTAAAATGATATTCCAATCTGATGGAATAAATAGCAATAAAGGAATTATAAAAAAAACAAAAACAAAAAAACCCAAGCCAGATGGCTATCAATTTTATTATATCTCTCCACTAATCTACAATTCTCCCTATATAAAGCTTAATCTGTCTTTTTTCCCCATTCATTAAAACACACGTGATCAAATTTTAATCTCTCTGGTTCATTGTGGTTTAAGTATTACCTGGCATTTACCCCATAAAAAAAGTTGAAAGAAAATACATTCTCATATATGGCTTAACAGTGACTCCTAACACCAAATACACAAATTGTGATGACACATAGAACCATCAATGAACAAAATGCTAATAAGACCATGTAAAAAAGCAGTATTATAAATGAGCCTTGGCCAAATAAAATCCACTTATTTTCCTATTTTGGGGATGACACATGATTATGAAAAATACTTTGTGTAATGTGACAAGAAGAAAATTCCTGAAACTTCCTTACTGAAATATTAATACCGTTTTCAAAGAAATCATTAAAACTTATGCATTTTATATAAACTAACAATATGAAATTTAATGTAACTGGATAAAAATACCTTGGACTCATCCTCTTTTTTAAAGAAGTTATTCATTTTAGAGAGAGAGAGAGAGCGTGCATGTGAGTGAGCAGGGGAAGAGGCAGAGGGAGAGAGAGAATCCTGAAACAGACTCCCTGCGAAGTGTGGAGCCTGACCTGGAGCCCGACAAAGGGCTCGATTCTGTGACCCTGAGATCATGACCTGAGCTGAAATCAAGAGTCAGCCGCCCAACCAACTAAGCCACCCAGGTGCCCCCCTGGATTCATCCTTAAACGAAGAATACTTACTCTTAGCTGAGTTCGAAGTCTGGGTATTTCCTTCACCTTCTCTTCGAGGTCATCATTTTGATTTGTTAATTTAACTAGCTCTTCAGCCATTATTGCACGTGTTTTTTCTAGGTTGCCAATTTCTAGCTAAGAAGTATTACCAGAAAGTAATTTAAATAAAAATATATCTTATTACTACTTCTACTAATATAAATATATGCAATATTATTTTTGGAGAAATAGTATGTCAGCATATAGCCATGAGCTAACTCTTTCTTAAGGAAATGGTGGCAAAAACAAGAGTTTCTGCTCTCTTCAGAGGTTACTGTTTACAGGGCTTACTATGAAAGAAAAAGAACTAAAGAAAATTCAATCATCTGTTTGAAATACCCAGCCCTATATTTTTCTCTAGAGAAAGAGCATATATTTCAGTCATTCTAAATTACTACAGAAATTCAGAGAAATAAAAACATACTTTAACACAGCCCCACCTCTGCTGGTCGTATTGATAGGATCTATCATTACTACCCAAGAAGTTAATCTGGGCCCTCAAGTACAGCACCCTGGGCTACATGAAACACGTATGAAGATTATTCTGATCTTATTTTCCAATTCAAAGGCTTGTTCTTTTAGAGTAATATTTCAACTAACTAAAATCATATAATGAGAATAAAAGGAAGATTTACCTCTGAGCATATCAAGTGCAACAATGAAAATAGGTAAAATGTTTTAACATCTTACCACATCCAGTTTTTAAAAAATAAGGTAAAAGATGGGAGGGTGCTGTCTCCCTACTCATGCTGCTTCCTTTCACGTGCAGGATGTTCTAGTTCTAATCTCTCTTATCTCCTTCATTCCTTCCTCACAAGGGGGAGTGACTTATCTAAGTGGTAAATCTGAGAATAATAAAATGACTATTCAGATTAGCGACGTCCCTTTTTTTAATGTTTGGGAAAAGATGCCTGCCAGTTCTCTGCTCCTAGATGCTTGCAAGTTTTAGCTGGCAGGCTACAACACATAGGGAGGCCCACTCCAGCCCCACATTCACTGTGACAGGGTAGATAAGTCACCCTAATTCTGGCAGTCAGTTAGCAGGCTCATCTGTCTCTCATCTTTGGCTATTTTCTCCAACTAGTCTTTATCATTAATGTATGTGATATATTTTAAACTTCACATGCCATTATTTCACTTTATTTCTCAATTTGCTCAGAAGTGAAGTGGAGATGTAGGGTGCTACTTACTGGGCCCAAAATTTCATTTACTTCTGTAGCACATTTCATTTTTCCAATACCTGTAAATGAGTAATCTCTCCTTCCCTTAGCTTTAGCTGAGACTGTAGATTTTCAATAATGCTGGATCCTGCTCCCATTCTCACAGCATCATAAAGATTATTGCCATTTGCTGATACAGACATTGGTCCAAATGAGTGATCATGAGACTCATCCTATATTAAACAAACCATATACAGTTATTCAGTTATTATAAACCGAGTTCCATGATTAAGGGTCAAACAAAATGGTTCTGCTAATTCTTGCTTTAAAATGTCTGTGACTTTCTCAAAGGCAGAAAATCTTCTCTACTTCCTCAGGGCAATTAGCACTCCTTCATGAATATACAGATGAATTGCCTATGGAATGGCAAGGTCATGGCTGACAGCCAAAATGCTACCTGCATATTTCCTTTATCATCATTGAGTTTAACAACTAGGCACATGTAAGAAATAAAATATCACCTGAGACAGAAAAGATGTTTGTAGCCCTGCCATATCAACTCCACTTATTGAACTCGAACGGGACATGGTGGGAGTGCTAGAAACAGAAAATGGCTTCCGTTCCTTAAGGAGTTAAAAAAAACATTCAGGTCACATTAAAGACTAAAATGGTAAATAAAAAAAGAAACTTTTCTAGGACAAATGACAACAAAGACTCATTTTCATTTCCTCATGAAATGTTACAGATAGGATTTCTGAAGTCTTATTAAAGGCACAATAGTAATTTAAAATTGTAGACAGACTTGGTCAAATCATCTCAGGACTCATTTATATTAACAATATAATTTATTTTTAATGGAATGAGAATGTTTTTGTTCTAACAAGTATATGAACTAACTTCTTCATATTATTATATATTATATAACATATCACCAATTAAACCTATTCTTCAGAGTAAGATTACTAATGAGTTTTATAAGCCATCAAGTTTCTGGCTTATTCATTTTATTTTTAATATGTATTTTTAAAATTCCAAATAAATTTAAAAGGTGATTTCCATGTATATACAGGCAGTTTTACTATAACATGCTAACTGCCAGGTATACTCCAATCCTTCAAATACAGAAAACTCACTTTAGAAAAATTACCTTCCTTAACCAGAAATAAAGTGAATAAACCAGTTTTATTCCCAAAGTGCCTAGAGGCCCAATGAAGTGCATTAGTTTCTGTGAAAGACCACAAAATTCATTTAAAAATGGGCAACAGATTCTATCATTCAAATCCTAGATATTACAGATCTCTTTGGATAAACTCAAATTGCTTTGGGCCCATTCTAACAGGATACTGATTATGATACTAGAACTCACCACTCTATTGATTTTAGACATAAGAGGATATTTACAAGGTATAGCTAAAATTACAAACAATGCTTAATCACAACAGCTACTAACTGGTTACACCAAAAACAAAACAAAACCCAAGGTGAATACCTTTTCTTTTATTGCTTCTTGGGTGAAAACGGCTTTCTTCCTTTCTTGTTCAACTTTCATTTTCTCCATTTCTAACTGACTATTCAGTAGTGTCTAGTGGAGAGAGGTACAGTTAGATAACTTCTGTGTTAAATTATCCTTCTAAGTCCATTCCAAAGTCAGGAACATAAAGTATATATTCCTATTTGTTCTACTACTAAAGACCAACTTCCGAAAGTAGTCACATTGCCCACTTCGCCATGGCATCTCATTAGTTGGCTACCATCCCCAACCATTCTCTAGTGGAAGCCCAAAGAGGCAAGTGAACACTGGTAAATACCTTTTCTTTCCTTGTCTCTTCAAGTGTTCTTGCATATTCATCTTTTAGGTTTTCTAATTCAACCTGGTACCTACAAAGATGATAGTACGTGCTACTGAAAACTCACGACTTTATTAACTCTTTAATAGACATTTCTACTATCAGCTTGATTTTCCAAATGTATTTTCCAGATGACAGGGGGTTTATACTCAGAAGTCGAGCTACTACTTTTGTGCATTTTATTACATTGCTGCTCTGAGCTAGGCTTTAATTTAAAAAGACACTTTCTAAAAAGAATTTGAATACCACCATTCTGGAATAGGTTCAGATTCTGCAAAAGCTTATTAGGGAGTCCTACGAATATATTTGTAGAGATACTGGTATTTTACTTCATAAATCATTTTTACTTGGCCATTTATTTTTAAACTAAAATTTCTAAGGAAGAACTCAGGGAGCAAAATCACACTAATCACAGCCTTAATATAATTTCAGATAGATGGATTTTATAGCCTGTAGTTCCAAAGAACCCAGACATTTATTTAGAAAGACTGGAACACTGCTAAGACCCCTGTAAAATCTAAAAATAACTCCAATGAGTGGTCTCCAAACTATTTTGTAGTTACAGATTCCTTTAAAAAACCTGATTAAAGTAATGGATCCTTTCCCTGGAAAATGCAAATACAGAACATGCCACACAATTTCACGAGCCTATGTAAAGTTCGATGAATCCCAAAACCATCCTGCTATAATATCCTATTATCAATGACTCTGACTTTAAACACTGTAACATCTTTTTTTTAAGTGCTTTAAGATGTCTCGAAACTACCAAGAATAACACTCAAGAAACATGCTCACCTATTATTTTCATCCTCAAGTTTTCTTAGCTTATTTTTCTCTGATTCTAACTGGGCCTGAAATCTACTGTTTTCCTGTCTTAAGAGAGAATTCTGTGACTCCGTGGAGGACATCTGAATTTTGTTGGCAAGGAGTTCTTCTGTAGCTGCACGTTCTCTTTCAACTGCTGCTGCCAACAAAGTCTGGGATTCACCTGATAGTAGGATAAAAAAGAAAAATCACATATACTTACATCCAAAAAGGCCAAGATATCAAGTATATTCTGACTTCAAACGGTTAATGATTCAAGTAGCCACACTGAAATCTGTAACTGCTTATTGCCTAACGCAGGACTGCCTACATAGACAAAAAAAAAAAAAAATCTTAACTTCTATCTGCTTTATTATTTTCTTCCTAAAATATTTTAATTTGAACATGGAGGCAAATATTAAAAGAGTCATGGGTCAACAAATGCTGTTGGAGCAACTGGATATCTACAGACAAAAAAAAAAAATCAAACTAAATTTACAGCGTATATGAAATTTAACTCAAAATAGATCATAAACTTAAGTGCAAAACAAAAAACTATAAAACTTATAAGAAAAAAACCAAAGGACATAGGAGAAATCTTCAGGATCTAGGGACAGGCAAAGAGTACTTGGTCTGATAAGCAGAGCCATAAAAAGAAAAAGAAAAACTGATAAATTGGACTTATTGCTTTTGTGAACAGGATAAAAAGACAAGCTACAGACCTGGAGGAAAAAAATGCAATTCACATTATCCGGTGTCTAGAATATATAAAGAAGAATTTCTCACCAATGAAAACTCACCAATGAAAATAAAGAGAATCCAATTAGAAAATGGGTGAAAGACATGAAAAGGTGGGTTGCCTGGGTGGCTCAATTGGTTAAGTGTCTGCCTTCGGCTCAGGTCGTGATCTTGGGGTCCTGAGATCAAGCCCTGTGTCGGCCTCCTGACTCAGCAAGGGAGCCTGCTTCTTCCCTCCCACTGCCCCTCCTCCCTGATGCTGTTCTCTCGTTCTCTCAAATAAATAAATAAAATCTTAAAAAAAAAAAAAAAAAAGACATGAAAAGGTATTTCACTGAAGAGGATGTACAAACAGAAAATAAGCACATGAAATGATGTGCAACATTGGTCATTAGGGAAATACAAATGAAAATCACAGTAAGATATCACTACATGCCTGTCTGTTTGACTAGAAGAAAAAACAGACACCACACAAAATGCTGGCAAGGTATACTGTCATACCTATAGCGACTCTGGAAAAACAATTTGGCGTTTTCCTGAAGAACTAAGCATACAACTACCCACACAACCCAGCAACTGCACACTTAGGCATTCAGCCAGAGAAATGAAAACATGTTCACACTAAAACCTGGACAAGAATGTTCACAACGGCTTTATCTGTATGGAAAAAAATCTAGAAATAAGCCCAGGTATCATTCATCAGGTAGACGGTTAAAGAAAACGTGGTAAGCACATACCACGGAAACACACTCAGCAATAAAAAGACTAAATCACTGATACACACAATAACTTAGATGAACCTCCAGGGAATTATGCTGCAAGAGAAAAAGCGAATCCCAAATTGTCACACAGTATATGATTCTATTTATATAACATTTTGAAATTCCATAATTTTAGATGGAGGACAGATTAGTGGTTGCCAAGATTTGGAACACAAAAGCAGGGCCACGACGGTGACAAAGTGAGGTTCTAAAAGGACAACATGAAGGATGTTTGTGGTGTTGAAACTGTTCAACATCTTGAGTGGGTACATGAACCTACACAAATGTTAAATTGTGCAGAACTTAATACAGACAGACACACACACACACAAATAAGCACCAGTAAAACTGGGGAAATCTGAATAAAACTAGTACATTGTATCAATGTCAATACCCTGGTTGTGATATTACACTACAATTTTTCAGTGTTAACATTTGGGGATATTGGGTAAAGCATGAAAGGATCCACCTGTATTATTTCTCATAACTGCATGTAAATCTACAATTATCTCAATAAAAAATTTCAGTTAAAAAAAGATTAGTGGATAAAACTCTGAGATTTATTTTTTCCCCATCAACGTAGACCTAATACTATCTCTATTTTTCACTTTATATTGTTATGTAATGTATTTGTGCTCCTATTAAAAGCATTATTTGGTATGTGTGTCCCATGGCTTTGCTTATATTCCAGCACAATACCACATATCCCTAAAAGGATGTAAAAACCACAAGAATAACAGCTTCTACTTTTCATTTACTGCTAAAAAAATATTCATTTCAGAAGGTGTCATTTTCAGATGTCTCATTTTCACAGCAAATGGGTCTTAATAACAAATGACAGACCTAAAATTTATACCTATAAATTAAACAATATAAAAAGGTTCATCTAGCTCAGTCATTTTTTAAGCAGATGAATCGTTTTCCAGACATCATCTCACATGGAACCGAAAAATTTAAAAAGATCGAAAAGGAGGCACTACTTTCATTAAAGCAGCCTGAAGGGATATACCAAGCACCTTAATTATAGACCTGCCCTCTCACAATGACAGCTAGTCCTAAAACATCTAAGGGATCCACTGAACACTGTTTGAAAACCTCTAATCTAGTCTACCCCTTATGATTTACAGGGACACCCATTCAGGCCTGCTTTTATCACTGTACCACGGTGTCTCTCAAATTACAATAGTTTTAGGTACAGAAAGGACACATGAATTTTTCATCAAATAGCCATCTTCTGGGATATCTTATATATGTGTGTATGTATATATGTGTGTGTGTATTTGTGTGTGTATATATATACACACACATATATACATATACTATTTATATAGCATATATATATGCATATATATATATGCTACTTACCTGTGCTTGCATAAACATCTTGGAATAATTATTTTCTTAATAACAGCACATAAGGGCAACCTGAGGCACTTCTATATAGAAGACTCTAAAGACTCCACAGAATCTGTCTAGTAGAGTTTGATCGGGGTCCTCCGTAGACCCATCTCTGCTCCTGGAATTCTAACAAGGACTAGAATCATACCCGATCTCTACCTCTTACATTATTGCAGACAAGCTATAAAGAGGTCAGATGTAGCAAAAGATATGGAAAAAAATGAGTACAGTGGTCTGTAAATATGAAAGGAAGACATGGAAGTATATGGGACAGTATCTGACACACGGTGTAAGGGAAAACAAATGGTCTGAAAGACTCAATTAGGATATTAGAAAATAAAAGTAAAAAAGGAGAAGAGGTAAAATGCTACGAGTTAGACATAATGTATAACTATCAAATCAAGTGAATTTCAATTTCATACCATTATTCTAATTCTATAAACAAGAGGAAAGGGCTTCTGCACTGAGCTTAAGAACTAAAGCAGTTACCAAGTCTATCAGAAAGATTCTTCTCTAACTTCTCCCACGATGATGTCTGGGACCCTAGAGTTGCTTGCAAATTTTCTATCTGTCGAAGCAACGGTCTTGTTGTTGATGAAACACTTTGACTCAGCTCTTGGTTTCGATTCTCTGCTTCCTGGAGTCTCTGAATCATGAAATTCTTAAGTCATTACCACTAACAGCAATGAAAACTCTAAAAATACTAGCAAACAAACTTTATGAAAGATTTCTGGAAAATATTATTTCACCAAGATAAAGTTATTTGTTTTTTAATTACATTATTTTCTAATTATTCAATCCTTAAGTTAGAGTTAGAATGCATAACAGTATCTAAATAAGTGCTTCTTTACAAAGCTTTTCTAATATAAAGATAGCTTTTGATTACCTTAAGGTAAAAAAGACTATCATCCAAACCTCCTAGCAGTTGCCTCATCATCCAAATATTTCTAAGTATTTACAAAAACAGAAAGATCAACCTGAGTTGCATTTTCTCTCCCTTTCCCATGCATGTTTACTGACTGAAAATTAATAGAGTAGTGGTATAAAAACTGGCACTGATTATCTGCCCCACAGTAATCAAAGACTGATACTAATAAACTAGCTATAACAAATCAAAAAACAATACTAACACGAAATAAATCTATCATTATAAAATTATTTTCTATAAAACAAAATTAAGACTTTTCATGTTTATTTTTAAGGTGTCCACTCTGGTTTTATTCATATAAGCCACAAAAATACAGCAAATGATAAAGTAAGGTAGTAATCCTCTCAATTCCACGAACATTATCTCCACCATGATTTTTTTTTTATTTCCAGGAAAACACACCTTAGATTTGTGTTTAGCAAAACTATGACTGTACCTGCTGGAGTTCACTGATCTCATGGCGTAAATAATCCTCTTTTCTGGCAGCTGCTTGTTCTGCACGTTGCAGTGCCAGCCTAAGGTCTCCAACCTGTATGAGAAGAACCAATACGCTACGACAAACAATATCAAAACATTACTTATAATTTCCTAACTACATACTGTGTTGTGCTGACTTACTGCTTATGTATAACACTTACACTATCCAATGAGGGGCAGAGGGAGAAGGGGAGAGAATCCCAAGGAGACTCCACACAGAGTGCAAAGCCCAATGTGGGGCTCAATCCCACGACCATGAGATCATGACCTTAGCTAAAGCCAAGAGTCAGATGCTTAAGCCACCGAGCCACCCACGTGCCCCTAAAAGGTGATGATTTATAAATGGTAGCCCCATATGCTCTCTGTCTCCCACTCCCTCAATTTTTATTATTATTCTAGAATACTTTTAATTTAAAATATTAAGATTTTATCCAACCCAGTGGTCAGGAACACAAGGGGTACATGGACATGGTGTGATTTACAATAACAAAATACTGGAAACAACCCAAATATCCATCAGTAAAAAATGACTGAATTAACAGTGGTATAATAACCATATATTAACGGTATAAATAGTAACAGTGAAGTATTACAAAACTGTAAAAAGAAATTCTGTAAAAAGCTCTAAGTTCTATTATGGAATGAATGATCACCAGAATATTTAAAGAAAGTAAGCTGTAAGATGGGATAAATATTAAATTATATGTATGTAAGAACAATGAAGGAAATACAAATAAATATGGGTATAAATGTACTGTGTATATATGTGTGGAAGTATATAAGTAACTGTATAGATTTATATATTTTCTCGCATTTACAAATAGAAACACCAAAAAAATAAACCAAACACCGATAAAATGGTTACTTACAGGCAAAGAAAGGGGATGGGGAGGAGCTAAGTTGGAAGCAACTGCTGTCTAAATATATTGTTATATAGCTCTCACTTTGGAATCATATAAATGTTTTACACATTTGTGTAAAATTAAATCAAAACTGCACTGGGGTCAATGAGGAAAGAATAGTCTTTTCAACAAATGGTACTGGACAGCTGGATATCCATGTGCAAAAAACCTAAATATGAGAGCTAAGACTATAAAATTCTTAGAAGGAAACAGGTGAAAACCTGCAAAACCTTGGATTAAGCATATGACGCCCAAAGCATAGGCAGCAAAAGAAAAAATAAGTAAGTTGGACTTCATCAGAATTTAAAAACTTGTACATCAAAGGACATTATCAAGAAAATGAAAGACAACCAAAAATGGGAAAAAATATTTGCAAATCCTACATCTGATGAGTACCTAATGTGCAGAATAAAGAACTCTCACAATTAAACAATTTTTAAAAAGCCCAATTTAAAAACGGACAAAGGACTTGAGTATTTGAATACATTTCTCCAAAGAAGTTGCAATAAGATATATATGGCCAGGGGCACCTGGGTGGCTCAGTCGGTTAAGTGCCCTACTCTTGATTTCTGCTCAGGTCATGATCTGAGTTGTGGGGTCAAGCCCCACATTGGGCTCCTCACTCAGCAGGGGAGTCTGCTGGAGTTTCCCTCTCCCCCTCTCCCTCTGCACCCCCTCAAATAAATCTTAAAAAAAAAAAAAAAAGATACATACGGCCAGTAAGCACATAAAAAGATGCTCAACATCATTAGTCATTAAGGAAATGTAAACAAGGACACCACAATCAGATACCATTTCACACCCACTAAAAGGGCTATAATGAAAAAAAAAAAAAAGGACAATAACAAACAAATACTGGCAAGATGTAGACTGTCATATATTGCAGATGGGAATGTAAAATGGTGCAGTTGCTATGGGAAAGTTTGGCAGGTCCTCAAAAAGTTATATATAGGGTTACCAAACTGATCTGAGAGTGTATGTCTAGAAGAACTTAAAATAAATGTTCACACAAAAACTTGCAAATCAATGTTCATAGCAGCATTAATCATAATAATGAAAAAGTGAAAATAACCCAAATATCTATCAACTGATGATTTTATAAGAAAGAGCCTGACAAATTTCAGTTTTCCTCTTCTATCTGAACTACATGGACCCCCACACATGTTATGAATAAGCTCAGGACTTATATGGATGTTCCTAAAATTATTAGCAATGCTTAGTATTTATCTGCATATGTGCAGTAACATAGTCTTTCCTTTCATAATGTTCTTAAATAAGCCTGAAAGTCACAAAAAATAAGCAATACTAGTACAATGTAAGCATCACTGTAACAACAATTCAAAAAACACACAATTAAGATTGGCACAATCAAGTACTCTTAGAGAAGTGTCCAATAAGATTAGAAAGGAAATTTAACACATGTACCACTACATGAAGTTTGATTCAAATAACTAATGTATTCTTCAATTTGCAAAAGCACAAAGTTTTTAAAGACTAATGTAACTCATTATCTATTGCTTACTTGAATTGCTAATGTTTCTTGCTGCTGACGGGCTTCTTCTTGGGCCTTCTCTAGTGCTGCAGAAAGTTCTTCTTTAGCTTTTATTTCACGACTTAGAGCAGCTTCCTGTGCTTCACTGTCCTTTGCAGCATTGGCTTTGTGGAGATCAGTAAGTTCTCTTAAAAAATTAGATTGATAATTTCTATTTAAAATAGTTAGTTACACAGCCAAGTTAGTAAAGTTTGCATGTAGACTTCCATAAGACTTACTCAATGAGGGAAAGTTCACCACATAATAAACACTGACTATGGTAACGACTCTCTTTTGAACTTGCTGTGACCAGTTACAAGTTCATATATAGCTAAATTTATAAATATTGTTAGTGATTAGGTAACAGAAAAAGTATTTTTTCATAACCTGATCTGATAATTTTAAATGGGTTGCATATTTGTTAATTTTCTTACTTGTATGCACTATCCAGAGCAGCCTGAATACTTCGGTTCTTTTCTTCAAGCTCATCCATGTCTACCTGAAGTCGGCCAAGATCCTTCTCTTGGCGTTCCACCACAGAATTTAGTTTTTTAATGTTTTCTCTATGTTGTTTCTCAACTTCTTCTTTGCCATCAAGGACCTATATTATAAAAACAGACAAAAGTATTTTTTAGTAACACCATGGTAAATAATTGTATTCCAGGAATCTTAAATGTTACAATAATGAAGAAAAATCTTAACACTCATTTATTAATTGCTTGATAAATTCTTCCCACATGATAATTCCCACCCCAATAGATTATTCTAAATGTCTTATAAACCATGGCCATATAGGAAGTAATAATATATATATTTAGAGAATGGTTAACATTCACCTGTTTTAAATGTTGCAAATCTTCTTCAAGGTCTTTAACTTTTTTGTTCAGCTTTGCAATAGTATTTTCATTTTCTTTGTCTTTAGCTCTTAATTTCTTAATAATGTTAGAATTATGCAGCTGCTGTTTTGAAAGTTTTTCTCCTGGCAATGGAAAATAAATAAATAAATAAATTCAAACAATGATTCCTTAAGAATCTGGATAGAATGTTTAACCAGTGACATAAACAATAGAATATTTTTAAAGTCACAAAATTATAACCACAGATGTTAAACTGATTTGGATAAGAACCATCAATGAATTCTAAAATTACTAGGTGGAAGGATGGTAGGCAATAGGATATTTACACCTTAAAAAACCATTCCCACATATTACTTATGGCTTATAAAGAGAAAAATGTGCTTTTACAATGGAGAAATCTGGCTGTTATCACCTTAACCAAACATTCAGTTTTGGTATCACCAATTGTGGTATATTATGCATCCACTAATGTAATGGAGAGGTGGGTACACAGTATCAGCAATGGTATTTCTTACTAGAAATTTTATCTGAATCAAATCATGAAGAAAGGGATAAATTTCTAAACATGGGGAATATGTAGGAAAACTGGCCTGGACTCTACAAAGTCTTCTATGTCCTTAAGAGAGAGCTATCCTAGATTGGTGGAAGACTAAAAGGACATAATGGTCAAATGCAACATACAAACTTTGACTAGATCTTGGGACAGGACAAATGACAAGGTATAAAAGTCATTTTTAGAGACAATGGAAATAAATAATGAAATATATGCTGGAGTACACTTCTGAATTAATACTGATTTTCTTAGGTTTGATTATGATGTGCTTGTGAAGCAAAATGCACTTAATATTGGGAGTTGGAGACTCATGAATTTAGGCGTGAACTACAGATTCGCTGCAATATCTATCAAAATTCCAGTGACATATTTCACAAAAAATTTTAAAAATCCTAAAATTCATGTGGAACCACAGAAGACCTCAAACAGCCAAAGCAATCCTGAGCAAGAACAAAACTGAAAGTATCACATTTTCTAATTTTAAAACATATTATAAAGCTACAGTAATCCAAACAGTATGGTACTGGCATAAAAACATACAGACCAGTGGAACAAAATACAGAGCCTAGAAAATCCACACAAAATTTAGAAATAAATTTACAGCCAACTAATCTTTAACAAAGATGCCAAGAACACATAATGGGGAAAGGACAGTCTCATCAATAAATAGTACTGGGAAAACTGGATAATCATATGCAAAATGAAACTGGACCCTACCACACACCAGATACAAAAGTCAACTCAATATAGATTAAAGACTTAACATACCTGAAATTGTAAAATTACTAGGAGAAAACAGGGAAAAAACCTTCTGACACTGGTCTTGGCAATTATTTTTTGGGGGGGTATGATCCCAAAAGCATAAGCTACAAAAGCAAAAACAGACAATTGGGATTGCATCAAACTAAAAAAATACTGCACAGCAAAGGAAACAATCAATAGACTGAAGAGATAATCTGCTAGAGTGGAGGAAAGTATTTGCAAGCCATACTTCTGATACGGGATTAATAGCCAAAATATACAAAGAACTCACACAACTCAACAGCAAAAAACAAATAAGCCAATTAAGAAATGGGCAAAATACATGAATAGACTTTTCTCAAAAGAAGATATGTGAATGGCCAACATGTATATGAAAAGCTGCTCAACATCACTAATCATCAGGGAAATGCAAATCAAAACTATAATGAGATATCACCTCACACCTGTTAGGATACCTATTATCAACAAGACAAACGGTAAGAATTGGCAAGAATGTGGAGAAAAAGGAACCTTGGTATATTATTGGCAAGAATACAAATTGGTACAGACACTATGGAAAACAACCTGGAGATCACTCAAAAAATTAAAAATAGAACTACTATATGATGCAACAATCCCACTTCTAGGTATATATCAAAGGAACTAAAATCAGTATCTCAGCGATATGTGCACTCCGCATCCTTATTCACAATAGCCAAATTATGGAAACAACCTAAGTGTCCATCAATGGATAAATGGATAAGAAAAAATGTGTTGTGCACAGAAATACAAAGAATTATAAGAGAATACTATGAAGATTATACATGCCGACAAACTGGACAACCTAGGAAAAAAATGGATAAATTCCTAGAAACATAAAATCTCCCAAAACTGAATCAGAAAGAAAAAGAAAATCTGAACAGGCCAATTGCTACTAACAAAACTGAATTGGTAATCAAAAGACTCCTCTCAAAAGACCAGGAGGTCTTCACAGGTGAATTCTACCATTTAAAGAAGAATTAATACCTATTCTTCAAATTTATTCTACAAGGCCAGCATTATCCTGATACCAAAACCAAAGCCACACACACAAAACTAAACTATAGGCCAATATCCCTGATGAACAGAGATGTAAAAATCCTCAACAAAATATTGAGCAAATTGAATTCAACAATACATTAAAGGAACCATACCATATGATTTCACTCATATGCAGAATATAAAACACAAAACAAAAACACAAACAAGCAAACAGGAAATACTCAAAAAGAGAACAAAAAAGGTGGTTGCCAATGGGGAAGTCGGGGTGGAGGACTGAAATAGCTGAAAGAGATTAAGAGATACAAACTTCCAGTTATAAAATAAGTCAGAGAAATAAAAATTACAGTATAGTCAATATAGTCAATATTGTAGTAATGTTACATAGTGACAGATGGTGACTATATTTATGGTGAGCATGGAGTAAGGTACAGAATTACTGAATCACTATTTTGTACACCTGAAAATAATATAACATTGTATATAATTATACTTGAATAAAAAATTATATTATATATGCAAATGTGTAACTTTTTTTGCTATCTAAAATTTTGAATATTTTCCAAATTCATTAAATATTCTAAAAAAGAAAAAAGTGGCATGTGTGTATAAAAAGTAGTATTATTTGGCCTTGAAAGAGAAGAAAACCCTTCCATTTGTGATAATGTGGGTGAAACCGGTGGCTGAAATAAGCCAGACTCAGATACTACATGATCTTACTTATATGTGGAATATAAAAAAATTGAACTCATAAAAGCATAGAATAGAATGCTGGTTACCAGGGATGGGGGGAAATGTGGAGATACTGGTCAAAGTTTCAGTTATGCAGGTGAATAAGTTCTACAGATCTAATGTACAAAATGACTACAGTTAATAATACTATATTATACACTTGAAATTTGCTAAGAGAATTGATCACAGATGTTCTCATCACATAAAAAGATGTTAACTACATGAGGTGACTGATATATTAATTAGCTTGACTGCGGTAATCATTTCACAATGTGTATGTGTATCAAAAAATATATACAATTTTTATTACTCAATTATATCTCAATGAAGCTGAAAAAAAAGAATTTAGGAGTGGAATGTTATATCTGTCACCTACATTCAAACAGTTTGGCAAAAGGGAAGTGCATGTGTGTGCAGAAAGATATTAAGCAGGTGTGCCTAGATGTTAATAATCGAAGTGAGGTAATAAAGTAATCAGCTATTCATTGTAGTGTACTTTCAGCTGTCAGTCTTTCAGATTTTCAGCTGTGAATATAAAAATATTTCTGGGGGAGAGGCACTTGGGTGGCTCAGTCAGTTAAGCATCTGCCTTCGGCTCAGGTCATGATTTCAGGGTGCTGGGATGGAGCCCCACATCAGGCTCCCTGCTCAGTGGGGAGTCGGCTTCTCTCTCCTTCTGCTCCTCCTCCCCCCCAACTTGTGTGCTCACTCTCTCTCAAATAAATCAATAAAATCTTTTAAAAAAATACTTCTGGGGGATACAGAAGCAATAAGTAAATAATCCCATATGAAACCATTCTATTTTCAGTATAAAGAAGTTCATTAAGCAAAACAGAACATCAACCCACCTCCTACCTAAATTAATAAATACCAAAATTGTGACACTTGATATAAATACTTTAAATAATTTTTTTAGGGGCGTCTGGGTAGCACAGCGGTTAAGCGTCTGCCTTCGGCTCAGGGCGTTATCCCGGTGTTATGGGATCGAGCCCCACATCGGGCTCCTCCGCTATGAGCCTGCTTCTTCCTCTCCCACTCCCCCTGCTTCTGTTCCCTCTCTCGCTGGCTGTCTCTATGTCTGTCGAATAAATAAAATCTTAAAAAAAAAAAAAAACTTTAAATAATTTTTTAAAATTATGAAACCATGCACACAGCCTTCTCCTTAGTCTCTAGTGTTGTAACACAGGCGGTTCATGATCTCAACAGGTCTTGAGATAATGATTATGTGTTTTATCAATTCTCCCTTCATTCTTCTATTGCAGTGCTTAGACTGTGCTTTATAATATCCGTGTACTTATATTTCCCTCTCATTAAATTGTAAGTTCCTAAATACAGGGAGTGTGTCATATGTATTACTGTGTCAAACATGACACACTGTTAAATATTAGCTGAATAAAGGAATGAAAAAGAAAAACTGGGTAAAACTAACTTTTTCAAATACAGGAATTGTTTCCAATTCTTTTCAAACACTTACTCTGGAAATTCTCTTTAGTTCAATGATTTGAAATGTTCATCCCACCACTATTTGTAATATTAACATTTTAGAAATAAATGTACAACATTGGGAAAACAGTAAAATAAATTATGGCATATATAGCCATATAATGGACTTCAATACAGCCACTAATAATGCTAGCAAAGCATTTAATAGCATAGGGAAATGTAAAAGAATTATGAAAATGTAAAAGATTACAAATTAAATATGTGACCTTAATTATGCTTAAGAATGTATTAAAAATGCATTAAAAAAGAGCTAGAAGAAATTGATAGTTCCTTATAAAACTGGATTATGATCTTTTTTTCTTCCTACACCTCCTAAAACTTCAAAAATTTCTGCAAGTAGCAAGTGTTATTCTTAGAACTAGAAAAAAGAAATTAAGAGGAAAAGAAAAATTCATTTAATCACCTTTTCCAAAACCTCCTTCTTTCCTATGATAATACATAAAGAAATTAATCTGGCGTCTATTTACAATAATTTATCTCATGAAGGATATTTAATTTCTATAACCTTACTAATTTTAAATCTTTTCATAGACTGCTAAATAACTGAAAAATTAAAACAAGAATATAATGAAAAGTTCACTATCAAACGACCAAACAATATGATAATACCACATAGTACCCAAGTTAGAGATTCAGATACTATAAAAATTCCAGGATTATAGCCTTCAAATATATTGGGTAACATGACAGGCTCTAAAACCTGCTAAAAGCTTTTTCTGAAAGCACAAACACTTATTTTTCAGCAAGTTCTTATTTTTTTAACCTCCCTAAAAACAAAAGGCTACATACATGCATCTCTGCCTCTATATATATTGCTCCCCATTCTTCATTAATTGTCACCTACCATTTCTGAGGTTTAAGCACAAATCTTTCTTGCTTCCAATTATTTTTTATTGGGAAGTAGCAGCTAATCATGCAGCAAGCATTTCTCCTGTTCTTACAGTATTTTTCATAGTTAACTAAATACTTTACTCACCTTCTTCCATTAACCCTCGGATCTGCTCATCTTTCTCTTTCAAAAGGTCTGAAGTCTCACTACTATTTAATCTAGTAGCAAGTTCTTCCTTTATACTTTTAATTTCCTAATCAAAAAAAAAAAAAAAAAAGGAACGCGAATACCATAAAAAATTACTTTCATTCTGGGCATATTTTTCAATTTTTTCCATATTCAAAGAAGTCATCAATAATGAAATTCTCAAAAAAGATCTGTAAGTTTTATTCTGTTAAACTGAGTTTATTAGCTCAGTTAATTAAGTAAACAGCTTTGAAACAACATAGAAAACCTCAACTCAGATAGAAACAGGTTTTAATATGGAAATGCAAATGAGAATAAGTTAACTTTCAATACCTTTCTTGAGTATCTCTATACACATATTTTCAGGTTAAACATTGTATTTGGAACAACATATATCTCCATTTTTCACTGTATTTCTTTTCCTCATCTAAAACTTGCACTTGCTAGTGCATTGTGAAATAAGGGAAAACATAATTATATAAGGTTCAATCTACCTTAATAAAACAGAGATTCAGCACAAACATGTCAAGACAGTTTATCTCTTAAAACTACAATGGAGATGTGAAAAGTGTTCTATGATTTAGAATTAGGTTTTAAGCAATGATCTGAAACCAAACAACAGCTAAAAACAACTACCATTAGGTATTTAAACCATGCTTTGTATCTATTATCATTTTATCCTCACAACAATCCTGTGAGGGAGTTACTTTATCCAACTACACAAATAAGAAAACTAAGACACCACAAGATTGAATAAACTTTGAAGGTCAGAGAGCTATTAAGTGGTAAAGTTTAACTTAAAACCAAGTTTATGAGTCCACAAAGTCCATACTCTGAACCATCCACAACACTGCTGTGCATTTTCCAGCTGTCAAAATTGGATTCATCCATCAAGGCCCAATAAGATTATCCTGCCTTCCATGAAACTTTCCTCAACCCCCTGGTCAGAATTCATTCTCTGTGATACCATTCCAAACTTCTTATTCATCTTCATCTGTAATTTATTTCATTCTGCCTAGTACTACGTAGTTGTTGACACGATCTGTTTTCCATCATTAGAAAATCAAACTCTTCACTTAAGGTACTTCAATTTACCTTAAATTTCCTATGGATCCTAAGTAGGAGGTTCATATATAGCAGTACACAAAAAACGTGTTAAAAAATTAGGGCCCAAGCTTTCCCCACCTATAGTCAATGGTTTAGGTCTATTTTAGACCTACAATTCAAAGTGCATTACAGAAAACAAGCATTACTTAAAATCTAATTTCTCAATTAGACTGGTCCAGATAGAATACAGTACGGACAAGAAGAGGTAAACTGGTTAGGTAGTCTCAGGTTATTGTCGGTATCTGAAATGAGCTAGCTAATTAAAGCAACCTAAGCAAAAGGAAGTCTATGACTTATTTCTCTTCTGTAAGAGCATACAAAGAAAATATATAAATATTAACACTGGTCAAGAAGGAAAGCAACTTAACTGAGAAGGGCAAATGATGAGAAACATTATTACTAATAGTTGGGATAGAAGAAATAATTACTGGGGCGCCTGGGTGGCACAGCGGTTAAGCGTCTGCCTTCGGCTCAGGGCGTGATCCCGGCGTTATGGGATCGAGCCCCACATCAGGCTCCTCCACTAGGAGCCTGCTTCTTCCTCTCCCACTCCCCCTGCTTGTGTTCCCTCTCTCGCTGGCTGTCTCTATCTCTGTCGAATACATAAATAAAATCTTTAAAAAAAAAACAAAAAAGAAGAAATAATTACTAACTTTAGCTGGTTACCAATTTCTGAAAATAAAACTGCTAGAAATTTTAAGAATTAGAACAATGGTTCCCAACCAGGAGTGACTGTGTTCTCAAGAGGACTCTGCCAACATTTTCAATTACCTTAACTCAAGGAAGGGGGTGATGGATGTGCAATGGGAGATGGGGAGGTGAGGGTGACATTGGTGTCTTGCAGGTAGGGGCCTGGATGCTGGTAAACACCCTACAATGCACAGAAAAGTCCCATGCAACATAAAATTATCCAGCCCAAAATGTGAATAGTGTTGAGGAAAATCCTATATTAGAATAAATCAATATTATGCCTCATAAGAGTCACTAACCCTTACAATTTTTTTATTTTAAAATTACTTTGACTTGAAGAAGTACATATGTTTGAAATGGTCAGACAGTAACAAATGAGAGTAATGATTTTTTAAAAAAATTTACACAGTGCCTTTTAGATTTAATTATTTATTTTGATGAAACTATCATTTACAAAAATTATTCTAATGATCCTCGCTATGTATCTTGCAAGGACTTATAGATAAATTACATAAATACTGGCTTAGATTCTTTAAAAGTATCAAAAATCTGTAAGTCTAAAGATATTAAAAAATCTACAAATTTAAGTGTTAATATATAGATGGCATCCCTTTATTTTTACTTCTCTTTTTTCCATACCAAAATATTATGAATGCATCCCTCAAAAATCTGTGTCTGTATAGAATTTAATTAATATTATTTTTAACTTTCATTACCTTTTTAGCAGCATCTCTCTCTTTGCAGGCTAGCTGAACTTTCTTTTCTGCTTCTGCAATTCTTTGAGTAAATTCATCTTTCAAGGAAGAAATGCTGCTGCTTTCTTCTTTCACCCTAAACATTTCACTAAATTAAAAACAACAGAGACAGAGATACTTGTTTACATATTCTTAAGGTAACAAGATGAGTGCAGTTTGCAAAAAGGAAAATAACATTGTCTTCAACAGATACCTTACTAAAACAGGTTAGTTTTCGGCCTGTTAACTTTTAAGAGAAAAATAACCTGCTTAATTTATTTTAAAACACCTAAACAAAAACTCATTAGAAAACGAAAATGTCACCAATATTTGAGATGTGTAAAAATAAGATAAAGGTAAACAAAATTATTCATTTTTGAATCTGTTACATTTTACTCATCACCTCCAAAGCAAACAAATATTCAGTGTTTTTTTTTAATATCATAGTTTTCTTTGAATACACGTTTTAAATCTCTAATACTAAAAGGGAAACTGGTTTTTTGTTTTGTTTTTGCAAAATACCTCTCTTCAATGCCAAAGGTAATATGGTAAAGATAATTTGAGGAGAAAAGAAATCTCTATGGTGAGAATTGAAAAACTATTTCATTTTCTTTCTTTTCTTTTTTTTTTTTTTTTAAGATTTTATTTATTTGTCAAAGACAGAGAGAGAGAACAAGCATGGAGAGCGGCAGGCAGAAGGAGAAGCAGGCTCCCAAGTGAGTAAGAAGCCCAGTCTGGGACTTGATCCCAGAACCCTGGAATCATGACCTGAGCCAAGGCAGATACCTGCTGAGCCACCCAGACGTCCCACTATTCCATTTTCAATAATTATACACAAGTTAAATTTTAAACATTTTAGTTTAAAAAACATTCTTAAATAATAACCAAGTATTTGGGCCTCTACAAAACATTTAAAATTATTCACATTTGTAAAATACTTACTCTTTCAGATTATCATAGGCTTCTTCTAGAAGTGCTTTTTCTTTACTAAGAGATAATAACTGCGCCTCCCTTTTATCCAGTTTCTCATTCAGAAATTCAACTGTCTGAATAAAGAGAATACACAAAACTCAAACACTTAATCTTAGAAAAACATTTCTACATGCAGGTGATGAGTTGTAAAGGTAACCGAATCACTATAATAAATAAAACAGCATTATCTCATAAAAAGAATGAAGAACAATATTGAGAACATAGTGGATTCAGAACAAGAACTCATACATACCTGGTAGGAGAGTATAAATTATTACAGTCACATACCTGGTAAGAGTATAAATTAAGTAAACCACTTTGGAAAACAATTAGACAACATCTAGTTGAAGATCTACACACCCTTTAATATAGAAAATTCTTTTAGATATACTTTAGAAAATTCTTGCATAAATATACAAGAATATTTACAAGTTTGTTACAGCAAAAATCTAGGAAAGGTGTGCACATCCCCCAAAAGAGGAAGGGAGCTAGAGAAAATAAAAAAAGATCAAAGAGGGGCTTTAAAGCCTCTAGTAATATTCTGTATCTTAGCTGGGTAGTGGATATACAAATGTCTGTTATTCCATTTTATTCTTTAATCCAAATACATAACGTATAATTTTTTTAATATGATACTTTGCATTTACAAAATAAAAGCAATTTTAGAAAATCCATAGGCATGTAACTTTAAAATCTCCAGAATATACCAACATAAAGCTAAACAAAAAGGAATGGTTAGAATACCTTACTCCATAGGTCTTGCTGAAGTAGTGATAAACTTGTATATGAGAGGAGGAATGATGCTTTTAATGCACTAAAAAAAATAGTCTTACCTGATTGAGGTCTAGGTTAATTTAGAAATCACTTACCTTCTGAAAGTAACTCAAAAATATCTTGCTGATACTAAATAGTGTTGGTTTCAGGAATTCAAACTGCTATTATAGCTAGAGCAGGGCATTTCGTTTGTGAACAATATTTAACCTAGGTAACAGAATCTGGCACACTTTTTTTAGATTAAATAATTCAATACATGGCACTTACAGGACATTTCTTCAAGACATCCTATATCTCAGAGGAGTCTATTAAAGATGCCAAATCCAACTCAATTTCTATATCTAAAAATCATAGGAAAAACCAAAACTGTGACTTCATGTTAAAGAATTTACACCACTTTCCTTTTATATGTATTAGGTAGAAGCAATTTATCATTCCTAAGCAATACCATTGTTCCTCGGACATTTCCCATTCTTATTCATGTAAGATAGCTATCAGGGAAACATCAAAATAACATAAAAGAGAAAACAATTAATAACAACAGAAATACATCAATAATTAAAGACTACATTTTTCATTTAAGAACTGCTACAATAACTTGAACATGCGAAAATTTTTTTGATGTAAGAAAAACCATATATTTATATTCATTTCAGCACCTTTACCTACAAAGGATTTGAAGATATATGTTACCATTAGACAATCCTTTGCAAAATGACAAATTAGTGAGCACAGCATACGAGAATTATAAGGTGAAAGGACTCAACAGTAACGGCGCAAGATGGGAACTTTTTTATGCTTAGTTATATTGAAATGTTGATTTATGTTATCATAGTTGTCTCAGAGAAATTTCAAATAATTTAGTATCAATAAATCAATTTTAAAATCCTTAATGCCACACTTAAGTGTCAAAATGCCTGTTTTTTTTAATCAGTACAAATCATTATACAATACTAAATGTTAAAAATAAACAATGAAAAGAAAATAAACAATGATTTAATCTCTGGAAAGCATATTCCCAAAACCCCTTCCGGTTTCTAGAGTTACCTTGCAAACATCTTCCTTCTCAGAATGTGCTTCTGGCTTACTTTCAGCAGCTTCACGCTGCTCAGCCACCTTGTCTATGACAGTATGTCCTTCATTTATTGGTGTAACAGAAACCAAAACATCAGGCTGTTCACAATTAACAGGTGTTGCGCTTCGTCCACTTTCTTCCATTTCCGTTTCCTCCGTGGGTACGATTAATGTTTCATTCACTTCTTCAGATTTTCCTTCAACAGATTCATTTATTTTAGTTTTTGGAGTTGAAGGATTAACTATAATAGGTACTAAAGCATATCCCTTGCCTGACAGTTCATCATCTGAATTGATTTCACTTACACTACGGCTATCTAATGACTGTACACTAAACGAGTCTATTCTTTCAAAAGCATCAGATGAGCAGCAACTCTCGGTGAGTTTTTGGAAATCATCTAAACGATTATATTCAGGACAGGCAGATGCTGAGAGAAGCTGAAAAGATGTCTGCATCAAGTGAAGAGTTGATTTGGAATCTGTAGTCTCTTGTCTCGAACTTGCTGAGCTCTCACTTATTACACTTTCATGATCTAAAACTTCAATGTCACTGGTGGTAGAAGTACCGGATGAGAAGGTACTAACAGGGGGAGAAGGTGTGTTACTCTGTCTGTCTTCATGTTTTTGTTCCTTAGGTTCCAAAGCCATGTCCTTTGCTTCTGCCGTAGACATATTAGATATGTTTTCTCTAGTTGTTTTCACATTAATTACACTTTCAGACACTTTCAAACGTACAGTTGATACCTTCATATCAGATTCTTTATTAACAGTTTCTTCATGCTTGCCTTCAGTTTTAGGCGACAGAGTATCCACTGCCAGAGTTTCCCCTGATACACATGGAGTAGACTCTTTTACTTTTGACTCAGTTGTTTCAGATGTTCTTGACTGTCCAGTGTGCAAGGATTCCTGTAAAGTGCTTTTCACTTCTTCTTCTGGTCGTTGTGATTTAGCTGGTGGTTTTGATACCACTGGACTCTTCTGAATGGTCTGGACATCCGTTGGAGAGAGAAAGGCACTGAAGAAATTTTCAGATTCATCTACCACAGTTCTCCGAACTGGCTTTGTAATTGCTTTAGGAGAGGCTACCGGCTGACTCTGAGGTTCAGTGTTTGACTTTAATCCCCAGGTTGAAGAATCCCATCCTCCACTGACAGGGGTACTTATTCCTTTGACCAATAAAAAAAAAAATTAAGAAAAAAACAATATAATTAAAAGAAAAAATTATATATACTTTACATTAATATTATAATCATTATAAGTCAATATAAATAAAGTTTTAAAATAAGGAAACTTATGGAATACAACCTATAATTTGGACCTGTGAAGATCCCTGATTACTGTGTAACTAATTAGTTCATTGTTGAACTTTGGGTCTTAAAGAGGAAAACTGGTATGGACCTACCCAGAAGGAACTAGGAGCAAAAATCAGAGACCAAAATGAGAGATTTGGGGGATTTGGGAATATGCTTTCCAGAGATTAAATCATTGTTTATTTTCTTTTCACGGCCTACCAGAAACAAGTATGTTATTCCCTCACACAACAAATTAAGAGAGTACCAGTATATGTTATATAACTCAAGCTAAGTCTAAGACACACACAATGCATCTCACATCAAGAGGCAGTACCCTCACTTACAGATCACGCATGCGTAATCATAGCAAATTGACCCGACCTTCTATGCAGTTAGTTTCATATTAATTTTATTCTTCTAATATCAGTAATAAAATATGGTTATGAGTTGGACAGAGGGTAACATTCAAAAACTAAACCCAACATACTGTTCTTTTCCAAAAATCAAAGTAAACTGATGGGAACAGTACCTTCTAGAGGACAAATTCATTTTTATCTACTTAATGACAAGCTCATTCTCCAAGGTCACAAACCCACTCTATATGAAAGTTTTGTTCCCTTTCTAAATTCCAAATTTAGGAGGAATTTAGAAGGTCTTATGAATTTCAGGGGCATCTGGCTGGCTCAGTCAGTGGAGCATGTACCTCAGTCTCAGGGTTGGGGGTTCAAGCCCCACATTGGGTGTAGAGATTACTTATAAGTAAAATCTAAAAGGGGTGTCTTGGTGGCTCAGTTCATTAAGCTTCCAACTCTTGATCTCAGCTCAGGTCTTGACCTCATGGCCTGAGTTCCAGACTCGCATTGGGCTCCACGCCCAGAGTGGAGTCTACTTAAAAAAATAAATAAATAAAATAAAACCTAAAAAAAAAAAAAAACATATGAATTTCAAAGATGTGCATTTTTTAAAAAGTATTTTTTTTATATAAATGGTAGTTTACACTAGACCTTTTTAAAAACACTAAGGAGAAAATAACTATATTCTGGGTAAAAAAAGATAATTCAGTCACAGAAATACATGCTACTAAAAAACCCAATGATAAACAAAAAATGACATATTTACTAAAATATTTAAAGCACTTGTTTTAAAACAAATTCTTTTTCTATATTCAAAAGTGGCTGAGCACAATTATCACAAATTCTGCACAATTAGAAGTTGGTGGGGAGAGAACAAGCACCAAAAAGCTCCTAAAAACTATCAAGCCCTAAATTAAAGTCTATCCTATAACACTACTTCAGAAGTATGTAGGAAACTTCAATTTGGGGACACAGTTTTATACCCATTGTTTCAGTATATGAAAACAGTGAAAAAAAAGAAAAGCAGAAATAAAGATGCAAATGAACAAGCAAGATTAAGTGTGCTAATTAGTTTAATTTAGTAGGTTATCTTAATGAATGACAGAAGTTAAATTTGCCTCTTGAAAAACCTGAAGAATGTTTTCTATAAATCCCAGGGGTCATCTGATATCCACTGGTCATCTCTGAGTAAGGCAATGTAAAACACAGGTGATCAATAAATATTCATGGCATTTCACTAAATCTGAGTCTATTCAGTATAGCCTACTTTGAACAGTGAATCATACAGACTGATACGGGAAACAAAGGCAGAAGAAAATTATTAAATTTCCTTACTACTTGCAGCCCATTGACAAGTCCTTGAAACAGAGAGAGTGACATTCCTTTAGGAACTCAGCTGCCTCAATGTTAATACTTTGCTAAGGGCAAAATGAAATCTTAGCCCGACCCCCCAGGATCCTGTAAGTCTACTTTAACATATAAAAATTCCTTTGTAAACCTCCTTTATCTCTATCCCCGAGATACATGTTGGCAATCACTCTCCCAAGGATATGACCCACCGACATACATCTGAAGAGTTTCATGACTGAGTTTTTACTAAACAGTAATAAATGACCTTTTCCTAACAATAGCTAGCCCCACTTAAAAGTATAAAATTGGCCACTCCTCATGACCCCAGTGCAGCTCTTTCTGCCCATGGGTCCTGTCCCCGTGCTTTAATAAAACCACCTTTTTGAGGGGCTCCTGGGTGGCTCAGTGTTAAGCGTCTGCCTTTGGCTCAGGTCATGATCCCAGGACCTGGGATCGAGCCCTGCATCGGGCTCCCTCTCAGCGGGAAGCCTGTTTCTCCCTCTCCTATTCCCTCTGCTTGTGTTCCCTCTCTCGCTGTGTCTCTGTCAAATAAACAAAATCTTTTAAAAATTTAAAAAAATAATTAAAAAAACAACTTTTTGTACCAAAGGCGTCTCAATTCTTTCTTGGCCGTGGGCTCCAAACCCTAACATCTTCCCTACATCATAGAGGATTCAAGCCCCAGATTTCATAAAATGAAATCTAAAGTTTATACTCTCTCTTAAAGTTTAGTAATTCAAAATGTGGGGTATCTGTGAAAAAGGAAGTTGAGCTACTCCAACAAGGTCATACAGCATCTTATATAAGGTAGTAAGAACCTGACATACAGACATGGGGCAAAAATATCTTAAAACGAGGTACCTCCAACTTAGGTCCTGACTTTCCCAAGATGTAAAATTAAAAAGAAATCGGAAAGAATTAGTCAACAATCACTTATTCTTTTTCACAGAGGTTCAGAGCCCCCGCCCCAATGCAAATGTTTACCCCTCACACCAAAATGCTGAACTATTCCTTTGACTTACAGCCAAAGCAACTGAAGATCCCTGAAAGATCCAGCTCAAGAAATCTCACAAAGACGCGGCTCTTTGAAATACAATGTGATGCAACCCAAAACTCCTGGGCCAGCTTCCACGGGTGATACCTCCATCATATTCTGCCCCTCAACTGCTGTGTAGCCTGGAGGAAGTTACTCAGCCTCGGTTTCCCCCTTCTGTAAAACACGGACTATAACGAACCTAACTGGAGGAGCTGTCTGATAGAGACAGCCATTAAAAAAAAAAAAAAAAAGCACATTCCGCGCTACCAAGCACGGAGTGCTCATTAAGTGTCAGGGACTGTTCCCCCTGCCCCGCCGACAGACTTCAGATCTCCCAACAGCGTCCGGAGCGCGCCGCGATTCCGGGTTCTGGATGCTCGCGCTCGCAGCTACGTTGAGGGAGGGCGGGGCACAAGCGCGACAAATCGCGACCGGGTTTTTCGAGGCCGGCAGGACCCGCACCCGGGGCCACAGGCACGGAGGACCCTGGGGCTGGGATTTCCCTCAGGAAAACCGCGAAGACCCACTTAGAGAAAACGAGCATTTGTGGACGGGCTGGGGAGACAGAACTTGCTCAGAACTCTGTCAGCGGGGAAGGAATGCCTGTCTACACCTCTCGCCTGTTTGCCTCCGCGAGCGCAGGGCCCCCCGGGGCCCCCCGCTCCTCTCTCCCTTACCCGGCTCTCCGTATGGAATGGTCTCGGCCCAGGCGCTCGGCTCTTCTTCCTGGATATCCAGGACCCTGTCGATGGACTTCTGGGCCTGGGACAGGGCCTGCTTCGCGAAGCTGGAGAGCTGGGAGGCGTTGAACCAACTCATCTCTCCCCAGCCGGCGGCGGCGGCGGCGGCGGCAGCGGCAGCACCAAGCGGGAAGGCCGAGGGCCAGGCCGACCGGCCACAGGCCAGGGGAATGGTGCACCGGAACGGCCTCTACCCCGTCTTCACTCGGCGGACCCTGTCAGCGGCTGGCCATGACCCCGACAGTCTCCCCCGAGACGGGGATGTTACCCTCGGCCCTGCCCGCACAGCTGAGACGAAAGGCCCGGACTGCGCATGAGCTGGCTTCTTCCACGTACACAACCACCAAATCCGGGAGCCCAGAGTTCCGTCAATAGACGGAAGAACAGCAGGAACGCTGACGTCACATCCGGGACTCGAAGATTGCCATTAGTTACGGAGAACGCGGAACTATTTCTGTTGATACTGATTCCAAGCGTAGCGCGCATATTCCTGGCCATCAGAGAAGCTCTGTGGCTTCTAGCGGAGGTAGAGTCGTCTGGGTGGGAAAGCTAGTTTTCACGTGAGTTCCATCCTATAAAATAGCTCAGGTACTAAGCACCTAGCCAGCAAGAATTGCAAACAAAGGAAGTTTGGCTCTCGCCTATTAGCGCTTTGTTTCAAATATTTAACCAGTCCTGTGTTAACGTGGCCATAAAGAGGAACCCTAGGTTTGGGTTTGCCTAAAAATACTGGCATTTGTATAAAAGGCCTGATCCAGTCGACCTCATGACGGTGTTAAAAAGGCGTCTTCCGCAAGGTGTTAAAAGTTAGAACAAGGGTACGGAAGGCACCATCTCTTCACCAGTGTAGGGCCACTCTTGGCCCCAGTCAAAACAAACCTGAGAAGCACTATAACTATTACTCTATTAATGTGTGTTGTGCACATTATTTAAAATACAACTTTGGGGGCGCCTGGGTGGCACAGCGGTTAAGCGTCTGCCTTAGGCTCAGGGTGTGATCCCGGCGTTATGGGATCGATCCCCACATCAGGCTCCTCCGCTATGAGCCTGCTTCTTCCTCTCCCACTCCCCCTGCTTGTGTTCCTTCTCTCGCTGGCTGTCTCTCTGTCAAATAAATAAAATCTTTAAAAATAAAATAAAATAAAATATAAAATAAAATAAAATACAACTTTGCATTCACTCTTCAAACATTTCCCTACTTGAAAAAAATCAAATTGCTGGCCTTCCTAAACTGGTCAGTAGCTATGGGATTTGGACTCCATAGCTTAAACGCAAGATTCTGTCAACATTAAAAACCGGATTCCATACTTTTGTATGGACATTTCCAGATGATTTTGAAATATATGGATACCAACATAAAACAGTTAGCTGAGGTCATTGCCCCTTTGGACAGATAATTTTCACTCCAATTTGCCACAAACTCCACTAATCTTATTAAACCTATTATACCTCCCTGCTGTGATTATTTACATTACCTGCCTGTCCCCTATATTTGAGTATTTTACTCCAGTGTAAGCAACTATGCCATAGGATAATTATTTTTCTTTAAAACAAAATCAGATTTAAATTCTGCCCTTGAGAAGTTCTTTCAATAATTTCATCTAACCAATAAAAATTTGCGTGTTGAAATTCTTAATATTTAGTAATCTACACAAGTAGTTAGTCGATTACCCATGAGGTAGTAGGCTCTTTATTAAGCTTAAATAAGTAGACCTCGGAAGAGGTTGGGGGCAGATTGGGATTGGAATCCCTGTTCCAAGATTTCTAATTGTACAGTTTTGGGTAAATGATGTAAACTTTTTTGTTTTTTAAGATTTATTTGAGAGAGAGAGAGAGAGCAGGGGGCAGGGGCAGAGGGAGAAGGAGAGAGAATCCTAGAGCAGACTCCCCACTGAGCAGGAAACCAGACACAGGGCTCAATCCCAGGACCCCGATTTCATGAACTGAGCTGAAATCAAGTTTGGTCCCTTCACTGACTCAGCCACCCAGGTGCTCCTGATTAAACTTTCTAAGACCTTTGAGCTAGCTCTCAGATGGAGATACCATCACCTCACATGGCTACTTTGAGAATAAGAGCACTTGTATAAAGGAGGTGCTAAATGTTAGTTGCTTCATATTAAAAAATTTAAACTGAATCTATAACTTTTTAAATAAAGCATATCTATGTATCTCATATGACTACAATGAAACAAATTGCCAGTTTGGAGCTAGAAAGAATAGTAAATAAAAATTTAACCCAGTGACATGTAATCACAAGGCTTTTGAATAGAAAATTGCCATCTAAGTCAAAAACTGAAATACATAATGCATGTTCCCAAACTGAGATACTAAAACTCATTTTTCAAAACTTACACTTAATTTTCTTTTAAGGCTTAGCTTTTTAGGGGGGAAAAGGCATTTTCAGAGACCTTAATATAAAAAGATTCCATTTCATTACATTATTATGTTTGAGCGAATTAAATCAGGAGATATTTACTGTGGTAAAAGTATTAATTCAGGTACCATAAAAACTTTGTATTAGTAATCCTGCTATACATTTAAAAAGTATCCCTACATTACTATGGAACTACTTATTATTATCCTTAATATACTCTTCAAAAAATTACACTGAGAAAAGTAGACAATATATGATTTTATTAATAAATAGTGTGAAAGCATCAGTGATAACTGCCTGAACATTAAATTCTTTTAAACATCCACATGTCTTGGCTTTAATATTGTGCATACTGGCCTCTATGGCACTACAAGTAAACATGAAAATAGTTTCCATTTCCATGCACAGGTATTCAGCTATGTAACACCATTTACAAATTATTATGGACAAAGTAACCTTTGCAATAATTAATATTCATTTGGACAACCACAATTAAATGAATATTAAATCAAGCAAGAAATAGGCTATGTTCAATATGCTCTAGATGTCAGGGTGTAATATTCAATGTTATTTAAAACTTAACTTTCTTTTTTTCTTTAAAGGGACATCTTTTCTGTATGTGGGTGCTCAAATGAAAACTGAGGAATGCATTCTTTGACCACAGTAACAAAATTCAGACACAACAGAGTGCTTGCCTCCTCCTCTGAAATAAGTGATACATTTGCTCATTATCTCTCTCTCCAGGCATCATTTACCATATTATTAATGAAAATGCTTACAAGTACCAACCCAAAAATTCTGTCTTCAAGGGGAAGTTATAAATTTAAAAAAGAGTGGTTCATTATATAAAAAAAGTCAAATTCCAGCAACACTAATGCTAAAAATGACATTAAATTTCTTAGCATCCACGTAATATATTTCCATGAGTTTTCTATTATGTGCAGGTTTATTCTCCTTAAGAAGTAAAATGAAGTTTGAATAGTACAGTCTGTGGTGTGGTGACATCAGCAACTGCCAGTTCTTGCCCATCAACGAGTCCTAATTCTAAAATAGAAAAAGTATAATTAACCCAAGCAAAAAAATTTCAACAAAAAGCACAATAACACACACATACACAAACTATACAGTTTTATGTCCAGATAAACATCAAAATCTAGTTCTCTTTTTTTAAATTTTTTTATTTTTTTAAAGATTTTATTTATTTGACAGAGAGAGACAGTGAGAGAGGGAACACAAGCAAGGGGAGTGTGAGAGGGAGAAGCAGGCTTCCCGCTGAGCGGGGAGCCCAATGCGGGGCTCGATCCCAGGACCCTGGGATCATGACCTGAGCCGAAGGCAGACGCTTAACGGCTGAGCCACCCAGGCGCCCCAAAATCTAGTTCTCTTTAATGAAGGTAATTTATATTTGATTTCTTAGAGATTTTTAAATATTCTACTAAAAGAACAATTCTATTATTGCTTCTAAAATATAATTACAATGATATCACCATTTAAAGGCATTAAAATAAACCTAGAATAAGCATTTATTACTTTTACCAAGAGAAAAAGAAGAAGAAATGGACTAGTAAATATACTCATTTAAAATACCTTTCAATGTCTTGGAGAGATTTGGCCTTGTTCGTTCTTCAATAGAGGTTACTGACTAGAAAACAAAATTATTTTAATGCAAAGCACATTAAATGAAATTAAACTTGTAATATAATTTTGTGGGGGAAAAAAAAAACCTAAAAAACAAAAAACAACCAAACACTGGCTACCTGTAAGTAAAGTGTTCTATTTTTTCCCTCTAATGTGGCTGTGATGGCTGGAGATTTCATCTGCCTGAAATATAAGAATGAGAGAGGAAACAAAGATCACTTTTTAAAAAACAATTCTAGTTTTTAAAGTTTTAAAATCACAAAAATATTTCTACAACAGAACAAAACTCCGTAACACTTACAGAGAAGCACTATTGGTTAAATAATCCAAAACCTCCTGCAGTTTAGCAGATGGAGAAAACTGAATATTCTGAGGAAGCTGGCTACAAGCTGGGCAGTTTTCCTACATATATAAAACACAACAAATCACAGTGGCACATGAACCAACAATAATCTGTAATGATGAAATGAGAATCAACTTGTTTTATAATCATGCATATTTCCTATGAACAAATTTTTATGCTTTAAAATCTCCTAAATTATTTTGCTACATAGTATTTATTTCAGGCTATAGTGCAAAAGATATATAGTGAGTAGGGTTCTAGAAGTTAGAAACTACTTAGGATGTGGGCAATTTCATTCATATTTCTAATCAGTAATATGTAAAAATCTAAGTATGCGTGATCAAAAAATTCTTCTTTAGTGTAATACTACTAACCTTTCTCTCTGCTTCAAATGTGTACGTGTACAGTCCATCTACATCATTGAATACCAAGTAATTATTAAGAGGAATATATGCACTGTAATGAAAAATGGTTCATCTTTATATAATTCAGCCAAGTCAAAACATCAATTTATATACATATTAAAAAATGAAATCCATTACCTTGTGGCTATTTTAAAAACCTCAGTGGCACACACAGCTGCAGGGGAAGAAAATAAAGGTGCTTCAACTCAATGCAAAGTAGACATTTAAAATTTCAAGTTTTTTTAGAAGTTAAAGATAAACTTATAAGGCGATTGATTAAAAATAAAGAAAATACTCTTAAACACTGAAAAAGTAACAAATTTTATATTTGTTTTGTATAGTCCAAGTAATAGAATAGCATTACATGTTTTTCCTTCCTCTTCTTTAGATTAATGAGCAATCTGTTAGACTGATTAAAAGGTACTAAAATGTCCCCTTACTGCAGTGCATTTTATGACACAATGTAAGACAAAAATATATACAGACTGTTGTTTTTTTGGACAGCTTAAAAATTACACCCTCACCAAAGAAAATATCAAATTCCTAGAACACCAGTTTTCTGAAACCAAGTAGCTGCAGAAATGTCAGTTTAGATAGTGAATCAAAAATTAAGGGAAGAAACCAAAGTTAAGTAGTGGCCATTTTTCCTTACCTGCAATGACTGCATTTGTAGAAGCTACTGCAGGAATGATTCGTTTTACTACTCCTGAAAAAAATATAGTGATTAAAATATGGTCACTTCTTTTAAAGAAAAGGTATCTTAAATTAGACAATCTGATTATTAAATATCATTTTTCGCAACTTGATTTTTCAGGCTTTCAAGTCAGAAAATAGACTCAAGTTTAAAAATGAAATGATCTTCGGGGCGCCTGGGTGGCACAGCGGTTAAGCGTCTGCCTCCGGCTCAGGGCGTGATCCTGGCGTTATGGGATCGAGCACCACATCAGGCTCCTCCGCTATGAGCCTGCTTCTTCCTCTCCCACTCCCCCTGCTTGTGTTCTCTCTCTCGCTGGCTGTCTCTATCTCTGTCGAATAAATAAATAAAATCTTAAAAAAAAAAAAAAAAGAAATGATCTTCTTTCACATTCCCATCATTTTGTTTTATGTTCAGAATCTTAAACGAATTACAGTAGCATAGAAAACTCTTCACTAAGCTTCAAATACAGATGAGACAATATAATAATAGCTAACAATTAGAATGTTTATTATGTCCCAGGCACAGTATGAAGATTAAATAAGGTAGGACAGAATTTTCCTAACATCCTTGTTAGTCTCCTCACTCTGATTTTAAAGATAAGGAAAATGAAATTGAGACAAATTAATATCCACAGTAATGTATCTAGTAAGTGACAGGAATGACATATGAACTATACTCAGTGAGGTGTGAATAGAGTATAGAGAATAAGAGTTAACTATCTTTCCTTATAAAATAGTTTCAGCCATTTGATTCCCCAAAATTTACAACAGGAAAACTGCCCCTCGTCTCCTCGTTTCACTATGTAACATGGACTGCACGAAATATTAATTGTATTTCTCTATTTCTACCTCACTTTTCCGATATCAGTATTCACAGATTAGGAATGAATAAAGCCCCACCTTACAGCGTTTTGTAAAGTAAAACATAAATATTCCCTAACTATATTTGAATTGTTCATTTTAGAAAACAAAAACTTCAGAAAAAAAGTAGCCATATTATCTTGGGGTGTAGGGGAGCACTTAAAGACATGTCATAGCTTCAGGTGTAGGCAGGTTTCAAAACTTCAGAAAAGAGCCAAATAATCTAAGAAGACAAGAAAGGAAGACAGTGAAAAAGTTTAGAAAGCTGTTTTAAAATATTAATTCTGACTATATGATCACAGATAATTTCAGAGAAGGGGAAACAGGAGCTAACTTCATGATGGTTAAACCCGAAGCTCTCCGGTGAACCGCACAGAGCAAGATGTACTGAAAGGAAGAACAGGGAGTCACAGTGAGGAGTATAAGACACAGTGCCCAATAAGAGCCAAAATGGTAAAAGAGTCCTCCTGTCCCCTAGCCTTAAAAAAGCTGGACTTCACTTCCAATTTTGCTTCTGTACGCCTTGTCAAGGCTCGCAATCATTGGGCTGGAAAGTACACACCAAACCTTGCTAAAAAGTATGGAAAGATGAATGAGACTACATATCGAAATGAGTTTATAGTTCCTGATCAGGACAAACTGAGATCATTTAATTCAAACAGTAACTACATGTGCACTGTATGCTAGACTATTGTTCCAGGTGTTGTGCAGAGTAGCAGCGAAAAAAACTATTTGCTCTGACAGATCTTTCCTTCTGCTGAGGGAGATAACACGCAAGTAAATAACAAAACTTAAATACTGAAGAGTTCTTTGAAGAAAGTAAAACAATGTATATGGTAGAGCTGACAATGATGGAGGCAGTCCATTGGTATGGATGATCAGGGAACACCTCCTCAGGCAGGTAATTTGAGCTGAACCCTAAAACCATAAGACCCAGCCATACAATGACCCGGGGAAAGAGCATTTCTGTAAACAGTGAGGGCAAAGGCCCCAGGGCAAGGATGTATGAGAGTGCTGAGTATGAAATATTCTTTGCATAGAAAAACGAGGCCACTATTATTTCTGAAAAATTATAAAAACATCGATAGCTCAGAAGTCATTTTCAGTTGAATGATCAAGTAAACTGGTTAACTTGATACCTGAGCAATAAGCAGCCAGCCTTAACGGGGTCCAAGGAAGAACATTCCTGGCACAAGGATCAGGAGTATTAAAGCTCTAAGGTGGGAATGAGTTTGATGTGTTCAAGAACAAAGCAGGTCGGAATAGGGGGACTATAGGGAGCAACAAGGAGCATGTAAGAATAGAATTTTTAAATGACATCACCAGAAATCAGTAAATATGAGAAAATAATCACAGAAGAGAAAACAGCACATTTTCAAGAAGAAGACAAAGCTTTTTTTCTGGTGAGTTCAGTGATGAACTTGGGACAAAATTCTAGAAAGATGAACTATGAGTACCTTGATTAGGAAGCACTGATCACTAGACTGAGCATTATGATTGTTCCCTGAGACAAGTCATATTGGACTCCATTTCTGTGACTAGTAACTTGACCACCCAAGGAAATGTGGAAGATAGTACATCCAGGCTTCAGGAGAGCAGTCAGAAAATTCTTTTATGATATCCTTGTGAACAAGACAAAGAAATAGGAAGTATTCAAGAAGGCCTGGTCAGGAGGATGAAATAAACCTAAAAGGGCCTGACCAGAAGTATGATTCAAAGTCTGTTCTCAGGCAGTTGAGTCTTGTTAAAATTTTTAATTATTTGGGAAGGACGTAAAGATTATCAAAACAACAGAGGAAAAGATGCTGGAAAGAACAGATAAGCTGGAAAGCATAACAGGGTATATACATCAGGTTTAAGAATAAACTTGTAAAGACCTATACTCGAGTATAAAAAGACAAAACTACCACCTCAAAAAACTGCCAAACCTATAACGGGAAGATGGGGCTTAGCAACTGCACGCAGAGAGAACTTCCAGACTTTAGTGGACAGTGACCTTGAATCAGAAGTATAGCATCAACATAAACAAAGAAACAACAAACCCTGCTCTCCTCTAAAACTGCATCAATTATCGGAAGTCTATTTTAATCTTAGCATGCTGCATTCTAGCCTAGATAAGAGAAGTATGGATAACTGGAATATGGTTAGAAAAAGAAAAAGAAAAAAAAAACAACAACAACAAGATGAAACTTAATGTCAACCGTCATGTGAAAGGGTTAAAGGAACTAGAAAGATTGATGACAGTGACATTGAGGGAATGTGATTACTGTTCTGTATATGCTAAAGGCTATTACTTAAAAGGGAATTTGATTTATATATGACGTACCCTGGGACAGTACTCAAACCAACTAAAGATGGAGACTTCTGCCCAATATATAAAATAATTGTCTTAACAGTCTTATCCAAATGTGAAATAGACTGCCCCAGGAGGTGACACCTTCCTCTTCAGTGGAAGATAAAATGAATGGTTTGACTTAGACAATTTAGGGCCTCTTCAATTCTAGTAAGATTCAGTGATTTTATTAAATTCCTCCTAGCTGGGATGCGTGGGTGGCTCAGGCAGTTAAGTATCCAACTCTTGGTTTCGGCTCAAGTTACGATCTCAGGGTTGTGAGACTGAGCCCTGCAATGGGCTCTCTGTGCTCAGTGCCGAGTCTGTTTGAGACTCCTTCCCCCTCTGCTCCTCCCTTGCCTCGTAAGCACAAGCTCTCTCTCAAATAAATAAATAAATAAATAAAATCTTTAAAAAAAACAATTCCTCCTACCTAAGTAGTATGGACTCTGTCAAACTCTGTTCCCTCTAACCAAATTTAGGACACCTGTAAACTATCATTTCCATGGTACCCTGACTGAACCTCAAATGGCTGGTACTATCTGAAATCATTTATCCATTATTTCCTTCAGAGCATCCCAACCCCTGAAAATGGGATTATCCCAAGGTTATAATTCATGACAATTCACTAATTTACCTTGAGTGAGTCTATAGGTAACACCCCTAATATTATATTGTGATGCTCTCTCGAGGGACTTTTGGAAAATCCACTGAATATGATCAGGATCATCTCCATCTAATGGAATTCCTTCTGTTAGGAAAAACAAAAAACAAAAAGAGTAAGACAGAATCATGCCAACCTAAATCAACTTGTCTTGTAATTATACAAATGAATAATATAAATATATATCTTACATAATTCCAGATTATGAAATTCTGTTTATTACCTCCAAAAGGCTGCTCCTTAGGCCACTGCAGTATCCTTACATACTCAATACAGTGTTCTGGTAGCCTGGGCATAGATGCAATGGTGCACATGGGAAAATTAACCTAAAACCACAGTTCGTGTTTTTTAGTGGATTTGAAACAGTAAATTATTTTAAAATGTAACTTCTAGTTAGGACTACTTTGTAAAAGTAGATAGTAGATTAGAATTCTTAGCTTTCCACTTACAAAAACAAAACATTTTTTACCACTAATAATGTTTCTAAAATTAAAAGACAGCATCTGAGTCACTTGACTTACATTCACACAGGAATGTAGGTTTGTGCTACATTTACAGGGTATATAAATTTAAGATCATGAGAAGTGCTGAGTAAGTTCTCAAACATGAGCATTTTATTATGTTTACATGGTATTTAAATCTGAAGGTATAAAATAAACCAAAGCAAAAGCAAATTCACAGAGTTAAATCAGGTCCAAGTAAATACTAAAAATATTATCTATAAATCAAAATTCTAACTATTCCTTCAAGTGGGTATATAGCTTAAAGAGTCTAATTTTTGGAAGGATCATTCTCATCCCTGGTATCTTTATCTCCCTGAAACCACCACAGGCAAAAACCAAAGAAAATAGATTATAGCTCCACCCCAACATGTAACTTTGTAATTGATCCCTTGATCCCTACTCTCCAAATGAAAAAATAAATACAAATGAATTATTGAGAACAGAACAGTATCAGTACCATGATATTCAGTTCCTATCTTTCCACAAATAGAGCAGAATTTCGTATTTTCTCTCTCTTAGTATGATTTTTAAAATATGGTTACCCCTAATTAAAAATCCTAAATATTGACTAGACTTAATAATTAGGATAATCCTAACTCTACCCCAAGAGACTATAAAACAAATGCAGGTGCTTCTTTGATTACCTGTGGAGGATACAGTTCTAGTGTGCATTCAATACAAGCAGTCATTCCAGGGAGAATCACCCGGGCATTTCCTTTAAAACCTTCTGTCCCCCCATCTATCAAAGGGACAATGGAGCTTGGATCTAATACACCGTCTTCATAATTTAGAAGAGATATCTAGAAAAATTATTTAAAAGTAAGAGAGGGGAGTAAGAATTCAAAAAAAAGGAACATGCTGTCAAGTAATTCCACAAATCAACTGCACTACTGAGTACTAGATTATCAAATCATGGGATTGTTATACTAGCAATTTATAGTCTCACCTGAAAATTAATGACTGGCAATATATCATGATGTACATCTATTTAGTTGAAAATTAAACTCTGATTTGTCAAAAATATGGTACGGTTTTCTAATCTGGGGTATGTTAAAAGCAGCAGCAAGAATTTCAAAAAACTGTAACAACACTAAAGTCTTTACCAGCATGCCATTTATCCATCTTCTGGCTATGATAGAGTCCAGTCCACACACAATTATATGAAATTCTATGGAAGAAAAAAGCAAGTTTAGTTTTTAAAAATGTCATTGCACAAAATAATTCACTTTCTAAGAAACAAACAAAAAAACCCCACCTTTTATTATAACACAAACACACAGAGCTCCTAATCCTTGAGTAATCCTTATTCAAGACAGCATATAAAAATACAGCTAATGATTTAGCTAAGAATTAAAACAGTGGCATTCTCTGTTCAAACACCAAGAGATGAAAACAAATGAAGAAACAGCCTTCAAATAGCCAGCAACTACAATATAGTAATTTAGTGAGAATTTACTTTCAAGTGGACAACTTACGTCGATAGAAAGTGTCATTAAAATCCTGAATCTTGTTGAAATGTCTGTATATAAGTAAAGGAACTTAAGCTGCTAAGTTTTTAATTTATAAATGAATTTAACAATGCCATAAGGAACAAATTATGAATGTACACAACAAGAAATAAGTCATCAATATTCAAAGCAGTGGAATTCAGGGAATGTGACAAAATGAATACAACCCCAATTTGTGACAAAACCTCTTTTCTAAACACTCCTCTCCTAACTACTTAAGAGTAGTTTCTCTCATCCCTGAACCCCCACGTTACAATTACGTCTCTGTTATACTCTCTACTCTGCTTCAGTTTTTATATAAAATCATACGTCCTGGGAAAGCAGACTGTGTGTCCTCAACCATTAGCACCAAGCAAAGAGGCAATAATGCATTTTAGTGAAGGAAACAAGCATATTACAATTCCCATTTAGGCAGATGACTGCAAGACTCAAAACACAAATTAACACCTTGTACACCTTAAATTTATACAACGTTATATATCAAGTATTTTCAATTAAAAACAAGAGTTACTGCTGCAAAGCTAATTTAAAAAAACAATGTTTCCAATAGCTTTTTCATGTACAAATATGATTTGCTATTTGGGGGTAAGGGGAGGTATGAATTCTTTGTTCTTCTCTCAGTTTTCCAAATCTCTCTTTACTCTACCAAATCCAATCAGCAATCTTTCCTTGCCTGGAGGCTGCAAAGAGAACCCCATCAAAAATGGCTATGGGTGTTCATCAATCATAGCACTTAATATTTTAACAGCACAGGTATACAAAAAATTTTAATTTTTCTAATGGAGCAATTTTGTTTAATAATATATATACTTCTCTAAAATTACAATAAATAATCCATCATATATTTTAAAAAACCAAAATGGAGAAAAGAGGAACAATATAAAAATACGCTTGTCCTAGATTTTTTATTCTGGCCTACAAATAAAGCTATAAAAAATAAATTCAATCTTGCCCTCACCCCTTTTGAATTCTAGGCCAACAGGAGGCATAAGCTGCAGCTAGAACAGGCAGGTCAAAAGAGAACCAGGTGCAGCCACTCTGGAGAACAGTATGGAGTTTGTTCAAAAAGTTGAAAATAGAGCTACCCTACGACCCAGCAATTGCACTACTAGGGATTTACCCCAAAGATACAAATGTAGTGACCTGAAGGGGCACCTGCACCCCAATGTTTATAGCAGTAACGTCCACAATAGCCAAACGATGGAAAGAGCCCAGATGTCCATCAACAGATGAATGGATAAAGATGTGGCATGTACACACGTACACACACACACACACCATGGAATATTACACAGCCACCAAAAAAATATGATATCTTGCCATTTGCAACATGGATGGAACTAGAGGGTATTATGCTAAGCGAAATAAGTCAATCAGAGAAAGACAATTATCATATGATCTCACTGATATGTGGAATTTAAGAAACAAGGCAGAAGATCATAGGGGAAGAGAAGAAAAAATGAAACAAGACAAAACCAGAGAGGGAGACAAACCATAAGTGACTCTTAATCATAGGAAACTGAGAGTTGATGGGGGGGGGGGGTGCCGGGATGGGGTAACTGGGTGATGGACATTGGGGAGGGTACGTGTTGTAATGATGAAATCACAGACCTGTACCCCTGGAACAAATAATACATTTTAAAAAAGAGACAGAGAGAGAGAGAGAGAGAGAGAACCAGAGCAAAAAGAGAGACAGCAATAGGAGGACCCCAGAGCCATACCAAGAAATCCCACGTCCTAGATTTCTATAAAATACCCAAAATTCACAGATCTAACTTTTAAAGTATGCGCAGTCTTCTCTTTCTTTCTCCCTATAAAGGCTGTATTTGCCTTTTTAAACATTTATTTTGAAATAATACAGATCCAGAGGAGGTTGCAAAACTAGTATAAAGAAGTCCCATGTGTCTTTCATCCAGTTTCCCCCAGTGGTTACATCTTACAGGACTATTAATATCAAAACCACATATCCGACATTGATAAAACGAGTATGTATAGTTCTGTGATTTAAACACTTGCATAGATCTGTGTAACCACCCCCATAGTTACACAACTATTCCATCACAGCAAAGCTCTTCCTCCAGCTACTCCTTTAGAGTCACACCTCTCCGTCCCCTGATGTCTAATCCCCGGCAATCATTAATTTGTTCTCTGTCTCAAATTTTGTCATTTGAAGAGTATTACATAAATAGAAACATACAACATATGACCTTCTGAGACTGGCATTTTTCATTCAGCATGTCTTTGATATCCATGCAACTTGTTGCGTGTTTTGTTAATTCCTTTTTACGGCTTAACATTACTCCACAGTATGGATGTACCACAGTTTAATAATTCACCTAGTGACAGATGTCTGGGTTGTTTCCAGTTTTTGGCTAATGCAGATAAAGATGCTATGAACATTCAAGAACAAGTTTTATGAAGTCCTAAGTATTTGTTTCTCTGGGGTAATGCCCACGAATGAAATTGCTGAGTTGCATGGAAAGTATACGTTCAGGTTTTTAGAACAGCCTATTATCCAGATAACTATACCATTTTACATTTCCTACTAGCAATGTATGAGTGATCCAGTTTTTCTGTAGCTTTGCCAGGATTTTATATTACTATTTATTACTTTAGCTATTTGAAATATGTAGTAATATTTCATTGTGGTCATAATTTGGATTTCTCTTATAGCTACTGATGATGAACATCTTCTCATGTGCTTTTTGATATCTTCTTTAGTGAAATGTCCTTTCACATTTTCTGTCCATTTCCTAATTGAATTGTTTTTTTACTGCTGAATTTTGTGAATTCTTTTATTTATTCTGGATGAGTCCTCTGTCAGATCCCTTCTTCATAATTATATTCCATTTTCATTATATCTCATTCTCTTAACAGGGCCCTCCACAAAGCAAAGTTTTTATTTTGATATAGTCCAATTTATCAATTTTTTTCTTTTAAGGATCACACTTTTTCACACATTTTTTGATGTAATCTAAGGACTCTTCACCAAGCCCTAAATCACAAAGATTTTCTACACTGCCATTCAAAGTTTTACATTTTATACTTAAACCTATGATCCCCTTTAATTTTTACAATTTTGAGGTTTGAGTTGGGATTCCTATTTTTGCCTATGGGTATCCAATGACTCCACCACAATTTATTAAAGAGATTATCCTTTCCTCCACTGAACCGTTTTTGCACTTTTGTCAAATATCAATTGGCCATATTTGCCTGTGGCTATTTCTGGTTTCTGTTTTACTGATGTGTCTCTATCTCTGCTAATACCACACAGTCCTGATTATTGGAGCTATAGTAAGTCTTGAAATTATGTAGTGATTCCTCCCACTTTATTCTTTATCAAAATTGTTTTAATTTTTTTCAAGATTTTAATTGAGAGAGTGCGTGCACGCACAAGCGGGGGGTGCGGAGGAGGAGGAGAAGCAGACCCCCCACTGAGCAAGGAGCCCCATGAAGGGCTCGATCCCAGGACCCTGAGATCATGACCTGAGCCGAAAGCAGACACTTAACCGACCAAGCCACCCAGGCACCCCTCAGAATTGTTTTAGGTATTCCTTCACCTTTCCATATAAATTTTGGAATAATCTTGCCTATATCAACAAAAAGTATTGCAGGGATTTTGATAGAAATTGTTATTAAACTTGTATACAAATATGGGGAAACATGACATCCTTACTATGTCAAATTGCCCAATTCTTGAACACAGTATCTTTCCACTTATTCTTTGATTTCTTTCATCAGCATTTTACAGTATTTAGCAGACAAGTCATATATTTTATTAGATTTACACCTAAGTATTTACCCCCCTTTTTTTGAGAGGTTGTAAATGGCATTCGTTGTATTTTAAATTTCACTCTATTGCTAGTATACAGAAATACAATTGATTTTTGTATGTTTATTTTCTATTCTGTGGCATTTCTCAAATAGCAAAGCTCACCTCCTGAATTTCTATAAAACACTGGAAGTTCTCCAGATCTGAAGAACACTCCTTTTTAAAAACATACTTTTGGGAAAAATAAATTTACTCTGACACATGTTCCATTTGGTTAATATATATATGGTCTATTCAGTCTGCTACTATAGGGAGACACAAAGATTAACTATAGCCAGACAAGGAACTTCTAGTCTAACAGAAGAGATACGTAACTCAAACCAAAATTAAGGAAAATAATGCAAAATAAACAACTGCACTGGCTGTAAATGCTTAAAGATTAAGTCAAAAAATATTTATATAACCTTAAAGAAAAGACTGGAAGGAATATAAAGCAAAATGTCACCAGTAGGTACCTCAGGAATAAGCTTACTGCTGATGGTTGGTTTTGTTTTTTGTTTTTTTTTGGCTTATCTGTATTTTCTGTTAAACACCTCTTTTATAATAAAGAAAACACAAAGCTTTAGAAAGTTAAGTAACTTTTTTGTCAAAAGGATACGGAACTACATTGCAATTAGGAACTCTGTCATTTAGAAATTCTGCAGCAACTTCAGCCTTAGGTCTTCCAACATCTTTAGGCCTACAGGAAAAATTATATTTAAATTATCATTCATGAATATAAATCTAAATGATCTATGTATTTTCAGACATAAAAAATATTCATGGTGAGCTTAGAGGTTATTTAGAAGGAACACTTTTATCTAAATATTTTTGATGAGTAATTAGTCATTCAACATCAAATGTCAACACTTGCTGAGGTTCCAAATGAAGTATTTAGAAGTACTGACAAGTCTAATCATTTCTTAAATGAAAATACAAACAGTGACTTCCCCCCCCATGGAAAGCATTAACAATGGCATGTTTCCTGGCCACTTCTCACTGTGGCATTTCCCAATGTAAAAAATCATCCCACACCCAGAGCCTTCTAAATTTGCCCTGAACCCCAGAACCTCAAGGTGTTACTATGGAGGTCTTGGCTGAAATATACACACAATTCATTCTAGGGACACAAGAACCTTCATCTATCCTCTTCTTCCCATGTGTGCTGATTAAATAGTAAATTTTATGTCCCAGACAAAGCCATAAGCATGTTTGTGAAGAAGAAATAATGCTGAAGGCGTTATCTAAAATTGCAAATGACGCCAACATTCTTAAGAAACTAAAAACAGAAGACCTCAAAAGATCATTCCTAGGTAAGAACCATAGCTACAGACAAAAAAGGACACAAGGAAGTCTCTCTTCTAACCTCAGTACAAATGGTATTTTCTTTCGTAGTACTTCCTCATACTCCTCACAGAGTAAATCACTCCCTCACACATACAAAGTAAGTGCTTCATTACTACTTTTTCACAACACAGATGCAGTGGTCTATCACACCCACTAGACTACGAACACCTGGAAGAAAGTAACGATATTCTTATCTTTATATTCCTTCATATATAAGCACAGACTACTTTAAAAATTAATGAAAATTAAAAAAACAACTATGTTCCTAATAAAAATTACTTTTTATTTAAAATTGGAATTTTAAAGAAAAGTAATTTAACAGGTCAATTTTCTTCTTTCCAATGAAGCAGCGTGCTTCTCTTGATTCAAAACTTCTGATAAGAGTTTTATTCTGACTGTCCTATAACTAGGCTCTAGCTATAAACCAAGGAACCTGATTTCAGCACTGCATTCAACCACTCTGGGCAGAGCTCTTTTGGTAAAGGGAAGAAAGGAGACTTTCGAAATTCTTTTATGTTGTGGATTGTATGTGCCTTCACAGTAGATCCCAAATAAAAAAAACTCCTAGATGGTTTCTGTGGAGACTGGTAATTTACCATTCCAGAATTAGGGGATCAGATTCCACCTAAAAACTGCACTTTGTAAAGATTTTATTTATTTGACAGAGAGAGAGACAGCCAGCGAGAGAGGGAACACAAGCAGGGGCAGTGGGAAAGGAAGAAGTAAGTAGGCTCCCAGCAGAGGAGCCTGATGTGGGGCTCGATCCCAGAACGCCGGGATCACGCCCTGAGCCGAAGGCAGACGCTTAACGAATGAGCCACCCAGGCGCCCCTAAAAACTGCACTTTGAATAAAAAGGCCTTTCACAGGTATCATCTTTGTAGGACACCCTAGCCTAATTGCTTAATCTTGAAACCAAGTACCTACCCTGAAGGCTGCTCTGAGATTAAAGGAGGTAATACAGATAAAGAGTTTAGGAAATGTTTACTACAACCTAAGCATTCAACAAATGTTAACCATCATTATGATCTTCAATCATTATTTTAGCTACAAACTAAAGGGCATGGCCTATTACCAACAACCAATCAATTCCCTGTTATCTCTGTTAGAGCATTCATATACTAAAAATGTGTCAAGATCCACAAAGCGGGTATTTTCAAGGGTTAAAAAATTAAATCAACCAAAAGATAAAGCCTAAACATTAAATGGAGAGTTCACGCTGCTATTACAACACTTCCTTAATTTGACTTTGTTTAACCCATCCTTCAACCTCTTTAATATCTTCCACAAAGAGAGGTTTCATGCCTATCCAAAAATTTAAATTTACCTCTCTGCTAACCTAATCTTATACTGCATACCTACAACTATCTGAGCACTTTCTGCTAATAACCTATCACTAGAAAGAAAAATAAAAAGTCCTTATCTCTATGTATAATTCTTTGACCAATGACACTTACCTCTCTTTATGTCTGCATATATGGCCCACCCACAGTTTTTAAAGTCATTTCTAACAATCCATTCCTAGATGCTTTCTGTATTTCATGTTTGTCTACAGTAATTATCCCTTTATTCCATTTCAACTGCTCCTGGGTTTTCTCTCCCTGACTTTTTTCTGTAAGAAAGTTTAAACTCTCACAACTTCATTGCACCAAACTCACCATCTTGGCTCATAAGTCCCCACCAATATGTCTCACTAGGGCCTAATATTCCAGCTACTGTTCTCTTACGAAATTAACAGGAGGAACAGAGCCCTACTCCATGTCTTCAGAGCACCATCATCCCCCAATCACATAAACCATTTGGAAATCTCTTTAAATAACAAAATCATATATTTGTTTTATAAAACTAGTTTCACCAGAACTCTCACAATTTTCTTGCAAAATTTTATGAAAAAAGGGAGTGGTAGTTATTTTTAAATAAAATTAATGTTACCCTCTCATAGTTTTTAAAAATTATTAAGCTGCATTGTACTCAAGTTCAAGTGATTATCAGAATTTTAAACTAAGATCTTAAAACTTACCTAAATAAAAACTGCCTATTTAGATTGGAAACATCTATAGTGTCCATGTCTATAACATGAATCTGTCTAAAACCAGACAATGCCTGTGGGAATAAAAAAAATCCAATTAAGCAGAAGTTTCCGCACATTTGAAATTTAAGATTTGTTTTCAAGGTAGTCCTAAATTTATAAATGCACGATAATAAATTCTACATAATTGTATTCAATGGTCAAAGAGTCTTACAAGGTATATAAATTCAGTGTTCTTTGTAAAGGTCAAAAATGTGTAACTACTAAGCTTTAAACAGTCTATAACCAAAAGAGAACTCAAAATTTCTACAGCTGTTTTAATATCCCATAAACACATATATAAAGTTTGTTGCTTTGCTGCTGCCAGATATTTTAATTTTTCTAGTCTTATTAATTAACGGAATTTGCTATTCTTTTTCAGAATACTGTTAAAAAGCAATTCCTACAAGTTTTGTCTTAGTTTACATAACATTTAAGTGTGTCACAATTCAGAAATAACTACTAGAAGGTGTATATTACCAACACACATATGTACACAGCACACGTAAAAGGAATTAAAGTACTGAGTCAAGAACAAGCGATCAAAAAAGCTAGGGAAAAGCAACAAACTGTTGCAGTACAACTACTGCTCAAATATACCAGCAGAAGCAAAAGATTAAAAAAAAACAAGTCTCAATAATTAATCAATGCTTTTCTGGTCTTGATCAGTTAAGTCAAATTAAATCAGGTGTCAATAATTTCCCTACTTTTCAGCCCCTCCTTATAGCAAGAGATCCTCCAGAGTTGTCTATACTTGCTTTCTCATACTCCTGTCTCACACTTACACTACACAAGCTTTCACTCCCACCACTCCACAGAAAACTGCTCGTCAGGGTCACCAGTGACTCCCATGTTACTACTTCCAATGACAATTTTCAGTCTCTCTGATCTTACTACCTACCTGAAGTATCTGGTGTGGATCAATTCCTCTTCTTAAAATACATTCTTCACTTGGTTACTACACTCATGAGAAATCTGAACATTAAAAATTGGTTTCCAGTTCACCTTACTCAGGAGTTTACCTCCTACTTTACTAGCCAGAATTTGGAGTGCCCTTATGCTTAGTTCTGGTTGGTGCTGGTGATCTCTGACACTCTTGTGAGATAAAGCGTCATCTAACAGACATTTCAAACTTAACAGTTTCCAAAACCAAACTCAATCATCCTTGCTCACCAACACCACTAAATCTATTCTTTTTCCAGTGTCTCCCATTTCAGTGAATGCTAACTCCATCTTTCCAGTTGTTCGGGGGAAAAACCTTGTCATAGTCATCCTTGGCTCTTCTTTCTCTCATGTCCCACAACTAATCCACTAGTGAATCCTGTTGACTCCAACCTCAAAACATATCCATCATCTGACTGCCTCTCACCACCTCCAATGCTACCATCTTGCTCCATGTCATTGCCACCACTTGCCTAGATGACTGCAACAACCTTCCAACCAGCCTCTCAGCTTCCTGCTCTATTCTTCCTTGAGTCTTTTCTCCGTATATCAGGCACAGTAAGCCAGGTTAAAAGATCAAATCAACTCATCTGCTTAAATCTCTCCAATGACTTCCTAACTCAGAGTAAAAGACAAAGTTTTTACAGTAGCCTCTAAAGCCCTTTGTAATATTCACTCTGAGCCCTTCCATTTTCCATCACCTCTCGATATCCTGTGGGCAACTGCTTCCACTTGCCCACTTCTGCTTTAGCTATAATGATCTCCTTGCCTCCTAGAACATAAAAGTCATGCTCCCATTTCACAGATTTTGCACCTGATGTTCCCTTTGCCTAGAACATTCTTGCTCACCTCTCTGCTCAAATAGCATCTTTTTGTAAACCACTTCACTTCCCACCAGGCTACCTATTTTGCATTATTCCTTTCCCCATAGCATTTATTACCATCTGGCATACTATGTATTTTACTTGTCTTTTTCCTTCCCTAACCCCACAAACACAAACACCTGTCAGTATTTTTCAATGCTTTATCTTTAGCTTTCAAAATGGTGCCTGGCATATAGGGGGGAGGAGGTTCTGGAACTCTTTGCTCAATTAATAATATTAATGTCATATTCTTTTTTCAGAATGACCCTTGGGGCGGACTTACAGTCAATTTAAAAAACCATGTAATATCTCTCATATATTTATGTCTGAAACAAGCAAAGTAACAAGTGGTAATTAAAAAGCTTTAGTTTTCCTCTTTCAAGACATGACAATGCAATAAATGACAAGGCCATTCCTAAAGTTGCTTGATGACTAGCCTCAGATCTAATCTCCAATTAATTTACATTTAAAATTACTATATGTCACATTTGCAAGTAACAGCTTCATAACAGAAAAAGTTAAGCATTAGGGGATTTTTACATAGAATGCCTACCAAAACCACTACCCATCTTCCATAAATCCTTCCCTCCTAGAACTCTTTGCTACTGCAAGGGTTTTTACATTTGAGAAAGTTCGGTCATTCTGGCACTCCATCCCATAGTATATCATACATTATGTTATTTGTTTTGGGTAAGCCTTGTCTCTCCAATGAAATTTCAAATGCATTAAGTACATAGACTATGATGACCTACAATCCCTTCAGAACTGAGCACAGCAGTTAAGTACCAAGAAGCATATTAAGTTTCTGCAATTTCACTAAGACTGACATTAGTGTTTTCTTAGCAAAATGAATGTAGCTCTTGACATTTAAACTATAGTCACAAGACCAACTTTTTAGGTCATTCATCTGGCTATGTGACCTGATTCATTGTCTAAGGAGCTTCCTCTATCATTTCCAATTTTCTACACAGCAGTGAGAAGGCTGACATACAACACCTTTACATCAATTCCTCTCCTATCCATTTTTATTAAATAAACCAGTAAAGCCTTATAAAAAGTTATCTGTGGTTATGAGAAGTCAGTGAAACTATTAAGTCACATATTATGGATTTCAAACCAGTATAGAGAAATAGCTTCTCTAAAGAGTACCTCCTCTTCAGATGATATTCAGCAAAACAAATTGACAAAAAAAAAAAAAAAAAAAGTTTAGCTACCCCAAATTTTATGTTTGATTAAGTCATGTAATGACCTAATGGTTCAATGAAAAGCATTAATAACTAAGAACTAATGACCCGGATTAGGTTCTAGGGACATCACTATTCAGAAAAACTTAGGCAAGTGATTTAACATCTCTAAACCTCAGTTTCTCCCTTTATATAAAGTGAGACAATACCTAGCCACCTAATTGGGTTATTTTGAGGAACAGAAGAAATAATTCTTTGAAATTACATGTTAAAATATGAATTACCAGTTTTGTTATTTACATCACTGAAATTAATGACTGCTATGCAAGAGGAAGCACAAAGATTTGTTTGATTAAGATCAGAGAAGAAAACAGAAGGATTTTCTATCAGTGACTTTATAGTTGAGGACTTCAGAGTGTATAAACTTTCACAGTTATATCATTATTTTAATTACTATCTCGAATTTGACCTGCTAAATTTATCTAACAAAGGCTCACAGGAAACAAGGTTAACAATCATAATAAAGAAATTTCCTAGCAATAGAACAGAAAAAGAGAAAGCTTTAATTACCACAAGGAGAAAAAAATATACATTTTATACCTATATATATACATTTATTACCAGATTTTTCAGTAGTTCACATCCTAAGCCGCCAGCTCCAATGACCAGAACTTTACAGGTATCTAACAAAAACTGGAGAGACTGTAAAGAATGAAAAGGCATATTAAAATCTGGTTGATATTAAGTACCATCAATAAAGCAATAAGCCATTAAACAGTTTCTGATGTTTCCATGAAAAATGCAATTAAGGATAAAGAGCAGATTTTGTATTTAATAAATTATTTTAAATTTATGAACAACGTACAACCAGAAATTCTGTAATCTAATGATTTCAGAGGGTTTCAATTTTAATGTTTTTAAACTGACTTTAATCTTATGAAATTAAAAGGTTATTCCCAACAAGAAAAACTACTATACCTAGTTATTAAGACATCTTTTAATTAAACTTTGAAAGGGGATGAAAAGCATCAAATTTATTAAACTGACTTGCTAAAAAGAGAAAAGTATAAAAACCTTAAGAACAGAGGCTCAAACACTGCACAAGGTCTTTAAAGGTCTTAAAGTAAAAGGTAAGCAGAGTAATTGCTGCTTTTGAACACAGTGAGTGAAACTTACAAAACAAGAGATGCCAGGAAGAAAAAAAATAGAGTAAAACTCTTAGAAAATTGTACATCAGCAGAAATACAATTTAAAGCAATGATTTAACAGCAGTATCTTAAATTATTAGGCAAAAAAAAAAAAAAAAAAAAGAATTCAGAAGCACAAAAAAATATGGTAGAGTATCCAAAGAAACACAAAATACTTTCAATTCTGTCCAAGATTAATGGAGAGAAAAGTTATACTGATGATACAGTGAACGAAACCCAACAGTCTGTATCTTAGTTTTATGAGTAGCATAATACTACTTCAAAACAACATCTCTTTATAAACACAAAAGACATAAGAATTAACTATAAAGAATATATTTTCTACCTTGCAGTAAAAAACAAATTGTATCTAATTAAACATTTGTCTTATGTCAAACACTAACAGTCCAAAATTCTATCCCTCTATTATATAGCAGTCACATAATTTTTAACATGCAATTAATTATTTTCAATTCTAGGTAAAGATGCTTATTTCAACTAAATTTCAAAATTTTAAGCAAGCACATCTATATTCCTATTAAATTTAATTTCTCATAGTAGGGTTAAAAAGGGGAATGTGTCTCAGAAGTCATTTTAAACTCTAATTTTCAGTGAAGTATAGCTTAGAATCTTAAATGAGATTATAAAGTTATTTTACTCTTGAGGATATTACATGAGAAATGTGAAAATGACTCAAATATTTGTCATTCAAATATAATCAGTTGCAAATATTCAATTTAGTACTTCAAGGTAACTTACAAAATTGTTATTAGTTTTATTAAAGAGCAAACTAAAAAGAAAGCATTTTATTATTTTTGAAATATAAAACTATTAGGAGTTATTTAAAAACGTTTCAAGAAAGCATTTTATTATTTTTGAAACATAAAACTATTAGAGGAGTTATTTAAAAATAAACGTTTCTCACTTCAGTGCTCGGTTCGAAATCAGGGTGTGTGAAGGGTCCAGATCGCTCGAGGAACTTCTTTACATGGTTCCAGCGACCTTCCCAGTCTCCAGTGTCCCCACACCCACCATCAACAGCCATTCTGCACAGAACACAGTAAATTCAGCTGCAAAGATCAGTAGGAAAAAGCCACACCTACAACTATTACGGTTTCCCCAAATGAAAAAATAACCACACCAGACCGGCTCAAATAAAAAGGGAAATATCAATGTGGTTATGCTTATGCTTTTAACTTTTCTCTTGGCTATTATCTAGTTTATTTAATGTTAACAACTACAAGTTTGATAAAATAAGTCAGCTTCCATGTTTCTGGGATACAAAAGCACCCCAAGATCAAACTTGGGATATTACTGGTTAATTGGTGAGAAATGGGCTTTTCTACATTTGGAATTTATAAAAGATCACTGTAAACTTTCCCAGTTTGTTCCAACAACACACTTGGATCAGAAAAAAAAGAAAGAAAAGAAAAAAGAAACTCCACTTTCAGAATAGTGATGCTTCAAATCTAATATTACTCGTGTCGGAATCCAAGTTTGAAAGATGTGATTTAATGATTATTTTTGATAAGAGGTACGTTCACACATTTTTCCCTGAAAGAGATCGTAATTTTCAAAAAAGAATCTTTTAATACTATGAGGTATTGTTTCCACTCAACACAAAAAAAGTTTGGGGTTACAATGACACTGCAGATAGCATTATCATTTAAAACCTTTTTAGAACATAGAACTGAATAAGGAGGGACTCCTCTAACAAAACATAAAATGTATTTTCTAACAGAAATGTACTTTTTACTCTCTGCAAGATTTATGTTTAGTTGTGATTATTTTTAATTTTCAAATTTCCTGTAATACCACAGTTTCTACCTCCAAATAGATTAGTAATATCCAATTTTTACAAAAGGGACAAAAAAGTATTGCCTAACAATAAAGACCATAGCATCTGATGTCAAGCTGGGTTTGGTTCCACAACAACATTGCAACCTTGAGCTGATTACTTAGGGCTATAAATCTCATTTGGAGGTTGTTTGTAGCTATGATTTAAGGTCAGAACAAGGATAAGGAGATAATCCACAGAGGCCTTAGTACAATACCTGGCATATAGTAAGCATTCAAACCTTTGCTGTCATTTTAAGCAAAAGTGGAAAGGAAATGAAAGTTGGGAAGGAATGTGAAATTAATAAGCTTGTCATTCCAATCCTTTTGCAATTGAAATTAAACTTTCTGAGGGAGATACTTAAAGACTCTAATGGACGCTACTGGGAACTGGCACATAAATTACTAACTCACCACACCCACTGCAAGAGCGAAAAATTATGTGTCATGGGCCAGGTTAGGAAACACTGTTTAAATCTGTCTCACCAGCACAAAACTAAACATCTGATAAAAAAAAATATATATGGGGTGTGGAATAAATGGGGCAAATAAGTTCTTTGGAGTCAACATTCTCCCTTAAGAGCCAAATATTTTGCAAAAATGATTGAAGTGCTTAGTACAATGCCTTACACATAAAGTTCTCATAAAAAGTTTGCAATTAATACTATTGTCTCAGTGTTTACGAAAGGCCAAAAACGGCCTACTGTCCGTTTCACGTTTTAAGAAAGATTCCCTTTTCACAAGGTCAAGGCTATGACAATTTGGGGTGGAGGAGGGGGTGGCGCTCAAGGGTCCTTCCGCAAGACCTTTGGGTCAAGTACCACCCTGGCGGGCCGGTGCCGGGCCTGCTGCGGTGGACCTCGGGCCCGGCGCCCGCCCGAGATAAAGACGAGGAGCGGCTCGCCGGGCCCCTGGGGCTCCGGGATGGGGGTCAGGGGATGAGGCCGCGCGGCCTGCGCTCCGGGTGCCCCCCTCCCAGCCCCCCGGGCCCGCTGCGGCTGGTCCCCTAGGCCTGGGGTGGGGGGAGGCGGGGGTCCCCGGAGAGGGCCCCGGCCTCCCGGCAGCACTAACTTCTCAGCCAGCAGCTCCTCTATTCTCCTTCTTTTCTTCTCCCTAAAAGAAAGAGAGAATAAAAGAAGGGTCAGCATCACGCTACACACTGGGCGCCGCGAGGGGATGGGGGGCGAGGGGACGGGGCGGGGGGTGGGGGGCCCCCGGGTGGCGGCGGCGACCGCCCACCGCCGCGCTCTCTCACAACCCAGCCCGGCCCCGCACGCCTGCAGAGCCCGAGTACTTACGGCTCCTCGCCATCCGCCATATTGTTCTCCGCCTCTTCCCAGGTGCCCCCACGGCGGGCGGGGCGGAGGGGCGGAACGAAGCGAAGGGGCGGGGCCGACAGGGAGAGTTGGAAAGGGGTGGGGAGGAGCGGATTGGGGCAAAGGGGCGGGGCCAGAGGAAGGGGTGGAGCTGACGGCGCCGATGCTCCCTTGGGCTTTATATCTTTTTCATGTAATTATAATCTTGATTAACTACATTTAATTACATAAATCTTATCCAGTGTATAACGTTATGTTGCATGAAAATATACACATGATGCCTGGTATGTTTATACAGTTTACGTGCTAATTAATAATTATAAAAAATGGTATAGTCTGTGAAAGAAATCCTTGGAAGAGCCATCCTCAAATGCTACAGAGGTGTCTCTCTGAGGCAAAGCATCGGAGTAGTTTTCACCTTTAACTTTTCAGGAAATACTTTTCCCTAAGAGTACGGACTCTAAGAACAAAATCTAAATCAGTTTATAATGGTGGGATGGAGAGATTATTATTTTCCTCCTTTGTGAATATCAATGGTAATCTTTTAATGTCACATGATTTTGTCAGATAAGTTCAGCAGAACTGAATGGAAGCAAACATTTTTTCTGCCGAAAAATATGTATTTAGATAAAATTATAAAGAAAAAAACACAAAAATTAAAGAATAATTTAGAACACCTATAATCTCAGCATCTGAAGATAAATGATAAAATTTGGGGCTATTTTCTTCCACACTCAGACATAGATAGATAGATAGATAGATAGATAGATAGATAGATAGATGTAAGTGTGTGTGTTGGGGGGGGTGTCTGGATGACTGGATACAAAAGATCATATTTATATATATATATATCTATCTCCTTTCTCGGAGCTGGAAAAAAGTGAGATTTAGAGTCAGGAAGAACAGTTTAAATTCTTAACTCTCCATTTGGGAACCATGAGAGTTTGGGCACTGCTGGGTCTTCATTTGTAAAATATTTGCCTTGCAAGACTGAGAATTGAATGAAATACAGTGGTTCTCCAAATATAATCCCTGATCAGCCATATTAGCATCACTTGGGAAACTGTTATAAATGCAAGTTTTCGGGCCCCATCCCCAACCTTCTGCAAAGCCCTGGATGATCCTGTGCAAAATAAAGCTTGAGAACCACTGACATGGAGTACGTAATTACCTAATGGGTACTCAGTAAATGTAACTGCTGTTAATAAATTATGATGTTGTCTCCTCTTTGTCTTTTATTATCCCCCAATCAGGTTCAGTTCAATAGTACTCATTGAGCTAAAAGTCAGTGCCAGGCAGTAAATGGGAGAAGACAGAGTTCACAGTCCACAGTCTGTAGCAGGAGACACCATCCACTTTCTCGGGTCACATGTCTCAGTATCAATCCAGAAAACTTTTTTTTTTTTTAATTTTGCCCAGACTACTCTGCAGATGGAAATCACTGAGTTTAAACCCATGCATTTCAAAACTCATGTGGGCAGGGCCCCAGAAATGCAACTTTCAGGAGACCTGGTTAGTGGCAGCAAGCACCACAGCCCCCTCAGAGGATAAAGACCCACAGGTGCCTTAGAGATCATCTAGTCCAAACTTACCCATTTCATAGGGAGGAAGCTGAGGCCTGAGAACAGGGTGCTGATGGACAATGAAGAGGCCTGCAAAGGCATCTACTCCTTCATCTGTGTGCCTTGGGACTAACACCTAGACTCCTGTGGTGGTGTTTTGGTAGATGACACCAAGACACCCCCACTGGCTCAGACAGACCAATTAGAAATAGCCACCTGCCCTTGCCAGCAATGAAAGTAATAGACATGCAACAGATTTATTTTATTTCAAAAGGAATATATAATAAACCATTAGACTATCCACTATGGTTTGTACATAGAGCAATATTCGGGGTGGGTCTATCTAGAAGTACAAGTGTGGATGTAAGAGCCACAGGAAGGCCTCAAATAAGGACTCCAGATGTGTCCATTTTTATTCAAAATCATTTTGACGAAGATAGAAATGTGTAGTGGGAAAAAAAAATCTCTCCAATGAAGCCAGAGAGAGAAGCATGGTTAATATTTCGTGAGAGAGGGAGAAAGAAATCATGCTAAATACAGTTATATCTGGCTTTTTTTCATTTCTTTATTTTTAAACCTCTTTGTAGGTTTAAACAAATAAATTCATTCGTTTTTGTTTTCTTTTTAAGTAGGCTCCATGCCCAACATGGGGCTTGAACTAAAGACTCTGAGATTAAGAATCACATGCTCTACCAACTGAGCCAGCCAGGTGCCCCTAAACAAATAAATAAAAATATACAGAAGAAATGTTTACTGGGTATCAATTGCCTATGATCAATGAGGAATCATATTATTACTAACAGACATCTGACAGCTTACTGTCATGCAATCCTGAGCAATTGGAAGGTTCTTGGTCACAGCTACGAATGCTCACTGATCTCTCCAACAGGTGTGGAGTCCTACCGGCGCTGGTATGCTGGTCATGACCAAGATCATTTTCTCAGCTTGCCCACAGTGATGCCTCTTGAAATTCTTAAGCCCCCGGGAATTCTTCCACACCCTCTAACTTCCTGTAACTGAGCACTAAGGTCTGGCACATCTCTACCTAGCACTCCTCTTACTGTAATATATTTAAGTTAGTGTTTCCACTGCATTGCAAGATTCTTGAAGATAGGGCAAGGCTGCATTCCTCTCACCTTTTTTTTTTTTATCCCCCAGAGTGCTTTCATAGAGCCTTGAAAGGATTTAAAATATCTATTGGCATCATACTGAAATCTTCTCCCTTTTTGTCCCCCATCAAGCCTACTCAGAGACAACCACAACAATAAAATTGCTACAAGATAGAGAAAAGTCAGTGGATGTTCGTTATAAACCACAGAAAACAAATCAGGCTAACGCACTATTATTAATACCATACAGATGAATCATGGCCTGTGCTATTATTAATAACATAGCAGTAATATCTAACTCTAAGCAATTACTCTACACTATTGGTCACTGTAGACCATTGTTTGCTTTCTAAGGTGAACAACATCCCAGCTCAAGGCTGATGTGACTAGAGTGCCCACTGCCTCAGAATAGCACAGTAGTTCAATATTTTGTCTGGAGAAGACAGAGATGGAGAACAAAAAAAGAGAAGTGAAATAACAAGCCAGCCCTTCCGTTCTACACGTCCTTCTTTCCCATTTTGCCAATCTGATTTCGTTCATAGTGACTCATGGTGAAACAAAACATGAAAATTGCATTCAGATGTGCAGAGATTAGTAACTACTTAGTTTTCAAAACCAGCTCATCTTCCAGTAACACTATAGTTGCCTTCCATTCCAATTCACTTAGATTGGCATCTGAACAGCTGCAAAAAAAGTTCCCTAAAGTCCAGAACACATTCTTATGGTGAACACTCAAAAGGGGTTATTTTAAAGGAGGCTGTGTGTATTTGGACTCTCAGGGAAGGCATTGCCACCTCCCTTCACACTGGGGATTTCCGCTGGTTTCTTTCTGTCATTTCATCTCTATTTTGCACTCTGCCCCTTGCTCTGTCGCGAGGCCCCACTTTTCCTGTAACCAACCTCTTAGAGCCAATCAAGAAGTAAAGAAGAGAAAAACGCCCGCCCGCTCCCAATTTCCTTCGCTCCGCTGCTCACCAACCGCAGAGCCGGCTGAGCCTGAGCCGCTGTCACCTCCAACCCAGCTCAGCTGATCGGTTGCCGCTGCCGCCGCCGCCAGATTCCAGAGGGGAAGAACAAGAAGCTGAGAGACTAGACATGGACGTGAATTTCGCCCCGCTCCGCGCCTGGGACGATTTCTTCCCTGGCTCTGACCGCTTCGCCCGACCGGACTTCAGGGACATTTCCAAATGGAACAATCGCGTGGTGAGCAACCTGCTCTATTATCAGACCAACTACCTGGTGGTGGCTGCCATGATGATTTCCGTTGTGGGGTAAGTGGGGTTCCCCTCCCGGACACTGATCGAGGGCGGTACCGTGGGGCTCCGGGTGTACAGGATCCCGGGATGTAGAAACGCTCTCCACGCCCAGCCTCCGCCCTGGCAAGTGCAAGCGGTCAAGCCAGTGGAAACTTGTCAGGGCGAGGCCGCAGCAATCTTGGGGTCCCCTTTTCCTTCCCGTGCCTCGGGCGGAGACGGGAGGGGATTTCTAGGGGTGAGGAAATTTTGCCAGCTTCGGACAAGAAAAAAATGACTCCCCCCCCCCCGTGCCCTGATTAGGCTCTTACTGTAGATATTTGAAGCGTCCCAGTCTTTTAAAAATAAGAAAGAGGGAAGCGGTGTAACCCTATCCTGGGGCTGGCGGGAACGGGCGCCGCCCTTGGAGACTTGGGCGACTGGGTGTGGATCCGAACTCTGCATTCTGGGGGTTTTAGGGTAAAAAGGGCACCCAAGAAGCGACGCGCTTTGTCGGTTTCTCCGCCTAGTGCCCGCCACACTATATGAGGAAGATGAGCTTGGGAGCAAGAGGGTGGGTGTTTCCTGGTGGCGCATCTCCCGGTGTGGGGTAAAGGCTGCTCTGTCTCTAGGAACGGGGTTCTCTTGCTTTTTCATCCAGGAGTGGTCAGGCGTGGCAACTTTATTTCCTTCACTTCCTAGCCTGTGGTCTCATGGTATTAAAGGCCTTCTCAATAACAGATCGTAAGATAAAGTGTTCTGTTATATAGGACTCCACCCTCTTCCCGCACACACACCTGATCTTCTAGAAAGCACCTTTTCTTGTAGTTTACCCTTTTCTTAAAGGTTGTATGAGATACCCTTTTCTTAAAGGGTAAACTACACCTGCTTCTCTCGCTTTTGCAGGATGGTGGTATTCTAGATCTTGCCGATTCTATGCACCTTTAAAGAAAAAGCCAACCTCAGATTTTATAAAGTAACTTGCTTGTCATTACAGAGGGAAAGTACAAGCTGGCCTGGGAGAAAGAGGAGAAATCCAAACTTGGAGGGTGTGGAAAGGCCAAACAGGGTGGTTTCTTAGGCTGATTTGCTGATCTTTGGCTTCTTTATTATTGAGTCACTTCTCTGTGCCAAGCTCAAAACAACACCAAGATCAATCAGACCTGACTTCTAGCCCAAGGGCGTGTGGCAGTTGTTGAGAAGCTATAGGACCAGGAACACAGCAGAGAGGAGAGAGTTCACAATTTCCAGATGTGGTTCAGAGTCCTAGCCCTCATGCAGAAGACAACGCTCCTTTGCGGGATTCAGTAGATAGTTGCTCAGATCCTCATTCGGTGTTGCTGAAGGAATCACAAACTCTGAGAATGACTTGGTGTGTGGAGGGCACAGGCTCTGAGCCGACTCTGAATTAGAGTGGCAGCCAAGTTAAAATTAGTTAGGGTAGGGCAGGCCTAAGGCCTGGGGCAGCTGCCTCCTGAACCTTGCCCTAACCTTATGCTTGAGGCTCATTTCCCGGACCACTAAAAAATTTCTTTTAAAGATAGTAAATAGTATATAGGATTGCATCTGTTGGTTTGCTTTCTTTTTCTTTTCTCCCTTTTAGTAAAGAAGCAAGCCAGACATACTATCTGGTGATCTAGATATGAGGCTTTTTTTTTTTTTCTTTTTTGTGGTAACCCTCAAAACTTAGATATCAAACAAGGTTTGATACAGGCCAGTCAAATGTTCAGAGAAAACGATTGCTTTTCAAACAGGCGTACTGCCCAGACTAGACACAGGCTTGGGCAGCCTAGCTGCTTTGATGGAATCCATTTTTCACTGTGAAGGTCAGGGTCCAGCCCCCTGACTAAATATAGCTCCCTCATTATGGTGTCTTAGCCTACTCACTCAGGCACTTTGGGAGTGTTGGCCCTTCCCATTCTCCTTTTCAAATAAGAAATGTTGGTTGGCAGTGAACTTTTTGAAGGTAAAAGAAAAAAATAGCCATCTTTACGTTTTATTGTTCTTATTTTAAAAAATTTACAAAAGATACAGGCCAGCAGTAAATTGTTTTGAAAATTACATGTGTGTAAAATACGAGATTTCCTTCATACCCCGGTAAAAATTTGGTGTATGACCTTTAACTGTTTTCTCCGCATCCACAAACACACAGTCAGTAATTTTTCCACAAACGACTTTTTCCTTTCTTTATAATCTACTAATAATAAAAGCAAACATTTATTGAGTACTGAGTGCTCTGTGTGCCAAGTATTTGCTGGGTAATTTACCTGAATTATCTCATACAACCCAGTGAGATGAGATGATATTATTATTATTGTTGTTATTATTATTCCTGAGGCTCATATAGAGTATAAATGACTTGCTCAAAGTCACAGACGCAGTCTTGTGCTCTGAACTAATGTGCCATCCTTTTTTTTTTTTTTTTTTAAGATTTTATTTATTTATTTGAGAGAGAGAGAGAGAACACGAGCCAGGGGTCGAAGGAGGGGCAGAGGAAGAGGGTGAAGCAGGCTCCTGGCTGAGCAGGGAGCCCAACGCCAGGCAGGCTTGATCCCCGGAGTCTGGGATCGTGACCTGAGCCGAAGGTAGATGCTTAACCATCTGAGCCACCCAGGCGTCCCTAATGCGCCATAATGTGCCATCTTCTTATGAGTCATGAAGTTCAGTCTCTTAAAGCTGGAAGAAACCAGATACCTTCAGGGTCAGAGAGCTTAGTTGACTGTGGAACATTTCTCATTCTAAAGAGAATTCTCTCGGTGATGTCAGTGGGTGAGTGGGTCAGAGCAGTGTTGGAGGCTGTTTATCTGCATCTTCTACAGCAGCTGACAGTTTCCCATATCTTGGCAGAGTGTGTGTGAAAATGTGGCCTGGGTGTTTACTGGGGAAGGGACCATGTTCAAAGGGTGTTCTTCACTGGTTCTGTCCGCTAGTAGTGAGGAGGGGCCTCTAGGACATTGTTGGAGGGCTCTAGCCTCAACTGTGAATTCTTCTGTGGTGAAAACTGGCTTGGGTCAGGATGCAGAGAGCCTGCTTTTCCAGCTCACAGGAGCGAAGAGGGAAGACCAAGTGGATATCATCTAGCTCCAGAAACAACTTGGGAAAGGGCTGCCTCTCCCAAGTTGCAGATTAAGAGGGATGACGATAGAGGTAAATCTTTCGACGAGGGCCTGATCACCATGTAATCCATGGTGAGAAGTTGGGGCTTCATCCTAAAAGGGTTTACCGGGCATGTGACTTCCACTCAGTAGGTCTACTATGCCTCTTAGATTAATTCTGAGTAAGTCTCTTAGCTAACAGCCCTTGTTGAAGGTAGTTCTCGTATCTTCTGGCTCTTCAAATAGCATGAAGTAGTAGTTAAGAGTTCAGGCACCAGAGCCACATTAAGTAAATTTTAAATCCCAACTGCCGGTCGTCAGCTGTGGAACCTTGGACTTCCACTATGCCTGTACCTCAGCCTCCTCATCTATAAATGAGACTAATTATAGTACCGGCCTCACAGGGCTTCTGTGAGGATTACCCGAGTTACTACAGGCAAGGTTCTTAGAATAGCGTCCAGCTCTTAGTGTTTGCTCCACAAATGTTACTTATTATTATGACTTTTTATCATTGTTGTTGTGAGAAACAGCGTCTTTAAAGGCAGAGTCTTGATCCCAACAGCTCCATCCACCCAGATTCCAGTTGCCAACTTACCTACTCCTGCTCCTACCTCAAGACTCAGCTTTGGTACCATCTTTTTGAGGAAGCGTTTTTTCCCTTTGTCCCTCCCTTCCTTGTGTTAACTGGGCTGCCCATATCTTTCCCGGTAGTTACCTCACAGGCTTTTAAGTTGTCTGTTTACTTGTCTCCACTCCGGACTATAAATGCCTCGAGGCCAGAGACTGTGGGTTTTGTTCGTGATTGCTTTTTCTTTTTCCTGTTGTGCTTATCATTACTTGTATTCGCTGTATCCCTGAGGCCTACTATACAGCAGATGTTTAGTTGGTGAATGCAGAGTAAATAAATGAACAGGAGGCCTCAATGTAATCACGAGGGCAACTTTTAACCTACCTAATGGAACAAATTATTTTGAAGCACATAGCAGCACACTAGTACATAGCACCAGCAGGCTCCTAAAGTGATTCTAACTGGGTCATTGCTGACAGCACTTGCTACATATTGGTTAAGATGACTATTGTGTAAAAATTCAATTTAGAAAAGGTTATAACTCAAACTCTTCACTAATTCATATTGCCCTTGTAGAATTTTGGGGAAATACTCTCCTGCCAGCTTTCTCAACATCAGTACTATGGACAATCGGGATCATGTAATTCTTTGTTGTAGAGGGCTGTCCTGTGAATTGTACGAGAATTAGCAACATCCCTGCTCTCTACCCCCTGAATGCGAGTAGCACCCAAGCCCTCAAAAAACTGCCTTCAGACATTGCTACATGTCCCCTGGGGGTCAAAATCACCCCTGGTTGAGAACCACAGCTATGATGCCAAGAAAATCATGATAATTTAGTGATCACTTTCACTAAATGCAAGTTAGTTTATAGCAAGTTACAAAAGCAGAGTTCTTGGCAGTTACTTAGCAAAACAATTTGATTTTAGCTCCTGGCTTCTGACTTTTCAGACATAAGAATGGAGCAGATTTGAAGCTTACATGGCTTTGATCATTATCCTTGATTTATTAAATTTGTTATGCTATCATTCTTTTATTAATCTGCCTGGAAGACTACGGATTCCATAGACTCACTTTCTGTTTTTTGACAGCATTCTGGCTATCGCTTTTCTTTGTTTTTGCTTACCAGTTCACATGCTCTGGCGTTCCACTACCATAAAATTGGAATTACGTGACTTAATTAATATAAAGTACATTAAGGCCCAGCAAGTGATAATATTTAAACAGTAGCTGCTGTTATTAAATCCTAGGTTCCAGGTATATTTGGAATTCTCACAGCTTGTGTATTCTCTTAGAAGTGTGAGATGATGGATATACTTTAGTGGTTTTGTCATCATTGTAACTTGTGTTTCTTATAAACACTTGGATTGCTTCCCTTGAAGACCTCAGTTTCTTTTTGAGATTCAGGCATCACTTCAGAAGAGATTGGGTGACTTCAAAGGAACAGCATGAGTAACAAGCTGGGAAGTGTGTGTTTTGCTGAAAGTGGCTTTGCATTTTTTAAATCAAGAAAGGAAAAATGTCTAAGATTGAAGAAGATATGACTTACCTCCCCCATCCTTAACACAATACATCTTGGCACTAGATATTCTTTTTTTTTTTTTTTAAGTAATCTCTACCCCCAGCATGGGGCTCGAACTCACAACCCTGAGATAAAGGGTCATGTGCTCCAGCCAGACACCCCTCGATATTCTTTTTATATCAGACACAGCAATAGAAGTCTCTGCCTCTATTTTCAAAGTGAAAAGCAAAGGCAACACCTAATTGCAATTACAGTTTAAGTGCTCAGTATGTGATACATTCTGGTTGCGGACAGAAATTTCTGGGCTTAACAGATGCCAAAAGATTTGAGCTGGAGAAATCTAAAGTATGGGCCATGAAACAGCAGCATCTTTTACCCTGGGAGCCTGTTGGAAATGCAGAATTTCAGGCACCCTCCCAGACCTACTGAATCACAGTCAGCTTTCTGACAAGACTCTGAGATGATTCATAGGCACATTAAAATTTAAGAAGCACTAGTCTGGTCTGGTTCAAAAGAACCACTTGAACATTTAAATAAATGTACCCGTATGCCCAGGTGTTAACTTCAGAAATTCTTAACATATGCTTCTTGGGTGGGTCCAGGGTCTTAACACCCCATGTGATTCTGATATACACCTCCAGGTTGAAGTTGAGAAGTACTGATCCCATCAAACTCCCACGTTCACAATTGTGAAGGCTGAAGTTCATGTGGCTAATTAGGGGGCAAAAACTGCTAATAAGTAGTAGCCTCTTTTATTGTTGTGAAGTAAAATACTTTTGCTGTGAAGTCATATTGCAAATATTCTGAAGTTCCTAATTAACCAAATTCAGCTCCATCGCTGACTCTCACACATTTGTATTATTTGCCTTTCTTATGCTCACAAATTCCTCCCTGCCATCAGGAGTCTTATTTCCTGGCGTGGCATCAGAAAGCACCAACCACACACAGAATTTTCAAACTTATAAATGCCTCCAGTGCATCTCCAGCTAAAAGGCTCATTTGTTTTCCTATGTGTATGTTCAGGCCTCCCCTTTGAGACAGCACAGCGTAGCTGCTGAATGAGCCCATATAGTCTTAAAGTGCTTCTTCACCACGTGGCCTGTGGAGGTGATACCAGAGGGTGGAAACTCCAGGTGCCACGTTATGCTTCTAGTTGCTTGAAATGGCAAGGCGTTTCTGGAAGGCTAGTACTTCTGTTTGAAAAGAGCATTACTTCAGTCTTTTCAGAATGAATGTAGTCCCATAATATGTTTGAGGCTATGGCTGCCAGTACCTTGTATTGAAAAATAGTCAGATTGTTTTTACCTTTTAATGCTGCAAGGATGAAAAACCCAAGTTTCTAGTTGATACAGGAAGAAAAGGATAAGAGAGCCCTGGGATGCTGTGGATGGGAATGTATTAACACACTTGCAGATGGGATTAATTGCAGTGCTTTTATGTCCAAACCTAGTGGAAAGGTTTTTGAGATTAATCAATTTCCACACCAATGCTACAATATTACTTTTTTTTTTTTTTTTTTTTTGCCTCGTTCATTACACAAAGACTATGAAGCATTTAGGAACTTCTCAGGCACCCTGCTAAGAGATATTGTGGGGAATAAGATGCTGTGATTCCTACTTTCGTCGTGTTTGGAGTCTAGAGGGGCAGCAAGATGAAACTACAGACATAATTTTTACACAAGGATAGCGAGTGTACGGAAATACACACCTACAAACACATTCTTTTCAATCTTTTCAACCTGACTTACCTTCTTTCCCCTGTACATTATGATCCCAAATTTCAAAACTCAGGTGTTGAAAATGGGACAGGCCTTGAGTATGTGGACAGGGGGGTGGGGGGGATAAGTACATGTTTCCTTCCCATCCTCCCCTGCAGCCCAGATGTCTTTTACTCAGTTGAATAAGTATTTGCTAAGCACCTGCTGTGTATCAGATACTTCCTAGGCACAGAGGGTACAAGGAGGAATACAGCTCCACCCTGCCTTCCCAATCCTCCCAGAATTAATCGCTTCCTGCCCTCCCATCCCTCTTTATCTGTGCTTGAGGCAGGCACGTGCAATGCGGGCATATGTCTTTCCTTGATGGGTTATGTGCTGCTTCTGAGTACAGAACTTTAAGAGGTCTGTCAACACTCAATAAAATTTTAATCTCAACATTCTTCATCTAATAAGGATTGCCTTTCATTAAATCCCCGGACACCGTTTACGCAACCTTGTTCTCGCCTTCTCCCCACACACTTTAAAAAAAAACATGCCCTGCCACCGTCAGCCCGGGGGTGGTAGTTTCTGTCTCCTTCTCCCACATTAGGATTTATAATTATTCTGGATAAGTGTGCAAATGAGAATATTTTGGATTCCTGGCCCCTTTCTTAGAAGGCAAAAGCTCTCAATCTACTTAGTAGGGGCTGAGAGCTCTGTGTAAGAAATCCAATTCTAAAAGATGAACTTGACCTTAATACCAAATGGTGCAGCGCTACTGGAAATTTTTTATTCTTTTCTTTTTGGACAAATGAATTCTATCCCTTATCACTCAGCTTCAGAATACATACCTGTAACGCCCTCCTCTGTCTGTCGCAATGGGCTTGCTTCTTGTTCCAGAGAACACTTTCATGCCTGTGATCTCAGACAAAAGCGGCAGGCTGCCTCTCCCTTCTGCAAGGATTTACCATAAACGGGTAGGATTTCCCAGCCTGCCCTTCCGTGGGGCAATCACTAATGCAGACACCACTGAGAGGGCAGAAAGTCCATCTGAAGTGGAAACCCGAGGCTTTGGTTCCTGCTTCTGTCATCTGCTTCTGTACGCCATCAGCGTGGTTTCTCCCTGTCTCAGAGAAACAGAAGGGAATGCAGAAATTGGGTGTTGGTGGGAGGTAAGCAGACAGGAGCCTCCTTGTAAGAAGGAAGATTATGTGTCATCAGGCTCATTTGCATTTGCCCATCCCCCACCTTCACAGTGCTGTAAGAACCTGGCATGGGAAAACAATTGAATTTACTTTACCGAAAGAATTCAGAAAGAACAGTTTGTAAACAAGGATCTTTCCACCTCGGTTCCAAAACATTTTCTGTTATGAGAGTGACCATAGGTTCCTAATTGCTGAAAGCAATGATGAGTATACATGAGGGTCCATTAGACCATTCTGTCTCGCATCGTGTATGTTAGAACTTTGCCTGAATATAAACTTTAAAAAGGAACAGTTGCAAGCTAATCAGATACTAGCACACTGTTACTTGAAGCTCCATCGTCATGGGAAGTCTGAGATAGATGGCTTCTAAACCAGGCCCAACTCACTGTTTATTAAGAATAAAATAAGCGATTAGCTTCATAAACACAAAAGAAAACTTGGAGGTTCATAAGGTATGTCTTACTGTGAATACTTTAAACATGCCAACTGCTGCCAAGACCGTGGGTCATTTGAGTGTTTAGTTTCATGGCGCCAAGTGCACACGATGCAACAGACAGTACAGCAAGGATGCAATAAATACTGTGGGTCTTCCTGACTCACTTGGTTAAGAAACATCTCGATGTCAGGTTACTACACCCTTTCTGTGACAAAAGAGGCAGGCTCCCATCCCACCCGAACTGCCTCAAAGTCTCCTTTATCTGGCGATTATGAGGTCAAGGTGACCCTGATCATATTGACTCAAAGCTGATTTGTACATTTACATCTCTACTCTATAGTCAGAAATAGTACTTGCCAGGATGGAAGCCTTGCTGGGAAACCAAAATAACCCCGGAAGGCCAGGGGGTTATCTGAGGAATCAAAGAGCAGGAGGGGCCTGTATAGATAGGTCTGCAGGAGTATGAGTCTCCAGTGCTCCCACACTCTCCCTCCTGACCCCCAGCACGTACTAGCGGCAAGACTTACAAAGTTCCTGCTGCCAGCCAGCCAAAGGGCCCTTTCTCCCCATCCGACCACGTCCCAGTCGTTCTGCCTCACATCTGCACGGGCGTGCGCCTGATATTTCCTACTTTTCTTTTTCCTCTGTTCTTTTCATCACAACTCTGTGAACGTACAAAGACAGGGACTATTTCTCCAGTAATATTTAGTGTGCAATGAGAATAATAGTGATTTGTCCAAGAGAAACCTCCTGTCACTTCATTCGTACCCATGGAAAGTTGCTGAGCTTCCTTTAAGTCATATAAAAATATGCTAGATCCTTGCCTACCTTTTTTCTTTCTTTCAGCACACATATATTGAATAACTACTGCATACCAGGCTCTGTGCTAGATGCTGGGGAGAAAATGTTACAGTCCCTGCCCTCATAGAGCCTAATCCAGTAGGAGACAGACGCGCATCTAATCCTCATTCAAGTAAATGTAACACCACCACTGTGATGAGGCTTGGAAAGAGACGCATATGGTGCTCTGATGTGGTCAGAGAGGCACAAGAAGGGCTGATTAGGCTGGGTTTTGAAGAAAGTAGGAGTGAGTCAGGCAGAGAATGGCTTGTGCACAGGCCTGTGGGGGCCAGAGAAAGGGCGAGGTCTACAGGGAGATTGAAACCCCAAAGGACGGGGTGTAGGATCGGGAGGCGGTGTAGGAAAAGACCACAGGCAGGACTGCTGCTAGCCGTCAGGCTCCCTCAGACTGATTATTTAAAGCACTCCTTACTCCTAGCAGATGCAGCCTAAGCCAGATTGTTGAGTGAGTCCAATGTGGCCTGGACTGTAGCCCCCCCGCTTACCACCCCAGCCAGGCCTCCTGTGCCAGGTACAAATTACACAGCGGTGTGTGGTGGCTTAGCGCTACACACAGGCAGGGGCCAGACCCTGTGGGGCCTTGGAGCATGTGTAACGAACTGTGTTTTTATTGTAAGAGCAAGGAGAAGCAAGAAAATGGATGGGCGGATTCACATTTGCAGTGACCTCTCTGGCTGTTTACGGACCACAGAAAAACATCACCAACTTACAGAAATCCACTGTGAGTTAATTGTCCCCCCACCCCTTTCTTGGTGAGTCAGGCTTCCTCAGGAACCCAACTACGAAAATACCTTTTTTGGGTTAGAAGACTGGAACTCGGGGCAAAGCGGCTTCCGCTGCTCAGGAAGTATTTCCCTGCCTTTTTGGCTCTTGTGGGCCTTGCATGGTGCCCGGATTGGCAACGGTGCCCTCGACTCGATCTGAGGATCTCTGTTTTGGTGAACTTCTATTGCCAACCTTGCAGTTGATGGGTTTGGACGTAATTACTAACCTGTCTATTCCCTAGCTTGCTTATGTGTAGACTGAAATGTATTTTTCAAGATCTGTCCTAGCTCTAAAATTCTGTGATCAGCCAAGTTTTTTGGCTTTTCTCCTCCCTTCAGGAACTTGTGCTGAAACTATAGCTCTAGCTAGCTGAATCATGTTGGCACATTCGGGCACATTCCTACGTCCACACCTGCTGGTAGCCACCTTGCTTCGGAGAGAAACCAGAATGCCAAGGGATCTCCCAGAACGATCCTTCATTGCTGACCCCAGTTGGAAGAATATTGAGAATGAGTGGGTGTGGGGGAGGGGGGGTTGGAATCCTGAAGCTGCTTAACAATACACAAGGAGCTATATTATGAATTACTGTCACGTTTACATCAGCTGTCACCCTTTTCTCTCCCCTAGACCCCTTTGAATGTGTTTCTTCTCCGGGCCTCAGTTTATTCATCTGTGCAATGGGACGGAAGCTATTTATCTTTGAACGCTCTGCTACAGGATTCTGTGATGGGGTTGTAAACCTTTTCACAACTGTCAATATTTCCAGTAGAATTTTTAACCATTACATTTATTTACTCAGTTACTTACGGAATAGGATGTATATGTATGTAGGTATATGTTTTTATCTCACAATAGAAAAACATATTGAATGCTTTTGACTTGTTAAACTAGGTCCTATTTCCATCAAGGATAGAAAACTACATTCCCTCTCTCCCTCTGTCCCCTCTCCCCCTCTCTGTCCTTCTCCCCTCCCTCTCTCTTCCTGCCTCCCTTCCTCCCACCCTTTCTCATCCGGGGACTACCACTATATGAAACTCCACCCATCAGAGCCCAGCGGCAATTGTCCCCACGATAGCTGGGGTAGCATATATATGGGAGTTTTTGCCTAAAAGTTCCTGGGCTTTATTGTGACTGGCGTGATTAAGAGCCCAGCTGTTGCCTAAAAAACTTCACTCATCTCAGACGAGAACTGGCTCCCAAGTTCCTGCACTCACTGGAAAATGAAATTAAGCTCTAGAGGGTGGTGTATGTGTTTTATTTTCCTCCAAGTGCCAGCAGGTTCCAAGGCATTAGAGTGGTACAAATTTTACTCTTTGTTAGAATGGAATGGCGCTTAAGAAGAATAAGGAAGAAAACCATTTCTGCTCTGAGTAACTTTGTTCATTTTTTCCAGCTTGGAAACTTGGTTACTTTCTAATTATAGATTGTGGCTGGGCATGTTGTAAGCTAAAACCAGTTCTATAGGGCTGTGTGCTCTGTTCTTTTCCCTTGAGCATGAGCAACAGGAACAGGTGAAAAGCAAATTTGGAGTTGCTTGAGTCAGGCCTGGAGTTTTTGTTGTTCTTTGTCCTGGGTTTTATTTAGACATTCAGCGTACATGCCTACTTTGCTTGTCCAGAGGAAAATAGACAAAGCTTGGCATACTTTTTATTATATATGCTTCACCTCACGAATTATTTTAATAGGTATTCTAGAAAGAACTGAGTAGGATACTTTGCTAGTTTGCTACCAATCAACCATCTTTTATTTGCAGTTTATGCAAAGCAGTTTCCTTAACCTTGAACCTTCCACTCTATAGTTTTTTGCGTTAATGTTGATCTTTGCTTTTCTTTACAGCTCAAAATATTTGGGTGAAACTAATAAGCAAATGGGAATAAACTACCCATGATGCTGCTACCCAGTATAACTGCTCTAGTCTTTCAGTATAACTTCTTTCGGAATCTTTTGAGTGCTAGGAATGAGATTTATTAATCGGTGACAGTTTCTGGGCCTCTCCACTCAGTTTCCTTACCACCTGCTAAAAAAGATTTTGCTTTTGCCCTGTCCAGTTCTTCCCTTCTCCAGGCCTATAATTGTCTTTCCCAGATCTGGCAGAAGGTACGGCATAACCCAGATAAAATTTTAAAACAGAAAAAGTACAGAGTGACTCTGTGGACCTAGATGATAAAGAACTGGTGAAGGACAGACAGAATAGTTCAATTGCTGGATGCTGGGAAGGCTTGCAGGAGGGGGGTGGTGCACGTTGCCACAGGAGGACCTGGAGAATTGGCAGGGAACCAAGGTTCGGGTGGGAGAAGGAAAAGCTTCGCTGTGGCATATGAATTGCAGTTGCATTAATGTTGTTGGAGAGATGATGGAGGTAAAGATGGGCGGTTGTAGCTGGCCTGTGCCAAGCCTGGGTCATAGACTAGGGAGCAGTTGCTTTTATATTTTTATATTTTCCTTCCTTATATGTTTATTTCTGATTACAAAATAATGTACGAATTATAAAAAATTTCCACTTCTCGGCTACATAACATATATAAATCCACCTAACAGAAAATGGATTGATTACTTTTACCCACTCGATATATTACTAATATCTTTCCATAGTATTGAGTACCGAGCTGCATATACCACCTCTAGCAAATTGGTGGCTATATACGTTATTTCAAAAAGTTTTTAATCATAAATACCACTCGTGAAGATTGTTACAACCCAGTCTTTGCATGTATATTTATTTCCTTCGACTCTGTTCTGAGGAGGAGATTTATTGCCTGGAAGGGGATGAATATTTGCAAGAGTTTTGAATGAAATAAGAAACTTACTGGGGCGCCTGGGTGGCTCAGTCGTTAAGCGTCTGCCTTTGGCTCAGGGTGTGATCCCAGAGTCCTGGGATCGAGCCCCGCATCGGGCTCCTCTGCTGGGAGCCTGCTTCTTCCTCTCCCACTCCCTCTGCTTGTGTTCCCTCTCTCGCCGGCTGTCTCTCTCTCTGTCAAATAAATAAATAAAATCTTAAAGAAACTTACTATTACAGGGTTTAACTCTAAATTATGTCCTGCTATACTACTCTTACCACTGTTTAATTCCATGCACTGTAATAGGAATTTCTAACTTTTCCAAAGCAGTTTCACATGGATTGTATCCCTGATTTTGCCCATGAAGGTACTTGATACTTCTACTCTTATTTGAAACTATTTCAGATAGCTTTTGTGTTTCAGAAGGCAGTATCAGAGCTAAAAGGTAAAGGGGTTTTTAAAGAAGAATCTTCGTTATCCCGAATATGAACCCTACAATGAGTGTAAATCCTTCATCTGTTCTATTTCAGAGAAAGTAAGCTCTTGGCATCACCTCCCATTCCCGTTTTCCCCCATCCCTCATTTCCAAATCCGTCACGTTGATATTCAGAGTGTGATGAAAACACCCTGACCCTCATTGTCCTTCCCAAGGAAAATGCTCGTTAAGCCTGTTGTGAGGGTAAAAGGTTAGTAACTCACGGTACTTGCTGACCACAAATGTCATATTAAGGTCTCTGTGTACACAGTGGGTTTGGGTGGCAGTGGAGGCCACAACACCCAGTCCTTCTCACTTACGAAATACTCCGTAGCTTTCCTCTTTCTTATCAACAGTAGTGTAACCTTTGGCTTATGAAACAGTGAAGCCGGAGGCTCTGTGCTTGGAAATCTCAGTGACGACCCACCTCCTAATGACACTTTCGGCCCTTTTAAAGAATTATAATGGAGTCTCTGTGCCAGGAGTCGTAGACTCAGCTGCCTCCGTGGGCCAGGCCGGTTATGTAAGAGAGCAGTGCAGGGCAGCTGCGAGACGGGCAGTGATGAATGGTGGCTCAGTGAGGGCCTCTGTGTCAGCGATGCAGTAGATGGGGGTGGGGACACGGGGCTAATTGGAGAGCGTCTGTTCTATCTGGAAGAGAAGGTGCTTCAGCCAGTCGTCGACATGTGGAAAAGTGTTGTTAGAGTTTCTCGTTTACAGGAGAAGCTAGAAATCCCAAGTTGTATGGATTTTTTCCACACGTTGGGATTCAAATAAAAGTTTTTTTAAACACTGTACCATCCAAACACCAATGTGACGATAGACTGGGTCTGGCCCATGGAGGCCATCATGGGACCTCTACATAGATCCGTTGTGGCAGCTTCTATGAGGATTTAAATAAACCCGAAGAGCTGGGAAGACACGTGAGCGCTGTCCTGTTCAGAGTGTGTGATGTAGTGAAGCAAAACAGCCCCTCCGAAAGAGGCGGTCTCTTTTTAAATTTTAAAAGTTGCTTAACTCTTCGCCGCATTTGCTGTGAGCATGAAGAACGTTCTCTGCAATCGGACTGTCGATGTTCCAGCAAATGTCAGTATCGCTCTGCGGGGACACACGGTGATCGAGAAAGGCCCCACAGGATCCTGTGGGGGGCGTCAGTCACATCAGTGTAGACACTCCGGCTCCTTGGAAGGAGAAAGAAGAGGCTCAGGGTTGACAAACGTGGGGGAGGAGAAAGGGACAGGCTCCTGTTCGCACCATCTGTGGTCACGTACAGAACGTGATCAAGGGCGTTGCCCTGGGCATCTCCGCCTATGCGGCTTCCCCGGCAATGTCGTTATCCGGAAGAATGGTTCTCATGCTGAAATCCAAAATCTCGTGGGTGAAAACTACATCCGCAGGGTTCGGAGGAGGCCAGGCCTTGCTTGTCAGTGTCCCAAGCTCGGGAGAATGAGTTCATTCGTGCAGGAAGCGACATTGAACATGTATCAAGTTCAGCTGCTCCGGTTCAGCAAACCGCAACGGTTGGAAACAAAGATACGAACGAAAAGTCTGGATGGTACCTGTGTTTATGAAAAAGGAACCGTTCAGCACCGTGATGAGTAAGACCGAAGTTGTCCAGCTATAGAATCAGCAAGATGCCAGATGATTCCTCAGACTTATTTGTGATATGTTTTAAAATGCAATGAAAACCCTGTATGGATTTTGTGGGGGGGAAATGTCTTTGAAAATTGTGGGCCTCCAGTAAGATGGACTGACCAGTTTGGTGGGAGTCCGACTTCCCAAGTGTCAATCTTGGCTCCCACTATTTTCTCACCTCCATGCCTCAGTTTCTTCATTTGAGAAATGAATTAACAGTATCTACCTCATTGTGTTATGAGGATTAAATGAGACAATTTAGATAAAATGCTAAGTACTCAGAGTGTGACTTGACTCCTCCTCACCGTCCTCATCTTCACATCCTGCCGCTGTCGGTGCTGACCTAGCCTCCCTCTTTTCTTCTTATTCCAGATTCCTGAGCCCCTTCAACATGATCCTTGGAGGCATTGTAGTGGTGCTCGTGTTCACGGGGTTCGTGTGGGCAGCCCACAACAAAGACGTCCTCCGCCGGATGAAGAAGCAGTATCCCACGACATTTGTCATGGTGGTCATGTTGGCTAGCTACTTCCTCATATCCATGTTCGGGGGAGTCATGGTCTTCGTGTTTGGCATCACTTTTCCTTTGTTGCGTAAGTGAACCTCAGTCTTCTTTTCTTGTGCCATTAAAAAAAAAAAGTAGGAGAGGTTGTTCATTGGGAATTACCTAACCTGTTCTTTATGTGTGTTGGCATGTCTGCAAAAGTATCAGAATTTTCCGCCACAGCAGATCAAGGCCTGACGGTTCACTAATTCCGCAGGTGTATATTGAGTGGCTGCTCTCTGCCAGACACTCTTCAGGGGATGCAACATTGCACAAAAGAAATACAAGTCCCAAGTCCCATGGCAAGAAATTTGCACAGCCTCCAACAGCCTCCAGATTTGTCGAATATTCGAGTCTGTTCTCAGTCTTTAAGTGCCATTCATACTGTCATGACACAGAATGAATGTATTTCATTTGGAAGTAAACTATTTAGTCTCTGCTTACTCATAAATCATGTTTAGTGTCAGAGTGCCCTAAGTCTGTAAGAATAATTGGCCCAGAATACAGTTACCAAATACTCCGATTTTGGTGGAAAGAACTAGATGTTTTTTAAATTTTACATGCATCATTTACTGAGATCCCAAACACTTGAAACCTGCAATAGAGAACAGATATAATCCCAGTCTCATCAGCAGAAATCTAATTAAAATTCTATTGTACTAAGTGACAGGAAGATCCCTTTAACTTTTAATAGCATTTCGCATGTGCATTTATTTCATTAAATAAAATCAGTTGCTTGTTTGGGGTGATGTTAGATTAAGCCCAGAATACTTATGGATGAATCCCACACCTTATTGGACGAAATATTTGTTTTTGTTTTTAAATATTTAAGTAAACTCTGTACCCAATGTGGGGCTCGAACTCATGACCCTGAGATTAATAGTCCCATGCTCTTCCAACTGAGCCAGCCAGGCGCTCCTTATTGGACAAAATATTTGATTCAGCAAATTCAGACTTTTTGAAATGAAGTTTTCCTTATGTGCTAGAGACTTAGTATTTTAAAGATTCTGCTTTGACACACAGCTTGTTAACTTCAGTACCTTTCCACATCAGGGCCTGAGACAGGCCAGTGTAATGAAATAGATCATAGGTAGAGAGTGAAGGGTCCAGAGTTCTATTCCTAGACCTGCTAGAAACCAGCCATGTGATTTGGATCAGGTATCATACATGGGATGCAGTTCACTCATCTATAAAATAAGGAAATTAGGAGCTCCTGGGTGGCACAGCGGTTAAGCGTCTGCCTTCGGCTCAGGGCGTGATCCTGGCGTTATGGGATCGAGCCCCACATCAGGCTCCTCCACTATGAGCCTGCTTCTTCCTCTCCCACCCCCCCGCTTGTGTTCCCTCTCTCGCTGGCTATCTCTATCTCTGTCGAATAAAAAAATAAAATCTTAAAAAAAAAATAAAATAAGGAAATTAGACAGGATTAGTGACTCTTAGTCCTTGATGATTGTCAGAATCATACAGGATACTTTTAAAAAATACAGATTACCCAGCCATATCCCTTAGAGATGCTGATTCTGCGAGTTGACAGGGGTGCTCCCCAAACCTGTATTTTTAGAAAGCTCCTCTGGGGTTTGCAAAGGCCAGTCTAGGCTGGGGGTCTCCGGATAGAATGCTCATCAGTATTTCTCAAAATGAGGGTCCAAGGTCACATATGTGAGAATCATCCCAAGTGAATATTGGCTTTTTACATCAGGGAACTTTACCTCAGTCTTACTGGTCTGAATTTTGGGTGGTGGAGACCTGGAATTTGCCTCTTTTTAACAGGCTCTCTTGGTGAATTATATGTGCGTAGAAGTTTGAAAATCCCTGATGGAGATCACCCGCTGTGCCTGTTTAAAATACAGATTGCCAGGCCCCTCCCTTTATGGTTCTGTTCGGGAGGTCCAGGAGAGGGGCCAGGGAATGTTTCTTAGTAAACAAACGTGAGTAATTCTAAGTGATGAAGCGAATTTGGGGAGCCTTGGGGTACCTGAGATCTATAGAACCGTTAGTTTTTATCTATACCTCCATACCCAGCACTTTGGAAAACTACCCCTCCGGAGGCCCGTCGTAGGTGGACTTCACCCGCATGCTTCCTGCAGGAAGATAATCTGTGAGCAGAGCATGAGTTCCTTTCTGGAAAACTTGGTGTAAGTCGGGTTTTATGTACATTGGAATCCTGTTGATTCACTGTGACGTTCAAGGCATTTAAGTAGCAGCAGAAAGGTATCCAGGGGTATCAAGCGAGAGGGTGTGGTTGCCAGATTCGGGTCCTTCCTGCCGAATACTTTTTCCTTCACACACAAAGAACACTTAATACCTGACTTTACGAAGAAGAGCTTCAGACCAAGTCCAAGGATCCATTTGAGGACTTGAACCCGTTAGAGAACCGGACCGCTCTACAGCTAACTGAGGCGGTTTCCCCAAAGTGTGAAGACAGGGAGCATAAGGTTGTTGCTTCTGTGCTAATCGGGTCTCGCTTCCCCGCAGTGATGTTCATCCACGCATCCTTGCGACTTCGGAACCTCAAGAACAAACTGGAGAATAAAATGGAGGGAATAGGCTTGAAGAGGACACCGATGGGCATTGTCCTCGATGCCCTAGAACAGCAGGAAGAAAACGTCTCCAGGATCGCTGACTATATCAGCAAAGTGAAGGAGTAACTACCGCTGACCTGCTGACAGGGCTGCGGCAGAAGTCAAGTTGGTTTGCCCTTATCCAGACCTACTTCCCATTTGTGTTCTCGAAATAGGAGGTGCCTGTACCATCCACCTCCCTGGGGCAGCATGCATGTATAGGCCCAACTGTTCACATCTCCGACGTGACAGAGGGAAGCCCTCAGAAACCATGAGAAAACTACCCTCCTAGTATGCCTGACGTGTCGAGTGTGTTTATGCAAACTGATAGGAAATGGATCACACTTATTTCTGTAGAGAAATAAACAGAATTCTGCATTGTACAGCAACAGTACTGTTAACTTGTAGGAAAAAACTAATTGTAAAGTATCAATGCAATATGAGTAAATGAAAAAAAACCTGTTAAAGTAGACGTCACACGTTGGCCTGTTTTAATCCCCCCCCCACCCCGCCCCAGCGTCCTCCTCCAAAACTACTCCTGGGACTATATGTACGGTCTAAGCTAGTTTAGCTTTTATTATTCTTCTTTTAGAATCAAAGATGATCTGTATTTTGCCGCCTGTTTGACATGCAGTGGAAACTGGATAAACCAGTTGTTTTTATTTTGTTTACGAATATAAAGATAGCTGTTTAGGAGAATACTTTGTCCAATTTTTGTAAATTTTTGAAAATGCTAGTAATGCCTTTTCACTAGCAGGTATTTGTTGCAACCTAAATGTCATCTTCCTTAAGGTTATAGCTACATAACCTATATTATTCTTGACAGTCTTGTTAAAAAAAGCAACAACAAAAATGAAACTTGGGTTCTGTTTATATTGCACATTTTGTGTTGTCTTGACAAAAAGGTGTCCAAGATAATGTTTCCTATATTTTTTTCACTGTTTAGTTTTTAACTGGAACGTTTAGAAAGAAGGAAATCAATGTACATTGTGTTGATTTCTTAGGGGCACAAAGAGAACAATAATGGTTGATCTTTTGAAATCTGAAAGGCATCTGTAGATGACCAAGCAAAAAGACTTATGAAAATGGGAGTCATCGGTGGCTTCTGCACTTCATAAAAATGTTAGATAGCACTGGTTACAACCGTATGTTTCCATGGATAGGCATTAGAATCAAGATAGCATGAGTTTATATATCCTGTTACTTTCTCCCTTTTATTTCTCATGTATTTAGAAATAGATACACAATGTTTTGCTTGCCAGTTGAGTGATTTCATAGATGAACAGAAAACATTTGGGTTTCCCTAACACTGAATTATGAAGACAACTGGAGCAGTACTTACTGAAGACTCTCTGTACGCCCTAAAATAAGAGGCAACAGCATATGCTGCTCCTGATTTGTCTTGCGTTTTAATTTCTCAGCCAACCTGCAGCCTTCATCTCCAGCACAGTGATAGCACCATGACTTCGTAGACGTGGTGTCAAGTTTGTACCTTACCCAAATACGGAGAATAAAATTTATCAAAGATTTTTTATTTGTGAGACTTTGTTTAATGCACATCTGTTGCTAACTATCTGGGATACGTGGTGACAGCCCTCTAAACGACGAGGACGTGCTATACGGCCAAAAGCACTCCGCTGGTGCTTCAAATACAGTAGTCTCTCCCCGCCCCCCAGGTCCCCATCCATGCTTTTGCTTTCCATGGTTTCAGTGACCTGCAGTCAGCCTCGGTCCAGACGCAGATGATCCTCCTTCTGACACATCATCAGGGGGTCCAGGGTAGACAAACACTACATCACAATGCCTACGCCATTCCCCTCATTTCATCTCCACAGGAGGCATTTTTCTCATTTCACGCCATCACAGAAGAAGGGTGAGTACGTACAAGATAATTTTGAGAGACCACATTCACATAACTTTTATTACAGCATATTATTATTGTTCTAGTCTATTATTAGTTCTCGTGGTTAATCTCTGTGCCTAATTTATGAATCAAGCTTTGTCGTAGACGCGTACAGGAAAAAACAGTGTATATGTAGGGGGTTCGGTACTGTCTGTGGTTTCAGGCATCCACTGGGGTTCTTGGAACATATCCCCACTGGATAAGGGGTGGGGGAAACTATGGTACTGTTTAATAATACTTTAATACTTTATTAATTTCCAGCCAGAATAAAATTGAATTCTAATGGGATCCTTTTTTAAACCTGACATATTTGAGCCCTCTCCATTTTCTACATGAATTCTGTAGACCGAGTACAATCTATTTGGGAAAAGTGACAACTTAAAGAAAAAATATGCTCATTATATTACTAACGGTTGGTGGTCAGTTCTGGAAGGAAAATAATATAAAAATGTAGCATGTAAGAGCTGTAAATTATTGCATTATAAAAACAAGGGGCGCCTGGCTGTCTCGGTCAGTAGAGCATGTGACTCTTGATCTCAGGGTTGTGAGTTCAAGCCCCATGTTGGGTGTAGACATTACGTAAAAATAAAATTGTAAAAAAAAATTTAAAAACACCTTAAAATCTTCAACTAACATTTTTAGGGTAGGAGTGGGTAGATGGAAAAAGCATAAGTAAGCTGCTTCACCTGTCTCTTGACAAAAATCTGTAGTGAAGAAGTAAGCTATAAATTTGGATCAACTTTTCTCTTTGCTCATCTAAAATTAAAGCCCTCTTTTAGGACTATTAGCACGTTTTGAAATTCCTGACTTTAAATACTGTGGCTATGCAAGTAAACGCAGAAGGGCTTTCAAGAACTTCAACTACTAATACAGTGTAGGCTTTTAGACATGTTTAGAGCACTGTGTTCCATCAGCGGTTAGCCTCTTGATGTAGAATATGCTAGACACTTAGAAAGTTTCATTTACAGCAGCGCTTTCTTAACTATCCTGCTTGGCGCGCAAGGATGTTTTATAGAAACAGTAACGCAGGAGGAAAAATCCTCTCAGCCATAGGCTATTGTAAAATCAGTTACCTGATTGAAACTATAGGTCTTCAAATTTGAATACTTTACTACACACTAAATTATCCTTGAAGAAATGGAAACACCCTATTTCTTTCCCATGACTTGTCCTTCTAAATAATGTATTTTTTGCCTTTCTCCATTAAGTCTATTCTCTGCTAGCCTGTTTTGCTTGTAATGTACCACCTATGATTATATAAAAGGAGAAAGAAAGCAGGTGCCAACTATTCACTCGGGTAGAGAAGACAGAAAAGGCACCAATGTGTGATCTCCTGATTTCTAATGTTTGTGCCACGTCTATACACAATTTCAGATTCTAGGCATCTAGTGACTCGAATGGATAATTAAGGGCTCTGGGAACTTGGAAAGAGGAAAGACCACTGGGGTTGGAGTTGTTTGGAAGATCTTTATGGAGGGTTAGGACCTAACCCAGGCTTTAAAGATGGGGTAGGACTTTGGTAACGGAGAGCAGAAGGGAGGTGTTTTGGAAGGTGTTCTACAGAAGGGTCAACGAGAGGGGTGCCTGGGTAGCGCAGTGGTTAAGCATCTGCCTTCGGCTCAGGGCGTGATCCCGGCGTCCTGGGATCGAGCCCCGCATCAGGCTCCTCCGCTGTGAGCCTGCTTCTTCCTCTCCCACTCACCCTGCTTGTGTTCCCTCTCTACCTGGCTGTCTCTCTGTCAAATAAAATCTTTAAAAAAATTAAAAAATTTAAAAAAATTTTAAAAAAGGAGGGTCAACGAGAGCAAGGCACACAGTGTGTATGAGGATGTCTTATCTAGAGAAGTACAAAGAGTCTGTGGCAAAGCAGACTGAAATACTAAATTGGGAACAGATAATGGAGGACCTCGAATAATATGTTAGGGAATTTAATCCTATAGCAAGTTTCCTTTAGAAGATTTCTGAGGAGACTCACAAGATCAAATTGAGTCACAAACTGAACATATATATATATATTTAGTTAGCTAAAACTAAAAACTTGTCATTAACTACCTTATTTATACAAAAAAATTTTTAAACGAAACCAACACGCTCTCTGCCTTTGTCCCTCTCTACATGGAAACAGAGAAGGAGATACATATATATATATATATGTATATATACCTGCAGGGTTTGTTTTTCCCAGGACTTTTCCTGCAAACACTGTGTTCTCCTTGTCCTATGCCTCCTTGCTCTGCTCCTCACAGATTCATACCCCTTTCCGAAGTACGACGCACCAGGGGAACGGCCAGGAGAGCAAGCTAAACGGTTGGAGACTGAAAATCCCAACTGCTTCTCCAGAGAAGAGCTAACGAACAGTCCTTCCATTTCAGAGCATCAGTGGGGTCTGGAGCTCAGTGCACCCCTCACATTTCCACAGAGTGAAACACAATGTGTTCCCGATACTGTGCCATGAATTACAGCAGGAGATAGAGGAAAAACATTTAACACTTCTATAGTGTTTATTGTTATTTACCAGAAGAAAGCAATAGTAAACCAAACATTTATGGGGAAAAAAATTTTTCTTTTTAAACTTCTGCTGCCTGAAGCACGACTAGATTTTACCTAAGTCACTCAAACGGATCGGAAGTAGAAACTGTTGTCCCAGAACAGTAATTTTTTTAATCTCCTTCCCCCTTCCTTGTCAGCCCCTTATTTTGCTTCTGCCTTTGCAATATACTCCCATCAGATGCCAGCCTTGTTCCCAGTTCCACCACCTGGCTCCAGAAGCATGCTGCTGAGACGGTCTCCAAGCTCTGACCCAAGTCGTTGTCTCAATTCCTTGTTCTTCTAGATTATTCTGTTGCCACTTATGCCAGTTCCTTTGGCAGTTGCACCTGTGGATTGGAGTAGTTGAAGAAAAGGGGAAAAAATATTAATCCTGGAAATTCAAGAGTTTGGCAGCCAAAATGATAAAACTTACATGCCTCAGAAGTTGAGAATGGATGAGGAATTTGAGCCAGAAAGCCTCCCCAAATAGAACAACAGTAACAACCACATCTACCATTCCTGGGGCGTTCAGTGCTGCCAGGAACTGATCTAAGGGCTTTAAGCACATGGTGAAGCATATCGTAACTACAAAAGGGCAGATGCTGGAGTCTGCCCGGTTAAAATCCTGGTTCTAGTATTACTAGCTGTGTGGTGCTGGGCGTCCGTTGTCTCAGCTGTAAAATGACAGTAACAGTATGTGACTAACGGACAAGGCTATTTTAAGGATTATATGATATAAAACAAGTTAGTAAGCAACACCACACTTCAAAAACATTTTCTCATTTTATTCTACGATAGCCTTGTAGAGAGGGGACAGGCTCAGAGAGGAGAAGGGATTTCGCACACGGCTCGTTAGTGCCAGAGCAGGATTTGAATCCACTGAAATCTGCCTGATTTCAGTACCCAAGCCTTAACCACAAAAAGTAACACCACAAGAGTATAAAATACATGCTGTTTTATAAACTGGCCTTTCTTTTTGAAGGACATTCCTAATTTGAAGCTCACTTTAATTTTAAAAACAAAGTATTTGGAGAAGCCCCAAGGGCAAAAAAAAGAATTACAAAAGAGTAGCCTAAGTCTGCCTGCCCGGAGGCAGTTTCAAGTGGTGTTACATCTTAGGAGAGTGACTTATTCATCATGCAGGAACCTTCCAGAGGACACTAAAGAAGTATAGAGGACACTCAGAGTTTGTATAATAATGACTAATAATTTTTCTCCTCCTGTTCCCCATATCCACCTGCCAATGTGATGAGCCATTTTGGCCATCTGTTACAGCCCCTTCTGCAGCCAGTTCTCTGCTCACAGCCTTTGGCTGGAAAGATTTCCCAATATCCTTCCCACCAGGGAGACTTCTGATGTGTTACTGCTGCCTGCCCAGCCTTCAAACCAAGGGGTTCTCCACGTGCTTTTGACCCTCTCCGTCCTAGTACCAGACTTTCAAGATGGGAGGGTTGTGACTACACTTTTGTAGGGCTCAACCATGGAGAACACCGACAGTGACGAACACCAGTGACCCCAAAATACAATGCCAGGTAGTTAAAATAACTACAACACCGCAACAAATAATTAAAACTGTGTTCTTTCTATTGTTGAATGGAAAAAAAGCATTTCACATAATGCTATTCCACGTATACGTTTATATGCAGGGGAGGGATCCAAATTAAGAGAAATATTTTATTTTATTTTATTTTTTTTAAAGATTTTATTTATTTGTTTGACAGAGAGACAGCCAGCGAGAGAGGGAACACAAGCAGGGGGAGTGGGAGAGGAAGAAGCAGGCTCCCAGGGGAGGAGCCTGATGTGGGGCTCGATCCCAGAACGCTGGGATCACGCCCTGAGCCGAAGGCAGACGCTCAATGACTGAGCCACCCAGGCGCCCCTAAGAGAAATATTTTAAAAAGCAAAATGCAGCACTGACTCAACATAGTAAACCCAGATACACATTGACATATTCAAGATATAACCAAGCTCGCAATTCAGATCACTTTGAAAAAGAATCCCTGGTTAGCTATCGTTGGTCAGCTATTTGGAAAAGAAATAACAAAGTGGGTTTCTTGCTCCCTACTTACTTCTAAATTTAAGCATTTAATTCATCTGTATTATGGAATATTTTTTTAAAAACCATAAACTATAAAAGCGGCAATAAAAGATGGGCAAATATTTTAGGAAACTTCAAAAGAAGCCATTTTAAGCAGAACACGAAAGACAGAAACTAGAAAGGAAAAGAGAGCTAACTTCAATGTTACATAAAACTTACAAACACATGAGAATCAGCTTGCCGTATTGTTAGGGGGCCCCGTTCCCCCTTCATTTGTTGGTTAAAATTAGTTTCAGAAAAGCATGTGTGGCTAGCCTTACACAGGGCGCGCACATACATACACTCACGGAGACCGGGGCAGGAAGAGAAGAGCCATCTCAGCAGGGGCTAGTTCACTGGGCATGTCAAGTTGAATTGCTCTCAGTCAACACCTCGGTGGGTGTCCAGGAAGAGAGGAGGAAGGCCTACTCCGAGGACTTCAGAATCTACCAGGAGACCCGCACTGTACCCATAAGGGTGCTCAACCTGAAGCAGAATGTGGGAGATGCTCTAAGAGGGGTACCGATGAAGGGTCGTGGAAATACAAAGGGAGCGTATTCACTACTGATGGTTTGTTTGGTTTCTTTTGCGGTAAGAAGTCCTATTTGAGCCACGCCTGTTTGGATAGCTTTCAACAGATAGAAATAGAACTAAGGTCATTCGAGCAGAGGGTACGGAGGCAAGCAAATTCCCCCGTTCAGGGGGATATATCAGGGGATGTGGTTTGCTGTGGCTGTCACAGAGTTATGGCTGTCCGTGTGGTGTTCACATAGGCAGTGTCAGCATCACCAAGGATCTGCAGAGAAATGCAAATTCTCAGGCGCCGTCCAAAACCTATTGAGTCAGGAACTCTAGAGATGGGTTCGGGAATCTGTACTCAGCCTTCCAGGTGATTCTGATGGATGCTAAAATTTAAGAATCACTATCACAGACTTCAGAAACGTGGTACACCATAAACTCTTTTTCCCACTAGGTATTAGGAAAAGGCAGTTCTTATGCTGTGTAATTCTGGTCAACCTGTGCTCTGCTCTTTCAGGAGGAGTTTGAAATGTTACATAACTCTTACCCATGGAGACTTCCTTCATAAGGAACTGATGGAACAAATAAAATAAGGAACAAAAAAACAGGGCAGGGAAAAAAACTTGTTGAAGACAACTCTGGGGCTTTAGACCTGAATGCGTGAGAGAAGGGAAAGAACAATGAACAGAGGCAACCAGAAACATAAATAGACCTCAACTCAAGAGGTTGGCTGGGGAAAGACTGAACGAAGGTGCTAAGAAAACTTCAGTGATCTAAGCCGAAAGAGAGATCCGGGGAGTGTCCTAGATTATGTGACAACTGAAACAAAGGGAGAAGATAAAATGGGAAAGAGAAGGAAATTGCAAAAGTACAGAATCCAGAAATCCTAAACAGAAAGATGATCTTGTTAATGAGGCAAAGAAGAAATGGCCAGAGATGGAGATGAAGACTTGAGTCTATAATGTCCCATTTCATAATTGTAACAACTGCCGATATGTCATGGAGTCCTTGGCTAACTAAGGCTGCTTTTAATATTATTAAACTGAAGTCTTTCCAAAGGAGAAATTTAGCTGTGCTTTTAGCAACTGAGTGGAAACAATCCAGATAAACATAGGTGAACCCAAAGTGAAATTGAGTGAATGTTAAAATTTTTCAAGATAAAAGGAAATCATACATTTGCCAGGGAGGGGTAAGCCTCAGAATGACTCAGTTATTAACTTACCAGGAAATGAATTCGTGATTATCGAATGAATTTACTTTGTTAGACAAGACAGAGAGTTTAAAAACACCTAAAAACAAGAACAAAACAAACTAAAAAATTCTACAGGAGCCAAATAAGTAATGCAAACGAGTGAAACAGGCCAAGTGTTGGCCATTAGGGCATGGTGGAGACTGAGAGAAACTGGAGAGTCCATTACCTATCTCAAGGGAGAAGCCAATGCCAGAGCCAGCTGATGAATGCCATACAAATGCAAGCCCATTGTGGCCAGCTCTGATGTTTCAAGTGGTGCCAGATATCTAAATGGTATTAGGTGATATTTTAAATTTTTTACAACAATATCCAAGCCAAACGCTACAGGCCTGCAGATTGGGCTGATGGTCTGCCAGTTCTCCATACTTGGCGCACAGAATACATCTCTCTTAAACGGATTAAATGGGCAGCTTCTTGGAAGAGGTAGCATTTAAGTGAAGCAAGTGTACAGATTTTCCTTTATTCTTTGCTATCAACTTCATTTCAAGGAGCCCGTGCCCAGAGCATGACATGGGGAGAGAACAGGCATTGAAATGAAAAAATACAATTAAAAAATATAAACGGATTGCTTGATTGGATATGTTTTGCAAATGCAAAAATACTATTTCCAAGTCTATGAGAGGAAAATAGAAAACTTAAAAAGGAAAACAAGACTAAGATGAAATAATTTGTAAGTGTGTTTTTGGACAGTCAAGATTCCAGGTAGGAGCCTCAGTTAAAAACAAAAATCTCAACAAAAATGAAATCTTGCCATTTGCAATGATGTCGATAGAACTAGAGGGTATTATGCTAAGCGAAATAAGTCAGAGAAAAACAAATACCATACGATCTCACTGATATGTGGAATTTAAGAAACAAAACAGAGCATAGAGGAAGAGAGGAAAAAATAAAACAAGACGAAATCAGTGAGGGAGACAAAACATAAAAGACTCAATCATAGGCAACAACAAACTGAGGGTTGCTGGAGGGGGAGGGGTGGGGGGATGGGGTAACAGGGTGATGGGCATTAAGGAGAGCACTTGATGTAATGAGCACTGGGAGTTATATGAGACTGATGAATCACAGGCCTGTATCTCTGAAACCAATAATACATTATATGTTAGTTAATTGAATTTAAATTTTAAAAATGTTTTAAAAAATCACATTTCAAATTATGCTTTAATTCCAACCTCATACTTGAAAACCCAGGGGTTTGGAGGGCATCTCTGTCCACCAGCGCAATAGGGGGGAGAAAAACCTAAAAACCTTTAGTTTCACTTTTCCAAAGTCAGTGCTGTTAGGTCTCATTTGACAGGCTAAGAATATCCCTTTCTGCTGGGATTTTGCGATATCACCACCAATGGCGTTTTCAATATTTCACTCAGTCTAAGAGGCACATTGTGTGACATTTCCACAGCCCCAAAATCAGAAAGCACCTTACAGTCCGTGGTGCTTTACAACAGTTGACTGCAGACTCAAGCACAAACACACCACAGCCTTCTACACTATCAGCGTCTCCATTAACTACACACGCAGATGTTTTGCCATTTACTTTTTGAAGAACGACAAAACCAACTTGACAAAATGTGATGGGTACATAACAATTTTTTTGTATTATTTTTGAACTTCTGCAAGTCTAAAATGACTTCAAAATAAAAAGACTATCTTCTAGAAAGATCACACTATATGATTCAGCGTGAGAGCAGAAATTTATTGTGTATGTAGCAAGGCTCACAATTTGATCAGTGCGGAGCAAAGGGACATTAGTGGAGTGAATTTTGGTCAGTGGGATGATGCGTTTTCATATATATATATATATATATATATATATATATATATTTTTTTTTTTTTTTTTTTTTTTTTTTGCAGAGCACCCTATAGGACTACGAGGATGAAGTTGTGTGACAGTCTCTATCTTAGGCACATGCAAAGAGTTGCCTCTCACAGGCCAGGCGGGTGAAAGCAGGAGAAATTGCCAATCCCTTGGAACAGATAAAAGACATTTCAAAGCAGAGGCTGATATGAGAGACCATCATTCAAAAAATCATGTCAGAGTTTGCTTTGAAGTTGTTTTTTTCTTAGTGGACATTAAGTACAAACAAAATACAGCTTGAAATGGACAGCAGTTTAGAACTAACTGAAAATAGAAAAGGTAGCAGTTCTCCAGGGGTTGTGTTTTCGTAGTTATCTTCGTGGAATTTATTTTCATGTTTTTTGTCCTAGAATCTGGACTCAAAGTTGAAGTGTTCTCAGTTGACTAAAATAAAAGGCAGAGTGTCCTGACTGTGGAAATTACAAAACCAAGACCGTAAGCTCTGTGAGGTCAAGCCTGTGCCTGTCGTATTCACGGCTGTATCCCTGTCTCCTCTGACAGTACCTGACACGCAGGCGTACTACGTACGTATGTGCTGCATTAACGAATACGTGAATGGGTAGAACGAAACAGACTCCAGGATAAGCAGATGGCTCAGAAGAACACTCCCTCGGAAGGCAAGGGAATTGGGTCAGATAATCATCTGAACTTCATTCTTTCTTCTACTCTGAATCCACAGGCCACCTCTAATGTAGATTTTAAAAAGACTTCCCTTGTTCTCTTGGGGCACCTGGGTGGTTCAGTTAGTTAAGTGTCCGACTCTTTTTTTTTTTTTAAGATTTTATTTATTTGAGAGAAAGAGAGCGAGAGCGTGCACACTAATGGGGGTGGAGGAGAGGGAGAGGGAGAAGCAGGGCAGGCTCCCCGGCGAACAAGGAGCCTCATGAAGGTCTCAATCCCAGGATCTTGGGATCATGACCTGAGCCAAAGGCAGACGCTTAACAGACTGAGCCACCCAGGCGCCCCATGTGTCTGACTCTTGATTCACCCAGGCGTCCCACATGTCTGACTTATGATCTCAGGATCATGAGATCGAGCCCAACATCGGGCTCTGCACTGGGCATGGAGCCTACTTAAGATTCTCTCTCTCCTTCTCCCTCTGCCCCCCCGCTCTAAAAAATAGATTAAAAAAAAAAAACAAAAAAAAACCTCCTCTTCAGTCTTTTCAGACTGTTATTTTCTGATGGTACAGCCTCCCACGCAGCTTGGATGTACTTTACCAATGACTGGTTACAGAGTGACAGAGCTAGTTTCTCTCAAATCAACACCCCAATCCACCCCCCTACAGGGGTCTGGCTGCCTGGAGAAGAGCAGGTGCAGAAAGTCTTGATGCAGTACCCAAGGGCAGGCAAAGAACTCTCGCCTGACCTCAGGGGACCTCTAGTGTTCTCACCCTGGCTTCTACCCTAGGAAGAATTAGAATCCCTCTACAACACAGTGGAAAGTCATCTTTGATTTAGAAGAAGGGAATGCTGTCAATTCTGCATTACCAGGAGATGGAAATAAGGGACATACATCTATATAACACATCTTGAAGAAATTGTGACTGCCTATGGTGAAATAATAGATGGACTATTTTGGCTAAATTTTACACTAGGTAAAATAACTGTATTAAAACAATACAGTTCATTATCAACTACCTGTGACCTTTGGACTCACACCTTTCAGATTCCAAAAATGCTATCATAGTAATGACAAAAAACAAAACAAAACAAAAAAAAAACCCAACCTATTTCTTCAACTTCACCTGCAAGGAATAACATATTTTCACGTATCAGCAGCAGTTAATCATGAATCACTGTGAACATTAAAAGTGAAATAATAGTCAAAACTCCATTAATTCATGGTGTTGCTAACCTGAAGTTTACCATTTGTCTGGCCACCTAGAAAGTAAAGAGTATATAAATGCAATTACAGGTAGTCTCTCTTCATCTACTAAAAAAGAACCAACTATTTTTAAACATTTTGGAAGCACTCCGTTATTTCCAAACGATGGGCCTAATTTAGGCTTCGCCCTTACTTATTCCTGTAGGAGGTTCCTCGAGATCTCTGGAGGTCAGCTCTGCAGCCGGGGTGAATAAACGCTTGACCCTGGACCTGGAGCTGAATTTCAGTGTCAACTCTACCACTTTCTAGCTCTATCTCCCATACATGGTATTGCACTTCCCTAAGCCTCAGTTTCTCTTTTATAAAATGGGGAGAATAGTACTTACCTCCTAGGGTTGTTAAGATGACGAGTTAATTCATACAATGCATCTGGCCTATAGTAAGTGCTTAATAAACATTAGCTGTGACTATTATTGTTAAAAGCTGTCTAGATGGATGCATGTCCTAGGGGATAACTAGGAATTTCGGTCCCCTGGTAACGCTGATGGGCTTCCTGCAGTTAGTCACCACCAGTGAGACTCCCCTTGTGTTAAAATGAGCAGGGGGTAGAGGTGGGCCACACTGACTGGGGCTTGTTCACCATTTCTCCATCCCTCTACTTACGGGCTTAAGATAGGCGACATTGCTGTGACGAATGTCATTCAAGAGCTGATCTCTGGGAGTCATTTCCACCAGCGGGGGTGGCCTATTTCTCGGCACCGGTTTGAGCGTTCTGATGACATCTTTGAGGTTGGTCTTCTCCGGTGGTTCTCTGGCCTCGGGCATCCGAGATTTGCGCTGGATCCTCTTCAGCTTCACCACTCGGAAGGAGTCAGGGTCCGTCCGGTACTTCGGGGGCTGTGACGGCTGCTTCATTTCATTCTGTCGACCGAAGGGGGCCGCTTGGGGGTTGGGAGGCTGAAGAGGAGGCTGGAGGAACTCCTGCATCCTGGGGTCGGGCATGGGTCCTCCCAACCTCTCCCACATTCCAGGTGGCAGCCCCAACCCGTTCTCCAACATGGCGATCAACTTCCTCTGCTCCTTGAGCTGCTGCTGCTTTTGTTCCTCGTGTCTTTTCTGCCTTTGCTTGTCCTGATTCCTGGTGAGCAGATTGGTTACCACCATTCTGGGACCCGGGAGCTCAAAATGGTAGCCCACCTTCAGGAGAGTGGTGTTCGCCTTTAGCAGCCTGGATATTTCCATTTCGGCATGGTGGCCCAGCATGTGTCTTTGATTGTGAAACCGAAGTTCGGTGAGCGTCTCGTTGAACTGGAGGCACCTCATGATGGCCACGATTCCTTTACCTGTGATGAAATTGGACTCGATGTTGAGAGTGGTAATGCTCCTATTTTCCCGCAGCATGTTGGCCAAGGCGAACGCCACGTTCTCATCCGCGCCCACGTTGGCTAAACTGAAGGTTTTGACGTGTTTGTTTTTCTTCATTGCGTTGACAAAGTCCAGTAACATCTCCTTGGGGATGTTTTCAATGTTGTTCAGGTTGAGCTCCTTCATGTCAGGGTCATTCTGTCTAACGCGCCTCAAGCTCCCGTCCAGGTCTGTTTGGTTTCCCGAAGGCCTTGCACTTACCTTTAGAAAACTCGTATCTAGGGCTAACTTCTTGGGATCTAATTTTGATATTTTTTTCTCACTTTTTCCTTGGGCCTCTGGTCTGTCTTTCTGTTCTCCACTTGGCTTCTTAGCTACTTGTGGGCAGCTGCTCTCACCGTTTCTGATCTGCTCCTTTACCCTGCCTTGCACTCCTCTTTGTGGCTTCTCCACGCTTTCTTCGCTGTCGTCTTCTCCTTCCTCATCTTCATCCTCGTCATCTTCATCCTCATCATCTTCGTCCTCGTCATCCTCGTCCTCATCATCCTCGTCTTCTCCTTCATCTTCTTCACCATCAGCATTGTCGGTTTTCTGGACATTGTTGCTGCCCTTTGATTCTCTTCTATTTGCAGCTATTTCATTGTTGAGCTTTTCTTTTAAATACTGGGACACACTTTTGTTACTTTTGCCTACTTCTTCATGCTGCTCTTGAGGGTCCACCTAAAAGAAGAGGTTTATGAGGGTTAGGACACGTGGCAATGGAGAAACAGGAAACAGAGCAGTTGCTACCGGAAATAAGAGATTTACCAGGAAGTAAAGCAAAATAAATGGTGTGTATAGTATTCCATTTGTGTGTGTATGCATATAAATATATAAAAACACATATACAACATATAAGAGCTTATAAATGTACAGGAAAAACAAGTCTGTTATAATGTTTACCCGATTAGTAGTTCTCTCTTAGGAAGAGAGGAAACCATTAAGGTATAACTGGGAAGGGAGCGGGACCTGGCAGGCTCAGTCAGTGCAGCATGTGACTCCTGATCTCAGGGTTGTGAGTTCAAGCCCCACTTTGGGTGTAGAGATTACTTTAAAAATAAAATCTTAAAAAAAAAACATAACTGGAGAAAGGATGCATTTTGGGGGATTTTGTTTTTACATTATGTAATTCTAAAGTGTTTGAGTGTTTTCTAAGAACAAAATACACATATTAGTTTTGTAAGCAAGTATAATCTAAATAAAGGTGAACTTTTATAGTCATACTACAGATACTTACAAACACACATTTTTTTGGTTGTGTTTATCTCATTCCATATGGTAAAATGAAACCTAATTTTGTTTTTGGATTCTGTATTGTTTTTTAAAATGGTGTTCAATTCTAGAAGTGGTCCAAAAATTATTTGCTTTGAAAACCTTATGGAGTTATCTATCAGTACACTGAAGTCTTTGTTTTACATATAGCCAAATAGGCATTTTTGTGTTCGATACTTCTGGGTTACACAAGTTACTTATTGCCCTAAACAAAATTTACATTCCCAGCATACCTGATAATCTAGTGCAATGTGTATGTCAACTTTCCCTGGAAATGTAACATATTATGGGGAAAATGAGAGCACTTTGATACTCTGAAATATAATAAAGACCTAGACTTGGATTTTTTGTCTCCTTGGCTCTATGACAACAGCTCTGACTACCCCAAGAACAGGATCATGAGTCCAGTTTCTTTTGAAACAAAGTGTCTAGGGGGCAGTGCCAGCTACAAAAGAGGGCGGGATTATACAGATATTTAGAAACAATTGCCTAGTCTAGAAAGGAAATCGGCAGTCTCTAAACAATGATGTTTATTAGATTCTTGCCCGTCAGTTAGTGTGCTTTCCTATACCGCATGTGTACCTCACAGGTGTCATTTCAAAAGCTGGCGTAGCATTTTCAAGCAAGAACTTGATCTTCTTGCTTACAACATATGTAGGTTGGAAGTGACGGTTGACAGCAGTCATCCTAACCACCTTAAAGCCTTCCCCTCTGCATTTTTCATCTGTCCCAGCAGGGGGAGCCAACCATCAAGTTGTTTAAATTATACCAAGGGACGACAAAGTGTTCAAAGTACCCACTTTTCTTTTTCTGGAATTTGCATTCAGATAGAATTGGGTTTTACTCCAACTGTATAATATATTCACTCCAAATATCCGCAGATTGTACCTTAAACTCCAACCTGACCAAACTAGCAATTTCTTAAGTTTAGTACACATTTAGACCAGTTTATAAGTTTCCTTAATTACAGCCCCCGTGATAGCAATGTGACAAGACATACCTGTATCCGCAGGCATAAGTAAAAGAGTCTTTACCTGCGGGGATCTTGGTCTTCTTTGGCTGTGTCATTTTTAAGTGGAACATCAAGAAAAAGTATGCTGATATACAATAGATTCATAGATTCAACCACAATTCTAGTGTTCGTATAAGAAATATATTTCAGAAAGAACTTTTACAACTGTTTAATAGCTGTCAATTTCTAAATGTATTACTGATACCATATAAACTGTGTTAATATGGAATTTTTTTTGGTTTTAACTTGGTTGAACTGCAGGTTATGTGGCAGGACTTGAGAAGGGCTCGGACGCCCTTGCAGTTGTACGTGAAATACTGCCAATGAATGTATAAGCAGAAGGAGGGGGACAGAGCTTTCATCAGCTTTTCAGAGCAGCCTTAAAAGCCTTCAAAAAAGGAGTTAAGGACAAATGGTAATAGTTTATGAGTTAATGCATTAAGTACCACGTCTGTAGAATCAGGCTTTCCCATACAGTGAGCCCCACAGCCATTTTTTTTTTTTTAAGAGAGATATTTACAAGAAAACTACCACTTTTCCTTCCCAGTTATACCATGTAAGTGTTTCAGGAAGTTCCAATCCGGCACCAGATTAAATGCTATGATTTAATCTAGCAGTGGCAACAAAACAAGGCCAAACACGAAGTCTTGAGAAATGACAGTTGCCCCATGGACTCCTGTCGCTGGGGCCCAGGCAGCCGTTTCTCTGCTGTATACAAATCCCTGATTACCTGGGACGGCACAAAGGTGACAGGGACACGTTCGTCTTCCAGCATGCGTCTGGATGCCTTTTGCCAATACATGTAATCCATAAGAGACTTATGGTCAAAGTTTCCCGTGGGCGGCTTGTCCGTCTGATCCTTCTGAATCATTCCTACAGGAAGCCTGGGGTCAGGGGCCATCACTTCCATTTCCGACTGCAGTTTTCTCAGCTCTTCAGGGGACAAGTTGGCCAAGATTGCATCTTCATCAATCTCCTCATCAAAGAGTTCTTCTTGATCTGAATTCCTGCTGTGTTCTGACATGATTGTTTTTTCCTATAGTTTTCTCTGTTACTAGAAAAGGAGAAATAATCAAAGACTCCCAGAATAATCAAAAACTCTCAAGGAATTCCCCCAGTGAAAAAGCATTCCAGGCTCACAGTACTTAAAGAGATTTTCCCCCCTGAGGATCCCAGTGGCGTGTGCTGAGCAGCTAGGGGGGACTGCAGCTAAGCTCACGCCGTATCTATATTAAGCAGGGTTTGGCTGGATAGGGTCAGTTTATGAAAGTACTGTGCTGCTCTCATTTTGGCAACTTGAGTCAGCTGTGCAAATCCATCTGACATTTCAGCGCAGCTGCTGAGGTCTGCCAGTGAGTAACAGGTCTAGAGAACCTCTACGAGAATAAAATCAGTGCTCTTCCTCTATACTGTCGTACCCGAGTGCATGCAGCCCATACCCACACAGCCCAGCACTACAGGGGAGACCGCTTCTTTTTATTTAGATCACTAAAGCAACTTACAAGATTTTGGAAAGAAGATCGACCCAGCGACTGGAGTTCTGAAGGGAAAACTTCACTTGCGGGTGAAACTGAAGCTCTCAGGGCTTCCCTCTTCCCTCCAGTGTGACACTGGAAGCAAACCGGCACACAGCAGAGCAGAGGTCTGGCTATGTTACTCATTCCCTGCGTAAGCTGAACCTTTGCAAGATGTCCTTATCTGCATCGAGGTCCTGTGATCTAACAGATGGGGACAACCAGCGCTTGAATTTCCACTATAAGCGAGGAGTTTAATATTTTAAATAATTTGTTTCTCTTACTAAGTATCCATTAAGCTAGGATAAATTGAAGTGGATCACAAATGAAATGGAACAAACCCCAAACTGGTGAAGTGCTGGAAGAAACCATGAGAGGGTATTTTTTTTTTTAATACTCTCAGAGGACAGTATTTGTCTAAATGACAAATGCACATTTTTTTGACCCAGCAATTCCTCTTTTGGGAATGTATCCTACAGATATACTGTAGATAGGGGTGAAATGACAGGTGCACAGAATTATTCAACAGAACCATATAGAACAGTATGTACTGTATGGTGACTAACATAATAAAAAATCATTAAATAAAAAAAAAGAACAGTATGTATTATATGCTGTTATCTGTACGATAAGGGGTAAAAGAATATAGGCATATATACACAGATTTTATCAACATAACAGATCCTTGGAAAGATATACAAAAAACCATTACCCTCAGTACTTTTGGAGAGAGGAGCAGCTTGTCTGGGAAACCGGGCTAGGAAAGATCTTATTACTGTATACCCTTTCATAATTGCCAGCTTTGGGACTTCATGAACATAATGCTTAGTCAAGCACTTAATGTTCATTTCAATGCTTATTCAATGCTTATTTGTACACTTATTGTACAAAAATTAAGATAACACAGGGAAGTATAAAGAAAATAAAATTTCCCCCTTATGTCACCATTAAGAGCTACCACTATTAATATTTTGGTTCATTCTTCCAGTCCATTCTTCCAGGCATATGAACTAAATATTCTTTTGTCATCTGTTTTTTTTTTTTTTTTTGGCTTACAAAATCAGGATTTTTCCATAGCATTTTTACTACTATTACATAATGTTTAATAGCTCTCTGTTAAGACTCCTTATACGAACATACCATAATTTATGTAAGCAATCCCCAATTGTTGAAGATTTGGACTGTTTTCAATTCTCACACGCACAGGGAGTTCTTTAATAAACATCCCCTATAGTTAAATAATTATACATGTGTAAGGTTATTTCCTTAGGGTAAGGTGAATACATTCTAAGAAGTGCAATTGCTGGGTCCAAGATTATGAAGAAATGGAAGGCTTTTCATATGCTTAAGTGATCTGCTCAATATTTTTGCAAATCATCCCCAACACAGATATATATTGAATTATTTGCAGGTTACATATACAACTATTCTAATATATCACTTATAGATATTTATAATACACATGATTAAATATTCTTAAGCGTATAATATTCATAATCATAAATGTTAATTTTTGGCATGTGTTTTGTTATACACACACCCGCACACATACAGCTATATAACAAAACATAGGCAGAAAAATCAAATGTGAGAAGTTTTAAAAGGATGTTCTAATGTTTTCTTCCTATCCCAGTTATTTATTTTGAACACCCCAAGGTTGAGAAGCTTTTCACAGATATGGCTAAATGACTCCCAAGAAATTTATTACCAATTTACTTGAATGTTCATGTTTAAAGTAAAAAACACACGTGTTTAGTGACAACACAGCATTGGCCTCCTGCCTGTCAGGTCTTCCTACTGTCCCTTAAAAGGGACAGAGGGGCATGGCTTCAGAGGGCAGGGAGGTAGACCACTTTGCAGATAACTCATTTACCAACCATCATCTCATAGACTTCGTGTGACAGTGGTCTAAAGAGACTTGACCAAGAAGAGTTTTGTGTTCAAGGTGGTTTGGGAAATGTGAAGTTCTGCTTTTGCCTTTTAGAGAACTGTATAGCACCTGAGTTCTTCAACACTCTGAGAGCTCACACAAAAGAAACCAATTTATTTAACCTGATATTCCCCAACCTCATTTAATTCATGCCTCCCCATCCCCACAAAAAAGTAATTTATTAATATCCTGTGCAATTAACTTTCCAAAATGCATACTTTGGGGCATACTAATCTAAATATGAAAGAGAAAGACCTGGCATCAGTCTGCTGGATTCATGTTCCAGCTGAACTCTTTAGTGACTATGTGCTATTGGACAACTTAGCCCAATTACCTCATAGTATAAATGGGATCCGAGAATAATAGTTACCATATGCAATTATTGAGAAAATGACATGAGGTTATATATAGATACACAAATCAAGTAGGATTGTGCATGGCGCAGAGCAAGCCCTCAGTAAGTGTTAAATATTACTAGTCTCATCTTTCATAGATAACCACAGAAACATTTAAAGAAAAACAAAGGCAATTATAAAATGCAACACATTTTATAAACCACTTCCATGTGAGAAACCATTATATTCATGTCAATCAACAAAAGGCTTGAAAAAAGTCTTGCTTTTATAGAAGGCAAGAGGCTTTTAGATGGGACTGTGTATGAGGAAAATAGAACACCACCATTTGCATGTTAATATACAGCTCTCCCAAGAAAATGATCTGAATTGTTGCTTGTAAGTTTCAGGTTTAAATTCTTTTCTGGTGACCAAACAGTTGTGATGCTCAAAAGCAGACTGAAGAACGCTGTAAGGGGCGCTCTTTCAGCCGACTTCCATCCTGCTGATGAGTCCAGGAAGCAAGTACGTCTCTCCCAGCTGCTTCCGCTGTGCATTTTACTCATATGCTGACAGAGAGGGTTTTGCTGGTGTAATTAGCCTCATTTGACACACAGATGATTGAGTTGTGCTTTCTCTTAACGATGTTGTGCAGCTGCCACGTCAGCAGTGTCTCCCATCAGAATCCAACCAGCGTACCCAAAGGAAGCAGCTAGCTGTGGGACTACTGAGTTTTCTAGCCAGGTAGGGCATCACAGATCAGAATGTCTGGAGGAAGTTACAGAGTACACTGATGCCCCAGGGCCCAACCAGAAGCCACCCAACCAGACTTCTCTGGTTTAGGTTCAGGAATCTGTATTTTTTTTGAAAGCTCTCTGCGTGATTCGGATGTATAAATAATCATGGGAATCACAGGGCTATTGCAAGCCGCCCATTTTACAGATCAGGCTCAGATAACTTAAGGAACTGCATTTGATGAAGTTCACAACACACTACCCCCAAATACAGCACCTTGGAGTGTGGAATATTTTAAGCTGAAGGTGTTTCAGAAAAGGCAGGGGCAGGAAGGACTCTCTGACCTCTCCTTCCCTGCGCTCAAGCAGGTCCTAAGACCCCATCTGGGAGGTGCCCTCCCTTTACACAGAGCAAAGGAGCATCCCTAGCTCGTGAGACAGGACTCCAGGAGGAATCCAAACGGACAAGCCTTGCTCAGTTTCCCCCAGTTTACTACCCATCACATGTTTTTCCATGATTTTCTACCTTTCATTAAACTTAGCATGAGATCACTCAGGTTTAATAATTCTTGGGGTATTCATTTCCATATGAAGGCTCCTGTGTCATGTAAAACTTCTCTTAAGTACATTTGTATGCTTTTCTTTTGTTGATCTGTCTTTTGTCAATTTACAGGGTCTCAGCTGGAGAACCATGAAGGTAGTAAGAAAATATTTTTCTCCTCGCCTACACTAGGCATGTCCACTGGGCACTTCAGTTAGTTCATCTGCAAAAGTGGGATGATAATTGTACCTACTTTAGGATTTTTTTTAAAAAGAGATTTTAAAAAAGATTTTATTTATTTCAAGAGAGAGAACGTACGCACACAATGGAGGGGGGAAGGGGCAGAGGGAGAGGGAAAAGCAGGCTCCCTGCTCAGCAGGAAGCTCCATGTGGGGCTTGATCTCAGAACCCTGGGATCATGACCTGAGCCGAAGGCAGCCGCTTAACCACAGACGCTTAACCAACTGAGTGAGCACCCAGGAGCCCCCAGCGGCTTTAGGATTTTTGAAAAACCAAATGATACAATCCATGGTAAACAATTATTTAACATTAATTATTATTATTATATTTTCACAAATAAATTGTATGAATTTTTTCTGCCTAGAAAGTGCCTCATCCCTAACAAATATTGTTCAAGACCGACATAAATGGCTGTTTGGTTTTATTCTTTCCCAGCAGCACGGAGAATACATGTAAAAGAAATATGTAAAGCTTGAGACATTTATGAAAAGCCCTGCTGGTAAAAGGAAGCACTGTTTCCTTTGATCCTCTTATTTTTCCGTCCCACATTCATTCAGGATGAGAAAACGATGGCTAAGCCACATCCTCCTTCAGCCCCCAGCACTAGCTGTAAATGAACATGACTTCTATAAATGGTTTCCAAATGTTACTAAATAAATCAGTTCTGTCCTGTTTATGGCACCCTGTTCTCTTATGCAATTCCATCTGGATCACCAGCATTCTGCTCACTGGCTGCAAATTGCCCGAAGACTTTGGGAGAGCAAAATAAATGCCTGGCGCTCTCCTCAAATTTCCCTGACCCATGGTTGCATTGCCTCAGGTTGGACTCCTAAATTTTCGAGGCAAGTGTTTCTCTACAGCCAAAATATCCAGCCTCTTTTGCTTTTACCAGACCCCAGAGTAGCTTGAATTACGAGAGGATATTTACTATTTTATCTTGGTTTATAAGCCATCTCAAAATTGTGAAATTGAATTCATTTGATTTGGGTTTAATTTCAAAGATGAATTAATTCTCTATACTTCTGAAGGGCGAGAGGATGTTATTAAACTACTACTAACACTGCTACTGCACTAAGTATCACCATTACCGCTATTCCCACCAGCATTGCTACTTACTACTGCTACTACTATTCCTCCTATTGTTGCTGCAATGTTTATTACTGTTGCTACTACTATTGCTATTAATATGACAGCTGGCAGCTACTACTACTGCTATTAATTTTATAGCCACTTGGGGCACCTGGATGGCTCAGTTGGTTAAACGACTGGATTTTGGCTCAGGTCATGATCTCAGGGTCATTAGATTGAGCCGTGAATTGAGCTGGTGTCGGTGTTGGGCTCTGTACTCAGCAGAGAGTCTGCTTGAGATTCTCTCCCTCAGCCCCTCTCCTCCCCCCATGTTCTCTCTGTCTCTCTCAAGTAAATAAATAAAATCTTTTTTTCAATCTTTTTTTTTAAAGATTTTATTTATTTACTTGAGAGAGACAGAGAGCACAAGCAGGGACAGCGGGAGAGGTTGAGGGAGAAATAAGACCCCCGCTGAACAGGGAGCCCGATGCAGGGATCTGATCTCAGGACCCTGGGATCATGACTTGAGCTGAAGGCAGACGCTCAATGGACTGAGCCACCCAGATGCCCCTAAATAAATAAAATCTTTTAAAAAAATTATATAGCCACACCACTAACATTTCTTGAGCGCTTAACATCGCTAAGCCTGGGATAAGTGCTTTGTATCTAATATGGCAATTTCTGCACACAACAATCTTACAAAATGGATACTTTTATGAAACTCATTTTACAGATATTAAAACTGAGGCATGGCATTTGAGCTAAAGACTGACTGCCTCTAAAATTGGGGCTTTTAAGCAGTGTCCTCTGTTACTTCTTTTCAATCCATCGGAAAGGGTATCTCAAGTCCCTAGCTGACTGCAGATTACACAGCACAGAAAGCAAAATTGCTTCTTAGTGCAGATAAAAAAATGGCAAACAATGGTCGATTGTAAGTCATATAATCATCAACAGCAGTACTATCATCACCAAACACTTATTCAGAGTGTTGACTTTGTAAGGATTCCTGGATCAAATTGGCTTAGAGATGGCTGGAGAAAGCTAGAGAGATTGATTGATTGATTTGTCAGAGAGAGAGAGCGCACAAGAGCAAGAGCGTGAGCTGGGGGGGCGGAGGGGGGAGAGGGAGAAGCAGGCTCCCCGCTGAGCAAGGAACCTGATGCGGGACTTGATCCCAGGACCCTGGGATCATGACCTGAGTGGAAGGCAGATGCCTAACTGACTGAGCCACCCAGGTGTCCAAGCTAGAGAGATTTCTTAACCCAAAGTTTAGAACATCCCAATGAGAATTGTGAATTTTTTTAAAAAATTAGGCTACTAGAATTTTAATGAAACTGAAGTCACCCAAGTGATTTGAGGAAAATACAAGAAATGAATAATCCAATCTTTAAACAAATCACATCAGTGTGAGCCTCCTTTATTAATTTTTGGTAAACATTTAAGATAATTGTGAATTTCTAAATTGAGAAAATAGTCTTTTCCAAACTGATGGCCACAGAAACTCTTTACCACAGGGCATATTATAAGAGTAATGTTCCTCAGGGCACCTGGGTCGCTCAGCTGGTTGAGCCTCCGACTCGGATCTTGGCTCAGGTTATGATCTCAGGGTCGTGAGATCGAGCCCTGCGTTGGGCTCTGTGCTCAGTGCAGGGTCTGCTTGACATGCTTCCTCTTCCCCTCTCCCCATCCACATGCTTGCGAATGGTGTAAATAAATAAATAAAATCTTAAAAAAGAGTAATTTTCCTCATAATGCATTTTGTGACATGTCGATCTAATCAAGTCAAATAAAGAGAACAGAATGTCTGTGTTTACATAGGGGGGAAAAAAAAGCCTGGAAGGAAATACTCTAAAATGTTACAAGTCCAAGTAGAGGCATTACCAATGTTTGTGTTTTGTTTTGTTTTTTTTTTTGATCCATCCTTGTCTACATTTCCAGAATCACAAATCAACGTCGCTTTCACATTTTAAAACACAGATAATAACCCCAGATGACGTTCAAGTTGATTTCAGGATAACTGCCTTAATCTTTTCATTTGGGCTATGAATATCCTGCTAAAACAGGTAAAAAATAAATGCAGGTCTGAGGAGACACACAGAACAAAATACTTTAACCCTTAAATCATCAGCATCTTAGAAAACAACAGATGACAAACTCTGTCATCTGTAAATGCAGCAGGCCAATGTCAAGATTTCCTGTTTCGATACCTCACAAATATGACATTCCCCAACGACTCTGATAAAAGTCCACATTCTCAAAGGCAGAGATATTTTTAAAACTTAAAAACTGAGAGCAAGCCCAAGGTTTCTTGACGGCTGTCGACGACACATTTTGCTATAAGGAGATTTCTTCAATCAAGCTGCAGATTTGCACTTGGTTAAAAGCAAGGGTGAGCGTACAGCATTGTGAATGTACTCAATGCCACTGAACTGTGTACTTACAAATGGCTAATCTGGTAGATTTTATGTTATGTATATTTTACCATCACAACAAAAACTAAGGGTAGCGAAATACATGTAGGTAGCATATGTTTTTTGGAGAGAGCCTCACAACTTCCAGTATTTAAAAGTGTGTTCACAGGCACGTGTCTCCGTTGGTTTAGCACCTGCCATTAGCTCAGGTTGTGATCTCAGGGTCCTGGGATGGAGCTCCACCAGGGTCCCTGCTTGGCGCGGAGTCTGGTTCTCCCCCTGCCCCTCCCCCTGCTTGTATTCTCTCTCAAATAAATAAAATCTTTAAAAAAGAAATAGAAGTGTGTTCACAGAACTATTACAGTGACCTGGAAACAACCTAAATGCCCAACAATGGGGGGCTAATCAAAGTATCTCCTATTCTTACCACCTAATACGTCAAAACCTTTTTAAAAAAATTGATATAAAGCTGTTTTATTATGGAATCTTATCTATAATTTATGGAATGAAAAACACATGTTATTAAATGGCATAATGGGTTAAATTAAAAAAACATATAAATATAATCCACCTATATTTTATATATAAACATAGAAAAAAGTCTGGCAGGATCTATGTCAACATGAAGCAGGGATCCTTGTTTTCTTCTTTAAACATTTCCCAATTATTTGAATTTGGAAGTGCATATGCACTTTTATGATCAGGAAAAAAACATTAAATCATATCTTAAATGTGTATTATTACATAGGTAATATCCTCATAAGGGTCATTTTTCATCATTAAAATGTAGGCTGTTCTGTATGGGCATTATCACGGAGGGGCTAGCATGGCCCCCTGTTTTACTATGTTTAAGTGAAAACTTAAGAATGGGTTACATGTGAAACTAACACAACATTGTAGATTAATTATACTTAAATTTTTTTAAAAGTGTAAAAAAATGGGGATAATTTTTTTTAAGGGAAAGACAAAAAGTAAATGTGTCAGGGAGTTTAAGTATGTGGGGGGAACCAGCAAAATCAGTATTTTGAACATGTGTTAACTGCAGATTAAGTTAATTTATACATTTTGATAGACTTTTAAAATTTAAGATGTTCAGAAAAATGAAATACAACTTCTCCTTCAAAATAAGTATAAATTATCAAATAAGAAAATGTAAAAAAAAATCTTACAATAGTATAGTTATGGGAATAAACCATAAGATAAACTCCAGCTGGACACAGAGTGTATTTCTGAATGGGAATATAGAACTGTGATGTTCGGAATATGGCATGATTCTAGGGCTCCCACATTTGTTTAACAGAAATTCCAATATAAGAGGGTGGGCGGAATGATGAAGCAGCAGCATCTGAGGAGAAATTATTGCTTATTTTCCAGAAATGGAGCAAGAGTTAGGTCCTCTGAAAGTGTTTTCTGAATACTGACCAAACTGGTTTTGAAACATTTAAAACCCTCTGCAGTTTTAAAACACCTGCACCTCACCATACTTAGACAACTTGTAGTAAAACTAGAGAACTTCAAAGAAACTACCGGAGAGAAAAGATATTATCTACAGAACAACAAAAACTAAGAGCGACAGTAGACATCTTATTCATAGTAATGGGTGTTATCGGTCAATAGAGTAATATTGAAATATGCACAGGCGAGAGAATCACCAAATTCAGGGTAGTGGCTCTCTCTAGGCAGAGGGAGAAGAGTAAAAGCAAAAGGTAACCTAGGACTGCAAAGCTAATGACAGTATTTGACTCATTCAAAAACTATCTGAAGCACTGTTGACAGGCATGTCCAGTGGCACAGCCACTCTGGAAAACAATATGGCAGTTCCTCAAAACATTAAAAATGGAACTACCATATGATCTAGCAATCCCACTTTTAGAAGTCTATCCAGAAGAACTGAACGCAGGATCTCAAAGAGATATTCACACATCTATGTTTATGACAGCATATTCACAATAGCCAAGGGGTGGCTATTGAGTCAACCCAAATGTCCATCAAAAGATCAATGGAATAAGAAAAATGTGGTATATCTATATCTATCTCTCTCTATATATATATCTATATCTAATGGAATATTATTCACCCACATGGAAGAAGGAAATTCCGTCCCATGCTGCAATGTGGATAAAACTTCAGGACGTTATGCTTAGTGAAAAGGCCAGTCACAAAAAAACCCAAATACTGATACTGTATGATTCCACTTATATGAGGCATCTACAGTATTATGTTCATAGAATCAGGGGGTAAAATGGTTGTTGTTAGGGACTGGGGGGAGTAGGAAGCGGGGAGCTGTTTGGTAGATATAGAGTTCCAGTTTTGTAAGATGAAAAATTCGGGAGATGATTTCACAAGAGCATTAATATACTTAACACTATTGAATTATACACTTTAAAATGAATATGATAAAAAAATGGTTAAGATCCTAAGTTTTATATTATGTGCTTATAATTTAAAAATATCTTAAAAATTGTTGAATGGAAAATAATTAGATGATCAAGATGAGCCCGCTAATACTTATCAAGTGATATTTGCCAGTGACACATCTGATAGTTAGTACCCAAAATATAGAAAGAACTTATAATATTCAACACCCCCAAAATTAATAATCCAATTAATAAATGGGCAGATGACATGAACATTTTTCCAAAGAAGACACACAGATGGTTGACAGACACTTGAAAAGATGTTCAACGTCACTGATCATCAGGGAAATACAAATCAAAACTACAATGAGACACCACCTCACACCTCTCAGAATGGCTAAAATCAACAACACAAGAAACAATAGGTGTTGGCAAGGATGCAGAGAAAGAGAAACCCTCTTACACTGTCGGTGGGAATGCAAACTGGGGCAGCCGCTCTGGAAAATGGTATGGAGATTCCTCAAAAAGTTAAAAAGAGAGCTACCCTATGACCTAGCAATTGCACTACTAGGTATTTACCTAAAGAATACAAAAATACTAATTTAAGGGGATACATGCACCCCTATGTTTATAGCAACATTATCTACAATAGCCAAATTATGGAAACAGCCCAAGTGTCCATCGACTGATGAATGGATAAAGACGATGTGGTATATTACTCAGCCATAAAAAAAGAATGAAATCTTACCATGTGCAATGACGTGGATAGAACTAGAGAGTAATATGCTAAGTGAAATACATTAGAGAAAGACAAATACCATATTTCATTCATATGTGGAATTTAAGAAACAAAACAAATGAGCAAAAGTTAACAAAAGAGAGAGACTGGCAAACCAAGAAACAGACTCTTAAGTACAGAGAACAAACTGATAGTTACCAGAGGGGAGGTGGGGGGGGATGGGGGAAACGGGTGATGGAGATTAAAGAGGGAACCTGTGATGAGCCCAGGGTGATGGACAGAAGTGTGGAATCACTATATTGTACACATGAAACCAATACCACACTGCATGTTAACTGGAATTTAAATAAAACTTAAAAAAAAAAGAGGTTCAGTTGGTATGTCAAATAAACATCCAATACAGAAAAGAAAAAGATTCTATTCGTTTTTTCTGAACTACATTACAAAATAAAAAGCCACTTTTTAAAAGACTTGAGGGCATTAAGTGTACCAAGGGAAGGTTGCATAAACAAATCATGGTGTAGGGAAGACCACATCACAATAAAATGAACTGCTCATATTCACAGCAACATGATCAAATTCCAAGAAACTTAGGTGAGTGAAGGAAGCAGACACCAAAGAACACATGCGGTGAGATTCCACTTGTAAAAAGATCAAAAACAAGTAAAGCAAAACCTGAGAGATAGCAGTCATAAGAGCAGTTGTTGATGGGGGGGGGGGGGGGGATTGACTGGAAAGCTGGCCCTGGGGGAATTTCTGGGCTGACAGCTCTCTCTGGATTGGAGTATTGGTTACATCAGGGAATCTATTTGTCACAACTCATTTATTTGTACATCTAAGATCAAGGCATTGCATTTAAGGCTCATTTCACCTCAATATACAAGTAAAATTTTAAACAAAAGTTAGATTAGAACAACATTATAGGCCATCTACACGTGGAAAAAAGAACCACAACACTATTGGCACCAAATGCCCGAGGACACGAGGCAAAGGGCACTTCAGTGGATTGAAATGCAAGGAGAAATTTAGATACCACAATTCTGTTACTCAGAAAGCATTCATGACATTGGAGAACAGGCCAGAGCTTCGAGAAACTTTAGAAGCATAACCTGAAACCACGTTCAGTGTCTCAGGAATTTTATCAACTCTTACTAAGGTAAAGCCAAGCCTCCTCTTTGGTGTCTTTCCAAAGAAAGGGCTAAAATATATGGTCATTGGAAATAAGTTTTTTTTTTCTCTCTTTCGATGTACTTGATTTTAATTATGTAAATCATACAAGTTTATTATAGAAAAAATTGGAACGACAGATCAGCAGAAACAAAAAATTGAAATAACTGGTTAACAGCGCCTGTTAACATTTGGGGTGTGTGTGTGTTTGAAACGTTGTGACTTTTTAACATTGTTTCCTGTGTTTTTGATTATGGAAGTGAGATTCTGCAAATCTCACTTCGCAAAAACCTGCGGCTGTCTTTACTGGGGAGGAGCCAACAGTTAGATCGTGTAATTAATCATATTTGTCCCTACACTCACTGTGTGATCTTACACTGTTTTCCTCCCTTTCTCTTTTTCTAAAGATGGGTCTCTTGTCATCTAAGAGAAATTAAGTTTGTCTTTCCAGTGTTACCATTCATGACACAGAATGTGTGCTATTCTTTCAAGGTAGTCGTATTTTTCCATGAGTGGTTTCTTCCTGCAGATATAAAAGCACCTATACCTATACATGGGTATGAAATGTGACCACAAATGGTTATAAAACATGATTTTCAAAATGAACACACCAGAGTTTACAAACCCAAATGAGCATTTTCTTATGCGTAATCTTTTTGATAGGATATATACTTATTTAAATGGTTCTCCCCCTCATTAAAGCATCTCTTCAGTGTCTCTTTGAGAGCAACCATTAGCCTATGGTAGCCTCTGTTAAATATTCTTAATTTGACTATTTTCCATTAGAACACAAGCAATGTGGGGGCACCTGGGTGGCTCAGTTAGTTAAGTGTCCAACTTTTCTTTTTTTTTTTTTTTAAAGATTTTATTTATTTATTTGACAGAGAGGCAGCGAGAGAGGGAACACAAGCAGGGGGAGTGGGAGAGGGAGAAGCAGGCTTCCTGCTGAGCAGGGAGCCCAATGCGGGGCTGGATTCCAGGATGCTGGGATCATGGCGTGAGCCAAAGGCAGACGCTTAACGACTGAGCCACCCAGGCGCCCCTAAGCGTCCAACTCTTGATTTTGGCTCAGATCTTGATCTCAGGGTCCTGGGATGGAGCCCTGCATCAGGCTCTGCACTCAACAGAAAGTATGCTTGAGATTCTCTCTTTCTCTCTCCCCTCCCCCACTCCCCTGCTCTTGTGCTCTCTCTCAAATAAATAAATAAATCTTAAAAAAAAAAAAAACCCACCAACGATGTAAAATTAGGGACTTTGTTTCTTCTGCTTTGCTATCTCCACTGCCTAGAAGAGACAAGGAGGACTTCAAAACTGATGTGTTGAATGAATGGTAACAAATTTCCAATGCTTGAGGGTCACTCGATTGCTGAAATAATTTATAGTCTCCTAAGATGATTCTTTGCCTCCTCTATCTCTCTTTTTCTAAGGTGGTTGGAGGTTAGTGAGTCAGGTTAAGAGTGATAAGAAGTGGGTCTGAAGAGGAAGGTAGGGGTCAGATAGCATCTAGATGGCAAAGGGTTCACATTCTATTCTAAATGCAATTGGAAGTCACTGCAAGAGAATTGCAAGGGAATAAGATGATTTGTATCTTTAGAAGATCCCTCTGAATACACAAGGGAAATAGATGTTGTGGGGGCAAAAGTAGAAGCAGGGTGATGCTGCAGAAACCCGGAAGGGACAAGATGGCAGTGTGAGCCAGAGACATCCTAATGTCTGTGGTGACAGGTGCATTGTTTCTGAATGCATGTCGGTGGTAGAACAGACAGGGTTGCAGGAATCCAGTCAGCAGGAACTAAGCAACAGTGTCTTTCACGTGTCATGGAGACAAATAAATCCCTACCCTCCCTTCGGTCTTCAGATTTCTCAGTGTAAGATGGAAATTCCAGAGAATGGGCATGTGATTATCTTAGCTTAGATGCCCTGGGGTAGGAGGGCACCTTGACTGGGCATTCCACTAATACTCCTATACAGTGAGGAAAAGGATGGTGCCCCAAGAATTCCTGGGGGTGCTGTTATCTGAAGAAGAAGGAACGGTTGCTGGATTGGCAAAACGATGGTATCCCCTACATGTTGTGCTAAGTTTTAACCACATCAGTGATTCTTTGCTGAAAAAGTCACAGCATATTATTGAACACATTAATACTAGTTAATAAGGGAAGCATTAGTGCAAGACACAAGGAAAACAGCCATGTAAAACAATTATGATATTGAGCCTTACTGTTTTCTCCCATACCTACGCTGCCTCCAAAGTCAAGTTCAATTTGGCAAGATTTTGCTAATTTTTAAAATTTTGAGTGACTTCTGTGGCATTTTTTAAAAATTCTACTAGGCTTTCCAGAATTCAGATGAAAACTCCAGGTTCTGTGATAAGAATGTGTTTTCTTTAGAGCACACCAGGACTTGCTTTCTCATTCTTTCTGTTCACTACTCATAGTGGCCAGAATAATACGTGCCACTTTGTATTATGCCAGTGAACACAAACTAGACCACTGTAAAGTAGAATTTTTCAGCTGTGAAATGTTCTCAAATGTGTACAACTACCAGGTAGCAGGTGGAATTGACATAGAATATCTGTGAAGGCATTTGGAAAATTGCAAAGAACTATACAAATATGAATTACGATTAATGCAGACTATTTCAGAATTAGGAATCCTGATCTCTTTGTATTTCCTATCAAGTTCTCTATCTTGCCCTCCCTTGTTTATACATTTGACCTGGAATATCTTCTGTGCCCTATTTTCCTAGCTGCCCTCAATCTAGAATTAAAACAAAACAAAACAATTTAAGTATTACCTCTTCCAAGAATGTGAATCTGTTCTTCCTCTGTCTGTAGGATGCTTCCTCTTTGGATTCTTAGCCACCTGTGCTACCTCGTTCAGAACACGTGTCACACTGTACTATTTCAAGGATTTAAGGCTCTCTGTTATTAACTCTATTTCCTTGTGCATTAATTCTTCCATTTCATGATTTCATCTTCCCCTCATGTTAGTTGTCTCATCCGTTCAGTGTTTCGTGTGTGTATGTGTGCTCATCTTCACATTTGAGATACATTGTGACCTCTCACAAATGCTAGTATCTACTACTGAAGCCTGACTACCCTGATTGTGAGTAAGGCCAGGCATGTTGCTGGACAGGATGTGCCGGCAGTTGGTTCTCCAAATGGTAATGTTTTCAATTAACATATTTTTCCCTTTCTTTACCATGTAAAAGGAAGGAGAGATGACATTCTCACATAAAAAAGATAACTATTAGTAAAATGATATAAAATTTACTTGGTTAATGTAATAATTTTGTACCGCAACAGAGGGTAACTAGACCTCTCAAGGTGATCATTTCTTAATGTATAAAAATATCAAATCACTGTTTTGTATACTGAAACCAATATACTACTACATCTGAATTATAATTCAATTTTAAAAAGCAACAATAATAAGGGTGGTTATTCTTTGCATTCTTTATAACAAAAGATAGGCAACGTCTCATACATCAGAAAGCTTTGAAAGGACAAGGGCTTTGTCTTTTCGTGGTTCAGGGCACACAAAAACTTACCAAGTATTTTGGTTGAGCGAATGAATAAGTGAATGAATGAGTCATGTAGGTAGTTGGGGAGAAGAGGAAGATACATATGGGACTTATCAAAGGTATCAAAAGTGCTTACTGAAAACAATTTGATAAATTTATGAGGTCAATAGGAACACAAAGCCACAACTCATATGTCCCCCTCTCTGCCTTGCCCTTTGGACCAGGCCTTTCCTTTAGAGTCTCTGGTGTGCAACAGAGCTTACACAAGGGAATTTTGCCTCCCACTCTATCGGGACACAGATATCATCACCTTGCAATTGTATGCAGCCTGGAGAGCAACACGAGTGTCAGCTTGCACAGCAAGTCTGTTGAAGGTTGTGCGACAGCTTTTAAAACACTTGAACCAAAATAACCAATCGTAGTCCAAAATAGCCCCATATACTGTAGCCGGTCTTCAGCTTGTAACTGAAAGTCACAATTGATTCTCCCTGTGGGCTCTTACCATTGTAGATAAAAGTGTGGGATTAGAGGTGAGTCAGTCATTGTTTCTCCGGGTTTTAAGGCACAGCCAATATGCAGGATTATTTCAGCGCTTTTCTGGTTTCACTGGTTCATATTACATTCCCCAGTAAACCATCTCACTGGGCCATGAAATCTTTTTAGCAATACAGTTCTTACTATCTTCAGAATTCCGTATTTAGAAACACAGGTGTTCTTCCCTGAGTTCAGAAATTTAACCCATCCACAAAGGAGAAGCAACCACAACGCCCTTGGGAGAACTGGACATGGGTTCGTGGTCTCCCCACCACCACCATTGTTTTTAGTCACAGTGGGGTTGTCTCGCTGATCCTATAACCAACATCATTCTTTACATACTTCACATACTTCCTGGGGTCTGTTTTTAAATTAATGAAAGTGTCACATGCTAAGTGCTTTCAAACAAATTTCACACTACTGGCTTCATTTTTTCCCTAATAAACAACACAGAATGATTGATTTAGCCATTGCTCACTGTCTTCAGTTGCCAGACATTCCCTGACTTTGCTCAGCAAATGTTTCCATGTAACACAAACTAGCATCCCCTTAGAAAATACTTGTAGGTATGACGGAGGCTTCTAAAATTGAAAAAAATATTTCTCTGCCTCTGCCCAACTGCAATCCACTGAAATGCAATCTGGGGATTACAGAGGGTCAGATGGTGCCTTTACAATAACAACCACCCAGCAACTAGAGGAATACAAGTGCAAGGCTCTGGGAAGGAGACACGGCAATGAGGACATGGTATTTGAATGTTTCATGTGAATGTTGGCATTAAGTTTTTGGGAAAAAGATCATTCTACTGCCATTTTTACTAAAATAATGTTGAGGCTTTTTAGATGTCACGGCATGTATAATTTCTATTAACATGCTTTTCCCTTTTTTTCCAAAAATGTTTCAAGAATGAAGAGAAATAATATTCTCAGGTTTCATGAAAAAATAAAACTAAGGTAATCACTAGCATTTTTTGATCTAAAGTACATTTATTTCTTGTATTTGTCCTAAGAGATTTTTCATCTTTCTGGGCATCAAAATAGATTTGAAAGGCTTAGACACTTATTGAGAGCTCAAATATATGGATATATATGCTCGTTAATTGGTTACTTAAATTACAAGTTTAATGAGTGCAAAGTTAGTTTAGTAAACAGCAAAAGTCCCCGACTGCTACCAAGACATCTGAATAGCCTGCCAAGGCCATGTCAGGGCATGACCCAGCAGAAAATTACAACTACTACCACCGGCTGAGGCTTATATTACAGATCAGGATGACGACTACAGGGTGCTTGTATTGCCACTCCCCTGTGTCATGTCCATGGCGGACACTGTAGTTGATCGTGACACATCTCCAAGCCCAGAGCAACCTTGGAGGCCATCACAGAGCCCCAAGCCAGGCAGCCACTGTCAATCAGTTTGGTGTTTGAAATGAAACTCTATTCAGCCCCCAGTGAAAACCATGTATTGAGCAAGATAGCTGAATAGAGCTTCCTTCATTTGTATCCCTACTGCAACAGCAATATTTTATCATCCATCCATGAATGATAGTGCCTTTACAGAAACTTTGGGATCCAGGTAGGAGACTTTGAGCACACACACACACACACACACACACACACACACACACACACCATGCGGTCCAGGATTAAGGAAAGCAGGTTCACATCTGGCTGACTCTCAGACCATGGTCTCAGCTACAGACCCAGAAACAGCTCCATAACCCTGAGAACTTAGCCACAACCCCATTTGGCTATTGTTCTGCCACCAATACCATCGGCCAAGGGACTTAGAAGAAGTAACGCCCACCTATATGTCAAATAATTGGCATACAAACCTTACTCCCAGCTGTAGACTCTGACATAGACCATGAATGGGCTCCTTCCCTTCTCAGCTAGAGTCTGGGAGCCCCTGGAGGTAAACCTGCCAAACCTGCTAAGACTACAGATTCTTTTTTTTTTTTTTTAAAGATTTTATTTATTTATGTGACAGAGAGACAGCCAGCGAGAGAGGGAACAGGGGAGAGGGAGAGGGAGAGGAAGAAGCAGGCTCCCAGCCGAGGAGCCCAATGTGGGACTCAATCCCGGAATGCCGGGATCACACCCTGAGCCGAAGCCAGCGAGAGAGGGAATAGGGGAGAGGGAGAGGGAGAGGAAGAAGCAGGCTCCCAGCCGAGGAACCCAATGTGGGACTCAATCCCGGAATGCCGGGATCACACCCTGAGCCGAAGGCAGACGCTTAACGACTGCGCTACCCAGGCGCCCTAAGACTACAGATTCTGAAACGGCCCTGAAACTGGGCTCCAGCCTGTCCCAGCCATAGTCCATGAGCAGGCCTCCTGGCACAAGGACCCAACAGGAGACACTCCTACCCATGCCACTGGAGATCCTGAAAGAGCCCTACACTTGGCTCCAGGCTCCTCACAGCTACAGTCTGCCAGTATTCACAATGAATTACAAGAGGGTCACCTGGGTGGCTCAGCCGGTTAAGTGTCTGACTCTTGATCTCAGCTCAGGTCCTGATCTCAGGTCACTCAGTGTGGAGGCTACTTAAAAAAAAAAAAAAAAAAAAAAAAAAGAATTAAAAGAGATGAAGAAAGTCAATATAGAGTGATAAAGGTGTTGATTCATCAAGTGGATATAACAATTGTAAATATATACGGACCCAACATTGGAGCTTCTAAATATTTAAAGCAAATATTAAGCAAATATTAAATATTTAGAAGGAAGAAATAGATAGCAACACAATAATAAAGGACTTCAATGCCCCACCTTCAATATTGGAAAGATCATCCAAACAGTAAATTAATAAGGAAATGGCAAACATCAAGAACACTATAGACCAAATGGACCTAACAGACATATATAGAACATTCAACAGCACCAGAATACACATTTTTCTCAAGCACTCATGGAACATTGTATCTACAGGACAGATCATGTGTTGGGCCACAAAGCAAGTCTTAGCAAATTTGAGAAAATTGAAATCATATCAAATATCTTTTCTGACCAAGTGGTATGAAATCAGAAATCAGTAACACAGGGGGAAAATTGAAAATTCACAAATACATGTAAATCACACAACATACTGCAGAGCAACCAATAGGTCAAAGGAGAAATCAAAGGGAAATCAGAAAGTATCTTGAGATACTTGGAATGAAATGAAAACATGGTGTCGAATGCCTGGCGGGCTCAGTCAGAGGAGCCTGTGACTCCTGATCTCAGAGTCATGAGTTCAAGCCCCACATTGTGTGTTAAGGAAGGAAGGGAGGAAAGGAAGGAGGGAAGGAAGGGAGGAAGAGAGGAAGGGAGGAAGGATGGTAGGGAAGGAAGGGAGGGAGGAAAGGAGGGAGAGAAGGAAGGAAGAAAGAGAGAGAGAGGGAAAGAAGGAAAGAGAGAAAGAGGGAGAGAGAGAGAGGGAGGGAGAAAAAACACAGTATATTAAAATTTATGGGATGCAGCAAAAGCAGTCCTAAGAGGGAAATTGATAACAATGAATGCCCACACTAAGAAAAAAGAAAGATCTCAACCTAACTTTACATCGCATCGAATTAGAAAAAGAACACACTAAGTCCAAAGTTAGCAGAAGGATGGAAATAATAAAGATTAGAGCAGAAGTAAATGAAATATAAACTAGAAAGACAAAAGAAAAAAAAATCAATGAAACTAAGAGTTGGTATTTTGGAAAGGTCAACAGTACTGACAAACCTTTAGTAAGACTAACCAAGAAAAAAAATAGAGGACTCAAATAAATTAAATTATAAATAAAAGAGGAAATATAACAATTGATACAGCAGAAATACAAAGGATCATAAGAGACTACTATGAATAATTACATGCCCAAAAATTGGATAACCTACCAGAAAGGGATACATCCCTAGAAACAAACAACCTGCCAAACAAACAACAACCTTCAAGATCGAATCGTGAAGAAACAGAAAATCTGAACAGACCACTAACGACTAGAGAGTTGAAGCAGTAATCAAAAACCTCCTAACAAGGAAAAGCCCAAGATCTGAGGTTTTCACTGGTAAATTCCACCAAATGTGTTAGGAATAATCATCCTTCTCAAATTCTTTCCAAAAAAAAAAAAAAAAAGAAGAGGAGGAACTCCCAAACTTATTCTTTGAGGCTTGTATTGCCCTGATAGCAAAACTGAATAAGGTCACTATAAGAAAATTATAGGCCACTGAATCACTATGTTGCATACCTGAAACTAATGTATCATCATGTGTCAACTATACTCAAATTTAAAAAAATTAAAAAAAAAGAAAACTATAGGCCAATATCCTTGATGAATATAGATGCTAAAATTCTCAACAAAATTTTAGTAAACTGAATTTAACAACACATTAAAAGGATTAAATGGGATTTACATGATTAAGTGGGATTACCCCTAGGATGCAGGAATAGTTCAACATACACAAATCAATAAATGTGATACACCACGTTGATAGAATGAAGGATAAATATCCTATGATCTTCCCAAATGATGCAGAAAATTTTACAAAATTCAACACGCTTTCATGATAAATGATCTCAACAAATTGCATATAGAGGAATCATGCCTCCACATGATCAAGGCCATATATAACAAACCCACAGCTTACTGAGTGGTGAAAAGCTCAAAGCTTTTCCTCTAAAATCAGTAACAAGACACGGGTGCCTACTCTCATGACTCCTATTTAACATAGTATTGAAAGTCCTAGGCAGGAAAAAAAAAAAAAAAAGTAAGAACAGAAAGTCCTAGCCAGAACAGTTAGGCAAGAAAAAGAAATAAAAGGCATCCAAATTGAAGAAGTAAAATTATCTGTTTGCAGATGATCTAATCTTCTATATAGAAAATCATAAAGATTTCCACCAAAAGTGTCACATGCTGTAAAATTAACATACAGAAATCAGTTGTATTTCTACACACAATGAAATATCCGAAAAAAAAAATCAAACAATCTCATTTATAATACCATCAAAAACAATAAAATTCTTAGGAATAAACTTAACCAAGGAGGTAAAAGATTTATTCACTGAAAGCGATAACACACTGACACAAATAAATGGAAAGATACCTCATGCGTGTGGATCAGAAGAATATTGTTAAAATGTTCATACTATCCAAAGCTATTGATAGGTTCAATGCAATCCTTATCAAAATCCCAATGACATTTTTTTCAGATACAGAAAGAGACAATACGGAAATTCATATGAAACCATGAAAGACCTTGAATAGGCAAAGCAATCTTGAGAAAAAACAAAGCTAGAGTTAACATACTTTCTGCTTTCAAACAATGCAGAACAGTAATCAAAACAACTTGTTAATGACATAAAAATAAACACATAGGGGGGCCCCTGAGTGGCTCGGTCGGTTAAATGTCGGACTCCTGAATTTGGCTCAGGTCATGGTCTCATGAGTGTGAGATTGTGCCCCGCATTAGGCTCTGCGCTCAGCGAGGAGTCTGCATGAGGTTTCCTCTCCCCTCATTCGCACTCTCTCTCTAAATAATTAAATAAAAAAATCTTAAAAAAATAAATACAAAGACAAATCAATATGTTACTGGCATAAAAATAAACACATAAACCAATGGAACAGAATTGAGAGTCCAGAAAAAAAAACCCATCCACATACAGTCAACAAATATTTGGGGGGTAGTCTCCTTAATAAATGGTGCAGGGAAAACTAGGTATTCCCATGCAAAAAAATTCAAGTGAACTCCTATGTTACACCATTCAAAAAAAGTAACTTGAAAGGGATTGAAGAGTTAAATGTAAGACCTGACACTGTAAAGTTCCTAGAAGAAATCACAAAGGAAAAGCTCTTTGACATGGTCTTGGTAATAATTTTTGGATACGACACCAAAAGTACAAGTAACAAAAGTAAAAACAAGTAAGTAGGACTACATCAAACTGAAAAGCTTCTACACAACAAAAGAAGTAACAAACAAAATAAACTATAAAGTGGTAGAAAAATATTTGCAACCTTTGTTCAGATAAAAGGTTGATATCTAAAATAGGCAAGGAACACATACAACTCAATAGAAAAAAACCTACAAATAATCCAGTAAAAATGGGTGAAGGACCTGAATAGGCATTTTTCCAAAGAAGACATACGAATGGCGAACAGGTACATGTATCACTAATTACCAGGGAAATACAAATCAAAACCACTTGTTTGGATGGCTGTTACAAAAAAGCCAAGAGATAACAACTACTGGCAAGGATGTGGGAAAAAGGAACCCCTGTACACTGCTGATGGGAATGTAAATTGGTACAGCCACTACAGAGAAAAATATGGAGGTTCCTCAAAGAATTAAACATAGGGGGCGCCTGGCTGGCTCAGTCAGTGACGTGTACAACTCTTGATCTTGGAGTTGTGGGTTTGAGCCGCATATTGGGTATGGAGATTACCTAAAATTTTTTAAAAATTAAAAATAGAACTACCATATGATTGAGCAAACCCACTTATCAGTATATATCTAAAAGAATTTAAACCAAGACCTCAAAGAGATATCTTCACCCTCTGCAGCATTAATCACAACAGCCAAAACATGGAAACAACTGAAGTGACTCTCTATGGATGAATGGATAAAGAAAATACAGTATATACACACAATGGAATATTATTCAACCATAAGAAGAAGGAAATCCTGCCATTTGTGACAATATAGATGGACCTTGAGGACATTATGCTGTAAAGTCAGACAGAGAAAGACAAACACCATATGATCTCACTTATTTCTAAAACAAACAAAAAAGAGCCCAACTCATAGAAACAGAGAGGAGAGTGGTAGTTTCCAGGGGTTAGGAGGTGGGGGCAGGAGAACAGGGAGACGCTGATCAAAGGGTACAAAATTCCAGTGATAAGATGAAAAAATTCTGGGAATCTAATGTACAGCACAGTGACTACAGCTAACGGGACTGTATTATATACCTGAAAAATTACTGAGAATGGATCTTAAATGTTCTCCCTCCAACCAAAAAAAAAAGGTAATTATGTGAAGTGATGGACGTGTTAACTAACCTTACTGTGGCCATCATTTCACAGTATATATGTATATTAAATCATCACTAAAATGTTACATTTCAATTATATCTCAATAAAGCTAAAAAAAAAACAAAAACAAAACCCATTTATCCAGAAATTAGATTTTGTTCCTTGTGTCAACTGTTAGGGATTTGGGGTACCTTTTACTCATTTTCCCTCTCAGTGCTCTGATCCATGGAGAATATACAGGTATCAACTGCAAAAAGAAAAGGGACGTGCAAGATTGTACAGTGCTTGCAAAGCATACCACACTCTAAAGCAAAGCCCTGCACTTGGCGTTCAAGGACGAAGTGAGACTCCTCCTCCTTATTCTCTCTCACTGAATCTTGGGACCGGAGTCCTCGGGACCTATGTAAAGTGTGGGGGTGGAGAAAAGATGGAGAGGGGGAAAGGAGTGTCAAAGAGAAGGAAAAAAAAGAATAGGGCAGGTCAAGCTCTAAGAGGGGCCCTGAATATACTAAATACATTTTTAGTAAACAGAACATGCTTTTATGAGAACAATCGGTCATTTCTCTAAAATTAAAATCCAGCCGAACATCCTGTGTTTTTCTTTGCTGGATCTGACAATCCCAACGTGGACACATTGCCGTCCAGACAGAGCTGTGGGTTGTAGTGGAGAAGAAGGGCAACACGAATATCGAGTATGGGATGAACGACATCGGCCACAGATAAGTGTTATTATTATGTCCATTCTACAGACCAGAAGCTAAAGGAAGGAAGTTAAATATCGAGTAAGTTCTAAAGCTGGATTAGATTCCAGTGTCTGCGAACCCAGTATCCTGTAGCCATTACATTATTGGCGTCTGTGACTTAAGACACTTCAGAAAGCCAGAGGGAGGTCAGGTTAAGAGCTGCTGAACAAGGATCACCCCTCCCCCCCAGTGAAATGTGGCCCAGTGGGGGTAACACTGCCCACAATCAGATTAGCAACTCCTCCTCTTAAGAGCAGCGGTTCTCCAGGAGGGGTTGTGTCTCCGCAAGGGCCATTTGGCAATGTTGAGAGACGTTTGCAGTGATCACAACTGCAGAGGGGATGCTACTGGCCTCTAGAGGGTGGGGGGAGGAATATTGCTCAATGTGCTACACTGCACAGGGCAGCCCCTGCCACAGGAGTAGCTGCCAAAAAGTCAACAGTGCAGAGGCTAGCAAGTTCTGTTCTAGAGGAAAGGGGGAGGAGAGAAGCGTGAGAGTAGCCCCTAACAACCCCCCGCCACATACACAGAAGGAACTTGGACAAAGAGCCCAGCATGAGATAGCCCCTAACATCCAGGTCTTAGAGTGGAACCAAGCACATGCTATTTTCCTTCCCAGATTTGCACATTTATCTTTTCCTACAACACAGGAGTACAAGTGAAGAATATGCCAGGTTGTATGTCCTATAACCAGAGAGACCAGGGCCCTACAAAGGAATTTTAGAATTTACAATGATGAGAACAGTTATTGGCACCATTATGAAACTCTTGGTTAAAACAAACTGCAGAATGTACCCAAACAATTTAACATCATTTAACTCTTTACTTAAGGCAAGCATTAGTAGAAGTAAATCTGCTACTTTAAAATCGTATTTATAAAACCAAATACTCTATTTAGGTTCTTGTTTTTGGGTTTTTGTTGTTGTTGTTGTTGTTTTCCAAAGATTTTGTTTATTTATTTGAGAGAGAGAGAGAGAGAGAGAGAGAGCATCTGAGTGGTGGGGAGGGGGAGAGGGAGAGGGAGAGGAACAAGGAGACTCCTCCCTTAGTGCAGAACCCCACGTGGGCCTCAACCTCCATGAGGGGCTCCACCCAAGGACCCTGACCTCATGACCTGAGCCGAAGTCAGATGCTCAACTGACTGAGCCACCCAGGTGCCCCTCTGTTTAGGTTCTTTGGGTCACCTGCACTGCTGCTGTCCTCTATACGGGGAACGAATCGAGAAGATTAGGGCGCATACAAATTTGATCTTCCTGGTTTGGCTTTGTTTTTGATTTAAGCACAGCCTGTGTCAAGGAAAGGTTATTGATGTGTTGATTCATTGATCGCTCTAAATCAATATATGTATCCCTTTCACAGATTATCTTCCAGGGCAGCTAACAGTTGCCTTACTGATATAGCTAATGGATGACTGAGAGCAATGAGCTGGATTTGGGCGACTTCTCCACTTGTTAAAAATACATAGTTGATCAGAATCTAGGCACTGTGAGTTTGGAACTACTTTTTCTCTTGCAGGGCTTATCTGATTACCTCGCTAGTCTTATGGCATGGTAACTTGTGATACTGCTTTAACAAAGACACCAGGCTAAGGATGTCTCTACCCCTTGAGATTCTTGGTAGATCTCCAGCCCAAACCTTCTTGCTCTCTTGAGACCTTGCCAGATCTACAGTGTTTCTCAGGCCAACAGCTTTTCAAGGCTAGACTGGACCTTCATTGTTAGTCTAGCATTATTTATGCATCAAATCTACACATTACCATTTGATTATGGAGGTGCTTACGTCCACTGGAACCAGAATTCTAAACTTATTAAAGACATGAATTCCAAGAGTCTTTTCCGAATGGGATTCTAGCCAAAGGATATTGGTTTCTTAAGTAACCAAAGGGGATGGTTACAGAGAGAGCTTATTTCTAAAGTGGTCCAATGGCATTGATCCCAGGGAGAGGAACCAGCGTGTGTAGATCATCTACTCTGTTCGGGGCTGTACATGTATATTTCCTATCCACTTCTATCAAAACAAATCAGCTTCCTCATTCCCATTTGAGGGATGAGGAGAACAACATTGTGCGTGTAACCTAATAAAGCATCAACTTAATTATCGATAAAACAGGAGTAACGGTAGTACTCACCTCGTGAGTATATTGTGAGGATTGAATGGGAACCTAACTACATGACAAGAGTGTAACTATTGTTCGGTCTTATCATTATTTCTACTAACAAGACCCGTGTGGGATGGGAAAGTCACCCCAAAGCCTTTGCTCTTCCCACTATGCCACATGACCTCCAAACAAGAGGAGTCACAATTTTTTCATTTATTTACGTGCCATCTTGGGGATGGCTCAGATGGACCGTGCACATTGGCCTTTCCCTATATCCCAAGTTTAACTTACTTTTTAATTTCTAGAACACTCTCCCCCCCACCCTGAGACCTCAAAAAAGAAGGGAAAAAAACATGGGCCAAGCAAGTTGTGCATGCTATTCCCTAGTCATAAGGTATTCTTTCCTTCAGATTTTTAGAAAATCGTGATTATTTTCGTCTGCCGTGCCTGGATTACAGCATGATAAAGCACCTATCATAGTCAGGATGGTTCTGTAGATACAATTCTTGGACAAGAACCCGTTAAGGGACAGGTGCCCTAGAATGATAATACCAGACTGCTTGCTGTTGACTCTGTTCTAGGATGGCTACTCCCAGCATTGCCCGATGTTGATTGTTAGGGAAGTGTTACATCTCCTTTAAAATAAATTAACAAGATAACAGCAATTTTGTGCACTCACGCTCGCACACACGCGCACACACACAGTCAGAGGACACTTCTTCAAGGAAGCTTTCCTGGACTCCACCCTGCCCTTCAATTATGTTGGTTGCCCATACCCAATTCCCGAGAGGTCCCTGATCATATCAGTTTGCACTATTTTCCAATTACCTATGAGTTTGACTGACTCCCTGATTAGACTGCAAACGTCCAGGGAATGGAGCCCATGTCTGAAACTCTGGTATTTCCGTTGCCTGGCACATTACAGGTAATAATTTAATAAAATAATAATTCATAAATAAATAAATAAGTGAAGAGCATATGAAAACCCAAGGAAATGAGAATGAACACAGAGTGTGTTTGGCATTGGAGAGAATGATGAAAGAATGGAGAGAGTTTTGAATGGAATGAATGGTGGTCCTTGGATTTATTAAGCAGTAAGGCTAGCTAGAATATGGAACCTTAAGTATGCAGACCTCATGATGTGGACAGTAGGAACCATTTTCTCCCCCATTTCTTTTACTGTTTAAGATATGTATTACATAAAATTTGCATGAAGTACATATAATTCAGTGGCATTAATTGTATTCACTCCTACATGTTTCTAAAACTTTTCATCAACCCAAGTAGAAACTCTGTAACCATTAAGCCAGAAATCCCCCTTCCCCTCTCCCTGCAACCCCCAGTAACCTCTCATCTACTTCCTGTCTCTATGAAGTTGCCTATTCCCGACAGTTCTTATAAGTGGGATCATACGGTATTTGTTTTTTTGTGTCTGGCTTATTTTACTTAGCAAAACACTTTCAAGGTTTATTCACATTGTAGCATGAGGACCATTTTTAAGCAGAGGAGTGGATGAGAGACAGCATTACCTTGTAAAGATGGTGTTAGAAGGTTCCTATTATAATAGCGAGGTGTGGGCTTGTTTCTTATCGTGCGGAGACTTTAATACTTCTAAGTGGCTAGAAAATGAAACATTTCACAAGTGTGTCACCAAATCGGGGTCAATATATAGAATTTGTATTTGCTAGGACTGTGGGCACACAGAGTTTACAGTGAAACCTGTCAGACAGCGACACCTGTTATGATGACATAGCCAGTGTGGGATATAATAGGGAGAAAGGATGGGGGTAGCAGACGTCATGTTGGAAAGCAAGCGAAGGCTGTGTGAACTGTGAATGCTCTGGGAGCTGAGCTGCAGCAGTGGTCACAGGTAATTATTGCTGGCTTGTTTACTATCTTGCACAGCCTTTAATACTTCCTAGTGGCTGCCCAGAATGCTAGAATTGGAGAGTCTGTGATGTATACAAAAATGTGTGATCCAACATTCTGAGAGTGATAACCTGCTCCCATCTAATGTGTGAAAAGTCAACTCTACACGCCAGAGAGAGACAGAAAAGGGGGAGAGAGAAAGAGATGGGGGAAACCAGTCTAAATTGTCTAAGGGATTCTGATTGCCATTCCACTCAATGAGCTTATGCCGCAGAATGGACGTGAGCTGGGAAAGATGCATCTATTTTCTCAGTTTCCATAGTGTGATCTTCCTGTTGTGATTGTAAGTCTGGGGTTTACTTTTTTTTTTTTTTTTTTTTGAGAGACAGAGAGCACCCACGCGTGAGTGGGGAGGGGGTGGGGGGGAGGTAGGGGGGCAGGAGAGGGAGAGAGAGAATCCTAAGCAGGCTCCATGCCCAGCACAGAGCCTAATGTGGGGCTCAATCTCACAACCCCAAGTTCATGACCTAAGCTGAAATCAAAGAGTCAGACGCTTAAACAACTGAGGCACCTCAGTCTGGGGTTTAAAAATAAGGACTTTCATGCAATGTAGTCATGAAAGCGAAGCTACTACTTCCTCTGTGGCTCAAATGAAGAAGTATCAGTGTATTCCAAAATCGGCTATGTTGGATTTCCTGCAAGATGGTGTATCACATTTTCATGTGGCACATCTCTCCCCCATTTTCTAGCATATTTTGACCAGATACAGTTTTTACCTCATGGGCTGACTTTAGAACCTAACCTCTCTTCCATTTCTAGGTTTGTCTTCATTATAGGATAGGGTGGAAAAGCTCTAACATCCAGAATAGAGTCTGCAATGCTATTGAGATTGGGGGGTTGCACGTAGCAGGGATGAACTAGAGCTAGCCCAGGCTTAAGAAAAGATAAGCCATTAGTTGAGAGTGTTTTATAAACATCTGCATTTGTATATGCAGGTAGGAAGATGCAAAGATCACAAAAATGCCTTCCAAGAGGATAACAGACTTTCCCCCAAGTGTGTCTCAAGCTGTAATGTGCACCTTATTAAAAATGCATCCTTATTCAGTCGGTCTGGGCTGGAGCCTGAGACTGTGTAGCCAGTAACAAGCTCCCAGGTGACGCTCATGCTGCTAGTCCTCTGACAGCTGTTCTAGAAGAAAGACTCAAATGTCAAATTCTGACACCATCCAGTCCCTGACGTTTTCACTTCCCAATTTCAAATTCCTAAGAGGGGGTGCAGTGCCCTAGCTTAGGTCAAGCATGCACCCCTGCAGCCATCAACTACACCTTAGGGGGTCAGGTCATGAAACAGTAAAATCACCACCACAATGAGCATACAATGAGTGTTTACTCTGAGCCTGTCATGCGCTACGCATTTTATACGTATCATCCTTAATCTGCACATCAACCCTTGGAAGGGAGGAGAGAAAATAGATTCTTAAAGAAGCCCAGTGACTTTTTCAAGGTCACAGGGCTAGCAGGTGTCAGAGCTGGGCCTTGAAGTCACACTGTCTGACTGTAGAGCCCCTGTGCTCCCAACATGAAGGCTTAGCAGAGGAGGTGGGAACTCTGGTGATAATGGGGCAGGTGGATCCCAGAGGAAGAATCACCATCACCTGGGCAGTTATGCCTTCTAAGATTTCATATATTGGCACTACATTAGTATTTATGGATCATTATAAAGGTGGAGACCAGTTAGGTTACTGGAGTTTTACGGTTTTTCCAATAAATGCTACCCCCTTTCCCACTCAAGTTCAGAAAAAGGACACCGTGTCATATAGGAAAGTAAAATATACATGCGTGTATAACAAATAAAAGCTGGATCAGAAGGGATGGTTTTAAGATGGCACCATCCTGCTACTCGAAGTGTGGGCCATGGACAAAAAACAAAGACGTGCGTGGAAATGTATTCAAAATGCAGGTCAGGGGATGCCTGGGTGGTTCAGGTCACGATCCCAGGGTCCTGGGATCGAGCCCTGCCCCGCATTGGGGGCTCTCTGCTCCGCGGGGAGCCTGCTTCTCCCTCTCCCTGCCCCTCCCCCTGCTTGTGCGCTCTCGCCCTCTGTGTCAAATAAATAAATAACATCTTTTTAAAAAAATGCAGGTCAGACTCCTGGCCTTAGACCCCCTGAATCGGAGCCGGCATATTAAGGAGGCTCCCAGGGACGCAGACTTCCGGTTAACCAACACTACCTGGAACACGGCAAGCAGCTCTGCATAATGGCGGGTCTCTCGTTCTCGCTCTCTCTCACCTTGCGCGGAGAAACTTGGGCTACCCCAGGGCTGGGGAGCTGGCCGAATGCTCCCGCTTTAGAGACAGGCCCACTGAAGAAGGAGGACGAAGCTTCCCAGGTGAAGGGAAGATGCAGGGGAGAGGCCAGCTGTGGCTCATTTGTTCTCACGCCCCACGGTGCACAGTAGTATCACCTGCCCACTGAAAACAGATCAGTGGTTGGTTCACCCTCAACTGTTCTGATTTAGTCCGGCGTATGGCGGAGGGTAGTCGGGTGCGCGCGCATGCGCCCCCGGCCCCCCCCCCCCCCCCCCAGTATTCATCTGGGAGGGAGCTAGGATATTTTCACTGGGTAAGTAGGGTGTGAGTTAGAAACTGAAATGGTTGTTCAGGTCATGTGATGTGCTAAGAATCCGTTGACAGGTTTTAATGATTCACTTTTATATAATTAAAAACCTAATAATTCAAATAGTGCTTAAAGTTCAGGTTAGCCCTGAAATATTTTTCTCCTTCTTCATCTGCATGCAGTAACATTATTAGAAGAAATACTTTCTGACAATATATTCAATTTACTGAGCTCTGAGGGGCTGAAATTTGCTAATGGTTCAGCTCCAGGTGGGCGAAGTGATTACCGCTTTTTTTAAAGAACAAATTTCATTCGTTCTCGATCACCTTCCTTGCGCTATGAATGGAAGCAAATCATTAGGGTTCAGAATATTATTCTGCCAAGGAAATAATTTATGGCGCCTGGAGCCAGAGATCTCAAAATAACAAATAACATTTGCAGGACATGCGACCCAGAACGCCTAAAGCATTTTCTTTATTTTATTTCAACTCAGGCTTGTAATTTCTTATCCTAGAACATCTCAGTAAAGACCAAAGAAGGGCTTTGTAAGGCCAGATGAGGCTCAAAGTCCCTTTGCCTTTAGGCGAAGATACTAAGCCAGTTTTCTATTTGGGGTGGGGGGAGCTTGTACCTCTATTAAAGCCGTTTACCATTTCTGATCTGTGCTCAGTACAGAAAGGGCAGGATTAATCCAGCAGATTTATTCCATTGTGAAATTGTGAGCTGTATTTATTAAAATGTCTAGTCTCCTTGGTGATGGGGTGGGGAGGAAGACTGCCAGATAAGATAAAGGATATACATGGAACATACCCATACTAAAAATCACTTGTGGTTTATCTCAACTTCAAATTTAACTGGACACCCTTTAATTCGCTAGATCTGGCAACTCTAAACACAGTATGAGTGAAAGTACACCGTGGGGTAGAGAACCTTGAGCCTGCATCACTTCGTGAATGGGAAGTATGAACAAGATAGAAAGGGGGCGGGGCATGAGCTTTAGAATCATTCAGATCTGGGGGAGTTTGCGTGTATCTGAGCAGCTCCTCTGGGTTTCTACTTCCTCGTCTGTAAGATGGGTACATAGAACACTTGCCTCTTCTGCTCGGTAGGGTTAAGTGCTAGCACAGTGCAGTGTCGTGCTGAGCCATTACGAAGCCCGAGGAAAAAAGAATGACCAGTAATACTGATCCTGCCTTTATTTAAAATGTTAATGTTTTGTTCATCACGAATTTTCTTTGCCTAAGTTTTTATTTTTAAAAAAGGCTGCATTAAAATATTACTTATCTTGTCAAATGAGTTTTCCGATGGCCTTTATATTTTGGCACCTGAGCAAGAAGCTCAATCATTCCACCCGAATCCCGGCCGTGGCATCCAATGAATCTTAAATATTAATAATATTTACTCTTTTAATTGTAGTAACATTTAAATTTAATAATAACATTAAATATTATTAGTAACAACTCTCTAATATTACACTGCCTTGTAGTGTCACACTGGAAACAATAACGACAAGAAACATTTATGAGGGTTTTCTATATCCCTGGCACTGTGCTAACTTTCTTAAGTGCATAATTTTATTGCATTCTTACAATACTGTGAAATTGCTAAAATAACTATTTTTTATTTCATAGTAAAGTGAAGATTTAAAAAATTTAAATGATTTCCCCAAGAAGACACAGCTAATAAATCAAGGTGTCAGACACTCAAAATTGATTTTTTTTTTTTTCCTTTTCCTGCAAGGCTACTGAAACTTGTTTGTACACATAGGATTTTAATTCAGTATCACCGGGAGGCCCATCAGAAACCTCCTGCCTGTGATGACCTAAGCTGGCCTCTAGGTGTCCTCATTGACCAATTTTGTAAGAGCCAGAATTCTAGGCCCAAGAAAAAGTACGTTTTAGGAAAGGTGATTTTATCAGGCATGCTCTTCCAGAAGAACTTCCACACATTCTCTGCATGTTTTCAGACAAAACTGGGCCTGATCTAGAAGGTTCCTGGTCTGAAGAAAGACTCTGGCTTGAGGTGGGTGAACCTCTTCATGGACCGGAGGGTGTGACAGGTATCTTTCTAGAAAACCATCTACAAGAGCTTCTCAAGCATCTATTGTCCCACCTGCCAGTGGGCAGTGGCCTGGCAAATGAGATTGCCAGGTGTCCCATATCTATGGTATATGTTCTGAATTTAATGATTTCGTTTTGTGTCCCTTGGTGAGTTTTTTCCAGGATGCCCTAAATGTCCTGTATCTACATTTTTTTTTTTTTTTTTTTTAGTAAATGATAAAAATCTGGTAGGTAGAGCTATTTTTTACATTTAAGCTAGGATCTTGCTGAATGTGGCCCCTCTGCTGGCTGGCTTGTTTGCATTCTCCTGCACAGAAAAAGGCAGGTGCAGTCCTTGAGCCAGCTGCAAGGCCAAGCCCGGGGAGAAGCAAGTCAGGCAGCTGGGCACCCACTTTAAGCAGGCACTCACTCCCAGGCTTTTGCAAGTGCACGTTGTCCTAGTCCAGGCCTTGCAGGAGAGCTCTGGCTGAAAAGTCTGGAACACACCTTAATGGCTTGACTGTGTGGGTTAAACCTCGGTGCATCTTCCATTCATGGCAGACTCCAGAGTGGCACAAAGTCATACTTTACAAAAGTTCTGTTTTATGCATTTGGGAATTGCAGTCCAGACCTGGGTACCTTCTAGATATGTAACTTGAGCAAAGCACTTAACCTCCCCGAGGTTTTGTTTGGGATTAATAATTGTAAATTTGATACAAGGATTAAAAAAGAGACAAAATATTCCAATATGACCCTATGCCCATGACAGCACCTGAAATATAATCAGCTCTCGACAGTGATGAGTAATTGCAAGAGTGTTGTCATTTCAGTGGCTACACTAAGGCAGTGCCAATCCTCAGAAACCCAATTTTCTAGATCTCATTTAATATTCAACCATCATTTCCCATCTTTTTTTTTTCCAGGAAATAATCTATCTCATGAAGCACCTTCTAGAGACTAGGTGTCGTGCCTCACTCTTACATGCATTATCTTGTTCAGCCCACAAATACCCTTGTGTGATGGGTACTTGTGGGGAAACTGAGGCACGGGGCGGTTAGAAATCTTACCCTAGTTCATAGGGTTCAGCAAGTGGTGAGGCTGGCATTGATTTCAAGCCCGGCAGCCCGTCTCCAGGTCTGCCTGACTTCAAAGCCCACACATTTAACTACTGCTTTATAAAGATGGTGATGTCTACCCAGACACCCACTATCTTCTGGTAATTGAAGGCCTGAGGAGAACGTCCTTCCCAGTCTTGGGTTGCTAGTTTGCCAGATGAGATCTTTCTCACTCTGGCTTCCCAATCTTTGATCTCCTTATGGAGCCAATTTCTTTTGAAAATAAGGAGAGGACAACATGAAAAATGGTTTTCCAGGGAATGTTAAGTGTTTGTTTTATAAGGGAACAGGGGTGGGAGGCTGCGACGCTAGTTTAATTCACTATTCACGACCAACAGACCTTTCGAGTGCCTTCCCCAAACGCCTTTGCTCTTTTCCTCCACCCTTTTTGCAAAGATAATTCTCACCCAGTTGGTCCTTCATTAGGAACATCTTCAAGCGACACCCCAATCAGAAGTGTCTGACGGGCCGATCGTGAAAACCCACGCACTGCAGCCCGCCTGGACTGTCTTTTTCCCTATTTTCACCTTGCTGATCAGATTTCCACCCCTCCCATTGACCTTCCCTCCTTCTTCCTCCCAGGGCAGCTCTTTTGTTTGCTCCTACCTTTCTCTTTTCATTTTCTTTGGTTTCCATTTAAGAGAGGCTCTCGGTGAGCAACTGCTTTTCTGTAATGTCATGGTTAATAAAGAGCATGAGGTCTGGTCAGACAAACACAGGTTTGAATATTTGCTTTACAACTTCCTCTGTGGCCTTGTAACTGAGGCCATGGGAATCTTTCTGAGCCCCTCTCTTTCTATCCTTTTCTGGGCTAAGACCACCTTTGTCATAGTTGAGGAAGGATTAAATCAAATGACAGCACTTAGCCCATCGCCCATCGTTGTGACTATAGTGAGAACTGAAAAATGGCACGTTTTTTCTTTTTTAAAGGTTTTATTTATTTATTTGAGAGGAGGAGGGGCAGAGGCAGAGGGACAAGCTTACTCTGCGCTGAGCGTGGAGCCCCACATGGGGCTCAAACCCACAACCCCGAGATCAGGGTCAGGGCCCAAACCAAGAGCCGGATGCTTAACCATCTGAGCCATCCAGGCACCCCGGCAGCTTTCTTTCTAATTACCTGTATTTCTTCAATCCTGGAATAATATGTCCTTCTATTCTTTTAGTTTCTTAAGCTGGCTAAGTTGCTTCTAGCTTTAGGGCTTTGGTGATGCCATGGTGACATTCTCTCTCTCTTTTTTTTAAGGGGGGAGGGGCAGAAGGAGAGGATGACAGAGAGAGAGAGAGAGAGAGAGAGAGAGAGAAAGAGAGATTGAGAATCTTAATCGGGCTCCATGCCCAGTGCTGAGCCCGATGCAGGGCTTGATTTTATGACCTGTGAGATCATGACCCAAGCTGAAAAAGAGTTAGACACTTATCCGACAGAGCCGCCCCCAAGGTGACATTCTCTTAACCCTAGGAGAGCTTCTTTTCCTTCTTGCTTAACTGGACCTTCTCTTACCGACCACCAAGCCTGGGATGAAGCGTTACCCCCCACAAAGGCCCCATTGTGTCCCCGCAACCTAGGCTATTATCTACATCCTCTCTTTTCTCACCACGCTTGGCTTTCATAAGACTAATGATCCTTCTTAGTTATTCCCATTGGGCACTTCTGTTTCTCCCTCATTGACTGGACAGTTAGCTTCAGGAAACTCATCTATCCTCACTTCCTGGAACAGTGACCGTAGTTGGTGTTCTAATATTTGTTGGATATATGCCTTTTCGACTCATATAAATTTCTCCCCCACCCTCAGGAAACAATCATCTCCTTTACTTTCCCCTTCTTCCCTTTAGAATTGAGAAATCTCTGCTTTAAACAAGGGAAGGCAGCACCCATAGAAGTGGATTTAACACATTTTCCTAGGTAAGACGCCCAGGGTTTCTCAATGGGGTCACTTTGGGCAGTTGGGATAGAACAACTATTTGTTGTAGGGGACCCATGCCTTGTATTTGTTTAATGTCCCTGGTCCCTATATGCCGGTAGTATTTCCAAATCACTGAGGGATTCTAAAATACAGCGACACATTCACATTTCCAGATGCCCCATAGCTGGTGGTACAGCCCTAGTTGAAAATCACAGAACTTTTAAACCTTGGACACTTCTTAAGTGCGACAAGCATTTAAGAAGAGATAATGATCTAAACTCAGCAGTTTGGTCAGCTCCCACCCCCATGCCCTTGGTCCCAATACACCATTCTTGTCAAGACTGCTGATATTCAAAAGCTAAAGAAAAGGGAGAAAATGTGTTTGTGTGTGTGCTGATGTTAAGAATCAGCTAAGTATTGCTAAAACAAATCTTGCTGCATAGTTCCTATTTTCCTTTGCAGGGGAAATAGACTCGAGGCATCAAAAGTAGTAAAGGTTGGAAGTATTGGAAGGATTTTTTGTCACTGGGCTCAGATTCTAATAGGAGATTAATCCCAGATTCACTCTTTTCAAGGGGAATCAAGAGTGAAAACCCACAGGCACATACATCTGCTAGAGGTCAATTCTGAGAGGACTCCTTGGGGTCATGGTAGATAGAGCATAATCACTTCATATTATCATACCGCCCCGAACCATCAGAAATGGAGAAAGATCGACAGATATTTTCAGTGCTACTGATCAATATTTAGCTCATTATGGTTATCTGTGATTGTAACAAGTATATTCACTGGTGTGAGACATTTTATTGACTTGAAAAGAATTTAACAAATGTACTTGGTCCACTGATGAGCTCACATAGCAATACCTAATGCAGTCTACCGGGCTGCAAGGCTAGGTGGTAACCCAGATAAGGGTTATCTTCACCTCTATTTGGACTGAGGCCTGCCTCTGCCTTTTTGCCACGGGGAATGGAAAAAAAAAAAAAGCAAGGACAGCTGAGCTTAGCATGTATTCACTCAATTTTCATATATACATATGAAATATATATATATATATATTTAAGATTTATTTATTTGTGAGAGCACACAGGGGGAGGGGCAGAGGGGGAGAGAGTCCCAAGCAGACTCCTCACTGAGCATGGAGGCTGACGTAGGGCTTGATTCCAAGACCCTGAGATCACGACCTGAGCTGAAACCAAAGGTCAGTCGCTTAACCAACTGAACCACCCAGGCGCCCCTCATATATTTTTTTAAAAATCTTGTTTGCTACCCTGACTGTAGAGAAATTGTTCTTGGAACAAGGCTGCAGTAGTTTAGGCTTTGGTGTTGGACAAATCAAAATCTGTTTCCTGCTTTTCTCCCGAGAGCTGCATGACTTTTGACAAATTACTTGACCTTCCCAATTCTCAGATTCAGTAACATGGAGATAACACCCAGTCACTGGGCTGTTGTGGGGATTAAAGCAGCTCATACACATGGCACTTCACATCAGCCTGGCACACATTGAACCCAAATTCTATGAATGCCAACTCATTTTTGCAGCAGGACACGCTTTGCTTTTTGCTGTTCCGGGGTGGCACAAGGATGGGGGGTGGGGGAGGCAGAAGAGTCCGGTGAGGATCCGGAGGAGGGGATTGGACTGGGGCGGCAAATAGGAGGAACATGGGAGGTAAAGGGCTTGAGCACAAAGATGAGTTCAGTTTTGCATCATATTCCGGGCTCTGTGTATGTTAAAAAGGTTTTTCTCTTTGGATATGAACTGCATCTCCATGCCTCATGAGGTAACAGGGGACGATGAATGATTTGCCTTATTAACATGCAGGAATGCGATGCTCAGAGGGTGGTCCACATACTCTTCTGACCATGAGCAATGAGTCATGCATACAATTGTTAAACCAATATATCGTACACCTGAAACTAACAGAACACCGTATGTCAACTATACTTCAATGAAAAACACAGGGAGTTAAGAAACTGTTAGTGGAATGTAAATCGAGGTAAGTACAGAAAGAAAGAGTGATTGTGACTCGACAGAGTCGTTTTATGCCCAATGAATCTAATAGTGAGCAGGAATGTATATTTTTGTATCTATTTGTTTTCTCCACTTCCCTAGGAATTCACTTTTAAAATTAACTTGTTTTCCTTAGTAATTCATTTTTATTTTTCTTCACAAAACTAGAGGCCCGCAATAGCTGAAAGTTTTAAAAACTTGTCTTTCACAACTGATCCTTTGAAAATTACTCTAGAAAATAATCCGAGCATTTCTACTGTCCTGAAGAAAGTCATTATTCCACTTCTAAATGCTCTGAAGGACTAACACTTGAAGGAACTCTTTAGTCTGAACCTTTGTTCCTAAGAACAGGCCAAACTAATAGTTTGAAACAATTCTGGAATCTTTATTACTTGTAACATGAAGCTTATATGAGTACAAGAAAGAATTTTGAAGAATTTTTTCAAATATAGAAAAAATATGAACAGCAAGGAAGGTGAGGCAATTTAAAAAAAAATCCACCTTGTAAAATATACATCTTTATGAGGTAGATCAATATATATTGATACAGAGAGGCCCAAGATATGCTAGGTGAAAAAAACAAGTTGTAACCTGTCCTTGTAATATGATGCTGAATTTTAAAGACATTACTGTATGCATAGAGGAAAATGTGAACTAATAGAAAATAAATGAACAATTCTTACATCTGGTAATGTTAGGCTCCCAGGGCACAATTATGTTCTTATGTTATGTATTTGCTTTGTGTTTGAATTTAAATTTTTTTTTGAATTTAAAATTTTTATCAGGAAGATACGACATCTTGTAATAAGAAACAGATCAATGAGTTATGCTGAATAATTTACCTCTGCCATGTTTTGGTTATTAGTAAACATACCAAACATGTGGTGGAGAGCAGTTTTCCTAAAAAGATGGGGGAAAAAAAAATCATACAGCAGGCCCAGCGTGCTTCCATTTCTATACCTTCTTTAACCATTTGGAAGCCAAGTTCCATGCGTTCTTCCAAAGTGTACTTGCAATTCTGAGCATTCCCTTTCTTGAACAGAAGAAGGTTACTTCCATCTAAGATACTTGCACAGAAATATTAAGGTCTTCCTACATTTCATTTCCCATTCCCTTCTCCCTGTTGTGCAGGATAAATAGATGTCAGATGAAACATTTTCTTGAATTTAAAAGACCTTTTTGCCAGTCTGCAAAACTAGGATGAATGACTTGTTACAAATAAACAACATTCGTGATATTAGGAAGCCTAAAAATTCACATCTGTCATCCTCAGTGAGGCAATAAACTACCGTATTTCATCAATTCTAAGACAACTTTATTGTAAGACACAGCATTCTTTTATGTAGCACTACGAAAGAAAAAGACACTGCCAATTCATTGAGAGCATGCCATCCATCAAAAGCTGCACCCTGATTTTAAAGATGTAAATATGAAAAAATGTGCACCTTGGCATCAATAAAATATGGTAACACTACAACTAAAAATCCACAATCTTGTCCCACATGATTACTTGAAGTCGAGCACTTTAAACTGCTTTGTTTGAACCCTGAATGTAATGGAAGAATGCGTAAACATTTTCAGTAGCACACCGTCAGTTTATTGACCTATGTAAAAAAATAATAGGTCTTAAAAAGTCAGAACAGTAAAAGAATATGCAAAAGGGTATTTCTGCTTCTAGAAGGCTATACAAATATGCAAAAAGGAATAAGTTATTTATTTTTTTTGCATGTCTCCTTTTTTGTTCCAAATTCTTCCCCCAAACTTCATATTTAATGATACAAATGACTAAGGACCAGCTTAACAAATCATCTTTATGTATATATTACATGCTTTGGAATATAGATAGAAAATGTTCCAAAAAAGTTGTTCAGAAACTCCTCTATTCACAATATGGACATGAAAACTGTATAAAAGGGGGAAGGGAGCACCTTTTATGGAATATTGAAGCAGAGCAAAGATGACAAAAAAGAGCAATCTGGAATACGGAAATATGTTTTTTTTTTTTTAAAAAAAAAAACATTACAATAAACCATAGCTAATTAGTTCTTCCCAGTAAAGTATGAGGTAGTTTTAGCCTCATAATTAAATCTACTGCAGCTTGGAGTTTTTTGTTTTTTTGTTTCATTTTGTTTTGTAATGACTAATCTTGTTTTTTCTCATTTGGTGACTTAGGACCCCCCATGGAATCTGGACAATATGCTTACTTTTCTAATGTTCACCATTTTAAGGCACGCAATTCATCGAAAATGCTGTGGCTTTTGTTTTTCCATTTCTTTTTGTTTTGGGTTCTTCCTGGATTACCTTAAAATACTTTTTCAACCTCTTGGTTATAAAAACTTTCCAGATCAGGTCTGCCATTTCAAATGGCAGCCAAATTGGAGAGTTACCAGCCTGAATAATAACCCATCAGGCCACTGGTGTGGAAAGAAAAAAGGAGCCCAATAATATTGTACCTCAGAAAATTCTCCAAGCAGAGTTTGTCAATTATTCAGTGGGCTGCTTTGTTTTCCCCAATCTGCTACCATAAAGTTATATTACAGGATGCTACAGCAATAAGTCTTTCCAGAACCCATTTTACGGTGCTTATGAAAACCATCACTCTTTATAATATCCTAAAAACATTTACACTCATTCAGAACTTCATGAAAATCCAGCTTCTCTTCAAGTAATTTTCCAATACTGTCTCAATTGTTCACGTCCGTGTAGAGATAGCATGTCATCCTTCGCCGGCTCACAAACCCAAACTTTCTGAAGGTGAGTAATGACTAAGGAGCTTCTGGTTTCCCTTTTCTCATCATTCTGAATTGTGCTCTGAAATTTCCTGTCCTTCTTTCCTACGGGAGACCCTGAACGCACTTTTCACAGTTTTGCGGTTTGCCTTCAACAACTTTTATTCCCTCAAAAAGTGCTTGCTACTGATAAAGGCGGAGTCCTTTCTTGGCCACGGTTCTACTTCGCTCTGTCAGGGCAGTGCCGGGAGTCTGAAAGGCAAGTCGTTCAGGGCCTCTGCGCAGCCTCAGTGTGCGATTCACTTCCGGGGCACCTGAGTCCCCTCTTCGACCCTGGATGCCTTGAGCTTTCTAAAGCCGAACAGCCTTCTGGGAAGACGAACACGTTTTGCAAGGCACACTAGTGTGAGCACGCAGCGCTTGGTCCAGAGGTCCAACTGCACTTCAGACTAATGTTCCGGGCTTCGAATCTTCATGCCAGAAGAGCCTCTGCTCCCTACTCTCCAGGCTGTCTTCCAACCGGCTTCCGTCCGTGCCGTCCAGGTGACTGATCTCTGGGTACTGTCTATTAAAGGAAACCAGGAAAGTGATTACTTGTGGTCATTTTTAGTACCAGAGTGCAAAGATGACTCTACTCAACGAATTAGTAGAAAGCACCGTCAAGGCAGAGGATGACGGTATGTTCTTTCATTGTCCTACTGGCACATTGTTGAAAAGGCCCATGCAAGGTGTACTTAATCCTCTAGAGAGATATTCCTTTGTCTCACTTATATTTACCATTGATTAGGACGCGGATAGTGGTAAGTTACATGTTAACTCGTAGGGTTTTTTTGTCCGGAAGGAATACAAATAACTTCGGTTTACTATAAAAAGATTATGGTCATAGTTTTATTGCCCTGTAGGCCATTAACCGGTTTTTTAATCTTATTTAGTAATCTTATTCCAGCCTTTTATCTTTCAATGTGTTGAATTCAGTCTTCTGAATTCTCTTGGAAGCAGCTTTACCGTTCTGTTAGTTCTCTCATTAATGAGTTAAATAAATCTTTGACACATGCCCATTTTCTCCTTGGGTGAGAGTCATATTTTTAACTTTTTAAAAAATATTTTTGACAGCCACATTTTAAGTATTCTTCAAATTAAGGGAATATACTAGATGCTTTCCATCAGGGACAAAGGAATATATTTAGTGGCAGGCAGGGGCACCCAGGGACACATCTTACATCCCTAGGGTCTATGGGTCGAGAATAAATTGGAAACAACATCACATACAAAAATCCTAGGCATACTTGGATGTTGTACCCAAAGGAAGGCATCCTGTAACACAAACCATTCCAAGAAGCAAAACCTCATTCCTTCAACAATCACTTAGAACAGGTTAGATAGTTAGTAGGTTTCTTTTTATTTTAAATTTCTTTAGTCAAGATGGTTAAGAAGTCACTGGAAGGAGAGCTGTGGAAAGAACTACTACGTGAAACCAGGTATTTAGTGTTTTCATCTACCATAAACACAAAGTCACATTTCCGTAGCTTCACACACCAGCCAGAACAAGCAAGACGTCCCGCCACGAGGCAAGATGCAGCAGCCGGGTCCGAGGGCCGTACTTACTACAGCGGGCTACACTGAGCAAAAGAGAACTGAACACTGAGCTCATTTCGGGAGACACACCCATTCTCTGGGACAGAAGCCCTCGGTGTTGCCTAGTAGAGGTAGTTAGATAAGGAAGAGGACGGGAAATGGAAAGCAGGAAGTCAAGGGGGAAAAAAAAGTTACTTGAAAACAGTTTGCAGCACAGAGCCAAGAATCTGACTGTATTATATACTAGGGAGCATAAGAGACGTTGACATTTATGATTTTAGAAAGTCTACGCCACTGACAATTATACCACAGCATACTTGGAAACAAATTTTTATTGGTAAAAATGTGTAGCTTTCTGTAAATGTTAAGAGCCAGACACTCTGGGGAGAAGGATCCTGGAATACTACATACTTCATTTGTTTAAAAAATTACTCAAATCTTTAACTTCAGGGCTGATCTAAAGGTCTTTTTATCTTTACCTTGAAACCTAACTTCTCTCTTATTTTAAAAATTGTGTTTTCATCAAAAATAACACAATTTTATAGCAAATTTCTAAAACTTAATGGATGGCTATTATGATACTTGTTTTGTTAGTAGGTCAAGTTAAATTGATCACTCTGAAATATAATTTGAAAAAACCCTAAATAGACAAATAGATGGAAATAAGCACACCCATACTTCTGTTGCTGGAGGGTAAACTGGCATATCTTTCTGGAAAGCAAGGGCTTAAAAAAATACACTTTTCTATTTAATCCACTAATTCTACTTCTTGGAATGTATCTTAAGGCAATAACCTGGAATTCAGACAAGTATTTTGCACAAAGATATTAACTACATCACAATAAAAAAAGATGTTAACTAGTAGCATCACCAAAAAAAAAGAGAAAATCTAAAAACCATTCAAATTCAAAACTGGGAACTGTTAAAGTATGGTATGTTGATTGAGTGGAATATCATGTGGGTCACATAAAGTAAGGTTTAGAGAGTTTTAAAAACTATGGGAACATGTTTATGTTGTGATAGTAAGTAAGAAAACTGGGATGCAGAAGTTCATAGACAATGAAAGATGTAAAACTGCACATAACGCTATCATTACGGCCACGTTACAAATGGATACTGGAGGGGGCGCCTGGGTGGCACAGCGGTTAAGCGTCTGCCTTCCGCTCAGGGCGTGATCCCGGCGTTCTGGGATCGAGCCCCACGTCAGGCTCCTCCGCTATGAGCCTGCTTCTTCCTCTCCCACTCCCCCTGCTGTGTTCCCTCTCTCGCTGGCTGTCTCTATCTCTGTCAAATAAATAAATAAAAAATCTTAAAAAAAAAATGGATACTGGAAAATGGGGGAATGTGTCAAAATGCTAACAGCTACCATTTCTAGATGGTAGAATTATGGGTAAATGATTTCTTACTTATTTATTCCTTTATTATTTTCTTAATTTTCCACAACGAGCTCATAATGATGCGCGTGTGAGCACACCCAATAGGGATCTTTAAATAGTGTCTCATTTCCTGTAGATTACCGCACCTCTGACATCAGACTCCATATCAAGCCATCTTGGGCTGGCTGAGATAGACAGGCACACTTGGTCAAATCAGATTTTCTCTAAAAATGTTTAGTAGTTCCTGAGTCCAGTGAAAGTGGTGTTAAGGATTTTTGAACTGTCTTATGCACTTTTATATTGTTTCTAATGCAGTCCATGAAAAGGAAAGTAAAAGTATACAAACGGGGAAAACTGTTCGCAGATGATGAGAACTATTTGCAAACACAAAATGATGAGGACTGACTTGAAAACGTGCAGGTCCAGTTTTGGGCCAAAGCCATTTTAGTTCTTGCTCCTAACGCATTTACAAGCATTATTTACAGAAACCCAAGCTATTTGAAGTCCCCTGAGGTATATTTTCACTAAAATTCTATTTTGAGCACACCCTTTGTTGAGTTGAGACAATTGGCCTAACAGTTCAAGCCAAGAAAAACTCCTTGAACAAGGAGAAGAAAAATAAGGCTTTGGGGGTTGAATACCTCCAATTCGTTTGTAACACTGAGTACTTATTAAGAAATTATGATTTCACTCATATGCGGAATTTAAAAAACAAAACAGATGAACATAGGGGAAGGGAAAAAAGAGAGAGAGAGAGGGAGGCAAACCATACGAGACTCTTAACTATAGAGAACAAACAGGGTTTGGAGAGGGGTGGGCGGAGGATGGGCTAGATAGGGGATGGGGATTAAGGAGGGTACTTGTGACTAGCACTGGGTGTTGTATGTAAATGAGGAATCACTGGCTTCTACTCCTGAAACCCCTTTTACCAATTTTACATGTTAACCAACTAGAATTGCAATAAAAAATTGAAGTAAAAAAAGAAAAGAAATTAACCTCTCAAATTCACCAGGATAGACACTTTCGATAAGTTATTGTCTGTGTAAGTCTCCCTCTGCCTGAAGCAATTTGACCGAGAGCAACATTAAATAAAAACAAACAGAAAATGCTCTGTTTCTTGGCACAATGGTTGTGAATTATATTCTGTGAAAAGTAATAGGGAGAAATGACCTCTTCAAACTTAATTCCTCCTGCATATACAAAGAAGTGCGTATAATGCAGAGTTAGCAATCTTTTTAAAAAATCACATTCTAACCAATTGTCTTGTATATTTCCTCCAAATGTTTACAAAGAACCATGATTACCAATAGGACAGCTGGCTATGTCTGGAGCTTCTCAATGAACACAGGGTCAGACACAAAAAGGCAGCAAGTGTTCATTGAAATCAAGCCCACCAACTGTCTACAAGGAATTTTGATGTGAACAGCCTTTTCTGGAGTAGAGGTATTTTTCTTCCAAGATCCCAGAAGAGTCTTAAATGGATATATCAGTAATACTGTATAAAGTACTGCCATTAAAAAAACCCCATCAGACACAGAATTTAAGACCTTACAGAAGACTAGGAACGGAGTCAAATTTGAACAATCTCGGAGTCAACAAACCTTTTCTTAAAAGGCCAGATATTTTTGGCTTTGTTGGCCCTGAGGGCTCGGTCAGTACTCCACTCTGCCCTCACAGCACAAAAACAGCCATACATAAAACGTACGTGAATGAACACGGCCGTTTCCCAATAAAACTTAATTTACAAAAACAGGTGGCAGCTGGTTTGGGCCCGTGGGCTATAATCTGATGATCTTTGAGCATTCATAAAATAAACGAGAATTTCTCAATTCTTTTGGAACAGGAACAGGCTACGAGAATTCTGGAGCATTGCTTTCTCACCTGCCTGGGGAGGGCAAAGGATTATAGATGTTGCCATAGCAGCTGGTGTAGGAAGAATGTGCCGGGGTCTCGTAGTCAGATAGCCCTACCGCTATCTGGGTCCTCCAGTTCCCAGAAGCATTTGTAGAAGATACTAGAAATAAACAATGGAAAGAGACAAAATTAGTGGGCATATTCAAAGCAAAGACTGTTTAGGCCATTTAGATGTACATTATAATCATCTACGTACAGAGATTAAGAGCCAATGTTTATAACCAACAGAGTTCCTATTCCAATTTCGTCACTTACTGGCCATGTGACTTTGGGCAAACAGTTTATAATAAAGTCTGTTTCTTCACCTGTAAAGTGGGGATAATAATGCAAATATATCCTGTACAGGGATGATACCAGGATTAAATAAGGTTATACATGTGTACGAGTAAGCACCCCCAAAATGATAATTATTGGTATTATTAATGGAAATAATTGAAAGGCATTCTATAAAAAATAACTTAAAAGACCAGTAGAAAAAACATTTTCGTATGTGTAGAGAGTCTCTCCATTCTGGCTATGGTGGTTGGATAGATAAGGCTTTATTTATAAAGATAAAATGACCAGTTTGAGTTTTTTGGAGGCCTTTGGAAGAAAAACACTCTGTAAGTTCACCTGTTGGGACATGACTTGTTCCTCAGCCCAAGGCAACGCCAGCCACTAGCAGGATCAACGCAGACTTTTTGCCTTAAAAATAAGTGTGTTGCGGGGGGCAGGGGCGGGGTGGGTAACTAGTACAGGAGGGAATTAGTTCTACTGAGGGGCTGAATTGGAACAAGATAGGGGTGCAATCTGGGAGCAATGCCCAGGGAATGTCTCAGCATGGGACGTTTGTTGTCCTCTCTCTAAAGCCCCTGCTCCATGCCCAGGACGCCCGAGGTGACAAGGCCAAGCTGGTGGTCTAAGACCAGCACCGCTCATGGATCCTTCCAGCTCCCCTCCATTTCCTGTTCTTGGAGGCCACCTTCTTCCTCTTCTTTCTTATATACCACAAAGCCCTCGTGAGCAGCGTAAGGCAGACGCATTTCAAAACTCATCTGTGGCTCTGGATGCCATGAGGTTTTGACTCAAAGATGTAATTCTCTCATTTCGAGTTTCTAAGACTGTTTCATAACTCTGAGTCAGGGGCTGTGAGGCTTGGTGGTTAGGGTGTCAGAGCCGGGAGAGAATTCCCACTCATGCACTTCATGAGCTCTGGGGCTTGGCCAGGGACCATCTCCACTGCAAGATGAGGACAGCAGTAGCAGACATAACAACAGCGCTCCCTGTGTAGACCTCTTGCATACATTAGATGGGATGGTCCACATAAAGCACGGAGCACGCGGTGTGGCCCAGGGTAAGCTGCCAAGAGATGGTGGCTGTCATTACTACAAAAACTGAGTCACCAGGGGAGTCTTTAGATGGCTGGAAGGAACTACGAAAGGCCTGACTACTTCGGCAAATAACAGGAAACTCTCCATGATGCATGCCTGTTGTCATACATTTTTGGTTATGAAATGTAGACAGGAATGAGGAAAATTCCAAAAGGGAATTTTCTCGAGGAGCTCTAATTCCATCACTTTAATTTTTTAACATGTAATGCCTTTTGGTCTGTGGGGCCAAATCCTGCGGCTACCAGCCAGGCTCCTACTAGGTGTGAACCAGGAAGCATTAACTCCGTTCTTACTTTTGCCCCAGACACAGCCAGCCACCAGTAATGCTGTGGTTTCTGAGGCACACTTGCTCTTCTCTAGCCTCCCTGCTGAAAAAGGCATCACCGCCGCCCTGTGCCCCGATGACCATCCATATGCCATCTTAGCCCTCCTTGTTTGTTCGTTCTTTCTAACACTCTCCCTACGTTAGTTTTCTGAAAGATTCTCATGCAGTGCCCTGAACTTTAGGGGGAAGAAAGGCGTTCTCTAGATATGAGCCATAAATAACAAGGAATAAGGACAGAAGCCTTTTCGTATGTTAGATGTGGTAATAAATGGGAAAGCCCTAGCGGAAGTCCAAAGTCCTCCACAAACAGAAGAGACCTTAAACCCAAATAGAAATCGCCATGGAAATGCCTCTGGTCAACAAGCTGAGGAAACTTTTAAAGGCACAGTTTTCACCGACTATTACACAGTGACTCAGGAATCCCTGTGCTGTGTCTTACTGAGGGGTCGTGCCTGAAAGAGGGGCAAGCACATGTGACCTCAGGTTTTCACATAGTTCAAGAACTCCTTCATTTGGAGCCTAAAAATTGCTTAAGTGGTATACATTCCTCTGACTGCTAACTAGACTGGCAGCTCCTCAAGGCCAGAAACTGGGTCAACACTGGCTCCTCAGCATCTGGGATATGCCTGCTTGTTTGCTGAGTCAATGAAACCAGAGGCAGATACTCCTCTTTCCCCTCATTTCTCTACTTAGAGTAGCTCACACAGCGAGGGGGTAAGCACTAAGTCCTCCACGGATTTTAGTGGAGTGAGGGGCCAAAGTCAATGCATGAGGGAACATCTCCAACCAAAATTATCTCTGAAAATCCCTTACACCAACCCTAAAGTAGAGTATATATGATTACTGAATTGAGTCAAGACACGCGAAGCACAGAGAACAGCACCAGGAACAGGGCTTACAAATCACTGGCTCTCATCAGAATTATTAGGAGCCTCCCATAGCTGCCCGAACATTCCAAACAAAGTGCCTTTAGAGGATCAAGTTCCTGGTGGTGAACAGGGAAGGATGCATAATCCTAATGTTTTCTGCGTACCTGATGGATTTACTCTATTTTTTTAATATATCAAACATCAGTAACCTGAACACTTCCATGACACGTGGAAAAGATACAGTATTTGAAAGCCCCTAGCACAGGGCAGCATACAGTAGTTGTTCAATGAATGTTTGTTGAATTGGAATCTACAAATTGCTCCTTGGACTCCTGTGGACTGTGTTCTTTGGAAAGCCGAAGAGAAGAACTGTTTTTAGGTTGGCAATTCTAACTGTGGCCGCACAGAATGGCTACTAGTGTCATGCCCTTGGGTACTGGTCCTATGATCCCGGAGGGGAGTGGTTTGGGGGGCGGGGGGGGCGGGGGACATCAGGTAAATTCGATCTGGGGATCAAGCACATCTGGAATATTCTTACCAGAAGAGTAGGAGGATGTTCGGCTGCTGGGAGAGCAGGGTACTTGCAGCCCCGCAAACCCCAGGCACCTCTGCGATCCCCTGTCTGAGTCAAAGCTAGTCTGTGGGCTGTGCCCCTGATCCTTTTGCCCAGAGGCCCGCTGGTACCAGCCACGCAGGTGCTCTGCAACTAAGGCCTTGTGGATGTTTTTGGTGATGTGCTCTGACTTGGCAGCAGCCTTCCTGGGCAGCCGGAGAGTTGCATACGGGTTATGGGGCACCCGGTCGACCTCATCTTCATGAAAGGACCTGCTGTAGTCCCTTTGACGCTCGTATCCATAGTGGGCCGAGGACCGGTAGGAAGGATTGACACTGTACTGTCCCTCCGTGTCATTCTCATAGACATAGCCGCCACTGTAATAAAGATCGCACTCCGCATAGGGTGTGTACCCCGCAATATAATAACTAGAAGAAGGTTGTTCTTGGCTCTTTGTGTAGACGCCATTCCTCAGACTATCCTTTTGTGCTAGGTTGGGCATGCTTCCTGAATTTGAAGTCGAAACATTCTGTTTCTTGGACCTTCTCCGGCCCCTGGCACGAGTGTCCAGAGTCTGGGTAGTGTAATAGGGCCCGGTGACGGGCGTCACGCAGTAATACTCTGTGCTTGACTGGCTGGTGTAGGAAGACCCGTCATCCAGGATTTCCGTACTACTGCTTCTTTGGGATTTGGAGAGGGAGAAAAATGGCTTATCGCTGTCCATCTCAGACAGCAGGTGGGACTGAGACTCAAGGCTTCCACTCCGCTGGCGGCAGTGCTGTGCTGAAGATTCGGGTCTGCAGGAGGAGAGAGGCCAATTTGTAACAAAGGAAGAAAGAAAGAAGGACCCCAATTAAAAAAATGAACATGGCATTGAAGGATTTAATCACCCTTGAACTGCCATAAAACTCAAACTTCCCAAAGCTGACTGCAAGAGAGAATCCATGTTTCACATGATCCCTTGGTTCCCACACAGGTTCATTGTGTCATGGTCCAAATGAGAAAGGAACCAGGTTCTGACAACTATGCAATCCAAAGCCTTACTCGAGAGGAGGGAAGATAAACTGATGATGCGCAAGTTGCAAAAAAGCCTAAAAAAACCACAAAAAACAAAAAACAAAACCCAACGTGTCTTTGGAGGTTCCTCTCTTCCAATAGGATAGCAGGAGACACAGACTAGGGTGGAGGGAGCACCGCACAGGGGAGAGCCTGGCTCTGACACCAGACGTATCTGGGTGGGGTTATGGCTCTGCCATCTCCTAGCGTGCGAGCCTGGGTAAGACTTCACCTTTTTCAATCCTCCTCCGTAAAACGAGGAGGTAAAACAGGATCTGAGATCTACGGTTAGGCTTGTTGTGCGGACTGGGTAATATCAGCCACATAGGGACGCCTGGGTGGCTCAGTCGGTTAAGCATCTGCCTTCGGCTCAGATCATGATCCCAGGGTCCTGGGATCGAGTCCTGCATCAGGCTCACTGCTCGGCAGGGAGGGAGCCTGCTTTTCCCTCTGCCTGCCACTCCACTCCCCCTGCTTGTGTTCTCTCTCTCGCTGAGAAATGAATAAATAAAATCTTTAGAAAATTTAAAAAATATCAGGCATATAAAAGAGCTAGCAAAACCTTCCCTAAACACTTCAAAGTGTTGCTAGTGTCATTATCTTCATCCTTGCCACCGAACAACGAAGGGTGATGTCTGGTTGGGAAAATTAAGGCACACACACAAAAATCTCCTGTCTACCCGCACAAAGCATATCTTTCAGTACATTTTCTTTGCCAACGTCCTTGAACCGTTAAGTAGAAAATGTAGGTCCATAACACAGTCCTGCTGCTTCAAGTCCCTTAAAATGATTAAAACACACAACAAAGCAAAGCAAAAATCAAAGTCACTGGAACGAAGCGCTCTTACTCCAAGTGGCTGCTGCTGTAGGCGTTGCGGGTCAGAACTGGAGTGGTGGGCATGCTCCGTCCACCTGGGGGCCGCCGGTCCAGGGTTTTGTAAGGGCTGCTGTGTGTCGACAGCATTTCCCTGTGATGGGAAAAAGAGGAATTCGGGAGATGATGAGCCTCCCAACATCTCTGGCAAACTCATCATAAGCCGACTTGAAACTTACTAGAAGCTGAAGGAAAGGAGCGTTGGGGAAAACTGGTCAGGGTGTCCTTGTATGTCCTAGGTGAGTTTTAGGGGAAACACAAGTGATCTCTCTGAGTCGTAAGGATGAAGGAAAAAATTACATTTTTTAAAAAAATGAGTGTCCTGAATAAAAGAGATGGAAAGCAACTGGAGCTGGGGCAGCAAAGCCTTTTTCTGTAAAGAGTCTAATAGTTAATATTTTTGGCTTTGCAGGCCAGATGTCCCTGTCTTGACTGCTCTACTGTGCCCCTGAAGGACAGAAGCAGTGTAGACAACATGTAAGTGAATGGGGGTGGCTGTGAGCTAACAGAGCTTGACTGTGGATTCCGAAAGTCAAATATCATAGAATTTTCACGTCCCCAAACACTATTGCTTTTGATTTCCCCCCAACTATTTAAAAATATAAAAACCATTCTTAGCTCATGGGCCATATTCAATTCAGTCACAGGATGGACCTGGCCAGTGGGCTGTTGTCTGCAGGCCCGTGGCCTAGAAGGCAACATCTTTAAATCACTTTGTTCGCTACCAGCACAGTGAGAACACAATTTGAAGTTAATATTTTAATTAAGTGTGACTTTCATTACATTTTTACTTACTACAAAAGCATGTCCAGTTCATTGCAGAAAATTTTGCAAAGCACAGATAAAAAAGAGAAGTTTAAATACCTGTAACCTGAAACCTTAGATACAGCCAGTCAACACTGAATATTTTCAGATATTTTTACTAAGCATACTTACAGGCAATTTATAGCTTTTAACAACAAAAAAATATGATCTTACCCTAGATTCTCTTTCAAAACCCACATTAAAAAAACCTATATCTAATGTTTTGTGTTGGTTAATATTCATCCACAATGTTATTTTAATGACAGTATAGCATTCCACTGTAAAGATTTATAATTTATTTAAACAATTCACTAGTTGAGCATTCGGGTTGTTTTCAATTTGTCACTAGTGTAAACAGTAATGTGATGAGCGTCCTATGGTTAATTAATTCAATAGGAAAAATTCCTCTAAGTGAAATTGCTGGCTCAAAGAGCAAACTCATCTTAAGCTATTAAGGAAGGTAGGTATCGCAATTTTTAAGATAATCATTTCCGGTTATAATTTTTCCTTTTGCTGCAATAGCTTTGTTTTCCCTAATATAATAAATATACATGTCCAGGGCTGTCCAATGATGGAAATGTGTTGTATCTATGCCATTACAGCCATTAGCCCACATGTGCCCATTAGCACCTGAAATGTGGCTAGCATGACTGAGCAAGGGAATCTTTAATTTTATTTACTTTTAATTGAACTGGCCGGCACAGCTCTAGACACTTGGATTTCTATTGTTTAAGGCAACAGGTCTAAATGCTAATCTAACAGCTGGGCCTGATATGGTCTTTGACAAAGGAGAAATATAACAAGGTGCTAGTTTCATTTGCATAAGTGAAGAATCATGAAATCTAAATAATCTTCCTTTATTGTAAGACTAACTTCCACCTTTGCTGAGATGAGGTGTGACATATTGGTTAAAAATCAAAGCAGAGGCTTTGGAGCCAGGCTACATAGGTTCAAATCCCAATTCCAACATTTACGTGAACCCAACAGGTTATGCAAGCTTTCTGGTCCTCAGTGTACTTATCTGTAAACAGTAATGACAGTTGTCATACTACTCGGATTGTGGTACAGATTAAATTCATTAATACATATTAAAACACTTTGAACAGAGTCTGACATACAGTAAGCATTCAATAAATGTTAACTTCATTTTATTATTATTATTATGACAATGGCTGTATTTTTGATATTTACATGTCTTTTTTTTTTTTTCATGAAATCCTGGCACTATTTATTTGAACATTCTGATTAGGCAGAGTAAACATTTGGTAATCCTATCTTGGGTCCTTTTTTTTTTTTTTTTAGTAATATTGATCCATGCAGCCAAATTCTGAGAAACCCTGGTCTGTCATCTTTCTAAAACCTGTTGTTATTGCCCAGATAATATTTACCTAATACAGTTGAGAAAAAAGTCATATTATCTATTTTATAGATTAAAAATGAGTTGAAGTCTCATTTCTATTTGGAAGATCAGAAGTCATTTCTGTCTCTTGCGCTGGAAGAGTGGTATTTAAGGACAGTTTCCTGAGAGCATGGGTTATGAAACTGAACTTAGGACATCATATCCAATTCCAGATTATAAATAATACCCCTGCAACCTAACATAAATCCAACAGACTTTAAAATACAGGAAAGTGCCAAATGCTTTGGAAGGATCTCTTAGAAACACCTGCACTCACTGTCAACAACAAGTAACAGGGTTAGTTTCTACGCTTCAGTCTTGTAAGAGACCCCTTCTGAAAGGATAGAGAGGGTAATGCCAAAAAGGGTCAACTGTTTTGGAGGAAAGGTCTCATAGGTGTGAGGCGTCTGCCTCATTGATGATGTGACTTCTCACCTGGACTGCCTGGTCTCCACGAACTGTTCATTGGCGGACGACTTTCTGAAATGGATTCGCTCGATACCGAGAGACTTGGGGGGAAGAATTCTTGGAGAATGAGGTACTGAACTTGGTCGCTGCCCGGCAAGAGTGAAGGTGTCATTAGCTGTAATAAGTAAATGAATGAATGAATAAGTAAGTAGGTAAATAAGGCAAGAAATACCTAGCCAGCCCTCCAAAAAGCAAATCAGAAGATCTGATGTTTTCAGAAGTGTAGTACTTTCAGGGAATTTATTTTTATATTTTATACACTAGAAAATGGAAATTACTGAATACAGTTGACCCCTGAACAGCACAGGTTTGAATTGCACGGGTCCACTTATACACGGATTTTTTTTTTTTTTTCTGATATAGTACGGTATAGTAAATATTTAGCAAATTATTTTTTTTACTAAAAATTTACTAAAAATTTTTACTAAAAAATTTTAGTAAATATAGAATATTTTCTATTCCTTATGATTTTCTTAATAACATTTTCTTTTTTCTAGTTTGACCGTAAGAATACAGTATGTGATATATTTAACATACAAATGTGTTGTTTAAGTTACTGGTAAGGCTTCTGCCAACAGCAGGATGTTAGTAGTTGAGTTTTGGGGTAGTCAGAAGTTATACTTGGATCTTCAACCACAGGGGGTTGTGGCCACACCTAACCCCACATCGTTTAAGGGTCAACTGTTCTCGTGTGGGCCTGACCCAACTTTTGCCAGCTTAGTAGGTACCACTCTGAGCAAAGGAATCATTCAGGTAGAGTGGGTGATACTATAGCTTTTCTAGAGTTATATTAAAGAAAAACCCCAGTGTGTATAGGGCCAAAAGAAAGTTGGCTTGTAAAGCTGGCGTGGATCTCTTTTGTTCACCTTTCAAATTCTTAGGCCTCTTTGGCTGACCAGAGGCTCATCCTGTCATTGAAAGTGATATAACTGATTTATGCTGAGTCATTAGAGACTTGTTATGTCTCGTGCTGACATTCGCATTTTCAAAGAGTAATGGCAAGCATGACCCAACTTCAGCTCAGAGGAAGAATTTTAGAATGGTGGAGTTTCATGCACCATCAACTTGGGGTGGGGTGGGGATGGGGGAGATAAAGCAGTATGGGTTTGTGGCTTCCCGGAATTCTTTAAATCATATCAGACAGACAGTCACTCCTCTGCTTAAGCACAAGGGATTACAAGGAAGTACTCCGCCACTCGGTATGAAATCCATTCCATCATAAAATGTGTTGAACAAACACAGGCCATCACAACAGACACGGCATTCCTCTATGAAACCAATACAATGACATGTAACCCATTTCTTCCTAAGGAAAATAAATTCCTAACTATCCAGAATACAGGGATAATCAAAGTCTACACTATATTTCCCAGTTTGAGACTAGACTCCAAATATATAAGATGTCACCTTTGGGAAAAGTTGAGTGAAAGACTCTGAATTATCTATGCAACTCCCCGTGAACCTGTAACTACTTCAAGAGAAAACGTTTAAAAAACTCCTACAGAGGGGCACCTGGCTGGCTCCATCAGTAGAGCATGCAACTGTTGATCTCAGGGTCGTGAGTTCAAGCCTCACGTTGGGTGTGGAGCCTACTTAAAATTTAATAAATAAATAAATAAATACATAATAAAATGCGATTTAGAAAAATTCTACAGAGCCTCGCAAACCCTTACGGAGAGACTGACTTAGTTGTCTGATAGTATTTTGGTTTCCTGAGGTCACGCCATTTGTACGGTACCGTATTTAATGCTGAGTTAACCTCGGTAGAAGTTCTGCATCATCTCCCTTTCGCAACCATTCTGCATAAATGTACGTTAGTTCATTCTACTTTTCCCAAAAGAATAACACACAGGCTTTAAAGAAATTGTCTTCATATTTCAGAATACATAACATTTTAAAATGAAAAAGAAGAACTACTTACAATCATCATAGGTGGTGGTGTCAGACAAGGAGCTGCTCTCTGATGGGATTATGTCTTCTGTGAATAAATATAAGTGCCTTTAGAATAACAGGGCATTTATACACCTACAGTGAGTTTAATAAAGCCATTCTCAATAGAGTGCATCTTATTTTTATTTAGTAAGTGTAACTAATTACAGTGCATCAAGAATAATTAAAGATTATAAGAGTGGAATCATTCACTAGTAAAGATACAAACATCTTAGATATTGTACAAATATGACACTGGACTATTTCTTAAAATGGAACAAATTTAGGGGCTCTTGGGTGGCTCAGGCAGGTAAGCTTCTGACTCTTGATTTTGGCTCAGGTCATGATCCCAGGGTGGTGAGATCAAACCCCAGATGGGGCTCTGCGCTCGGCACAGAGTCTGCTTGAGATTCTCTCCCCCACCCCGCTCCTCCCCCCACTCATGCACTCTCTAAATAAACAAACAATTAAATAAAATCTTTAAGAAAAATGGAACCTATTTCAAGGCAGCTTTTGTTTTCAACTTGTGTTCAATCTAGCTTCTACATGGGATGAAAACTTTACCTTATCCATGGAGGGCTTACAACCAACAAACTGGAAAGAAAAATTATGCCATTCATGTCATAAATGCTAAATGTTACGTGAAATACACTTGACCCCTCATTCGAAAATCTGCTGTTAGTATAAATTATTTTTTGACCACTCCCTGAAGAAAAGGCCCTTTTCTTAATAGGTGTACACTTCGTGGTGCATGAGCTTTTCACTGAGACCCGGGTTTCTCATGTGGCACTGCTGACATTTTGGACTGGATAATTCTTTGCTGGGGGCGGGGGGCTGTCCTTTGCACCGTAGGATTTCCAGCCTCTACCCACTGTCTAACAGCAGCACCGCCACGCCCAGTTTTGACAACCAAAAAGTCTGCAGACATTGCCAAATATGCCCTGGGGTGCAAAACTGCTCCTGGTTGAGAACCACTGAATTAGACAGACCTGGGTTCCCATCTTGGTTTTGACACTTACTAGCTGTGAGACCTTGGGCAAATGACTTAATCCCTCTTAGTATCACTTGGCTCAACTAAAATGGGAATCAGAATAGTATGTAGTACTCAGTGCTCAGGTGAACAGTGATTAAAATAATAGATGTAAAGCCCTTAGCCCAGCTCCTTGTACAGGACAAATGCTCCATAAATATTAGCTATAGTTATTGCTTTTATTACCTAGACACAGCATTCTGGTGGTTGGAAATACCCACAACGTTCCTAACTATTTCTGCTGCCCATCCAATGCTAAAAAATGTATTTAGCAACAAGAGTCCTCTCAGATGTGTCGATGTACCTGGCAGATCATTCCACACACAGGGTCAAGTCCTGGCAAGGCTACAGGCAAATACAGCACCGCAGTGTAGGCTGCAATGCCATTTATGAAGGAAATCTCTGCCATCTGATCTCAAATGTTAATCTCCACAAGAACTGGGCAGACTATCTCTTAACTGGACACACAGCAGAGTTTGAAGGCAACGTGCCAGTGTAGTCAGCTGTCAGGCACACTTAAAAAAAAAAAAAATCTACCCAATATATGCTCAAACATTGGCACCATCTGCTGCCCAAATGTCACTCGTTGTAAAGGAGATCACTTGAATCTTGCACAGTTTGGGGATGAATGGGCCACAACAAATGGCCATGAAAGTTAAGTACACTGCTAATCACCCATCTCTGGAGGTCCAGAACGTAACCACCTCCAAGGCCAACTGGATTTCTCATTCAGAGTCAAAGCCACCCTAAATTCTCCAGCTGTAGCTGACGAACACTTGTGTGTTGATGTCTGTGCATTCACTTTCCAAAAGCTATCTCTGCTTTATAAACCATACTGCCCTAAACCCAAGTATACTCTAAACCTAGTCACCACATTTCATCCAATCTGACATATATAATTATTTTACATCTCAGTAAAAAAAAAAAAAAAGTGTTGCCAGTTGTAACTGTAATTCACCATCTATTATAAAAATTATTCAAATTTCACAGATTTTTCAATGTGGAAAAAATAGTTTTGGAATCAAAGAAATATAATTGTATTTTGACCAACGATGAAGGCTGGAAACCATGCCGATAAAGTAAGGCCAACTGGACTTGAAATCTACCTAACCAAGATTTTCAGTGTGCTTTTTTTCCTGAATATGAAAGCCTTAAGTAAATAATGTTGAGATTTTTAAAAATACAGAAAAGTGTTAAAAGAAAAATAAGTTACTTGAAATTCCACAACTACTAGTATTTTGAAATATTTCCCAACCAGTTGTTGTATGTGCATATTTATACGATGTCAGGCTCCTGTCGAGGTTACGATTTAATACGCTGCTTTCTGCAGTTCATGTTCTATCCCAGACATTTGTCCACAGCTTTAAATAGCCTCCACGAATGACAGGAATTGTAAGAGCTCTTTTCACAAATGGTAGATAGGTCTTTAAAAAAATGTTTGGTCCTTGTGTTAAAAACCTTTGAGAAACAACTGGGCAGGCCCAGCTCTCTTACTACTCTATGCTGTCAACTCTATTTCCTGCAATGACGTCAGGCCGGTTAAAGGTGATTAGGAACCAATATGGCTACGAATGCTCCTTCATTCTGAAAATGAAAGCTACGCAAAGGTATAGTATTACAATAGTGAGGATGTCACTGAAAACCACGTCTACACGCTTGCAAGACTGACATCCCAAACCATTTTTACCCCAAGAAACTTACTTTTAAACCTGTTCTTTCTTTTATTTCTCGCCAAAGGAACTAACTTGGAAATGCTACATACCATCACAAACAGTGACTGTGTGACCGGAAACACCTTACTTATTACGAACCTGGTAAAATAACGGTGGCTTTCTGGCTGGGTTTCTTTCCACATCTGATTCGGTATTCATTTATCGCGTTTTCAATTTCCTGAAGCTTCTTCACTGCCTCCGTGTAATCTTGCTTCCGTTTTTTCTTCACGGTTTTACAAAGGTCTGGCTCGTTGGCAAGTTTCTTTGCAGCTTCAACCAGCTTTTGCTGTATTAGGAAATTGCTCTCCAGTTCTTGCAAAGCAGGATCCTGCAGTTATACAATGATACTAGTTTTTGTACATTCTCAAATCAGATGGTCTTTGAGAAGAAAGTCTTTCTAAGTTTACTGCATAGGTATCTTCAAACACTTTTCTAGAAGACAAGACCTCCCTCATCCATTTACTTAAACTTCTCACTAATCCGACTTTTATCATTTTAAAGAAGGGAATGGCCTTTCATTCATGTAGTTGGTTGGGTGAAGATTATATTTTTCAAGGAGAGATTCTTAACCCAAGATTCACAGACACAGGAGGTTATAGTCACATACAGAGCTTTAGAAACATACATTTGGGTTTGATTTCTCTTTCTGGTGGTTCCCGCTTGCATGACCCTGGAAACACTGTTTAATTATTTTAATGCTGCAGGTTTTTTTTTTTTTTAAATTCTGCATCTCCATTTCAAATGGAGAGAACATCTATCTCGTAAAAATACGGCAAAGATTAAATGAGATTATGTATGTGCATTGCTTAGCTCAGGACTGGGTATATTTGATAAATTGCAAAGCTCAAGGGCGCCTGTGTGGCTCTTTCAGTTGAGAGTCCGACTCTTGATTTCGGCTCAGGTCATGGTCTCAGGGTCATGGGATGGAGCCCTGTATCGGGCTCCGTGCTCAGCGGACAGTGTGTGTGAGATTCTTTCCCTGTCCCTCTGCCCCTTCCCTCGTTCTCTCTAAAATAAATAATCTTTTAAAAAACTTGCAAAGCTCACTCTATTATGGATAGAAACTGCTATCATTTTCTACAGCCAAGATGGCTGAATTTGGGCAAGAAACAGGAGTAGGACCCTACGATCTGATGACATGCAAATGAGAACATATGCTCTATATGGGAACTTTATTATACCTGAATGCTGCTCATGCATTGTATCATTTCTACTCCTTGTGTCCATTAGCGGGAAGAATGAGGATTACCCCCATTTCACGGATGGAGGAAGTGAGATCTCAGAAAGGACACATCGGAAAGGGCAAACGTATTTGTCAAAGGCTTCCATGTTTTACGTGGAAGCATCTAATGCTGGAGTTCTTCATTCTTATGGTCATGGTTCTCAGTTTATAAACATTGGGGGTTTGTTTAAAGCTCTCTGTGTTTGTAGGAGTAAAGTAGTGAGAAATAACTCAACTGTAATTGGACTGTGCGTGAAAGGAAGAATTTGATCTGGTCTACCATATCCCTTTCAAGCGGCGAGATAGAAAGGTATAGCAGGGACTCAAAAACCACAGGAACAAGTCAGCCACGTTCAGCTGATGGCTCTTCCGTCCTGCTGTTAATAGAAATGCTCAGAGCTGGTGCTCATACCTCTTCACTTGGTAGCAGGTTGTCATCCAATTTGAATGCCGTGCCTACACGCCTTCGGACCTGAGGCGGTTTCTCACCTACGTTCAGCGGATATTCCTTTGGCATTTTGCCGGTGAGCTCCTGTAGAACAGGACAGAATCGGGAGGGGGTTAACTGACACTGGCCGGACTGTCAAACACAATGTGACAAGTCCCCAAAAAGCAGAAGACACTCACAGCCTCCCGCAAACAGATCTTCTTAAGCTCCTCGACTTTTTTCAGGAGCTTTTCCTGCAAGAGCTTTTCCTTCTTCTTGAGCTCCAGGATTTTCTCTCTCTTTTGCTCCTCGCTAACTTCTGAGTCTTGAGAACCTGGAGGGATTGGAAGGGAGGGCAGGGAAGGTTTATACAGGGCATGTTTCCTTCCTTTTTAAAGGACAAAGGATTTTTAAGCCTGACCTGCTATTAAATAATAATTTATTTCTTTTCTCCTTGTTTCTGAACATAATAAAAGGAAACTGGAGAACATTTTCTCATGCTTCTGGGCATCCAACAGAGCCTGGTAATTATATATACCTTCTGTATTTTGGCTCAGTCATTTTAGAAGCAATGATAAAATGCTTAATGTTTCAGACACACCCAAGGAAGAATTTCATTTTTCTGAGCAGGAGAGAAGGTAAGATGTTCCTGGAGATAGTTGTTTAGAATGTCCTTGTAGAAAGCAAGCAAGCAAGGCAAAGGAATATTCTGTGCCTCTGATTAAGAGTTGACAACAGGATTCAGATGAGAAAATTCATTTGAGTTAAGTTACATACACTTGATGATAAGAGATTCCAGAATTTCTGCAGAGGAAGGATTTCAGGGCAGCAATCACAGTGGGAGGTGGGGTTGGGGTGACGTTTGAAGCTTGTAGTCACGTTTGACTATATATTAAGTAGAGCATTAGACAACTGTCTGAATCAAAAACTAAATATTGGGAGAAGAAGAAGCTGATAGAATAGATGGGGAGAAAATGTCCTTTCAAGTTACCCTGAGGAGTTCACTATCTTTGTAACTAGTGTTGTTTATACAAGCTACTTATAATTTAACTTTCCTTTTACTTTTTAAAAAATTGGTTTAATGCTGAATGCTGCAGGTTTTGACAGGCTTATTTATTCCCAAAATAATGGATCTAAAATGCATTTAAAAGTGGTTTATCACCCCCAAAAGTAGTTTATGTACTTGCCCAAAATGTTACCTGAAGAGATTAAACTGCCATTGCTCGCCATGATGAACTGACTTTTTGCCTCCAGGGTCACCATTTTGGAGACCCTTGGTGTTCCTGTCTCTGTCAAATCCATCGCGATATCGTCTAAACTCCTGGCTGAAGGAATTTTTGCCTAAGAGGTATACAACATTGAAAGAGAATTCACTCAACTGAACCTATTTCAAATTAATAAAATGATTAAGCTACTATGGAATACGTATGTCAACACAGAGGACAATTTAGAATTTTTACATGCCCAAGTGACACTTCAGAGGAAAAAAATACAAGACTTAAGCTTTACATTGAAAATGCTTAACTACGCATGAATCTCTCTCATGGTACAGTTCAATCAATAACTTCAAAATGTCTCCTGTGTCCCTGTACACACGTGCTGAAAAGTTGGCACGTCTTACAACTTCTAAATCAGGCTATACACTGCTCCTCTTTTAAATGTAAGAAAAATTAAAACACTTGGTTGGCAAGTTTAAAAACCAAAACCTCGAAGAACAAAAATCCATGTGCTTGCATCTTTTCTGAGAAAGCTTATCTTCTGAACAGAAAGCAAATGAGGGAGGAAATCTGTTCCTATAGAAACGCTCTAGTGACTTACTTTGCTTTGCTTCCGGTCCAAGTAAAACTGATGCTGACTAATTGCCATTACCCAGATGGACTTGATGAGAGAAGGGTTTGCATACCACGTTTGCACAAAGAGGCCACTTTGCCCAAAGGTTCTTCTTGACACAGAAATCCTGAAAGATTAAGGAAAGTATTCTATTTATTCACCTCTGGCCCAGCACACCACAAAAAGTACCCAGGGAGGAATGTGATTATGAAGTATTTTCTTAATTGTTTTCCTGCTGCCACACTCTGATGCTGAAAGGAGCCAAGCTTCTGATTTTTTCCTTTTATGAAGAAACCTGTTGCACCTGGATAATCTCTCTCTCTCTTTTTTTTTTGGTAAAACTAGCATGTTCAAAAATGCATACACAAATACTCCAGAGGATAAGAACTACTCAAATTAGGGGCTGTACTAAAAACATTTACTTAAAAACCACAGGATGTGTTACTATCACAACAGGTCAGGAATCAAGGTGATAATATTTCAAAGATAACGCAACCGAGAGGGCAGGGTCAACACCTTCCTCAAGGTAAAAGAGCATTTCAGATCTAGGTAGACTTGTGCAGCTCTGACATTATCAGAGGATGGGCATGATAATATTGTCTGCAGATACGCAAGTCTGAAACTGGTCCAGTGTACTGCTTATACACCAGATAAGAAGAGGAGAGAGGGTCAGAGGAGGAGAGGGTGAAAGGAGAAGGATGGGGAGTAGGGCAGGGAGATGCTGTGGGGAAGGAGGGAGAAGGGTACCCATGTTCTTTGTAGGAATTTGGCTTACCTCTTGGTCCTCTTTTTGTCACAACTGTTTCCCCCCTCCCTCTGACCTTTAAGCATCCATAAATGGATCTGAAAGGCAAACACTGAGGACTGATAATGAATTCCTCTGAAGAGCTCCAAGAGCCTTCAATCCTGACTTCAATTCGCGGCGATAACTTGGCAACTGTTGTTTTAAAAGTGACCAGGAGTACCCAAGTAAAAAATGAGCAAAGGGTCTGAACAGGTATTTCCCTAGAGAAGATAGACAAGTGGCCAAAGAGCATCTGAAAAGATGCTTAGCCATCATTAGTCATGAGGGAAATGCAAATTCAAACCAAAATGGGCTATCACTGTAAGCCACCAGGGTGACTGTTAAAAAAACAACAAAAACACAACTAAAAATAACAAGTGTTAGGGAGGATGTGGAGAAAATGGAACCATACACATTGCTGGTAGGAATGCAAAATGGTAGAGCTGCTATGAAAAAACTGTAGCAGTTCCTCCAAAGGTTAAAGAAAGAGTTACCATTTGACCCAGCAATCCGCCCCCCCAGGTCTATCCGGGAAAGATGAAAACATGAACGCACAAAAACTTGCACATGCATGTTCCCAGCAGCAACGTTACTGGGATAGTCACCGGGACCGTACAAAGAAAAGGCTGTCATCCTCACCTCCGTGGATCGTGAACTTCAACAGCAAATTTTTTCTCACGGAAATATAAGTTCTCCAGCTGTTTCCACTGGAATAACTAAGAAATGAAGAAAACAGAAAAGACGCACAGCTTTAATTAATGCTGATTTTTACTAAATCTGGAACTCAGCTTAATCACCAAATAATCAAGAAGGTACACTAAGGCGAAGCACAAACATGTGACGCAGTCTTGTTACAAGTCAACAACCTGAAACCATTTTATTCCTTTCTCTGACAGTAATCGTCACCTCACGAGTAAATCTTCCTTGAACAATAAAACCGGGCAAGTGTGGGGAACATGCATACTCTTTTTCCTCTGACTCAACTAAATAGAGTTAGGAAATCCTTACCAATTCCAGTAAGCACATGCCTTCTGATCAAAGATGTTGACTTCAGATTTAAATGGAAAGACATTCAAAAGGATGTTTCAGTAGAACCACAGATGAAATTTCAAAAGAATGCAAAGTGAAAGTAAAACGGAACCCCAAGCAGGGGTGATTCTCTGTGACACCAGTTTCCCGCCTACAAGAGTTCCCCTAAATGCGACAGAAACCTAGCGCCAGGAATTGGAGCAGAGGTGGGGCGGGGGTAAATGTGGGGTTGCTCTCTTGAGCTAGAGCCTCCAGTTTTTGTGGGTAGAACCCACTTCTACATTCCCACCGCTGACATTCTAAGGCTGCACTCGGTGTCATCTGCCCATTGGTTGGGAGAAACAGAAGTTAACTAGCAATGTGATTTGAAAATCACATAATTTGTAAAAGGCGGCCCATTCATGGGACGGAGTGCCCTGCTGTATTTTCTGGGCTCCTTCCCAACCCCCTTGTACTCCCCTGAGCCTCCGTTTTTCCTCTCAACTTGGAATTTGTCCCACTATTGATGATTAGTAGACTTTGGCTGGAGTTTGAAATTACGTTCAGAGAAACTTAGGGAAGCATTTGAGTTGTCTAATTGCAAAGCACCCATCAGCACAACCATTTCCTGTAGTACAGGAGCCAAGACTTTTCGTGAACATGTGAACCTCACGTAAAGGAACAGCATGAACTAAAAGCTCCTAAACACATGTAAGCAAGAGACAAAAGCGTTCAAACTGGACCCCCAATCCCAAACACAGTCAGAGAAACCAGCACACGCTAAGAACACAGCCCTTCGCGGTCCGAACATGCAGTCAGTGTAACTACAGCAATAGCCAGGTGGTAAGAGTCATTAGCGAAAGCTTAAAGCTACATACCTATTTCCTAAAATGTCCGTAGACTGGACGCTTTCATTTCTTTTCATCCAGAGATTCCAAAAATGGGACAGAAATGTGAAGGAAAACCCCAAGGTTCGTTCCACCTCCCCCCTCTCCCAGACAGCAGCTCCGGTGAGTTCTGAACGGAGTTTCATAAGACATCTAGGTGTAACTCAGTTTCACAAACAGAGCCTCCCACGGCTGACACGCTACTGACATCAGCAACTCCAGCGAGTGACACCTCCCCAGTTCCACTCCTTCCTCCGATCAGGGAGAAAGAGGGCAAAGTTCTCCCTGGCAGCCCTTCCCAGAAGGGAGACACAGTCTTTTAAATGGGCTGTAGCGTGGCTCCGATGATACTTCCCGGGAAATAAGTTGCTTTTTGAATCCAGGCACAAATTTCCCTGGAGGCTGTCTCAGGGAGACATTTCTAGCCCGGGTTTACTCAGCCCGGGCACGAACAGGTTCTGCAGGAAGAGCCACAGTGCAGCTCAGCTGTGTTTTTCTTTGCGTCCATTCCCACACACATAAAAACCGGGGCCGGACCTGAAACACGATCTCTGAAAGCCACCACCTCCCCCTCTTATCACTTAACAAATGTGAAATACTAGCGCTTTTGCCTCCATTCAGCAAGTCTCTACATCGAGAGCAAACATGCTCCCTGCAAACAAAAACCCCACTTACATGGTGAAGGGCTCCAGTTTATTTAAGGAATTTGAAATAATTAGATGGCAACCGGGTTTGCAAAAGAAGTTAATGGTGAGAGACCGAGTCTTCAAGTCTAAAAGGCAAAGCCGTTTCCCTACCTGAAATCTTAAAAGTTGATGGAAAATGTGATTTCATAGACGTGCCTGTAATAGCGTAAGTGAACAGGAATGACACACACTTAATTCGTGATGGCCGTTGCCACTAGGGTGAGGATAGAAAGGTGGAGCGTAACAGGGGTTTGCATCCTGGTTCCATCACTTGTTTTTTGGGGGGGGTTGGGGGGGGAGTTGCTTAGCTTTTCTGAGTCTCAGCATTCTCATCCATAAAATGGGAGCAATGCCTGTTTCAGAGGGCTGTTGGAAGGCTTCAGTGAGGTTACGTTTATGAAGCACTTAGCCCAGTGTCTGGTTTAGAATAAACATTCAGTAAGTGATAAAGCTAGTTGTAACTGTTATGACGACGCGCCGTCCAATTCCCTAGTTTTATCATGTCTTTGTGAGGATGGGGGACAGCCACTTAACAGCAGAAAGAGAAGTAGGGAGAGCTGTCTGGATCCCACATGTGTCTTTCCGCTGACGAGAACCAGTCAAGTTATTCTGTTGACACATCGGGTTTCCACTTTTGTGAGTTTCAGCCCCTGTAAAAACTGCTGTATTTCTGTTGATTTCATCGGTGGTTTCCTGATACACCCTCTGGGTAGGAAATCTGTTCACTGTTCCTGTATCTCGGAGGTCAGAGAGGAGGAGGGAGGGGTGGGTCAAAGGCACGCCCACAGAGAGACGCATGGCGGCAAGCTCCCTCCTGTCTGGGGTACCCAGAAAAGGTGCATGCCCTGGCATGTGCACCAATGCTGAGGAGCGTGCACCTGCCACAGGCCGGGGGGGACCTCCCAGAGTAATAAGACTGAGGGAAAGCCTCGGACAGAAAGGATCAAACTGTCTTTCTGAGTCTTAACAAGTTAAAATCAGAGGTCACCCAAAGGTATAACACCAGGCCAGGATAGGAAAGGCATCATCAGAGGCTTTTTTTTTTCTTTTTTTATAGCACTTATTATATAGGTTAATCATTCAACTGCAAGTTCCCCTGGAAATGACTAAATTTGGGATAGTCACAGCTGTACTGTATGACTGTACATCAAACAGTGACTCACATCGGGTAATCCCTTGCTTGTAACTGGAAGCAAAACCAAATCACTGTATTATTGATTTATTCTTTTTTCATTTAAAAAAAAAGTTATACTCGAGGAATGTACTGTTAGTACTCACGATCAAGGTAGTGGATGTGTTTTGCCTTCCAGAGTCCCACAAAGACAGAATTCTGCAGGATCACGGGCTTACAAAGCCAAACTGACCACCTTCTTCTATCCAGCCATCCTTCTATCCATCAAATGCTTACGTGCCTAACAGTGAGTCTGCCCAACAACCCTACGGGGAGTTACTATTTAGAGCCTCATTTCGTAAGACAGACTACAGAGGCTCAGAGGGGTTTACATAAATTGTCCAAGGTCACAAAGCTGAATGGGGGCAGATCTGGTATTCACACCCAGGCACAACCAGGCTCCCCAAACCCCAGTGCCTAACCAAAGCACACCATCCTGCCTCACTCATCTGGGAAGAAGACTCAATGGAGATTTGTTATATTAACAAAAACATGGAATAATTCTCAGATAGACCTCACAAGGAAAAAAAAAAACCCACCACCCAGCAATTATGATAGCAATTTGCAGAAAAGGACTCTGGGACCCTCAAATTGTACTTGCACGAGTGGTTCTCAACCAGCGATGATTTACATCACCCCTTACTCTCACCCACAACCCTGAGGCCGTTTGGCGATGTCTGGAGACATTTCTGGTTGTCACACTGCAGGGATGGGGGCTAGGGCATCTGGTGGGTAGAAGCCAGGGATGCTGGTGAATATCAGGCCAGGCTCAGGACAAAATTATCGGGCCCCAAATGTCAACAATGCAGAGACTGAGAAAGCCTGACTCAGAGGATAATTTTTGGTGATATACGTCTGCTTTGGTAGGCGGAGTGTGTTGACGTAGAAGATGAAATATTTCCTCCAAAATAATGAACACTGGGGTCCTAGTTTTCTCAGCTGGGTAATCTCCTCAGGAACAAATGGCTGTTCAGATTTTCTAAGTGCAAATGTTACCCACCAGAGGGATTGAACACCACCCATGAGTCTAGAAGAGGCCATGCTAGCAGAGTCAGGCGTACCGAACAAAAATGTCATACCCAAATGGGACGCACTCAGGTAGCGAAAATTACCTTTTGAGATGTGCTATCATAACCTTCCATACAAGAAACATCACATCTTAAATGCAAGGAATACAACACTCGGAGTATTTGAGAAAAAGTTTAGACGAAGAAGTTCTGGGCATCAGGAAAATATTAACTCTGACCGTTCAAGGGGATGTGATCTCCACAGATTTCCTCTGTGGCGGAATCTCGAACTGCCCAGGGCCGACCTAATGACTTCCTGTTAATACCTGCAGCAGCGTGCTCCCCCGGCGTGTATGGTGCCACCAGGGCCGACCAGCTGCAGGCGCACACCAGCATAGCTCTTTTGGTGTTTACAACTGGCATCCCTTCTCACCGCTTGGTGTCTAGCCCCGTTATTGAATACTTCAGTAAAATCCCTAACTTTGACTATAATTCTGTCTTTCCAGATGGGTTGTCAGGTCCTTAATGACAGGGACTTGGCTTTTTCCTTAATGGAATAAAGAATATAAAATATTAGCTCAGGGTCCTTGTAAATGGGCTCAATACCCCCCCTTTTTTTGCATGGGCTCAATACAGCATGGGCTCAACACATTTTTTTGGTTGCTGTTAAAATGTAAAACCAGGAAAAACTGAACTCTCATTAGAAATTTGTTCCTCAAGGATGAATGAATTACAATCAAATCGATCGTAAGTAGTCATAAGTGCAAAGCGAAGAAACTTCTACTGTTTATGCCCCTTCCTAGAACATTCTTTTCACCATGTTTTATCAACTCATTGGTTTTCTTGGCACCTGGACAAGTCAATCCTATTAAAGTGCTATCTTTCATTTCTGTGTGCCAACAATTCAGCCATTTGCTAAATGCCTAGAAATACAAACGAATAGATTAAATAATGAAATCGAATGGTTTTGCCGGTCCAGCGGCCACTTCCTCTTTTGCAAACATCATCTTCTGTTTCTACAGAGAAAACTCCTAGGCTTTAAGCTCTAGCTACAGTGGTCTCCTCTCCGTTTTATGATGTGCCTAGCTCCTTCCCACCAGCATACACTCTTTTCTGACTAGAACGTGCCAACAGTTCTTCACAGCCTGACTCCTTCTCAACCTTCAGGACCCAGCTTGAATGTCATCTTTCTCAATGGCCTTCCCCGAACCAATGGAGTGTTCCACACCCATCCCATTACTATCCTTCCATTTTGTTTCCACCAGAAACTATCCAAAATTTATCATCATGTTTTCTCTCTTTGCTCACTCATTAGTTTCTCACTGACCATTCCCGTAAAAGACTTCAGAGAAAACAAACACAGTGTGACAGAAACTACTTATCACCCACAGGATCTTTTTTCCCTCCTTCCTTTTAGTAACAGAACACCCTGAGTTATGGCTTTGCCCATGGCCACCCACCTAAAGACTACCCTTCCCAGCCTCCCTTACAATTAGACTTTATGACTAATCAGGCTGCTTGCCTTGAATTCTTTCCATCTGCTTGCCAGTTGTGAAATGGAAATGGAGACTCACCAATGCCCAACCGATTTTCTGAGAGTTCCTTGTCTTAGAAGAACTGCTTAAAATCCTGTGATGAGCTTACAGGAGGGGAAGAAAAATATCTGTGGTGTTCTGTAAATCAGAATACGGTAGGAAGGAAAAAAAATCTACTCGGTAAAAGAATTCACTAACCCACTGGGTCCTCACAATGATCTTTGAGATAGATAGAGTACACAGAATCGTTGGAATTCGAAAGGTGAGGAAATAAAGACACAAAAGGTTGAGTGACAGCTCCAGGTCAGCCAACCGGTAAGCAGGAGTACAGGACCGGTTTCTTATTTCAAACCCATGTAGGATTTGAGCTCTCCTCCCAGCGACTCTGCAGAAGGCTTTAACAATTAGATTGATTATTGGTGTGGCTGGAGCTTAATTAGACACTTTACAAACAGGATGGACCGGTCCTCAGTTGACATTCTCTAACTCCATTCTTTTCTTCCATACCATACTTTATTATGTACCGATGCAGAAAGTGTGACTGGACAGCGCATGTTCCTTCTCCTGCCGCTGAGCTCAACCAGAATTGAAACAGTGTTAGAAGGAGCAGCCCCGGCGAGCTCCGGGTAAGGTGGCAGGTGGTGGAAAAACCAGGAGTGGTGAGAAATGTCAAGATGGCTGTGCTTAGAAAAGTAAGCAAGTCGCCGAGTTTAAATGAAATGAGCCCTGTACTTTTACGACAAGGAAATAGGAAGACTCCTGTGCTTGTGACTTAATTCATCTCGCTCTAGGCATTTGGGAATTCCAATAGTTTAAAAAAAATCAGTTAACAGAAGGCTAAGAACCCTCTCCCCACCCTGAAATGCCCCCGGGTGAGGACGCACATCCCAAGAGTTGGTTAGCAGTTATAATGCACAAAGATACTAATCTTGAAAGGCATTTTATCCCACTAAGGTCTGCTGGTGACACCCCCCGCTGGCTTGCCTTTTTTTATTTCTCCCATCTCTGGCAGGGTCTGGTTTTCCCAGGTCAACTAACTTGCCGGAGGGCTACAAATCAGTCACGACATACATCAATACGTCACTTAGCCACTTAGCCACTGACCCACTCTACCTCTTTGTGAAGAAATGACATTTTTCCTTGAAACACTGAACGAGCAATAAAAACCTCCTAGGAACACAGCTTGCATTTTTTTTTTTTAAATGTAAAACTTCACTGTTTTTAAGTTGCAATGTCCTACGATTTGCAATTGAGTTCTGGTATGTTTTCACATTCCATAAGAGTTTGCAATGACACATTTCATGCATAAAGGGAGAATTAAAAAGAAAAAAAAAACCCTTGTGATCTGAATTTTTAATACTCTGAATTTTTGTGGTTTGTTACTCAGAATTTTAAATTTCTCAATTTGCATCATGCCTTAGGGCATTACAGTTAATAAAATGGCGCAGATTGCTTCAAAGTCTCTGAAAACAGAAAATCTGAGTGTGGACTCTTAGAATACTAAGGTTATGATTCTGTAGCAATGTGGGCTCCTTCTCTAACCAAGAATATGTCTCATACCCTTTTTATATTGTCTAGAAGTCACTATCAACGAACACCAACCAATTGCGTAGGGCTGACTGTGTATCAGGGACAGTGCTCAATATAACCTCACATAATTCTTACGAACACCCTATGCTGTTGGTGGCATTACCGTGGTGCAGGTGAAGAAACGGAATTTAAAGAGAGATTCAACAACATGCCCAAGGTCACACAGCAAACAGACACCAGACATCAAAGACAGGCTATGGGTTGCTTCCCAAATTCTTGCTCTGGATCTTTTTACTACACAGATGGAAAACAACTCGCCCCCATGACTGGCAAAAGCCTTAGAGCCAAAATACACAAAGAGCACTTGCTGGGTATTCTGGCATGTACGAGAAACATAGTCCCCAACATTCCTAGCCTACAACTAATAGACATTATATGGAAAGGACAGAAAGCTTCAGCTTGCGTGTCTTGGACGAACATTTTTTCAAAATAGCCTTTGGCCTTAGTCTGTCTTACTATTGGCAAATCTTCCCCCTTCTGGCCTGTTTTTAAGCTACGTAATTATAACCCAGCAGGCATGTGTAACAAGCAGCTCAAAAGGCTGAGCATCTCCAAGGCCTCCCATTCCAGCCTTTGTTTCAGAGTTTGGCAATCTTGACCTTCATTCCTGCTCGGCCGCTGGTAACCTGCTGTGTGCCCAGGTCATGCGAACAGCTGAAGCAGGATCCTCCTTTTTACAAGTCAGTGCTCATGGCCCTTTGAATTATGGCTTCTTTCATTTGGACCAACTGGGCGAGGGCTGTAACTTGTAGAACACCCTCCCTCCAATTAAACCCGTAGTTTGTTTGGCCATGGAAAAACAAACACATGGAAGCAAAATCCACTGTCGGATTTCAACAGAAGAAGGAGGAAGTAAGCAGTGGTTCAGCGTGGACAGCTGCAAAAATAACCAAGAAAGAGAAGACGAGGCAGTGGGAACACAAGATGGCCCGGGTAGGTCCTTTCTGAATTGAATGGCACGTCTTGAAAACGAAAGCGAAAACTCTGCCAATCAAAAAAAGAGAGTGTCTTCTGATCCTTGTCTAAACTCTGGGATGAACAAGCATGCCTGATTGTGATCAGTGTCAACCAATATTGACCAATTCCTATGAAACTGTGAATGTAAAGAAAGGGCTGTGAGTCACGAGTGACTGCGAGGAAATTCGCTGCGCAGATACCGATTCACTGTTATTTTGGGGGGGAAGCTGGTTGTTTTTAGTAGATACATTTATACCCTGCGGGATTCTCAAATTCACAAAGGCACATTCGCTAAGAGATGACTTGTGAGTCGACTTAGGTTATACATGACGCGCAAGATTCAGCAAAACCAGTGAGACTCCTGAATGTTATTTCTTCAAGTAAAATCCAGGGGAGAAGTAAATTACCAAAAAATGTTAATAGAGGCTGAGGTCTACCTCAAGAAAACATGGTAAACAATACTTTGGTTTTATAAAATAGATAAACGAGGGATTAGTTATATGCCTTGACTGGGATTCATTCTGCTCCTTCTCCCCGCCACGGACCCCCAGCGTTGTCCATCAAAAGTGAATCGGTTAAATGAATTCTGTATTTCCACATAATGGATACTGGGCAGCTTTCAAGAGTGAAAAGAGATGTGTTTATAAAGTAACCTGGAGAAACAGGACGCGGGATGAAACAGTGTGCATAGAAAGATTTCTCTCTCGGGAAAGCTTAGGATATACACTGACAAAGTCTCAATGAACCAGTTATCATTCTCTTGACCGTGGTTATCATGGGGAAGGCACAGGGATTGCAGAAGGACTTCCGGCCCTAACTGACATGTTTCTGTAGTTTGTATTTTTGTTTTGCTTTGTTTTTACAATGGCTATGTATAACTTTTAGCTAAAAAAAAAATTATAAATAAAATAATTTTGAAAATTATGTTGAAAAAGATCATATGCTCATCATTTATTTCTAACATTATTTATTTGAAATGTGGTCTTAGAGGCAAGTTTTCAAGTATGAACAACATTATTCATATTCCTCCTGGAAATTAAGTAAGTATACCTTACTTCAATTGATCTGGGTCACAGGGCTTAGAGAGACACAATTTTATTATACGATTACACAGATGCTGCCTTCTTGTCCCTCATAGGGATGGATATCGGATGCGAAATGATGTTTTATTATTTTTATCAATAATTTCCAATAAGATGCCTCAATTCCCAGCTAGTCTGCTCCAGGAGGGCAGGGCTGGCATGAGAAGGGGGTGAGCCCTGGCCACCCCTTTGTGTTGTCTGTGTCAGCTTCACAACCATAAAATGGGGAGAAAAGAGGAGCTTATTATTTTAACTCAACGAAAGATTGTGAGCATTGATAAAAGCTGAAAAACCACACAGAAGATGGAACACTGTGGTATGATTACAAGGGCTGCTTTATGACGAATATGGCTGTTTTTCTAATAGACATTAAAGCACGAGACAGATGGAAATGATAGGAGTTATTCAAGGCTGCGATGTCGGGGTGTGATAACGCACGGTCTGCTATTACAGGTCGCTGTTTCACTGCCGTGACGCCCGGCGATGGCAGCAGAGCACAGGGAGGGCCCCAACCAGGGGCGACTTGAGTAAGCCTTCATGTTATTAGAATACACAGTCGGCCAGGGCAGGCGGGTGGCTGTCTACGTGGACTCATCCATTCTCATATGGGCAGAAATGGATTGTATGCCTGTGCTTGGATCACGAGACAGAGCGTCATGGCCACAGTTCAAATTGAAAATAACGTAATTTATTAGCTCTAGAAAACCCAAACCTGAGAGAGTGTGACCTTTAATAAACAACACAATAACTTATTTTTCTTTTGAAAAAAGCAGACATGTTTAGTGCGGAAAACTGTGAACCAAAGTTAAGTGAAAACAGCAGCAGTAGTAAAAAGATCAGTTAGAACTGGATTACTGCGAGGGAGCCAGCACCAAAGAGCCTGGCTATGTCTTCACAGTTTGTCCACCTGTGTATCCATCCGCTGTCAGTAAGCATACGTACGTATATGTGTGTATATACATGTATAATTTATATAAAAATATTAACATTATATATAATTATGTATATAAATAAATATTTTATGCCTACATAATAGATAGATATATAAAATTTGGAAAATAAATGTCATCATCCTTTTCATATGACGTTAAAATAGGAATCTAATTGTATGCATTTATAAATGAAGTTGGGATCAACATCCTCACAGTTAAATCTTTGTGCATAACTTGATTCCCTTAGAACAAATGATCAGATGTGAATGTGGAATTGCTGGGTGCAGGGTACATAAAATTAGTTATAAAAGTACTTTTCATTTAACCTGAGCCTTCTCTGAACCCATGGCTTCACTAACCAAAGTTCGGTGTCCATTAAAGCAATGTCGCCAAATCCAGAATAGCCCAAGTTCTCCTATGTGTCTAAAATGATTCACACTTACTTTCCGAGGTTTCACTTTATCTTGCAAATCATACTGGCCGATTCCTTTATAGCTGATTCCAAGCCACCAAGGAAGTCCTTGTTTATCCTGGAAGATGGAAAAGCATGAGAACCAAGCCCTAATTGTTCAGTCTTCTACAGGTGAAGATTTAGCAATTTCATCCTTTCACAAGTATCAGGTAAGTCAAAATAAAGCTGTCTTGGTAAACAAAACATTACTTAAAAACCTAACTTGCTATTAAAATGCCTGCAAAAAAGATCTAGAAGTTAAAACAGATCAGTCCTGTTAATGGCATCAAAAAGAATGAATCATTACTGTCTTGATTAAACAGTTGGAGAAAAGAAAGAAAATGTAAAACTAATCCAGAGTGTAAAGCCAGTTATCAAAAAAAAAAAAAAAAAAAAAAAAAGAAGGAAAAGAAAAACTAAAAAGAAAAAGGGAAAAAAGCTCTCTGTCCTCTTGATTAGTAACGAGGTATGATGGTCAGGGAAGTTTCCAAAGAATTACAAAGATGAGAAAGTATCTGGTAGCATTAGACAGGTGAACAATTGGGGAAGAGAAATGGCAGCAAAAATAGGTAAAAGGAATAGATGTGCTAAAAGAGAATAATTTGAGTATGTAAGGATTAACAGAGGTTTGGGAAAAACATTTGAATGTAGCAAATATTTTTTATATTTGCTACAAATGACAAGATATAGTCAGGCTTTTATTTTTTAAGAAAATCAATCGTATTTTAAATGTTGAAATTTATAGAGATAATTTGCATACATATGCATATTAATTTATATGCTTTTAGAAGTTGGTGCTCTTCACTAACTCACAAACTAACATGGGCATTATGAAAGCTTTGTTATGCAAAAGTATTTACCTTGACTGCGTAATAATGGACTCCATACGTGGGCAGAGCTTCTACTATTTTCATATACCTATGAAAAATGATATATGTTATAATCTCTTAATAAATGAGAGGACCATTTTGGGAAAAGTGATGTACAGAAATATGACTTGTGGGCGCCTGGGAGGCTATGTCCGTTAAGTGTCCGATTCTTGATTTCAGCTCAGGTCATGATCTCAGCATTCTGAGATCCAGCCTGAGTAGGGCTCTGCGCTCAGGCGAGAGTCGGCTTGAGGTTCTCTCTCCCTCTCCCTTCGCCCCTCCCCCTGCTCTCACACTCTCTCTCAAATCCATAAACCTTAAACAAAAAAAAAGGAAAGAAACACAATTTGTATCTACTTTTCTCATTACAACCACGGCTAATGTCTCTGACTAAAGTAGAAATAGAATAAGCCATTCGAGGGAGTATTATATTTTACCTTACCCAAATGTTAGGAAGTTGCTAACAAAACTTCAATTTCCAAAAGCTCTAAGAAATGCTATTTTCTGCATATGAAGATCTCTATGGCTTAGAAACACATTGGACTGTATCACAAATCCAAATGGCAAGTATTTTTTAAACTAAGCACTTAAGGACAGAAAGCAATGAGAATCAACTTTTTTTTTTTTTTTTTAAAGATTTTATTTATTTATTAGACAGAGACAGAGACAGCCAGCGAGAGAGGGAACACAAGCAGGGGGAGTGGGAGAGGAAGAAGCAGGCTCATAGCGGAGGAGCCTGATGTGGGACTCGATCCCGGAACGCCAGGATCACGCCCTGAGCCGAAGGCAGACGCTTAACCGCTGTGCCACCCAGGCGCCCCGAGAATCAACTTTTGGGTCACGCTCATAACAAGAAAAAAATCAAGCAATTGTGGGGCACCTGGCTGGTTCAGTCAGTAGAGCACAAAGCTCTTGATCTTGGGGTTGTGAGGTGGAGCCCCATGTTGGGCCTAGAAATTACAAACATACATACAGACATAAATAGTTAAAAAAAAAATAAAGTGATTCCATTCATTGATTGTGGTAAACTCTTAGAAATATATACTTAATTCTTAGGTCTAAACTCTAAGAAATATGTACCTAAAAAGGATGAATTTAATTGTACATCAATCTGATTTTAAAAAATATGCCCCCCCCACATAAAAATGAAAACAATGACTTCTCCATTTACTCTATTTTCAATTCAACAAGTATTGATTGTGTACTTCTAAGGTGTTATGGAGTGAAATAAATTGTGTAAGACTTCCTCTCTGCTCATAAAGAATTGAGATTCCTGTTTAAGTACAAGTGGACTTTTTAAAGACATTTTGAGTATCAATTGCTCTGGGTTTTGTAATCAATAATTTGATGCTTTTTAAAAAAGTAAATGGCCTGGATGTCGATGAATGTAAGAGGTTAGGCCCATGTGCCAACATCATTCAGCAAATACACTGCACAGCCAAGATTCTAACAAAGGGAGCTGGATTCCACAGTCTGGAGCCTTAGCCACCACGTGAGTCTCTTATTTGGAGCCATAGCGATAAAGATCAAGGGAAGTCCAAGGACTCTGCATTTAAACAAGGCCTCTTCATAACATGGTCATTAGCCTAACCCGAAATCCTTCAGGGAAATTGTTACTCCTCTTTTTTCCCCTCTAGAGAACAGGCACAATGAGTTAAAATGTCCAGGATTCGACTTCAGGGCTGCTCATTTTTGATTTCTGCCTTGAAGACCACAGAAGGTGTGTCGTGATAAAAAGGAGATTAGTGCAAGAGGTAGAGGTTGTGAGGGAAATCTACACACTGACCAGGGGGAACGGCAGTCTCTAAGTCCTTATTTCAGTTCTCACGTGCTCTGAGCTACATTCGGGGGTTTTTAAAAGAACTTCTACGGCCATATAAGTTATTCTACAATTACTACGGCAATAATCCTATATTCATTTTTATAATTTGGAAATTAAAAAATAATAAATTTAGTTCTTAAAATTTTAAAACTTGAATGTAGCTTGTGAAACATTGTTAATAAATGGATGGGGGGGTGCCCGGACGGCTCAGTGAGTTCAGCCTCCGACTCTTGGTTTCGGTTCAGGTCATGATCTCAGGGTCCGGGGATCGAGCTCCACATCAGGCTCCCCACTGATTTTAATAAATCTTAAAAAAGAATAAATAAATGGACAGTAACTCTGTAAGTCTAAAAGGCAGAACTATCTCACTGTGGTCTGTTCTTGTCAGCATGCAGACATGGATTATCCAACACCGACACTGTATGCTCCACCCAAAGTACAGTCACAAACCAGGCAACCAAATATGGCCTCCGGATAGGTTTGGTTTGGCTTGCATTGTAATAAAGTTTTCTTAAAATTTCTTTGCAACGTTTACAATTGGATTTTAAAAATCAGAATTTCCAGCTTTTCTTAGAAAATGTCAGGTTTGATAGCTTTAGGCCTGATTTCTGAGACTGAATCACCTTGCCTGTACTCAGGGTGACAGCTCTCCAGTTTACCTCAGTCCCCACCATTTTCTATCGTCCTACACCTGGCCTACATTTCTCAGTTTTGCTATCTGCCTGTCATCGGAAGATATCTGGATTGATGACACCAACTATGGAATGACTCAAGGCATTTTATGATTCCTAGCAAGGCTTTCCTAACCAGATGGGGACGATATAAACACACACCACACAACAGAAATCACTTCAGATTATTTCTTCAAACAGAAGACATTAAAACTCTATCTCGGCAAAAGGAAAGACAGATACTTACTGAACCACAGCTTGACCTCGAGTCAGACCTTTGATTTTCAAGTAATGCTCAATTACCCTGTCCTCACTGTAAAACAAGGAACGAGAAATATGGCAATGTACGATTATATGAGGTACCGACTCAATTTCAAGATTCTCAGCTGGCTTGTTGAGAAACTTGAAAATAAAGACCTTCACCAACTTGTTTGAGAGATAGAAGCTGGTTGACTTCAATTTCTGTGGGACATTGATTCCTGAACCTCAGACATTTGGCTACCTCATCGTGATTTCTTATTTATATTTTATACGATTAATATATATATGTCAATACTTTTTAAAACTTAAATTTATTGGAAAAGGAAAGATAATATCAATTTATTAAATGAAAAACTGGTATTTTTGCCATAATTGAATGAGATATAATAAATACAAAATAATGTTATTAAATGTTAATTAGTGAGCCTTGCTAGGGAAATTAGAAGGCTTAAAAAAAGAGATCAGCAAGTGTTAGGTATTAAAGGCAATTTCCTTAAATTATCCACAAAGATTTAGAAAGGATTAAAACTGCTCTGAGTCTGGTGTGCAATCCAAAATACTCTCTTGTCACTCACTACCTGGGGACACACTGCTTTTGGAGAAAACCCTTCATTATTGTCCTAGTATAAAGCTGGTTGACTAGAGGGGCACCTGGCTGGCTCAGTGGGTAGAACGTGTGACTCTTGATCTTGGGGTCATGAGTTTGAGCCCCACACTGGGGGTAGAGATACTTAGTAAAAAAAAAAAAAAAAGTTCGAAAAGAAAAACTTGTTGGCTAGAAAAGCAAGAACTAGGCTGAAGTCTGTCACCTTTGACGTCACTCAGCCACTGTACCCTACTTACAGATACCCGTCATATCTCAAGTATAACCTAGAAGGGTAAATACTGTTATCTCTACGCAACCAGTAATCAACCGTAAACGGTCTTTGTTTTTTTTTTTTTTTCTTAAGAAACTATCACTTAACAATGATTTGTTTGGAAGATTCCAGACTCAGGAAGCAATGTCGTCTTAGGACTCACTTTCGCTCTTTCTGTGGGAACTGCATTTCATTTTTCCTATTAAAGCTATTCGTGTTGAATATTTATTTTGTCATCAGTTTTTCAGTGGAAAGGAAAACTACCTACAGGATCCAGAGCCATAAGTCAAGGAAACTATCTTTAAAGGGGATGTAACTAATTCAAAGGGGTGGGTGGAAGTACTATTCTAAGAAAAATACTGTATGGAAAATGGATACTATAGATTCATTAAAATATAAACAAATAGAATGACTTAAAATATACAACAATATTTGGCCACAAATGAAACCTCTGATCAGTCAGGGTTTCTGGCCTCTAAGAAAACCTCTATCCAATGAAATCTGTGTTTTAGAAGATGTATATTGCTAGATTAGGGCCACATCACACAGTGACTGCACACGTACTGAGCATTCTGTTCACTGAAAAAGCACCCTCTACAGACCCTTTCCTCATGTGAATGAGAAGGCACGTAGCCACACGTCACAAATGACTACAGTCTTGGTACGACGGTCTCCAATAGGCTTTGACGAGACCCTTTCCTGGAAAGGCTCAAGGTCTACTTACAGTTGCTCTGAGGCATATGATGGGCTATTTGATACCTTCTTCACTTATATTTCTTTAAATACCTTGAAAAGCATGCAGTTCTCAATGGAGGCTACGCTATCAGGGTCACCTGTCGTCCTGCGTTGGCTCACCAGTAAGCAAGGGATGGATGCTCCTGAAGAGTTTTGGTTGGAAAGGCTGGTAGGGTCTTTAACTCCTTCCGGGCATTGTCATCACTGAAAAGAAGAAGAACACAGTAACGTCAGTCACCGTTACCTAAAATATCATCCAAGCTAGTCACCAGAGGAAATCTGATAAATAACAACAGTATACTGGGCCCTAGCAAAATATCGTCAGTACACACATAAGGCTATGGATTCAATTAGAGAGAGCCGCCAACGGAACTCCCCCAAGCCATTTGATATTTTGAAGTTTTTAAAAAGATTAAAAAAAAATTAAAATAACAGTATTCAGGTGCCATAGTCCTATTTTCCCTACTCTCCTGATAATCTTGCGGCCATTTTCATTGTATATTTCCTATGTATATCTATTCTATTACATAATTATTATTATAATTGTGGATATTCCATTCTCACACAACATTCTTCAAATTTCGTTACATACCTTCTTTATGTTCCTATAGCACTCTCATAATGATCTTTAGCGGCTACATAATACTGTTGGAATATTGGTTATCATAAAACCACTCACAGTATCACCAATTTTTTGTAATAGATATCAATTCAATAAAAAAAGTTTATATAGGGGTGACTGGGTGGCTCAGTCAGTTAAGCATCTGCCTTTGGGTCAGGTCATGATCCCAGGGTCCTGGGATCAAGCCCTGCAACGCACTCCTTGCTCAGTGGGGTCTGCTTCTCCCTCTCCCTCTGCCCCTCCCGCGGATCATGATTTTATTTTGTTTTAATTATTTGAGAGAGAGAGAGAGATAGTGAAAGAACATGAGCGTGGAGGAAAGGGAGAAGCAGGTTCCCTGTGAGCAGGGAGCCTGCCACGGGGCTCCATCCCAGGACCCCGAGCCCATGACCTGAGCCAAAGGCAGACACTTAACTGACTGAGCCACCCAGGTGCCCCAAATAAATAAAGCCTTTATTAAAAAGTGCATATAGACCTTTCTATTACTTGTTGGTTATTTCCTTACCACAGTCTGAAATAAAATGATCAAGTTGGCCAACTGTAGAAATCACTGGAAGAGAAGATGACTTGAAATCATGTTTCTAATGAAACCCAAGTTAGAGCTCAAATTGTAAGTAAACTAAAACCGGACCTCGTGTAAGGTTGGTTATTATCTCAGTATGAAATGGCAAAATTCTAGTTGTCAAAAGAGAGGGGCATGGGAATGCCTGGCTGGCTCAGTTGGTAGAACATATGACTCTTGATCTTGAGGACATGAGTTCGAGCCCCATGTTGGGTGTGTAAAGCTTACTTAAAAAATTAAAAAAAAAAAAAAGGGGAGAGAGGGGTGTGGTCTTTATAGAACTTAACAGAAGGAAGAATAGGTAATATGACCCAGTCATAGCTGGCCCACACAGTATGAGAGAAAATACTCTCAAAAACTGCCCCAAGTGTTTAAGGAGGTAGTCTATGAGAAAACAGACATGACTTTCTGGGGTCTATCAGAGCCTAGGATAAGTAAGTACATAGAGAGTTACTCAAAATCCTGACCAAACTGGTGTCCATCAAACAGCACATTGGTAATTCTTTTCCTCCTACTTTCCATGGCTTCGTATTTTTATCATGACCTATCCTTTGTTGAGAGCCAGGCATCATACAACACACCTTTGTTTTTTTAGATTTATTTACTTATTTGAGAGAGAGAGAGAGAGAGAGAGCGGGGAGGAGGGGCAGAGGGAAAGGGAGAATCTCAAACAGACTCTCCACTGAGTGTGGAGCCCGATGTGGGGCTCAAGCTCATGACCCCGAGATCATGACCTGAGCCAAAATCAAGAGATGGACACTTAACCAACTGAGCCATCCAAGCGCCCCCATGCAACACACTATTTAGTCATTATTTACCCCACAGGTCTCATCACAGCTCTTTCCATGTGGTAGGTACTATTATCCACGCTTTACAGGCAAGAGAGGTTTTCAGAGGCTAAGCTACTCGCTCAATGTCTCTCAGCCACTATGTAGGGAAGCCAGGAGGCAAACCCAGTCTGCTTAGCTTTGAAGGATAAGACCATAACCTGCTTCCCTGACAGACTCTCAGAGCACTGTCCCAAAGAGCCAACATGCGCCTTCTCATTTTGGCAAGACATAGCTCCCCTTCACCCTCACCTGCTAGTTACAAATGGAAACACTGAACCAATCAGTTTCAAGAGCCATCATTCATGCATTTTCACATTAGCTTCCTTGGGGTGTGCCCCAGTGATTCACACTGAAAGAGATAAACCCCCAACCGGAGGACCAAACACAACCTAAGGTGAATTTCCTCCCACAGCATTCATTCAACACTCACAGATCAATTGTTGCAGATTAATTTGGGGAACCCAGCATGGGCTGCAGACAGGGCTTATTTGACCCACACTGTACTTTGCTGTATTAGAAATTGCTCACTCCTGTCACCAAGGCTCGGTGTAAGTGGTTCTTCTTCAATGTCTACAGAAATTTTGTCTTTTGGCTTTATCTTCACGTTTCCTGACCGTGCTACAGGGCAATCAAGTGAACCCACTGAGCAAACTGTACCTACGCTTACTGTCTTTCAGTAAGAATAGAGAGCGGAGTGTCACCTGGCTTGGAGACACTACGATTTGCGCCTGTCAACATTACATTTCAAAATGAAGGTTGTGGCCCTTCCTAAAGGTGAAAGATCCAGCTTTACAAATCACTACAGGAAATAAAAAGTCACTTGGCTCCTGTTCTTACATAAGGATAAATCTCTCTATTATTTGAAATCTAAGTAGTACAGCTTAACCACACTGACAATCTTGGAAAACAGGTTTGGGCTTCCTGAAAACCAAAATATACCACAATCCAATTTATTCATATTAAAGGTCATCTGTCAACTCTCAGTAATGATATTTATTTTTCTTAAATAATTTCTTTTATGCTCTGTCCTTCAAATCCCACTTCCTTTTTCAAAGAAGTTGGCTTGTGAGTTTTTTATGAAGGGCAAATACATGTATATATTCTAAAATGATAGGCTAAGGACAATACTTTTTGTTATTCATCATTGCCACCAATTACATATGTATTATTATCTTCTGGATCCAAGAGAAGTATGTTACAAGAACCCAGCTGGGCACTCAGTTACGTCTTTGGGTTCGAGTTAATTTTGTGGCAATCAAGAGCTCACTAGAGTAGAAGCTGCGATTCACCATAACTTCATTTATTCTTTTAGCAAGTATGTATTGAGTATATATTGCACACCTAGGATGTAGAAGCAAAAGAGAGAAGAGACAGGGGACAGAAGTAAGGGAGAGATTTTATCCATCATTCTATTCAATGAGCTCATGATTGAGAATAAATGGGAGGTTTGAAGTTGTGGCTAAAAATTCTTCAACACACTATTTAGTCATTATTTACCCCACAGGTCTCATCACAGCTCTTTCCATGTGGTAGGTTGTGTCTTCATTTGGGGCAGCCACGTGCCTAGCTAAAAATTCTAATAATGTAGAAGAAAGAGAGATTGGATATGGGGGAAAACACAATCTGCCTCCAGTGCTGCTAGGGGCCACTGCTTCGATCCAGGTAATTTCTGCAATGTGGGAATGTGGATCCACTATTGTTCAATGATTACATTTTTTCCAACAATTAAGGCAAAAATCTTAGAGTTTTATGTAAGATATCTAAATTTTAAAATACTGCCTCCACCAAGAAACAAAGAGACAAAAAATAAAAAATAAAAAATAAAACACTGTGCGGGCCACATAAAACATACCATGGACCATCATTATCGCTTTGCAATTTGTGACATAAGCTATTAGTGTAGAATGGATAAGGAGATGCCTTCTCAGATCCTCAATTTGGTTTCCAGTCTCAAAAAAATTATTAACAGTGCAAATCATCCGTAGTGCAAAAATAAAAGAGATACATAAGTGATTTTGACAAATGTGGAATCTGGACCACATCCCCAATGATTATACTCTCAGGAAAAGAACAAAGCCTTATTTGTTTATTTACTTATTTTTGTATTAGAAAAGGTTCCTGTCATCCGTTCACATTTAGTCATTTGTGCTGTTGCAGAAACATCCTTTCCTTGTGAATACATAACATCACTTTCCTGTAAGAACCCATTTAAGAGCCCATTTCTAACAAGCCACCACAGATATTGAGATAATTGAGCTGTTGACATTAGCTATCAACATGAAAAGAGAGTTCCAGAAGGACCCAAAGATGGCTGAGACAGGCAGCCTAGCAGAAAAATGGGTTAAACCTTTCAACAAACAGGGCACAGATGTGGAAATCCAATGACCAACAGAGAGAATCAAGTGTTCAGCTTCGTAAATACTCAGGGAAACACAAATTAAACCCTCAATGAATCACCACTACATACCAGACTGTCAAAACTCTGACAGTACCGAGTCTACATGAAGGTATAGCGCAAAAGAAACTCCCATCCATTGCTAATGGGAATGTTAATTGGTCAGATCATTTTGGAAATTTGCATACCCTATACACAGAGATGCTTTCTTAGGTATGTCCCCGGAAACTTACGCAAAAGAATAAGCTTTATAGCAGCATTGCTCCAAAAAGACAAATGAGGCAGGTGGGGGTGAGAGCTAATGGTTGATGGGTTTTAAGGAGGGCACTTGTGATGAGCACTGCGTATTGTACCTAAGTGATGAATCACTAAATTCTCCTCTTGAAACCAATATTACACTATATGTTAACCAGCTAGAATTTATATATAAACTTGAAACAAACAACCAAAACCCAAGAAGACAAATAAAGGAAACAACCCAAATATCTCATAATAATAGGAATGATAGAATTGTAGTGCGTTCGAACAATGGAACGCCAGACAGCAAAGAAAATACACTGTAGCTTCACGCAACGTGATGAAATTCACAAATAGTAAGCAAAAAAGCAAGACCCAAATTCACATATATATCACAACCCCATGTTCTAAAATAAGCAAAATAGGGGCACCTGAGTGGCTCAATTAGTTTAGCGTCTGCCTTTGGCTTGGGTCATGATCTCAGGGTCCTGGGCTCCATGCCCAGCAGGGAGTCTGCTTCCCCTCTGCCCCTCCCCCCAACTCGTGCATGCGTGTGCTGGTTCTCTCAAGTAAATAAGTAAAATCTTAAAAAAAAAAAATAAGCAAAATGAAACTAGAGATTCATATTTAGGTGATAAAAGTAGAAAGCAAAACAAGAAAATATGTACCACAGAGTACCTCTGGGGAAAGAGGATTTTATTGAAGGCAGGGGTACGGTACACAATGGGGGGTGGGGTGGGGTCCTGGCAGCATTCCTCCCTGGGTGTGGTTATGTAGCTGTGCATTCTCTGATTTGTTCTTTAAACCAAACACACATGTTTTATGCATTCTTCTGCGTGATATAATTCACATAAAAAACGACATCAAATGTGACTCGTGGGGCAAGTGCAGCCCACTCACTGCCCTTTAGAGGGGAAGAGCTGCAGCACTAACTAAAGCAAGACGTGGTGACTTAACCAAAAGGTGAATCCACCAGGGTGTTAGAAACACTGGCACGTTATTCTACAATTAATCTTGATCATTTTCAGAATTCGGGACCCAGAAGGATTTCATGTCTGAGTGGACTGACAGTAGCTGAGTGCTGATTTGTTCACCCTCTGAAGAACCCAGCCCAGGGAATTTGCCTGGGAGCCTGAGGCCACGTGGATCCACTGAGCTTGCGGGGCAGCCAGGTCTGGCTTCAGCACAGACGGCCCCTCCCGGCAGGCAGGCAGACAGACAGCCCGGGGCAGGAGGCTCGGTTTATATGAAGCAGGAGCCATCTCAGAAGGGAGGGCCCAAAAGCAGCTGGGAGGTGAGCAGCCCTGGATGGAGATGTCTCTGCCTTTCCCCAGCACTAAATGAACTCACCCTGACTGGGCGTTCTTGACCTTAATGGCAATGGAAGTGTTATTTTAAAGATGCACTTGACCAGAACTGCCAAGAGGACTGACTTCTCCAAGTCCTGGCCGGAGAGAATACCCATAAATCTACAAGGCTCGTTACTTCTCAATAACTAAACCAGGAATTACTCTTCCTCATCGTCTCAGCAGGAATGCAGATGTCACATTGAAGGACGTGCTTGTGCTTCATCTGATGACCTAGGCAGAACCCCCCATGAGGCATTCCAGATTCCTATTCTGACAGCTTTCTAGAAGCGAGCAGCCCATGACCCACCATTTCGCCCCTGCAACTACTTTCCAGGCAATGATTCCCTTTGGCATTGTCAAGCCCCCTTTCTTGGGCTGTTGTTTTTCTTCACTGACCTCAAAAGCCCTGGAGGAATGTGCCAACCTCACTCATTTTCGAGAAAGCCACATGGTTGGCAAAACCGAGGCCACCCTTTGTGTGTGGGGGAGCACTTGTGTGGAAACAGCCACCCCCAGCAAATGTGTGCACCTGTTTGTGGCTCACTGGGAACACGCTCAGTGACAACCAGCCACCTGCCATTCTGAGGCTGGAGCGCAGGCAATTAGCAAATGGTGCTGGTGCTTCCCAGAGCAGCCGGATCCGCTGAGGCCCCTTGAAGACGGTAGCTGTGTGTGCCTGGTGTGGGGGCATCCCTAGGTTTCTAGGACACTTTGAAAAAGAAGCCCAACCCCCAAACTTCCCTTTTCCTTTTAAGGCTAAAGCTCTTTCTTACCTGAAACCTGTAGCAAAAGTGCCTAAAAAGCACATGTTGAATATAATGACCCAATGAGAATGTTTGTAGCAACTTGACTACACGAAGAAATAAACTAAGCTATTTAAAAAGTAACTTAGGACTGGAGTCTTTTTACGCATATATAACCCAAAACCCGTATTTCATAAAAATGTATATGCAGGGACGCCTGGCTAGTTTAGTTGGCAGAGCGTGTGACTCTTGATCCTGGGGTCATGAGTTCGAGCCCCATACGGGGCACAGAAATTACTTAAAAATAACGAATGAATGAATAAATAAATAAATAAATAAAACACTTATGGGTAGATACAATATATTGCTTAAAAAATGTATATGCAAATGTAAAAATGCTATAGTTAATGCTTGTTTGAACACTCAAGCTAAAGTCTACCACGGCCTAAATAACATCAGAAATTAAGTAAAGGGGAGAAAAAAGTAATTAAATAAAAAGGTATGAAAAGGGACATCCGGGGACTTGGGCAAGTTGTCATAGCTGGGACCTCTAGCTAATGCCGTGCTTGATGCAAATTAAGGATCTGCAGTCATTAGGAACTGTGCTAATTAGAAACATTTGCCAGTCTCCTGGCATTGCCCTGTGGAGACCCTGGTGATAAGCCCCTTCCTTATTTAAGCTTGCTAGAAACCTGTGCACTTCACTGAAGGACTGGGACATGGTAATGATCATACCAGTCAGAGAAAGTGCATTTCATGTCTGTTAAATGGTGTAGCAGGTGTCAACTCACCTACTAAAACATTCGGGCTGGATGCAGTGTTACCATGTCATTATTAAAAGGATCTTGGTTACTGTGTATAAACATGGATTTCTTTGACCAATCTACTAGACTGATTAACACTCCATGATTAACAGTTTAAGGGTATGTTACCAGTTTACTTACAGCGGTTTTTCTCTGGCCAGACTGACTTCAAATCACGCTGTTTGAATTTTTAAAAAATCATATTTCTCTGTTATCTGGGAACTTGGCTTTCTATGATGAGTCTAGTTTATTAGCTCCTTGACTTAATAACTAGGGAGTTGTAACAGTAAATTTCCTTCTACTAATTCCTAGGTAAGGGGATGTTAAAGGTGACAAGCATAAAATTACCATATCACAGTCCCCTGACCAGCAGAATCAGTATTATCTCGGAACCTGTTAGAAATGCAAATTTGGGGGGCCTCCCCTAGACCTACTGCATCAGAAGGGCTCAAAGGGGGACCCAGCAATCTGTCTCACAACTGCAACAGAGTAATAGAATACCCACATCATAAAACACAAGCAGATTTTCAAAAAAGAGACAGTCATCAACCATTTCAAATAGAAAAGAAGGTCCCAGAGGCTGAGGACAGTCTAAGAGGTTGGTTTCAGGAGACTCTAGGGGGCTGACCCAGTAGGTATGTCAAGTGAGCACATCACTCAGTCCCCAAAAAGAGATGCTTTGAATTTCTCACACTCACTGGGCATTATTAGGTGGCAGAGTTTGGGAGAAAGCCTCTCTCTATAGGTGTATTATGCTATTATCACCAGCTCCCCCATTTCACAGATGTGAACACTGAAATTAAAGAGCGAGTAATTTAAACTCACACAGTAAGAAAGTAGCAGATACGACTCCAAACCTGTGCTTTACCCACTTTGCCTAATTCCTCCAGATTCTGCCAGTGGCTGGGGAAGAAAGGGAAGACTCATCAGCTTAACTTGGGCCTTCAGAATTTATAAATATGGTGGCTACTGACTGGGTCTATGCCAGTGGTAGTTTCGTGGGTGAGGACAGGTAGCTTTTTAAAACTAGATTAATCTGGATTAGCCAAAACATGAATTAAACCGCACAAGAGATCTGAACACAGATAACAAAACGGAATATGTTACCACTCAGTGTTTCTTGAACCAAACCAAACAACTACAGTCTACGGTTGTCCCCTAATAGCAAAGATATCAAATTTTATTAAAAAGGTTTTTTTTTAAGAGCTACAAAATCAGACCCCAGTCATTTTCAGCTGGATTTTAAAACAGGGCATCGAAACTCATCTGATCCTCGCTTCAAGTGAAAATCCCGACACACCTCAACAAGGCTCCTTAAACCACACAAAGTAGTCCCGACGCCGCATTTTTTTTTACACTGACTCAATATTTCATAGTAAGCTCTCCACTCCTGACAAGTTATCTCAGCTGCAGGAGCCCAAGTCCGGGGAGGAGAAGAGGAAGTAAAACACACATTGTCACTTTCATTGCCGATTGTATGCAAAGGCAAAAAGCTAGGGCTCCCATGCACTCCATGTCCAATGCCATACGGATAATGACAAATAATTAGTATAGAAAAAGTGCTTCCAGACCGAGGTAATTTCCTTACTAGTAGCTAAAATGAAGTGCCCTCCTTTGCCTTTCACCCCCCAGTCCAAACCGAAGCCAGCCGGTTGGGAGAGCCGAATTCCTTTGGTCCAAACCCTCAGTCCCCGAGGGGAAACCAGCCCACCGCGGTTTGAAGACTTACCAGAAGCTCCGCAGAGAGGTGGCGCTGGGTCTAGAACACCAGCAGCTGGTTGGCTGGTTCCCCAGACTCCGGGTCAGAGCAGCAGAAGGGGAAGGAGGGGAGGAGGAGCCGGAGGGAATTGGAAGGCGGGTGTGGAAGCGGGGAGGGGCCAGCAAAGCCAGACCTCCAGCACTCCCCTCCCAAGTCACAAGGTCTTTCCATTCTTGGAGTTTCCTCCCCGCCCCATTTAAACATTTCTGATCACACCTCCAGCCAAATCCTTGGAAGGATTACAGAAGACATCCTCCCACAGAAGCTCTGGAGCCCCCACTGCTTCCAGGAAAGGGGTGCCCCCACCATCTTGAGAAAATGAAGCTCTTTCACTGGGGTTCAAGGTGTGAACATGCATTTCCAGGCTGCCTCTGATCTCCAGCCCCACTGGACCCCTGAGCTTTAAAGGCTTTAAAGGGGACTGTCCCGGGTGTGTGCTGTGGGGCAGACAAGTGCTTGGCATTTTGCTTATAGGAACTCACTTAATCTTCATAGCGAACCTAGAAGTAGGCACTATTTCCAATTTACAGATAAGGGAACTGAGGTTTAGAAAAGTCACCTAGCTAACCCCCTATCCGCCAGAGCTCGTCCACAGGCAGCCAGGACCTGGATGCGGGCTACTGCAAAGCTTCCACGTAGAAACAAATCAACAGACCAACCAACCAGCTGGCTCTGGACCTGTGATGTGCAGTAATAAGGTTTGGACTGAGAACTGAATTCAGTCCCAAGTTTCTGGGTTGGTAGGGTTTTTGTGGCCTTAGATAAACTAACCTTTGTAAGCCTCTTCTTCCTCATAAAGCTAGGGCTAGTGACCCGTCTTACAGGGTTCTTGGGAAGATGCCAACAGAATACTGTGAAGACACCGGCCTACACTCAATACATATGTTCTTTCCTTTCTGACAGCAGCATGTGAAACCAAAGAGCTTTCCGAACCCTTTACTGCCTCTACTCTCAGACCATGCTACGGACGGATGATTACAACCAAGAAGAATCCCCAGTGGGTAATTTAGGTTAGAGTTGCCAGATTAAATACTTAGGACACACTTACACCAAAAAAAAAAAAAAAAGAAAAGAAAAAAAGTCATTGTTGAATCAACATATTGTGTACCTGAAACTATTATAACACTGTATGTTGGGTATAGGACTTAAAAAATGTATTCATTATCTATTGGAAATTCATATTTAAGCGGGCATCCCGTATTTTTATTTGCTAAATCTGCCAACCCTCAAGAGTTGGTAATAAACAACACAGGGAAAGAACTCTGGAAACACTTTGCCAAGTCCCAAGTTGTAAGCAGTTTTAGGGCTGGTTCAGCAGAATCCGCGGTAACCAGTTCAAGTTCAGCCTTGAATCTGCTCTTCCACCATCATGAAAGGGAGTTTGCGTCGGGCCCTCCTTATCTCCGCACTGTACCAGAGATGCAAGGGATCTGCTCGTGTTCTTGGTGGGAAACACAGTGTGCTCTCAGCTTGAATTCTTCTGCCATTGTTTTCGCCTGTGGCCTAACTCGTAACAGAGGACAAATTACTCTGTCCATCTGCATGCTTGATAATGATCAACTGTCAAACTATTTTTTTTTAAGTCTAAAGAAACTCTAATAATAATGAAAATGTGATGAGAGGTTTTTCTCAACATTAGCCAGCTTGCTGAGGATTCCAATCGTGTCTACTTGGAAACTTCAACTCTTTCAGAAGAAGGAAAATTCGTAAGAATGAGAGGCTGAGAAGCACATGAAATTGTGTAAACATAGTAAAGTAAAAAATATTTTACAAATTCATAGGGACAGAAGGTAGAATGATGGTTGCCAGGAGTTGGGGCGGGGATGAGGGAGAGTAAGTTTAAAGGGCATCGCTTTTCAGTTTTGTAAAATGAAGAGTTCTAGAGATCGGCTGTGTGACAATGAGAATATATTTAATACTTCTGAATTACACACTTAAAATTGGTTAAGATGGTAAATTTTATGTTGTGTATATTTTACTATAATTTAAAAAATGATCTCTCATACAAATCTCAAGTTAGAAAAAAAAGGGCACACGGAAGAAAAATCATATAGATGGTGTTTTCCTAGAAAAGAATGTAAAGTCAAAGAAATCTGTTCCTCTCCTGGGACATTGCCCACGAGAAAAGTGAAAATTATGTATGGTCAACTTGAAGCCCCAAAGCTTTATCCCTTCTTCCTGCATGTGTGACTCAGTGTGTCCTTCCTAATCACACAAAAACTGGATTAACCACATCAGCCATCTGAACACAGATGATAAGACTGAATACGTGTTATGTTGTTACTCAGTGTTTCTTGAACCAAACCAAAAGGCACTGAAATGTGTATCAGAGAGGGAATGTAGAGATCATCCCTTAAGACGCCATTCCTTAGTTCAGGCAGACTCTGAATGGCTTGCACTTTGGGGAGAGAAGTTCATGTGATGCTACTTTCTATTCCTACTACACACCAAATATGCAGGTGTCTTAGCCAGCCGCTCTCTGCAAAGCCCACGGTGGCTGAGTTTCATTTTCGTACCAAGTAGCATTGATGGCACAAGCCCCCCACCCCACTCCTGGCACAGGACTGACCCTCACTGAGGGGTTGGTAGCTGTCTAAGGTCTATTAAGGTGGAGCTTGCGGGCTTTTATTTTTGTTTACTTGCATCAAGTCTTGAAGCTGTGAAATGCAAAGTGTTCTGAAATGCAAAATACTTAAAAGCCGGGAAATGCAGAGGCCTGGCTTCCTAGCCTGATTCTGCTGGTGGATCCAGGCCTTCCTTTTCTGTAAAATAGAGATGAAGCCCCTTTCCTCACAGGGTCATTTTAAAGTCCAAACAAGACTACACAGGCAATTAAAAAAAAAAAATTAAAAATAAATGAAGTCCAAACAAGCTAAGAGTCTGAGAATGAGCTCTGTGAACTGCTAAGAACTATCAGAAGAAACAAAAGTATTTGCTTCTATTCAAACACAGGCGATACCCTTCTTTTCTAAAAGCTGGAGCAAAACAGCTTTGACAGGTTGAAATACTTATACTTACATGGTGCTTGCTAGGCATGCAACTGAGCACGTAAACATAATCCACCCAAGAATCCTCTCCCGCCAAGAGGATGACCACCCCCACTCTACAGGTGGAAAAACTGAGAAATAAAGAGGTGAGACTTGTAGAAGTCCACACAGCTCCTCAGGATGGAGCCGGAATGGGGACCCAGCATGATGCCAGGGCCTGAGCTCGTGCAGAGGACGTGACATTGTTACCAGAAACAAGCCATGCAGAGTCATCTGGCCTGTGGGTCCAGGACGTCCCTATCGTTGGACTGCATTTCATTATCAGCCCCATCCAGCAGATGCCATTAAACACCCTTTGGGTTCCGTTTTGAGGAATCATCCAAAGAAAAGGCAGAGCAGAAATTCGGAGGAGAGCGGGGCGCCTGGGTGGCACAGCGGTTAAGCGTCTGCCTTAGGCTCAGGGCGTGATCCCGGCGTTCTGGGATCAAGCCCCACGTCAGGCTCCTCCGCTATGAGCCTGCTTCTTCCTCTCCCACTCCCCCTGCTTGTGTTCCCTCTCTCGCTGGCTGTCTCTATCTCTGTCGAATAAATAAATAAAATCTTAAAAAAAAAAAAAAAAAGAAATTCGGAGGAGAGTTCAGATCCAAATTGTGTGAGTGGAAGATCAAGGACCTTAGTTGCCAGCCTCAGTCCCCGGATCTGCAGAACGAGCATCTCAATTTGAGGACAAAATGATAGAAAGAATGGAAGGGTGCCTGGCACCTAGCAGATAGTGGTCAAAGCAGGGTGCATAATGGTGAAGTGAGAGCGCCAGCTCTGCCATCAGAGGGCCTGGGTTCGAATCCCAGCTCCACATCTTACCAGCTGTGTGACTTGGGCAAGTCACTCAACTTCTCTGGGCCTCAGTTTCCACAGGTGTAAAATGAGGATAATCATCATACCTCGCTCTTGGAATTGATACAAGGATTAAGATAGTGAATATTCAGGAAGCTTTTAGAAATGAGTATTCCGGGCGCCAGGCACTGCTCTAAGTAACCCCTTTGTGTGCATTATCTCTGTACATTTTCACAGGAGTCCTATGGAGTAGAGGTTATGTTACTCCTTGTGCCTCAGACCTGGGAGATTATGCAAAATGGAATCAGAAAGGGCTAAGACGTTCCAGACATACACAAAAAAGCTGGCTTGTAGAATTCTGTGTGGTGTCACCCCTCTCACAGGAGCACCTCTTTAGACACCTACTAGAGAACCATTCAACATCCAGGTCTTCTCCATGCCTTACAATTTTCAACAGCCAGAACCAGCCACACAATTTGCAAGGCCCAGGAACAAATGAAAATGTGGAGCCCCTTGTCAAAAAATCATTAACAATTTCAAAATGGTGACAGAAGAGCACCAACCAAGCGTGGGGCCCCTTCTGAGCAGGGGGCCCCGTGTGACTGCACGGGTCACACACCCATGAAGTCTGCCCTGCCAAGAGCTCTTTCTCTGGTAGGTTTCCATTGTCTTAATTGCTTCCTTTCTGCCTGCCCAGCCTCGGGTGCCTGTGCCCAAACTGAATGAGCCTGTTGACAAAGGCACACCAGGGCCTCCCACATGCTGTGGGGAGTCATGGGCTCCCTGCTCTGGGTGGCAGGGAAAAGCTTAAGCCTTGGTTTGGGAAGTTTCCTTTAGGCAGAGTGGGTAATATTCCACAAGTTGTACATTCATTTGGAATGAGGATGCAGGGCGGGAGATGTGTAAGTCACTGTGTTAAGCTTGGAGTTTTTTAAAAATACAAAATAACCTCTAAAAAAGTTCTGACAAAAGCACTCTGTCTTTGATGTTGATAAACAAAAACACACCTACATGCTAAGAAGGAAAACTGTAAACGTTTCTCCGCCCACCATCCTAAGACAATTGTAAGTCATGACAGCCATAATAATAGCTTAATTTTTTTTCTGCCCCTGCCTTAAACTAGGTAGCATGCAAAACGCTGTAATACTGTACTGCATATTTGAAAGTTGCTAAGAGAGACCTTAAATTTCCTCATCGCAAGCAAAAAAAAAAAGTTCCTAACTACATATGGTGACGGGTGTTAACTAGACTTACCGCGCTGATCCCTGTGCACTACGTACAATTATCTAATGATTATGTCGATTGCTACATCGGAAACTAATGTTACATGTCAGTCACACCTCAAAAATATGTTCTAAAAGAACTGCAATTATCCCCATACGGATAAGGAAACTGAGTTTTAGAGAGGTTCAGTAACTTAGCTACGATTGTTCACCAGTGAGAAGCGGAATCTGGAACTGAACTCAGCTCCACCGAACTTTAGAATCCACTCTCTTACGGTCTCTATGGTGGAAAGAAAATAGTAGAACTTCCAGTGATATTTAACTGTATCCGTTTCTTTGAACGCGTTACTCTACCTCATTCCTTTCCACATGTTATTCTTTTGCAAATATTTTATTCTTTTTTTAAAAAAGATTTTATTTATTCACTAGAGAGAGAGAGAGAGCGTGCACCATTTGCACGTGCAAGTGGGGGAAGGGGCAGAGGGAGAAAGAGAATCTCATGCAGACTCTATGCTGAGCCTGAGGCCTGACGTGGGGCTCGATCCCTTGACCCTAAGATCGTGACCTGAGCTGAAATCAAGAGTCAGATGCTGAACCACCTGAGCCCCCCAGGTGCCCCATAAATATTTTTTTCTGAACAGGATGCTGGTATGGTTCCACCTGTACATAACTATTACATATAAATAAAACACACACAGGGCGCCTGGGTGGCACAGCGGTTAAGCGTCTGCCTTCGGCTCAGGGCGTGATCCCGGCATTGTGGGATCGAGCCCCACGTCAGGCTCCTCTGCTGTGAGCCTGTTTCTTCCTCTCCCACTCCCCCTGCTTGTGTTCCCTCTCTCGCTGGCTGTCTCTATCTCTGTTAAATAAATAAATAAAATCTTAAAAAAAAAAACAAAACCACACACACACACACATATATATTAGAAATGAATGTGTTGTATGAACAAAAAAATTCAAAAGACAATGCACTGTGCTATAACTTGCCAGTTTTATGCATATACCATGTGTTTGAATATACTGATACACATTTTTTTAAAAAATGGATAATATATATACTTTTGTTTTTTCTACTTCATATATTGTAATCATTTTTCCACGTTAATAAAAATTCATCGGCAACAATATTTTCAATATAAATACTAGACTCTTTAAGCATTGATTTTGATAGGTAGGTAAGATCTGATGATTTAGAACAAGAATCTGAGGTCTGTCTTACATTCCTATGCCCTCACTCCACCTTATCGCAAAGAATGGTGGAATATAATTAAGTACCTACAAGCCAGGGACTCTTTTTAAAAAAATGCATCTCTTTTCCCAGAAAAATTGAAATCAGGATCTCAAAAAGATATTTGGATACCCATATTCATAGCAGCATTATTCCTAAGAACCAAAAAGTAGAAGTAACCTAAGTATCCATCCATGGACGAGCAGGTAAACAAAATGTGGTCTATACATACAAAGGAATAGTATTCTGCCTTAAAATAAAAGAAATCCTGACACATGGTACAACACAGATGAACCGCAAGGACATTATGCTAAATAAATACACCAGTCACAAAAAGACAAATATTGCATCGTTTCACTTATATGAGGTGCCTGCCCAGAATAGGCAAATTCACAGAGACAGAAGGTGGAATGGTGGTTGCCAGAGGCTGGGGGAGGGGCGGAGATGTGTTGGTGTTTAATAGGTATGGAGCTGGCAGCTTTGCAAGATGAAAAGTTTTGTGGGTGGATGGTGGTGACAGGTGCACAACAACGTCAATGTGTTGACCATCACTAAACTGCACACTTAATAACTGCTAAGATGGTAAGGAAAAAAAAGCAACAAAACCCACATCTCACTACAATAGATAGGACTTAGTGGAAAGTGGAAACGAACTCCTAGGTACTCTCACATTTCCACTCCGTATCAGGCACCCTGAAAGGGTTAAGGTTAGGGGTTATGTTAAGGTAACCTCAAAACAAACCTTTTAAAGAGAAGGGACCTTAGGTTCAGATATCTTAAAACAGGCTGAAGGTTGTGCCACCAGCAGATTGTTTCAAACTCCCGCCCGCCTGCCTGTCTGAATGCAAAGCCCATGCCTTTCCCGGGCATCTCCTACAAAGGAGACTGGAAACGCGGTCTGCCTCCATCAGAGCCCTTGCTCGGTCTAGCGCCTTGCACACTCTAGGTATTTAATCTATGCAAAGGAACAGAGTTGAACAATGAGAAAAAGGCAAGGCATCCAAGGGCACTGATGATTGAGAGTTCATTTCCTGCCTTCTCACTCTTAAACTATCTCCTCAAGCAACTAATATTAGACTCAGGGCCACTGCACTGATAACACCACTTACCAGGGTGGAGTGCACTGCCTGCTGTCCCTCACTGCCTTCCAGCAGGGACAGGAGGGATGCACACGGGTCTGCTTACACAGGTGTAAGTTAAAATGATGAATCTGAGATGGGTGGGGTACACAGACCCGCAGGTCTGGTCTTGTCTACCTGAATTGTCACGCATATGTCACTCCTTAGTTCATGAGCTGCAAAATGAGGGTTCAAATGCATGATACAGGCCAGCTCTAACACCCTATGCTTAGAACAGATGAAAAAGTGCCCACCGTATGGAATGGATGCTTTTTTTCCAAATTTAGAGCTCTTCAGAAAAAGCAAGTTCAGAACTTGATGAGTTAAGAGTTAATGGAACTAAAATCTAGGGGAATAATGAATCTGACAGCGAGTACAAAGAACAGATTTCCCCCAAGTGCCTATCTTTTAAAGGCATTTTAATACTGGGCTTTCAGCAAATAAATAAACCCACACTTGACAAAGTCAAGTCCAGGGAACATTGTCAGGCAAGAGGCTCACATATCAGGGACAAAACAGTATAGGAAATACCGTTTACATGTCTTCCTCTAGGAGATTCGCTATGTACATGAGGAGATCGGAAACTTACCAAAAAGAACTTGGATTTTGTTTAACTCTTAACCAGGTATTTCCCCACACTTAATTGTCGATGGTTCCCCATGTGTTGTTACCTTGTTTGTTTATTCAACATAACTCTTGATAACTGGCCAAGTCACTGGGAAATGTTAAGCCATAATATGGTAATATCAATATAAGGCCACACAGTTTCTTAATCTTGCCTGTAGTGCAGGGATATTATACCAAGTTCAGAGGGTGAAGATGATGATTAACGAATTAATGTTTGTAAAACACGTAAAACCGCCTAACATTTAGATATATTTACAAACCATTAAAAATAAAGTATTAATGCACCGAACTGATAAACAAAAGAATTTGTTTCTATCTTTAGGTCAAACCTTAAAACAATCATTTCACAGGGAGAGAGAAAAGCTGTTTCTCAAGCTTTTCTTTACAAAAGCCTTTGGCTGATACATTAAAGCCCTTCCTTGAAATGAGACAGAAAGGTTCAACTTCTGTCCAGTTAGTCTTCTTTATTCTGCTAGCAAGAAAGGTAATGATTCTTACACTTTGTGTTGGAATATGAAACAGGAGACTTCTCACAGCGGTAAGGAGCATGAAGTTTGGGGTCCTAATTCTGCCACTCTCTAGCTATGTGACTTAGACAGCATACTACTTGCTCACCCCACAACTCAGTTTCCCTATCTGTAAAATGGGGATACTAACAGTGCCTATCACTGGGTTGATGCGAAGGTTATGCATTTTAGGAACAATAACAACACCATGTAATATTTACTGATACCCAGAAACTGGGTTCCAGAGAGGTTAGTTAGCCAGAGCTATACAGCGAGCGGCTGGGCCTGGATTCGAACCCAAGCAGTTAAATTCTAGAGCTCCTGTCTTCACTGCTGCCTCCCCACTGATGTGTAAGGACCCCACACGTGGGAGCTGCTATTTTTATTACTGTAACTGATTTTACAGGCTCTGGAAATGGAAGGGCATTTTAGAGCTTTAAGTGCTCTAGAGAGGTAAGAATGAGGCGGGACAGTTCTTTTAAGTCTTTGCTTTTTTTCCCCTCTCCCTTCATTAACCACTCTTAGGGCAGCCACACCAGGTCCTTTCCCATGGGAAACAGCTGCATTTTCTAGCACAGCTGTAAGCTGTGAATTATTCCTTCCCATTTGAAGCTGGGTGACAATATACGCTCAGCTCATTCTGACCCAGCACTGAGTTGTAAATTGTCGTCACTCACTTTTCTTATGTATAAGCAGAAGTGCCCGAATCACACGGTTATTTGGTAACTTCCACCTTTCAGGATCTTAAGAAAAAAGAAAAAGAAAAAAAAAAAAATCCAGCCTGGCTTTTACAAACTCATTTGCAGCTAGCTCAGTGATCAGTGATAAAGCCTTCCCTCCTCGCCGCCGTGTCAGCTTTCAGGAATTCTCTGCGTTGTCTGTGTTGTGTAACCCAAGCAGCTTGTTATCTTTGCAGCTTAAAGGCTGACTTGGAAATTCAGACTGTCAACTATTTAAAGAGAATGAAAGTCCCCACTTTACTATTTTAATTAACTTCCAGAAAGCAAGGTTTCCTACTGGTTATGATAATGTTCACTTAAAATACTCTTAAGGAAACATGGCAGGAAGCTAAGCAAGAAGGGGGAGGATTGTTGTTTTTCAAGGCATTCCAGGAAGAAGAGTCTGAGCAAAGCCACAAAGGGAAAAATCCTACAGAGTACTTGGAGAACCGAGAAGAGAGGCATGGACAGATATTAAAGAGTATGAACAGGAGAGTATGGGAAATTAAAATACATACTACAGATCAAGTCAAGCCTTGATACCAGGGCAGGCTGTTGGAGGGTGGGCGTCTGTGCAATGAGAAGCTGTAAGGAGACTCTTGGAAGGGAACAACACTGATCACATTTATGTCTTGGGGTGATAACTGGGGTTCTGTGCAGGTGGTTGTGAGGGACGGCATCAGAAAAGACCTGGAAGCTCGCTGGCTGTGTGACATTGTTTCCTTGGGGCTGATTTTCCATCTGTTAATTTGTTCAACGGCAGGGGTAACATTTGTGGTGGGGATTGAATGCAATCATGCATGGGCTTTGAAAATAATGTTGTCAAAAGCACTCCCACAGACTATACACACAGTGCTCCGTTCGGGTTGTGTGGAGGGGAATGAGGGCTGAGAAAGCAAGCCTTCTGATAGAGAGAAGGAGAGAAGGGAGCTGACTGACAGATGGAGGAGATGGGTGGGAGGGAGAAGGGGAAATCCTCAGAGGTGATTCAAGAGAAAGAGGTAATGCCATGCAAGGGGAGTCAGGGAATAGGAGTTCTCTGGGGGCTGGGATGGATGCTGCTGGATTCAGTTTTGGAAATGCTACATTTGAGAAAGAGGGAGATATTCATTAGGAGTGGGTGGACCAGAGAAGCCTGAAGAAGTAGGTGTTAATCATTGTTGTAACTGAGAAAGCCACATTGTCCTGGTCTTGGAAGGTATTCCGGGACATTTTTTGAGGCTTAAACCGCAGTGAGTAAACTCAGTGAAGTTCTAAAAGCCAGGGGCTGCAGCTCCTGACATGTAAACCAACAGAAGAGTGGGATTCAGAATGGCCACTGAGGTAATTCTTGATAGAAAGCCAAGGTCCCTGGAAGGAGATGCCCTAGCCTGGGTTTCTCTGCATCCTCAGTGCCCCAACTGGGGCTGACACATTTTAGGCGTTCAGTGGGTGTTAGCGGATAAAGCTATGAACTTTGTATAATTGTAATGTAGTGGTATCGAGAATGTGGAAACTCCACTTCAGCAACTCTGTGTTTTGCCTCTTTAAGGAACTTCCCTCTGCTTGCTTCCACCTGAGAAACATCATGTAAGAAAAGAATCGCAGGTCACCACAATCCCAACTACACCAAGATGTTCATCACAGCGTTATTTAAATATCAGCCCAAAACGGGAAGCATTTCATATTTGAAACAAGAGGGGGGTGGTAAGTCATTCCATTAATATGATGAAATAAGAAAAGTGGGGACTGTAGGAACTGTTCCGCGTGCTTTGCAAATATTAATTCCTTTAATGCTCATAGCCATGCTATGGGGTGTATACTATTAAGATAAGTTCCATTCTACAGATGAGGAAGCTGAGGGCTTGGACAGTTTAAATAACCTGCTCAAGATTAAACAAGTACTAAGTAGAAGACCTGGGATCTGAGCAAGGTTGTCTGGTTCTGGTGTCTTTGCTTTAACCAATATACTACACTGCCTCACAGTATTTCATTTTGCCTGATTTTTCTTTTTCTTTTTTTTTTTTTTAAAGATTTTATTTATTTATTTGACACAGATAGAGACAGCCAGCGAGAGAGGGAACACAAGCAGGGGGAGTGGGAGAGGAAGAAGCAGGCTCATAGCGGAGGAGCCTGATGCGGGGCTCGATCCCATAACGCTGGGATCATGCCCTGAGCCGAAGGCAGACGCTTAACCGCTGTGCCACCCAGGCGCCCCTTGCCTGATTTTTCTTAAACTAGTTTTGTGACAAAAGTTTGCAGGAGAAGTATATTCTCCCCATTCACGGGAGGAAGTGATCACATCACAGGGAGGGGGTGGTAGCAAGGAATCAAAATTCTGCCTCATTATAAACCCAGTGACAAGAGTTCACAGTTCCTTATTCTTTCCTTTACCTCCACCCCCTCGTTAGCGACAACTAATGCTTGCTTGCTAGCGAAACAACTGATAACTTAAAAGTCGTCCCACATCATTCATCTCCTTAAAACCATCCTGCCGAGTTGCTATTTTCATGAGTCCCAATTTACAGACAGCAAGCTGAAGCTTGGATCGCTTAAGGTCACATAGCTAGTTTCTTGACACCCAGGCTCACTTTCCTTTTACTACTCAGTGAGGTTTAGACAATTTCAAAACAGTGTCCTCCATGTAACCAGCCTAGTAATCACCACCAGGCACAAGGCAAAGTTAAAGAAGAGGATTGGTTTGGGCCTGGCCAGAGTAACTGGACAACCTTGAAGTCTTAGGGCTAAAAGGTCTGGACTACCCCAAGACTGTCTCTTCTGAGCCTTCAGTCATATGCAAGAGATCTTCCCTGAGGTAGGTTTGTGATAACAACCTTTCTCTTCTCTTCTTTCTCTTAATACACTATTCACCTTCTTCAGACCCACCTTAGTCCCAATAGCCTCTTCAGAGGTCGCCAAAAGATAGGACAGGCTGATAATGAGGAGGGCAATAATGATACTAGAATAATTGATAATAATAGTCAAAAGTCTGCAGAGAGCTTGCTACGTGCCAGAAACTGCCCTGGGCAATGTTTACATACATTTGATCTCCCACTCTACACCCATTAATCTAGGGGGTAGGTGCCATTTTCCTGATGAGGCTATGAGGCTTTTGGAGTGTCCATCACATGGCTGGCGGGGAGGAAATGGGGAAGGAAGGGTTAGCAGTTCACAGACTGCAGAAGGTGAGCTTTTGGCCCTAAAGCCGTCATTTCTAAATCAACTGCAGACTCACCCCCCTACATGACGGCATTCCTCACATATCTGATCTTCCTAGGAAATATGGCTCCTCCAAGAAAGCCAAGAGCAGAGAACATAGCGGCATGAGGTCAAGGATCCAGAAACTCATTTATCCTCCTTTTAGCCCCACATTGTCTTTTAATTTAAAAAAAAATGCGTTTATAGATTTTCCTGATCCCTTCGAAGCCTATTTCCTAACTTAAACACAAATTTTAAAAAATAACACAGCACAAAACAAAGCTTCTGAATATGGCGAGCGAATCGCGGTGTGTTATGTGGACTCCTCAGTCATTTCACCAAACTGAACGGGCAGGTGAGAGGATCTGGCGTTTCTGAGGCGAAGTAGTACGTCCTGAACGGACGTTTTCAGGCACGGAAGGCGTTAGTCGGTTATCAGTCTGTTAAGGAGCATACCGTTCAAAACCCTGGCTGGGAATGAGTAGTAGGTCATCTGTAAATAATCTACGGGTAAAGTTTACCAGGAGTGGAACATTAACATGGTAGAGGTGAGGCTTTCAATGGGTCACTGGCCTGTGGGCTGCTTCTAATTGGAGGTCTTGCTTCTCCCTTTAACCGTTTCGATTTCTCCGACTCCAACTACTGCACGAAAAGGGCAGAAAGGAGCAGGTGGAGCATGAATTCAAATAGAAACACTCTGATGAGGTGGCCAGTCAGGCAGTTAGAACCAGTAAGTGTCCCAGTGGCAACAATACCACTGTTAGGTCAAGTGTCTGAAGGGGGAGGCCCCTTCAGGGCAGCTGCAAAAAGAAAGCCCCTATTAATCCCTTGACCAAGCAGCTGATGGAGTTTATCTTTTTGTGCATATGTTATAACTCTTCCAACACAGGATTATTTATAAATTTTAAAAAGTCAGCACGGCTACCACAGCTTTTTAGGGATTTCTTCATCTTGCTAACAGAGAACAGAAAATAGAACTTCGGAGGGCTTCTGTTTACAATTCACTGTCAGTCTGGCTTGGAAAATTCTAAGAAAGCTTCCTTGCTGGACTCATTCACAAAAAGAATGGGTCCCTATTTGAAGAGGGAAGAGATCTCAGTCTCCCGCCTGGAGATCTACTTTCTTTTGAGTTTGCATCCATTGTTATTTAAAGTAAGGGCATTCAGCGAGGGTTCAGCTAGGGTTATTTTGCATAGTAACATCAGAAAAGGAACCATTACCTGGTATAATCCCCTTTGGCTTCCTGAAATAAAAAACAAAGATAGATGATCAATATGTATTTATGTTAATTAAGCGAATGAATTTCACTCTTGGTGACGTTTCCCTCTTAAAGTGCCTGAATTTTGTTTTGAAGAATGTTCACGAGGAACACTTTCTCTAGGACCACGGAGAAGAATGTGGCATTGGCGAGAACACATTAGTATCCATGAAATACTTCCTATTCTTAACAGAGGAGACAAATATGTCTGAAAAAGCACAGATGAGTCTGTCTTCTTTTAGGTCTCTGCGATCACGTGATAAATGCTGGTCTATTCCAGCAGCACACTTTTTGGTGTGGACGCAGACCTTTTAAACCGGACGTGAGAAAATCAACGCAGGCTACTTGTTTTCTCTTTTTAAACAAGCACAGAACACGCTTGGTTTTTCAGCTCCTAGCGTCTTTAAGCATTAAGGGGCTCTGGCACTCGACCTCAAGAAAGTGTATACAAAAGTTACTTAATTTAAATGAAACTTACAGCTGTTGTAACAATTGCTGCTTCCCAGACTCAACTATTCCAGAGCCCCTTTCCAGAAGTACGGTCTAAATTCTTTTCCCCCAGAGCAGTCTAAATTTCATTTTCCTTTGCAACAGGCAATAGCACACTATGGCTCATGCAAATGACGCTAAAACAGAAAACGGTGGCTCACGTTTTTCACTGGCAAACAACCAGCTGGCTTAAAAATCTATCAGCCACCAGCCCATGCGAAAGTTTCAGACTTGCAGGCAGTGCACAAAAACCAACAAACAAAAAGGCGCAGGCATGAGGCGGTCGGTGGATTCTTACCTGTAACACGAGTGCCGCTAACTTGAAAATGGTTTCGCTGTCCGCTTCGATTTGCCCCTGTCGGGGGAAAAGAAAAGCATCACTGAACACAGGCTGCCCTAGGTTGTAGCAAATGGCTGTGGAGTTGGGGAAGCTGTCACAGCTTGGCACCTGCAGTATACAATCAAACGCAGATCATACCATTACAGGGGAAAGGGAGGGGGAGTGGAGGGGCGCTTCCAGGCTTCAGGGGAAGCCACGATGTGTGTGTGTGTGTGTGTGTGTGTGTGTGTGTGTGTGTGTGTGGTGTGCGTGCATACACACATTTTAATTAGCTGTGGGGAATTTTGTTTAGAGAGCAGTATTCTGGAAGAAACACAAATGACGTTGAGGCTGAAAATTCAGACAACTTCTCAATGAATAATTTTTATCCCTATAGGTTCGTTTTTAAGCTCTGAAGATTTTCTTAGATTTGTTCATTCTGTTTTCCTGACATATTTTTTTCTGTGTCACCACATTTTTTTCGATATACACACGATGCAACTATTATTAAAAATATAAGTTCACTTCTGCATCAATGACACATTGCTGAATTACTATTTACATAATTAAGATAAAATGCAAAGCCTTAAGAATCAGTTACAGAAAATACTTAAAGAAGGCCAAATTTCTGTTCCATTTTACTGAAGTTTGATGAACTCTAATTTATCATTTTACCCATTATTTTCTTTTTTCATCCTTTAAGATTTCCCTCAACTCCAAAAATAGGAATTCTGGGCTCTGGAAAACAGGAATGCTTTTTCAGTACCCTGGTAGGGATGCATAAGTGTGTGTGGAGGGAGTATTGCCTCTAGCAAAAATACTCACAGGTGCCTTCATTTATTTTGTTAAATATGAGAATTTTGTTAATACCATTACCACATCACGTAATATATTACCACAGTGACTCAATGAATGGTATAGAGGGATCTTTATTTTTAAAACATTTGTAAAAAAAATTTGTTTGGTGATATGCTTTCTGGCAAGCATTAACACGCACTGAAACAATTCCATGTAACCTTGCTTAAGTGTTGTATAGTTAGTACTTGAAAGTGGAGTGTTTGAGACCATGGAACTCATGAGCCTAGAAATTACCCTGAATTCCTTATTCTCCCTTCTACCTGTTGAATTCGGGCCGAAGAGTTTTTCTAGTTATACCAAGGGCATCAATGGTGAGTAATTAAGTAGTTTTAAGGCAAAGGCGAATGAGGGAGGTTCACAGAAGCAGTTGGCTCACTGAGGATTTCTGAAAGGACTATGCTTTTCTCTCATCTTTCCAAGTGATTTGAGTGGAGTTCTCAAAAACAAAACAAACTAAATGACAATAATTCTTCTAAAAGCCATAAAATAAAATAAACAAACCAAAAACCCAGGGCGTTACAATGCCGGCTGTGGTAATTATCTGTGTTTCCCTTATACGACAAAATGAAAACAAATGAATTTCAACCCGCGACATCTAAGTTTCCCTTCTGAAGCCTGAGGCAACGGATCTGCTCCAAAGTTTTTTCCCTTTAAAAGCTGACAGGCCAGAGCCTTGGAATTCAAAGCTTGCTTCTAATCTCTAGAAACAGATTATAAAATCAAAGAGAAGCCAGGTTGATTGGAAGAATCAATCACCCTCTGTCTTTCAGGCAACAGACAGTGGTTTTGTAATCTGGTGAAAGATGATGAAGCCCTTAATCCAACAGGTGAGATGGGTGTTGATCAAGACAAATTTTACAAAGGTTGAGTTCCTTATGCTCGAAGAAAAAAAGAAAAAACCTTATGCAGGGGTGGGTAACGTGAGGAGGAACTCTCAAAAACATCTTTGAGTTTGAAATTACACCTAAACTTGAAGTCCAGTTTGTCTTAAAATCTTAGAAAAGAAAAAAAAATGGGTTGTTTCGGATATTAGCAGACTGAAAGCTAAATAAAATATATTGAAAATGACTGCCAACTCTTCTGATCCCCCATGACCCTCTTTGCCTCATCAGAATCTTAGGTGAGTCATCCAAACAACATTTGAGACACCAACTTTTCAATTTAGCAAATGGAAGTTCAGCAGATAAAAAGGCCTCAGACAGAAACTCTTAAGAATGCTGCCAAATAATTCTCTACCTTAGAAGGGTCATTAAATATTAAAAATGTTGAAATGAGGAGCTGAAGCATGACAAGTACCAGGCTCAGACAGCTCCAGAAGAGTGGGGAGGCAAATATGCAGTTCACCTATGGTTGTTTCCCCCCCCTCCCCCACCTATGCAAGTTGTCCCACCACCATTCTGGTGGAGAAGGGTGATGGTGGGGTGGAGGGGTAGGGCCTACCGAACTCTTGTGCCAGGGAGACAGGAGAATGCATGGTTTGGCCAAGCCTTACATTCTTTTATATACCTCAGCCCCTACCTCACCTTCCTCCTAACCACTGTTCTGGAAATCCAAGGCAACATATTTTGAATTCTAATACTGACTGCCAAGGTTACCTGACTTGTGCAGGGAGCTCACCAAACAATGGATCAAGCAAAAATAATACTATCTGCCTGGTTCTCAGCAATTTCGTATGGTGAAATTCAATTAAGACATAGACAGAACTCTGGAATTTCATGCCTGAAGTGCAAAAGTTCTTTAGAAACTGCTGTCTGTCCTAGGATGGAAGATTTCTTTTCCTTATAACCATGGCAACAGAGGTAACCTTATAGGTACTGGGCAAGCTACCACTTGAGAGAGGGATCTCCTCAGAGAGAGAGGTAATGGGATCCTTCATGGTTTCCATGACTGTCAGGGATAAACAAAGAGGAGCAGAGAAAAGAGTCAGATGATGTGGCTGAATGCACAAGGGTAATACGAAACAGTATCAAGTCTTGGTGCTCTACCCTCATGGCTAATTTAGCTGCTTTACGGATTCAGTCCCTAGGTCACTAGGTTCAGGCTCTGTGTCGGACATCTTCTTTTTGTCCTTGGTTTCTTAGCTCAGTTGACCAAGACATCTTGCTAATAAGGCACACTCTAGGTTTTGATTCACAAGTAGAAGAGAATAAAAGAAAGTTTGAGAATTTGAAAGGGAATTTAGTGAAAATATGACTCCTATTATTCTAGAGATGATGGTACTGAGCATCGGGGTCATGGTGTGTACGACCCAACACCACAGCAGACCGTGACTCTGGGCTTCTTGTCCAGTGCTCTTTCCATTCCGCCACACACTAGTTTTCTGATTCCAGTGTAAATCTCTCACCAGCAATCTTTCGAAGGCATGCTTTTGATAAAAACTGGAATCAGATAAGACTGAGAAATGACTCCAAATGCCACGTTTCCTGCTGATGGGATGGTAAGTTATCATCAAACATAAACACTTGGAATGGGGAAATTATTTCTGAGGACCCATCTGCTTCTTCTGTATTAATATAGTACTTCATGGAAACTTATTCTGCACAACGATGGACATGAATCACTGGCTCACAAACACTTAGGACTTGGAACTGTCTGACAAACCGCTGGGGGAAGAAGTCAGCTTGTTTCTAAGTGTATAACTAATTATCGAGCTAGTCTTGGGTTAAGTCTATTTAAAAAGGTAGCTTGTAGAACACCAACAAAGAAACGTGTAAGAAATGAGAGGAAAAGAAAATTATCATTTACAGTCATCATAGTACTAATTATCCAGGCAATAGTTTTCAATAAATAAAAACTATTGCGTGAAAGTTTGGTGAGAAACAGGACAATTGGGTATTTATATAATCACAAAGTACCTCTCTATAGGGGGAATTTAATGATAAGGGGGAAGATGCTAACTTTTCAATGGAGAAATTTGACAATACAATCTTTTTTTTAAAGAGTGATTTATTTATTTTAGAGAGAGAGAGAGAGAAAGAGAGAGCACACGTGCAGGAGAGAGGGGCGGAGGGAGAACGAAACCCAAGCAGACTCTGCACCGAGCCCAATGCAGGGCTCGATCCCACCACCCCGAGATCATGACCTGAACCAAAACCAAGGGTCGGTCACCCAACTGACTGCCCCACCCAGGTGCTCGAGACAGCTACAGTCTTAATCAAGTGATAAGATATCACCAATAACTGGACAGACCAGCATCATGTGCTTCCTGATAGTATTCATTGAGAAGGACACCACTTCACTTATATACATGCCTGTGTTGGTAAATATAAATGTTTCACAACCAAAACTTGGAGAGGGGGGAGGATCCCTCATTTGTAGCATCTGTTGCTATCCAGGGTGCAAATACTCCCACCATGGCTGATTTCAAACTACCAGGTTTCAAACTACCAGTATGATCTCATAGGACACACTGCTGGGAGGTGATGTGAGAATCGGCTCTCACCGCTGGTACTAGCTGGTTCCAGTACACCACTGGGTAGTATTCCTGCCAAAAATACATCACTAGATCTAATCGTGAGGAAGCATGAGACAAACCCAAGTGGAGGGTCATTCTACAAAAGAACTGGCCCATTCACTTTGAAAATGTCGATAGAATGAATGCTAAAGAAAGGATGAAGAACTGTTTCGAAGGAAAGGAGACTAAGCAGTTATAACAACTAAACACAGGGTGTCATTCTGTATCAAGAGGGCAAGTTGTTATAAAGGGCATTACTGGGACAACTGGACGGTACATTATGCAATAGTACAGGTTCAATGTTAAATGTTCTAAACGCAATCATTGTAACATGGATATATAAGGGATGTCTTTGATCTTAGGTGCTATACGATGAATTAGTTAAGGATAAACAGTATGACTTACTCTTAAACGATCCAGAAAAAAATTACACATCCGCGGGCAGAGAGAGGGAGTGCAAATGTGGCAAAATGTTAATGACTGGTGAATTTGGTTTGAGGGACATATTGCCATTTTTTGTGCCATTCTTTAAACTCTTCTGTAAGTTTGAAATAATTTCAAAATAAAAAGTCTGTAAAAAGTTGGCATATTTCCCCAGAGTGCTGGATATCTATTTGTCTTACTGCCTAGTACCCATCTCTTTTTCTGGGCTGAAGATCCCATTCTTTTCAGAACTGCTTCTTTCTCTACTGGCTTGTGTGCAAACACAATCATCGCTCTGTGGACAAGTGACGGAAGCTGGTCCAACGACACTCCCAGGGATTTTCCAAATCAGAGCTGAGGGAAGAAAGCTCTCTCCCGCTGTGTCTCAGGGCAAAGTTGGGAAGATGTGAACCAGAGAGAATCACTGCCCACAGACGGAGAGAAAGGGACTTCCCGACCTTGGTAGTCGACTGCATCATCCACTGCTCAGCCAGGCCAGACTTCAAAGTCTGCTTGAAGCTCAACAAGTGGCAAGAACAGTGACTTGAATGCTGCTCAGATGCTCTCGCTTTGGTTTACCACTAAGCCAGCAAACAGCGTCAAGAACAGATGTGATAAGCACACAAATGAGTGAATGGGTGTAGCTCCCAGGAGACCTTTTAATTCCTTCTGTGGACACAGCTACATGGAGGAGGAATCTGCCAGATCAGAGAATTCCAGAGATATGGACTCACTGGTTTCATACAATTAGTCTGATGGCGGGGGAGGAGGGGGCACATCACCACTCAAGACCTACCTATTATCTTGCAAGGCAGTTCTTGCTGGCCCATGGAAGCATCCTTCCCTGTGCTAGTTCCAGTCTTCTGGGGGTTATGCTGCCCCTAGGGGACCCGGCCATAACTACCACATCTGAACCCCCCATTACCCTTGTGTAAATGAACCAATACTTTGTCCTTTTTTTGTCCAAGCTAGTGGTGAGAGGTCATATTTCTGAAGGATGGTCTCGATGATATATATTTTCCATTTGTTCTTCTAGACCAGAGTTTTGCAACCTTGGCATAATTGACATTTTCAGTTAGATAATTTTTTTTTTTTTTTTTGGTGGGGGCTGCCCTGTGCATTATAGGGTGCTGAGCAGCACCCCTGGTCTCTAAACACTAGATTCCGGGAGCAGCCTCCCCTCTCCCCCAGTGGTGACCACCAAAAATGTCTCCAAACATTTCCAAATGTCTTCTAGGTGGCAAAGGTTCCCTAGTTGAGAACCACTGACCTAGATTCTTTGTTTTATTCCTGGATTAAGCTACAAGCATCAGAAATTTGCAAAACTGAACCATAAGGCTTGTCCCAAGGTAAAACTGCTTTTGTGTTTTGGCTCCTATTGAGAAACTATATAGGAAGCAACCCTCGGACCCTCATTATCTTAATAACTCTAGGTGCGTTGTGGAGGATATAGTTAATTACATCATATAACAGTCCTTCAGGAGGACCCCTGGGAGAAGTTTCTGAGCAGCTGCTTTGTTTTTGCCTTAATGACCACTGTGAGTTATGCAAGTGATCATAACGCCCTCTTTGCTGTGGTTCTTAGGAGAAGTTGGAGTTCAAATTCAAGGCTTTATACGAACCATGCCAAACGTTTTATACCAACCTTAACCTTGGCAGCATCTAATTATTTCTTTTATTTTCTCACAAGTAACTCTGATTTCATCACTGACCATATTTTAAAGTGCTTTTCTTCTTTTTTTATTGAGGTACATACAGTAATATGCACAAATCTCAGTGCACAGCGTGGTGAATTTCGGCACGTGTATACACTCATGCAACCATCACCCAGATAAGGATATCAAACCTTCTCACCGATTTTTCCATCTTAGGGAAATGTATGTATTTTTATACGTCACATCAGATAAATAAGATTATTTTTGCTAATTAGAAAAGTATCAAATACTACTGCAAAATTGTTGCAATTTGCAATTCTTTGCTTACTAATCAATTTGAGTCTCCCTCTTGCAATTGCATCTTACTTGTTATTGCCCATGTGTGAAATGACCCTTTGTTCACTTACCTATTTGAGAGCTTATGTTTTGTTTGAGCTACCAATGTTAACCCCTTTGTGTCGTCTACTGGGTACAAACTGTATCCTTCAATCTGTTCTCCTTCTCCTGGCCTATGAAGTCAGACGGGCCTGGGGCCCATCTCCCTCACTGGAAGAATCTTTGGGGTTCTGAGCAAGCTATTTTTCTGAAACTCAGTTCCTTATCTGCAAAATGGGGAATGATAATATTGAATTTAGTGGGTTGTTTAGAGCACTGATGAGGGACAAATATAAAGCATTTATCATAAAGCCTAGGCCCAAAGATTCTTTCCATGTTATTCTCTGCACCATGCACCATCTTGCTTCTTACATTGTTCCATATTATTATAGCTATAGCAATCTACTTTGGTCTGGGTACTGTTCCATTTTTGTGTTGTTCTGTAACATTTCATCAACGTTCCATTATATCTCAAAATCTAAGTGCTTTAATTTTCCATAATAATCTTTAACATTCTCTTTCACATATTTTTTTAAATTTAAAATAATCTTGTCAAGTTTATATATATATAAATATATATATACACACAAGTATATATATATATATATACACAAGTATATATATATGTATATATAAGTATGAGTGTGTGTGTGTGTACATATATATAAAATTTGCCTTCCTCTTTGGAACCATGTATGTCTCTACCGAAATGGCTTTATAAAAAAAAAAAAGAAATAGCTTTATAGTGGCCATAAAGTTTTACGATATACTATAAAGATCACACACATTCAATGTTAGGGTTAACACTCAGTATTTTATATTTTCCTTTATAAATGGGCCACCTTTTTCATTATATTTCCTCGTTATCATTAAGTAGGATTATTATTTTTAGAGTATTTCACTACCATTAAATTTCCTCACCAAAGCTTATAATGCCAATAAGTTTTAGCTAATTTATTTCCATTTGTAGGCACACAGTGAAATCGTCTTCAAATAGTATTTTGGTTTACTTCTTTGCAGTGTACTTGGTCCATCTGATTACACTGCATGAAATAGACATTTTACTTAAACTACGTTCTTCTCATACACTGCTGGTGGATTATAACTTAGTTCCAGACCAACTTTTTGGTAAGGTCTACTAAATCTTAACACACAGATGCACGATGGCCCAGCAAGTCTGCTCTTAGGTAAACACCTAACAGACATGTTTACATATATCCCCTACACGATGGACACTAGTACTATTTGTAATAACTCAGTACTGCAAACTAACCAAATGCCCATCAATGAGCACATGAACTGTGGTATATTTAGACTATGGACTACTATTCAGCTGTGAAAGTGAACAAGCTAGCCTAAACTACATACAATATGGATGAATCTCAAAAACCTAATCTGAGCAAAAATAGGCCAAACATTAAAGAGCATATGTTGTGTGACTCCAGTTATACGAAATACAAAGTCAGCCAAAAGTAATACATGCTATTAAAAGTCACAGAAGTGGGGGGATTAATGCCTGGAAGAGAACATGTGAGGGGCTTCTCAGGTGGCACTCTTCTGTTTACTTGATAGTGATGCTAGTTGCCCAGATGTGTTCAACTTGAGAAAGTCTGTTGAGCTGCACGCTTACCTGCACTTTTCTATATGTATATTATACTTCAATATACAGCAAACAAACAGAACTCCTGATCTTCCCTGAAGCCTTTCTCATCTTACTTAGTGACAGTTCTATCTCATGGCACCTTTGGGCATGGAGTTGAGCAGTGAGCACCTTGTACGACTGTATTTGGTGATCTGATTTGCACCTTCTAATGCATTACACACTTTATCTATTTTCTTTATTGTTTTTCTTCCCACTCACTATCAGCCCTGTCTCATAGGTAAGATCCTTAAGGACATGGGTTTTTATCTATTTGGCCCTATCTGTATCTCCAGGACCTAGAACACTGCCTAGCAAAGAGCAGGTGCTTTTTCTAGAACATTCATCCACTAAAAGGGTAGTGAAGTAAAAAAGTCGATGGGAGTATTTTTATCTTTCCTTTTAAAAGAGGGAATGCTTCTTGTGTTTCTTAATTCACTCTACGGTTGATTGGCCTTGATTTTGAACTCCGAATGAGTTTCTGAACCATGAGAACACAGCCCAGGCTTCACCAGCCATGGGCACTGTGAGCTAAGTAGTAGGTGTCAAAGACTAGATACGCAAGCTTAACACACCAAACACAGTCGGTGTTAGATGTCAGAAAGTCTTTTGCTCTTCTGGCTTCCTTTCTAAAAACATAAAAGGGAAATCATAATACCTGTCTCACATGTTTCATGGAGTTTGAGAACAAAAAGCAAAACAAGATATAAAACGCTTTGAAAAAGGAAAAAGCATTACAAGAAAAGCCAAAAAGTACAGGTGTTTCTGTGGGCGTGTATCACAGTTTCAAAGACATAAGCATTATGACCAAAGTATCTGGGCCGACCGCTTCTCAGAAACTAGATCACAACGAGATAGGAGCAAAGAGAAAGAGAAAGTTTTGCAGCATGTGAATCAGTGTTCGTTTGTGGGAGGATAATCAAAGGAATATACAGATATGGAAATGAGAAAGAAGGGAAACTAGGCAGACCGTACTTGCCCAAGGATCAGCTCAGGTATGGTTCATGCGTGCATTTTATTTTTAGGTGGACAGGTGACACTTTTTTCCCCCTTGGGATGAAGTTCCTGTTAGTTTAAATAGAAACCAGATCTTGATTTCTAAATACCATTCTCCACGGAAAGGAAAAATGGCTGATTCCAAGGAGCATTTTGATCGCCAAAATGAATGGCAGAATGGATGACTATACATTGATGGGGCACCTGAGTGGCTCAGGAGGTTAAGTGGTTAAGCGTCTGCCTTTGGCTCAGGTCATGATCCCCGGGTCCTGGGATGGAGTCCCCGGCGTCCGGCTCCCTGCTCAGCAGGGAGCCTGCTTCTCCCTCTTCCCCTGCTTGTGCTCTCTCTCTCTCTCTCTCAATCTCGTGTGCTTGCTCCCTCTCTCTAATTAATAAAATCTAACGGATGATAATATGTTGAATAAAAAGGAATCCACGAGTCCATGCTGATATTGAAAAATATTATTAAAAGCTGGAGATGGAGGAGAAAGACAAATTATTCTTTACAGATGAATGCTGACTGGGAAATGTCAAAGAAAGAAATAGAGAATCACCATTCACACTTGCGGCCGAACAAACTGACTTAGGCAAGATCACCACTGGAGGCCAAGTCCACTGGGTCAAAGACTATTGGGAAATTGGATGCTCAAACAACCTCCGAGTGTCAACTCCAGACAAGTTACAAAGGGGAAGAGAAAACTGCAGACACCACCTTAATCAAAAACAACTGGGGCGCCTGGGTGGTACAGTCCGTTCAGCATCCGACTCTTGGTTTCGGCTCAGGTCCCGACCTATGTGTCACGGGATCAAGCCCCATATCGTCTCCACGCTCAGCAAGGGGTCTGCTTGGGATTCTCTCTCCCTCTCCCTCTGCCCCTCCCACTCATGCTTGCTTTCTCTCTCTCAAATAAATAAATAAATCTTTTAAATACAAAACCCCCCCCCTGAGGTAGACTGACTTTGCCAGCCTCCTTGCAAAATACACTGAGAACACACATCACTTACGTGGTATTCCTGCCACAAGGAAATTATGTTAGACTAGTGGCTCACAAACTTTGGTGTGTAGTAGAATTGCCTTGAGAGCTAATGAAGAATACAGAGGCCCAGGCTCACTGAAGTAAGACAGGATGAAATAGGACAGGGTGTGGGTCTCAGCATTTTCATCAAGTTCCTAGATGATTCTGAGACACGTCCACATGACACATGTTTCAAACCACTGCATTAGACAAATCCATATATCTGAAAAGGAGAGACATTCTGCAAGGCAACTGGTCTATACCTTCAAAAGTACCAGGGGAAGAAATACCGAAGAAAGACTGGCCACCTGTTTCCAATTATGGAGACTACAGAGGCACGGTGACTAACTGCAACGTGTGATCCGGGACTGGACTCTGGGTCAGAACAGGAAAAAACCCAAAAGCTATAAAGAACATTAATGAGACAATTAGAAAAAACTGAATAGGAACTGGATTTTATTTTACTTATTAATTTTTTTTATTTTTTATTTTTTTTATTTTTTTATTTTTATTTTTTTTAAAGATTTTATTTATTTATGTGACAGAGAGACAGCCAGCGAGAGAGGGAACACAGCAGGCAAGTGAGAGAGGAAGAAGCAGGCTCCCAGCAGAGGAGCCCGATGTGGGACTCGATCCCGGAACGCCGGGATCACGCCCTGAGCCGAAGGCAGACGCTTTAACGACTGTGCTACCCAGGCGCCCCTATTTATTTTTTTTTAAAGATTTTATTTATTTGACAGAGAGAGACACAGCGAGAGAGGGAACACAAGCAGGGAGAGGGAGAAGCAGGCTCCCTGCTGAGCAGAGAAGCCTGATGCGGGGCTCGATCCTAGGACCCTGGGATCATGACCTGAGCCGAAGGCAGACGCTTAATGACTGAGCCACCCAGGCGCCCCAGGAACTGGATTTTAGATACACACAACTTGTGAAATAGGGTATTCGTTGCACAAAACTCCAGACTCTACACAGGCAGAGATCTGGTTGCTCAGTTGTACACCAGCATCCACAGAGTGCTTACCACATTGTGGACAATCAAACAATATTTTCAATGAATTAATCTATACTTACGGAAAAAAAAAAACTAAACCTTTCGATGACAACGTTCTATCAGATAATGCTACAAAAAATACCAAGACTATGAGTCTTTCTGCTCCCAATTCTCATTTTTATGCCCCACCCCCCAATTTTGAGAACTTGAGGCTCTGCTTTATTCTTCTTAAGCCCAGGAAGAATGAGACGGTCACATGGTAAGTATGAGAGAGACTGGCTCCACCATTCTGCAGTATCTGAATCCTTTTTATAAACTCTTGCACCAACATAGTTTCAAAGCAAGGGAGTGAATGTTTATGAGACTGCCCTGAAAATTAGGTGTGGTGATCTACAGCCGAATTGTTAGGCGATGCAAGAAAGGCAAATAGGTCAGGCTCTGCTAATAAGCATGGAGGTTCCAAGGCAGCCACATCTAATAAATATGAGGGGAGACAACTGCAGAACGGATGAATAACCGTCATTAAGTAAACACTTAGAACCAAGCTCTCGACTTCTGCACTTACCCTTACGCATTATAAGATGACATACACAGCAGACTTTAATTACAGCATTCTAATTGCTTAAATGAACCCCGGCACCAATTTCTGATTACAGTTTGAATTTGTAGTAGTGGGGTGTTCAGCTGAAAAACTAGTCATATTTTTAAAAAACAGTGCAAAGTGCTTACAAGGTAATCAAGGATGTTTAGAGAGAGAAAAGGATGAATCAGGAGAAAGTTATGGTCATGATGGTAAAATTAAGCCTTTGAATAAAGAAGGTCTGCTAAAGTCAGTACCCTATTTAGTCTTTTTTATTTTATTTTATTTTTTTTTTGCGTGAGTAAATATGCAATGATACTTTTATCTTCAGGACTATTGTGCATCCATCCGATTGGGTTAGTTATTATTTTTTATTTATTATTATTATTTATTATTTTTTCCAATAGATCATACCACGCTCCTTTTATGCCAACATTCTCCTTTTACACCATAATTCTGGTTTTTTTAATGCTGAAGTACTTCTTATAGATGAAAGCATCTTGTAACAGAATTTTGGAATAACACTGTCAACAACAACAACAACAAAAACAAGAAACACTGAGGTGCTAACTATCTGTTCCAAGAGGTTGACAAATATTAATTCACTGAATCCTCAGGACAGCCCTGAGAGGAGGTAAAGTGGGGAGACTGAAGCTTAGGAAGGCCACGAGATGGTTGCTCAAGGCCACCCAACCTGTGAGTGGTGGAGCCAGGATTCACAGCGAGGCATTTGGGAGCCCCTGTGCTCAGTGTTCCCCCACTTCCCCATGTCAGGCATTGGGCCACACTTTGGACAGTCTCTCCAAGGAGTGAGCAGATGATCTTGGTTGGTGGCCAGCACTCGTGAACTACTGCCTTTAGCTGAGAAGTCAATCACTCTCTTGCAGTGTATATTACATGTGTGACTATGTGTGGCCAATTCAACAGGTTTAGCTGAAGTAGATATCTTAGCCTGTTTCCTAATGAATCCACGTTGCAAATCATCACTATTAGGCCTACTTAATTATGAAATGGGAATCTTCCGTTCAATTTCTTCTGCTTGAAAAATATAATGATAGCCCTTCAAATTTCCTCCTAAGGCCTCCTGGGCATGTGTTAACATTGCAGAAAGGCAAAATACATCTGGCTCTAGTGTGGGTTAAACAAAGAGATCACAGCTGACAGACAGACAGGTAAAAAGATGGATAGAGAGAGAGAGAGAGAGAGAGAGATCTGGTACGGGTAAGTTTGTTTTGGGAAGTTTCTTTGCCATATTCCTTTTGAAATCCAAGATGTGTATTTTTAAGGATGTCAAGCTAAGCATTTTCAAAACCAGGAAACAAAGAAATCTGATTTCTAGAATAAATTGAGAAAACATCTTAGAGTCGTTTCATTCATTCCTACATTTAAGATATTGTATTTTCAGCTGAATGGATCATCCACTTCCTCCTGCCTCTGTCCAAGCATTGATCATACTATTTTCATGACTTTTTTGAGTCAAATTTAGCTGTAGTGCTCTTCTTACAGCTCATTTCTGACATGATGTTTTACCAAAAGTATGAGTGCTGAGTTTAAATGTTTTAAGATAATTCATGCTAAGTGGCACCACTATGAAATGCAGGCTTTTCAACTGCATTTTTAGTAGCTCTTCTCAAAGTATTCGAGAAATATCTGAGTGCCTACTTGTGCTGGCGATGTATCAGTGAACAAAAAATTCATTCTTTGCAAATTTACCCTGGCTGGCGCCACCTGGAAGGCATTTTCCTTGTTATTTACTCTGTGATGAGGTTCTTTTACCTCTGCGAACCTCAGTTCTTTCCACTGAGGGCCAAACATCTTCCCCTCTACCATCTCAGGGAGGGGATATAGGCAAATGACATGCACAGATGGCAAGTCCCCGAGGATTCAAACTGGCACGTGTTATAAGCTATTATTATGAAAACTCTGATTCTCACAAATGTACAAGGCAGCATATATCCGAATGCTCATGGTTTAAGATGCAGGTAATTTCAATGTCAGGAAAACAGAGGGAAAACCACATGAAACAGAAAAAGGTGAAATATTTATTATAAAACTCGCAGTAGCCTTTTAAAATACGATATCAGATTTCTTTGTCCCTCGTGCACTGGCTAGCCTTCAAACCAACTCTGATGTTTGGTTTGGTGACTTCGCTTGATAAATACTGATGGCCGGTTACTATGAGGAGGCATGCTTGCCTCTGTGTAGACAGAACATACAGCCTGCGAAATGCAATTTCTGTTACTGATCCTTTAAATTATTTCAGCATCTTGAATAGAGCTTGAGGATTAAAACACACACACACACACACACACACACGCATGTGTACACACACACACACGCACACACACACACACACACACACACACACATTCACTCTTCAAATCCCAAATGCTAAAACTGCCAGGTTAGCAGATATACTGAATATATTTCAGTTCTCAGTGACTACTCAAATTGTTTGGTGAATTACATGCAGTGACTCTGGCACAAGAAGCAGGAGTGTGATGCTGGAGTATTGGACTGGTTATAGAGGACTAGGCTTTATGTTCTGTTAGGTTACGTGGAGCTGAGGCCATTTCTCTCTCTTGAGACATTATAAATAGGGGGGCACCTGGGTGGCCCAGTAGGTTAAGCATCTGCCTTCGGCTCAGGTCATGATCCTGCTGGGGTCCTGGGATCAAGTCCCATGGCGGGCTCCCTGCTCAGGAGGGGGTCTGCTTCTCCCTCTGCCCCTCCCCTTGCTTGTGCTCTCTCTCTCAAATAATAGATTAATAAAATCTTAAAAAAAAAAAGACATTATAAATAGGGATAGTAACAGATCTTTCCATGAATGTGTACTTAAAAAAATATCTCTTTGCCATGACTGGGCAGCTAGAATAGTAGTAAATTATCGAAATATCTTTCTAGGTTGTAGGGAATGTTTCCCTCTCAAAAAACAGTCAGTTTTGATTATTCAAGAGCTCATGTATTAACTTTGGGGAGGATTCATTTTTCCAATGTTTCTCCTATCCCTGCTTTTTTGTTGCCTCTATGGTGTAACTTTGGCTCTAGTAAGAAGGACAAAGAAAAGTCAGTGATATCCAGGGCGGTATGGCTGAGTGGGTGGGTGGGAGAAAACGCCGGATGACTCGCTACCATGAGGTTTTAGGATGAACCGGCTTCCCTCTGCGTATACTCTCCATGCTCCTCTGCTCCAGAGGCGATCAAAAGTTGATGACTTATTTCCTTGAAACGTCAAGAGAAGATCTTTGAATCGAAGAGCAGAGAAGTGTGTCCACCTATCCTTGTAGCTGATTTTCCAGTGATTCTCCTGAATGTCTCCACAAGGTATTTACAGCGAATATAGCAACAAAGGTTACAGTACCTATGTCGAGACGCCTGTGCTTTACAAATCCGATCATGCGATGTCCAAATTGTATTCCAATAAATTCAGTGTATTAAATTTCAAGGTTACAAGTGTGGCACCAATGCCAGAAAATTGAATTTAGGAGCAGTAATTCTATCTTAAGTAGTGAAAACAGAATAAGATTGAAAGCTGAAAAAGTCTAATTTCATGGTTGTTACTCAGAACTGATTTTCAGTTTAACTTGATCTTTCCACAAGCCCATTTTGAAAGACTGGTCAATGCAGTTGCTAGTGTAAACTCTATTTACTTTGCTCACTTGACCACTACTTACTGAGGGCCTCTAGCGTGGGCCAGGCTCTGTGCCAGTGGTTGGGCCATAAGCATGAGTAAGAGCTGACCTGGTCCCAAGGAGTTAATTAGTCTGGTCGTGGGGGGTAGATACACGAACAAATAATTCAACACAATGGGAGGAGAGTTAGGATAGGCATGTAAAGGATATTTTGGAGGCTGGAAGAACTGAGCTCCTGTAGGATACTGGTGATGGTGCATAAGGGGAGGAAAGCATTGCTCCCGGGGCAGGGACTGGAGCTGATTTCTGAAGGATAAGCTGAATATTTGCCAGAGGGAAAGGAAGGGAGGAAGAAAGGCAGCCAGCAGGGAAACAAGAACATTAAAGAGAAAAAGACATTCAGCAGGCTGAGTATATAAAAAAGGCACAGAAGTTTGGCAAAGGCTGGGATCGTAAGCGAACGAGGAGTTATTTCATTTTGACCACAGGGTGAGTGCGGGAAGAGGCTCCAGTAATAAGCCAGGGCTTGAGCATCCTCCTAAGGGGCTGATATGGGACGGCAGTAATAAGAAGGGCAAAAATACCGACAGCAAAACAGCGTGCCAGACGCTGTTCTATACGCTTTGCATATATTAACCTATCCTTGAGGCAAGTAATACTCCTGCCCTCGCTTTAACAGTTAAACCGAGGATTAAAAATGTAAGTACCATGCCCAGGTGAGAGCCAAGGCCATGTTTCTGAGCCAAGGGTGCCTGGTTGCAGAGTCACTGCATTCCACAGCCCCTGTAGGCAGGGGGGGGGCAGTGAAGACTGGGGAGATGCTGAGTCTTGTCGATTTCACTTCCTAAAATGCCTCAACCCTGCTATCCAATTGTTCATTCTTTAATCATTCAGTATTCACTTATTCATCCATTTAACAATCTTTTACTTAAGATAGAGGTCCTAGAGATTCCAATGTAAAGAAAACCTGGCCCCTATCCTCCATGTGTGAGTTTGTATTTAATGAAATGAAAATGTATAATGGCAAAGTATCCCTGTACTCCTCCCCCATGCTGCACGCTCACTCTCCAAACATAAGAACATAAAGAGCAGAGGAAGCAAAGTGGCCAGATAAGGTTAAAGCAGCCTAAACATACATAAAAAGTTACGTCTAACAAACTGTAAAATGTAGGCAAGTGATCGCAACCAAGAAAAGTCTGTGCTCAAAAGAAAGAAATATGGCAAAATAATACAATTAATGCCCCAGTATTAGGCATATGAATCAATTCTTTCTTTCTTTTCTTTTTCTTTTTTTTTGTATTTTTCTGCATTTTCTAAATTTTCTACAATGGACAAGTGCTACTTTTACAATTGGGAAAAAAACCCATTCTGTCCATTGTCTTTAATAGTTGACCTTTTGCTTTTCTAGATAAAGCAATTAGGAATCTTCAACTTCCCTTAGCATTGCCCAGTGAGAAAGGTGACTGAGCGTTTTTCTAATGGAGGAAAAGTGATGAGCAAAATGTTTTTATTCTCTTCACACAGCTTTAAGGAGCTAAAGTTCAGTGATTACATTGATTGCCTTTGTCTTTATTTTTCTGATTTAAAATAATTCAAAATTCTTGTTAAAAAAAATTATAAAAGCATGACTTAGGGAACAAAAGTTCCATAACCTCACTCCCAGAGGTAATAGAAATTTAGGTTATGCCAAACTTTTTTGTTTTTTCCTATGAGTACATTTTATATACATAAAAGGAAATAATGAAGTTAACAACAATCACAGTATATTTACAGTTCTGTAGCTTGATTCTTTTTTAAACGCGACAAGGTAGTTTGGACACATTTCCATGTCAGTTGAGCAGAACAGGGCTACTCTACTCTTTGATGGCCACACGGGATCCTATCACATGAATGATTTGTCCTTGATTTAACTAATCCCTGTTGAATTGTATTTTGGCAGTTTCCAGTTTTCTACTATCAGAAACAATTATTTAAGATCTTTTTATATTTATGTTTTCATATTTTAGTAACATCTTCCATAGGATAATTCTTAAAGTTGGTGGACAGTTGGGTGAAAAGATACGTTCTTACTTTGAATGGACATGGCCAGACTGCCCTCAAAAGCCACGTGGGCTTTTATTTTTTAAAAGATTTTATTTATTTATTCGACAGAGATAGAGACAGCCAGTGAGAGAGAGAACACAGGCAGGGGGCGTGGGAAAGGAAGAAGCAGGCTCATAGCAGAGGAGCCTGATGTGGGGCTCGATCCCGGAACGCTGGGATCACGCCCTGAGCCGAAGGCAGACGCTTAACGACTGCGCCACCCAGGCGCCCCCACGTGGGCTTTTAAAAGAGCTTTGGCGCCTCCAGGTTCACACGCTGAAATGCAAAAGGCATTCAGATCCTAAGACCATGATGCAATATGCTCTATCACTCTAAGTGGGGTAAGAGTGTGTTTTAGGGATGTCGGGCTGAGGGTCTCGCCAAGTCTACTAATGAAAGGGCACATCTAATAAGGTCTCAGTCAAGAAATGGGGTTAGAGGCAGGATAAGAATAAACATGATTGGATAGCCTTGCAATAACTAATTCTTAATAGGATTACTAATGTTTGGCTCTTTCGTGTTTCTACATTTATTCGAGGTACAAAGAGATGAGAGCTTTTTAGAAAAGAAAAGGGAGCCTAGTGAAATGTGTTAAGGCATTACTGAGCCAATGTCTGCTCCTTTTTGGGATGATATATCCTCTTGCCCAGCCTGGAGCAGAGGAAATCCTAGCTGGCTTAGTACCCAGGTCAACATCTCTCGACTGACTCCAAAGACGTTTTGTTTACAGAATCAGAATAGACCTAGGTTTTATCCTGTGGTCAGAGCTAACATAGGCTAATACCCAGGAGGCTTACAGTTGTCACTTTCTGCTTTATTTAACGGTATTGTATATATCCACAATGGCATTTTCACAAGTGTGGTCAGCAGTCCATTAACAAGTATTGCTTAAAAAAAATGTCATATGCATGTAAGTTTGGACAAAATCACACGTCTGCATCCTGAAGAACTTCTTGAAGTCTTGAATATGTTCAAAGCATGTGGTGAATTTCCAAGAAAGTAGTCTAATATTCAAAGTTTCTTAAACTCTTTTTGGTAAGAAAATAGCTTATGAACATGAGATAGATTCTGGAGCTGTAGATTTAATTTTTTTAAGGACTCATTTATTTATTTGAGGGAGAGAGAGTTTGTGTGTAGGGGAGGGAGGGGGGAGAGGGGCTAGAGGGGCAGAGAGAGTCTTAAGCAGACTCTACATTGATTGTGGAGCCCTATGCAGGGCTTGATCTCAAGACCTTGAGATCACGACCTGAGCTTAAACCAAGAGTCTGACATTTAACCGATTGCGCCACCCGAGCACCCTGAGCTGTAGATTTGAAGTACAGTTTTCGTGTGTGTCTGTGTGTGTGTGTCTGTGTGTGTGTGTGAGATTACAAATTCCTCATTCTGTTTTTGAGATGTCTTGTATTGCAGAGTTAGGAAAATGTCTCACACTGCTTTTTATATTAGTATGAAGGAGTAAGAAGATACATCAATGAATTCTGGGTATGCTCAGTCTTTCCGTGGTCCCTGGCATCTATTATGTCCCAGAAAGTATCACCATCATATGTATTGCCTGTAAAGTAAACACAACACGCATCTACACACAAATATAGAAATGAAAGAATCCTTCAGACTTAGGACAGGCAGGGGCGCCTAGGTGGCGCAGTCATTAAGCGTCTGCCTTCGGCTCAGGGCGTGATCCCAGCATTCTGGGATCGAGCCCCACATCAGGCTCTTCCACTGGAAGCCTGCTTCTTCCTCTCCCACTCCCCCTGCTTGTGTTCCCTCTCTCTCTGGCTGTCTCTGTCAAATAAATAAATAAAATCTTAAAAAAAAAAAAAAAAGACTTAGGACAGGCCATCGGGAAGGTACTAGTGCAAGAATACTAATAACGCAGCACTCATCAGAAATGCTGGCCCTAAATAGGAATGCAGTAAGTTTTTAGTGACTAAATGAATTCAATGAATGAATGAACAAATCAATGAATGAAAGGCAAATACTATGGTCTCTGGCGCTAGGCTGCCTAGTGATTACTCCACGACTAGTGAGCAATTTAACCTTGGCCAAATTATTTCACTTACTTATGTTTCCATTTCCTCATTTGTTAAAAAAATAATAAATAACAGTATCGGTTGAGAGGATTAAATGAGCTAATAAAGGAAAAAAATCAATGCCTGCTGCTTGGGGAGCTCTCAAGGAAGTCGAGCTGCCATCCTCGTCCTCCTCACCCCAGTGCATAATCTCCAAAGAGCACCCCCTGAACCCCACTTGCTCTGCTTTGCCTTTTCCTGCCTTTCCCTTATAAAAATTTTATACACAGCAAAAGAGACAAGGTGGACAACACTACTTTAATTTTCTAAGCATGTCTTCAAATCACTGATTTTAATGAAGGGGTGGTGGTGATAAGTGTGCATTGATTACTAAAGTCAGACGTGGTCACGGAGGCCTCCAGAAATGGTAACTGGGGCCACACCTGCAGTCCCGTTTTGGGCATCCAGGCTTCTCCTAGCAGGCAACAAGCTGCCCAAGGTGGACCGCAGCCCACACGCTGAGCACTGCCAGGGTTCCCCAGTATCAGTTTCGGAATTTCCACATCATCGCCACCTGGCACAGGTGGCTGTTTTGCAAAGGCAAGGTGTGCCCCTCTGCATTCTCACCAAGGAAGCCAAACAGGTTCAAGAGCCCTCACCTGACCGACAACTCAGACAACAGCACTCTCCTTGACCCACACGGGGCCGTTTGTAGCTTTCTGGTAGGTTCTGTTCCTCCATGAGTGCTCACGCGCTTCGGGAAGGAGATGAGTGCTTTGTCCCCAGGCCAACTTGTGCAAGCCATTTGGCTCCTAGTGTCTGGAGGCATCTATAACACCATGGGCTAAGACCATGAGTATGTACAACACAGTTTGGAATAAGGGAAAGAAGGAGCTTAAACTTCAGATGACTCCTATCTGCCTCCCCCATGGAGAGGGGATAGACAACGCTCACCCATCCAGAAGCAGCGTATGTGGTCGTTAAAGTCCTGGATTCTGGCATCATACTGCCTGGGAGGAATCTGGGCTCCTCCACTTGCTAGCTATGAGAACTTCTACACATTACTTAACCTCTCTACCTCAGTATTCCCACCTGTAAAATGGGGGACAATAATAGAACTTAGGTAAGGTTTGGAGAACTAAATGAATGAATATACACAGTAAGCACCTAGCAAACTTTATGTATTCAATACTCATTAGGGGCTGTGACCTGCCCACCCTATAACAATAGTCCCCGAGGTCTAAGTTATGGAGGATACTTTATTTCCCTGGAGCAATGATCAAAGAAAAGTTGAGATAAATGAGGGGTGCTTTTATGGGCCACAGTGTCTTGCTGGTATAATTTTCTAAGGATACTTTTCCCACCTACCAGCTCTGTGATGTTAAGCAAATAACTTAACCTGCCTGGGCCACTGTTCTTTTATTTCTAAAAGAGGATCATGTATTTTCTTCTTCATGGACTAGAGTAAGAATCAAATGCAGTGAAATGTGTACCTTTTAGCATAGTACCGGCACACACACAAACATGTATAGAAAAGGCTCTGCAGACGTTTCTTTCCTTCCAATTTGTCTCAGAACTGGAAAGCAATTTCATACCTTCCTCTGCTCTCCTGTTCTTAAGAGGGAAATGCCTTTCCTGTTTTAACTGCCAGGAAAGAAGAGGAGAAATGAAAAGGCATCTTTCTAGAGTCATCTCTGGATCTTGATTTGTATGTCTCAAAGCCAGGTTCAACCCATATTCAAACATTCTGTATGTTTAACATACAGAAAACCCAGTGGTTCTTCAACTAAAGTGCTGGGGAAAATAACCAAAAAACCTTGTTGAAAAGGCTGATTTCCGTCTCTCTCCTTAATTCTGATATTGTGGTCTGGAGAGGGGCAAGAAGGCAAGAGCTTGCTCATTAAAAATGATCATTTGTTGTAAATCTGATAAAAGTAGTCAAAGGTCACACAATGAGAAATGCTGCCCGCATCTCGCCAGATCATTTCGAAATGGGAAAAAAATGGCTCAGCAAGGCAAGGAGAAAAATCAAGAAATCCTCAGGGCATTTCTAGTTATAAACAGCTTCAAATGGTGCTGGCAGGCAGCAGGCACAAAAAAGAAAGTACTGCTAAATAAATACTCTCTTATGTGCTCAGCTCTAGCCATGGTTGACTTTGGCCTATATACCAATGGCTGTGTAACTGCAGTCGACCAGAACTGATTTTCTCTACGATTGCTATTGACATTTAATTGATACCTACAATAACTAGAGAAAAATCCAACAGGCTTTTGACTTTTCACAAATAAAATATTAGACTATACATTACATTTTCTCCCTTATAGGATCATTCTTACTCATTCTTTGCTGAAAACTAATTAGAGTTACCAAAGCATTGCTAAATGATATTCAGTAATACCCGGAAAATGAATTTTTTACCATTTTAGATGTTTAGTTTCTCAGTAAGTTTATATACATTTCATAGTTAATGCTCGTCAAATGATACACCAGACAAGCTGTTTTGTTTATCTCTTGACTTCTTGGGAAACAAGAATTCATCATCAACAGCACGTGTTCATTTGTGGCATTAGTCTACAAAAATTCACTGAGTGTCCAATTCGTACCACACTGTGTACGTGGGGATTTGCGTTGGAGTAAACAAAAGTGAAAAATCTCTATCCCTTTATCAGACTTTCCCGGGACACTCAAACTCAAAAATGAGGTCCAATATTTCTTTCAACACAAAGTTACCATGGCTTCTTTGCTATATGATTTGGGCAATGATATTTACAAAACCACTGGGAACCATCCAGCGTTTCAAACGACATACTCACAGGGGTGAAGTTTTAAAATATAATCCACAATTTACGTAGCTATGCAGAGCTGTAGCCGCTGGATGAAACTTTATCGCAAGTCATATTTCTTACTAACCAAGCATGCAAAGAGATATTGCAGCTTTGTCAGTATTTGCAAGGAAGAGCTCTCTTTTCCTGCCTGTATGTTTCTGTCTTCAGTGGAAGGAAGGAGCTGGCAGATGGGGACAGCTATGTGGCAGGGAGAAAGAAGTGTGGGTAGTGGGTGACTAGAGGTGCTGAATACATCACTGGTGGGAAGAATGTCCTCGGCACAGTGTGGAAGGAAGCCCCATTCACTCTTATACCCAGCACCGAGCTCTAAATTAACAGCAGCTATCACGTCAGTGACTGATTTTCACCAAACAGTGATCCACCTACACGGTTCTATAGCTGAGACTATGTTCTCATAAAGCTTATTTACTCCTGTGTCCATGATTCAGATGATATTCCTTATGAGTGATGTTCTCAAATTAGCATTTATCTTAAGAAATTACTTGAAAGCTGCTTTACCCCACAGCTACCGGAACCTGTTATCTTATCATTTACCAGATCCTATAAAATCTCTTGGGATTGTTTGTGACTAGCCATCTGCATATTACTTAGGTAGAAAATACTGAACTTTAAATTCTTACAAGTGAATTTAAAAAATTATTGCAATAATATTCATAGGTCATAGTGCCTAACAATACTGTATTTTGTAAAAGCTCTAAATTCTTTGACAAGTCACAAAACTCTCCCATTTAGAAAGGATGTCTCAGGAACTGACATTCATAAGAAGGAGTAGAAGTTAAAAGAACTCTACATTTCAGGACTTCCTCAAGACCGACAGAACTTAGCATACAAAGCGAAGCGAGAAATATCATGAGTTAAAATTTGCATTGTATCTTTCTTTACATAGCAACGGAGCAAAGAAGCAATCAAGAAAACTGCTTCATTGGACCATGGCCAGCTAGGTAGTGAAAAATATAACAAGGGGTAATTGTACTTCTCCACATAGGAGACGATGACCAACCGTAGTTTATGAAATGTTTTCTCCCGACTCAGTAAATGCTGTATTTGCTATATCGGTATCTACTTATCAGTCAACTCTTAGAGTTCTTAAGGAAGCTCAAGTCTCAACAAAGAGAGGCTATAAGAAAGTCGTTGGTGTGAAGACATTTTACTTTCCCCATAGGATTAACCAAAACTCTGATTTGAATACTTCTGCTTCTAGCCAAGATGCATTAACAGGGACTGGATTTACCTTCTCACCAAAAACAAACAAACAAACAAACAAACAAACAAAACCATAACCAAAAAACTAAAAAACCAGCCAATAAATATGAAACAAAAATTTTCAAAACACTGAATAAAAGGCAACAAAGGACAGTGAACCTTGTATGAGGTGAACCCCATAACTGCCCCCACTTACTGCAATGGGATGTTTCTAGGCTGTGAAGGTGCTACACAGATAGAGCATGGTGGATTCTCTCAGTTGAGGAGACAGAGCTGAGAGACTGGGGAGGCCAAAATGGACAGAATTTGCAGAACAGAGTGCCAGAGAAAGGAGAGCTTCACAGACAGAATCGTGTAGATATACAGAGTACTGATCATTGCATGCATGGAAAGAGACTGCCCAAGGCTGGGGAAAGAACCATCCAAGAAGATGAAAAGAAAGAGTACCTGGTTCCCACAGAAAAAACCTCATAATTCATGGGGCACTGAGGAGACTACTTAGAAAGGTCTTGCCTCAGTAATGGGGAATAATTAGTTCTAGAGTGAGCACTGCTCTAGGCCAGCCTAACAAATCATAAAACTAAGACTTGAAAAAAGTCAACATGCATCTAAGTAATTACATTTTATTCCAAAACAAATGTCAAGAATATTTATAGGAATATAAAAATATGCAGCACCCAAAAAGTTAAACATTGTCCAGCATCCATTCAAATATTATCAGGCATGCAAAGTAGGCAGGAAAACATGACCCATAATGAGGAGAAAAATGAATCGGTCAAAACCTATCAGAACTGACACAGATATTAGAATAAACAGAGAAAGGCTTTGAAACAATTATTATAACGGTATCTCATACATCCAAAAAGATGGAGTAGACGTATGGAAGATATAAAAATGATCCAAATCAAACTTCTAAGATAAAAACTCAATATATTGGATGAGACCAATGGCAGATTAGATTGCAAAAGAAAAGATATAAAATTGAAGACAGAGCCATAGAAACTATCCAAAATAAAGCATACACACAAAAATAACTATATAAAAAGAAGAAAGCATCACTGGGCTGTGAGGTAACTGCAGATTGCCCAGTATATGTGTAATTGGAGTTTGCAAAGGAGGCGTGGGTGGGAGCAGGAAAAAATATTTGAAGATAAAATGGCTGAGATATTTAAAAAGCTGTTGAAAATTATAAATTCACAAGCCCAAATGCTCAATAAATACCAAAAATAAGAAACACGAAGAAAACAATACCATAGTACCTCCTAATCAAAAGCACTAATAAAAAGAAAACCTTAAAAGCAGGCAGAAATATCAAATGTTTACATAAAAACAACAATGTCTTGTGCAGCTATAATATATCAAAAAGTAAAATGTATGACACTGACAGCATAAAGGCTAATGGAGGAGAGACAAATATACTATTGTAAGGTTCTTGTGCTAAATGTGTTTTGGTATTATGTCACTTGAAGGCAGACGTAATAAGTTAAAGATGTATACTATTGAGGCACCTCGGTGGCTCAGTCAGTTAAGCTTCAGACTCTTGATTTCAGCTCAGGTCATGATCTCAGGGTCGTGCGATCAAGCCCTGTGTCAGACTCGCCCTCAGTGGGGAGTTGGCAGGAGATTTTCTCTTTCCCTCTGCCCCTCCCCCTACTACCTCCCCCTCGTAAAATAATAAATAAATCAATCTTTAAAAAAATTTATACTATAAACCCTAAAGCAACCATGGAAATAATAAAGAGTTATAGCTAATAATCCAACAAAAGAGGTAAAATGGAATCATACAGTACAAAATAAATCCAAAAGAAGGGAGAGAAAGGAAAAATAACAGATGAGACAAACAGAAAACAATAGGAAGATGATAGACTTAAACTTAACCATGCCAAAAATCACACTACATGTAAACAGTATATATATAACCAGGTAAAATACAGTGATTGCCAAAATGTATTAAAAAATCAAGATGCAATTACATGTTGTCTGCAAAAAACGCACTTCAAATATACAGTTTCCAATAGTTTAAAAGGATGAGAAAAGATTTACCATGATAACACTAATCGAAGAAACTTGAAGTGACTATATTAATGTCAAACAAAGCAGACTTCAGAAAAAAGATTATGACCAGGACAAAGAGGATCATTTTATAATGATAATCAAAAGGACTTAACAATTCTAAATGTTTATTCCCTAATAACAGAGCTTTGAAATGCACGAAACAAAACTAATAATTTAATTAGGTCAACTTGTGAAAAGAAATAGAAACACCCATAGTAATAGCTACAGATTTCAATACCCCTCTGTCAATACCTGATACAAGAAGTAGACAATCAGCAAGATACAGTAGACTCGAACAATACTACCAACCAAGTCTATCTAATTAAAACGATGGCATATTCTGGGTCATGAAACAAGTCTCAATAAATTAAAAAGGATTTAATTCATACAAAGCGTGTTCTCTGACTATAGTGGGATTAAATTAGAAATAAATTAAAAAATGGCTAAGATGGGGCACCTGGGTTGCTCAGTCAGTTAAGTGTCTGACTTTGTTTCAGGTCATGATCTCAGGGTCCTGGGATCGAGCCCTGCATCCAGTGAGGGTCCCTGCTCAGCGGGGATTCTGTTTCTCCCTCTCCCATTCGTGCTCTCTCTAAGAAATAAAATCTTAAAAATTGACGAAAACTATAAACCCACAAGTCCAAGATGCTCAATGAATACCAATCATAAGAACCATAAAGAAAGTTATACCAATGCACCTGGTAATCAAAAGCAGTGATAAAATTCACAGTACATTCCACACAGTGACAACAGAATACACATTCTTCCCAAGTGCACAGGGATCATTTACCAAGATGGAATATATTCTGGGCCATAAAACGAGTCTCAATCAATTTAAAAGGATTTAATTCCTACAAAGTGTGTTCTCTGACCACAGTGGGATTATACTAGAAATAACAGAAAGATCTCTAAAAAAAACCCCCAAATATTTGGAAACCAAACTGCACTCTTCTAAATAACAAGAGGCCACTGAAGATACATGAAAAAGGAATTTGGAAATCTTTTGAGGTAAATAAAAATGAAAACACAACATATGAGAATTTGTGGGATACTACAAAATCAGTACTTAGGGGGGAATTTTATATACTAAATGCCCGTATTAGAAAAGAACATCTTTAAACGGTGATCTCAGTTTCTATCTTAAGGAACTAGAATAAGAAGAACAAATGAAGCCTAAAGAAAAAGGAAGAAAGTAAATAATAAAGATAAAATATAAAGATAATAAAGCTCAGAGCAGAAGCCAATGAGATAGAAACCAGAAAAACAACAGAGAAAATCACTGAAACCAAAAGCTGGTTCTTTGAGAAGCTCATGAGCAATCAACTTTTAGTCAGACTAATTAGAAAAAAAGAGAAAGGCACCAATTATTAATATCAGGATCGAGAGAGGTAACAGCACTCTAGACCACATGTTAAGAGGGCGATAAGGAAATATTTTGAACAACTATGTCTACAGACTTGACAACTAATAAAAAAAAAGGCAGACTAGAAAGAAAGAAGTAAAACTGTTTATTAGCAGATGCCATGAACATCTATAAAGAAAATCTGATGGAATCTACAAAAAAGCTACCAAAAGTGATAAGTGAGTTTAGGAAGTTTGCAGGATGCAAGAGCAATATACAAAAATCATTGTATTTTTATATACTAGTAATGAACACTCAGAAATTGAAATTAAAAGCTATCATTCACAAAGACACCATTCACAATTGTATCAAATAATATGGAAGATTTAGGGATAAATCTGACAAAAGACCTGTTTGCTGAAACCTATAAATATGCTGAGAGAAATTAAAGATGATTGAAATAAATGGAGATCATATCCTGCGTCCTGGGTCTGATGACTCCCTACTGTTAGGTTGTCAGTTCTTTCTACATTGGCGTATAGATTCAGTGCAATCCTAGTGAAAATCTCATCGGGTGTTTTGTGTTTGTTTGTGGTTTTTGTTCTTTTTTTTTTTTTTTTGAAATTGACAAGTCGATTCTAAAATTCATACGGAAATGCAAAAAACAGAATAAATAAAACAGTGTTGAACGATGCTAGAGTTTGTTCTGATTGCAAGACACATTCTAAAGCTTTGGATATCAAAACAGTATGTTACAGGCAAAAAGGTTGACAAATAGATCAATGAAAGAAAATACAGAGCCCAGAACCAAACTCATACATATATGAAGAGCTGATTTTTGAAAACCACTTTGGAAAACAGTTTGGCAGCACCTTAAAAAATGAAGCATATCTACCTTATGATCTAGCCATTCTGCTCCCAGGTATTCACCCCCCAAAAAAGAAAAAATGTGTCTATACAATGACTTGTACATGAATGTTCATTGCATTTTTATTTGTAATAGTCCCCAAACTGGTACAACCCAAATGTCCATCAACAGGTGAACGGATCATTTCGCAACATGTGTGTATCAAATCATCCTATTGTACTCCTTAAATTTACAGAGTATTATATGTCATTTATATCTCAGAAAAGCTGGAAAAAAAGTGGAAAAAACCCTCATGGGGAATTGAAAACAATTTAAGGTACATCCATACAATGGAATACTTAGCAATAAAAAAGAATGGGCTACCGATACACGCAACAACACAGATGAATCAAAATAATTATGCTCATGGAAAGAAGACAAAAAGATGGGGCGCCTGTGTGGCTTAGTGGGTTAAGCGTCTGTCTTCGGCTCAGGTCACGATCCTAGGGTCCTGGGATCGAGCCCCGCATTGGGCTCCCCGCTCAGCAGGAAGTCTGCTTCTCCCTCTCCCTCTGCCCCCACCCCCGATATTCTGTCTCTCCCTAATAAATAAATAAAATGTTAAAAAAAAGAAAACAAAAACATCATCCTGTGATTCTATCTACATACAACTCTAGAAAATGTAACCTGCTCCATTGTGAGAAAAAATAGAAGTGCCGTTGCTGGGTATGTTCGCGATCTTGATTTTGGTGATCGTTTCATGGCTACTATATATGTTAAGACTTACAAAACTGTATACTTTAAACATGTACAGTCAATTATTTCTCAGTACAGCTGTTTAAAAAAATCCAACAAAAACTGCCCAGTCTGAGTCTTTAATCAATTAAAGCTGTGTGTGTGTGTGTGTGTGTGTGTGTGTGTGTGTACAGCGAACTACCCTTAACATTTGGGGGGCCTAGGGGAAATGTACCAATGTAGGTTCCCTAACCCATCCTTCTAGGCCAGGCATCCTGGGCACCCCTCAGATTTAGGGTGATGCATCTGGACAGAAGGGGCTCCCACCGGCCCTGAAAGCGGGCATGGGCTCTGAGATCCTGAACACTGAGACTCTAACCTAGAATGGAGACGTTTGCTCCAGATGAATGTATCTAGGTTCGTAGACTCCCTGGCTTGGCCAAGGGTGTGGTTTGAGGAGGCTGGCGTAGAGGCCTTGAACCCAGTGATAGCAAGGAGGTAAGATCAAAATTGAGAATGCTTTATAGCAATCTGAAATGATCCAGGCGTGGGGTCATTTCTCTAGCAACTCATGTTCACTGTATTTTACAAAAGCAACGTGTCCTCCAAAGATTGGATGCAAAGAAGACAATAAAGTGAAAAACCGGTCCCTCACCGCAGATAACAGAGACACTGCTTTAAAACACGTGGCTCTGAGCAGAGGCCCCCTAAATAAGATTGGTTTTGAATGATGAGAGACGTAGGGCATACTCTATGAAACAAGATTTCCAGTATGACTTTTCTGAGGTTTCAATCACAATCTGACTGATCCATCTTTTCTTTCTGGAATATTCTGTGTGGAGTATAAGCTGCCTTTAAGGCAGTGGTAATTGTCTGTGAGCGTGAGTGCCCTGCAGATGGCTGTCTTTCTTACTCTGCATTTGAGAAGAGCTGCCTTTTGTTTAAAATTTTCTAATTTTTTTATGGCAGTGGAAAAGATTTTTGGCCATTTTTCTTTGTTTGAACATGGAAATATAGGCAATACCATTTGTCCCCCCTCCTCCAGTCCGTCTGGAGTCACTCACTGAACGTAAAAAAAGGGGGCATCTTACCTTGTGCACACAGGACTTTGCATTCAGGAAAAACAGCTCCACGGTGGTTTTATCCTTTAAAAACGATATGCTCTCAATGTAAAACCTGAAAAATAGTACAGAAGTTGGTTTCTTCAGATTTCTTTCCCTCTTTCGGCATGATGTCGTGTCCTCATTTAGCTTCCCCAAAAGCGGAATGGATTTTGAGGAACTAGGAAACAGATGTGCTTTTTTTTCCCCTTCAAAAGAAATCTGTAACACACATATATGTCTACATGTATGTACACACACATTTATATGAATGTAGGCATATATGCAGATAAAATCTCTTAACAGAAAGTTTTTGTGTGTTGGACGGGGAATTCAAGAGAAATCCAAAATGGTACCCAACTGCAAACCCAGCTTTATCGGTGTGGATCATTCTTGGACACGTGTTCTGGGAGCTCGTCATACCTCAGGCAGCTTTAAAACAAAGCCCAGGCGGAAGTAGAAGTAGAAAGTAGAAGTTGACTGAGTAAGAACGATATAACGGAACGCTGATGTCTGCTCTGGTTTTCAGACTTGAGGTGGGTGTGAGGGTGTGAGGGCCCCAGGCCCCCCTTGCCTGCATCCACCACGCAAATTTCAATCACACCCTGCTCCTTCCCTGTCATCCTTCCAGGCCAGGGTTTTCTCTTGGCTGAAAGCCAAGCCCTCAGTAGCACTTAACCTTGGACTTTTTTTCATGCAAATCAGAGTATTCTAGGCCTCTTCCCACCCCCTTTCCTGGGCTTTAGTGCCTGCTCTAAGGAGAGCTCCAACAGCCCCATGTAAGGAGGGGAGGGGAGTCCTTCACAGCTCTGTTTTCAAAATGTCCGACTGATGAGGCTGGCCCGTGAACGCTCCGCTCTGGGTGGGTGAGCGGGACAGACGAGGCACAGAAGTTTTTCTCAAGTTCGGAGCCTTGCTTGATGAATAATGCATGGAAAGACCCAATGCCCCAAGACAGCTCTCAGCTCGGCTTCTGGAAGAGAAACTTGCTCTCTGATTGGTGAGAGTTAAGATCAACCAGGGCTAAAGTGGCTCGGGGAGCCAGACCTTAGCTCTGCACCATCATGACAGGCGTTGGGCATCTGTTCCTCACCCCCTTCCTCCCAACAAGGACAGAATGTTGGATAAATAAATGCAACTGAAAAGGACCACGGATGATTTTATCACGGAGATGGCAAAATCATTTGAAAAATTCCACCTCTAATGTTGAATCATCAAGGGGAGTTCCAGAAAGAGAATAAATCCTTTCTATTTTTCCTTACTTATCTCATAAGTGAGATTAACGAAGACTGACGATGGCTAGTTTGGGAGAAAGGAAAGTGAAGGACTCAGACAGGGAGGAGAATGTGGGGCGGGGGCGGGGGGGGGGACAAGCTTGGGAATCAGATCGAGATAGGGACTCCCTTCCTCCATCCTTTATTAGCTGTGGGGCCTTGGGCAACTTCATCAGCTTCTTTGTGTCTCTTCTAAAATGGGTATCACTATTGCACTCATCTCATGGTTTGGGGGAGTCTTGAAAGGACTAAAGGAGATGAAATATGGAAAACACTCAATAAATATTAACAATTGTTAATAAAAAACCCATTCTCTGGAATGGAATGCTGTGTGGCTCCAGGGGAAGTGACTCCAGCTTTGAATTAAGATCCCAGGCCTTCGGGTGCCTTGGCAGCTGGCCTCAGGGTCCCCCTGGCTTTGTGTCCCTCAGCTCCTGCTGCTGACTTGCCCTTCTTTCTCCTACTGGTGGCTTCGGCTTCGTGCCTCCCTCTGCTTCCGTGGTTTCTCTGTCACTCCCTTTGAGGGATCACATGTATTTGGTTGGTCCACTTCTTATCCGGTATAAGGAGCCTCTCTGGGGTTGAGCACTCTTCTTTCCAGGCCAGTTAACTCAATGGCTGCATCCTGAAGGACCTTCCAGTTCAACTGGTGGTGGTGGTGGCAGTTGCCTGCTCTCTTTGCTTCTACAGGTACTTTTATCCCTGTCAGCTGAGGTCACAGGAGCAGGTTTCCTGAAGGGGCAGCAGCAGTGTGCCAGGTACGATCCCCTGAGCCCCTGCTAAGCGCTTTCCATACGCTGTCTCATTTCAGTCTCAACAACCAGGTCCCTTCATCTTCAGTATAACCAGATGCTACAGGTAGTGAACTTATGAACCTATTTCACAGATGAGGAAATGGAGAGATGGACGTGTCATCTTCTCCAAGCCATACAGGTAGGAAGTGGAGGAGCCATGATTTGAACTGAGGCCTGTCAGATTTCAAAGTTCACATTCCAAACAGATGTGATATAATGCCTTCCTACCATAACAATCACAATGAAACGTAACAGGCACACAATGCCATGGGGCCCGAACGAGGGATGCAATTAACTCGGCTTATGAATCAACAGGGAGAAGGCTGCCAAGCTGAAATCCGTAGCACTAAGTGTCATAGGACACGAAAATGTCCCCTTAGACAATTGAGCTGAGTCTTAGAGAAAGCATGAGTTCACCAGGTAGCCAAGGGAGGAAAGCCATTCTAGGAAGAGGACATATTAGCCAGACCAGTCCTCTTGCTAAGCTTCAAGAATTTAAGAAACCACATGCAGGGAGCTGGGTGGCTCGGCCCCAAATCAGCTTGTGGCTGGCCCAACTCTGAACAGATAGCTTTGTACCAGAAACTGGGTTCACCTTGTTTCCGAAGCCCAAGTCCCTGACTGTACCTTCGTTCCAGTAAACAGGTCCCTATCTTGTTTCCCACCACTTTCTGGCAACCTGCCCTGCTGCCTTCTACCTTTCTTCTTTGGTGTCTGATTACCTGCTCTCTCAAACCAGAATCCCATCTCTCCCACAAGGGGGCCACTGTAACGACTTCATATTTATGGAGTGTATGAAAAGTGTGTATCGTCCTTTGGGAGAGTAGCTCCCTAGGCACACCTATCAACATGTATCATGAAGTGAAAACAGAATCTAGGGCTTCTTAATGAAATAAAACGAACTCTCTCAGACGCATAAAATAAAGACCTTTTGTTTCAGCCCCTTTTTGGCAAAAGGATACGGTTTCCTTTCTTCACACTTACTGTGAGTGATTTCACCAAGATTTTGTGAAGTTGAAGCCCACGGTTCAATTTTCAGCCCTGAAATGAGCTCAGGCTTTTTGACTACGCATATGTTTCAGAGACAAACCTCATACAGCTTAATAAGTACAATTTCTTGGAAAAGAGAATTTGCCTGGAGAGGTTTTGTCTCTAATTTGTGTGCTCCTTCCACCCCCCCAGGAGCCATCTTTGTCCCTTCCTGACAGGACAGTTGTTCACCTAAACGTTTAGCAAGGATAACAGAACATCACACTTCAGGGATGTGACAAAGATGGCCTGGGGAGCAGGTGGGCCTGTCGGCCCGAAGACAACACAGGTATGTCAAAACACAGAACACGGGAATTGTTTGGAATGGGCCTTTCTTCAATAAGTCGCTTACATGTAGGTGGCCAATATTTTCTTCTTGGGGCATTTATTCATGGTGACCAAAAGTCAACACCATGGAGTTGGGGAGAGAGCCTGGTCCTCGGGCTTTGAGCCGGCTGTCCAGCCTCTCAGTGCTCCCCTGCTTCACCTGCCCCACATCCCAGAGCCATGAGATGTTTTGAATGTGTTCAACATAGTGAATGGCATGCCGTTCAGCAGCCAATAAGTGGCGGGCATATTATTACGATATTCCTCTTCTTCTATGGATGGGACTATAATAACAGGCATTGGCTATGCTGAGGAGCTTTTTAAAACTTTATCAGGTGTCCTTCCTAAGTGCTTTCTCTCAAGGACACAATGCTCCCCCCAAGTGTCTATTTTACCCAGAACGGGAAAATGCTGTGAAATAAAAGTCCTCTGACCAGTTACGACTTGTTCTCTGCAACTGAGCATATTTCATTTTCCAAGGCCTTCCTTATGTCTCAGTGATATCTTCAAAGACGGTGAATCGGGCAAGAATTGCTCAATGACTTCGCATTCTGAACAATGCTGAGCTTGTGACTGGCGTCCAGTGAGGGCATCCTTCTGGGTTTCGGTCAGTCATCGCAGGTAATTTCTGGCACTCACCGCAGCCTCGGGCCCAAGGAGATTCCTATCAGATCCCAGTCCACGTTCTGAGCAGGGAGATCTCTGCTTATTGCTTGTAATGACCCTGCAACCTCATCGTCTCACTTTATAATGCATGCTGAAGACAGCAGTGTAATTGAAGTATACTGTACTTTCTCTGAGCTATTATGCAGGGCTCGTGGGAGTCCCAGCTGCTCCTTTCATCTCTGGGAGGGGTGCAGCCTGGGAGAATTCCCCAAGGAAAGCACTGTTTGCTTCCACAATGTGCTCCCCTGCCAAAAGTCCCTCCTTCACTTCTGAATTTCCAGGCCTCTCTAGGAGAACCAGCGAGGGCCCTCCAGATAAGCCTGTAAGAACCTGCCTGGTTGTTCACTACCACGGTGTGGCTCTTTCTGAGTTCCCTGGGGAAGGGCTGGAGGCCCAGGAGGGTAAGGGCCTTGCTGTGACCTGTCCGAAAGGGTTTCAAGGAAGTCTTCTGCCCCAGGCAGCCCATAAGTATCCAAGTGTTGCTTCTTCCCTTCCCAATTGCAAAACAGCCTGCTCCTGTCCTCCACGAGCAAAGTAGGGACGCAGGCTTTGAGAAGGAGGCAGAAAGGGAGGCAGGAGAGGGAAGATGGCGGGTGGTGGTGGGGGGAACGGCCAGGCACTGTGAATGACAAAGACGAACGATGAGATCTTCCACCCAGGGCGAATGTGAATGGGTCTGACCTAAGCCAGACAGTCCCAAACCTTCCACGTTCGCAGACCGTATATCACATTATGGAATTCTTTTTTTTTTTTTTTTTAACCCGTTCCATATGTGATGAAGGCAGCCTCTGTCATTTATATCATGAAAATCGTTAACATTTACTGAGGGTCTACATTATATGTTCTTAGAGGTTTAATCCTCCAACAACAAGGTCCATTTTACATGTGAAGAAAATAAGCCACAGAGCGGATAAATGGCAGAGCTGGGATTCGAACCCAGGAGCGATGCTACAGCACTGGGTCTCCGTGGGCGGAGTGGGGACGCAGTGGGCAGTGTGGAAGACATTTCTGGATCACCCTGACTTGGAGGGTGTACTGGCATCTAGGAGGCCGATGCCCGGGATGCTGAGACCATCCCACACCCCCGCGTAGCTTCCCACGACAAAGAATTACCTGCCCCAAATGTCAAAAGGTCCCCTGTTAAGAAACTCTGCGCTGAAGGCCAAGCTTTAACTTCTGCACGCTACAACTTTTTGCACTCATTACTCATTCCTTCCTTCCGCCCTTTCGATGCCACCCTGAGGACAGACTACAGAGGAGAGCAAGCCGATTCCCATGAACAATGTCTGATATTTGATCAGAAAGCACACTGAGGTATATAATCCTGTAAGAAACTGGAATCGGGACCGAGCACGAGTTTTGAAGGGTTCAGGGTCTTTCTGGAGCTCTCGTATGAATTAGGATGTTGGAGCCTCACCGATGGAGGTCTCTAACCAAGTGCCTGGAAGGTCAAGAATGGGTTATGCCGCTTAGGTGGTCACAGTCAATATTAAGGCAACCAACAGTCACATCCTCTAGGTTCTGGGATATGGCCCACTCAGATGGGAGTGTGGTGGGTGGCCCAGAGCTCCTGCTCACCTCACATCCTGCCTTGAAGAGCCTCTGCTGGGCCCACAGTAGGAGGAACCAGTTATTCCTCTGGGCGTTTGATCACATTCCTCCGCGAAGAGATAAACCTTCCTGTCCTGTGCTTATTGTAAGTTTCCTACTCTTTGATAGCTTTAAAATAACTCATGGCTAGCCTCTCACAAACATTCTAATTTCTCTTCCTTTTATCAATCCTAATGCTTGCATTAAAAAAAAATGCTTAAGTAATGTGTTCATTGCAGGAAAAAAATACAGAGAGATAAGCAAAAAGACCAAAAAAAAAAAAAATCATTCCCATAATCATTCTACCCAGAGATTAACTACTCTTTGCATTTAAAAAAAATGCTTAAGTAATGTGTTCATCATAGGAAAAAATATATAGAGATTAACAAAAAGAAGAAAAAAATCATTCCCATAATCATTCTACCCAGACACTAACTGCTGTTTGCACTAAAAAAATGCTTAAGTAATGTGTTCATTGTAGGAAAATATATATAGATTAACAAAAAGAAAGAGAAATCATTCCCAGAATCATTCTACCCAGAGATCAACTACTGGTAACATTTTAAACTTTTTCCCTACTCCTTCCTACTCATGTATTTCCCCTAAGTGTAATCATGTCACACATGTTTTGTGGTCTGCTTGAATATATTGGGGGTGTCTTTCCACATTAAATCTCTTTTTTTCACCAGAGTCTTTGTTTTTACCTGCTGTGTTGTATTCCATATATTTGGCTTTCTTAAAAAAAAAAGTCAGGTGGAGTGATGGGGACCCACACGTTAGAGCCATGATGCTTCCTTGAGTGCTGACAGCACTTTCAAAGTTTTTCAAAGGCTCCATGTTTGCAACAATTTTGGCAGAAAGGTAGCAGTTTCCCTTCCATCCCCCACATTTCTGCCAGAACTCTCCAAGTAATGCAGGGAGTTCTCAGCCCTGAGTGTCACCGATGATGGTTTAGGGGTATCTCTGAGTGGTCCCTTATAGCCCTAGGGCACAGCAGAGGGGACTTGAGGAGGAGGAAAAGGGGCAGGAGAGGGAAGAGCAGAAGGGGAGGAGGGGGGAAGCAACAAGTAGTCGAAGAAGGGAGTAAAAGACGCTGAGACGCTGCTCTGGTGGAGCTGGGTGGTACCAGCCTGACCCACCTCCGCCTGCCCTCCCCTGAGGGAATGCAAGCTTTTCCAGTGAGGTCACGCCAAGGCCCTGCTCTCTGATTTAAATGCTTGCAAGCGCATTCACTATCAAGCTTTTCCAATGCTCACATCTGGGCTGCATTACCAAAGAGGCCCATGCGTTTGCAAAAGATAATTTACAGCAGCAAATAACAAGCCCCCCCCCCCCCCGCCTCCCCATGGAGAAGTCCCCCAGCAACCTGGGGGAGTTTGGACTCAATGGAAATGGAGAACTGGTTCAATGAATTATGGTGCATAGATAAATTATGGGGCGTCTCTACACCCAGGTGTCACATGAGTATTTCGCACTATCACTGAGCTTTTGCAACTGAAAAGACAAAGGTTTAATCCGGAAGTTCATAAAGGTAACGCTAAGTGCCCTTCACCTTCAGTGTTTTCTTTCTTCCACGCAGAAGCAGCCTGTGTTTCTGAGCTGCTCCCTGTGCCCTGGTGGGAATTAACCAAGAGAAAGTCACCCCCTCTCCCAGACCTGCAGGACCCCAGTGTTTAGCTCAGGACTCAAGTGAGACAATGGACGTCAAATATTTAGCCCAGTGCCTGCCTCATGGTTAATGCCACATATCAAGAGTGAGAGAGCAAAACTGTATGGTTTTTTCTTTCTCATAAACACTACAATTTTTAAAAAAATGATATTTTCTTATATTTTTATAGCATTTTGCAAACTCACTTTCTATCCCGATGTCTCTTTATTTGTCACAACTTACTGGAACAAGACCACATTACCATCTCTAGTGGACTGGATCAGAATCTGGGCCAGGAATGTGGGGGATTTGGGGGTTGGACGGGTATGATTGTCTAGTTTGAAAAATTCCTAGGATGATTCAGATACGCACCCCTTCTCTCTGTGGGGAAACACTGACATGCAACGTACTTAAAAAAAAAAGCAACTAATCTCTTTTATTAAAGTGGCCAATTGTTCACCATAAGAATGCCGTAACTTACTGAACCTAAACTTCATTGTCAGCATTTTGATATTTCTAACTGTTGGCAATGAAAATAACTGTGAGGCACGTCCTTGCAATGCGCTACCACTGTGGGGAATCCTTTGTCATTGTGCATTCACTGCTTCGTGACTGCACCTCGGTGATGGCTTCCAGTTACAGAACGAAGAAGTCACGGGGACGGAAAGCACAGCAGAGGCCTGCAGCCCATGGTATCGTAACAGCGTCGCATGGTGACAGACGGCAGCTACGTTTGTGATGAGCACTGGATAATGTATGGGCTCCTCAAATCACCGTGTTGTACACCTGCAACTAATGTAACATTGTGTGCCAATTATACTTCAATCGGAAAAAAAAAGAGGTCTGGTGTATTTCCGGAGGCTCCTGTAGTGACCAATGTCCAAACAGAACCGAAAGCTCTCTTTGGTTCTATTCTTCAATGACTAAAAGCGTAGCCAACACAGGCAGCTTCAAGGGTTGGTGATGGTGTCTATGTCCCCATAAGCTCACCAACAGTTCTGTTCTCTCAAAAGAAGAGGCTAGAAGCCCTCTGAAAGGCACCAGACTTCACTGGGGCGCCTAGAACCCCCTTCGTGAGCCCTCCAAAGAACATTCCGCGGAGAGACCTCCGTCAGTTCACTTCATTCTTTGGTGCTTTTGCTTTATTATCTCTTTAATTCAGTTGGAGTAACAAGTACTTAATTGGAATAATAACAAAGACTATTATGATCTCACAATACTGTTGGGAGGAAAAATTAAGTGAATAATTAAGAACTCGATAAGGGTTTTAAACACGCAAGGAGTTAAGAGAAAGTCATGTGATGTGATTATGGGACACTTGAGATAACGCTCAAGTAAGTGCTGAAACTCACGGAACAAGTAGCAGGCTGCTCGGGCATCTCTGGAACACGCTTCCAGAAGACAGAGCCGCCTTACGAATGACTGAATAGAAGGGAAGACAGAGTTTTCTCCCCTGGTATTTTGAGACCAAAACTAGACCAGATATCAGCTGTCAGAGGAGTTCACAATCGGATAACTAAATAAATGGTACTTGTTAAATTCTCCAAAGACAGAGGATTTTGCTGACTGCTTATTCCGCGTGAGAAACACACGTGCGTGCAAAGATGCAAATGCAACGATCTTAACCACAGCCTGCATTAAAATATACATAATTGGAAACAGCCTAAGTGCTTCATAGGAGACTAGACCCCTACATTATGAAAGTGCAAACAAAGTGGATTTTTACAGACACAAGGGGAGAAATCTCCAGGTAAAAACAAAGTCAGTCATCAAGCAACGTGTCATCCTTATTTTTCTCTGAGAAGGGAAGGGTGTCAGGGGTGGAGGGAGGGGGGAAAGGCTGGGCAAGAGTAAGTTCACAGAATTTGAAATGTTTACAATGAAAATATAATTTTTGGTGAAAAATGTATTGACGTATGTTGAACCATTTTTCACACATAAGATTAAAATTTCTCTATGCTCTGACCCCTGTTTAATGACGAATACACACTTTTTCCTACTGCTTCTTAGTTTGTGTTTGCCTTTTTCTCCCATTTCCAAGAACACAAGCACTCACACCATACTCTTTCCAGGAAACTCCTATGTTTTTCTTTAGGATTTCCGCACATTTCTCCACACCAGCTATGCTTCTGGACAAATCACCGCTTATGCTACCTACTTCCTGGGTTTCAAAAACATGTCTGGTGGTATGAAAGAAATTCCAAGCCAGATATCAAGGCAAAAGGCAAAAAACAAATTGGGGATTGTCAATACTTTATTTCCTGAATAAGGAGCAGCTACTGTTGGCAATCACAAGTCATACAAAAAAAAAAGATGTTTAAAAAAAGGTAGGACATCTTATTATCATACTTTTGGGTTTCATGGAGCAGACTGAAGTTTTAAAAAATTGTGTAAATCAACATGATTTTGCCAGGTAATCATAGTATAAAAATCCCAAAAAAAAGAAAAAGAAGAAGCTTCCACTACTATGTCATAAAACAAATCATCCATTCTTTCTTTCTTTCTTTCTTTCTTTCTTTCTTTCTTTCTTTCTTTCTTTCTTTCTTTCTTCTTTCCTTTCTTTTCTTTCTTCCTCTCTCTCCCTCCCCTTCCTTCCTTCCTTCCTTCCTTCCTTCCTTCCTTCCTTCCTTCCTTCCTTCCAAGTCAGCTATCAAAATTATAAAAGCATGTGCCTCTAAACTAAACTATCCAAATGGGTCTTGAACTCACAACCGAGGGATCAAGAGTTACATGCTCTACCCACTGAGCCAGCCAGGTGCCTCAAACAAAGCATACTTCAATATCCACAAAATAACACAAGCTCAGAATACAAAGACATTCTTTAGGTTGATCTAGCTTTATGAAAACTTATTTGGATTCCTGGAAAATCTACGACCTTAGCTTATTTTATCATATTTGGCTTCAGACAAGGAAAACAGCTTATCATGAAATTTATCATCAAATTCAGGTAGTGGGGAGAGAGCTGCTAGTGCACAGAAAGGGGCTTTCAGCAAAATTGGGAATGTGTTACTTCTCAAGCTGGGTACAGGAACAGGTGTTACTTTTTATAACCTTTTATTTATTTAAAAAAAAATTTTTTTAAGATTTTTATTTATTTATTTGACAGAGAGAGAGACAGCCGGTGAGAGAGGGAACACAAGCAGGGGAAGTAGGAGAGGAAGAAGCAGGCTCCCAGGGGAGGAGCCTGATGTGGGGCTCGATCCCAGAACGCCGGGATCACGCCCTGAGCCAAAGGCAGACCCTTAAGGACTGAGCCACCCAGGCTCTCCGACCTTTTATTTATTTTAGAGTGTGAATATGTCATGTGGAAAACTATACCCATCATGGCTTTAAGATATCTCTGATTGAGTTGAACACATCCATTTCCGGAGAAAGTATGTATGGAGGCCCCTAGGAATGGGTAAGTGTCCAGCCCAAGCAGAGTCAGGGAACAAGTCAAGGACTCCTTACATCCTTCTCAGCAATCTCTCTGCCTGCGAGCTGAATTCAGATTTCTGCGCTGTTAAGATAATTCTTTCCATGAGCATTTGTTTGCATTTTATCTTCTATTCAAACTCAGGCGTGAAATTGTATAAAATTCAATTCTTGCCACAGTCTCTAGGAAATGTTCATACACAACATGTAACGGTAAATGTTTGCCATATTTCAAATTATAAAAATCCTTAAAGTATGCTGAGTTGAAAACAGCCTTCTGTGTTAAAACAAAGTACCTATGTTTTCCAGCTTTAAATTGATCCAAAGGACTTTGAGGAACAAAGGACAGTGATCCTATCCTTTATCTTCAAAGAAAATAGTTCTACACAGTATCTATGGCAACTTTGTCTCCAGACTGAGACAGTGGAGAATCTTTTCCACATAATAATGTTTTGATAGGTCTGTTCTTTTTTTATTCTCTATCTGATCACCAGATTTTTTTTTTTTTTTTTTAAGGGAGGTGGGAATGCTGGATGTTTCTATGGATACATACCTCACAGCAAAATGCAAAATGGTGGTGCCTGGCTTCTTGGGCAGATCATGGTCAAGAACTCGGTGATCTAACTGTAGCCAGTTCTGCTGACCTCTGTGAGGGCAAAGCAAAGAAAAAGGATTAAACAGAAGGTCAGAGGAAGGTTCGATAGCACGCAAGTGTTGGCAAAGCCATGGGGAAACAGTTACTGTCATACGTGGATGGCAGGCGTATAACCTGTTACAACTGGTAATGAGGCCAATTTAGCAATTACTATCAAAGTTATAAAAGCATCTGCCTCTGAACCAGACTGTCCATTTCCAAAAACTTATCAAGGTAAACTTGCACATGTGAAAAATGGCCCAGCTGTAAAGTTCCCTACTGTAGCATGGTCGTAACAGAAAAAAGGCTCAAAAAACCCCAAAGATGTCCAGCAAGGTGTTGCTTAAAAAATTAATTTAAACTGAGCAGTAACATACAAGGAAGCCATACAGAAGATGGAGAGTATCTTTACAAACTTATTTGAACAATTACCAAGACATGACGTTACATGGAAAAGCAAAGTGCATAACCTGAGTACATTATATAGCCATTTTAAATTAAAAAATGCACACGCGCACACATAAATAAAATATCTCTGAGAGGATAAACAAGAAACTGATACCACCTGGTAGCTTTGGAGGTAAAAAACTAGGTGAAACTTAATATATTAATCTTTAAATTCTTATTAAATATGATATCTGAAATATTTTAGATAGTCAAAAAGGGGAAAACTCCTGGTTTCATGAAATCAGACAGACACAAAGAACAATAGTACAGCTTTCTAAAAAGTATAGGGTTACATATTCTCTGAGTGTTGTTTCTGTTCATATATTATGGATTTCCTAATATTTAAGCATGCATTTGTTTATTTACTCAAGAGCCTCAGCAAATTCATGACTATGAACAGTTCTCTTTAAATTCTGACCACTGGGGGATCCAAAGGATGACACTGTAGCTTGGGATTGTTTCCAGGACTTTTCCAAGGTTGTCCAACCAGTTGGTCTGTTTAAGTCTGTATATTCCCGGAAGGCATAGACTCCATTTTGCTTGCTTCTAGAAAGCTCAGAAACATGCAAAGAGTGGTGGGGTGCTGAATTATAATAAAACCTATAATGGGCCAGAAGATATTTTCCAACCTTTTTTGGTCTTTGAATAAATAATTAAAAAAACTCAGGAAACTCTAAGCTGTATTCATTATAAGTAGATAGGAAAAGTAGACATAAACAATAACAAGAGTAATTGTAATAATAATCATTAATAATAATAGCTACTCATAATAATAACAGGTACTCTGTGCCCACTGAGCTGGAAGTTTTTATGTATTAAGGCTGTATTTTACAATAAGTTTGCAAAAAAAGTAGCAGAAGCCAAGATTTGAGCCCAGGACTTGGAATACAGGACTTTGTATACAGAAGACTAGAGAGTTGAATCAGGTTTTATAACTTTTGGCTGATCTCTGTCACTTACTAGTCTCAACACTGGAAAAAGTGTTTCTGCAATTATAAGATGAGGCTTCCGATAACGGTCCCTAGCTTTCCTAGGAGGAATGTTATAAGATAAATAAGCTGATATAAGTGATATAAGGGGATGTTCTTAGAAATACTGCTTGTTTAAAAATATATATATATATATAAAGATAGGGGGCTAGAAGGTAAGGGACTCTCCTACTGTATTTCATCCAGTTTAGAATTGCTGATTGAAAGACATACGCCAGTTCAGACATGTTCAAATACTTGTCTTTAAGTACATAAAACAGTGTATAGTATCAGGTCTTAAAAGTTTTCTTAGGGAAAATGAGACTCATTTGGAATTGTTCTTCCTGCTTTTATACAGGACAGATATGGCATTATTACAAGATCACAACATATATTTACATGAACTTGCATGGAATGATGTTCAAGAATGAATAAAACAAGTTGTATAATAACATACACAGCATAAACCAATTATATTAACCAAAGAAGCACACTGAAAACGCAATTATGTGTGGATGAAATTCTTTTAGTTCTGGAGAGCTATAGAGCAAATTGCAACATTTGAAGTGGGGAGGTAATCAAAAGGGAATGGCTTCAATTACGACATTCAATTTTTTTAAATAAAAAGACATTCATGTATATGTACTGTAAAAATAATTTTTTAAAAAGGATACATTAGAAAGTAGATTTTTTAAAAAGATTTTTATTTATTTATTTGACAGAGAGAGCACAAGCAGGGGGAACAGGGGAGGAAGAAGCAGGCTCCCCACCGAGCAGGGAGCCCGATGTGGGACTCGATCCCAGGACCCCGAGATCATGACCTAAGCTGAAGGCAGATGCCCAACCAGCCGAGCCACCCAGGCACCCCAGAAAGTAGATTTAAAAAAAAATCCATCCAGGGGTGCCTAGCTAGCTCAGTTGGAAGAGCACATGACTCTTGATCTTGCGGTCGTGAGTTTGAGCCCCACATTGGGTATAGACATTGCTAAAATAATAATAATGATAATATAATAAACTTAAAAAACCCCATCCATAATATCACCAACAAGATAAAATTAGAAGAACAAAAAATTGAAAATTACCTGTAACTCTATCACTGAGATACAAATAAGGTTAATGTGTTGTTTTATAATCTTTGAGACTAAAATGAGATCAAAAAGCACTTATTGTGACAACCTGCTTTTCTCAAGTTTTTCCATCAGCAAATATATTAGATCTAATCAATATCTCAAAAAGACAGTTGACTCTAGACACTCACCTCTATCAAGCTGTGCAGGTCAACCCAAAAGCAAGCTTTTTCTGGACTAGAATTGTATCAGTCTAAAAGCCCATCAACTCACACCCATCTAATGGGATGGTGATCAAAAGTCACAACTGTGTTGTGAAAACTATTTGCTATTTCTTCATAAACAAAGCTTATTCAGCAAAGCCTTTTGAAACAAGGGAATTAAAAGAAAAATGAAGTGGGTTGAAGGGGATGGGAACCATTTTGGTCAACTGCAGGGCCGCTGCCTCCGGAGGGCGAGACTGCCCTCTAGAGGTGAAAGGCTGCCTCTGCACACAGGTCGCTAGGAGGTACTTCCAAGTGTCATCTCAAGGAACTCCACCCCACCCTCCAACAGGACCATGGATTTATTTTTGTTGGGCACCAACACTACTTTTCTTATGTAATGGCACAATTCTTTTTTTTTTTTCTTTCCATTTCTCTTCTTGGCTTGTGGCGTGAGGGCATACACAGTAGCTAGTTTCATTGACAAAATGTCCCCCTCGGCTTTGTCTTACTCTGTTGAGAGTTCACCAAAGGCAGACGGCCGATGTGGCATCTAAGCTGGAAATTGAATTCAGACAGCATCCTGGGAGGGATCCGACTCAGTGGTTTTATGGGGGGCGGGGGAAAGGGAGCGCTGAAAGAAAATACTTTCCAAAAATATTTACCAGACAAAGAAAAAGAGCTAGGCTTGTGACCAAGACATTCCAAGGAGACACCCTTAGACAGAAGCAATTTTCCAGACCTGTTCCGCAGAAAGGTGGAAATGGCCAAATCCTCCCTCCCCCTCCCAAAGCCCAGCTCCTACCTCTTCTGAAAATAAACACAACTACAGCCAGAAGACACCTTCCAAACTGGTCATAATTCAAAAATAGACTCTGCTGTCACTTGCAGGGGAGTAGACAGAGGACAGTTTGGAGCCAGGCTTCTTGGAAAGACTATAACCATCAACCACTGTCGCCAAACGAGATAGCTGGAGGAGACGCTGGAGTGAGACATTCTTCTCCCAGTAGAGGATTTGGAAAGAAATCCCAGAGCACAAGGGGGGGAGGTGGCTCAAGGCATTAAAGGAAGTCATTCATATTATTCCTTTTTTTTCTGAAGAGAAGGTCTTACGGCTGAACAACTGATTTATGCACTGTTGGTTACGCTCACCTGAACTGGGAGTTTTCCTAGAAGCCATCCATGTGGCCAGGACCCCCTTTTTCAGCCCATCCTGAACCCTGTAGCCTGGGGAACTTGCAATACCAGTCATAAATCATGTAATTCCTGTGCAAATATCCTACAGTGGCCTAGGGGTGCCTCTCCCACCTACATGACAGACAGGGCTCACCTACAATCTTGTCCCTCTTACCTCTTGCCCGACCATCAGGCCAGGCTCCTCACCACTGAGCAAATGCACCATATTCATTTCCATGCTCACACACTGGGCCACAAAATGAGTCTTCCCTAGAATGTCATCTCCCATTCCCCTCTACCTAAAGTCTACCTGCCCCGCCCTGTCCATTTGTAGTTATTCTCTTGAGTGAATTCCACTGTAGTCATCCTTTAGCCCGCTTCTGGACACTGAACTTACTACCATACCAACAATGGCCATGATAGCTTCCTTTCAGTGTGTGCCTGTGCTATGAGCTGGGCATACCTTACCGGACTTAACAGTACATAATCCTAGCATCCTATTACATGTGTCTTATGCAGTCCTTATTATATAGAGGTACTAGTATTATGCCCAGTGTACCGAAGAGAACACTGGAGTGTCGGAGATATTAAGTTACTGGCCTAAAATCCCATAGCTACCACAATTCTATAATATCGGCTCCCTGCCTCCCTCTCAACCTTTAACTTGCACCACTTTCCTTCTTACTCTCTATATTGCAGTCATCAAGATTTTTTTTTTTCTTTCTCAAAAATATAAAATAAAAAACCCCAAAAGTCAAGCTCCGTCTCACCTCAAGGCTTTCGTCCTGGCTTTTGTCTGGAATGCCTCCCTCTACTTTTGCAGAACTGGGTCTTGCTTTTTATTACTTGTTCCTCCTAGAAGCCTTTCTTGTCCACCCTATCTAACACTGTGACCCAACTTTTCTTCATCATGGCCATGATCATGTTCTTCTAAGCACTTATCATTTCGAGTAATTTCTCACTTATTTATTCACTTGTTCTGCTAGACCATACCACTGCAGTATAAGCTTCGTGAAAACAAGAACCTCATCTCTGTCGTGCACAGCTAATTCTCTAGGACCTAGAACAATGCCTGGCATTTGGTGAGCACTCAAGAAATATTTGTTGAATGAATAAATTAATATTCATGCTTTTGGCGTCTATTCTATGTGACCTAAGTTACAGTGTTTATAGCACTTACAGTTCAACCATATAGCTTAGCCATTATGTCTTTTAGGTTTCATGTCTTATACTGCTTGCAATTATTGCATGTACAATCGCTTGCAGCCTGTGTGTGTGTGTGTGTGTGTGTGGTGTGTGTGTGTGTTTAGTCTCTAATTTACATGAACCAGCCTTGTGTTTCCAGCTAAGACCATGCGGTCAATGAATGTCTGCATTTCCTGTTTCACCCAGCAGAGGACCATCATACAGGGTCTCCAATAGTTGTTGGGCGAACTGATAATCTTGTGAATCAGAGTGAGGCGGGCAATGCCTAGGGTACTTTTGTCTAGTGTACTTCCGATTCAGGAAGCATCCTGGGTCTAGGATCAAAGTTTTCTGGTTTTTCTGTCTCCTGACAAGTGGTTGCCTGGTTTTGCCCAGCCTGTATCCTGAGCCTGCGCGGGTCCTAGGCTTGTGGCCCACTCAGGCTGGAAATAATCAGAATCTAGGTGTTAAAAGAAAAAAAAAATTAACCCCTTCTTGAGATTATTTTCTGCCTGGTTAAACTAAAGAACTGAAAAAACATTTACACTGGGAGAGTTACAGAAAGAATGCTGGGTCGTTGGCCAATATATTTTGTGTCTGGAATGCATTTTCTTTTTTTTTTTTTTTTTTGGAATGCATTTTCTTGAATTTTAATATTTGAAGAACTCTTTGGATATTATCTCCACGAAAGGGAAAAATTCCTCTGATAATCTATCAGGTTGCAAATAACGCAGGCAAATTGGGACTATCATAACACACACACACACACACACACATACACACCACACGCACACAGGAAAGAATTGGTGAGACCAAACACATTTTTTTTACATGGAGTTTTAACTTCTTATGATTTTATTGTTACACACATGCTTCATTTCAGAAAGCATTTAAGTCATTGATAAATATATACCGTGTCCAAGTCAGCATAAAAAATTTAAGTAGATAAAAAAAAAAAAAAGACAGTAAGGAAGTAACTAAAATGACCTAGGGCGAAGTGCAAAAGTTCATTCGGTATTAAAACAATAAACATATTTTTCAGGTGGGCCATACATTTGCCTTTAAAGTGTCTTGCCACCAACACTCAGAACATTAATTCTCGTTTCAATATATGAGTGAATGACGACCGAGTATTCTATCACCGATACATAACTACAGTACAAAATGGGGAGATAGACTCTTAAGAATAACCCCATTATAACAGATTTCTAAAACACTAGAACAATATTTTGATGTTTAAAAATGATCACTATTCCTTTTCTTCTCCCTTGCAATAGTCCTAGGAGAGAAATCTTATATTAGATAATCTTTAACCAAGCAAGACATATTCGAATTCTTGGAGCATTTCTGCCCTTTTCTGCTGATGTGAATGACAGTAAGCATGTAGTCCACATGAAAGGTAAATGAAAATGATGAGAACACTCACGTGTCATCTGTAAATGTTATTCCAAAGTACTCCTTTTCTTTCAGGTTGAAATGGGAAGCCACGAGGTCCAGCAATTCTCTCGATAGAAGTTTGGGCTGTTAAAATAAAATGCGATCAGAAGCTACCACCCTTCTCTGGCCCAAACGGTTTAGAGCGGCTTTCGTTCATTTGTTCGTTTTAAATTTTTAAAGAGATTTTATTTATTTATTTGACAGAGAGAGAGAGAGAGAACAAGCAGGGGGAGCTGCAAGCAAAGGGAGAAAGAGGCTCCCCGCTGAGCAGGGAGCCCAATGCAGGACTCGATCCCAGGATCCTGAGATCATGACCCGAGCTAAAGGCAGACACTTAACTGACTGAGCCACTCAGGCAACCCTGTTTGTTTGTTTTTAAATACATCTGCCCCCCTCTTTTGCTGTTTATGATAATCGACTATACATTTTCCAAAAGACTGGGAAGGAGAAGAAATTGTAATAGGAACCTCAATGAGATCATCATTTTCATGTATTTTGCAATTCAGTCCAGTACCTTACTTTTTCCTCTAGGGCATAGTGTGTTTACTCGCGCGACGGCACTTTGGAAAAATCCTCTTTCATATGTAGTATGGTGCTGGTGACCAACACAAAGAATACCAACACCTCACCGTGTGGACTGTAGGACTAACTTCGCTTGGTGAGGGCCGGCTGAAGAGGCTGAAGACCCCAGGCTGTGGGGTCACAGATAAAGCTACTTCTCTACTCCTGGTTACCATTTACTGTGCTGAGCTCCTTCTATCCATTGTCTCATTTTGTCCTTATAATGAGCCTATGAGATAGGAGTTCTTAATGCCATTTTAGAGATTAGGGGACCAAAGTCAAGAGTAGCTAAACACCTGCTTGATGTTCCAGTCAGTAAGGGCAGGGAATTGAACCCAGTTCTGTCTGATTCCAAAGCCTAAGCCTTTCATTTCTCTCTAGGGATGGAGTGATTTTACCCATTGTAGAGATGATTGTCACCAGTGTTTACCAAGCACTTAGTTAGAAGAAGGATATACCTCCTACATTGTTGGTGGGAATGCAAGTTGGTACAGCCACTCTGGAAAACAGTGTGGAGGTCCCTTAAAAAGTTAAAAATTGAGCTACCCTATGATCCAGCCATTGCACTACTGGGTGTTTACCCCAAAGATACAGACGTAGTAAAGAGAAGGGCCATATGTACCCCAATGTTCATAGCAGCAATGTCCACAATAGCTAAATCGTGGAAGGAGCCGAGATGCCCTTCAACAGATGACTGGATTAAGAAGTTGTGGTCCATATATACAATGGAATATTACTCAGCTATCAGAAAGAACGAGTTCTCAACATTTGCTGCAACATGGACGGCACTGGAGGAGATAATGCTAAGTGAAATAAGTCGAGCAGAGAAAGAAAATTATCATATGATTTCTTTCATCTATGGAACATAAGAACTAGGAAGATCGGTAGGAGAAGAAAGGGATAAAGAAAGGGGGGGTAATCAGAAGGGGGAATGAAGCATGAGAGACTATGGACTCTGAGAAACAAACTGAGGGCCTCAGAGAGGAGGGGGGTGGGGGAATGGGATAGACCGGTGATGGGTAGTAAGGAGGGCACGTATTGCATGGTGCACTGGGTGTTATACACAACTAATGAATCATCGAGCCTTACATCGGAAACCGGGGATGTACTGTATGGTGACTAACATAATATAATAAAAAATCATTAAAAAATCAAAAAAAAAAAAAAAAAGAAGAAGGATCTAATCTATGAGCTCTTGAGAAGGACTGGCCGTGGTGGCAAGGAGCATGGTTTGCAATCAGGGGGGACATCCAGAGTGATAGTGGACACCTGATTTGCAGGGACTTGGGAAGGAAAGGGGGATATGCTGGAGGGCATTTGCCTGGGTTCTTTCTGAACTTAGAGCCAAACAATTTAGGGCTCATTATGGTGCTTTGAGAGTTGGATGTTTGCTGTTGGGGAAGAAAAATGGTCGTGGTTAAAAAAAAAAGAAGAAGAAGAAAGAAAGAAACAGGCAGAAATCTAGACTAAGAGATCTACTCTGGTGAAACAGTGTCAACTGTACTATTTTCTTTCTAACTGAAGCCTGTGCATAGTGGATGAGAAAGGAGCCTCAGAAGAATTTAGGTTTGGTCAAAGGAGAGAGTTCTAGCTGTAGCTACAGCTGTGGCTATCGGAGGGGATTTCTACAGTTTCTAAGGTCCTTGGTCCACAGTGTGGGGTAAATAAAGAGAGAAGGATCAACAATGAAAATACCACCACTCATATACGCCATATATTTTACAAAAAGATTTCATTCACATATATAATCTACCTTGATTTTAGTCATAATTCTGTGAGGAAAACCAAGCCTTCTCCATCCCAGTTCACAGCTGATGATGCCGGGTATTTAACGTGGACAGTGCCATGTAGCAAGAAAGTGGCAGGATGCGGATTTGCAGCTCACAATCCCCCTTTCGGGGAAACATTATGGTGTCCAGTTTACCAACAAGAGGTTCAGAGAAGCAAAGTCACTTCCTGGGGGTCACAAAGCCACTGAGTGTCAGAGCTGAGACCGGAACCCAAGGGTCTCAAATTCATGTCCCCAGATTATAACTACTCTTACACGTAGACCGAGTTGTCTGACTTAAAAGCTTTACTTCTGCCCCTCAAACAATCCCGAGTCATTGGCACAGATAAGCGAGCAGCCTGACCCCAGGCCATGAGGCTCAGAGGGAACCAGTACAAGCCGTCTCTGCATGGCAACACCTACCTGAACCAGCAGCTCCAGTCCCCGATCATCCAGGAGGTGTACCTGGCAGTGCCTGCCTTCTGTCATCTGTGGGGACAAGACAGCAAGAGCGACATCAGGGCTGGAGCTGGCAAGCAGACCCTTGAACTTGATTTACAGTTTAGTTTACATGCGATGTGCTCAGCCTAAAAATGGCTTCAGCTGAGTTATTCAGCAGCCTTGATCCTAAACAGACTTATATGGCTTTAATTCTTGAATTCATTAATCAATGAATTAATTTGTTCTTGGATTTCAAAGACGAAAAGAATGAAAAGCAAAGACAACTCAATATGTTGAAAAAATTATGTCTATAATAATGCATACAAGATTATACTACAAAAAGCTGGTTTCCTTCCCGGAGAAAACCTACTATATTTTTCATTGACTCTATATTGAATTTTTCAAATGAAAATGCCTATATTCATTGATGTATTTTAATAAATATAATACATGCATAATTATAAAGGAAAACCTATGACATTAGAGTTAAAATTGAAAGTCTCCCTCTTTGAAATTTCTGTCCTCTTTATAGTATATCAGTACTGTAGTTAACAACAGTTAAGATACATAGCTAAGAACAATATACATCAGTATAAATTTCTAATTATATTTACTTTTTACCACTTATAACCGCAATACTGGGAAATATTCTTTGTAAAATATTTATTTACTTATTTTTTATTTCATTTCATTTTATTTTTTCAGTAGGCTCCGCGCCCAACGTGGGGCTTGAACTCACGACCCCAAGATCAAGAGTCACATGCTCTACTGACTGAGCCAGCCCAGCCCCTTGTAAAAAATTTAAATAATGCACAGAATACAAAGAGCTCCCTTAACTAACTCATGCTCCAAATCATTTATCTGCAGAAATCACTGCCTGTCAGTTTGAGGAGAATCAGCGCAGACTGTTTTTACATGGATGTTCAGATATATACGTGCACATGTTTTCAAAAATTTCATATTAAATGGTTTGCTTTTCAATGTTATTATATTGACCATATTGTTTTGCAAATGAAGCAAGTATTCTTCATATTTGTGTGCGTGTGTGCATATAACCATCCAGCAATTTTATATATGACTCCACATGTATGGGGTCTGTGTATGTGATTCTATATGTATATACAGACACACATACATGGTGTGTGTGTGTGTGTGTGTGTGTGTGTATACATATATTTTTTTTCTTTTTCAACTCAAATGGAACTAGGCTATTCCTTGGTGATCTTTCCAATGTCAACACATATAGACCAACTGCATTCTTTTTAAATGTTCTATAGTAACAAGTAATTGTGTGGACATGTAATAATGTAAAGAGTCTCCTGCTGAGACACACTGAGATGGCCTCCAGTCCTTTGCTACTCTAAGCAACGTCATGGTGAACAATGCATACCCAACTCTGCCCACGGATGAGGAACTTCTGGGTCACCTTGAAAAAGGATGGGCGGCATTTTCTCTCTCAGCTGTTGTACCAAACTGTAAGACCTGGAAACTCAGATACATATAAGCCCAATTTAAAGAGAAAATCACTCCATTACGAAGCACCAGGTATAGACTGTATTGTTCCAGGTGTTTTATAGATATCATCTCTGAGTTGCACAGTCACCCTGTGGGACTGCTGTTACTATCTCCAATTTAACAGATGGGGAAATGGAGGCTCAGAGTGGGATAAGCGATGTTTTCCGTGTGAAAAATACTAATTTTGCATTTACATTTTTGATAAAACTCTGCTCTAAAAGTCTGAAAACTAGCTCGGTTGGTTAGATCGCGGTATTACGGAGATGTGGCCCATAGAAACCACTGAAGTAGGGTGAAGAAGTGAGTGAGCAAGCTTTACTTTGTCCCATGGCCCCTGATTATGTCCTTAACTCGGCAAAGCTGAGGTCCAACACACACTTTTGGTGGCCAGGAGAAAGGGAACGAATATTTGTTTGTTCCAGGTACTAAGCTGGCCACTCTATGTACATTATTTCGTTAAAGCTCCACAAAAAATCTATACAACATCCTCATTTTACAGACAAGGAAACCGAGGTACAGAGTTTAAAGTAATTTATCCAGAGTTATCTGAGCAAGAAAAAAGCCAAGTCAAGATTTAAATTAAGGTCTAACTGAACAACAACAAAAAAGTCAACTTTTTTCTACGCTGTTCTATGGGAAAAAAGAAATTAATGTGTCAGTTCAAATCACTTTACTTCTGTTGTAAAACCCACACAAAGAAACCCCAAATACATGTCCTATGGTAAGAGAAAATAAAATAATACTCAGAAGACCAACTGACACAACATGAATCCATTAAGGAATACGTCAAAACTCATAAAATATTTCAAGTTACTCTGTTGTTGCATATTCCAATTTGAATTTATTTCCTGATTTTTAAAAAGCATCTTTTTTCCTTTCCATCGTACTTCGCTCAGACTTGCCGATTTTCCTTTTGTCGACACCTCATCTTACCCTAGAGAATTAAACAGTAAGTGTTTTTCCGGTGTGTCTGCCCATCTCAGGACAAAGACTGGCAGTGGTGGTCGTGTTTGTACAACTTGGTCCTACCCCTTCCACTTCAGGCTTCAGCTGATTGAACGAGGGCATGGACACCTGACTCAAGCTGAGCCAATCATATCCTCCGTCCAGGGAATCTGGAATTGAGGCTGAGAGGATGAGAAAGCAGTTGGATAGGGGCAGCTCTCCTGTGCTCTTGTGCGGACAAAAAGGAAAGCCATCTGCAGAGAGAATGAAGGACACAAGTAGCTGGAAAGAGGCAAGAGAAATCATGCAACCTGAAAGGGAAAGCTTGAGAGAGTTGCTGTCAGGTTCCTAATGTCATTCTAGTTACTTGTAGTCACTTCCACTGGTTTGGCTGAATTCTTGCTCTTTAGTTCCATGAAACACCCTTGTATTCCTTTAGTAAATCCACTTTTTTTTTTTCTTTCTGAAACTAACTTGAGTTGGTTTCTGCTTCTTGCAACTAAAAGCATCTTTCTAAGATACCACAGGTGTCTTTAAAAAAATTTTTTTTAGAGGGAGGTGGGGCAGAGAGAGAGGGAGAGAGCAAATCTCAAGCAGACTCCTTGATGCGCACGGAGCCCCACGCAGTGCTCAATCCCAGGACCCCAAGATCATGACCTGAGCCAAAACCAAGAGTCAGATGCTTAGTCAACTGAGCCACCCCAGGGTCCCAGATACCATGGATATCTACACCTAAAACAGAGTGAAAGGTTTCCAAAGGATGGACTCCCCAGAATGATGTCATTATTATGGTGAAGTCATCCACTCATAATCACGCATGCGCCATCCACAAATACAACAGCCGGGGGAAAGGTTGACTTTTGGTAGGGAGAACTGAACAAACATCTCAGTATGCGAAGTGATAGAGCCCACACAGGACAAGCAGGAGAAGGGCAGAGCAGGTGAACTGGAGGGGAAAAAATGCTACAGTTTTAAGCCCACGCTGGCACATGTGTGCTCTGTATTAGCCGAACCCCTTCCTCTGTTGGAGGATGGCTTCTCTGGGAGGCCAGAGTACTGATTTGATCACCACTAGGCATAGAAAGGCCTGCCCTTCATATGCATCCAATGTTCATAGCAGCATTGTCCACAATAGCTAAATTGTGGAAGGAGCCGAGATGCCCTTCAACAGATGACTGGATTAAGAAGATATGGTCCATATATACAATGGAATATTACTCAGCCATCAGAAAGAACGATTACCCAACATTTGCAGCAACTTGGACGGGACTGGAGGCGATTATGCTAAGTGAAATAAGTCAAGCAGAGAAAGACAATTATCATATGGTTTCACTCATTTATGGAACATAAGAAATAGCAGGAAGATCGGTAGGAGAAGGAAGGGAAGAATGAAGGCGGGGTAAACAGAAGGGGGAATGAACCATGAGAGACTATGGACTCTGGGAAACAAACTGAGGGCTTCAGAGGGGAGGGGGTGGGGGACTGGGTTAGGCCGGTGATGGGTATTAAGGAGGGCACGTATTGCATGGTGCACTGTGTATTATATGCAAATAACGAATCATGGAACTTTACATCAAAAACTAAGGATATACTGTATGGTGACCAACATAAATAATAAAAAATTATTATTAAAAAAAAAAAGAAAGGCCTGTTCTTGTCACTTAATTAAATCACAGATTGAATGGTGGTGGATGTATTTTGTTGTGAATACATTTTTGTGGATATTAGAAATCAGAAGATGCCACTTAAGAAAAATTGAGATGGTAGGATCTGGAAACACTGGGCTGGATTTCCTCCATGGCAACATTGGGCCAGGGTGGGGCACAGCAGCTCCCTCTTTAGATGAGGTTTGTGGTTTTTGCCTCGCCCAAAGTTATTATCTGCCAGGTTCCTGGGAGTTGTGTCATGAGAATAAGCAAACCACTATATAAGTTCACCCAGTACCAGGGAAGAGACAAAACCCATGTCAAAGGACGGCCTCCTGTGCACCAGGCCAAGTGCTTGACCCTTGACCTTCACTAACATCTTGTATTTCAACCTCTCAGCAAGCCTCTGAAAGGGGCATCCTCATTGCTTTTGTTTCGTTTTGGGGGGCCTTCCTCAATTTAAGCACCGGGAAACCAAGGCTTGGGAAATGATGTCACTTGCACGAGTTCTAAGCCAGACTTGGGCTTGAAATCATATTTTATCTCTTACGAGCTGTGTTACCTTGGAGAAGGTACTTAATCTTTCTGAGCTTCATAAGCCATGTCCTGGTAGCTTTCAATCTGACACCCCTGAGAGTGAAACAAAGCACTTCCACAAAGCACAATTATACTCCTTATTTGCTTGAAGCTTAACAAACAGCTAATAAACCTTCCTATAGTCCATTTATTCTCCTATTGGAAAAAAAAAAAACACAACAACTTCCTAATGGGAGGAAGATTACTAACCCATTTTGAAGAAGATAAATGATAGGTAGAGTTAACAAACCAGTTAATAAGCACAGAGCAGGAAAGTTCTCCAGAGCTGATGGGGCAGATGTAAAAAGAGAGAGGGGACCACAAGCTCCTGCATGCCTTCTGTAAGCTTGGCACCCGGTTTGACATTTTGTTTTTATTTTTTAAAGATTTTATTTATTTGTTTGAGAGAGAGAGCACGCGCTCGTGCACAGTGCGGGAAAGGGGGGGCAGAGGGAGAAGCAGAGTCCTCACTGAGCAGGAAGCCCGATGCGGGGCTCCATCCCAGGACCCTGGGATCATGACCTGAGCCGAAGGCAGACGCTTAACCCACTGAGCCACCCAGGCGCCCCCCGGTTTGGCATTTTAATGACAACACCGATAATACCACGAACACGTCCTTTCTGTATTCCAGGCAATGCACTCAGCACTTTTCATGCCTTCACATATCCGACCCTCGTGATACCCACATGAGGTAGGCAGTGTCATCTCCCCATATTACAGGTGAACGAGGTTAGAGGGATTGTGAATAACAAGATTCATAAATGGCAGAACTGGACTCAGAGCCAAAGCCCAAGCTCTTAACCACTTAGCAGGACCCCTGCTATTCCATGGGCTCTATGGTGACAAACTGTGGGAGAGCCTTCCCACGCAGCCCATTTTCAACAGACTGGGTGAGTGGCGAGAAGAGGGAAAACAAAACACCGAAAGCAGACATGAAAAGTCATGTCAGCTGACTAGGAGTAGCTAGAATTTAGAACTTGGAAATAGAAAGAGTCTCAGAAGGCATTTAATAACCGCCGCTTACTCGGGATATGGGGCAATGAAGGAACGGATGTGTCCAACACCACACAGCTACTTAATGTGAGACCTGGGATTAAAACTCAGGATTCTGACTTCCAGGCTGGAGCATAAGTGCTGTGCACAAGGATACTTGGCTGGAAGAAACGGTCTTATTCAAATGCTGTTGTTTTCAACAGGCTGATTTTTTTTAAATAAAAAAAAACAAAAACAAAACTGTTACAACAAAAAGAAAAAAAAAAGCAGGAATTTTTAATTTAATTTAAAACATGACTCCCACCCATGCTTTCTCTTCTAATTTCAACGACAGGATTTATATTTGGAGGGAACTGTTTATGGATCACAATGATTACATCTAGAAATACAGAATCACCTTAAAATATAAGATAAACAACAAATTTTTTGAGCACGTTCACTGTATTGAATATGTGGCAACTCATCTAATGCCATGAGGTAAACAGCTCTATCCTCTTCACTTTACATCGAGGAAACCAAAGCACAGAGAGGCCAAGGAACTTGCCCAAGGTCACACAGCTAGTAAGAGGTAGAGCTGGGATTCCAACTTAGGCAGACTAGCTCCTGAGTCCGTGTTCTTCACTACCTCATTACAAAGGGTCTTCTCTCTCTCTCTCTTTTGATTAACAAATTGCCTTAAGATTTAAGAGTCTGTCTCTTCCTATGAGCTCTTCAGTCCCCTAATGCCAGACAGAAACTAATTTGCCAAATGAGGCCACAACACTTCATTTAAGAAATCTCAAAGGAAGTACACTTTTCTTTTCATAAGCAAACACAAGGATAGTGGGCCCTACTCTCTCTCCAGTATGTGTGTGAAATGATGTTACACAGAGTCACTTGAACCCCACAGAGACCGTCCAAACAGTCTCAGGTACGACTCTTCCCCAGGGGCAGCAATGCCTCACGTGGAACAGAAAACATTTTAAAAAATCATCTCTTTGGAACATTTCACTTAACTCCCACCCAGGCTCGAATCCTTTCCTGCCACCTCCTCCCCCATTCAACCCCAGGGACGCAGAGGTTAAAATAGTGCAGGTTGCATTAAAATTCCCACCTCAGTCTGTGGCTGCCCTGCGTTTGCTCCCCAGCTGGTGGAGTGGGTCCTCAGACACTAAGCACAGGGTGCTGGTGGAAGGACCTTGTCCATCTGGTCGCTGGTCAAATGAGGAAGAGCAGAGGGAAGTGAGACTCGGCCACAGGCCAGACCTCCGGCTTCTTGGAGCGTCCTGACCTGTAACCCATAGTGGGGTTCAAGTCTGTGTGAAAACACCCCACCCCAGACACCCAATTCCAGTACCCAATTTGGGGGCAGACTTGGTAAGAAACCCAAAGGCAAGTCCAGATAGGGCAGTGTGGGACCGTTCCTAATGACCAGGGTCAGCTTAAAAAGCAACAGGAAATAACAACTACAGAAAAAGACCAGAACCTCAGCCTTCTTTGGTTTTGCTTTAGTAGTTCTTTGGAACAAGGAAATATGAAAGCTTGGTAAAGGAAGCGGCAAGCTGCTTTTTTTTTTTTTTCTTTTCTTTCTTCTCTCTTGTTCCCTTTTGACCTTTTCTGAAAGCCTGGCATGAGAGGGCCTGCCTCATAAAAATGATTCCTCAGGATTTTTTGTGGGGTGACCCACCCAGAGTCAAATTCCCCACCATCCCTTGCCTGGATGTGTGCAAAATCGGCTCTCTAGCCCGGCTTCATGCTTTTGAGTCCCGTGAGGACCCAATCTCTGCATGGCCATGTGAGCAGTATCTCTAAAATACAGATGAAATCCCTTCACTTTCCTGCTTAAAATTGCCAAATGGCTTCTCACACAAACCTCGGGAAAATCTAAGTCCTTCCCTTGCCAACGGTGTCCACATAACCTGCTCTGGTTTTAATTAGAACCCATCCGCCTTTCCCTTAACACACCAGCCGCACTGGCCCTCCTTTTCTTCCTCAAAATAAAAGTTTGTTCCTCCTTTGAAATTTTGCATATGCTGTTCCCTCTGGAATGCCGTCTCCCCAGGTCACTGCATGACTGGGCGCTTTTGTATCTTTCAGATCTCAAATCAAACGTCACTACAGTGGAGTCTGGATACTCTCCCTCTTGTGCTGCTTTGTTTTCTTCATGGCTAATATTCCTTTTGCTGTTGTTGTTGTTGTTTTTAAGATTTTATTTATTTATTTGACACAGAGAGAGAGACAGCCAGGGAGAGGGAACACAGGCAGGGGGAGTGGGAGAGGGAGAAGCAGGCTCCCAGTGGAGGAGCCTGATGTGGGGCTCGATCCCAGGACTCTGGGATCACCCCCTGAGCTGAAGGCAGACGCTTAATGACTGAGCCACCCAGGCACCCCTGTTGTTTTGTTTTTGTTTATCTGTCTCTCTCTTTCACCATCAGAACGTAAATTTCATGACAGAGTCGTTGATTTGTTCAGCACTGTATCCCCAGGGCCTAGAACAGTGCCTGGCACAGGGTAAGAAAGTGGTAAATAAGTATCTGCAGAGTGAAGGAAAGTCTTAACTGCTCAGAACCTAGCACCGTGAACAATGAAATAAGTTCACAAATGATTTCCATTTACAAGCACAAGGTAAAGTGAGGATATTCTAAAACACCTCCTGAGCCTTGGCCCAGACAGGCTCATATGTCACAAACAAGCCTTCCACCCGGAGAACAAGGCGTGCTATTAGACTCATCAGATGAGAGATTCTGGAGGAACTGGAGAGAGGTAGAAGGGCGTATCTAGGACATTCTTACTTTGGGATCTATTGAGTGGACGGAGTTTTATATTTCGCCCCAATGATGTCAACCCCAGTTGAACAGGGCTCCTTTATATCATCTGGGTGTTGACTGAATATGAGCTTTGACGCTCCCGTTCAGAGAATGGCCTAGACTGACACAGATGTCTCCACACTGTGTCAGCTGTGATTTTCCCTCTAGCTGTTTCAAGATGGTGTCTACCCTCTCAAAGTGCAATCATTGGGAAGCTCTTTTTCCCATATCAATGAACGATTCTCCTAGCTGTAACCACTGGATGTCACATAGCACATGGGCAGTATCTTTTTTCACCTACTTACATCCCTAGGAGGTAAGAAGTTTTACGGTTTAGATTTTGTAGATGACAAAACTGAAGTGTCGAGAGGTTAGGTCCCTTGTCTTGGGTCGTATTGCTATGACCTGGAGTGGACTCTCAGTTCCTTCAGCTGCAGGTTCACTGGGAGTGGAGGATAATAAAGAGACAGCACGTGAGAGAGGCAGGTGGCATAGAAGAAGCACAGGAAGAAAGGAAAATGTGACGGGGTGGGGACAGTGAGAAAGAAGGCAGAACTCAGTTTCCTGAAGACTAAATTGAGTAACTTGAGTAATCTGACTTAGGAAAAGAATGTTAACAATAATTAATGGCCAGTGACCATGTGCCTGACACTATTCCAAGCCCTTTCTTATATTTACATGGGCTGTTTTTTTTTTTTAAAGATTTTATTTACTTATTTGAGAGTGTGAGAGAGTGAGCGAGAGAGAGCATGAGCAGAGGGGAGGGGTAGGGGGAGAGGGAGAAGCAGACTCCCCACTGAGCAGGGAGCCCAATGCTGGACTGATCTCAGGAACCTGGGATCATGACTTGAGCAGAAGGCAGATGCTTAACTGACTGAGCCACCCAGGTGCCCCTACATGGGCTGTTTAAATTCATTTTCAATTATTTTATTTTATTTTATTTTATTTTATTTTATTTTAATTTTATTTTATTTTATTCTTTTAGTAATCTCTACTCCCAACATGGGGCTCGAACCCCATCACCCAGAGATCAAGAGTCACATGCTCCACCGACTGAGCCAGCCAGGCGCCCCTAAATTCATTTTCATAACAAGCCTATGAGGCAGATTCCAGTACTAGCTCCATTCTATGGATGAGAAAGTCAAGTCTCAGAGAAGGTAAATGGCTGATTCCACCCTGCAAGTTCACAGAGCGAGGAGGAGGCGCCGAAGGTGGAAATACAGACACTGTGACCTCAGAGTCTGTGCCTTTCACTGCTGTATTGTATTACTTCTGTTCTAAGGTATTTCCTATCTCCTAGGTCAGATAGATTCAAACATCCCACTTAGGCATTTCCCATATCAGCCTGACCACCAGGTGAAGACATTGTTCTGGAAAAGCCTCATCTAGATTCACCAAACCAGAGTTTCTGGGTTCAGGTCACTGTGCGGCAGCAAGGCCAGGGGAGGAGCAAGGTTTTTGCAATCTCCATTCCTTGGCTACCTCCCGGCCCTGCACGGAAGAAACACAGGCAGTTGCTAAAAACAGTGTCTATGTGTTTGCTATTGATTTTCATTGGACATCAGGATGGAATTAATCCCCACCTCTCGGGCTGCTGGCTCTGGTCACGCTTGCGTGGACACTCTGGGTGCAGGATGACATTTAGATCCATTTAGATCCAGGCCTCCTGGATCTGACTCTACGACGGTCTGGGCTTAAGATGCAATCTAGAACACAGTGCAATGAACTCAGTGTGGGAAAGCTCTGAAACGCGTTTTCATTCATTTGCTCCACCAGGATTCACTAAGCACTTTCCAAGCGCAAACACTGCTCGGGGTAGTCATACACATCAGCAAGGATTGTTCTCGAGCAGGGTAGCCCAGCTTTGGCGCTAGGTTTGTGGCCACATACTTCTTTGCTGCGGGACTGTCCTGTGCCCTGTAGGCTGTTGAGCAACCTCCCTGGCTTCTACCCACTAGATGCCAGTGACACCTCCCCCCTGCTTGTGACACCCACCCAGGTCTCCAGACATTGCCCGATGTCTCTTGGACAAAATCATCCCCGGTTGAGAATAATTGCTCTAGAGGTAAGGAGAAGAAAAGAAATGACTAACAAACAAGTATTTTCAGATGGTAATAAAGGCTCTAAAAAAGCTCAACTGGCAAGGGACTTAAGTTCTGAGCCTCTGCAAAACGCATGTCTCACCCAGGAGGCGTGAGAAATTAGGAAATTGATAGAACTTATGTTGGACCATTGCTCTTGAGAAGGGGCTCCCAGTACAGATTGAAGGGATAACCCTGTTTTCTGGACATTAGCATTCAAGTGCAAGCGCCTTTCTGGCAGAGGTGGGAGAAAAGCAAACAAGAAAGGCTGGCCAGTGGACAGCCGTTTCTGCCCCTCCAACATCAACCTGGCAGGGAATTTCGGTCAGCTTTGGCAGACACTCCCTGGGGAGGGCATTCTCATAAAAGACAATCGCTTATCAGATGATAGCCTGATCTCTTAAGGCTGGTGAAAAGAAAGGCCAGGTTTCAAAGGAAGAAAGAAAAGAAGAAGCATAACTACTTAGAAATCTGGAGCTGAAGGCCATCGGGAGACACCGGCCTGGTGTCCGTGAGGTACGCCAGGATTTAGAGTCAGGAGGCCTGGCGGGCGCCTGGGGGTCTCAGTTGGTTAAGCGTCCGACTCTTGGTTTCGGCTCAGGTTGTGATCCCAGAGTCCTGAGATCGAGCCCCGCTCGGGCTCCATGCTCAGCACAGAGTCTGCTTGAAGATTCTCTTTCTCCTTCTTCCTCTGCCCCTCCCCCTGCTCACATTCACTTTCTCTCTCTAAAATAAATAAATAAAATCTTAAAAAAAAAAAAAAAGAATCAGGAGGCCTGGGTTGTGTCTTAGCTCTGCCATTTAACCAAGAGTAATGCATTGATATTGTGGTATTCCTCTAAATCTCAGTTTCTGCTCCTGGGAAATGAGAACATTAAGAATCAATCTTATTTAGCTTTGTTTGTCTCTTGTATTAATATGGATTGAACCTAAAATCCACTTCAAAAGTACAGATGATAATCATACCACCAGTAATACACTCTACTTATAGATCAGGCGTTAGAGTCTGTTCTAAGTGCCTGGCATACATTATTATTATTATTATTATTATTATTATTTTTAAAGATTTTATTTATTTATGTGACAGAGAGACAGCCAGCGAGAGAGGGAACACAGCAGGGGAGTGGGAGAGGAAGAAGCAGGCTCCCAGCGGAGGAGCCGGATATGGGACTCGATCCCGGAACACCGGGATCACACCCTGAGCCCAAGGCAGATGCTTAACGACTGCGCCACCCAGGCGCCCCACCTGGCATACATTATGAGCTTTACTCTTACCCTCATGCACTGAGCACTGTGATTAGTGGAAATGATCCGTAAGCTGTTGAATGCTATTGTGTTAACCGTAAGTGGTTAAATGATTATTTTTTCTCAAGAAAAAAGTTCTCCTGGATTATTAAGAGGACAAGTTGTCAAATTTGAGTTGAAAATCAATCTACCAGTTAAACCCTGGCAAGAGAGGTCAACCCAATAGACGGGGATCAATGCCGTTCTGATTTCTCAGTGATAATCAACAGACAAACTCAAAATCACCATTTTTAACTGCCCTGCTACCCAAGCTGGGGAAACGCTTATAAACTCTGTCTCCTTATCTGATTGCAACCAGGTTGTGTCTTAGGTTGGCTCCTTTTGTTCTCACCAACATGAAGTAGAATTGAACTTGCTGACTGCTATGTCTGCGTCATATGCTTTGACATACACCTTATCCACTGAATTCTTTTTTTTTAAAGATTTTATTTATTTATTTGATAGAGCCTGCACAAGCAGTGGGGAGGGGCAGAGGGAGAGGGAGAGGGAGAAGCAGGCTCTCCACTGAGCAGGGAGCCCGATGTGGGGCTCGAACCCAGGACCCTGGGATCATGACCTGAGCTGAAGGCAGACGCTTAACCGACTGAGCCACCCAGGCGCCCCATCTGCTGAATTCTTATAACCACCCCGTGAAGCAGGCATTTTGGGCCCTCGGTTTTACAATGAAAAGGCTGAGACCCAAGAAGTTGAGAATAACTCACCCAAGCTTCCTAGCTAATGAAGGCCTGAGCCAAACTCAACTAGGAGCTCACCCAATGACAGGTGGGGAAAACAGGTGACATATCTTCAGAGAAGAAGCTGCAGCAAAAACCAGGATTGTCTTTATACATACTCTGTGCTTTTCCAATTAGAAACTCAGCTTAGGCACTGATGAGAGTTTGTCCAATGTTTATTTTCAAAAAACCGTGCAGGATATATCTGCCGTTCCTTTCCAGAAAGAAACATCCTCTTTACTTAAAACCAGTTGTTAGGCTGTATTTTTAGACGTCATGGTACAGTACTGAGTCGAAAAAGAAAAGAAAAAAACGGGAGGACACAGATATTATAAACAGGAAAAGTCACAAAGTGTAACCAAGAAAAGCCAAGAGCACAGCCCATGGGCTGAGGGTGATTTCAGTTCTTGTCTCAGCTCAGGTTGACCAGAAATGAAGTTCTCCCGTCAACTTGTAGAAGATGGAAATTTTGGCTTTGGTGATTATGCAAGTAGCAGACACCCTGTGGTTTGGAAACTTTTTGCTTTGCCAACTGTCAGTTTTCTCTTCTCCCGTGAAAAACAGCCTGTAGGAATGAGCAAATGTACTGCGTCTTTCAAAAACTTAAAAGTTAAGACAAGCGCAGCTCGGGTGAAGGGATTTTAAAAATAAACTGCAGTCCTTGTAACTGAAAGATATTCTAGGTACTGTTTATTCACTGTACAGCACATTTGGAAATCTGGGCTGAATGTAAGCCATCCACAGGGCACATAAATCACGTATATCGCCCTGGAAACCTAAAACCGAACAAAAATTAATTAGAAAACCAAAATCAACTTTACATTTGTTTTGGAGTTCACATTCATTGTCGAGTTTTCACATCTCCATTTTTCATCAATGCCTGTTCGAATGTCTCTGATTTATGCTTTTCAATGTCTCTTTGTTGTCCCAGCACAAGTAGAAGCTGAAATAGTCCTTAGGGAGTTTATAAATAATACAAACGGATTGTATTAGGTCCAAAGTGCTAACTGGGTTGGTAGAAATGTCACATTTGGGTAGGGAATTTATTTATTTATTTATTTTTAAATTTTTATTTTTATTTTTTTTTAAAGATTTTATTTATTCATTTGACAGAGATAGAGACAGCCAGCGAGAGAGGGCACACAAGCAGGGGGAGTGGGAGAGGAAGAAGCAGGCTCATAGCGGAGGAGCCTGATGTGGGGCTCGATCCCATAACGCCGGGATCACGCCCTGAGCTGAAGGCAGACGCTTAACCGCTGTGCCACCCAGGCGCCCCTGGGTAGGGAATTTAGAAAAGCATTATCAAACTGTGAAAACTGAAAAGTCAAGCCCATGTAGGACAATACAGAAAATTTCTTAATCGTCAATGTCCAGGACGCATTTCACCATCACAGAAGAAACTCTCTTCTCAACCTACAGGTTTCTAATACTTAGTAAAGAAACTTTTTGGTCGCTTAATGCAGGTTGAGTGGATCAAATGGGATGACATCTTTTTCTGAGGCTAATGCAGGTTTCAAAGATGAAAACAAAACAAAACAAAACAAAACCGGAAGGCTACAGGTCAAGGAGACAAAGGAAATATGAAAAAGGAGCCAAAAACAATTTCTGGGCCAGAACCAGAAAACACAACGAGGGGAAAAGAATCCTCTGAAAGAGAGAATGGTGAGTCTCGGAAACTCACGAGAGTCTACTGCCCCATTTTCAAGCTGGTGGTGAAGCACGACCCCATATTAAAAGTTACAGCATATCAACTTATGAATTAAATAATGAAGTAATAAGAACAGAAGGAAGAAATAATATGAAGAAATAATAAAGTAATGAAATAAATTACATTAAAAATACAGGTACTAAGGGGCACCTGGCTGGCTTAGTTGGTGGAGCACGTGACTCCTGATCTCAGGGTCATGAGTTCAAGCCCCATACTTGGCCTGGAGTTTACTTAAAAAAAAAAAATACAGGTAATGAATGCTCAAAACTCATCATTTCCAGTTATTTGGTTATGTTTTACTATTATCTTTGCTCTTGAGGTTATATATGTCTACTGAGTCAGTGTGACAGCGGGACTACCCAATGGTGATATGTTACAGCTCACCTCTTCCCAATCAGGGAGGTTACAGTGGTAACAGGAGATCGGCCAAGGTGAGGGTCTTCACACCACAGAAATTGGCAAATGCTACGCATCAGTGCCATTTTCCCCAGAGAGGCGCTCGTGAAAGGCGCATCAGCATACCCCTGGAGAAGTTCAGCGGGAGAGGGAGGTCTCAGAGAAAGGATGAGGTTCAGAGCCCGATGTCGGGCTGCTGAGGCCACTGAGACACCAGGGGATGGAAGACGAAACAGCCGAGTCTTTGGATTTGGACAGAATTGCATCCAAAGCTCAGCCTACTTAACTTTTCCAAGACTTACTGATCACCTCCCGGCAATGGGACTCATGATACCTGCTCACAGAGCACCGAGCTTGGCAGACAGAGGCCAACATAAAAGGTAACTGTTCTACTTGATGATTATGTTTCCCCAAATCCCCAGTGACCAGGCTCGCCGCTGAGGGTCTGCCGACCAAGGACTGCAGTGCTCCTGTCACAACGTTCACTGTCATTTGCTTTCCCTGGTTCTTTTGCCACTGGAATGTAAGTTTCCCTTACTGCTGCTCTCCTAGCTCCTACAACAGTGCCGAGCCCACCGCGGGGCTTACTAAATATGTGTGGAATGAGTGAATTTCCCTTTCTTTCCGTCTGCTTCTCCACTTCTGAATTGTCTCCCTCCCTCTCTTTCTGTCAAGGTCTCACTGGCAAATGAGTGACTCCTTTGCCTTTTAACTGCCAGATCCCAACCAGCTGTGTTGCTATCTTGTTATCCTTCTGGAATCTCTCAAACCAATGGAACTCTTCTCCCTGCGGCAGGAGGCCGCCTTGACCTTAAAGCAGAGGTGAAAGATGTTTCCAGCTTTTCCATTCACAAGCAGAACCGAGCATGTGTCATTATGCTCTGTCGGCAAGTTTCTCCCCACTGGTACGGCCTCTCTGTTTTCTTCTCGGTTCCGTTTGCCTCCAGCAGAAGGGACAAGTCTCGTGAGAGGAAATCTCACCCACTATGCACAGCTGTATCCAGGGAACCAAATATTTGCCCCTGTGGCCCTGCCTCAGCATTGCTTCTTGGACTTGCTTTTCTGGGATAATCTTTCTGAAGGCGGTGAAGGGTTGGGTCGTTTAAAAAAGCATGCGCACTTCTGGAAAGAGTGGCCTGGATGGTGGCTTCTGCAAACCCATTGGGAAAGCATTAAATTCCGGAATTCCTAGTGCCTCTTCAGTTACAGTCGGGGCAGTGGGGGGTGATAACACAGGGTGCAGCTTGCCCACCCAGCCACTTGGTGCAGGGAACAGCCCCTCAGTAGTCAGATGGATATGATGTCTCAGCCTGGCTCTGCCTCTAACTAGCTGGAAACTTCGGGCAAGCCCCTTGCGCTCTCCGAGCAGCTGCTGTGCAATGGGAGTATTCTTGCCTTGTGCATTGTAAGCATTCCATAAGAAGCAGCTAGTGTTGCTTTTTCAAATATAGCATATTATTCCGGAAGTGTGAAGGTCAAGAGTACAGGCTCTGGAGTCAGACAGACTTGGGTGTCAGCCCCAGCTTTGCTCTTCTGTTTCTGTGTGGCCCTGTTCGTGTGGGTCACATGAGATAATATACATAACATGCTTAGCAGAGTTCACGCAACTTGTAGTGGTATTATTATACCTCTCATTAATAAAGACGAAGCAATTGCTACACACTTCTTCAGAGCAGGTGTCCTCGAAGGCCGTGTTTCCGTGCTGAGCAGGTCCCGCTCTGCCCCTGTACTCTGCCGTAGAGAAAGGAGCAGGAAGCTCGGGCAAGGTCAGAGTTGGTCTGAAGGTTCTAATTAGGAATAATATCACCTTGCCTGTCTAGAGTGCTTTCAACTTTCAAAGTGCCTTCACTTCTATTGGTTCTTTTAAACTTCGCACATCTTAACATGCCAGAGTGTCATACCCCCATTTTTAGGTGAGGCCACTGAGGCCCAAAGAAGGGATATGACTTCTCTGTGGTTGCAGAGCTAGACAGAGCTGAGACTCCAGACTGGAGCTCCTGCTCTCTCCTGCCCCAATCTCCTGGCCCTTATAAAATATTCACCCAGAAGTAAAGTTAGAAAAAAAAAAAAAAACCACTAAAATACAAGGCAGGTCCTGCATGCAATGCTTCCTCTTGTGCATTTTATAGTGGGAAGGCTTCCATTAACATTAAATTAGAATTCTAAAGAGAACATAGCTCTCCCAACCCAGGGGTGCTTTGGCGGATCAGCAATGCTCCATCAGCGAGGTCCTGGACGCCTCCTGGGCTCACTCTGCCAGTCCCCAAAGCCTGTTATGAGACTGAAGTCAATGAAAAGAAATGTACTTTTAAAAAATTGGAGAATTTTAAAACAGCCCTGGAGATCAAAGTCCGGGTTTTTCTGGCTTGGGAACTATTATTCTACCTACTGACACCTTCTGAGTCCTGGAGGGTTTAAGGCACTGCAGCAGGGGCAGTTTTATCAAAGAGAAGTGATTTATTTAAACAAGAAAAGTGGATCCTGTGGGGCTGGCAAGGACCGAAGGTGGGGAGTCTGCAGAAGTCACCATCTGATTTCCACAAATATTGTGGCTGGGAATTAGGAGTATTTGTAGAACTTTTGTTCCATTACAATGCTGTTACTTCTGTGTTACAGCCAATTGACGGTCTGCTTAGTTCCTACTCGAATTCATACGGGTCTCCTTCCTCTGCAACCACAGTGGTTAAAGTTGTTAACAAAACCTACACTGGGGCACGTGGCTGGCTCAGTTGGTTAAGCATCCAGCTCCTGATTGCGGCTCAGGTCGTGATCTCAGGGTCCTGGGATCGAGCCTTGAGGGGTGCTCCTGGATCGGTGGGAAGTCGGCTTGAGATTCTCTCTCTCCCTCTCCCTCTGCCCCTCCCTCCACTCATGCTCTTTCTCTAAGTAAATAAAATCTTAAAAAAAAAAAAAGTTTAAAAATTGCATGGAAGGCAATGGGGGCTTTTTTTCCTCCGCTGTAATTGGATAGTATTCTATTTTATCATTTCTTCCCTCTGATTATATAATACCAAATTTCCACCAAAGTGTAAACACTATCCATTTTGCTGTCTTCATTCATTGGCTGATTTCGTTTGCTTTACAGCAAATGAATGTTTTTTGAGCACCTACTCTGGCTCAGGCTCTCGGGGATAAAGTAATAATTGCACATTTTTGTTTGGTGGGAGGGGAATCGGACAGATGAATATGATGCCATAATGGAAGTGACCAGAAATTATTTTTCTTTGATGTACAGATAATGAGATGTGTCATTTTAAGTGACCTTCCCGCTCTCCTAAATCAAGATAGGGCAGAGGCGGAGAGGGCAAATCTTTTCGCATCAGTGTCCGGTAGGATTCCCTGGGATGCAGGAAATGCTCTGGGGCGAGTGGGCTGCTGGGTATGGCTGACGTTCTAACGATGATGGATCTATGGGCAGGGGTGTCAGCCTCCAGGAGAGGTCCCAGAGGGGGAAAAGGAAAATGGTGCACTTTACAGCCTCTTTAATTCCTGGCTCTGGGGCCTCCGGCATTTGGTGAAATGTTTTTGAGCCACCGTGTTCTCATTTGTAAAATAGGAGGATACTATTATCTATAATCCTTCGCATTGATCTCCTCATCTCAAGTTAGTGGGTTTTCCTCCCCCTTTTTCTCCTGCTTGTGATAAACATGGGAGAAAATTCAGTGGTAGGATTGGAATTCAACAATTTTCTTCCCCCTGCCTGTTAGATGACACAGGTTGAGCGGGGTGCTCTGCCGGACCCAGTAAACTGTGACAGCACCATGCCTGCGACGTGCCCTCACTCAACGACCCTTGGGTTTCAGGGGTGCTTACGCAAGAGGCCTGAGGTCTGAACGCCTGGCTTCACATCTCAGCATGACCGCTTTACCAGCTGTGTGATTACCATCCATTCATGCGTTCACAAATATTTATCAAGCTCTAGTTAGGTGCCAGAATTTATCTTAGACTCGAGATATTCAGCAGGGGACACAGCCAAGGAGCTCCTTTCTTACAGGCTCGCTAGTAGAGGAGACGGCCAACCAACAAGGAAACCAACCAGTACGCAAGAGGCTTTCAGATCACGCCGAGTACCAAGAAAATAAGAAAACAGAAGAATGTGATGCAGGAAAGTTATTACTTTAGAGTAGTCAGGAAGGGGCTATTTGAGGAAATGATACTGAATCTGAAACGGGAATGATAAGGAGTCAGCCTTGGGAATATCTGGGAAAAGAACATTCCAGACAGAGGGCCGAATAAATGCTAATGCTCTGTGGCAGGAGTATGCTTTGTTTAAGAAATGCGGCACAACTTTTTTTCATTATTGCCCTTTTGAGGAGCCTCTCTAGACATTTCCCCTCCCAATCCCCTCCTCCTCTATGAAATTTTAATATCACAGATACATTGTATTCCTATTGGGTGGAGTTGAGCTTTGGAGGGCCACAAATTATTGTAATATCTAAGGTTTTTTTTTTTTTTTTTTTTGCCTCTCAAGAGCAAAGCTTCACTCTCTTGGGAGTGAAGTCTCACCCCTGAGAATCAACAGTTTAAGAAAAAAAAATGGCAGCAAGTGTGGCTGGAGCTGGGTGGCCAAAAGGAAAAGGACAGGAGACAAGGTCACAGAGTTAATAACGGGTTCATCAGTGGTCCTCAGAGTGTGTTCCCTACCCACCAGCGCTTGCTAGAAATGCAGAGCGGTGCTCAGTCATCCGTTTTAGCAGAGCCCTCCGGGTCACTCTGATGCATACTGAAGTCTGGAAAACACGGGGCTATGTCATTTACTTCATTGTGGGCTGTAGTAAGGAGCATGGGCTTTATTTTAAACGAAGGGGAAGGCTATCGGAGGCTTTTTGGTGTGGGGGAGACATGACCTGGGGACACCTATAAAAGAAAAATCTGGTTATTATGAGATTACGGCGATGAGTGGCAAAATGGAAGAAAGAGAGACAAGTTCTCTGGTTCGCATCTGTGACATGGAGATACGACTGAGACCAACTTCATAAAGTTGTAGTGAGCCTCAAATGAACGAATGCACGTAAAGAACCTAGCACAGTGTTTGGGACATAGTAAACACCCAATAATTATTAAAACCATTCTGGTGTGCCCCTTATCTCTCTCTTTAAAACACCCAAGGGTTAGTATCCAAATACAGATTCCCCACCCCTTTAGAGCCCTCTATTTTTGCCAGTGTTCACCAATTTGGCTGCTGGTGGGCTCGTAAAGTATCTCTATGGGCTAGTAAATCCGTAACGTGTTTACAAGGCTGCTTCAGGTCATGGTGACAGACCCTGGTGTTCTATTCAGTTCCCTTTCTTTCTCTTTTCTACCGTGAGATTTAACTGTCGGCCTAGAAAAGGAAACTTAATGCAAAACCCGAGTTTTAGAATCAGTTCTATCATTAACTTGGGATGGTTTTCACATCTGTCTGATAGGCAGTGCCCTAGGCAGGGAGGTAACACGGGTTAAGCACGCTTGGACTTCGACACCAGGCAACCTGGGCTGCAAGACCTGACTGCTAGTGGGATGCTGGGCAGTCCGTGAAGCCCTGTAAATCGGTTCCTTCATCTGAAACATAGGGGTAGTGACAGCACCTCCCTCCCTCCCTCCCTCATGGATTTGACGCTGAAACCCCAGAAGGCATGGAAAGCACCCCCCACAGGGCCTGCCACAAAGTGTGAGTGTGAGCCATGAGGATGAGGATGAAGATGGTGATGGTGATGAGGACGATGATGATGATTACTGAACCTGCCACAGGTATAACGTGGCTATGTGAACCATAAAGGAGTCACGGGCCCCAGGAAAGGCGGAAAACACCTTTGGCTTAGAGAAGACATCAGTGGGTCGGTGGGATGACACACATTACATATCCTCAAGTAGGTTGTTTTCTATACAGGATAGTAAGCTGTTCTGAAAGAATCACACCAGCTCAGGAGAACTCCGCTCAGTGTCGTAATATCACAGGCATGGAAGGTTCCCAAGAGGGAATTGATGGAGGGGTTTCCCTTCAGAGCTGACCTACAGCACCCATCCCTAATGCCGCCCACCTGGCCCTGCCCCCCTGCTTCCTGCCCAGCCATCTCCTCCCTCTCTGGGCTCCAGCCACCTGGTCCTCTTCTAGTTCTACCTCTGTGTGATCTCCTTCCACCCCAAAGCACAAGAGAGTAGGGAAAGTGCACTCTAACCCAACTGGGTTAACCCAAGTTATCCATAAAAATAGAGATTAAAAGTCATTTTACCATGGAAGCCACAAACCTTGTAGTTGTTATGATGGTAGATTTGAGAGTCACACTGCCTGGGGCTCAAATCCTAATCCAGCGAATTTGCTAGCAGCACAACCAGGGGCAAGGGACCTCATCCCTTTGTTACACAGTTTCCTGATCTGCATAATGGACACAATAGTGGTGCTCCGCTCTGAGGTTTAAACGAGCTGGTGTACATAGAGTATCTGGAATAGCTCTGGGCTCGTTAACTGTTATTATGAGTGTTGCTTTTTCTTTTAGCTCTCTGTACTTCTCTTTGCAATACTTTTCACAATTGTAATTAAATAACCATGTACTTTGTTTACATTCTCTTCCTCCAGGGACCCTATCTGTCTCTTACTCCCTCTTCCCCAGTTTGTAGCATGCACCCTATAAAACCAGTTGCTCAGTGAACATCAGTTGAATGAAAAAATGGAGTTACTTCATTCATTTTTTAAAAGTTGAGAAGCAATATATTCTTTCTGCATATAAAATATTTAAAAGGATTACTAGTTATGAGTAGTTTATTTTTTAAAAAAAGAAAAAAGGATAAGTAATGCAAAGCAAGATTTGTGGGTGCGTTGGACCTCAGTCCTTGCTCTAATAAAGAGGGGTGCTTGCACCTTGAGGTGGGCACTTGGGGATGTACACGGTTACCACAAACAACATCCTAGCGCTCCAGCTCAAATGTAGTGGTTACTGCAAAATCTCTGCAGATTTTCAGATGAATCCCTGAAGCCGGATGGCAGTTCTAATGGTGAGCAGAGCAATTACCTTCAGGTCCCTCTAGAGTGACCTGACTCTCAAGTCAACACAAGGCCGAGTACCAAGAGGGAGCCTGCCTCCTGCACATCCTGCTTGTTGCTCAAGTTCTGACTCCGGCTCCCAGGGGAGCAGGATAAATAGCTGTAGAGGGGGAGCTGGCCGCACTTGGCTCTTAGATCCTAAATGCCTTCGACGGACCCTATGTCAATTCCGGGACACCACACTTCTAGGGGCTAAAAGAAGGTGAGGTGCTCAAAAGTTCCAAAGAACTCATTTCCTGGGCATCACACAGAGGCCAACTAGTTTCTCACCATGTTTCTGAAAGACACTGTTTCTTCTGGTTCTTTACCATGGATACACAGACCTCTCACAGGTCTACTGAGGTGAGAGCAGTTTGAAAACATCTCCGCCTCCCCCAATATAAGCCAAATGTGCTGGTGAGGCTCTTGCCAGGAAAACCTTCCATAACTTTGATCAGATTTATATAGGGTCCATATCCTTAAAGTGGTTTAGAACCAGGTCCTTAAAAAGACGGACCCTTGACCTCAAGCCCAAGACCGAAGGCTGCAATGGACACATGGCGATCACATATTTTTGGAACTGCGCCTGGTGAAATCCAGACAAATGACTATGGGCTCAGGCAAGCCCATGTGTCCGAAACAATGGAAGGCTGGTAAATATTCTTCCAGCGGCAAGATGTGCAGAGATCCAAATGTGGGGTGACCAATAACTGGTTCATTTTTATGCTCTTGTGAACGTGAAGGGCCCTGAAGAAAATGACCCATTCATTACTGTGCACACTTGATCTGCTGGTGTCTGCCTGTTTTCCTGACACTTCATTACCTGCACTTGGGCTAGATGAAGAATAATAATAATATTAAATAATATTAACTGCCTTTAATTAGGTATGGCTTCAGTGCCAGAGGCTAGCTCTAATCCCCTCAACAACCTCATAAGGCCATTTTGACTAGACCCATCGGAAGGTCAGAGGCGGTCACTCAGTTCCAAGCAGGGTTTCCAGGCGAAGATGCAGAACACCGCACTTTTCACCACTTCCTCTCTCTCTGGTTTCACGGAGACAGAGCCTATCAAGAACAGGACCTTCACCAATGGGCCGCTAAATGTGTTGGCGTCACCATTTGTTGTAGCCGACATTGTCTGATTTCTACCTCAATGCACCCCTGTCGGTTTAATCCTTTGACTTCAAAATCAGGCTAATTAAATTCCACTACTCATGGCCATTTCCCATCAAGAGCTTTTGCACTTCCCAAGAGTGGGTGGCAAGCGAACTACACGTCCAGCTTGTGAGAGCTACGGAGAGTCACTGGAGAGGGTCCGTTTGCACTCGCCTGCTGGCCCAGGTTTCCTAAGCGCGCCGCAGGGGCACCTCATTCACCCTTGTGAGCCCCTGCCTGGCCCATCACCGAGGCAGCACACGCCCACCCCGGGAAATAGGTGTTGACTTCTAGAGAATTTGGACCCCAAGGAGCAGTGTCCCATTTTAGTACAAGAGCCACATCCACTCTTTACAAGGTCCTGATTTCTTCCTCGAGAGCATCCCAGCGTCTGCAGGTTCAGTAATTCTGCCATTTCCCACTTGGCCTGACTTAATCTGCTCGTCCTCCTCTCCTGCCACTGGTGCTACGGGTAGCTGGGTCATTGGAGCCCGTGCCCTAAACTCCTTCCTGAGTGAAAAGGAAAATATCAGTGGAGAGGAAGAAAGAAGGGAGAGAAGGAAGGGAAAGAGAGGAAAGACAGAGAGGGAGATGGAGGTAAGCAGAGAAGAGGGACAGAGAGAACTGTCATTTTCCCAGGGGACAGGGAGGTCACTAAAAATATTTAGAGGTGGAACCTTTCAAAGTTGGAAAGGAACCTCAGCAGGAGTCTAATGTCTTTACCCACGAATGTGGACTTGGAGGCCGGTATGGGAAGAATGAGCTCCCCTCAGGCCCCAGAGCTTATCAGTAAGTGGCGGAGTCAGACCAGCAATCCATCCCCTCTCTGTCCACTGTACCGTTCAGGCCCGTCCCACTGCCCTACCAGATAAAGATGCTCTGTTACAGAACGTCAGTTTCTGGACTAATTCCATTCCCGACTGGAAAACCTGAATCGAAACACATCAAATTGAAAAGGTAGTATTCAGTAAAATCAAAGTACATACAAGTTCTGCTGACTTGTTCATTCTAACTCTCAAGGACAGAAGAAAACAAAACCAAAAGAGAAAATAAACCAATGGAAGAGAACAGAAGTGAACATATCTTTACAGCCTCATCTACAAGGGCTTCCTTTAGGGGGAAAAAAAAAAACCTCTAAAATAAACAGAATGCGTCCAATATCTTGCTTTTCTTGGGGCGCCTGGGTGGCTCAGTCATTAAGCGTCTGCCTTTGGCTCAGGGAGTTATCCCAGGGTCCTGGGATCGAACCCCGCATCGGGCTCCCTGCTCAGTAGGAAGCCTGCTTCTCCCTCTCCCACTCCCCCTGCTTGTGTTCCCTCTCTTGCTGGCTGTCTTTCTCTCTGTCAAATTAATAAATAAAATCTTTAAAAAAATCTTACTTTTCTTTACTTGCTTTTATTGGAATGATAAACTGTTTGCTTATCCTTACCAGATTAACATGTTAATGTATATTTTAGCCTATATTCAGCTTTCTCTTTCTAGTTTCAAAAAGTCTTTCATTTAAAAATTTTTGCAGTTTTCCAACATCAGGCAAAAAAATAAAAAAGGTCTTAATTGGAGTTTCGTGAAATCCATCTCAGGGACAAACAGAAGTCTCCTACTTGAACTATGATTTGGAGACAGACCTTTACTGAGAACTCACTAATATTTTTTGGTTCTTACAATATTGTCAAAGCAAAGAGAAAGTGTTTGAGTATATTTTTACCTAGGACCACGGCTTGTGGTGAAAGTGACAAGGCAGCTGGTTCCTTTCTTGGGGTCTTTCATGCACTTGCCTGCTGGTTTTCACCAACAGCTGTAAGCAGCGTACAGTAAGAAACAAAACTTCATCTGGGCATTTTTAGTCCAAGTTAGAAATGCGTAAATGAGAAATAACCCTGGCTGCACGTAATTCAGAGATGCTAGAAATTAGACAAAGCAGTCAGCTGGTCCTAGAAACAACACAGTGGTGGACAGAGTATAGCATCAGGACTCTGGAGATTCTAGGCTGTGCCCTGCCCTTAATGAGAGATGAGATCTTAGAAACATTCCCCCACGACTCTGGATTTTAATCCTGTCGGTAACTGAATGAAGGGACCGGAGAGCGACTTACGTTTCTTTGGGCTCAAATGTTCCATGGCATGAACTTATTTTACAATTCTACTCAACCAGGGGTCTTTGTCCACCACCCATCCCCTCCCTCCCAGTAGTTATTGAGCACTTGCCCTTGCCCCATGGTGGGGGTGGGTGGGTGTAGTATCTGTCGGTAAGAACCCTATTTTAGTAGTCACCACTTTCCTGTATGCTCCAAATTGAAGGCCAAATAAATGGTTCCCTGGAACACACAGAAAATGAGCTGGACTGGAATTTGGGATGTATGGGAATATTTTAGATCTTCTGCTAAGAAATGTAGTTTCTGATTCCTGAAGAGGCTGCATTGCAAGAGAGTCTCACTTCTAGAGAGGTCCGATGGTCTGAATCCAAAGAACAGGACCATCTAATGTTGTCAGGCCCTGGGTCACCATAATGCCGGTCTGAGAACCAGGTCAAAGGACTACATTTTGGTTAAGATTATATTCCTTTCTACCCCTTCAGATTGTAAGATACTTTTAAATAGAATTAATTTAGAGAGCACTGATTTGTTTCTCAGGCCACACTGTGGTGTTATATTATGGCAAGGGGGTATTATCCCAGTTCCTATTGTGATGTATTTATTTCCTTGATGTTTCTCTTCTGTACCCAATCCTATCCACTTCCTCCACAGACTTCCTTCTATACCCAAGGGTTTTGCAGTCTCCTGGATGAGACAATTTCCTTTGTTTTCTGCAGTCAACCCAGATTTTCCTCCCCTCCTCCATCTCCAACATCTACCTATCAGAGAAAAAAATGGACACTCTGAGTTAAACTTGATGAGTTTACCAACACCACGTTAGGGAGGAAAGAAAGGGAGGAAAGAAAAGAAAAGCTTCCCTTAAATTAGGATGTAGAACTTCCTCTGACAAATCATACAGGTTTTATGAATTAATTAATAGCCATCCCCCAAAATGATATTCCCAAGGTCACTGCCTTAAGCTGCTGAATTCTGATCACATTGTGTCTTCACCATAAACTAGACTCGGAGACAGAATTCACTTCTCCTGCTTCTTTTTTCCAGGCAAGACAGGGGTGAACATTAATAGGTCCTTTTAGAAAGGCTGCTAATGAGTTCTAGATCCCCACAGAATCTTTGCTGCCAAGCGCTCGCTACACACATTGTACTGAGGACATGATTAACAACTGGAAATCCAAAAGCATTTTCGTGCTGCTTACTGACACAGTTCCTGCCCCCTCCCTGTCCTTTCCATATCCATAAAGGAGCTCGAGCCTTTAAAATTAACAACCACAAAAAAAGAAAGTAAGAAAGAAAAGAACAAGGGTGTGTGAGGGAGTGGAGCGGTAAGGTAGAAGGACACACTTCGACAACAACCGATAAGTTCCAAAGTAAAAACAAGAAATCAGCCTTTTAGGACCTTTACGGGAGCAGAGATCGCATGTAAAACAATGACAGGAAAATGCTCCAAAAGATGGGTGTTAAGGACCATCTTCATTTTGGTATCAAACTGGAGCATAGCCAACTCTTTTTTGGAAAGAGTAATTTTTTTTTGAAAAGAGCGGAGATAAACTTTCCTTGGAGTTTCCTTTTCTGAAAGTCAGATTCTGGAATATTAGTAGTGAGAGGACTCCACCCCAGTAAAATATTAAAATCTGCCCAAGATTTTGGTAAGAAATGCCAGTAAGAGCTCACGAAGCTGTCTGTAGTCAGAATATTATAAGAGAAATTGTTCTTACCTCCGAACCATGATCTCGGCTCATTTAAAGGGACTGGAGAGAATGTGCAGGACAAAGGACACATGTATTAAGCGCTTGTGGTGTGTGTGTGTGTGTGTGTGTGTGTGTGTGTGTGTGTGTGTTTTCTCCAAATAAAAGCTGGTGGAAGTAGGGATCTGAAAACCCTGACGCCTTCCGCTGCCATATAATCACAAGGAAATGACCTTACCGTTTGTTGCTTTGATTAGAAACAAAAGCCTTTCAACATGAGTCAGGAGAGCGATGGGGAAAAAAAAAAAACCCAAAACTTCTGCTATTTCTTTTGGCTACCTAAAGTTTCTCTTCATCACATCTTTAAAACACATGATGAAATGTTGTTTACCGTTCTCTAAACTTCACTGATGATGCATGACGTGGGATGGATCCTTATCCAGCGATGGGCTAGGCGATCAAAGACTCCATACTTCAACTTCGGCTCTTCCGTCTATGTATACCCCAGGCAGGCGACCGAATGCATACACACAGAAGGAATATTGAACTCAACTCTGTCCCCACACCCATTTCATGCCACTAGCTTTTACACTCGGAAAGAAACTCAGAATTCCATGAGACGACCTCAGTACTATCCATCAATAGCAGAAATGCCAGCCACAAACAAAAAATCCTGGCAGGATGACTGTGGTCTCCAAAATGGATCTATTTCATCATTTGCATTGAACAGAAGCATTACTATTGAAATTACTCAATGGGTAGGGAATAATCGCAGTATGTTATACTCCAAGGTGGGGCGGAAAGAAAAATATACAGAATCCAGGAAAAATAATAAATCTGTGTGTTATTTTTAGAATGGTTAAGTAAGAGCTTGTGACATGGCACCATGCTCCCATCTAAAAAAAAAAAACAAAGAAAAAGAAACTTCTGAAATTTTGTGCAAGTGTGTGGTATGGTTAAGGATATGAATTCTAGAGTCAAACCTGGGGTTTTACAGCTGCTTGGCCTTGGGAAAGTTACTTGGCTTCTCTGAGAATCCATTCCTCTTTAGTAAGGTGGAAATAAAAATCCCCATCTTATTAGGGGTGTTGGAGGAATCGAATGAGATGATGCACGCAGAACACAAAGAATGAGCTTGGTAGATAGGCACATAGCACATGTATTTAATGAGGAAGTCTTCCCCCTTCCCTCTACCAAAAAAAGATCTTAGCCCGGAGCACTGAGCAAGTGGCTTTACCTTGAAGTCCTTTCAAAGACTCTGATTACTTTGAACCACAATATACAGTCTGGGAAGACACAATAGCCTAAAAAAACCTCGATCAATGCCAAGTTTGGATGCTTATTCGGGTCACTCGAAAAATCAGTGGAAAGGGTGGCAAAGAATTCAGTGCAGACTTAGTAATTATCTGTGGGCATGTGACCTCACAATTGGAGGGGCTGGTTGTTAGGAATAAAGGAGTTACTTATACATCACTTTAAAAGGCCATGCAGGGACAACTCGGTGGCTCAGTTGGTTTAGTATCCAACTCTTGATTTTGGCTCAGGTCATGATCTCAGAATCATGAGATGAGCCCCTCGTGGAGCTCTGCATTCTGTGGGGAGTCTGCTGGAGATTCTCTCTCTCTCCCTCTCCCTCTGCCCCTCCCCCCACTCATGTGCTCTCTCAAATAAATAAATAAATAAATAAATAAATAAATAAAAGGTCATGCAGCAGGTGGTTATGCTGGAAGACCATGCATATGCACCTGGGGGATGGATGGGAGAAGGAAAAAATGTCATGCAATCATTTTCCCGATGAAATATTAAATACGGAGATTCAAAGAAGTGCTGTCGCTCAAATGTCTTAGGCAGGAGTGAAGATGTGGTTGGGATAGCTCAAAGACGACTCAAAGATGGGCTTCTGTCTCAGGGCCAATGCACAGATGCAGGGGAAGGGGCTGAACAAAACCACTGCGTAAAGAGGGAGACCGCCAGGCAACAATCACTCAAATTCTCAATCTATAGAACAAATGATCTGAAATACTAGAGGGAGATATTCCATTACGTAATCTGCCTTCCTAAATTTATATATATTCAAGTTGGCCCCAAACATGTGTTTTGAATCTTCTTACTGGGAAAATAGTGAATTACTTTATATTTTGGGGAACCTTCTATTTGTGTATATATAGCAGCAAAAACTCCATAAATGGCAACTTTTCTCACTGGGTTGGAAATTCTCCTGAGAGAATTAATGGGACATTGCCAACCGTATGGGAAGAAGTTTCTCATGTTGAAGGACAATCAGAGTTTTGATAACCAGTTTCAGAGTTGAGGCAACAGGATGGGCTAAAACCAGGAGGCCAGGCCAACTTGAAGGTCCAGGTGAAGGTCGGCATTCCAAATACAGTGGTAGGGCAAGGCCAGGTTATGGCCATGAGAGCACACGGGAGGGTTAAAATGAGGAGACTGTCAGAGTGTCTGTTGGTTTTGCCTCCTCAGAGTCTGATACACCTCTTCCTAATCACAGATCCCTGCTTTTCTATGAAGGTACCATCCACATGATTAGGGTGAGATTAACCACATGCCAGCCCTCCCCTCACCCCCCGCCAGCCTCCATCATGCGATGAACATATGATTCAGGAATAATGAAAAAAAAAAAACCCTCTACCCCTTACTCCTCAGAGAAGTGTGTTTGTGTTTGTTCTGCAATTATAAGGCTGCTGCAATGAGTCTGGGGCTACCAGGGTACCTCATGCTGAGCAGAAGAGTGGGAGAGAGACAGACTTCGAAGACCGTCTGAATCACTATAACTCCCACTTGTGCTCAACCTAGTTTTAATTTTCTTTTTTAAAGAATTCACTGACCTCTACCTCTGAAACCAATAACACATTATATGTTAACTAATTGAATTTAAATAAAAAAAGAATTCATTAGAAAACAAAACACATCCACTTGTGGGAGAAGGGACAGCAATAATCAGACACCATTAGCCAGATGACCAATAATGCTCCACAATGGAGTTGCTTATCAACCTAGCACTGGGGAGCTTGGGGGGCTCCGGTGCAAATCACAGGGCGGTCTCGGTGCCAGGGATTCTGTGTTAGGGAAGGGGATAATTCCTGCTGTATTCAGGTATCAGATGAAGTTCTGTGAACCAGTTAGGAACTGGTCCTAGAAAACTGGAATTCTAAGGCCCAAACAGGAAGAGCAGCAAAGCTCACCCTACATCCAACTTGAAACAACCATTCTTCCAAATGGCTCCTGCCAGGCAGCCTGACACCAGGCAGGGATGAACCTGGGTCTAGGAATGCGGACTTGAGGGAGCCCTGGTATGGAGTCCCAGTGGAAAGGAAATTATACTCTGGCATACGTCCCAATGAAATAAAAACATATGTGAAATTATGCCTACCAAAAGCAAACTGCGACACCATCACATGACCAACTAACCAACTGGTGAGCCTGGACAAGCATACTGGTTACTCTGTGGGGATTTCCACCACTGCTGGCAGCAGAACCAGGGAAATATGTCCACCAATTTAGGGAAAACTATATGGTAGCGTAGTCTCGATTTTTAAAGGTATATAGAGTCTAAGCAATCTTTGTGAAGAGCTTTGCATTTATCCCCAGACGATCACAGAACACTTTATATACCTAATGAATGCCAGACACACCATAACATCCCATCATAGGCAACGTACTGGTTTTCTAAAACTCGGATGGGTGAGCCTCTCTCTGAACCATTTGTCATAAACTGAGAGGAGGACCCTGACGGCCAGCTCATCTCCTAAATTCTGTGAGATCTGCACTAAAGAAGGGTGCGTTTCCTTCATTACACCTCACCCTGCTCTCCTTCTTCCTCTAGAACCAATTCAGTTCAGTTCAGATATTGACTGAGCACCGTGTACGTGCAGGGCGCCGTGAGGGAAGTCAGGGTGAAGATGCTCGGGTCCAGACTCTCAAGGGATTTACGGCCTAGATTGGTGTTTCTCAAGGAGAGCAGAGCGCTATCTTATTTTCCACCTTACAGCCAACCCTGTGGTTGATAAATGATGCATCCCTTTCAGATACATGCTGGTTTCTGTTCTTAATCTCTTATCAATTTGTATGTTGGAGCTCTTTGGATACCTGGTTTTTCTTAGATTTGCATTCACTCAATAACTATTTTTTTGGGTGTCTCTTAGGTGCTAGGCCTAATAATAATGAACGTACGACTAGTGTATTCCTCCAGGATCCCATGCTCAGAAGTGGCCCACGCTTGAGGTCATGCTCTGTTGTCTTGTAATTCTTAATATTTTCTGAACAGGGGCCCCCACAATTTCTTTTTTGCACTGGGCCCTACAAATCATAGCCTGGTTCTGGAGCTGATTCTTTGGGTACTGGGCAAGGTGGTGGGGATGCAGGAGTGAAAAGGAGAGACATCCATGGGGCACAAGAAATTTTAAAAAAGTACATAAATGAATAAATAAAGGTAATTTCAGATGAGGGACAGACTCATGAAGAAAGCAGGAGGACGTGATAAAGAAAAATGGAGGGCCCTTGGTGGTGAGGGTGAGCTTCTGGGGAGGCCTGGAGCCACGTGGTTGGCTCCTTCTCTGCCTTGTTCAAGGCTATGTAACACACGGCACACGGCAAGCTCTGACTTAATCCAGTGAATGAATAGAACTTCTGTTTTTAAAAGGAAGAGCACCGAATACAGAAAACGACTTCAAAATTTATTAGAAGCTGGGACGGCATCGCTGACCGATAAGGAACACTTGAAGTTTATTTAAGGTCTCCTTCAGGATCACATGTTGTAGCAGTTGGAGGGGGGGACACCATGTCCAGGAAAAACAACCCTGATGGAAAAGTCCATTACTCATGTTCCCCTCCAGGAAGAAAAAGAGGGAAGCTTCTTGTTCTAGCCAGATTCTCTTGCTTTCTTAACCATAAATGGAAAAACAGAGGTGGAAAAGAGGTAGGGAGAAAGGTAAGTAATGTGAGGGTTTCCCTTTCTGTCTGCTTCACGGGGTGGGGCACAGTGACTTCTGACTGGGTGTCATCATAAGGCACGTGCAGTTTTGTAGGTGATGGACATAAATATTGCAAAATCTGATCTCATCCCTGTGTTCGGAAAAGGGAAACAAAAAAGGCCTCTGAGGTTCAGAAGTTATCCAAAAGACTCCAACATCTGTTGAAAAGTGCATGTATTCACTTTTGTCTAATGTTCTCATTTTAAAGACTACGTTCAATAAAATAATAGCCAAGAGCCCACATTTACTGAGTGCTAACTGGTACTCGGTACTCGGTCCCGAGCCTGACACAGATTATCTTCTTTCATCGGGACAACAACACTCTGAAGTGGGTACTAGTTCATCTTCATCTTACAAATGAGAAACTGAGCCCTAGGGAGTGTCACCAGGAGTCACCCCCGCCACCCCGGCCCCTGCCAGCTGGGTGTAGAGGAGGATTCAAACCCGGGGCTTACATTATTAAATATTGCCTTTCTGCTTGGCTGCTGCAGACCATGAGAAATGCATGCAGGGGTTAGGGTTAGTGTTCAAGCGTGCTGCTAGGTTTCCTTCCTGTATTTCTGCACCATCTGGTTTTTGTTTTGTTTTCCCCTTTTCCTCTCCCTTTGCATTTCTTTAAAAACAAAACAAAACAAAACTTTTCATGATGGAAAATTTCAAGCACTTACAGAAAGTGACAGACCGGTTCAATGAACCAACATGTATCCCTCACTCGGTTTCAACAGGTATGAGCACACGGCTAATCTCGTTTCATTAATATTCTCACCCACTTTCTGTCCTTTTACTTTGAAGCAAATCTAAGCATTCAAATAATTCATCTGTAAATATTTCAGTATAAAAGATAAGGAATCTTTTTAAAAACATAACCCCAATTACATATCTATCTATCTATCTATCTATCTATCTATCTATCTATCTATCTATCTATCTTCCTTAATATCATCAGATTTCCAGTGCTCAAATTTCCAATTGTCTCGTTAATGTTGTTTTTTTCAAGTTTGAATATTGACGCGGAAAAGGTCCACACTTTGCATATTTGTCAATTTTTCTCTTGTGTGTCTATTAATCTATAGGTTTCTCCTTCCACCCACCTTGCTCATTTTCTCTCTTCTTTCTCATTGCCATTTATTTATTGAGGACACTGGACTGCTTATCCTGTACATTCCACTATCTGAGTTTTGCTAATTACATCTCATGGTGTCATTAAACATGGTTCTCTGTCCACTGTATTTCCCACAACTTGGTTGAATCTGAAGGCTCGATCAGAGTCCAGGTTGGATCTTCTTTGACAAGACTGTCTCACAGGTTACCACCTCTGTTCTTTCATTAGGAGGGCCTTCTCTTTTGTGATGTTAGTTCAATAGCCAGATCATTTAATGGATTAAAGGTTGCAATATGGTGACTTTCTATCACCCTTTACTTATTAGCGAGAATATTTCTGTAATGAGACATTTCCCCTCATCTACTAACAGGTTACCCAAGTGATATAATTCATAATAGGAGACACGGAGCAAATGCCTGATTCTTTATTTACCAGTTTTCAAAATAATGACTTGGCACTTCCGATGGTGGCCAAAATATTTTTTTAAGTATTTATAAACACATGCATTTAAATACATTATATGTGTCTTCTTTTCTTTTCTTTTTAATTTTTATTTATTTGAGAGAAATAGAGCGTGACTGGGGGGTGGGACAAAGGAGGAGGGAGAGAATCTCAAGCCAACTTCCTTCTTCCGACCTGGAGATCATGACCTGAGCCACAATCAAGAGTTGGGCACTCAACCGACTGAGCCATCCAGGTGCTCCTATATGTGTTTTTTTTTATTTATTTATTTATTTATTTATTTATTTATTTATTTATTTATAAAGATTTTATTTATTTATTTGACAGAGAGAGAGACAGCCAGCGAGAGAGGGAACACAGGCAGGGGGAGTGGGAGAGGAAGAAGCAGGCTTCCCAGCGGAGGAGCCTGATGTGGGGCTCGATCCCAGAACGCTGGGATCACGCCCTGAGCCGAAGGCAGACACTTAACGACTGAGCCACCCAGGCACCCCTCCTACACGTGTTTTAAACCATTAAAGGTATTGTCTTTACTGATGCTTGAACTGCTGCATCTTGGCCAACAAGGAGCTTGAATCAGCTCCCGAGTCCTTTGGACATGACCCTAGAAGTCTTTGATATCTTCCTGCTACCTGGGATAAAAGGTATTCTCTTGTGTATTCACTACCCAAGACCTATGCAGCATCTGCTATTGCTTTTTGTTTCATTTTTAAAACCTGTGTTATGATTTACATATAGTAAATATACGTATTTTCAGTATTAACAATTTGACCAGTTTTGACAAATGTATACACCTATGTTTCCACACCCCCACCAAGACGTAGAATATTTCCAGAAAATTACCTCTGCCAATTGTTCCCCATAAGCCACCATTGTTCAGATTTAGCTCTTCCTGTTTTAGAAAAATCACAGGAATTGAACTGTACAGTATATAGTCTTGTATGTCTGGCTTCTTTTGCTGAGCAAAATGTTCTTGAGGTTCATTCATTGTGTTGCATATATTTGCAGTTCGTTCATGTTTTATTGCTGAGTAGTAGTCTACTTCATGAATATGCCACAATTTATTTAGCTATTCTCTGATGAATGAGACCTGAGCTATTTCTAGTTTGGGGTTATTATAAACAAATATTCTATGAACACCCTTACAAGGTGTGTGTGTGTGTGTGTGTGTGTGTATGTATGTACATGTTTTCATATCTTTTCACTGATACATACAAATGGAGATAACAGATTATAGGGTGGACACATGTTTATTTTTTAAGAAACTGCCAATCTATTTTCTAAAAGGTCATACTATTTTATACTCCCACCAGTAATGTATGGGAGGTCTTTGCTAACACTTGGTATTATAGATCTTCTTAATTTAGCCACTCCAGTAACAGTGTAGTGGTAGAAGTATCTGTATTGAGTACAGGTTTGGATGATAATTGCAAATAATAATAGCAAACACTTACATAGTACTTAATACATGCTGGATCCTGTTCCCATACTTTATAAGTATATACCCAACAATACATTTGAGGTAGGGACTATTATCATCACCGTCTTTATTTTACAGATGAGAAAACAGAAGCAGAGAGAGGTTAAGGAACTTACATGAAGTCACACAGCTAGAAAGGAGCAGTTGGAGGACCTGCACTTAAACACCTTGGCTCCAGGGTTCAGGCTTCTGACTTGTACGCTCTTGTGCGTCTTGCAATTATTGATTAGCATTCCTTCCCTTACTCTAATGTTTTGCTGCAATGCTAGCAAATATATCCAGTCAAGACTACTATCATATTAACAAAGAAATTTTGTACTTTTTAAAGCAAACACTTTTTAAAAAAGAATTTTCTTTTACTTCTATCCATCTTACTCTGAACTTAAACATTTTCTTTTCACCAATATATCTCTAGGTCCTTTCCCATTCTTTCCTCAAAAGTGTCTTATTTTGAGCACTTTTTTGGTTGGACAACAACTCTTCTGTAAGTCCTGACCCTCAAGTCCCGAGCAGATATTACATCAAAAAGCTTTTTGCAGGGGCGCCTGGGTGGCACAGCAGTTAAGCGTCTGCCTTCGGCTCAGGGCGTGATCCCGGCGTTGTGGGATCGAGCCCCACATCAGGCTCCTCTGCTATGAGCCTGCTTCTTCCTCTCCCACCCCCCCTGCTTGTGTTCCCTCTCTCGCTGGCTGTCTCTATCTCTGTCAAATAAATAAATTAAAAAAAAAAAAGCTTTTTGCAGTAAGTAACAAACAAAAAGTAAAAATAACTTTCATAATATGGACCCATGGGTGGCTCAGTCGGTTGAGCGTCAGATTCTCGGTTTTGGCTCAGGTCATGATCTCAGGGTCATGAGATCCAGCCCCACTTTGAGCTCCAAGATCGGTGGGGAGTCTGCTTGAGATTCTCTCTCTCCCTCTCTCTGTGCCCCTCCCCCCACTCATACTCTCAATCTCTCTGTCTCAAATAAATAAATATTTAAAAAATGACATGGATCCATTATCTCAGTATCTAAAGATAGGTTTGTTCCAAGGTTGGTGAGGTCTACATGTTAGTAATGCCATCAAAGTCCCAGGTTCCTTCTGTTCTTCCACTCAGCATGTTCTGCTGAAGCTAACATTCCCTCCTGGTTGCAGTATCACTGTCACTCTTCCAGACATCACATGTCTACTTCAAAAGAAGGACCATCTCTTTCTTCTATGTCTCTTTTTAAGAGTAAAGACATCTTTTCAGGAAATGCATCAGCAAACTGCCCCCCACCACCCACTGGCCAGAGCTCGGCCATATGTTTATGCTAAACCAATCAGTGGCAAGAGGAAAAGGTCATCATGGCGCCCTTGGACCACAGTTTCACAACCAACCTGTAAATATAGTAGGGAAAGGCTATCCTAACCTATTGGTCCTCTCAGCCATCATGGCAGCCTGAGACCCTTCACTGGTGACCTAAGCCTTGAGCAGCCTCATAAACATTGACCCTGGGTGCCACACCAACATTATCATCTTCTATGTACTCTAGGACATGAGAAAAAGTTGGGAAGCACTGGCTGACGAACGAGTCAGGATATTCCCAAATTACATGGAGGGTGATATTGATTCCTGACCAAATCAGGCCTCTCAGCATAGAAGAAGGAAAAAAGTGCCTCTTGGAAGCAGGCTTAGATAATGATAGGAAACAAGAGAACCCATCGGGGCAAACACAACCAGGATCATGTCATGCACTCATCGTGTCTGTGTCACATCCCACTGCTGCCTGGATGGTTCTGACTTTCAAATGTTCTCTTTCCAGCTTACCACTCCTGTCTCCACTCCTTCCCTCCTCTAGTTCACCACACCACTCTCCACTCTGAGTGCAAGGGCGTACAGGTATCTGGGAGCCAGGTTGAGGCCTTAGGCCTGTCCCCTAGTTGAACTGGAGTGTAGAGAGAGGAAGATCTAGCCTCTTTGGCTGCCGTGGTAGGAAATCTGCACCAGGACCTGCTTTTTTGCCATTTGTCCGGTGGACGCCTCCAGAAGGGAGATGGGGTGCTAGCAGAAGGCCAAGCTGAGAGCTGTGCAGCTAAAACATGACAAAAGCCCCTCTGAAGGGCTTCCTGTGGCAATTCCAATTTACCTCTGAGTTAGACCGGCCCTGGTGGAACTCCATACACAAACAACCTTGCAGGTCAATCTGTCCTCACCCTCAGGGTTCTCTCTCTCGAAAAACCACGACATTAATGAGACCAGCAGTTTCCATCATCTATGTAATCAGTTCTGGTGGCTCCCAAAATGGGACAAAAGACAGTTCCACGGTGGCTTGTGGCTATGAAATCTCTTTGAGACAACTCAACTCTGGCAAAATTATATTTAAGTTAATAAACATGGATTTAGAGGACCAAATAAGCTTCAAAGCCTCGGGCATCTAAGATGAGAAAGAGAATATAGATGGTGCATCATTCTGTTCTGCTGCCCCAAGCTTTATTCCCTGTTACAAAATAAATAAATAAAAGCCTTGGCGAGCCCTTTCCAGCTTCTCTAAATGAAGTATAGAACATTTGCAGAAGAGATAAAACAAAATTGCTGAAATCCACTCAATAGTGAACAGGGAAACCACAGTATGACACAAACAGTAGAGCAAACGTAAAAAGAAAGAAGTATTCCCTGCTATTTCTAAATCTTCAGATTGTAGGGCATGACAGAGAGGCTGAACGACAATTTATCTTTATGATACTTGGATTTAACCGGCAATGTTCTACATAAACTTATTTTAACTCTACAGGAAAATTCCATACCACTCTGAGATGACAAACATTTTCTAAGACACAAAAATTTGCTCTCAAGTCTGGCTCTGAAAACATGCAAACCACTCGATACTGTATTAAAACGCAGAATGTGTTTCTCCCAATGTTCTCAGGCAAGAACAATCCCAGTGTTCTGAGCATTATGGCCCTTAAGAAAGTTATGAAAGTTGGACAGCTCCACTAATAAATGAAATAAAATGAAAAAAAAAGTATAAGAGATCAATTTTTGGCTAGGAGAATGGCATAAATCAAAAGTTGTTGGCTAGGGTATGGAAAAGATGGGCTCTTGTTCATTCAACAGGAGCATAAATTGGTACAACCTTTTTGGAAATCCAAATTTCGTCCACACGTTATTTATCTTACAGAAATTCTCCCACAAATGTTTTGCATACAAAGACATTCACTGTAGCACTTTCTTAGTGAAAATTGGAAATGACCTAAATGCCCATTAATAGGGGATTGATGAAAGTAATTATGATACAGTCATACCTTTGAAGATACGACAGTTATAAAAAATAATGAGAGATCAGTATCTAAATACGCTAAATAAATAATACATTTCAAGATAAGATGTATATGATGATCTCACCTTTATAAAAATTTATATTAATGTAATATGTATGCCACTATACATTTAACAAATATTTTGTGAATATATACCATGGATAAAGTACCTTCACTTTTAAGCCATGCATTTCGGGGCACCTGGCTGGCTCAGTCAACTGGTTGAGTGTCCAACTCTTGGTTTCGGCTCAGGTCATGATCTCAGGGTCTTGATCTCAGTGTCCTGAGATCGGGCCCCACGTTGGGGTCCACGCTCAGTGCAAAGTCTGCCTGAAATTCTTTCCCTTCCCTATCCCTCCTGCTCTGCTCCTCCCCCTGCTCGCACTCTCTCTCTCAAATAAATAAATAGAGTCTTAAAAAAAATAAACCACCCATTTCTATAACAATTATACTTATGGACTTTTGTTATTTTAATGATAAAAAAGACTCTATGGTACTCATTTAAATGAGTACAAATATTACATTTTATTTAATAGTAATCAAATCAATAATGATTGGTAATCATTATTAAATGGACATACAAGACAAACACTTGGGAGGGTACACTACATGCTGGGTACAGTGACACAGGGTTCACGGGGACACAACCCTGTTCCCTGGAAATGCTTTTCACAATAGCCTGGATCAATTGTTTCAAGTAGGAAATTTTACAAAAGTACAAAAATTATATAAATCCTTGCTATAAAATATTTAAATTCAAAATTATGAAAGTTAAAGAAGTGGAAAGCTCTCCCTTTATCCACTTACATTGCCCAGGGGTAAACATTATTGATCGTTTGATGTATGGCTTTCCAGCCTTGTTCTCCCATGTAAAGGAATACATACACACATTTCTTGTGTAGTATCTGTGTTTTACTCGAAATTATCTCACTGACAATTTAGGGAAGCTGTGATCTATAACTCTACTTCATTCTTCCTCCTGATCTCGTGGAATGTCATGGTACAAAGGTATTACCATTTTATCATGCATTCTCCTATTCATGTCCCCCAGTGGTTTGCTATTTCAAGTAATGGTGCAATGAAAATCTTGCACATATACCATTATGTGAGAAGATTCTTAAGATGACTTCCTAAAGTGGAAATGTTGGGTCAAAGAGGGCACACCTCTCACATTTTGATTGGAGACCACTAAATTTTCCTCCAAAAAGGTTGTAGCAATATACCAGATCAATTATAATTTAATTTTCCTGCTTCAAAATATCCATCTCCTCTCTTATGGTTATTTTAGGTTAAGTTCACCGAGACAGAAAGGAAAAGAGCATCCCATTTCTAGCACGCTTGTCCTTGTCTTTCCTGCCTATCTTAGTGGTCAGGGCCTTTTTCTTAAACTATAATTTATTGAGTTCTTGTCACATCCCAGGTGCAGGGCTGAGCAGTCCCACGGCATTCTCCCATTTAAACCTGCCAACAACACTATGAGATATTATGTCCCTATTTCATAGATGACAAGCCTGAGGTTCAAAGGAGTTAGGCCTCGTGCCCTGGGCCACACTGCCATTCAGGGATAAGGCACAGGATCAGGGCTCACATCCGTCTGACTCCAACATCCTCAGCTCCCGAAGGGTATGTGTATATCACTCAAAGGAAATAGATAAAGCCTTTCATCTCATTACAAGGTCTATTAAAACAGACAGATGTCATTAAATAGCCATAAATAATGAATGAAGCTGCTTTGGCTGCATTGTTGTTGGCCATTTCGTTTGTGCTTTTCTTCATACCTTCCTCAAGCCTGCAACTCCCCACCTGGTCTTGCACAGGGTGGGTGGTTGCTGGGGAAGGAGACTGGGCAAGCACCACACTGGGGGTGACTTGCTCTACTGCTCGCTACTGAAATGCTCAGTCCACCCAATGTGGCAGCCATGGCATGGCCCCATTTCACAGGCAGGGGAGCCGAGCCGGGAGGTGACAGCCCATAACCAGCTCTCCGGTTCTCTAGTTTCTTCTCTTTAAACCAATGGAAACAAATGAAGTTGTTCACTAGTTTTCATTTGCTGAACTTCATCAAAATGGATAGCAACTTCCCATGCTTTAAACTTAAAATTGATAGCAACTTCCTAAAAAATACCATCTTTGATGGAACTTGATACTGAGTAATTATTTCAGGGTCATAACACAGCTTTAAAACTGATGTTGAGGGGCGCCTGGGTGGCTCAGTCGGTTGGGCGTCTGCCTTCAGCTCAGGTCATGATCCTGGAGTCCTGGGATCAAGCCTGTCATTGGGCTCCGTGTTCAGTGGGGAGTCTGCTTCTCCTTCTCCCTCTGCCCCTCCCCCAGCTTGTGCTCTCTCTAGCTCTCTCAAATAAATAAATAAATAAATAAATAAAATCTTTAAAAAAAAAAAGTGATGTTGAAGATTGGGGAAAAAAAGTAAAAGTTATATTTGATGAATATGTCGGTTCATGGTTCTCCTTTCTGGAAAAACTTCAGATACAGTCATATATTTATACATATATATATATGCGTATGTATTTATACATTTATTTGTATATTTGTACTCACATACCTACATATACATTTATATGTATTATAAATTATTTATATCCTTAAACATGACCTAGTTAGCTCTGAGAAAACATACAGAAAGAAAAAAGTCAGGAGAAAAAAAAGGACGGAAAGACCATAATTAAATTAGATTTGCTCAAAGCACACAATATACAGAATAAAGGTGTGGCAAAGTTTTGCTGTATTTGTCACCTAATGTAGCATAGGAGCCTGAAAAAAATTAAACTGATCTAGTCTGGTTGTGAATAAAGGCCACTGTTCAGACTCTGGCACTAACATCTCAAAAAAGAATTATTTTTGAAACTCGGAGTTGGCTTCTGAAATTTATTGAAGGAAAAGCACATTCACTAAAAAAATATCATTTCCAAAAGGTATTTGAGAGCAAAATCTTATGAGCTTGGCTAGAACTATATTTGGCATTGAGACCTAGAAATATTAATATACGAAAACCTTCAGGAAGAAAGAAACCCATAAATTTAAATATGAGTGGAGAGTTAAGATTCTTTATATCCTGACCAAATTGTTTCAAACGTAAACAATAATTTCATTTAAAAACTGGTATTAGACTATTTATTAAAAGTAAGCGTGCTTTGTCTTCAGGAATTACTTGGGGGAATTCCTAGTATTACTTTTTGTGCTGGGGATTATGATTCTGTCATTATTTGAGATTGATAATTAGACACAATAACCAGCTCTTGTAACTCAAAGGGTCAAATTCTCTTTATATTGTCTGTGCTTGCAGAATTTTAAAAAGCCTGGACACAGCCAAAGACCTAGGGGAAGCAAGCTTTTAATTAAACACTAATGAAGACCAGAAAAAAAAAATTTTTTTTCTTTTCTCCCAAAAATCCAGGCAAATCCAAAAGGTTCTCGTATCCTTAACTCCAATGGATGGGAATGACAGGAGACAGAGTCAAGGTGCTAAGCAATGTCCCCAGAACACCAAAAAAAAAAAAAAAAAAAAAAAAAAAGCAAAATGTCTCAAGTGTCTGTCAGCATTTGTCAGGCAAAACAGGGCACTTTCCAGAACCTAACCACAGGGCCGGGCACAGGAAATGGTGATCGCTTGACAGTCGGAGCTGACAAGAACTGTAGAATCTGCCAAATTCCCCACCCTGGGCTGGGCACCGACGGGGACGCGCAGCTGGCTGTCCACCAAATCCAGGGTCCTCGGGTGAGCCCATTTTCACGGGCCCTGCAGGAAATAATCTACTCTCAAATCCAAAACACTGCTTCTTGAATGGGAACACAGACACATCAGAGAACTCATCAGAGAACCCAAACAAATTTAATCCTCAATCAGCAACACTTATGTTGGCTTGGGGCTATTTTCAATCATGAGAAACAATAAACATACACATACAAACACATTTCAACCTGCATGGCTTTTCCCCCTGTATGAAGTTTCCAGAACTTTATAGACCACGACCTTTCCCTTTGGACAGAGGTCCTCTCATGCCACATTTTCCTCCTCCAAATTCTTAGCATCTCCTTACACCGCATGCTGCCGCTGCTCCTATCCAGGTCCCCAGCATCAGAAAGAGTGTCCTGGGGCACCTGGGTGGCTCAGTCGGTTAAGCGTCTGCCTTTGGCTCAGGTCATGATCCCAGGGTCCTAGGATCGAGTCCCGCATCTGCTCCCTGCTCCGCGGGGAGCCTGCTTCTGCCTTTCCCCCTGCTTGTGCTCTCTCTGTGTCAAATAAATAAATAAAAATCTTTAAAAAAATGAAAAAGAAAGAAAGAAAGAAAGAGCGTCCTAATTGTCTTACCCCTCCCCAGCCATACCCAGTAGAACGGCTAGAGTGACCTTCTTAAAATGTAAAGCAGATTTCTTTGTTCATTTAGTCAACAAGTATTTCCGAAGGATCTATTAGGTTCCAGGCACTGAGGCTACTACAGCGAACAAAGCCAAGTCCCTGCACGTCTTCAGCTAACATTCTGGTCCGGCTGACACACAAGAGCATCCGAACAAAGGTCTAATGTCAGGTGGCAAAGCAGGACGAGAGAAGGGTCAGGGGTGGCCTGGCAGGTGGGTGATGACATCTAAAGAAAAACCTGCAGGTAGTGAGGGGGTAAGCACGTACATGGACGCTAGGTGACCAGGTTCCAGGCAAATGACACCCGAAGGGCAAAGGCTCTGAGGCCAGAACGCACCGGACAGCGGGGAGGCCAGTGTGGCCGGAGAAGAGTTAGCAGACGAGTGTAAGGAGTTACCACCAGACGCTGAGCGTGTTTGCTGGCAGCTGGGGGTGAAGAGAACACAGAGAAAGTGGTGCCGGTCGTGCGGGGCCATGGGGGTCTGGTGAGGCTGGCTTTTTCTGAGCTGGGACGTCACTGGAGGGATTCAAATATGAGAATGGCATGAGCTGAATGACTTCTGGAGGCTGGATTGAGAAAGTACACCATTTAGTCCCCACCAGGTCACTGATTCCTGCTATGGCTACAGGGTTTGGTAGAGGGAGAGATGGAGCCTGGGCAAGTCCTAGGGCGTCAGGCAGGCACAAGGAGCAAAGGACGGGGCTGAACAGTTTGTAAACTAAGCCCCTTGCACAAGATGGCAGAGGGCATGGTGTTTGTCCTTAGACAGAACTGAGCTCCCATCTTTGCTCTTGCAGAAGTCACCCAGCAGCTCTACACACTTCCCACATTTGCCAAGAGGGTTCAAAAACACCTGCTACCTGTCACTGTTAGGAGAATTACACGAAATGGTGACCACAAGCACTTAGCACTATGTCTGACACATAGAAGATGTTCACTATGTAGAAATATCTATAGCTCACCCTTTTTAAAGGCTTACCATGAGCCAGCCACCCTAGTGAAATCTTCATTTATCTGTGTTGTCCCCTCAACAACCCTGGGAGGTAGGTCCTGTTATCATTTTCATCTCATGCACAAGAAGATGAGGCACAGAGAGGTCACGTAATTTGCCCATGTCACACAGCTATGAAATGATCATGCCTGGAGTTATATCCTGGTTAGTCTTGGCACTCCTAACTTCTAGCATGATTACTTTAGGCTTAGGATCAAGTCTGTGCAAGGGGTCCAAATTTTCCCAACCAAAAAGCTACTATTTCTCAATCCATGTTATTTTTTAACCTTCATACCATGTAAATGTAAGTATTATTTATTTTCTCTCTTGCGTGGGTAAAAAACAGGCCCAGAGCAATTAAGCAGCTTGGCTCAAGGTCACACAGCTGGTAAGTCATGAAGCCTTGATTTTAAACCAGGTCCAGCTGACTACAGCTCATTCTATTTCCCTATTTTATCAAGGCCCTTTTCTCTCTCAGATAATAAGCATCTAATCACATTTTAATGAGACAAACTCATTTCTGTAAAAATATTTGCTGGCTACATTACCCAAGGGTAGCATGATGCTTGTAATAACTGGGTCTCCTTAGCAGTTGTGAATCTCAGGGTCATATCGGAGGAGAGCTTACAGCTGTCAGTGGGGTCCCGTAGCCTTTGTGCATGAGAGTCTAGGGCTCAGGGTTGAGAAGAAGGAAGTTTAATAGCTTCAATTGCAGAGAAAGAAAGAAAACAACTAAACAGTTGTGAGCATCTTTGCTCTCATGCCAGAATCAGAAGATGTCAGAGTCTCGGGATAAAAAGCTGTGCCATGCAACCATGGGGGCATGGCGTCTCTCTGCAGTGCTCAGGGGCCCTGTCCTGCTTGCTCCCCTAGCCTTGTAGTTCTTAGTCTGGGGTGGAGAGGAGGAAGGCGGATTGAAGTCTTCTGCAGACTGTAGTGGTTTCAATGGTTACTCATATACATAAGACATTGGGCACACCGCGCATGTAAAGATAACGATTGCCCAGGTACTCATCCATCCACCCATCCAACCATCCATCTGCACATCTATCTAACACTACTTACTGAAAATATCAATACAATGAATTTCGACAACGGTCCCGGGAGAGAAACACTTCAAGTGAGATACTATAATTAGCTATATTTTACAGTAGAAAAAAAAATTCAGTCTCAGAGAACTCGCACGGCTAACAAAAGGTGAATTAGGATTGGAATTCAGGCAGCCTGAGTGTATAGACTGCACTTTTAAGTGCTGTGTTTCCACCCAATGTTTGCTGAGTGAATAAATAAGTGAATAAATTGATAATATTCTATCTTTAGGTGTTGTTTATCTTTTCAGAAATAAAGCAGCAAGTCAGTGGCAGGAGGCTGAGTGCTGGAGCCAGCTAGAGCACTGCGCAAATTCCGACACCGTGACTTATTAGTTAATAAGTATATAAAACCAACAAAGTGGGGTTCATTATATCATCTTGTAGCGCTGTTACAAGGACAAAGATAAGGCACGGCATCCCCTAAAGCTAAAGGTCCTCTGTGTGTACCCTGGAGAAGTTCCCGCTCATAAGCACGAGGAGACAAACCCAAACATTTTCACTGTAGTATTTTAAGACACTGAAAACTGGGAAACGACCTGTGTGTCCACCAACAAAAGACTAGTTATATTCATGCAATGGAATATACGGATTGGAATGAACTTAGAGACCAATCCCCAAAGCTTGTTGAGAGAATAGTAAGGTAGCAGAATGATACATCCTTATATAAATTTGACAGACACAGAAGTAATATAGACGGTTTATATATATTAATACATACAAACATATGTGGTGAAATTATAAAAACATGCCCAGGAATGAGAAACACAAACTTCGTGGTAGGATTCTAGGGAGACAGGAGAAGTACAAGGGTGGTTTCAATTGATTCTATACAATTATATTTCTTTTTTCCCCCCAATTTTATTGTATTTAAAAAAAAGCATCTAAACAAACATGGCAAAATATTAAGATGTCTCATTTTTTTAAGATTTTATTTATTTATTTGACAGAGAGAGAGTGAGAGAGGGAACACAAGCTGGAGGAATGGGAGCGGGAGAAGCAGGCTTCCTGCTGAGCAGGGAGCCCGATGCAGGGCTCGATCCCAGGACCCTGGGATCATGACCTGAGCTGAACGCAGATGCTTAACGACTGAGCCCACCCAGGCACCCCAATATTAAGATGTCTTAACACTGAGAGGCAGTAGGTGCGTGGACTTTTACTCATATTATCTTTTATATTTTTCTTTTTCTTTCTTTTTTTTTTAAGATTTTATTTATTTATTCGACAGAGATAGAGACAGTCAGCGAGAGAGGGAACACAAGCAGGGGGAGTGGGAGAGGAAGAAGCAGGCTCATAGCGGAGGAGCCTGATGTGGGGCTCGATCCCATAACGCCGGGATCACGCCCTGAGCCGAAGGCAGACGCTTAACCGTTGTGCCACCCAGGCGCCCCTCCTTTTATATTTTTCTATATTGAAAATATCCCGTAAGGGTTTTTCTGTTTTGTTTTAAGATAACACCTGCAAAGTGCGAAGCACGGGGCCTGGTGTACAGCAGCTACTAGATAATTAGTAGGTATTAGCCACGTCAAGGCAGTGAGACTATATAAAAGCACCAGTTAAAGAAAAAACAGTTATTTAAGCAACAAGCTTTGCCCAAACACAAAATTCAAGAGACTAAAAATGATTAGGACATTAGGGGGAAATGGCACGATGTAATTTATCATAGGTATCACCTTCTTTCATGCCAAGTTTATTCCAAGGATGCCAGAATTTATATGTTACGTATGAACACCAACAGGTGCACATACGTGTAATTACATGTGGACGTCAACTTTAATTTTTTTCACAAGAGTTTCATTTCTGCTTCCTTCCCCTGCGTTACGTCATATTATCTGGTCTACAAAATTTTGAACTACCTATCTTATTTCCCATTCGCATCATTGACACTTTTCCACAACCATCAAATTGGACATCCCAAACACAATGTTCATAATGAACACAGGCGGGGATAAACAGGAAGCTGCTCTGTGCTGCCCCTCTCCCAAGACACGCCGGTATGAGGAAAAGCAAACGCCAATTTGAAAAGGCAGAAGAGGGGCGCCTGGGTGGCACAGCGGTTAAAGCGTCTGCCTTCGGCTCAGGGCGTGATCCCGGCGTTCCGGGATCGAGCCCCACATTGGGCTCCTCCGCTATGAGCCTGCTTCTTCCTCTCCCACTCCCCCTGCCTGTGTTCCCTCTCTCACTGGCTGTCTCTATCTCTGTCAAATAAATAAATAAAATCTTAAAAAAAAAAAAAAAGAAAAGGCAGAAGAGTCTATTCTTAGTGTTTTTCAAGCTGTTCAACAAAGGCTCCAAAATGCTTTTCAAAGATACTGAGACCGATCTCGTTGATTTTAAATATACAAGGTCTTTTAGATCTTCCCGTCATGGGAGATGATGGGCTAGAACATTAACATACTTTTCCTTCTTAGTTCTGGAAATCTTAGCATCTCAGTTCCTTGCCGTAAAACCCTAGTCTTTGATCACCAGAAAAGATGGAAGGTGAATTTTCTCTGTGATGATAAGGAAACTCCTATTTCACTTATCTGCCAAGTCTTCTCTCCTTTCTGTAGGTGTTACTGCTATTAACTGACTCCATGACTGCCCGATCCCTTCAACACTGTAGGATCCAATCAGGAGATGGCTTCTCCATCCTTCACATCAGCGCAGTCCTTACTCCCCACTTCCTTCCCCTGGGCCCTTCCTCAGTTCAGGCTTTGATCCTGGCACCTGTTGGTTGGGCAGGCATCTGTAGAAGATGCTGTGATGTGTTGCCCAGATGTATTCCCTCAGTTGTCGGAAGCCCTCTGAGCTGACAGCTCTCAGCCCCCTCTGGGGATTGCCCTCCCTTAAAGAGCTGCCTACGTCAAGGTCACTCCACATTCTCAAGGACAGCCACCTCCAATGATGTGTTGATGTAGGTTGAGGGGAAGAACAGTCCTCTTGTTCCAAATGGGGACTACTCTCTGTTCCAGAGCTACCATGAGGGGAGCCGAAGCCACTGTTGAGGGTGAATTATAGCCCAATTTCTCCTCTGCTCCTTCTGCTCCTTTCTATTCCCTTCTACAGGTGTTGCCGCCCAGCGTGCTCTTGAGTAAACATCCTGCTTGTGAATTTGTTTCAAGAACCAAATCTGCATCAGCGTTCACACGGTACCGTGGCAGGATCGCTTTTCCTAGCCCCCGTGATTGAGTGGGTTACATAATCAGCTCCGACCAACGACCTGCGAGAAGTCACATGAGCTACTTAGAGACCAAGCACTTAATTGCCAGCGCAAAGCCCTGAAGAGCTCTTCACCCTCTATCCCGGTAACTGGCAACGAGCAGGAACATTCTGTGAGCCTCAGTGACAGTGATGAGCAAGGCTGACAGACAACCTGTGATTGGATAGGTAGTGTGAACCAAAAACAAACCTATACTTCTTTAAGCCATTAGGGTGCTGGAGCTGTTTGTTGCCATAGCGAAACCTGTTCTCTCCGGACTGATTCACCTGTATCCCTGCAAGAGCCTCCCGGTTCCCTTCTCGCCTCCACCCTGTCACCCTCTCCCAAATCTATTAGCCTCATTGCTGCCAGGGATGAGTCTAAATCAACCTCTTCCCTGCCCCCAAAGTTCTGAAGAAAAAAACATCAAAATCCTAAAGCAAAACATCACTCAAATTTAGACGTTATTCTCAACCAAAATCTCTGTCTCTGACTCCACGTCTCTCTCTCTCACCTCACCCTCTCTCCCCATCAGCCTTAAGAAACTGTCTATAATCCCCCCAAAGCCATATTTTCCTGTGCCTGAAATGCCCTTCTGCCTCTCTTCATCTATCCAACTCCCACTTGTCCCTCAAACCTCAGCTTGAGAATTAGCTCCTCCAGGAAGCCTCCTTGGCTCTCTTCCCCTTCCTTTTTGCTTTAATCCAGTCTGATTTAGATCCCCTCCAATGTGCACCTAGAGTTTCATTTCCTTAACTATCTCCCCTCCTTGACAATAGATCCCTCGAGGGCAGGAAAAATGCCTACTCTGCCTTTGCGTTGCTAATGCCTTGGCACAGCAGCAGGGCTGGGGCAAGCGCTTTGATCATTATTTTAGTTACAAATAAACCAACAACAGAATGAATCAATCTGTGTGTAACTCCAAGCACGTTCTACAGCAAAGGACCTAGTAAACGTAACCTGAACACTCATCCTGAATATTTGTTCACTAATTTCCTGGTGACTAGGTATTTGATGAGAAAATTCTTTCATATTCCTTCAAGTTCTATTTTTTTCTATGATTGTATTTTGGACTTTTCTTCCTCTAGCATTCTCTACCTAATATGTTGCTTTTTTTTTTTTTTCTAGTGTGGGAACTGGCAAACTTTCTGTAAAGGACCTGACAGTAAATATTTTCAACTTTGTGGCCAATACAGTCTTTGTATCCACTACTCTGCTGTAAGTAGTTACGGCACAACGACTCAATTCTGCCACTGTAGTGCAAAAGCAGCCATAGACAACATGTAAATGAGTGAGCAGGGCTGTGTGCCAATAAAACTTTATTTACAAAAATGAGAGACAGGACAGTTTTCTCCTGTGGGTCGCAGTTTGTCAGCTGCTCTTCCAGTCTGTGTAATTCAGAGGACTGTGGAGAGTGAAGGCTGGCGACAAGCAAAATATGTGGTTTGAGATGTACTCAGGCCACTGAATGCTCAATGGGGAACTTGACTTTTGGGGGAGTTGGTCTTTCCCAGCCAATGTGGTGGGATACAAAGCTCATGTGTTACCAGTTTACGGACCATCACAGTCTTGGATATAGAGAGATTATTTCCTTAGAGACCCTAATGGGAGCTGCCTGTGATCTCCTAGATTTTTTGTATTGGCTTGAACAAAATGTGTGAATACAGGAGCAAATACCCAAAGCTCACCCTACACACACTGTGGGAAGCCACCGTCTCTCTTCCTTAACATCCTTGCCTACAAAGATGGGAATTTAGTTTCCAGAGAACTAGCATCACTCATAAAAACAATAGTAATACTCTTAGCCATACCCTTCATCAAGGACCGTCTATGGGTCTGGTGTTAAGTACTATGCATACCCAGGAGCTAACATTAACTGAGCATTTGCTTATGCTAGGCAGGGGGTTCAGTGTAGAGATACTATCTCATGAATTTTTTATCCTTCCCATAATGCAGGTACTAAAGTTCTCCCCTTTTACCCAGGAGGCTCAAAGAGGGAAAGCAATTTGGTCAAGGTCAAATTTGCTGAACTTGGAGCCTACAGCCGCTGCCTGTTCTGAACTGTCTGCTACCCCTCGGGGCCAACTGCCTGCCTCCGGGGAGCTGACCCAGCCTCTTACGGTCACTTAAATATCTCAGATTCTGCCCAAATTACCTCCTGCTGGAGGCAAGGACTCCATTCAGGATTAGCAAGAAATTCTACCTTTGAGGTGTTCGGGATGAGGGGAAAGCTTAAACCCAAGTAACAAACGGAGGGCTTTGTTAGAACACGCCACACCGAATAAAAAGCAAAGGGCGTTGATTTTTTTCAACCACATTCTCCCATCATTTTCCACCTCAGTTGTTTGTTAAACTTAATTGCTATAACAGAACCCATCCAGGCAAGATATCGGCAGGATAGATATATGGCTGAGGAATCAGCTTTTTTAGATTTAATCCCAAACTGAAGGTGAATGTCCCAGCCTGCAACTTGAACCAAACTCAACCCTTCACTCATAAAGTAAGTCTTTGTTCAAAGGTAGCCCCAGTACAGCGTCTGCCAGTTCTTTATTTAGCCGTGTTACTACAGAAATGTCTTATAGCTAGTCTCTTAATTATTCGTGGTTTTTGGCAAATTAAGTCTCATGCCTCTCTAGTATCTAGACGGGGAGGAAGTGTTCAATTCCAAAGAAATTATGCCTTCCCAGCTGTGCCAGCCAGGCAACGATGTCGTTGCCAAATTCCATATGAATAGGTGGGAGATCTTCTTTCACTTACGGTATATGACTACACGAAACACCCCCAGGGAACCGCGAGGTATCTCATGTAACGAATATCTCCCGCACCACCCTTATTTCTCTCTGGAGTGACTGAGCCATGGATTTCCCGCAAAGACTATTCAGGCTAGAAGCAAGAAAAATGACACCTTTTTATTATCAAGATGATAAAAAATGGGGTTCGATAAAATATGTAACCCTATGGTGTTTCCAGTTCACGTGCCAGGAAACTGGGCAGGACCACTGAACATTCCCCTTTATGCTTTCGAAATCGTAATTATTGGATAGCAATAAGGGTGTCCTAAAGATGAGCCCCCACCCCATTAACTCAGATTACCGTGGCAAAATACTTAGAAATGTGCTTGCCATTAATCTTTGTATTTACCTAGAAAAATAACTATTTTATTTAAAAGCTTTAGATTTGAGATTCTAAGAAGGAGGTGCAGTGGACATTGTAGACTGCACCCCAACCGAGCACTGACCCTCCCCCATTGTTTGGTAGCTACGTGGTCTGCCTGAGACCAACCTCATGCCCAGCTGCAGAAATGGGTCTGCTCCCCCACTGGCCTCAGTGTAACTAGTGTTTCTCAACAGTTATATTCATTATCATCGTCTTAAGGAGCCTTGTAGATAGTTTCAACAGTTATATTCATTATCATCATCTTAAGGAGGCTTGTAGATAGTTTTTTGTTTGCTAGTCACCCCCCACCCCTGCAAATTCTAATGCCGAAAGTATACTGTATATCTGTTTAGGTATTGTATGTATATCTGTGCTTTATACACAAAAAGAGAAAGATTTTTTTTGTGCTCCCTTCCCACTCCCAATAAATACTTTTTGTCTCTTGGGGGTCCTATCACTTCCACTGAGAATGCCTGAATTATAATCCCATTCCCTGTGCCATTCAGTGCATGGCACTGGGGGTGGGCACAGACCCTAAGTTAACCTATCAGAGTGCAAACTGGGAATTTTTTTTTTTTTGATAGCTGGTGGAGGTGAGAAATTTTCTTTCTTTCTGGATGGGTTCATATGTGGATCTCAGCTGTGGAACTGCTGCAGCTATCTGCTCTCATGAGGGAAGAAACCAGCTAAAGGAAAAGCCAATACACAAACAAGACAAGGCTGCAAGAATCATGGGCAACGAGCATCATGCCTGGATCAAACCGTATCTGAAGTTCATTCAACTACTAAACTCTTTGGTTTGTCCTAAGTCCCTTCTTTTTATTTTGTAGGTTAGAGTTGGGTTTCCTATTATTGTAAGTCCCAAATGACAGAGCAGATAACATTTATTGAATGCTTCGTAAACTGGGCTAAATATCTTATGTGTCAGTAATTCTTTTATCAACGTCTGTGATTAGTACTATTGTATTTCCCATTTCATGAATGATAGACTGAATCCGGGTAAGATGAAGCAACTTACGTATGATCAAACAGAGGCAGAGGCTGGATTTATCCCTATGTTTCTTTAACTTCGAGTCTGAGGTATTAACCACTTTATTTTACTGCCTTTCGGTTCTATATAATTTAAGTCATTACTTTCTTGTTCAGTATTTAAAAAGCATTAATGAAAATGGTGTTTCTTTGCTAGCAGTTGACTTGTGTTGTGCAATTAAGAAATCTATGATTCTCCCAAGTTTTGAAATATCTTAAGAATTCTTACTTCTCCCAAAGCACAGGAAAATTTAAACTTAGAGATCGTCTCCTACTTATGACTATACTCATAAAAATGGCCACCACTATTTTAGATGTCCTTTCTTATTACCATGAGAGGGTATTGGCTCAGTCACCATCCATTTTACAGAAGAGAAAATTTACAATTTATAGGATAGTCCTTCAAGTTGCTGTTCTGCTTACAGATAATGATTGATAAAACTTATAAAGAGCCCACGGGGGAGGGGTCTCAGGATGCGGGAACCTAACCTAATTAGTCACTAATAGCAAAGAGATAATCCATCCATCCCTGAACCTTGGGAAGAGATGCATAGAGGTTGTCTGGTTGGCTCCAATATTTGTGTTCGCCTTTTAGAAGTTTCTCCAACATTAAAAAGCAAAAACAAAACTCTACGGGGGTCACTTCTCCTACAGACCAACGCAACAATGATTTCCCCAAAGACAAAAAGGCTGAGAGGCAAACACTTCTGGCTCCAAAAAGCCAGGTAATCTCTGTACTGTGGCCAGAGGGGATATGGCTACAGCTCCCTAATACTCTGAAACCTCCACAGGCCGTCCTGTGTCTCAGCCTGGATTTTGGATTCTCCCAAAATGCAAGACACCACAGACCTGTTGTCTAAAGCAGAAGTCCTGAAAGCATGAAGTAAATCCTGCTCACATTGTAACAAGGAGGATACGGACATCAATGATGACAAGGGGATGCTGATTCTTTACACTCCCACAGTTTAACCTCAGGTGCTGTTCCTTTCATTTTGCTTGATGGATGGAAGACTACAGCTTGTCAAAACCAGAGGCTTGATCACATACAGGACTCAGTACAGTGAGATATAAATGACAGCCATAGTGGGGATGGAGTCAGGGTAGGGGGAATCCAGGAACTGCAACAGAGCTACAGGAAAGAAAACGTGATGATACAGTCCTGTAGTAAACACCAGGTATAATCTTCCTAAATGCAATGTAGATTTTTTTTTTTAACCTCAAAGAGATTAACAACCCAAGCAAAGGACTTTTAAATCCACAAATGACTGTCAAAAAGAAGAGGAAAAAAAATCCAGGGAAGCTGCAGTCCCAGAGAAAATGAATGGTCCTCTAGTTGAATAAGTTGCTGCATTTTTTGCCTGCAGGATAGGACCTAGCAGAGAAATAAAGAGGCTGTGTTGTGTGAGGGGAGTAAACCCAAATGTAAGCATTCGGCCCTCCGCCAGGCCACCCCTCCCTACCCTAGCCATCATCCTCCTGCAAAGTGTTCACAATTTGCTGTCTTTCCTCCAAAAGCCAGTAGACACAGAATCAGCTTTTCCTGGCTCTGCCTTGCAAGTTGGGGCTGCCTGATGGAAAACTTAAATAAAATCAAAGGAAAGAATGCAAATCCAGCAAGGCCCCTCTGACCATAAATTGGTGGGAAATCGTTGGTCCTGAAATGCTCACCCCCATCCACCCCAATAAAACGAAAAAGGAGGAATCATCTGAATGTCAAAGTCGCTTCCTGCAGACCCTCTGCTGCAAAGCTACAGCTCTCTGAGCTCAGTGCCAGGCAGTACACCATCGCCCTGTAACAGATGTCTGCAAATGCTGGTACGAACTCGCAAGTGCCCCCGTGAAAATTCACCAGCTTTGTCAGGCAACAGTTATCCACAGATGCTGAACGTTTGACCCAGGAGTCCAGCAGCCCGCTCGGAGTTTAAAAAAAGAGAGGTGGAGGGAGAGAGAGAAAGAATCAAATCATACAGGTGGAACCGGCTTCGCAAGAGCGCCGGGCATCCTGCGAGGGCCCTGGGGGCGCCGCGCGCCCTGGCTCACCTGGTACACGTCCCGCAGCCCGCACCACGTCCGCAGCACCTGGTGGCAAGCCCGCAGCCTCTCCGTGTACCATCTCCGCAGCGTGGACACGGTCAAGTTCCACACGAAGCGGCTGCCGCTGAACAGCAGGTCCTCCACGCCACACATGAACACCGAAGCCATGCCGCCTCCTTGCCTGGGACCCCGGGGCGACCCGGCTCCTGCAGCTGCAGCCCAGCAGAGCCCCGCCGCCGCGGCCCGACCGCCTAGGCTCCGGCCACCGGCTTCTGCGAGCAGCCCGGGGGTGGGGGGTGGGGGTCAAGCCTGCCACTGAACTCGTCTTTCACCGTGCGTCCTGGCCAGCCTCCGGCGGCATGCCCCGGGATTGGGCGCCCGCCAGCCAACGGCTGCGGCTGGCACACAGAAGCCCAGTGTCCACCCCCGCCCGCCCCGCAGGCTGGCAGCGCCGAGCGAGCTGCGCTAAGCTCCGCCAGGCGAGCCCTCGGCGCTCCCGGGGCGCGGGAAGCCCTGGCTTGCGAGGACTCCCCCTGGCGCTCCCCGAGTGCGCTGGGCAGAGGGGGACGTGGAGCGACTCTTTGCAGGCAAAGACGAGAGCTGCATTTCAGCGCTCTTGCTTGCACGTTCTGCGCGCGCACACACACACACGCGCACGCACACACACACACACACACACACACACACACACACCCCAGCCCGAGTCTCCTAAACCGCTTTGGGGAGCATCTTACTTAACACTACAGGGGCTTTGCTCTGTACGTGCTGATAAATATCTCTGGGCAGCCACAGATGCAGGAGAGAAAAAAATAAAATCCTCCGAAGCATCCCTCTGGACCCCACTTCCCTGGGGGAACAGCCCTGAACGTTTCCTTGGTTGTGCTGGAGGCGGGAGATGAAGACACCAGTCTCAGAGCAACAGTGTCTGCGGGGCTGCACAACCCGCCTTTGCTCCTCCTTTGAGGGGCTCCAAGAAAACGACAAGTGCAGGTTGTTGCCAGCCAGAGGGCAGGTTCCCTCACCTTCAGACCCCACTAATTCCAATGCAGCAATCTGTTCGTGGGAAAAACAGAGAGTATTCTTGGTCTTTACAAATAGCTTCCAGTTACTATTTGCTGGGAAACAGAAGCTCACAAGAGAATCCTTGGTTTGGTTCTGGAAAATTCAGCCTCTGGATATGTCTAGCAGCAGCTGCCAGCACCAAACAGCACGGGGAGTTTATTCCTGACTCAAAACCGAAGGAAACTGTTGGACCACTCATGAAGTCACCAGATAATTAATGTTCTGTTGTTTTTTTTTTTTAAGTTCTCCCCCTGGAATTGATATTGCCTAAGGCATTTGGGAAAAGGAGCCCAAGGAGCCCCACATACCACCAGTCTCTGTTTCCCTTTAGAATATGTGTAGAATTCAGTTCCATATAACAGTATAACATTTCTTATAGCAAAAGCACAGCGGCAGATTTCAGGATGTTGTTTGTTCCTGAATCCATCTGTAGGACAATTGTCTGTGTCACACCTGGGCTGTTATCTTGGCTATTGAGTGGTGGGGAATTAAGGTGCCAAAGCCTTTCTCCTGAACTAACTCAGAGCTTCAGAACAGATTATCGACAAGTAAATCAGCTTTATTTCAGGTTTCAAATGTGCCTTTGGAATCTTACTTCAGGTGAAACTCAATCAGTCAGAACACAAAAATGTGTTCTCAAAGTGCTTATTGTTTTGGAAGTACCCATAATCAGGGAACATTTAAATGACATGTCTCCTACTACTTTTTACTTATTACTAAGAAAATCGCCTAAGAGTTTTTGTTGAATTAGTTCACTGGACACAAGACCTGATCTAAAATTTGGAAGCAATTCTTCGCGGTAAGTCTACTCTATGTGCTCATGAGTATTGGCGTTCTGACACTGTTTTCCAACACAATGGTCACAGTGTTTACACAAAATCGCAAAATACTAGGTCTTACGGAATCAAAAGAAACTGAACTAAGTATAGTTTGAAAATGAAATGTCATCCTTCTAATGGAAAACTACTGAACTTCCAAAATGGAGTTTTAGTATGAGTGAATGGAAGTGGTACATTTATTTAACGATGCACTGTGACTGTATTCTCGGAAATGTCGGGCAGCAAAGGGAATACCAGAATAAAACCTCCAACAGGTCAATTATCTCTGTCTCATGACACCATGCTCTCAGAAGAGATGCTCTAGAAACCGGGGCTGTTCTCTCTCTGTGCACAGGTCTAAAGGCAGCGCTCAGTTCAACCTCAGTCATTTTCATTCCAGATTTCCAAAGTCGGTGCTTATACTATTCTGGAAAGTGGCATGTGGTGTCAGGGTTCTCAAAGTGCGGTGCCTGAACCAGCAGCATCAACATCATCAGGGGAACTGGTGAGAGATGCAAGTTCTCAGCCCGCTCCGGAATCAGAAACTATCGGGTGAGGTCAGCAAACCCCTGTGCTCATGTGGCCTCTGGGGGATTCCCACTAAAGGGGGAAAAGCACTGTTGCAGGGGATGGTGGGCAGAAGCCAAGTTTCCTACAAGAAAGACACTGACTTAAATCCCTGCTCCTTAAGACCCCGTACAAGTGCCTAAAACCCACAGAGCCTCAATGTCCTCATCTATAAAATGGGGATAATATCAGAATCCATTATCTAGGGTCAAATATTCCATATCAAGTGTTCACTGTAGTGGCTGGCAAAGGGAAGCACCAAAAGAAAACAAACTACCACCACCACTCAAATCATGAATTGTTTCAATTTTTTCTATGCAGATAAAACAAGTTTTTTTTTTTAAAAAATTTCAACTCATCATCTACTTCTATTTTCCTATCCCTTTCTGTGGGTTGGAGGTTACAGTTGGTGGTGATTTGTTTGCAGGGAGCAATTCTGGTCACTTTCGTTCAAGTTCCCAAAAAGCTTTTTGAAGCTCCATCTTCCCCAGCACAGCCAACCTTTGCTGTGGACTCTCAAAGCTGGATGCAAGACAAAGACACCAACGTCCACACTGATGCCGCCTCTTACCCAAATGGCTTTCCTCTCCTGTGGAAGGAGAAGTTCGGTGCTCTAGGACAGGGAAGGAAGGGCAAGTTCCTCCTCACCAGGGACCCATGGAGGGTGGGGTGGTAGCCACTGAACCCAGATGTGCAGCCGTGGAGAAAAGAGGGACCCAAGTGCGGCATTGTTCTTAAAATGGACTAACCACATGGAATAAACCAGATCCCAGGCACACACCCTTGAAGCTGGCCTGAAATTTCCAGTGGAAAGGGAGCTAAATCAAGCTGGCTTCAAAATTATCTTGCTCATAATTCATTCTTTCTCTTTTTCTTTCCCTCTTTTCTTCTTTCTTTCTTTCTTTCTTTCTTTCTTTCTTTCTTTCTTTCTTTCTTTCTTTCTTTCTTCCCTCCTCCTTCCTTCCTTTCTCTTTCTTTCTTTCTTTCTTTCTTTCTTTCTTTCTTTCTTTCTCTCTCTCTCTCTCTCTCTCTCTCTCTCTCTCTCTCTCTCTCTCTCTCTCTCTCATTCTTTCCTCTTTAGCATCAGAGTTCCCTGCAATACGCTGTAATTTCCTGCAGCTCTCTCTGGAGACTTAAGAAGATGCTTCAGGTGACAGCATTACTCATACACCTGGGAGTTCTGCTACAGAGGTAAAAGAGAAATTGTCATTATCCCTGAGGCTCCTGTAGGTTCTCCTTTGAGCAATCAGCAGGAAGAAGAGCACAATGCTGGGAAGACAGCACGAAATGCCAACCTCTGTTTCTAGAAAGGGATAGCCAGTTGGTAACATTGTAGCTTCCAATGGTCCCCTCTGCCCATCAAAAAGACAGAGTTCACTGCCAGTGGATTTTTTTTTTTTTTTTTAGACAGAGAGAGAGCAAGTGGGGAGGTGGGTGGAGGGGCAGAGGGAGAGGGAGAGAGAATCTTAAGCAGGCTCCTTGCCCAGCGCGGAGCCCAACGCGGGGCTCGATCCTACAACCCTGAGATCATGACCTGAGCTGAAATCGAGTTGGACGCTTAACCCACTGAGCCACGCAGGTGCCCCCGTGCCAGTGGGCATTTTTAAACTGTACTCCTCTACACACCTGAAAAGCCAGTGTTGGTAAACTCTGAGAGACCTTGAATGTCCGACTTGGGCTTGAGGGGGATAAAAACAAGATCTAGTTGGCTCTCAATCAGGGGCAATTTTGCATCCCTCCCTCTGGGACATTTGTCAATATCTGGAGACATTTTTGTTGTCACAACTGGGGGTGGTGCTACTGGCATCTAGTGGGTAGAGGCCAGGGATGCCGTTCAACATCCTACAATCCCCGGGACAGCCTCCACAAAAAAGAACTCTTCTGCCTAGAATGTCAGTCATGCAGGGGTCGATGAACCCTGGTCTAGTTAAATGTTCCACTCTGCTCTTCTGCTCACATGACTTCCATGGGGCGAAACATTCTTCCCTCTTGAAATTTTCTCCCCAAAGGCAGATTGGGGAAGAATGCAACAATCATTCTTGATGGTTTTGGGGGCACTTATAAAAGAGCTCTAATGAACTTAACGTCCTTTGAGAAAGAACTGGAATGTCATTTTCTATTATCTTCACCCACCTTTTTGTGATTTGTCATTAAAAGTGAAGAATAGTAATTTTCATCATAAACTATTTATATTTTGGTACTTTGACTTTTGGTTTTATCATGTCATTTACGTTAGAGACTCCTTAGTTGGGGCAAAGCCTTTCTTTGGCACATTATAAAAATTCCCACCACAATGACCCCAAGGTGAAATACTGATGTCTCCTTTGGGCCATGCAGTGCTACAAAATCTCTCACGTGGCAGGATATTTCCCCTTTTTCCCCTTTTCTCTATGACACTGTAAGCTCTATCAGGAAGCCGTGTGGGTGAGGTGGGGGTGGGGTGGCTGGATGGTCTCTCCCTGTTGAGGAGTACCCCTTGCATTGGAAAATGTTTTGTGACCCCAGGCTCTGCCAGGAGTGCCCCCAGTCATTATGACATCAACAACAAAAGCACCTCCACGCATTTTGAATGTCTCAGATATGATGGTAGCTACCACCATTCAGAAACCACTGGTAGGGGGCGCCTGGGTGGCGCAGTCCTTAAGCGTCTGCCTTCAGCTCAGGGCGTGATCCCGGCATTCTGGGATTGAGCCCCACCCGCATCAGGCTCCTCCGCTGTGAGCCTGCTTCTTCCTCTCCCACTCCCCCTGCTTGTATTCCCTCTCTCGCTGGCTGTCTCTATCTCTGTTAAAATAAATAAATAAAATCTTAAAAAAAAAAAAAAAGAAACCACTGGTAGAAGTAGGGAAAATGTCTCATTCATATTTATTTCCCCAGTCGCTGGCACATAGCAGGCAATCAGTAAATGTTTATTGAACTGACAAATGAATGACTATTTGTCTCAACAGTGAATACAGAAAGAAGTTCATCCATCCCCAAAATACATACTCTTGTTCCTTAAAAAAATTCTGCATTGAGTTTGCATTATGTGTTAGGCAGGAGACTAAGTACTTAGAATGCACTGTAGCAAAACAGAGATGATCTCTGTCTCAGCGGGTCTTAGAGTAGAGTGGGGAAGGCAGACGATTGACCAAGTAATAAGAGGAAGCAGGCACTGCCACAAGGGTTATAGGGGAGACATGTAATGTAGGATGAGGGGGTCAGGGAATGCATCCCATGACTGCGGCTGAGACTGAGACAGAGGGGTGAGTAGGAGAGAGCCAGGTGACAGGGGGAGGAGACATGCAAATAAGGCTCCAAGGCAGAAGAGCAGGAAGATTCACGAAGCTGTATGGCAAGCTGGATCCCAGATTTGTGGAACTCAGAAAAATTGGCAGTAGGGGATGCCTGAACAGTAGGGGGGGCAGGGAAGCCCATCTGGGCAGCAGCTGTGGAGTTCCAGGGGTGAGAAGAAAAGACTTAGGGTAGGCTTATGGGAATGTCTACATAACTAAGCCAAAGGAGTCCACATGTCTCTCATTCCCTCCCACCCCCGGGGACCCGAGGGCGTTAACCTGCAGAACAGGGTGAGGATTTGATGGGTGAAGGTGCCTCCTTCAAAGCAACTGTGCAGAGGCAGGCTTCGCATTCAGGGAGTCTGTTTGCCCCTCCCCCTTCCACATCCCAGCCGAAGGAGGAGGCAGGAGGGCTTGGCGGGGACAGAAGTTCTGCTTCAATCCCACTTGAGCCAGAGGCTAGGTGGTCTTGTTCTTCCCTCCAAGCCTGCTTTCACTTCTCTTTCCCTTTGGCTGAGAGAGCAAGGAGCATCTTGCAGTCTCGGACTCCAGCAGGAAGAGATGGAGGGGAGTGTCAGAAGTAGCAGAATCCTGAAGGGGAAGGAACCAGTCATGATCGCCCACAGTCCAGGGCCGACCAGTAGGCTGCTTCGATTCTGCTGTCCTGACTTTGAATGGCTTTTTGGCATCATAAAGATCTAAAAACACTACACACTAAATAATATCCAGCACTAAGACATCTATCCAGCTTCTATCCTTTGGCAAACTCATTCCACTCTTGGGGGGGGGGGGAGGAAGAAAGAAAACAAAATCTTCTCATCTTCCTCAAAAATCTCATCTGTTATTTTATTAAACCAAATTCTCCCTGCTCAAAGGAAAAAGGAGGGATGTTATCTTTATTGTATGAGGTCTAAAAAAGGGAGCAACATGCTAGATCCCTATCGTCTCCATTTTTGCTAGTTAATCCATTCAACAGATATTGGAAGCTCCTGCCAAGTCAAATTTTAGAAGTCATCTATGTAGATGAGAAAGCACTTGAAGGGGATGCTGATTCCAAAGAAGCCCACACAGGTCAGTGGCAAAGAGCTGACCTTCTTCTTGAAAGAAGAAATAGTATCAATGTTGTGACTTACCTCCCACCCCCATAATTTGTCACCTTTTATTTATACTTAATTTACATGCACATCAGCAAGGACAAAATTAAAATAGTAAGAAATTGGTCTATATAGCACCCCTTTTTTTTTAAAAAACGATTTATTTATTTATTTAAGAGAGAGAGGAGGGGAGGGTCAGAGGGAAAGGGGGAGAGAGCCTCAAGCAGAGTCTATGCTGAGTGTGGAGCTCAGTGCCGGGTTTGATCTCAGGACCCTGAGATCATGACCTGAACCGAAACCAAGAGTTGGCTGCTTAACCAAATGTGCCTCCACTACCCCTACAGCATCCTTTTTTCTAAATAAAGTCAGCTCTACATGTAGCATCAGTTGATTTCCACGGTATTCTCCCACGGTCAAATGCAGAAAGGCTTTCCTAGCCCCATTTCATGGATAAAAAAACTGAGACAAAGAGAAGCTGGGTAATTTGCTGAAGATCAGTGGGAAAGCATTTAAAAGCATCTTAAGTGATATAGCTGCTAATTTCTTAATCTTTCTAATTTGAGAGACAAAAGGACAATTTCTTTTGTATTGATGTTATTTTCTTTGGTCTCATACTATAATTTATAGGGTATGAATGGCTCTGGGACTTATTTACTCCTCCAGGAAGTGAATGTGACAAAATGCCCATCCTTTGGACTTGCCCAATTTAAGTAAGACTAAAACAGTGATGGGAAGAAAAAGATAATGAAAAGTAATAGAATTTTTTTTTTATGGGAGTTAAGAGTAGCTACTTGAAACCCAATGGACCTTCACTTCTATACAATAAATGAAAGAAGAAAAACAAAAGGTATATAAAAAATCAATCATACTGTGTATGTGCCGGTAACTAGTAAAACGAAAAAGAGAAATCAGCCAAGATCGATAGCTTGCAAAGTAGTAAGAACTCTCAAGACCAGGTATACTCTGGCCATTAAACAAAGAAGTTATAAAAAATAGATCATTTTCCTGTTATTACTAAAAACTACAGAATGATTTGGTAGGATTATTGCTAGGAATTTGGACTATTTGGCCCTGAACAGCAAGAACAAAATAAAAGCAAACTTCGGCATGTAAACCACCCCCCCCCCCAGGAAAAAGAAAAAAAGAAATAAAGGTATTTATTTTATCTTGCTATCCTAAAATTAATTTAAAGTTGTATTAGTGACATATCGTTCTCAACTACAAAAGGGATTGTCAACAAGAGAAAGCAGCTGAAAGCAGCATGCTACAGGCCTAAGGCCTTAAGGATATTTCACAGAGTTGAGAAAACAGCTGTATATTCTTCAGATCAAGAGTTCAGAGAGCTCTAGGCAGTATTTGAGAAGAATGAGGAAAAGAACTTCATGATCTGGTCTTGAATCAATAACAAAGAGAGAAAACAGGAGTTTTACTCTGGAAGCAGCTGGCACCAAAGAAATTTAAGGTAGATGTCCTCACTCTAAAAAAATCCCGTTATAATTTCAGCCTGGTGGGCTTGCAGATAATTTTGGTTTATTCTTTGTATGTTTATATATTTTGCCAGATGGTGTTGGGTGTCTATTTATGAACCATTTACCCCCCCCTTTTCAGAGCCTTCATTTTCCATACCCCTGAAATGAACTATGATTGATCTAAGGGAAGGCATGACACCCCATCTGTCAATAAGACATAAAATGAAGATTTCTAAAGAGTTTTTTTTTTTTAAGATTTTTATTTATTTGAGAGAAAGAGAGAGAGAGGGCACGTGGGGGTGGGGGTGGTGTGAGAAGGGGCAGAGGGAGAGAGAGAAGCAGGCTCCCTGCTGAGCAGACAGCCTGATGCAGGTCTCTATCCCAGGACCCTGGGATCATGACTTGAGCCAAAGGAGATGCCTAACTGACTGAACCACCCAGGTGCCCCACTAAAGAGTTCCGGAAAAGATTTCCCTCTGAAAAAATGGAACACAAGAATTTTGTTAGCATATTCCTTGATTCCTGCTTGGGGCATTATTGGATGAAGACGCAATGCTTTGAGCCATAGCAGCTATCCCGTGACCAAGAGGACATGTGTTGACAGCAAAGATAAGAGAAGAAAGGATGGTAAAAGCCTGGGTCTTTGATGATTTTGTTTAGATGTCAAATCAACCTGGGAACAGTCTATGTTCAGATGACTTGCAATGAGACTTACACAATAAAGGGCCTTACATAGTTTAAGCTGTTTTAGTTGGATGTTTTGTTACCTTCAACAGATCACTTTTCAAAACTTACCACAAAGCCATAGTAATCAAGACAGACTAGCACTGGCATAAGGATAGATCCATAGATCAATGGAATAAGAATCAAGAGTGCAGAAATCAATCCTCATTTATGGTCAAATGATTTTTGAGTGCCAACACCACTCAGTGGGAAAGTGTAGTCTTTTCAGCAAATGGTGGTAAGATAGCTGGATACTAACATGAAAAGAATGAATTTGAACCCCTACCTCACATTATATACAAAAATTAACTCAATATAGATCAAAGAACTAAAAGTAAGAGTGAAATCTGTAAAACTCTTAGAAGAAAACATAATTGTATATCTTTGTGACACTGGGTTAGACAGTGGCTTCTTCGATATGTCACGAAAAGCATAAATAACAATAGAAAAAAATAAATAAATTGGCCTTTATCAAAATTAAAAACTTTTGTGTTTCAAAGAATACAATAAATAAAGTACGGGGGGGGGGACCCAGCCACTCACTGGGAAAAAATATTTGCAAATCTTTTATCTGATAAGGAACCTCTATCTAGAGTATGTAAAGAGCTACAACTCAATCAGAAAAAGACAAATAACCCAATTTAAAAGTAGGCAAAGGGTTTGTACAAACATTTCTTTAAAGCAGATCTATGAATGCCTACTAAGCACATATAAAGATGTTCAACATCATGAATCCTTATGGAATGCAAATCAAAACACATTGAAATACAACTTCACAACCACTAGAATGGCTGTAATCAAAAAAAGAATAATAACAAGAGTCAGCAAGGATGTGGAGAAACTGGAACCTCACACATTTCTGGTATGAATGTAAAATAGTGTAGCCATTGTGGAAAAGATTAGCAATCTACCGAAGGATAAACACAGAATTACCATACGGCCCAATTCCATTCCTAGGTATATACCCTAAAGAAGTGAAAACATGTGTTAAAAAAACCCAACTTGTACACGAATGCTCACAGCAACATGGTTCATAATAACCAATGGTGGAAGCAACCCACACATCTATCAGCTGATGAATAGTCTACAAATAAAGCGGTATATCCCCATAATGTAATTCAATTTAGCAATAAAAAGGAAGGAAGTATATTCCCAAGAGAACTGAAAATACGTTCACCTAAAAAGTTGCACACAAATGTTTATAGCAGCATTATTGATAAGAGTCAAAAAGTGGAGGGCGCCTGGGTGGCTCAGTCGTTTAGGCATCTGCCTTCGGCTCAGGTCATGATCCCGGGGTCCTGGGACTGAGTCCCACGTTGAATCCGGTGTCAGGCTCCCAGCTCAGCGGGGAGTCTGCTTCTCCCTCTACCCTTCCCCCCTGTTCGTGATCTCTCTTTCTCTCCCACTCAAATAAATAAATAAAACCTTTAAAAAAAAGTCAAAAAGTGGAAACAGCTCAAATGTCACTTGATAGTGGACACATACCATGTGGTAAGCTATATAGTGGAATATTATTCAGCCACAAAAAGAGGTGAAGTAATGACACATGCTACAACATAGATGAATCTTGAAAACATTATGCTAAGTAAAAAAAAAAAAAAAAAGAGACAAAAAAGCCATATATCCATAGAGACAAAAAATAGGTTAATGGTTGCCAGGGTTTAGGGGGGATGGAATGGGAAGAGACTGCCAATGGGTATGGAGATTCTTTTTTTTTTTTTGTAACTTATTTTATTTAAAAAAAAGTTTTTATTTAGAGAGAGAGAGAAGGGGGGTGGGGCAGAGGGAGAGAGAGAATGTTAAGCAGGTGCCATGCCCAGCACGGAGCCCAATGTGGGGCTTGATCTCACGAGCCTGAGATCATGACATGAGCTGAAATCAAGAGTCAGACACTTACCAACTGAGCCAGGCGCCTCTGGAGTTTCTTTTTATAGTAAAATAATTTGGAATTAGATTATAGTGATTATTGCACAACCTTGTGAATATACTAAAAACCACTGAATTGTGCACTTCAAAAGGGTGAATTTTGTGATTTCTGACTAAATTAAATAAGTCAAGAATAAATAATCAAGCAATCATAAAAAACAAGTAACAGCAAAAGAGGAAATACTGATCCACGCTACAAAACAGATGAATCTTGAAAAAACTATGCTAAGTGAAAGAAGACAGCAAAGATCACGTATTTTATGATGCCATTTCCGTATAATGTCCACATTAGGCAAGTCTATAGGGATTGAAAGTAGATAGTGGTTGCCTAGGGCTGAGGGGGGTCTGGAAGGAGGGTAGGGGAAATGGGGAATGACTGCTAATGGTACAGGATTTCTTTTTAAGACAATGAAAATGTCCTACACTTGGATTATAGTGATGGTCGCACAACTCTGTAAATATACTAAAAGCAATTGAATTATACACTTTAAACAGGTGAACTTTATATGTAAACTCTATCTCAATAAAGCTGTTATCAATAAGCAAACACACAAATAAATAAAATAAAACACATCATAACCCTTTACCTCTATTTTCTGAATATTCTATAATGAACATGCAATACTTATTTCTCAGGAAAAGGTGCTTGAATTTCTTGATTAGGAAAAAAAATGTATTATACAAAACAAAGTAAAAGTAAAAGCAGGAAATCAGTACTGCACATGAACTCCACTGTGAAACTCAGTGAATGCAGGCAGATAAAAAACTAAAGGAAAATACATCAAATTAATGATAGTGATTTTGGATGATTTTTATTATTTTTTTTTTTGGAGGGCTTTCTTTTCTTTCTTTGCTATATCAGCACATATTACATTTTGATTTCTAATTCTGAAATGCACGTGAACTCATACAAAAGGTTACTCTTCAGTGAATGAAATGTTACGAACTTCTCCCATCCTGGTTCCCCAGCTCATTTCCAGGACTGCCATGTAAGATTGCTCAAGTTGTTTACTGCACAATGGTATGTGGTGGAGGAAGTGAGGAGAGGTTATAATCCAGCCTGGGCTCTGCTGGATAAGCCACAACTCATGGCTCTGAGGAAACAATCCTTTTCATCTAAACCGCATGAAAATGCTATATAAGGAAGTGGCAGCCTTGCCTGTCTCCCCTCCACAAAGGCTACCACTATGCCTAGTTTTTTGTACGCCCCTCCAGACATAGTCCATGTAATCCAAACAGATACATCATGCTGTATGGATGAAACAGTTATTTAAAAAGAATAAAGAAATACCAAGAAAAGCAATACAATATAATCAGAATTCAAGTACTTCTAGAGAAGTCATTCAAGGTAAAATAGGATTAAAAGGAAGAGAAAAAAAAAACAACCTATTTGTAACAAACAAGTCTTAAGGGAAGAATCCTAAATGCAAGGATGTTGGATTGTCTTCCACTTCAGCAGTCTCCAGTTCGGGTATGTTGTTTAAGCAGCAAATGAAATTGATCGAAATGCAGTTGCCAAGTGGACTGATATTTGGTACTTTATTCACCATGCTTCCCCAGCTTACAGGAGTATGGTGGTGTGCGTGTGGTCCAGCTTCCACTGGAGAGCTTTAGGATTTTCATCTGCGGAGAAACCTGGAAATGAGTGTCCCCATATGAAGCCTAGCACTTCCATTTCGTTCGCTAGTGTCCTTGAAAACAAGGAGAGTTGCTCACACAGAAACCTAGAGCACTCTGTTGGCCTGTAGTCTAACATCTCTATAGTCATTCAACTTGAGCTGAAGTTTCCGCTTATTTAGGGAAAACGATGGTTAAGCTGGTAAATAATTCAAACGATGAGATCTGATTGCAAGGACTGTCCTGACACTGAGTAACCTTTCAGTCTTTCTGCCTGTGTTTCTCTTCCATGTATTGCCTCATTACGGAAGGCAACACTGGTCTTCTTTTGGGTTCCGACTCCTTGGCCCCAGGTTCTTCAGTTCTGAACACTCATCTCCACCTCAGAATTTCATCCAGTTAACTCCTGTTTATCTTTCCAGCCTTAGCGTGAATGTTGATCCCTCAAAGCCGGAGAGTGGCCCCCTCACAGGAGCTCGATCTCACCCTCGGACCACACGCGCTACATGTACCTGCCTTGCCACCATTGCGCTGCCATCGCTTAGCACCTGGTTCAGAGCAGGGGCTCAATAAACCTGACCTTTGAGTAGATGGACACGCAAAAGCTCTCCATGATCCTAGGAGAGCCTCACTCATTTAAACAAATCGAGTGCTATTTAAAAGAAAGCTTAGAATTAACGGAGAGCCAAGAATAAAAAGGTTTGGAACCTACTACTCCTTAGGCCTTCCAAGGAAAAAGTGGGGGAGAAAATGAGGCTGGATTAGGGCAATTCTCGGATGAAAAACAAGACTGGGAAAAAATGGCTGGGACCTAGGAAGGTGATCAGATGACTTTCGCGCGAGATATTTCTACGACAGCAGAGGACACTGTGTGCTAAGAAGGTGATATTTGGAACCACCTTGATTTTAATTCGACCTGATTCAAATAGGTCTTGATGGTAGCAGCGGGATTATACAAGACATATTTGTCCTCCTAAGTGGCTTATTCTCTAAAGCCCTTTTCAAGAGTGCTTGGGACGGTCAGAAACTCGTTCTGTTTCTATTACTTCAAGTTATGCTAGGAGCAGGATAAGAAGACTTGAACTCATTTGCCTTGTGGATTTGTTCTTGGTTTCTATTTCTACAACAGAATACTTAAGTCTGTTAACTGATTAACTGCAAGAGTGCTGAGAATGTCAACAGTTACTGGCATTCCTTTTGAATGTCATTTTCCATACATGCCACTGTAGAGTTTCAGAGATGATAAAGAATTGAAAAAAGTGGTTTAAGATAATCAGTATAGAATTAAATAAAATGCAAACATTATATTTACGTGACAAAACACAACTACCAAAAACGTAGGATCATCATGTTTAAGCTGGAGAAGAATTTTCCAAGGCCCACAATCACTGGAATATGGTTGTGTGGAAAGGAGAGCACCCAGACTAATTTAATTTCCTTCCACAACAGTGAAAATGTATGCAGACTGGCTCTTTTCAACTATTCCACTCAAGTAAACTCCATGGCAAAAGGAAGGGAATATGTACCTTCAGGGGTCAAGGGTGGGTCCCAAAACAATTTTAGCGATGAGAAATTGAATTCACTGATTTTATCTTAAAGATTCCTGTGGATTTTGTATTTTTCTCCATAATATAACTTTGATTTTCCTTCTAAAAATACACTAAGTAAAACTGATGGTACAGGAAGATGCACAATGTTTATATTTGGTTTCCCATAATCTCTTAGGGTACCTCCTAATACCTTGATGAGGACAGTGCATTACCCTAGTGTTAGAAGCACAGAGGTAGACATTAGGGGATAATATCATTATAGTGTAATTAAACTTCAGAAAAGCTTTTACCTTAGTTAAAAAATTTTTTTCCATCAACAAATGATTAAATATGGTAACCTGGGGTGCCTGGGTGGCACAGTTGGTTAAGTGCCCAACTCTTGATTTCGTTCGGCTCAGGTCGCGATCTCAGGGTTGTGAGCGCGAGCTCTGCTTAGGGCTTTATGCTCAGCATGGAGTCTGCTTGAGTTTTTCTCTCCCTCTTTCTCTGTCCCTACCCACCAGGAAAATTTTTTAAATTTAATCTTATATAAATTTAATTAATTAACATTTGGTATATTATCAGTTTCAGAGGTAGAGTTCAGGGATTCAACAGTTGCATATAACACCCAGCACTCACTACATCACGTGAGGATGTATGATTTATTATCTTTGTATCCCAGAGTCTAACACAGCATCGTACAGATAGTAAGGGCCTAATTAATATACATGGGACTAAATTGAACCAGTCATCAAATTTAAGATGTACAAAGTTAATTTCCTCATCAATTCTAAGCCTCCTAGACCCTTAACACCCAAATGCGCAATGTTATAGACACTATGACATGAAGGGAGGCGGGGTTGCTGGCATCAGGGGATAGTACTACAGTTGACCTCAATATATCATTAATAACATATACGAAAAACAGCAAGTGAAAGGGATAAAGAACGCTGGCTAAGGAAGCGGTGAGAAAGATCCAGAGTGATTATTTTGTTTGAAGGAAGCACCACCTTGGAATGTCTGGATTATGGTACTATTCATTCACATACAGAATGCAGGAGAGGAAAAGAGCCTGTGTATTTGTAAAACATCCAGAAGGCCAGGATGCGGCTGGATGTACAGATAATACTGATGATACCGTGTGTGTATGTCTACACCGGGGAACACGAAGGCTAGGTAAGATCCCCACTGCCTCATTAGTATGAACTGCCTGGATCGTAGAGGTACTTTGAGGTTCAGTATGGATTGAGAGGCCTCAAATGGGCACACAGATATTCCTTGGATAAAGAAGATCTACTCCTTCCTGATATTCCTTAGAAAAGAAGCTACACGTCAGGCATTGATTTAGGGAGTTGTACGCACATCGACCCATCCTCATGTCCTCAAAAACTCTGAAGTATTATCGCCATCCCCCTTTTAAAACTGGTCGACCTGGGCAGTTTCTGCCATTAACCAAGGGAGAACAAATACAACAAAGAATGCCATGTGATCTAGCATTCTCCAAGAGAATCTTTTCTAGCAAAGTAAAGGGTTCAGTGACAGGGAAATTTCAACAAGGAAAGAAGGAACCCTTTCCCATCAGGTAAGTGGAGAAGCAGATCTCATTCCCGCCATTACTGCTTACCCCTGAGACTATGAAATATCGGGCACTATTCAAATACAGGATCCTTCACAGGGAGGAGAAACAGGCTGGACAGGTTTTGAAGGGTAGAAACCTTAAATATGTATCGGATGCAATCAGCTTAAAAAGAAAAGAGGCTTAAGGACATGGTCAGATCTTACAAGTCCAATGTACTCCAGTTACAAAATAGAGTGTAGTATTCTTTCTCTCACGCACGTGCACACACACACACACACACACACACACACACACACACACACCATTCTGGTCTCTCTTTGCACATTTAATTCTACTTAAAATCAGAGACAAGTCTATTTCTAAGGATACTTTCTTCTGGGTTCTTTTAAAGAAAAGTCAAATAGAAAATACACACACAAAAAAAGGAAAAGAAAAAGGAAATCCATGCGAATGTATTTCTTTCCTGAGATTTCGGTCCAATAATAGAACCCCAAAAAATCAAAAATTTACAGGCTTTCTAATCTAATCATTTTCCTCATATCGTTTTCTTTAATGCTCAGGATGAAAAAATGTGACTCTACATTTAAACTTGTTTATCAGGGTTAGAAGTATCAGAACTTTGGTTACAGTATATTGATTTCTTGTTATAAAGCACCCCTTAAGTCTTTAATTCTCACCACTGTCTATGAAATAGGTATTATTAATGCCTCAATTTTACAGATGGTGAAACTGAGGTATAGAGCAGTGGAGAAGTGACAGTTCAATTCAGAGACTGGAGGCAGACACTGGGGTACCCCCAGGCGAATAGTCAAGGTAGAGCAGTGGGTTTAGCACTTGGTACTAGGTAGAGTTGGGCACAACCAAACTATGTCAAGAAAGATAAAAAGTCAAATTCATATGAGTGGGTGAGAATGAGGGCACCAACAAAGGGGGACAAGGCATGGAGAAAGGTGAGTTGGTTGGTTCAGAACCCAAAATTCTATAGGAATGGAAAGAGGGTGCAAGAGGTCTTGTTATATCCATGTGTGTCTACCCCAAGGGCAGGGCTGGCACATTAACAGACACCCAAAGAACGCTCGCTGAGGCAGACAGCAATGGAACTGGTTAGAAACGTAGTCCAGCGGCCTAGGAGAGAAATGTGGGGTGCCAGTGCCAGCTACACAGAGTCTTTATTTGCCAGGGCTCTTTGCTTGCAAATGACAGAAACATAATTCTAACTCATTTGTTTTTTTTAAAGATTTTATTTACTTATTTCACACACACAGAGAGAGAGAGAGCCAGCTATAGAGGGAACACAAGCAGGGGGAGTGGGAGAGGAAGAAGCAGGCTCCCAGCAGAGCAGAGAGCCCGATATGGGGCTCAATCCCAGAACCCTGGGATCACGCCCTGGGCCCAAGGCAGACGCTTAACGACTGAGCCAGCCAGGTGCCCCTAATTCTAACTCATTTAAGCAAAACAGGAACTGTATTGTCAGGGTGTCTGGGGTACCCTAATGTCTACTTCTCTTCCAGTCTCTGAATCTCACCTGTCACTCTCTTAACTTCCCCAAATGGGGGGACAGGCAGGGTCAAATGGGCCTTGAGGATGCCAAGAACTTTCTCTTTCTTTCTTCTTGCCCTAGCCAATGCTTCCTTCACATGATCCATTCATTCTCTCAGGTGTGCTATCTCAACAGGGTATAAAAAAACCATAACTAGGGGCACCTGGGTGGCACAGAGGTTAAGCATCTGCCTTCGGCTCTGGGCGTGATCCCGGCATTATGGGATCGAGCCCCACATCAGGCTCCTCTGCTATGAGCCTGCTTCTTCCTCTCCCACTCCCCCTGCTTGTGTTCCTTCTCTTGCTGGCTGTCTCTATCTCTGTCAAATAAATAAATAAAATCTTTAAAAAAAAAAAAAAAACACAATCAAAGGCAGCTCCAGGTATGTGTCCTTCTAGCCTACTAATGAGCCAGCTCTGCCCTGCCAGTCCAGTAGGTTAAATCATGGGATAGCATGCTGATTACCTATCATAAGCACTGTAGTTAGTGTGGAGGGGATGGTGGCATGCAAATTCATTGGCTCAGCCAGAAGCAGGAGCCATGCCAGGGTCCAGGAGGATGGGGTAGCATGACTGGCCGCTCTCTACTCAACAACTTGGTCAGAGTGTGAAAGGTATATTTCCCCCAGTGAAGGAAGTTCCTGTTACCAGAAGAAGGAGGAAAAGGGTTGCTGGGTAGCAGAAACAGCTGGTGTTCTCTACGAGGCCTCTTGCCTTTGAGGATAGCCAACATCCAAGCTAAGGTAGAGCCACTGTTAAACCATAATGTCCTTGCTCTGAAATATACCACAGTGTCTGGCTTATTCCAGTACCATATTTTCTAGTCCTTTCTTTATTTGTGCCAAAAATTAAATAATCCATGGTGATGTGTTTTCTGGTCTTTAGAAAAGTTCCATGGCAGCCTATTCAACTGAAATTTAAATTTAACTTGGTCCCTCCTAGTGAAACAGTACCCCAGGATATGCACCATATTAATAGTAACAGTCTTTATATTAAAGTGATTTCAAATAATATTCGTTTGCATTTTCAATGATTTGGTTATAGGGCCCCTTGGGTATGATTCGTATTAAATTCTTACATCTGTTCCAGGAATGGATGCATTGCTTTTTATTTTTTTCACCCACAGAATATCAGTAACACCACATTCTTAATTTTATTGGGATCCCATAAATCTAAAAGCTTAAAATGTTATTAAAAAGGCCCTCACCACTGCCACTTGGGAGGGCACCATAAGTCCCACACAAAAAGGCACAAGGTGCCAAATGCTAAAACCTTTTGCCAAGGTTGGCTTAAGGTTTTTAAATGGCCAAAGGCATGCTCGCCCAGTCACTCCCTTAAAACTTTGAAAGCTTCAGTTTCAATGAACAATGGCTCTTGGAAAAACCCACACTGGATTCCAGCCGGCACTCCACAGCAGTGCCTACAACTTTGCTGTAGAAGCCAACTGTGCAGGGCTCAAACCAAAGCGTCCCAGTGCGTCTGGATCCTTCCAGTCAATAGTTATCATTTCTTTTTTTTTTTTTAAGATTTTATTTATTTGACAGAGACAGCCAGCGAGAGAGGGAACACAAGCAGGGGGAGTGGGAGAGGAAGAAGCAAGCTCCCAGCGGAGGAGCCTGATGTGGGGCTCGATCCCAGAATGCCAGGATCACGCCCTGAGCCGAAGGCAGACGCTTAACGACTGAGCTACCCAGGCGCCCCAATAGTTATCATTTCTATAGGCTCAGATGCTCCCCAGCCAGGAAGGCGCATCTTTCTCTTGCCAACTGCCCCTTTTAATAGGCTTGCCTCGTTTCCTTTGTAAAATATTCACTTTCCTTCTTATCCACTTCTCCAACTTCTGGAAGCAAAAAGAAGCAAGAAACTGCAAAGTGATGCCACCTCCTTATTTGCAATTTGCCTATCACCTCCTCCTCCTCAGGAGCCAGGTCAGTCCATTCTGTGGCAGCAAATGTGGTCTTTGGGGCCGGTCACCGCAGTTGTCAATGGATACCTATCTGTAGTCGATTCTTAACTATCACCATTAACATCAGTTTTTTGAGAAGGTAATTGCACCAGCATTTGAAAAGAGTGTCTGTGGGGGCTTCCTGGAACCTGAATCAACCAGAACACAGGACGAGTGTGGCTTGCTTTAAGGAAGCTCTCGTAAGAATCCAGATGCCTCCACTCCAGCCCCTGGCAATACCGTCTATGAATTCAACAACAGGAGAGACAGCAAGGGGTAGCTATGAGTGAGAAAGAAAGAACGTAAACACTCCCAGTGGTTCCATCTATGAAGCTACTCTACGAGGGTGACATTGATACAGGACTCTAGAATATTCTCATTGGACCTCAGTTCCTGGGTGCCTCTCACTGAGCACTGCACAGAGTCATGAATCTCCTATTTAAAAGGAAGGGGAGGTATTTTTCATACAGCATGGTCCCTATTCATGAGCCAATGATTTCATCAAAGAAACAGAAACAGTGGATTAATTTCCAACTCTGGATTTAATAAGAGATGCTATGTCTGTCTCTGACATGGCAACCAAAAGGATATTCATAATTATTTATTAAACATGTTTTTTGTCTTATGTGATTCTCTGACCTGATGGCAGCCACTGGATTAGAGATAGGAAAGAGTTTTCCACTCAAATGCCAACTCCAGTTGACTGGTAGGGGCTGCCTGGGCTTTGCTTTGAAGAAGGAATCTGAGGCTCGGTGGGAAAGAGTGCGATGGTTGATTAGCAATGTCTGCCAGGGGCCCAGAAATAGGAAGTGGCTACGGAAGTGCCACTCACTCTTTTTTTGAGATTGGACTGAGGCTGAGATTGTGTCTTTCATTTCCAAACATCAGGCATTCAATTTTTTTTTCTTGATGGAGCCCAGGCCATGCGAGGTTTAATTCTTGGCCACGTGAGGCAGAAGGGAATTGGGGGGTTTGGGAGGAATATGTATGGAACTTACTGACCTAGGTCAGCCTCAGTACTTTTTTTGGTCAAGGGCCAGACTGTAAGTATTTTAGCCTTTGTGAGACAATGGGTCTCAGTTATGACTATGCAACTCTGCCGATTAGTGGAAAAGTGCCAGAGACAACACATACACAACGGGCATGGTTGTGTGCCAATAAAACTTTATTTACAAAAACAGGTCATGGCCTGCCGACCCCTGATCAAGGTGATGGAGAGGAGGTAATGCACAGATGAAATGGGAGGGTGCAATCAGGAGGAAATGTGTTTCTGGAAAGGAATTCAGGAGCAAATTTGACCTGAATGGTTCTCCTTGAAGTAATGGAGAACTCTGCATTTCTGAGACATGAGACATTCCTTTCAATTAATAGTAATGCAAACATGGACTCCCCCATGCACAAGCAAAACACCGCTGTCTCTACCACTGCGGTTTAAGAGCCAAATGCTTGCATCGGCACCATTTTGGTAATCTGAAGTTTCCACCCACTGAGCAAGACACTTTCTCCAGAAGGGCCTTGGAAAGTAAACCTGTCTCCATGGAACTCTTAATAAAACAACCCACCAGCTTTGGGGAACATATTAGCTAACAGATAGCAGGGTTGTGATGGAGGCAGACTTGGGGCATGCACGTTTTGAATGGAAAGTGCTGTAAAATAAGGAAATGAAATCAGAAGAGAGTCAGGGCTCGCAGCACTGGATGGACAGGGTAGGCCTGGACAGAGCGGCAAACAAGACAGGCTCTCCTGAGATGAAGGCCACCAGCATTTGGAGATATTCCATAGATTTTGGCAGAGAGATGGGGCCACTCTCACAGTGAGGGTAGCTGGGCATGGGGGGTATTTCAAACAGGAAGGAGAAGACTGGAGCGCTCACTCCTGACTTCAACCTGAGAAGGACGCTCAGAGTGTGTTTATACAGAAAAAGAGGGAGGTAAGGAGCTCAAGGTTTGAAGTCAGATTCTGCCCAACCTGGGGTAAAAATCCCAGCTCTGCTCTAGCTGCTCTTCGCCCTTGGAGGAATTATGCTACCCTTCTAGAGCTCTGCTTTGTCATCTATAAAACAGAGAAACCACTTCCTTCCTAAGGAGGTTAACATAGGAACACACATACAGCATCTCTAGCGACAGTCCTGGCTCACAGGCAGTTTTCAGTAAATCCGTGTCTATTTCTCTACCCCTCAAACTGTCTTAGCAGGACACTGCCTTTCACTTGGTTCAGCACTTCTTTGTCAATCAGACACCATGAAAGGGAGAAGGGGTAGATTACTAGCAAATTCTGGCTTAGTCATTACCCTGGAACTAGGTGTCTGAACTTCTCTCCTTCAGTTGGAGAGCAAATCTACTGGGCTGTGAAGAGATTTCAAATAAAAATTTGTCAAAAAAGAAACCAATAAACCAGGGCGATGGTTAGGCAGGGCTCCATTTCCCCATGTCTATTGCAGCAATGTTACAATGACTAGGGAGGAGGGTACTAGCGTGTCATCCATTTGCCCCAATAAAGCATGGGGAACATCAAGAGCTACTGCCGAGGGGCTGGCCTGGCAGTGCGGTGCCACTAGCAGCCCTCCTTCTCGGTGTGATAATCCCAATTGCATGCATTACCCACCCCTCACACGACCCATGTGTTGACCCCTGCCACCCTTGGCATAAACTAATGAGCATGGGAGTGGACTTGGGACATAGCCAGTCCATCAGAGACAGTCTCAGGATTACTGCTTGGAATTCTGGGCTGAAGTTACCCTCTCTTCTTGGTACACGTAAGGCACAGACGTGAGGACTTGACTGCCACAGCTGGTCTTGCCACGGTAAAGGAAGGAAATGTGACGACGAAGCCGACACGTGGGGAGGGCAGAACAGAGAGAATTCAAGGGACTGTGTCAGCCTCTCGATCACACCTCACCTGAAATTAGAAACTCTTTGGATTTCTCAGTCACATGAGCCAATAAACACCCCTTATTGTTTAAGACAGTTCAACCTGGAGTTTCTGTTGCTCATATGGGTTCTTCTCGCTCCAGGATCCCCGGACCTTCCAGCAACGGCAACAAAACTCCACCTTTCCCTTAAATGTACCAGATTTCCTGACAACAAATGCAATTTCCTAGTACACACCACTGACCCTGGCTTGCTGCCCTCGGGCTGTGTAGCAAAAGGGCAAAGGGATAAAGCTGAAATTTGACAGCTTCCCACCTTCCCCTCTGAGCCCATCGCATGCTCCTGACTGTTTCTCCCTGTGCTGACATTCCTTTTGGGATGATCTGCCATCAACCAAGTCTGGCCAACTTTAGGGTTCAAAGCCGATATCAGCTCTGCCACGCTCCTAAGTCTGTGCGTTCTACTGGCATTCTTGTGCAAAGGAGTGAATGTGTGAGTGAGTGTGCGCGTGTGTATGTGAGTGAGCACGAGCGAGGGGGAGCACACGTGTGCGTGCAAGCGTTTCTGGATAAGCACTCCCCCTCAGAGTAAACTGTCAAACCGATGTCTTCTGATGGCAGGAAGTAGTTATGGCCTAGGACTGGCCACCGAGAAGAAGAAAAATAGCATCATGATTTACCCAGAAGCCACAGCAGTCTCTTTTAATAAGAGTGAATAAGAGAACAGATGTGGAAGGAAAGGCCACGAGAGTTTTATTGGAATAGAAAATGCCATCATCTAATGTCTGAAAATCTGTACTTGGCCTGTGGAACAGGGGCTGCAAAGGGCCAACCAGGTGAAACCTATGAGTCCCGAGGGCCATGTTTCCCAGTGGCAATCGAGATGGCATGCCCGGTGGAAGGGGGGCACTGCCACTTAGCCCTGAATGTTGACAAGTGCTAACGGTGGCCCCGTGGTGCCAACACTCCAAATGTTGAAGAGAGCACACCAGTCACGTCATCCGGGTTTCTACACGGACCATCCCAATTTTCAGTATGGTGGCCACTAACCCACACGGTATTTACGCTAAGTCCCCAGAGTGCCACCTATGATTGCATTCTCAGTTGCTTCTTTAGACTCAAAAAGATTTACCTTAGGACCCCTTTAAATTCTTGTGACATCTATGACTCACCTCACAAGAAGTACAACTGGCCACCCCACCTCGGTTTGAAGCAAGGTGTGCCTGGCTGATTATAAACGCGCCTGGGCATCTCCATTCAAGCCTAGGACAGAGTGGGAGGGGCCGCTGGATTTCTGAATTCTATTTTTCATCCCACAGGATATGAATCACACAGGGCCCCGTCCCCCAGCAGGGTAAATCTCTTTGTCACAAGCATGAGGAATTAGAAACTGTTCTGTCTCATTGACTTCATAAAAATATTTGCTTGAACAAAGTCTTCCAGTTCCAAAGCTGACCTTCCACTCCTTTCAAGGGGAACTTTGAAGGAGTCCATCACAACTACAGGAGCGAGGAGCTTACAAGGTTCCGGACAGCCGTCTGGGGACATGGCTGTTGTACAATTCACACCAAAATTCCAGGTCATGATAGACAAGCTTCAATTCCCAGCTTTAACGTACACTTCTTAAAGTGGAAGATTTCCAAGGATCATGCTTTTGAACAATCATCTAGATCAGATCCTAACAAATCCCTGACTGAGTGATTTTTAAAGTTGTCTTTAAGCCGAGTTGCAGAAACAAGTGGCTGAGTGCTCAGAAACACAGCAAGAATATTTCCCGCTTGCTGATCTAGCCAGAAATCTCCCTTCTCTCTACATGACAATAAAATAATTAACACGTATTGCATGCTTACTACGTTTACTACGTTTACTACGTGCCAAGCACTACTTTAGGCAATTTCCATCTGTGAACTTACTCATGTGCTCACCAACCCTATGAAGTGGGTACTATTATTATCCCCATTTTTTCAGATGAGGCAGAGGAGGGTTAAGAAAATTATACCAGGTTTTCCAGCCAGTGGGTGGTGGAGCCAGGTTTCAAAACCCAGGTTTAACTGCCTCACTGGGTTGAAAGGAAGATTCAAAAGACCTTTTGAATTATAACAATGGGAAGATAAACTGAGGCCATGATGTCACAGGAAAAGGACACCTGGAATCTAGAAGAGCTTGTCTTTGGAGTTAGACTATATGGCGGATGGGCCAGCTTTTGGAAGGCTGATTTTATTCTCCCTCCCTCCCTCCTCCCTCCCTCCCTCTTTCTTTCCCTTCCCTTCCCTTCCCTTCCCTTCCCTTCCCTTCCCTTCCCTTCCCTTTCCTTTTTAGATTTACTTACTTATTTGAGGGAGGTAGAGAGAGCGCATGAGCAGGGAGAGGGGCAGAGGGAGAGGGAGAGAGAATCTCCAGCAGACTCCTGGATAAGCATGGAGCCTGAGGCTGATCCCCAGGACCCCATGATCATGACCTGAGCAGAAATCAAGAGTCGGATGCTTAACTGACTGAGCCACCCAGGGACCCACATCTCCCTTCCTCCCTTCCTTCCTTCGTTCCTTCCCTCCTTTTATAGCCCAAAAGTTAGAGAGCACAGGGGAGTGAACATAGGTAAATGTGGCAGGGGAAGAGATGAAGGTGGAATGGGAAATCCACACGGCTGAGTTTCAGCCTGAAGCACAAATGGCTATCATGTGAGCTTATCAGGAATCCCTACCTTCCCAACCATGAGTTTACTTAAGTTGTCTGAAATTTAGAGCTTGAAACGAGTCTTTCCTATCATCTAAGTTTTACTGCAGGAAAGTGTTAATTTATGTCAAATGCTCAAGTTGGGACCTTGGGCGGCAGGGACTGGGATGAGAGCCCTGGAAAGTGGAGGGAGGGCAGTGAGAGGATACTTGAGAGAATGCCAACAACAAACTCCTTATTCTTCTCAGACCCTCCAAGTTCAGTGGGAAACTTTATACCTTTGGGCACTTAAACCTTCTTTGTGGTTCCCCACAGTACAGGTGGGTCTCAGAGTTATCATGGCTCTTCTCTGGATCCACTCCGGTAGCCTACTCATATCTCTATTATGGTAATTCCCATGGTTTATGATAATGGTTCATTACATCCTTGACACCTAGCTTAGTCCCTGACGTACACTAGGCACAAGAGTCATGTTTGTTGAGTGCCTGGGTTAAAGATACCCAAAGATCAACATATGAAACTGATCAATAATATCAATAAAAACAATAGCTAATATTTATTGGGCACTAAGGAACCAAGTACTTGCATGTACAATAATTTCATTTAATCTCCCTGTCATGGAGACATTATCCTATCTCCATTTTATACTTAAGGAAACTGAGAAGTGAAGTGACATACTCAAGGTCACTCAGCTAGCCTGAACTCAGCCAGGAGGTACCTGGATTTGACCCGTGGTAATTTGATGTTAGACTCAGATCGCCTAGCCCCACCTTGTATCTCGCCTCACCTACTATCCTGCCTGACAGCAGTTAGCATCTCATGTTCTCTCACCGATTCTTCTCAGATACTTTCCCACCATCCTCCCCGCTCAAAACTCACCCACACACAGTCACAAATCACTGTAACACCCCGGTTCATACTCAGGCTTCCCCAAATGTCATCTAATCCTAACAGAGGCTTTCAGACAGAGACAAATAGGCGAGATGCTCAGAATATCAAGATTTCCCCTCCTCTTCCCTTTCACTAGCTTTAGAGTTTGCCTTGATTGCCTCAGTAATCTCAAGGGAACGTGATGACTTCACCATCCATTCCAAAGACAGGCAGCATTTTGAGAAGCAGCAGAATGAAGACAATGAAACCCTGCATCTCATCTGCGGTGAATTGCACAGGAAAGGACAACAGGAGGAAAATGGTACCAACTGTTCTTATAGTTATTTCTCAGAGATAAAAGAAGGAAAAAAGTGAACAATTTCTGTTTGCTTAATTTCTCCTGTTTATACCAATGTTATCTTTTTAAACCTTCTGGAATTTCTTGGCTCTGCCTTTTTCGTTGGGATTTTCATGACACTGAATTTGTTTCTTTTTAATAAGGTTGGTGTTGGCCTGGGAGAGCGGTATACATATGGGATCGTTTCAACTGTTTCTCATGCCACGGACGCTCCTACATGCACGGGGAGACAAGAAATGATCCCGCAGCAATATTTCATTCATATAGAGAGGGAATCCAAAGGAGAAACGTGCTTTCAGGTAATAGATGCACATCTGAATAGAACCAGGAGATCTTCTCGTATAAAATACACAATACTCTCCTCGAAAGACCTCGATCAGGAGGAAATAATGCCCTGCTTTAACAACAGAGAGTGAAACACTAGAATAAAAATGCCATGGAGCAGAGTAGCACAAACCATTCTGCACTTAAAGTATGCCCCCTCCCCTCGAAGGAATGTATATTATGTGGCTGAGAACCATGTATCTTAGAAAACAAATGGTTCTGCCTTTCAGCAGGGGAAAAAATATGCTTCCTTTTTAATTAGAAGGTGTTACTTCAACGAAAGTCCAGTGGTCCATGGGCAGGAAACGTCAATGGTAATCTTAGATCTCCAAGAGGGATGGATCAATAGACAGTGTTTGTTGCTGCGCGTTAGCACTGCCATTAAATTGGGTTTGATGTGAGCACGTTTTACGGGGCTGCATTTCAACACCATCACAGGTGTTCCCTGGCCTTCTGCTGGCAGCTGTGTTGTCCTCCAAGGAGGCACACGGGGACCTCTCTTTCTAATCTTTGCTGTTACTGAGGCTGAAATCCACAGCTCACAGCCTTTTAAAGCCTTGACCACTGCCCAGTGAGAAGAAAGAAATATTAGACATGTATATTTTGTGGACAGGCAATGGTATGAGTGAATCACTCAAGTGAACATAGAGAAAGCTCCATAAGAGCTTCTTGAGGCTGGGCCACTGCTTCCAAAAGGAAGCAGGGTCACAGGATGTGGTAGACTAGGGAGCAGATTTATGACCCCAGTTGATTTCATTTTAGCTCTGTGTGCTTCGCCGCCTTCCTTCAAGAGTCTTCTGTGTCCATGGTCAGACCCTGCCTACCTCTTCAGTCCTACCTTGCTCAATTTCCCCACTTGCCTCTCAGTCTTCAAATGTACCATGCCTTCTGGTCACACGGTGGTTGTAGGTTTTGCCGCCATATGGAGCTTTGGCCTCTTCCCCTTCTACTAGTTGAGTCCTACTCACATTCAGCTCCCAGCTGAAGAGTCACAGCCAGGAGAAAGTCATCCACGATTCTCCCAGACTAGGCACGATATTCTTATGCTAAATAACTTCCTCAAAACACGTTTCTTTTCTTCAGACTTACCGACATCTGCGATTACACATTAATTCATGGGACTATTTAATTTTTGTCTTTTCATGGGGCTGTGTTATTTTGAGAATAAGAAACACTAGGTTTTTGGTCATTCCTACATCTCCATCCCTCATGGCACATCGCAGGGACTCAAGAAAGGTTTGCTGAATGAGGAAATACTCAAGGTATCCGGTTGACATATTAGAGACCAGATAAAAGGAGGTAGTGCCTGTGGAATTAATCACTTACCCAAGGGGAAAGTTAGACCCCCTCGCTGAGTAAAGTAAGAAAGAAAGGTTAGAAAATTAGAAAGATCAAATGCGAAAAGTTTTAGATTGGGGGCCGCTTTTGGCTTTGACCACCAAGTAGCACCAAGTGGCTTGAGGCCAAACTTGTGGTCTGCCTTGAACAACGGGCACAGGTGAGCCAGTGCTTCTGAGTCACTCATTGCTAAACAAGCATCGCCACAGATGCCGAGCCGGTGCTCTAAGGACCTTGCTGGGAAAAAGCATTACTTTAAAAATTAGGCTGAAATTTGGCCAAATTGTCTATAGGCTCTGAAACCTCAACTGCAAACCTGATTCTTAATCAGTCCGTTGGGGCCATTATACTCATTTCCTGTGGCTGTGGTAGCAAATTACCACAGAAGGAGCCGCTTAACACAGCAGAAATGTCTTCTCTCACGGTTCCGGAAGTCAGAAGTGCAAATTTAGTTTGACCGCAAATCAAGGTGTGAGCAGGGCCATACTCCCTGCAGAGGCGCTAGGACAGGATCCGCTCTGGCACCTTCCTGCTTCCGGTGCCTGCCAGCACTTCTTGACTTGTGGCCACATCACTCCAACCTCCACCTCTGTCTTCCCTTGGCTCTCTCCTCCGTGGGTCTCTCTCATCTCTCTCTCGTAAGGACACCTGTGATGGCATGTAGGGCCCGCCCAGAGAATCTCGGCTAATCCCCCCCATCTCCAGAACTTCAATGTCATCACATTTGCCAAGTAAGACACATTTACCATATAAGACAACATTTACAGATTCTAGGGATTAGGATCTGATATCTTTGGGGGGCATTATTCAGCCTCCTGTAGTTTTTTCAATCCTAAAATGCACACACATGCGTTATAACTAATAACACATATTTACTAAATACATGTATGCAGAACAACTTGACTCATCCAAGTATGTTACTGCTCTGAACAGGGTTTAGATCATTTGGTGGGAGGTAAAGTTGGTGTGGTAGGTAAAATTCTAACACGGTCCCCATGATTTCCACACCCTGGTGTTATGCCCTATGTAATCTCTTCTCTTAAGTGTAGCTAGGGCCTGTAAACTTGCTTTCAGCTGGGAGAATACGGAAAAGATGACGGGCTGTCACTCCATTCATTAGATTACCTTATGTGCCACAGGTGACGGGCTGTCACTGGCTGCTATGACTCTATCTTATTAGCAAATGGGAGAGAAAGACGATTTTCTGGTTTCTTTGAAGAAACAAACTGGCCTGTTGGTGGGGGGCATGTGGCAAGGAACCGCAGGTGTCCTCCAGGAGCTGAGGGACTCAGTCCTCCAACTGTAATAAGCTGAATTCTGCCAACAGTCCTTGATTTTGGAAGAGGTTCTGAATTTCAGATGAGATCACAGTCCCAGCCAACACCTACTATCAGCCTGGGGAGACCCTGAGCAGAGGACCCACTGAAGTGGTGCCCAGACTCCTGATTCACAGAAACTGTGCGATAATATGTACGTGTTGTTGAAGCCAGCACCTTTGTGGAAATTCATCATGTAGCAGTAGAAAACGAATACGCTTGATTGCAAGTACGCCCAGATAGCAAAGTACCCCGGGGGGAAAATGCACGTGGCAAATATGAGGTCATCCAGCGCCAGCCACTGAATGTATGATAACTGGAAATACACTGGGAGACGTATTTGGGGGAAATTTAGAAAGGGCAGAGTTTAAGCAGAACTCTTTTAGTTACAGAGATAGAACTCCAATTCAAACCAATCAAAGCAAACGTGGATAAGTAAATCTAACAAAGGTGAATGTAGCGGAGTTTACCGGCTCACACACCTGCAAAGCCCAGGGGTATCGGCCTTCAGACACCGATGCACTGGACTCTGTCCCTCTCTGTCTCTCAGTTCTCTCTCCTGAGTATGGATGTCCCTCTTGCTTCCCACGGGAACCAGAGGTGGCCACTAGCAGGGCCAAGCTTGTATCCAAACAGTTGAGCAACTCCTATGGAAAGAGAGATTCTGTTTCCTAGTAATTCCAACAGGAGTCATTCAGTTCTTCTTCCCCGGCTCTGATTGGCCAGGCTTAAGTCGCATGTCCAAACTTCATACCAGAAAAGACTGGGGGAGGAGCCTCACCTAAGCCTAAAGGCTAACTGGGAGGGGTTCTCTCAGGAGAAGAGGACCTGGATCCTGGGCAGGCAAGAATCACTGGTGCCCATTCCCCAGTATGCAAGATGGCCGAAGTACATGAATGCCAGCTCCGGCTCCACACTTGGAAGAAGGAGGCAAGAGAGCTTTCTAAGTCCAGAATCAAGTAGTAAATGGAAGTTTCCATGCAGAGTACACAGAGCAGAACTTGGAGAATGCACTGTAGGAAAAGAAGTTTGGGGTTAAAATGGGTCGAGATAGTGGATCTGCTGAGTTTATAACAAGGTAACCCCAGGGAAGGAGGTCAGAAGGGGTGTGGCCTGATGAACAGGGCAGATCCCTCTCTAGAGAAAGAATGTAAGATGTATGAAAAGGGACGTGGTAAAAAATGAACGCTCCATCCTTTCCATCTACGGAGCACTCGTTATGTCACAGGCGCCATGCTTTTTTCTACTTTACATTCATTAGCAGATTTATTCCTCACCCACAGCCCTAGGAAGTAGGTACTTTAACATTCGAGGAAATTCAGGTCCAGGAGCTTAAGGGATTTTTGCCCAGGGTCACTGATCTGGCAACTGGCAGAGCAAGGACTCAAACCCAGGTGAATATGTTCCCGAAGTCACCAAGCTAAACCTCCTCTTTCTGAATTATCCTGGACCTGAGCAGGACGAGAGAACAGAGAAATGCTCAATAAAATTGAACTCTCATTCTGTGAAAGACTATTTCAAAAGCTTTCTTTGTGCGTTTAAGTGTTTTGTCCCAAGATTTAATTGACTAGGACTTCAGAGATCAGTCAAAAGGCCTTCGGAAAAAGAAAGGTGGACCCAAATCAGCAGAGGGACTGCAGAGACACAAGGTAGGATAAACAGCCAAAAATGGGCTCTCAGATGCGCCACCATTGACAACGGTTGGAAACGTCAACGGTAAACAATGAGACAGGAAGTCAGGGAGGGAAATGGCCAGGGAAAGTTCAGGCCTATATCCCTTCCACGCCCTCACTGCCCATTGTGACTCTCACTGAGTCAGCCCAGATGGGAGGAAAGCAGAGACCTCACTCACCCAATGTCCAACCTCTCCATGGCCTGGAAGTAGAGGAGAATAAGGCTTATGAGTGCAGCTCAGACACACCTAGGCACTGGGTGGTGCTGCCTCTTCGACTGCCCATACACACCCAGAGATTTCAATCAGGGCTCTGCAGTAAAAAGAGCACTGGCCAGGGACCTGGATGCTGGTGTGAGCCAGTTGGGCTCTTAATTACTGCTAATTACCAGACGACTTTGGGTAAGGGACTTATTGTCTCTGGGCTTTAGTTTCCCACACGAAAATTTGGGGGTTGAATTAGATTAGCAATTGCACATTAGAATGCCGATAGAGACCAAGCAGGTAACGAAAATGACGCAGTGGGCTCTGTATAGGACAATAGGGAGCAGTGGGGACTGGAGATCTCATATCTTGTCCAGAAAGGGCATCCCTGGTATCTCCAGATACATCTATTCCCCATAAGAAGCCAGAATTTGGGTCTTTATATAAAATCCCCCAATCCTTAAATGTTGGCAAAAAATCCAAACGCCTTAAAAACCCTATTCAAGGCAAACTTAAGAAGCTTGCTGGCCAGTTCGTCACCTTAAGTCTAAATGCAACCTGCTCCATAAGGTACATAAGAGTTCTGCAGGTGGCTATTTCAACTTAATTACAACTGAACAAAAATTAAAAATTCAGCTCCTCGGTCCTACCAGCCACATTTCAAATGATCAACAGCCACATGTATTAGTGGCTACCATATTGGATAATGCAGAAAAAAGGACATGCCCGGCCACGCAGAAATTCTCTTGGATAGTTTTGGTCTAAATGATTTAGCAAGTAGGTGAATTTGCAAATATGGAATCCATGAATAATGAGGATCGGTTTATAAATAAGAAAAAGAGCAAAAAAGAACCTATGGGGTCTGACCCTCTCCATTCCTGAACAGCATTAGCTAAGTATAGAACTTCCATTGGATAAATGCCCATTGAATCGTATACCTGGACGAGAGCACAGCCCTCCCTGGCTCAAAGCCCATCGATCTCTCCATCGGAGAGCTTGCAGAACTTGGTGAGGGGTCAGCAAACTCCAGCCTATGGGCCAAATCCCTCATGCTGCCTGTTTTGGTATGGTCCCAAGCTAAGACAGACAACTTTCAGCTGTTAAAACTCCAAATACAGACAAAATAAAATGAACTGTACTTTTCTTTTTTTATTTTGGGGGAGGGGAGGGACGGAAGGGGAAGAAGAGAAGCCGACTCCTCGCTGAGCATGGAGCCTGATGTGGGGCCTGATTCCAACCTCGAGATCATGACCTGAGTGGAAATCAAGAGTTGGACACCCAACCGACTGAACCAACCAGGCACCCCGTACTTTCTTAATTGGTACGAAACTAGGCTTCCGGAATTTGATGGCATAATTCCAAAGCAAAAAGTTTGGAGTCATCATTTTTACTTCTCCTTGATGAATTTCCTCCAGTTGCATTTAAATCAGTTTAAAACAGATTTATTGGAATGCCTGGGTGGCTCAGTTGGTTAAGCGTCTGCCTTAGGCTGGGATCAAGTCCCACATCGGGCTCCCTGCTCAGCGGGAAACCTGCTTCTCTCTCTGCCTGCCGCTCCCTTGTTCACATTCTCTCTCCCTCTCTCTCTGAGTCAAATAAATTAATAAATCTTTAAAATAACTAAAACAGATTTGTTAACAGAAACAAGCTGAGAGCTTCTAATCTGCTTCAACATGTGAAGTAAATTCCTGAGTTACTTAATTAATAGCAATTTGAAACTTAACCTTGTCGGAAAAGGAGGACATGGGGTTGAGGAAGGGAAAAGCCCTAATTCTGTTGCCTAAAACTTACCTCCTCCTCTGCTAGATAAAGTTTTCCTGCCACGCAGAGCTTTTAATCGCCTGTGCAAGACCCCACATGGTGACCACTAGCAAAGTTTTCGGATCCCAGGTCATTAAATTTTTCTATAAAGGACCAGACAGGAAACGTTTTCAGCTTTGTGGACGTTGTTTCTGCGGCAAGTGAACATCTCTGCCGCATGACACGAAAGCAGTCATCAACAGGGCATAAACCAATGCTCATGGGCTGTGTTCCAATAAAATATCACCTTCGGATACCAACATCTAAATTTCATACAATTTTCAAGTGTCATGCAATAGTCTTCCTTTGATTTTTCCCCTTATCCATTTGAAAGAGAGAGAGAGAGAGAGAGAGAACAAAACAAAACAAAACAAAAACCCTTTCTTAGCTTGGGACCATACCAAAACAGGCAGCATGAGGGATTTGGCCCACAGGCTGGAGTTTGCTGACCCCTCACCAAGTTCTACAAGCTCTCCAATGGAGAGATCGGTGGGCTTTGAGCCAGGGAGGGCTGTGCTCTGGTCCAGGTATACGATTCAATGGGCATTTATCCAATGGAAGTTCTATACTTAGCTAATGCTGTTCAGGAATGGAGAGGGTCAGACCCCATAGGTTCTTTTTTGCTCTTTTTCTTATTTATAAACCGATCCTCATTATTCATGGATTCCGTATTTGCAAATTCACCTACTTGCTAAAATTTACTTGCAAACCCGAAATCAAACATGTGCTGCACTTATAGTCATTCTCAGCCAGGTGCAGGGGGCAACACATGGGAGTCGCGGCTTGAGCAAGGCCCCAGCTAAGGTCCACAAAGATGACAGCCTGCCTTCTAATTTCAGTGCTCGTACCATAAACAGGTGTCCTCTTCAGGGTCTTTTTAGCACAATGTATTTTGCCTTTTTGTGCTTTTTGCTGGTGACTCTGCTGTTTAAAATGGTCCCAAAGCATAGCACTGAAATGCTGGTTAGTGTTCCTAAGAATAAGAAAACTACGATGCGCCTTATGGAGAAAATGTGTGTGTTGGGTAAGTTTCATTCAGGCGTGAGTTACAGTTCTGTTGACCATGAGTTCAGTGTTAATGGATCCACAATATACGGCCAATAAAGTGCCTTGAAACAGAAACACACATAAACCAAGGTTATATGTTAATTGGTTAATGAGAATGTTGTGACCAGAGATTCACAAGAACCTAACCCTGTATTTTCCCCAGGAGCTGGTTCAGCATTTGCTAATTCAGTGTTCATGGCAACTTTATACAACAGAACTAGACAAAAAAAAAAAAGAACAGACTGTCTGTATTTTTACTGACATTAAAAAGAAATTGTTCTGATATCCCATATGTCCTTTCTCCTTATAAATTGTCTTTAGGGTTTACAGAGGAAGGTTGAAAATTACTTTAAATGAAGTTTTGGGATTATTTCATGATTTTAGGTTTCCATGATTCCCCAGTTTCTGGTTCTCCAGATAAATGGGCTGTGGCCTGGTATATGGCAGAGAAACCTATTTTCAATAAATTCTTCACGTGCAGATGATTTGAAAGCTCACACACTGTGCTCCCACTAGTAAAACACTCCTGGACTAAAATCCCAGCAGGATTCTGTTGGAAACCTGGCAGGTGAACACTTTGCCGTGTTGTAAATATTCAACACAGTTTTGTAGACTATCTGAATGATATTAAATATCAGTCATCTTTAATAACCTCGACCTAAGCATTCATGGTCAAGTCAACCAGGGTTTTATAGGAGACCTGGCCCCTTTATTACCGGTGTGATTTTCATTTGCAAACGTTGCATAAAAGGCACTGGCTTTGTCCTCTGGAAGCACAATATGTGAGGTGGTCCAACAGGGGACGTGATTTGGAAAAGGAAGAGGATGTTGGGAGTTGATACAACTGAGAAGTGAGCTGCAGGCACAGCCAAAAAAAAAAAAAAAAAAAAGGTTCAAATGCATTTAGAAGAATAGTAACAAGTAAGCTGATGTGTGTTATGGACACATAAACACATCGTTTTTTGTTAATGACTAACTTCTCCTGACCAAACAGTCTTTCTGTGATTGCTGACACCATTGCTGGCATTGACTGAGTTCATCATGAGCTTGGCTTCTTCCCCAAGCATTTCTAAATATTAGATGACATTATGGTGCTTACTAGATGCCAGACACTATTCTAATAATCAACTTTAAATACGGTAACCCATTTAATACCCAAATAATCATATGAGGTAGGCCCCATTATTACCACCCTCATTTTAAGATGATAAAACTGAGAGAGAGGTCATGTGACTTGCCCCGGGTCCCAGTAAATAACTGGCAGAGCCAGGATTTAAACCTGGGAAGTCTTGTTCCAGAGTCCTTTTTCCCCTGACCACTGCAGCTACACTGACTCTCCAGAAAGCACTGGATAATTGTGGAAGAAACCCACCTCCAATACAAAAGGAATTTTTACAGGAGCTGCTTCTGTTAGCAGCAATATGCAACTCATAACTCAACTTTCTCTTTCCATTTCTCTGTCTTCCTTCCTCCCTCCCTCTCTCTCTTTCAGTTCTCATTTTTATATGTGAAAGTCCTCATTTTTGAGTAATTTAAGGACCATCATAATGAAGACTGAGCAGTTCCAGCACCTCAAACAATTCCTCCATGGCCCTGTGTAGTCAGCGTTTGCCCCCACCAGCCAGAGATCAAGGGATTTCAGTCAGGGGTCCCTGACTCCCAGGGGATCCTTGTTTGGAATTCAAGAATGGAACTTGGATAAGTGTAAATTTAAAAAATGTTTAAACTAAAAAAATTTTTTTCGCTCACGTCTACTTAAAAATCAGCATTCCCTCAGTTATGAATATAAGTAACCAACTACAGATATATTAGCAGAACGGGTCACTCAGTCTCAATAGAAATCACAGCTGTTCTTCCATCACATTACCGTGATCGCCTATATCCCCGAATATTGTCCACACTCCTGACTAGTTTGAAATTACCATACACCAGACCTTGCTCTTTACTGCATTAACAAATAAGCACTTTTGTTATTATATCACACTTTTTTACATCACAAAACTTTTCTCTGTAAAAGGACTCAACTACCTGAAGGGTATTTTGGCAGACTGGCAGACGGAATCACTTGTAACTTATTCGACCAGCATCCCAACCAACATTTGCCCAGAGTGCAAGATACAGAAATGCATATGATTCAGTCAATGCCCCGGCTGGTGGAGGAATTATGCATCTCCCTTTCTTAGGCTGAGCTGTGCTCCTTCACAGACAAATGGCCCTGCTGCCTTCTCTCCAGGAGGATTGTCAAGCAGCACCACCCACCTCTTCTATGAGCCCTGCATGGATTGCAGAGACTCTCTCCCAGCACCCTGTAACCTGCCACAGGGCTCCCAGAGACCATACGCACCTCAGAAAGACGAACAAGCCATCTGTGAGCTCCACATTGACTCCAAGAAGGAGACGCCAAGACACAACATCTAACTACAAAGATCAGGTAGGAGCTGAGCGGTCACCTCCAATTGTTTGCCACGGCTTTGTGATCCGGATTGTATCTTTTTTTTTTTTTTTTTAAGATTTTATTTATTTATTTGACAGAGATAGAGACAGCCAGCGAGAGAGGGAACACAAGCAGGGGGAGTGGGAGAGGAAGAAGCAGGCTCATAGCGGAGGAGCCTGACGTGGGGCTCGATTCCATAACGCCGGGATCACGCCCTGAGCCGAAGGCAGACGCTTAACCGCTGTGCCACCCAGGCGCCCCCATCCGGACTGTATCATTAACACCCATGACTTGTACTTTGGTCTGTCACCCCCGAATCAATGATTTCCTTCTTGATCTATTAATGTATTAAACAAATTGACAGAAAAAGAACAATGGTAATATGCAATTTTCCTAAGATACATAAATGGCTAATAAATCGAAGAAAAAATCCTCGACTTCATTGATAATCAAGAATAAATATTAAACAAATGAGATAACAATATTTCTCTTATCAAAATGTCAGAAGTAGAACTATTTTTATAAGACAAATGAATTGATAAAAGACATATGTTGACTACCTTAAATCCTAACCTGGAAATTCATATTTGGAATAAAAACCAGCTCTTTTGAACATCAAAAGATGAATGTGAAATTTGCTCAGGTGGACTGGATTCATTTCTGAAGCTGATTTCAAGAGGCAAGGCTAAAAGAATGAACATGAGATTCAACACCACAAACCAAATAAAAGCAATATAAAAACATCAGAGATGCTGTCGATAGTAACTTCACCATTTGGTAATCAAACTTGGCCACTGTGGCCAGACTGGGACTTTGAACAATGGGAAGGTGGCAGACGTGCTAGTGCTTTCCAAGATTCCCTTGTCTTACTGTTTTCCACAGTGTTACCATCTCTCTTCAGCAGTTAATTTCTCATTTATAGTATTTCCATAATGCTCTCTTAACAATTACCCCATGTATCAGTGTCGCTGCCGCCTCACGCTTCCTTGAGCACATCGTTTTCATTGCAAAAGCGTATAGGTCAGCGAGGACGTCTAGTACATGTGAATTAATTCTGCTGTCCTTAGAATGTGGGTGGAGTTATATTTAACAGGAAACAGAACCTAGAGAATTCGCAGCAAAGGTGAACTTGCTGCTCACCACGTTGAGCCCCACTCCCCTGAGGGGAAGCAGGACCTTTCCGCCCCAAGTCCGGTGTGGCAGTCCTGTAGTAACTCTGTGCCCACAGCACCCCCCACTGGCCGCTGGGGGAAGTTCACCCCGCTGGCATAATTTAAAACTTAAATACTGACTCTGCTGGTCTTCCCCCTAAATTTCATGTCTAATCAATTTGGAATTCAAGAGCCATGGCCTCCTTTTGCCCCCACCTTTCATGAGGACTTCAGCTGAAACAGCAGTACTTTACAAGAGAAGTAACAATAGTATCGTTTTGGAGGTTGGTGAATGAGTTAAATGTCTCATCCCATTAAATCCACCCAATGCTACTGGTACTTGGTACAAAGTAGAGACACAATGACATTTATCTTATAAATGAACCTCAACAAGATAGGTATTATTATTGCCCTTATTTTTCAGAAGGCTTGGAGGCATTAAGTAACTCACCAAAGGCTTTAATGAAATTTAAGTGTGTAGCAAAGAGTGGAACCCCAACTAACCCCAGAGTTCAAGCTTAGTGTCTACACTGTATGGCTCCTCTTTTTTTTTTTTTTGGTAAGATTTTATTTATTTATTTGAGAGAGAGAGAGAGAGAGCATAAGCTGGGGGACGGGAGAGAGGGACAAGCAGAGTTCCTGCCGAGCAGGGAGCCCGATGCAATGTGGAGCTCGATGGAGAGCTCGATCCCAGAACTCCAGGATCACCAGCTGAACCGAAAGCAGACACTTAACTGACTGAGACACCCAGGCGCCCCTGTATTGTTCCTCTTATTCTTGAAGGCTAAAATAAGCTTCCAGCGTTATAAGAAAAGGAAAAAAAAACCCCAAAGCCGCATGACAATTAGCTTCAAAGCCGACCATAACAGGTTAGGCCTTTTTATGCCTGACAGTTGCGGAAGTTCCGCAGAAAGCACAGGCTGTTTCCTGAGCAGCTCGTACAAAGGCAACTCCAAGGACATGCTAACCAAAATGGGGCATAAGCACATGATATCAATACCAATCAGAAGTTAAACAACAGCATGGGCCAAGTTTGGAGCCTCTGGAACATACTGGGATGTAACAACACTCTTCTTCCAATAATGTGTGGTATTTGTGCAATGCGCTAGAGATCAGGTATGGATTAGGCTCTGATGGGCTTATAACAGAGACTTTCATTATTGTGGATCTAAAATAGACTTTTAAAAACCTGTGTGTGTGTGTGTGTGTGTGTGTGTGTGTGGTGTTTTGGGTAGAGGTTACTGGAGATTACATTCATCTGAGAGAGTCGCCACAGGAGTTTCCAGAAGTGGATGGAATTTATATCCTAGGCTTGGACGAGAGAATTTTCCCCCTCACGTTAGCAGCAGCCCATTGGTAATAATGTCTACCTGGAGCCCAGTGTCAGGAAGGGCTGTGAGACTGGTTCTGAGTTCTACAAAGAAAGCACAAAGCTTTGCTGATTAATAACGTTTGCCCTGGCAAAGGACATGAGGGTGATCCGTTTACTGCACATTTAGTCATGACTAGAACATTTATGGAACTGCCTTATCTGTTCCTCACCACAGAGGTACCTCAGAGCTGCCAACCAGGACTGAGAGGAAAGATCACAGTGCAGACCTGGGACATTTAAATTAGAAAATAATTTGAGCTGTAAAAACACAAGGGTCTATGGAATTTATCCTTAGTTGTGAGAAGATAAGCTCATAGATACTCTTGGGAGTCAAGATGACAGAAAGGTCACTTGGGTGAGAAACAGGAGGGGAAAAAATGCAAGCAATATGGCTGAGAACTTGTATTCCATACTGGCCCAGGAGAGTTTGGCAGATTTGCTATTTCTTCAGGAATTACTATTTCTTGGGTTTCTTATTTCTTTTCTTATCTCTTGAAAGTCTTTAGCAAAGTCTGCTTGGAAAATGTCAGCCTGTCTCATGTGTGCTGAGGGAAAATAAAGAAAGTTTTGGTTAAGGTTTGTCAGAATATAAATGGGGGGGAACTGCCCCCTGGTGGTAGGTTTGGAAAATCCCTAGTATGTCCAAGATGCCCAAAAGTGTTCCAGGAAGCACTCCCTGCTCATGATTTTCCATGGGAGAAGTAGTGGTAAAAGAACTCTGGGAAACATATATTATTTAATATGTAATACATATGTTATACATATGGTTTCCTTTTCTTGGCAATTCACCATATTTGTTAGTATGTTAAGTGCCTAAGAAGTCCCACGGTAAAGAAATTCTAACTCCTTTTAATTCAGGATTTCCAAAACTTATTTGAACACTGACGTGATTATTTTTAAAATTAACCTACCATGTTGGGAGACATGAATCTTAGGGGCAAGGAAAGAATATAAGGTCATGTTTTCTTCCAATATGGAGATTTCTTTTCCAGAGCTTTTCCCTGATAAAACCTAGAAATCTTACATTTTTATGTATAGCATTTTCGTGCATCTCCTTCAAGATTGGCATTAATAAAAGCTGGGTAAATGGTAAAGGATAATTTCCAGTTGGAGAGAACATATTTACGTATTTTAAGTCACAATCTTTTGCCAAAGAAAAGCTAATAGAGTGTCAATACACTCAAGTTTTTCAGGTAAAACTATCCAGTAGAAATTCTAGAAATGATAGCACAGTTTATAGACAGCTCTCCTGATACTACAGCTCTTTATAGTGACTAGATGGGAAAACACACTGTGGGCTCTGAAGCCATATTTCTGGTGTTTGACAACCAGCGTACCTCTCACCCGCTGTGTAACCTTGGGCATGTTACATAACCTCCCTGTTCTCAACGTCTTTCTTCATCTCTGAACTGGAAATAACAGTCTGTCCTAGTTCTGTTGAAAAGTAAATGAGTTAAGACATGTAAAGTCTTAAAAGAATGCCTGGCAGTCGGCTAGTAATTTGTGTTTCTGAATCTGCACTACTGAAGTCTGAAGTATGAAGCATCATATAAAAGGAAAATAATTTTTTCCCTTTAAAAATATTGTTCTTTCATTTTGGGCCATGAGACCATTAAGAAATTTGGGCTATCACTAAAAGTATCAGGCTGATATTTTAGCTATTAACTCTTTTTATTTGGAAATACTTGGAAAATTTTCCTCTTAACGTTTTTTACAGTTGTGGTAAAACGTACATATGAGAAAACTTCCCCTTCTAACCATTTTTAAGTGTACAGTTCTGTGGTATTAAGTACGATTATCTTGCTGGGCCATCATCACCACCACCTAACTCCAGAACATTTTCATCATGACAAAATGACACTCTGTATCCACTAAGCAGTGACTCCTCATTTCGCCTTCCCTCCAGCCGCTGGCAACCATCATTCCGCCTTCTGTCTCTATGAATTTGACTACTCTAGCAACCTCATATAAATGGAATCATACAATATTTGTCGTGTTGTGTCTGGTTTACTTCACTTAGCAGAAGTCTTCAAGGGTCTTCCATATTGTACCATGTGTCAGAATTTCATTCCTTATTATTCCTGAATAATAGTCCACTGAATGTATATACCACATTTTGTTTATCAAGTCACCTGTCAATGGATGTCTGGCTTGTTTCTACCAGTGGTTATTGTGAATAATGCTATCAACACTGGTGTACAAATGCCTCTTCAAGAAGTCTCTGTTTACAATGCTTTTAGGTATACACCCCGGGGTAGAATTGCTGGTTCATACGGTAATTCTAGTTTAACTTTTTGAAGAATCACTGTACCGTTTTCCACAGGGGCTGCACTATTTTACATTCCCACCAACAGTGCACAGGATTCCAATTTCCGACCAGTCTCACCAACACTTATTAGAAATACACATACACACACACACTGGCCACCCTAATGGACGTGAAGTGTTATCTTATTGTGGGATTTGATTTGCATTTTCCTAATCATCAGTGATGTTGAGTATTTAACATTTTTAAATGGCTTTAAAGCAGACTTCCATAGGAAGGGCACATATTTTAATCCCTAGCATTCATTTGACATTTAGATTTTCCCATATTCATATACATCTTTTTTTTTTTTTAAAGATTTTATTTATCTATGTGACAGAGAGACAGCCAGTGAGAGAGGGAACACAGCAGGGGAGTGAGAGAGGAAGAAGCAGGCTCCCAGCGGAGGAGCCCGACGTGGGACTCGATCCCGGAACGCCGGGATCGCGCCCTGAGCCGAAGGCAGACGCTTTAACGACTGCGCTACCCAGGCGCCCCTCATCTTTTTTTTTTTTAAAAGATTTTATTTATTTATTTGACAGAGAGAGAGACAGCCAGCGAGAGAGGGAACACAAGCAGGGGGGTGGGAGAGGAAGAAGCAGGCTCCCATGGGAAGAGCCTGATGTGGGGCTCGATCCCAGAACTCCAGGATCACGCCCTGAGCAGAAGGCAGACGCTTAACGACTGAGCCACCCAGGCCCTCCTCATATACATCTTTGATGATTTTAAAGTAATTTCTTGCTTGGAAGGGAAAAAAAGTTTTCTATTTATTTTAATTTATTAAGTATTATATTTTTCCTAAAATGTAATTTAACCAGACTGTCTTATACAAAGTCTAGAAGCTACACATTTTCCAGGGGCCTAGAAAGATTATTCTAGATCTGAAAAACAAGCAAACAAACTTACTGCCTTCTAAATATGAAAACTACCCAATATAAAGTAAAAAACATTTACATTAATATCCACAAAAATCAACATATTGTCAAACTTTGTTAGTTGATAAATTGTAGTTTATATTAAGTTACCTTATGTTTTAAAATAATTTCAAGTTACGTTTTTACTTGGCATGAATCATCAAGGGTACAGGATGAGTCTTGAAGAGTTACAGCCAATAATAAACTAAATGAGTTTCTTGAAGGAAACAATTTCAAAATCAGAATAAAAAAGTCTTTAAAAAAGGAACAGAGCAAAAAATTTTCTTTAATGTGGGGTATGTGTGTGTTTTAGTATGCCTGCTATCACGTAGGGTGAGTATCTAAATGTAAAAATTACTAGGGCTGACAAATATCTTTAAATGTCCCTCACTGTAATAACTCAAATTAAAACAAATTAAACATACTAAAAACCTCTGCCCTTTAGGGCACCTGAGTGGCTCAGTCGGTTAAGCATCTGCCCTCAGATCATGATCTCAGGGTCCTGAGATGGAGCCCAATCAGGCTCCCTGCTCAGGGGGCTCCCTCTGCCTCCCACCCCCCCCCACTTGCGTTCTCTTTCTCAAACAAATAAAATCTTAAATAATAATAATAAATAAATAAATAAATAAATAAATAAATAAATAAATAAAAACCTCTGCCCTTCAAAAGACAACATTGAGAAAAAGAGAAAAGAAGCTAGACACTGGGAGAAAGTATTTGCAAAGCATACATTTGAGAAAGGGCTTGCATCCAGAATATATAAAGAATTCTCAAAATTCAATAAGAAAACAAAACATCCAATTTTTTAAGAAATGCACAAAAAATTGAATCAGACAGTTCACTGAGAAGATACACAGATGGCAAGTTGGAACATGAAAAGATATTTAGCATCAGTTGTCTTTAGGGAAATGCAAGTTAAAACCACATGGAGTCACTAGTACGTACCTATTAGAATGGATGAAACGGAAAAAGACTGGTCATACCAAGTACTGACAAGAATGAGAAGGAACTGGAACTCTCTCTCAGTGCAGGTGGGGGTGTAAAATTGTACAACCACTTTAGAAAACCGTTTGGCAATTTCCCAAAAAGTTAAACATACACTTACCATACGATCCAGCCATTCCACTCCTCTCTATATCCACATAAAGGTTTACACATGAATATTCGTAGTAGCATTATTTGTAATAGTGAAAAACTAGAAACAATTGAAATGTCCACCAATGGTGAATAAATACACAAATGGAGATAATTCATATAATGGAATTCAACTCAACAATAAAAAGGAATGGACCATCTATAATACTACAGCACGGACAAATCTCAAAATAATTATGCTGAGTGAAAGATGCCCGACTAAATGATTTGTAGTGTAGGATTTCATTTATATAAAACTGTAGGAAACGCAAACTAATATACAGTGATAGAAACAAGATCAGTGGCTGCCTGGGGCAAGAGAGGGGCTAGGTAGGAGGGGGGGATGACAAAGGTGCATGAGGAGACTTTTGGGAACGATGGATGTTTTCATTAACTTGATTATGGTGATGGCTTCATGAGTATAAGCATGTGTCAAAACTTATCAAACTGTCCACTTTATGTTTTTGGCTTCTCAGCTCTAAGCTGCTGCTTTATTTTATTGCCAAAACAGTGCTGAACATGCAATAGAAAATAAGACACTTATGGTTCTCAGAGGATCCTCTTTCTTAATTATATTTGAAAATATGTTGTCAGTTCCATCATTCTTCCTTCCGTCTCTTTGCCTTTTTGTTTGTTTTCTTTTTTGTTTGTTTGTTTCAAATTTTTATTTAAATTCTAGTTAGTTAGCATATAGCATATTATTGGTTTCAGGAGAAGAATTTAGTGATTCGTCACTTTCATACAACACCCGGTGCTCATCACAATTGTCCTCTTTAATCCCCATCACCCAGCTAGCCCATCCCCCCCCCAGCAACCCTCAGTTTGTTCTCTATAGTTAAGAGTCTCCTATGGTTTGCTTCCCTCTTTTTTTTTTTCCTTCTCCATGTTCATCTGTTTTGTTTCTTAAATTCCATATATGAGTGAAATCATACGGTATTTGTCTTTCTCTGACTTATTTTGCTTCGCATAATACACTCTAGCTCCATCCATGTCATTGCAAATGGCGGGATTTCATTCTTTTTGATGGCTGAGTAATATTCCATTATATATTATATTTTTTGTTTTCTTGAGACATCAGTGACACACAGCTCTGTATAAGTTTAAGGTGTACAGCACAGTGACTTGCCATAAACTTATTGTAAAAATATTACCAAAATAAATTTAGTTAACATCCCTCTCCTCATGTAGTTACATTTTTCCCTCAAATTTTGCACTTTATTTTTATTTATTTTTTAAAGTAAACTCTACACTCAACCTGGGGCTCAAACTCATGATCCCGAGATCAAGAGTTTCATGACCTACTGACTGAGCCACGAAGCACCCCCGAAATTTTCCACTTTGAATATGTGCAGTTTAGTGCTGGTCAGTTATACCTTCAGGAAGCTACTAAGAAAAGCCCTTAGTTGTAACAATTAAACAATGTACAAGTATATAAAGAATCTCCTCTCATCTGGCACCATCCATGAGATCATTTCCTCGAGGCCACTAACATGAATAGTCTGGGGGGCACATCCTTCCATACATTCTCTCTACTTACATAAACGTATGACCACGTTGTAGGGTTTAAACATTTTGTAAAATGGGGGAACCCATTCCATTTTTAGGGAATTTTATTAGGGTTTTAGAAAAACCTCTTGTTATGCATAAACATTTCTAGGTGTTCTCATATTGAGGCTAATTTTGAATAGCCAACATGCTTTAGATGCTTTTCCAGCAAAGGGGATATAAAACCACAACTAGAAGCATCTGGCTTTGCAGGAAATTACTAGATGGAGGAGCCCGTCTTCATTGAGGGAGAGATAAGACCAAATTCTTTCTATAGCAAGAGCCTGTTTTCCACAAGATGTAATTTAATCTAGAAAAGGAAAACGATTTTGTGTTCTAAACTGTAATTAAATTCGCACTCCAGGTTACACATTGCACAGAGATATGAGATGTAAACACGTTCGATTGTAAACAGACCTTTCAGGATTGTTTTGATTGCAAACTAGAATATTGTACTGACTCCAGGGTTTTACTACAGGTCAGGATGATTGCAAACTAGAATATTGTACCAACTCCAGGGTTTTACTACCGGTCAGGATGACTGAAAAAAAACCCCTTCAATTCAAAAAATTTTAAAATATATGCTGACTGTGAAAAGTGCAAAAAGATACACAAGTATATAGGACAAAATTTTCTTCTCTCTGCTCTGCCCCTCATTTCATCTGTTAGACAATCACTGTCAACAACCTGCAGGTATCTTTCCAGACTATATGGTGCCTGTGGGCATGCATGTGCGTGTGTGTGTGTGTGCGCACGTGTGCGTGTGCCTGCTTTTCTTTTTGGTTTGCTTTTTCTTTCAAGTTTAAAAAAATTCTGATAAAATAGATAGGACATAAATCTGCCATTTTCACCATTTTCAGGGCCATTTTCATCATTTTTTTAAAAAAAGATTTTATTTATTCATTTGACAGAGATAGAGACAGCCAGCGAGAGAGGGAACACAAGCAGGGGGAGTGGGAGAGGAAGAAGCAGGCTTATAGCGGAGGAGCCTGATGTGGGGCTCGATCCCATAACGCCAGGATCACGCCCTGAGCCGAAGGCAGACGCTTAACCACTGTGCCACCCAGGCGCCCCATTTTCATCATTTTTAAGTGTACAATTCATTGGCATTAATTACAGTCACGATGTTGTGCAACCATCACCACCATCTATCTCCAAAACTTTTTCAGCACCTCAAACAGTAGCCATTAATCACTAACCCCCCATTCCTCCCTCGTCCCAGCTCCTGGTAATTTCTACTTGCTCTATGAATTTGCCTATTCCAGACAATTCACTTAAGTTGAATCATACAATGTTTGTCCTTATGTGTCACTTAGCATAATGTTTTCAAGGTTCATCCATGTTGTAGCATGTATCAGAACTTCATTCCTCTTTATGGCTAAAGAATATTCCATTGAAGACCAGATTTTGCTTATCCACCCATCTGCTGATGGACACTTAGGGTTGTGTTCATTTGCTTTCAACAAACATGATCCTAACAGACACAATTTCGGCCTGATTTCCCCTTTTACTTGACACATTTCATGGGCCACATTGTTCTATTGGATGGAAATGCCATCACTTATTTACTACTCTTCTATTAATAGATACATAAACTGCCCCCGTATTTTTGCTATTAAAACAACACTAGAGCGATCTCACTTGTACATACAGCATTTTGTATTCGTACCAGTTTCCCTGGAAGATAAAGTTCTATTATCTGGTTCACGGAAATGTGCATTTAACATTTTGATAAATACTGCCAAGTTAGCTTCCAAAAATATTGCCCCGACTGACAGTCTCATCAACAGTAACTATGAGAGCCTTTTTGTCCATGTCTTTCCCACAAGCGGTATTTAGAATTTTTTTCATCCTTGCCAGTCTGACAGGTGCACTTGGTTATTTAAACAAGGTACGCTATAATCGGCGCTGATATTCAGCAGCAATGCATATATGCAGCTGCGCTCGATATTAAAATACTAAAATTTTCTCCATAGTGGTGGGCAAGTGATCACTGCCCTGAGCCCCACCCTTCAACCCCACCCACTTCCATACAATCCAGCACATGAAGGGTAAATACCCTCCCCAGCACTACGGGTCTATACCTGGTCAAGGTGGTCCTTATTTGTGTTGATCGGTTAGCATTTAGAATCTCGCTCCTGCCCCTACGAGACTAATTTTTTTTTGAGGCCCACTGATTATCTCCTTGCTCTAATTCTGAATTTCTAGCCCTGTAAAGCAATCATCCGCCTCAATGACGAGACCTGTGCTCCTGAGATCAGGGACCCTGTCTCTCTCATTCATTCTGTCATTCCCAGAATGGTTTCCAAGTACATCATCCACAGCAGTTGCCAGTCCAGGATCCCAGAATATTATCATGAAAACACCAGCCTGGCCCCTGAAGAACTTACAGGCCAGTAAGGCAGGTAGGAAAAATAACTGAAGAACGAAATAAAGAAAATAATTCTCAGTAAGAATGAGTGTCATAAAGGAGACAGGCTCTGACGATGAGTGAATGAATGGTTAACGGCTGCCCTCTTTGCTGATCTGTGCATCCTCTCTGTTACCTACTTTATTTATTTTTTATTTTTTTATTTATTCATTTGAGAGAGAGAATGAGAACATGAGCAGAGGGGAGGGGCAGAGGGATAGAGAGAAGCAGATTCCCCAATGAGTAGGGAGCCTGATGTGGGACTTGATCCCAGGACCCTGGGATCACGACCCAAGCTGAAGGCAGATGCTTAACTGACTGGGCCACCCAGGCGCCCCTCTCTTCTACCTACTTTAAATAGGCAAGCTCATCACCTGTCAGACTGGCAAGGACAAAAAGAATTTTGAATGCTCCTTATTGCGAGGATATGGACAAAAATGCTGTCATAGTTACTAGTTGACAAGAATGTCTGTAGGGGTGATATTTTTGGGAGACAATGTCAGTGGGTGGGGGTTCTCTTTAGCAGACAGGTCTGAGACAGAAAAGAACATGCAAAGGGGTCAGGAGCAGGGAGGGAGGGCATGAAGGCTATGCCAGATAGTGGGCGCAAAGGCTCACGGGTAGTGGGTCACACAGATAGTGTGTGCAAAAGAGATGGTGTGATTTTTTTTTTAAAGATTTTATTTATTTGACAGAGAGAGAGACAGCCAGCGAGAGAGGGAACACAGGCAGGGGGAGTGGGAGAGGAAGAAGCAGGCTCCCAGTGGATGAGCCTGATGCGGGGCTCGATCCCAGGACCCTGGGATCATGCCCTGAGCTGAAGGCAGACGCCCAATGACTGAGCCACCCAGGCGCCCCAGAGATGGTGTGATTTAGACGGACAGGAAGAAGGTATGAGTGAGTCCAGAATGCTAAGAGGGAGAGGGTGGAGATAAGCAGCCACGGCCAGATCATGCCATGACTTACAGATTGCAGCCAAGAGTCTGAGATGACCTGATTTATAATTTAAGATCCTACATCACTTAAGTTTATATTCTCTGAGTCTTCTCAAAGTACCCAAATGACTACGAGTTTGAGAGATGCTCTCAGATGCACTTTCATCCTTAACCTCGCAGGTCCGTGTGATAGCGGCGTGGACAGTGCCTACAAGCCCAGGGTTAGACGTGGTCTCCCCCCCACGTCCCCTCCATCTTTAAGGCTCCGCAAAATCAAACAACAGAAATTTCCATCCCTGAAGGACACTCTACTTTGCTCAATGATAAAATCAGCTACTAACTACTGAGCACTTGTTTGTGCTCACCATTCTTCCAAGTGCTTTCTATCTATTCACTCGTTTCATCTACTCATCCTCATCTACTCAAAAAAATGAGGCAAAGGAAGATTAATCATTTTGACCATAGTCATAGACGTGGTCAGTGGCAGAGCAAGAATCTTGAGTCCGTGTCCTTGACTGCTAGATGACAGCCTTCCCCAGAAGGCATGTGGACATTGCAATCCAACTGTTTATTTCCACCCAAGGAAGCATTTTGAGAGACCGTGTAAATGCCGTCCTTAACCGTGGTACATTCTCCCTGTGCACAGCTCATACTACTGCACGTGATACATCAGTGTCCTTCAAATCACCTTTGTGTGTCAAATACAGACTTCTGAGATCAGCGAATGAAGAAACGTCCTGAGATAGCATATGGTGGGGCTGCCTATCTGGCTGGCAGTCTGGTTTCCATGGCGCTGCTCTGAGGAGATATTTCATTTCCCCTCTTATTGTATTATAAAAAGCAGTTGGAAATGGGGCAAAAAACCCCACAGTATTAACACCAAAGGTACGAAGCACACCTCACTACAACAAAGCTAAGGCTGAAAATCATCGCCTGCGTGAAAATAATCAACCACTAGCTTGCTCAACTGCCCACTGGATTTCGCTGGTCAAGTGTTACCACTGAGAGTGTGAAGTGTCAGAAATATATTGTAGGAAATATGTCAATGGCACAGCATAGTTAGTACAGTGCTTATTTTAGCTTTTGTTTGTTTTGCTGTCTGAGAAGCGAATCCCTTTATAAAAGCTAAGTCTATTATTCAACTTTGGGGCATTTAGCTTTCATTTGAGAATAGGGAGCTAACTGCGGGTAACTAATTTTCTTCCTCATCGCTGGAACACAAATATTTTGATGTAGATTGTATCATGTACCCTCTCCTATCCTCGCCTATCCGCGTTTGACAAGTTAATGTACACTCACACACGGACATGTAGAAACCCACTTTCCTGTTCTAACCATCACAGTTCAGCATTTGCAGAGATGTCCACTTACCTTTACTAGTAAGTATTCTCTTGACCTCTGTTCGTTTTCACTGTAATAATCTTCGGATTTGGTTTGCCATGAACAGATGTCATCTTTTTCTTTCACACGTTCTTTCTTCTGGATTTCTCATCAAAGCCTGTAACACAGAAAAGAGAGGCTCCTTAATTTCTGTATGCACACAGGAAAGAACCAGAGATCTCAGACCGGCGACACTTCCAATTTAGTTCTAATTTTCCCTTGGCTGGCTACAGTTTAATCACAGTTTTAGAAATTTACCTAATGACATTTAAAAGAGAGCCATCTCAAAATATAAATGAGATCGAGGTTACTCTCAACAGCTAGAGATCTGGTACTGATATGGCCTCTTACATAATGCATTTCACTGAATAGATGGTGTCCCTCTCTCTGGCGGGGAGATTCTGCAGGGCTAAAACTTATCTCCAGGCGGTTGTAAAATCGGGGCTGTGAAAGTGGGAGAAATCAATAACACCTCACCTCAGAATCCATGTTCCAGAATTACCGGAACCAGGATAGCACTCCCCAATATCATTTTTAACAGCTGTCAGTTGTGGAGAGAAGGAAATGCACGTCATGAATACTGATGAAATTTAGTGTGTGTGTTGTGCCATAAGATGCTCATTTATATGTATTTGTCATTTTCCCTATAAGAGAAAGGGAAACAGCTATTCCTCAGACACTCTCCTGAAGTCAAGAAGTGAGCTTCTCCTTGTCAACTATGCGCCGAACTGTTTCACACACACCAGTGTGTAAAAACTGGACAGGAGGGCAGAAGCAGCAGGTGTGGCATTCACTGTTTTGCCATGTGGGTAAATAAAATTCAACTGTTGGACCATCCCCACGGCACCTCCCCATTCCACCTGCCCCTCAGCTCTGCCTGGACAAGGACACAGGTGTGAAGTGGAAGATGGCGGCAGGAAGCAGAAAGACCTCGGTACGATTTGCTCATCGGCACCTTTGCCCGTGTCTCCTTACTCATGCCATATGACACATTCATCTTTTCTAACAGGAACCAGATGTTCAAGGAGCTCCACCACAATGATGGCGTGGTTTAGGGTGGGAGTTTCCTGCAGGCGATATTTTTGGTATCCTTTGAGGACAAAAATAGATCTATTTTGGGAAACAAGATAGTTCACTTATCTTTGAATCTTAAAGCTAATAAGATGCTAATTTTATGTAAGGTATTTTACATTAAATATTAAAATGCTAACAAAATTAAATTTAAATAGTTGGGATCGCATGTTGATGGAGTGTAGCCGTGGGGCTAGGGTAATGGTTTGGGTAGCACCAAATCAGAATGAAGACCCCTCACATCCAGTCACCTCCTTAGTCCCCATGGCTTCAAGGTAAAATACTGGGTTTAGAATATACTAGAGGTATGGTCTAGTCCCAGCCTCCACTCTATAGGTAAGATAAATGAGGCTCAGAGAGAGAGAAGGTGACTTGTAGAAAGATATAGAGGGAGAACTGGCAGGTCAATGACTCAGTACATTTTCTGCTTTATTGAAACATCTCTCTGAAACTTTCATGTGTCCATCAGGTAACACAAGTTCCTTGAGGGGTTAAGCCTTATAAATAATGATAGAACAAGCAGCATCTAGCATCCTGTATAAGGAAACTAGTTAAGTTCCTTACTTCTTTAGTGTTAACAAAACTGCACAGTTGATGGCAGCTCAGATCACAAGGGCAGAAAAGAGAGGGGCTCCTGAGGGGTTTAGTCAGTTAGGTGGCTGACTCATGATTTTGGCTCAGGTCATGATCTCAGGATCATGAGATTAAGCCCTGCATTAGGCTTCACGCTAAGCGAGGAGTCTGCTTGAAGATTCTCTCCTTCTGCCCCTCCCCCTACTCACGCTTGCTCTCTCTAAAATAAATAAATAAATCTTAAAAAAAAAAAAAAAAACAAGGACAGAAAAGAGAGAAACAGGTATTTCCCGATTGCCTAGAAGGGCAAATAATTATTGAGTGCCCACCATAAGCCATACAGGGTGGGGGGCATATCACTTACATTGCAGCTGATGCTTCCAGGAGCTCTGAAAATCGTATAGGTATTATTATATTATGAAGACGAGGAAACCGAGTTGGGGAAATATGATACCTTGTCTGAGGTCACACACAGCTAGTGAGTTCTTTGTCGTTTCTTTTTCTTTTCTTAATTTTAATTCCTGTATACTTAATATACAGTGTCATACTAGCTTCAGGTGTACGATATCACGATCCAGCACTTCCAGACATCCCCGGTACTCATCACAAGAGCACGCCTTCATCCCCATCTCCTACTTCCCCCATCCCCCCACCCACCTCCCGTCTGGTAACCAGCAGTTTGTTCTCTATCATTAAGAGTCTGGTTCTTGATTGGGCTCTTTTTTTGCCTTTGTTTTGTTTCTTAAATTCCACATATGAGTGAAATTGTATGGTATTTGTCTTTCTCTGACTTATTTCACCTAGTATAATACTCTCTGGCTCCATCTGTGTCCTTGCAAATAGCAAAATTTCATTCTTTTTTATGGCAGAACAATATTCCATTATACAAATACACACACACACACACACACACACACACACACACACACACATTTATACCACATCTTCTTTATCCATTCATCTATTGATGGACCTTTGGAGTGCAAACTCCTACAGCCACTGCAGAAAACAGCATAGAGGTTCTTCAAAAAGTGAAAAATACAACTACTCTACAATCCAGGAATCACACTACTGGGTATTTACCCAAAAATACAAAAACACTAATTCAAAGGGATAAATGCACCCCTACATTTATAGCAGCATATATGCCCTTACGTTTATAGCAGCATTATCTACAATAGCTAGTAAGTTCTTTGATTCCATGGCCTGATGCACACTGACTTCTTGCCAGTGATAAGCAGCAACTATAAACCCAGGAAATATGCATCTATTTGAAAACTCCAGAGCCCAGGAATGGCTCAGGAGTGGAAACAGAATGGATAGTATTTACAAGGAGACTAAAGAAAAGAAGGGACAAGAAATAAGCTAAAAGCATTATGGGAATATTTTCAACAATAACTGGTAACATTTATGAAGGATATGTCTTTAAGATCTTTGTATATACCAAATATGTAAATGCAATTAGAGCATATCATGTAACTTCCCCATAAAATGCCGTGAAGGATACTTGTGATATTAAGTACCTGACGGTGAGCAAAGAAGTTCAAGTTCTCAGCAAGTTAGGGCGGATGAGATAATGATCACCTCCGTACCAGTGTACTTAGGCTGTCATAACAAATGCCATATACTGGGCGGCTCGAACAGCCTTCACAGTTCTGGAGGCTAGAAGCCCAAGATCAAGATGGCCGGAAGGGTGGTTTCTTCTAAGCCTCTCTCCTTCTCTTGCAGGTGGCTGCCCTCTTGCTGCCTCTTCACATGTCTTTTCTCTGTCTGTGTACATCCCTGGTGTCTCTTATTGGGTCCAAATGTCCTCTTCGTATAAGGACACCAGTTAGATTGAATGAGGGCCACCCTGACAGCCTAAAAGCCACATTTTATTTTTTTTTAATTCATATATAATTAACATACAGTATTACGAGTTTCATGTGCATAAAGTATGATTCGACAATTCTATACACGACTCAGTGCTCATCACAATAAGTATACTCTTAATCCCTTTCCCCTCTGTGACCCATTCCCCACCCAACTGCCCTCTGGAAATCATCTGTTTGTTCTCTATAATTTAGTGTTAGTATTTTTTTGTTTGTCTCTTTTCTTTCTTTCCTCATTTGTTTTGTTTCTTAAATTCCACAGATGAGTGAAATTATATGGTACTTGTCTCTCACTAATTGACTTATTTCACTTAGAATTATAACCTCTAGATCCATTCATATTGTTGCAAAAGGCAAGATTTCATTCTTTTTTATGGCTGAGTAATATTCTATTGCATATATATACCACATCTTCTTTATCCATTCATCTATTGATGGGCACTTGAGTTGCTTCCATATCTTGGCTATTATAAATAATGTTGCAATAGACAAGGGCGCATGTATCTTTTTAAATTCATGTTTTTGTTTAATTTAGATACATACTCAGTAGTGGAATTACTGGATCATATGATAATTCGATTTTTAATTTTTTTGTGGGACATCCATACTGTTTTCCACAGTGGCTGCACCAGTTTGCATTCCCACCAACAGTGCACAAGGGTTCATTATTCTGCACATCCTCGCCAACACTTGTTATTTCTCAAGTTGTTGATGTTAGCCATTCTGACAGGTGTAAGTTGATATCACATAGTGGTTTTGCTTTGCATTTTCCTGATGATTAGTGAATTTGAGTATCTTCTCATGTGTTTGTTGGCCATCTGTATGTTATCTTTGGAAAAATGTTTATGCATAGTCCTCTGCCTATTTTAAAATGGGATTATTTCATTTTTGGGTGTTGAGTTGTATAAATTCTTTATATAGTTTGGATATTAACTCCTTATTGGATACATCATTTGCAAACATCTTCTCCCATTCGGTAGGTTGTCTTTTTGCTTTGTTGCTGGTTTCCTTCACTGTGCAAAAGCTTTTTATTTTGGGGGTGGTCCCAATAGTTTAATTTGCTTTTGTTTCCCTTGCCAAAGGAGACATCTAGAAAAACGTTTCTATGGCTGCTGTCAAAGAGATTACTGCCTATGTTTTCTTCTAAGAATCTTATGGTTTCAGGTCTCACATTTAGCTTTTAGTCCATTTTATTGTTGTGTCTGGTGTAAGAAAGTGGTCCAGTTTCATTCTTTTGCATGTAGCTGTCCAATTTCCCCAACACCATTTGTTGGAGAGATGGTCTTTTTCCTATTGGAAAGATTCTTGCCTCCTTTGTCACAGATTAATTGACCATATAATCATGGGTTTATTTCTGGGCTCTCTATTCTGTTCCATTGATCTATGTAGCTACTTTTGTGCCAGTAACATACTACCTTGATTACTACAGCGTTGTAGTGTATCTTGACATACGGGATTGCGATACCTCCCGTTTTGTTGTTCTTCAAGATTGCTCTAAAAGCCTCATTTTAACTTACTCACCTCTTCAAAGGCTTTATTTCCAAATATAGTGACATTCTGAAATATTAGGGGGTCAGAGCTTCAACATATGAATCGTAAAACACAATTAAGCCCAGACCACCCACTACATAACTACTTCCGGTGCCACAGCAATGCAAACCCAAGTACTAGAAGGTGACAACGCTGCTACACGCCATCAACTTTCAGTGCCACTCGGAAGATTTAAAACCCTCCAATATTTGAATTCAGGAATCTAAGGGTCTACTACATGCTTTCCATTTAAAAAAAATAAAGGAGGGAAGGGTCATGATGCAACAAACTTTGGTCACGACGGTCTAAACCAGGGGTTAGAAAACTACCGCCTGTGAATTAACTCCAGCCTGCTGCCTGTTTCTGCAAGTAAGTGTTTTTGGCACACAGCCACATCTAGTCATTTAAAGACTGTCTATGGTTGCTCTGGAGCTATGATTCCAAGGTTGAATAGCTGCACCAGAGACACAAGACCAAAAGTATTTACTATCTGGCCCTTCACAGAGACAGCTCGCCAACTCCTGCTTTAAACTATGTTGGTTGGGTCTCTTTATTGTAGGACTTTTCAGGGTCTGGAAAATATATATTTCAAACTTCAAGGGGAGGACATACGGTAAAATTGCATCTTGCGTGGGAAGTGATTTCTAGAGTCAGCTCAAAGTGAGAACTGTGTTTGGTCACAATAAACACTGGGGATCCCTTAAGGAAAGTGCCACACCGTAGAGTCCACCATTGCACACCATCATCCATATGGCCAGTTTTCCTCCAAAGTTGCAACAGATAAACTTGTGTTTGAGTACCACGTGAAAGAGTTGGCTTTCTTTTATGGGTCACTTGTATACAAAGATGCCTACCTTTAAATACCAGAATCATTCTCAGCATGGTGTGATACCTGAAAGAACGAATAGCTCCCAAGGAATGGGGAGTCAGGATACCGACGCACACTTCTGTCTTGAATTTGCCAATATGTACTTGATCTGACTTTGCTGAAGGTTGTTGGGTTTCTTTCTTTCTTTCTTTCTTTCTTTCTTTCTTTCTTTCTTTCTTTTTTTGTGCATTGTTTCTCAGTTTAATCTCTCCCATCTCGTGTCCCCCAAGCCCCCAAATCCAGAAGCTTGTATTAGGACCCGTGTTCCATGGAAGGCATTTAGGAAAATGCAGAAATACTCAAACCATGGGTATCACGGATCAAACAATTGGACAGAAGCCATGTATGATGCTTTCTTAACACTCATTATGAGAAGTGTCAGACAAAGCCCCAGTAAGATATACCACTTCATATCCATTAGGTGGGCTATTTTCAAAAATGAAAAATAACAAGTATTGGTAAAAATGTAGAAAAGTTGGAACCCTTGTGCATTGCAGATGGGAATGTAAAATGGTGCAGCCATCATGGGAAGTTCTGGTTAGGAAGTTCCTTAAAAAATTTAACGTAGAATTACCATAAGATCCAGGAATTCTACTTCTGGGTATATATCCCAAGGAACTGAAAGCAGGGACTTGGACAGACAGTTGTACACCTGTTCATAGCTGCATTCTGTGTTATAGTGTTCACAGTAGCCCAAAGACAGAACTAACCCAAAGTGTCCACTGACACAGAAGCAGATAAACAAAATGTGGTGTATACATACAACGGCACAGTATTCATTTTTAAAGAGAATGGAATCCTGATACGTGGTACATTGTGGGTGAATCTCAGAAACACTACGGCAAGTGGAATAAAGCCAGATGCAAAAGGACAAATATTGTAGGATGCCGCTTGTCTGGGGTGCCTAGAGTTATCAAATGCACAGAGACACAGAGTAGAATGGAGGTTATCAGAGGACAAGGGGACTGAGGAATGGAACTTATGGTTTACGGGCGTAGAGTTTCAATTTGGAATGACGAAAAAGGTCTGGAGCTGGATGGTGCTGATGGTCGCACAACACTGGATGTACTTAATTCCGCTGAATTGCACATTCAAACATAGTTAGATTGGGGGGCGCCTGGGTGGCTCAGTCAGTTGGGCGTCTGACTCTTGATTTTGGCTCAGGTCATGATCCTGGGGTCGTGGGATCCAGCCCTGCGTGGGGCTCTGCACTTAGAGTGGAGGCTGCTTGAGATTCTCTCTCCTCTCCCTCTGCCCCTCCCCATTCTCTCTCTAAAATAAAATAAAATCTTAAAAAATAAAAATAAATCTTAAAAAATAAAAATAAATACAAATAAAAATAGAATAGTAAATTTGACTTTATGTATATTGTACTACAATAAAAAAAATGTTCAGGAAAAAAAAATTAAAAGAAATGTAGGAGCATAATTGCAGGGATGGGGATGGAGAGGGCCTAAATTGTTTACACAGAATGTCTTGTTCTGCTAAAAAATATGAGCAGCTAACAAATCCTTGGCTTGCTTAGGGGACAATATCATAGCTTGGAAGACAGAGGAAGCAACAAGGGGAAGTGTTATTTAAGGAAGAACTTTTGGGTGATAGAGAAATGAAGTAGAAAAGTGGTCACATCCCCTTGGAGTTCAAAGTGGTATTGGTAGGGATGCTGGGGTCCTCACTCGGCTCCTCCAGCGCCCTTTTCCACGTCCAGCACAGCCTCACTGCCCCCGCCCCTGTGCTCACCCCCCGCTCGCCTTTCCATCCACTCCTTCCGCTGCCCACTCAGCAGCCTGAGTGAGGGTGAAAACACAACATTACGCAAAGGATAATGTGACAAACTCCTGTACACATGCCCGTCACTCAAAATGAACTAATTTTGTTCTTCCCATTCATTTACTCTTTTATGAAATAAAACCACAGAATTTAGACCCCCCCAGTTCACGCATGCGTATGCCTGTGTGTGTGTGTGTTATGTGTACCCAACACAATATACCCTACAGTCTTGTGATTTATACACTTTATATAAAGTATATCATGCTGTATATTCCATTGTAGGCAACACTGTTTTTGAGATATTTTCTCTTTGCTCCCTACAGTTCTAGGTCAGTAATTCTTGTATAGTGCTCTATCATACAACCAGACCATAGTTTTGTTATCCTTTTCTGGACTGAGGGCTATTTGGACGGTGTCCAGTTTTTGGTCCTAACACCCTTCACGGTCCTCCTTCAGGGCCCAGATCTCTCTGTTCAGCAACAGAGGCTGTCTCGGCACATTAGCACTGTGGCCGCACTGTGCACCTGCAGGATGTTCTCCTGGTAAGCCCAACCCTCTTGGGGGCATTTAGAAACAGGGGAGAGTTCTTTTGTGAGTCGGTGGTGGAGTAGAGCTGGGATGCTAAATTTTCTATGGTGCATGAAAGTCCCACGTGACAAAGACTTGTCCCTCGAACAATGCCAAGAGCCCTTCCTTGGAGAAACACTGTTGATGGCCTACGGTCTACCGCAGATCTGTTGTAGCATACGTGGATTTTCAAGTCGAACTGGGCAATGACAACTTACTCTCCCAAGTGCCCGTTTATCTCAATGCCTTGCCAAGTCTGACTTGTCTAACTCAACCGTTTGAATTTCTGCTACTCCCATAGGCATCAAATGCTATCCTGAGATATTAAACTTGCATTTCTTGCCTTTATCAGGGAGGTGGAAAGCCTTTTCACATTTTTATTGCTTGTTCATGTGTTCCCCTCAGGAAAGTGCCTGTTAATAAGGAGCCATTTTTCTAGTAGGTAGTTTGAGTTTTCCTTATCAATTTATAGGAGTTTGCTAGAGATTCTAGAAATGTAGCTTTTGTTTGTTACATCAGGTTGCAGATATCTTCTAGTGGCTTGTCACTTGCCTTTTCATTCTATGATGTTATTTTGCGCAGAAGCTATACATTCTGATATGGTGAAATCCACCAAGCTCATTATTCTTCAGTGTGATTTTTGTGTCTCTGGCTTATAAAATCTACTTTACCCTAAGAGTATAAAGATACCTTATTTTTTCCCTCCCTAAAGGTTTTGAGTTTTTACATTCTATATTTAGGTTTTCAATTTAACAATTTATTTTTGTACAAAGTGTAAATTGGGAAGCTTCTGATACTCTGATACTTCTAATACTCATTTACCTCTGATAGTCTATGTTTTCCATTCTGAATTTCAGCACCTCCAGTGTCATATAGAAGGGTCCAGATATGTTCAGTCCATCACTGGGCTCTCTATTCTGTCCCACTGATCTATTTCTTAATCCCCCTTCACTAATAACACAGTGTCTTAATTACAATGTCTTTGCAACAAATTTTGATAATTAGGGGAAGTCCTCATTACTTTTTCTTCTTTTGCAAACCTCCCTTATTAAATTCTTGCATTTTTATGTTTCCATTCAATCTTAGAATGCTGATGGGATTTTGTTTAGAACTGCAATGAATTTAGAAATCCTTTTTTGATAAAAAAAATCAACATTTTATCATATTGATCTTCCCTTCCCATGTGTATGGTAGACCCGACCATTTCTTTAGTTCTTCTTTTGTGGTTTCCGATGACTTTTTCTCCTGAAGGAGTTGCACATCTTTTTAAAACTTGACTCTTAAGTTTCTCTGTAATTTTGAGTGCTGAGGTAATTTTTTTCTAAAAACCCAAATCTGAAGATATCAACGATCCCTCCTTGAATGTAGGTCTCCTGAGGCTTTCTTTCTTTTCTTTTTTTAAGATTTTATTTATTTATTTATTTGACAGAGAGAGAGAGAGCCAGCGAGAGAGGGAACACAGGCAGGGGGAGTGGGAGAGGAAGAAGCAGGCTCCCAGCGGAGGAGCCTGATGGGGGGCTCGATCCCAGGACTCTGGGATCACGCCCTGAGCTGAAGGCAGACGCTTAACGACTGAGCCACCCAGGCGCCCCCTGAGGCTTTCTATTACACTTAAAATAGAATCCAAACTGCTTACTGTGGCATGATTACAGTATGTGGCTTGGGCCTGTCTTCCTCTTGAACTTTATCTTCAATCTCGTGGTAGTCGTTAAGCGTTAGCCATGCTGGTTTTCTTTATACACCCTAAACATATCAAGCCAACTCCATCTCAGGACCCTGTCCTTGCAGCTTCCTTTTTATGCAGACTTGTTCCCCAGATATGTACATAGCTGGTTTGTTCTTGCCACTAAGGTCTCAGGTCAGATGTCATCTCTCACACTGTCCCTTCACACCAGAGAATGGCCCTTCCATCATTCATAATGGCATAACGTCTTCATTTCTTCACAGCTCTTGTCACCATTTGAAATTATCTTGTTAAACTCTATTGGCGTTTCCCCATAATAGACCATAAGCTCTACATAGTCGGGGGCCCTCCTGTCTTGTTCTCTCCCGTGTCCTGAGCACCTCAAACAGTGCCTGGCGCATACAAGGTATTCAGTGAATGGGTGTTGAATAACTGAGTGAATGAATAAACGAACTAACTTGGATCTCACCTTGTCCCCTGGTTGATCCTTCTATATCCTTTATATTCATGAAGAGTGTTCCCTTTCTCCCAAGGCCATACACATCGCTCAAGAAAATAAATAATACTCTGTAGACATTTCTAGTCTCTCAAAGAAATAGCTTGACTGCAGGAATACTCATAAAAGCAATTCCAAAGGATTTGTGTTCTGCAAATCTAGGTTTCTAAGTTATACCGAACAGTGAAGACCCCATTCTCTCATTTACCCTATTTCTACTCTCACGAGATAACCATTGACAATTTCTTTGTGTGGAGTCACCAACTTTTTACCCATTTACATAGTATCTATCTATCATCTATCTATCTACCTATGTACCTACCTACCTACCTACCTACCTATCTATATCACCTATTTATCACAGGTTGGAGAATTTGAATGATTCAATATGGGAAGTTCTATTCTTATTGACAAACTATTATTTTTCAATGGATGGGTGAGTTTGTTAAGGAAGCAGATTCCTACTCCCACCTCTAGACGTTGATTTCACACACCAGGGGTGGGTCCCAGAAATCTTCATTTTCAACAAGGACCCTCGATGACTCTGATGCAGGTGGCCCAAAAACCACTCCGGAAAATGCTCCTCGAGGTCAAGGCAATGTAACACCATCCTTATTTAAGACCATGCATCCTCCTCAACACCAGGGGGCAGAGGGAGCCATGTGTGCACCCAGTTAAGCTGTCTCGTCCCCTTTGCTCAGAAAGAGGTTGAAGCAGATTCTATGTCTCCATCAGGTCCCCAAGAATCTAAAGGCTTATGAAGCCACATCAGCCATCAGGGAAACAGCTCCACACCGGCATCGAGGTAACATGGGCTCTTGACTCCACACTGCCCTGCACCCCAGTATCTTCACATGCAAAATGAGAAGCTAGATCAGATCATTTAACAAGCCCCTTCCCACTCTAGCCTTTTATGAGGAACTGCAATATCTCATGGATTTCTTTGTGATTGGGCTATGGCTGATGTCTTTCCTGTGCCTTCCACACTGTCTAGGATGGGCTTATATTATTTTTACAATGCAAAAGAATCCAAAACATTCTAAAAGAGTTTTCTCGTCGTTACTCCAGCATGATTTTCACATGCTGAGATGTTTCTGTTTGGGTGCTCACGTTCACTACTCTCCATGAACACAAAGAAACAACAAAAACTCCAACGTACCTGGGTCAGGGCAATTTAATGCCATCCTTGCTCGTTTGAAACAAATTTAAATTTTGCTTAAATAGGTAAAATTGAATCTGTGACTCTATACAAGATGATAAACATGGAAACTAAACAGCCCAAAGATTCAGTCTCCGCCCAAATCTCATACCACATGGAGAAATGAGCAATATTTAAATATTTAATATTACCCTGTAATTATTATTATTATTTTTTTACACTTCGGAGCTTCAAAATTTCTGACAAAGTAATCCCCAAGCCATAATTAGCAAAAAGAGGCAAGCTTCCAAAAAGTCTTCCAGAGCAAAAGTAAACTCCTCAAAGCATGTCCCCTGCAGTGAGTGTGCTGGGAACAGGGACATACCAGCAATAAACAACAGCAGCCAGAAAGAGTTTGGCTATTGTCCTGAATTGATGTCTGCTGAAAACAGCTTTAGGAAAAGAAGGATGTGATTAGAAAATCATGACATTTCCAACACCTACGTATTAGCATGTCTGGACAATCACAGAAGAGAGATGACAGGATCTTTACAAGTAGAGTTCCCCTCATAGGATATTTACAAATATTTAACTGCTATTCCAACCTTCAGAGTAATTTGGTCACTGTCCTACTGGCGGACCGAGGATGCAGACAGCCTAACGTATCACTGCAGGTGGTCTCCTAAGAAAGAGTTCCATCAGCTCATGGTTGCTCAGGCCATAAAACGATGTGTTCTCTCCCCACCCCCCAATTCCCACTCCTCAAACCCCGGCAGCAATACCTCTAGGACACATTGTTCTATTTGTTCATATCTCTTTATTTCTAAAGCCACCAGTCCCGTCTAAGCCACGATCATCCTTCCCTTAGTCTATTTCAACAGCCTTCTTATTAATTTCCCCACTTGACCCGAGACAATCCCTTCTTCATGTAGTGGCCATATTTACATATCAGATAATTTCTTTCCCCTGCTTTAAACTCTTCAGGGTCTTCTCATTTTCATGGAATACAACTTCAACTCTATCCCCTCTCCACTTCTGAAGTCTCAGCTCATGGCGGTCTTCCTTTCATTCTTGATACTTCCCACATTGGCTTCCTTTCCCTTCCTTACTTTGCCAAGCCCATTCTCACTTGCTGTCCCCACTGCTCGGATCACTGTTTCTCTAGTTGTCACATAGCTGGTTCCATGTCGTCATCCTAACTCAACATGCATGATCTTCCCTGACCACTATACCCTAAACAGTATCAACCTGAGTTTGTGTTATTCTCTACTCCTGTGTATTTTCCATATGATCCTGAAATTACATTGTTTACTTGACTGCTACTCGCTCCTCCACGAGAATGTAAGCTCTCTAAGGAGGGAGACCTTGCCTGTCCTATTCACTGCTAAGTCCCCAGAGCCCAGGACAATGCACATCCTCTGATTTTTTGTCAGATGAATGCATGTGTGCTTTTAGATTAAATCAGGACTCAACTTTTCAGTGCTCCCTGTCCATTCAGAATCAAAACTCAATTTCTTGCCCAAGATAAGAGTTGTTAATTTGCAGAAGAGACATATGCCTCTCTATGAATATCTGCATTGTTACCCACAACTAGGCTAGATTCTCCGACATAGAGCTCATTGCTCTGAAGCAGAGGATTCTTTGGAGATGTCAAATGAAATTTAAACCTCGTTGACAAGCTCAGATGACTCGTACAGTGTGTCTTGACTTGGAGGAACGATTGTGTAGGTTGTCACTGCTGGAAGTGAAGGGCTTACAGTCTGAGTGGGTTGATCGGTATGTCACATGGACGGAGGCAGGTAGATATTTTTAAAACGCTAAGGAAATTTGCTAGGATATTCTGTGCTCTTAGCCAGGCATTCAACAGGGGGAGAGTTCATTTTGGGTCCAGATAAGAGGCTCAACTAATTTTAAATGTGCCCAAATCAAGGTAATTTCATTCTGACTTCCAGAGTGAACCATATAATGGTAGTGACAGTCAATTTTCAGCACAGTATCATGATTTATAAATCATGGTTACAAATTCATCCTCTCTTTTGTTTCTTAGGGCAGTTCCGAAGGTTGGCCAAATGTAGTTATATACCTATTTTATGTTATGTATATAAGACTCACAATGTACCAATGAGTAAATATTGAACCTCGATTTCGAATCTAGATCTTGGAAGATCGGTTTCTAGAGGAACTAATGAACCAACAAAAGATATGCAAAAGGCATTTTAAAAATCAACTTTGGTGAGGTATAATTTACATATAATAAACTACTCCCACTTCAAGCCTTCAGTTCATCAGATGCTCACATATACACTTTTATACTTATCGCCACAGTCAAGACATAGAACATTTCTACCCCCTGAAAAGTTCTTTCATGTTCCTGTGTACTATATCCTCCCTCTTACTTCCTACCTCTGCCCCAGGCAGCCACTGCTCTGCTTTCTGTCACTATATACTAGTGTGCTTTTTCTAGAATTTCATAGGAATTGAATCATGTAGTCTGAACTTTTTTGTGTGTCTGGCTCCTTCCGCTCAGCATAACATCTTTGCGATACACCTATGTTGTTGCACATATTAGCGGTTGGTTCTTTTTAAAATGGTTATGTTTTATTTTGAAGTATTCTATTGTATGGCTATACCCCCAAATGGTTTAGCCATTAATCTCCTGGTGGATATTTGGATCGTTTCTTATTGGGAGTTATCATAAATGCAGCGGTAGGAATACTCCAGTACAAATCTTTGTAGGGATTTGTACATTTGTTCATTTCTTTTCTGTAAATACCTTGGAGTAGAATGGCTAGGTCTTAGAATAAAGGTATTTTTAATTTTACAAAAACTGAAAACTGTGTTCTAAAATGGTTTTACCATTTTATACTCCCACCAGCAGTGTATGAGAGTTCCAGGGGCTCCACGTCCTTATCTACACTTGGTATTGTCAGTCTTTTAATTTTAGCCATTTTAATAGGTATTTGCGGGTATCTCACTGTGGTTTGAATTTGCATTTCCTTGATGTTAATAATATTGAGCACCCTCTTACATGCTTATTGCCCATTTGTATAACTTAGGCAAAGTGCAATTTTAGAGATAGGAAGTATAAGTAATTTTATCTTTTCTGTGCAAGACCTTGCTTTATTTTAGAAGCAATTTTGAAAAATGTAACCCAAAAAAGGATATAGAAAATATGCAGACTATAAAGATAAAATATATTGAGGTGACGGTAAAAATAACGAAAACAATAATATGGCCCACATTTTATTAGCGCTGTATTCTGTACTATGCATTCATCTAATGCTCTAAGAAACCAGGGGGCCTGAATTTGCAGAAAGGGGCTGAGAGTGAATTAACTTGATCTCAGCAAAGAAGGAAAACGCTTGGCTCTCTTCACTTCCAATTATTTCTCTCTTCTCTAGACTTCATTTTATAGACCATAGGCTCAATTATTCACAGTATCTTTTTATATCTAGCCTCGTAAAACTGTAAGGTGAATCATTACAAAATTAATATTCAACAGGCTTTATATAACTCTGCTTAATGCAATGCATAACTCAGATTTTTATCACCCCAAGGCCTCTCAAGATCTATAAATGAAACGAACTTAATAAAACACCAGGTATTTTAACTCTGACATTACCTGTGCAATCTCAACACCATAAAACCACTCAGATTAGACGAGACAACCAGACAGACATTGATGACAGAAACGGTTGGTACGTAAAAGGCCAACCTCTTCATGAAGACTCCCGGGATGACAACCAAAGTTGTGCTCTAACATATTTGTTTAGAGGGGCTCATGCTTCTAAAAAGGAGATTATTTTGCTTCCAGAGCATTCACACAGGAATCACTATGCACTTTTTTACACCATGTGACCCCCCAAAAGTTTCTGACTCCTAAGTAATCATTAGCTCGTAGGGAGAAAAAAAGCTAGTGAATGCATCTACCAAAATCCACCCCATAACTCCCCCCCCCCCAATACATGGACATTATGTCCAACCTAGAAGGAATCTTAAAGATCATTCAGTCCAATGATCACATTTTACAGAAAAGGAAATCAAGGCCCAGACAAGTGAAATGACCAGTTGAAGGTCAGACAACCAGTTGAGAAGAGCTGGGTGTTAAATTCAGACCTCTGACTCTGACTCCAGAGTCTGAGTCTTGTGATTTTTTTCTTGCCAAGACTTTTTTTTCCCCTCCTGTTTTCAATAGTTATCTAGAGTGGATGTGGAAATTCTGTTTTCAATAGTTATACAGGATAGATGTAGACATTACTGTCCTCTCTGATCTATTTCAATGTCCTCAATTTTAGAGATACGAAAGCTAAGGTTCAGAATCATGAGGAAGCATGGTGCATCCAAGGTTAGGGAAAGAGTAAGTGGCAAAGCTGAGACCAGGGACCATTCCTTATGGTTTATCTCTCAGGGCTCCTCTCTTCATGCCTGGCTGCCTTTCTTTCTTAACGATTAGGAGTTAAGTGGTCTTGGCATGTTACACTCCATTCAGACACTTTCATAAAGAATAAGTTAGGCCAAGATCACTGTAAAAGCCCACCAGTCCTAGGTTTGCACCAAGGCTCTGGCAACTGCTAGCACACAGCTGTTATGAGGATGCGTGCTCGATTTTGACAAAGGACAGGTGCCTGGTTTTTGTCGTGTTGGTCTGAGATAACGTCATGTGCAGAAAGAGAGACTGGCAGGGAAAGAGAGATTTTTTTCCCCAGACGCTCACACAAATGGATTCTTTCTTTGCATAATGGGGCTCTAAATAAATAAAACACAAAATGAATGTTTACGTGATTATAGTTGTTGAGAAAATGGGTATGGAGTTTTATTTCTATTTGTATCCTCTCCAGGAAAATGGAATTCAACATGAATTGTATAATGGTGAGGAGAGGAAGAGACCATCATTTATTCCTTCATACGTTCAGCAGAAAGTTTCTATGTGTTCACTGGGTGTCAGGCATATAGGCAAGGCTTCAGGAACGCAACAGTGCTCAGAAGAGAAATGGTTTCTGTCCTTCTGAAGAGTCTATTGGGAAAGACGGACTAGGAACAAGCATGTACTAGGTATGTATACACAAATAAGAAGACGGGGTTCAGGGAACAAGTAGACTGGGCTGAAGAATCCTGCACCACAGGAACACGCTGAAGTGGACAGGGGACATGATTTGCAGCAGACCAAAGAGCGCTGGAATCCTGTTTCCTGCCACAGCAGGTGATCTTGAGCAAGTCACTTAAATTTCCTACTCCAATTTCCTTATCTGCGAAACAAAGCTAATAATTCCCACCCTGTAGGGACTATGGCAGCTAGTGAGTTAAAGTTCATTAAGTTTCCAGGGGAGTGTGGCCCAGAGTATGGGTTCCATACATATTTGTCAGATGAATGAAAGAATCGTTATCGAACATGCGCAAGGGGCACTCAGGCAGGGAGTGATGAAACACACAGTAAGGAGACATTCATCCTGACTTCCGCCTAGAGAGACTGAGAGCGCATACTCTATTACACACACACACACACACACACACACGTGTGCGTGTGCGCCCGTGCATGCATGTGTATGTAACAGATACATAGCGAAGTCATAAAGAAGCACAGCTGATGTGGCTGAGCCAGGGAGCGCGGCACAACACAACTTAGAGAAACACACCAGGAGCCGCAAAGGAGAGGCACATAGACAATTTTCAAATTTCAGTAGCTACATTTATAAAAGTAAAAAGAAGCAGATAGAATAACGTTTAATAACATATTTGACCCAGAGTCCCCTGAGTGCCGCAGGTGGTTAAGTGTCTGACTCTTGATTTCGGCTCAGGTCACGTGGGCTCTAGTCCAGAGTCAGGTTCCTTGCTCAGCAGGGAGTCTGCTTGAGATTCTCTTTCACCCTCTCCCTCTGCCTCTCCCCCAACTCATGCTCTCTCTCTCTCTAAAATAAATAAATATTTTAAAAAATATCTGATCCAAGATAGTAAAAATATTATCATTTCAGCATGTAACCATTATGAGTTTATTAATGTGATAGCTTGCATTCTATTTTTTTTAAGATTTTATGTACACATTTGCGGGCAAGCGCGTGACAGAGAGAGAGAGAAAGCATGAGCGGGGGGGGGGGGGGAGGTCAGAGGGAGAAGCAGACTCCCTGCTGAGCAGGGAGCCTGATGCGGGGCTTGATCCCAGGACCCTGAGATCATGACCGGAGCTGAACGCAGATGCTTAACTGACGGAGCCACCTAGGTGCCCCTATTTTTTTTTTCTTACTAAGCCTCAAACCCTCTGCATGTTTTATACTTACATAACTACTCAATTCGGCTTAGCCACATGCCAGGTGCTCAGTAGCTACATGTGGCGAATGGCTTCTGTCCTGGACGGCGCAGTTCCAGAAGTCTGGAGAGATTGAGAGTTTGCTGAAGACAGAGGCTGCCAGGTGGGCTCCTGGAAGGAGTGGGGCAGGGAGGGGACAGGCAGGAAGGGGAAGACGTGGGGCTTTTAAGCGCTCTCTCCTGGCACGGAGGCTTTGGTGCAGCACCTTAGAGAAGCCGCCTTTGCCGGGCTCATTGGCCTCAGGGAGTCCCTCGATCTGCTTCCCGCTGGTGCAGGGCCACACTCGGAGTTGGTGCTTACTCTTTGCTGGCCCCTTCAGGCTCTCAGATGGTCCTTTCCTGCCTGGCGCCCCTCACCTGGCGCACTGCCTGGGGTCGGGGAAGCACGGCTATGTCAGATTTCTTCTTTGCACAGTCCGGCTCTAAAGAAAGACAATGCCAGGTAAAGCCTCGAGCTAGCCCAGCACCGGCTCCCAGAGCCCAGTTTGCTCTCCAGCCACAGAGAGTTATGAGCTAAGCAAATGTCAGAACCATCCCCAGCAGAAAGCCCATCTGTGCATGGCTCCAAGCAGAGGACAGTCAGGTGCAGGGCTGGCCGTGGGTAGTGACATTTGGCAGAGAGGTGGACTAGGAAAGGGAAGGAAACAATGGTCTCACCCTCTGTATGGATGCCACGGCCCAGCCCGTTCTCTAAGGGGAGGTGGAGTAGGGAGACCTATTCCACAGGGCCAAGAAGTGTGTGGTGACATGTACTCCAATGGAATTTGGAGGATGAACAAAGCACAAATGAGAAAGGAGTGTGTGTGGGGAGACAGGCAGGAGCCCAGAAACCAAGAGTCATCTTGCCGGCTGGTGTGCCCTCACCTACGTAAGCCATTGAAGTGTCCCCTCCCCCGGGGCCCATGATGGGTCACAGTGGTGGCTGGACCTATGTCTGTCTCCTTTTCCTCAGTCTTGTCTCGTCCCGAAGCTCAGCGGTTAATAGCAGGGCCACAAACTCAGGCAGGCAATGAAGTAAGAGACGTGAATTGGGCGAGGAGGCAGGATGTCTATTCTCCCCACACCTCCCTGTCCTGTCCCCACAACAAAGTTACTATTGGTTTGAAAGAGGACGCAGTACAGAGTGGTTGCTAATCTCAGCTCAATAATATCTTTATCAGAATGCAAGTCCCCAGTGTAGAAGGAGTCATCCTCTGGCCCACCCCACGGGCAGTATCTGGGAATGGGACTCCAGGGTGCCTAGATCTTGCCAACTTGGCAGTTTTAAGTAGGGACATTTTCCAGTTTTAAAATGTTTAGAACCATGTCAATACATTTTTAAACATTGTACTGGGCCCCACTGTGTAGGCCAAAGAAAACGGACTAGGGGGCTGCCAGCTTGAGATGTCTCCTCTAGTTCAAAGTCATGGTTTTGCTCCACCATCGGGCCGTTTGTAGCTTCTCAGCTCCATTTTGTTCGGAGGCTTCATTCAGATCAAGTGCGTGAAGGGCTTAGCATAGTTTCCGGCACACAGTAAAGGCAGTTAATAACTGATGTCAGCTAGCTCTGAAGAACTTCTGAGATTTATTTCTCACCATTACATAGGGATCAAATCACAGGATGTCCCCAGAGACAAAACCTCTGAAAGAGGGCTCCTCTCCCACAAACGATTCCCTACCTCGTTATTTCTGTTTCATGGCTTAGATTTATGTCACTTTCATTTTACTTTGTTGATTCATGAAGCTCAATTTGGTTGTGCAAAGGAAGTAAGGGAGGAAAAAGAAAGGTCAGTCCAGGTGAAAGTCTAAGTTGGTGTAAGTTTTCTAGAAAGCAGTTTGGCAATGCCTAGCAAATAAAAGATTGAAAAAAAATTGTATGCCTTTTGACTCAGTGATTCCATTTTAAGGAACTCAGCCTAAGTAAAAAATGCCAGTTTTTCATAAAGATTTAATACCAAGAATTCTTATGACAGTGTGGTCTACAACAGAAGGTGGGGCACCTGGGTGGCTCAGATGGTTGAGTATGCCTTCGGCTCAGGTCCGGATCTCCACTCCAGGTCCTGGGATTGAGCCCCATGTCTGGCTCCCTGCTCAGCAGGTAGCCTGCTTCTCCCTCTCCCTCTGCTTCTCTCCCTGCTTGTGCTCTCTCTGTCTCTCTGTCTCTCTCTCTCAAATGAATAAGTTTACTTATTATAATAATTATAAATATTATAATTATAAATTATAAAAATTATAAAAATTTTATATTATTATTATATATTATATAATTATATATTATAAAAATATAAATTATAAAAAATTATAAATTATTATAAATAATAATAAACAGTTATTATTATTTAACTAAGGAAATTAAATACCCTTGAGTAGGGAATTGGTTGCAAAAGTTATGATGCGTGAAAATGTTTATCACAGCCCCCAATGACTTTCAGAGCACTTGCTATGTTCACTGCGTGCCTCCTACAGTAAACGCCGTGAGGGCAGGGTCCCTGGTCAGTCTTGTTCACCTAACTGTATGTCACCACTGCATATGAGCTGGCACATAGCAGACACTCATAAATATTGAAAAACATACAAGATAGCTTATGTAGTATGATTCCATTTTTGTAAAAAAAAAATAGACATGTATTTCTGGAAGTATGTTATTAGTGCTTTTCCCTAGATCAGGCCTCAGCAAACCACAGTCCCTGGACTGGCAGCCAGTTTTTGTAAATAAAGTTTTATTGGAACACAGCCATGCTCATTCTTTTACACATTTTCTATGGCTACTTTTGCACTAGAAGGAAAGGTTGAGTTGTTGCAACAGAGACTACATGGCCTAAAAATTGAAAATACTGACAGTCTGGCTCTTTAAAGTTTGCTGACTCTTGCCCTTGATGGCAGAAGTTCTTTGAGTGGTCTAACACCCCTACATGGATGTGTGTATCTGTGTGTGTGTGTGTGTGTCTGTCTATATGTGTATGCATATGTATATATACATATTTTTTTACACTGGACATGAATTATTTTTGTAAGCAAACAAAAATTAGAATATTTTTACAAAAGAAAGGAAAGATTGCAGGAAGGGAGGAGGAAGAGAGTGAACAATATTGATAATTTATCAATACAGAAAAATGTCCACAATGAGTGAACATTTTAAATATGGTATGAAGCATGGTTACATTTTTGTAACAACTGGATAAATCACTGAAAGGAAATACGGAAAAAAATTTAGGTTAGCTGTAGCAAGGCAAGGGAAATACAATAATGGCTTTTATTTCCTACTTTGCTCTTTGTTGTATTTTCTAAATTTTCCAGAATAATCATGCTTTGCTTTCATAGCAAGAAAAAGAGAAAATAAGTGATGTTGAAAAGAAAAACACAGAAAATAAAGTACCCAGTCTACAGAAATGGCAGTGATGGGTCTCCCAGTGCTTACCAGGCAACGGGATATCTCCTGGGGGTCACAGGGTGCACCCCTTTCAGCACACGGCCTGTGATTACTGAATTCCAGGAAAACAAAAACATGGCCAAGATGGACAGTGTAGTACCCAGGGCCACCTTTCTTCAAAAAGTATTAATGTTGGCCCCCAATGTAATGATTTCTCCTTACATTAAAAATTAAAAAAAAAAATAATCCACTTAATTCTTCCCAAAGCACAGTTGAGCATTTCTATCTTGATTACAAAACGCATTTGGAAAGATGTTTCCTGGCTTAATAGTCAGACACTTACAGTGCCCCCATCTCGGTTACATTGCCCTGATTTTAGTCTTAGCCAAGGTGGACAGTTCTGGCAATGCTGACAGCTCTCACTTCATGCATCAACTGTGTACCTCTCTGCTTTCCTACCTCTGAAGCAGGTAACATAAGGGAACACCCCTGGGGGCAACCTTCAACAGTGAGGGAGCACTGGATACTCCAGCCTCTGGGCCTCAGGATCCTGGCAGAGATGAAAACCGATTTCCCACAGAGACCATCTTTCTTGGCTTTTTCTCCTTCCCTTCCTCCCCTCTCCTGTCTCTCTTGCTTCCTGGACATCTCCTCTCAAATTAGCTTCCTGCACCGAAAATCTTGTTTCAGATTCTGCTTCAGAGGAACTCCAACTAGGAGAGCTCATAAGCAAATATCAAACCAATAACAAGAATTACACCACAGAGCCCCAGAAAGCTCTCAGAGATGGTGTGAAATAGAGTTTATCCATTTCTAGGATCCATTTCTTCATTGCATATCCATTTAGTAGGCAGCTATATGGGGCTACCCACATGCTGGGTGTGCAAAATGAACTAGATAAACACAGTCTATGGCTCATAGAAGACACAAGACGTTCAACAATGACCCTGCAAACTGTACTATGAAAGTATAGGAAAATATAGGAAAGATTAATGTTTGGGAGGAAAAATAAATTGTCTCTGTCTTTCTGAATTTTTAGCAGACCCTGTAAACAAAAGACTAACAGGAGAAAAACAAGCAGAATTTTTTAACATGTATACCTCGTGTATACACAGGAGATACCCAGCGAAAAATGAGTTGCTTAAAGAGGTGGCTTTGAATTCAGGCTTAAATACCATGTTAATAGGGAAAGGGGTGGGGCATGGACACCCCTCCAGGGACATGAAATAATTTTTAGGAGATGAATGGGTCCTTAAAAGGTATGAGGTGGTGTTAGGAGGAGGTATGATAGTTTGTGACGAAATCAGTCTGGGTGTGATGTTGACTTCTAGTCTCCTCTGCAATGGTTAAGACCCAACCTTCTCTGGGTGGTGATACTCTCAAGGAGGCGATCTATGCCAACTGAATTTTTTCAGGAGGACCTATCTTAAGGCAGATAAGGACAGTTCAGAGAAAGCCTCTTCCTATATCTGCTGCCTTTAAGGAACTATAGCTCAAAATAATACAGCAAAGCAGTATATCTTCGGGTGGCATTTCCTACTGGCCTGCGCTAACTCAGTCTGAGATGATTCAGCATGAGGTTGTTGTCGTTGCTGTTGTCTTCTTGGGGGGGGGGGGGGACGTGGAAGGGCAGAGGAAGAGAGAATCCCAAGCAGGCTCCATATGCAGTGCAGAGCCCAACACGGGGCTTGACCTCCCAACCCTGAGATTATGACCTGAGCTGAAATCAAGAGTTGAAAGCTTAACCAACTGAGCCAGCCGGGAGTGCCCAGCACAAGGTTTTTAAGAAGACACCATGTAAATGGGGCCCTAAGAGCCAGTTAGACAAAGAGAGGGAAAAGGCTTTGATATTTCCTCTGTTTGGGAAGACAGAGCAAGGAAGGTGGAGATGTGATGGGCTGGCAAAGCATGTTAAAGGTTTGAAGATTTCAAAAGACACATGGTCAGCAAACATTCTCCCCTTTCATCTCACACGAATTAGCTATCTCTAGAACTGAACAGGTGTTTGGACACCTTCAGGGTGTTAATTGCCAAGGAGACCAAAGTTGGCCATAAAGATTTAAACATGGCCCCGAGAAGCATCCTTGCTGTCAGAGGGTGTACCTGGTGGATCCTGTTCTTGCTAACCAGGGAGAACGTGACTCTTCTACTGGGTGGCAAAAAGCACTCTAACTTGTTTCAAAGACCCACAGCTTCAAGTTCCCAAAGATGTCACTTTAAATTGGTTTAAAGAGCGTCCACCCACTGATTCCCCCAAAGTAGCCTCGGAGAATCTGAAACTACAAACCTCTAGGGCACACACACTCCCTGAGAATCTCAATCAGCCCAATTCCTCCCAAACACGTGTACTTTTGCACAACGCTTTGTATGCTAAGGAAATGCGATAAATACATCTTCAGTGCTTCTGTGTTCACGATCGATTGCCTTTTTTCTTGTAGCAATCTTGTAAGTGTGACTTCTTATTTTTATTATTCTCACTGCATACTAATACTTCAAACATTTTAGTAAATTATGGTTCTCTGGTTCCTACTTCAGAATCATTTAACTGATTTAATGAGCTCTATCTAATTATTGCATTTCACCTTTCGTAGGAGTGTTTGGGCTGAAAGAGTTGGTAATAGCTCAAACACCAGGAAGGGAAGGAAATGAACGTGGGTAATGCTGGCCTCACGACAGTCCGTTTTATGCCAGACATCATTCTTAGGAATATACATATATATGTATGTAGATATATGAATACCCCCATTAATTAATTCATTGATATATTTACTGTCTATGTGCCAGCATCGCCAAAGGCACCAGTCAGCTTAAATGGCTCTTTCTTAGTTCTGCATCTTTCTACCAGGGCATAAAACACAATGGTTAAGGACTCTTGAGCTAGACTGTATATATTTACCTCCTGGCTTTACCATTTCTTAGTCCTGTGACCTTGGAAAAGCCAATTAACTAATGTGTGCCTCAGTTTCCCCATATGTAAAATGGGGGTTACTATAGCAGCTACCACCACAGGACTTTTGTGAACCTGAAATGAGTCAGTACATACAAACCAGGTAGGAGTGCCTGGGGCTGCACAAGCACTCTGTAATTGTTGCCTCTTTTTTGTTAGTATTGTATTGTGTCGTCTATAACACTCATGGCAATTGTGGTCATCAATTTCCTTTTTTTTTCTTTTAAGATTTATTTATTTATTTGTTTGACAGAGAGAGAGAGAGACAGCCAGCGAGAGGGGGAACACAAGCAGGGGGAGTGGGAGAGGAAGAAGCAGACTTCCCAGCAGAGCAGGGAGCCCGATGAGGAGCTTGGTCCCAGACCCTGGGATCACGCCCTGGGCTGAAGGCAGATGCTTAACGACTGAGCCACCCAGGCACCCCTGCAGTCATCAGTTTCTATCCACTTACCTATCTATTTAATTAGTTATCTATTATTGTTTGCCCCCTTCATCAAATTGTAGGATCCATGAAGATTGACACTAGATTCCCTGTGCCCTGCACTGGGCCCAGCAAATGATTGTTGAATGAATGAACTAATGAATAAATGACTCTCTTCTGGGACACATGACCCTGCCACTCTCAACAAGCCTTTCACTTCAGAGATTTCCACGGCACATGTCTGTCAAATGCCATTTGTTGGAAATTCCATACCATTTTCTATCCAGATGGTGCCGGTGACAAAGGGAAGGCATTCTGGCATGCAGGAAAGTTATGCTGCCAGATGACAAGCCAACTCACTGTATTATTCATCATCAAATGTTGTCAGCCAGGAAACTGATCGTTGTCAGCTGAGCTCCACAGTGGTCAAGTGAAACGGCTGATTTGTAACAGAAACTAGGACCATCATGAGACAGAAGGTGCTACGGTAGGAAGTGAGACGTTCTCAGTCTTGTCTTGGCTTTGCAACCTTGGGCCAGTCACTTCACCTCTCTGCGCTTTTCAGCTTCCTGTTTTTATAAATGAAGGACATAAATTGTCAACAGTAATTCCCAATCCTGGTGGTGCACCAGAATCTTCTGGAAGGCTTTTTAAAATATAGATCCCTCTAGGCCAGCAGTCAACAAGCTTTTTCTATGAAGAGCCAGAGAACAAATAATTTAGCCTGTGTAAACTGTATGATCTCTGCTGCAACTGCTTCTACTCAGGTCCCCCACTGTCTAATCCAAGCAGCCGTACGTGATAAGTACGTGAATGAGCCTGGCTGGGTGTGGCCAGCTTGCCTGGGGCCACGGTTTGCTGACCCCTGTTCTAGGCCATGTGTGGCTTCCACAGGTTGAGAAGCAAATCTCTGCATATTTGCAAAAGCTCTTCCAGATGATCTAGAAGGGAACCACCAGATTGGATGCTGTAAGCCTCCGTCCAGCTCTTACTGGGGGCTGTGATTCTACCTTTCTTCACAGGAGAAGTGACTATTCTCAGTCAACACTATTTAGACAGTAATTTAAATATTCCTTCAAACGCATCCCATTTGGGTATTAGGTTTCTACATATGAAGTTTTTCCTCTTTCAAAATTCAATTCTCTTCCAGGAGAAGTTTGATCAGTTCTTTTCATTGTGTTGAGAAGCACTTCTTTCTGTGCATGATACCCCTTGTCAGTTCTTTGTAAGGGACAATTTTATGACTAACTTGAAAATGAGAAATTTAACATTATCCCTTTTGCGCACTAAAGTGATACAATACAGGTGAGCCCTCACTTTAAGAAAGGATAACACATAAAAATGTGAAATTGTAAAACAGTTCAGTTAAGGAGTATTTATACTTTGGGGTTATAATTCCTTTGTTTAGAGAATTCCTTTTCCAACGAAGTCATGACTGTTGCCTGACAATACATCCTGGCTTTCTAGAAATAGTGCCAGTTTCACCCGTTGTCTCTTAAAGTCACAGAGCACCCATTTTCATTCTCAAACATATCCAAACTGGATGATAAATTGCATAGTCAGCCTTGGTGGTGACCTTGAAGGAAAATAGTCAAAATAACTTCTCCATTTATTTTATGCTTTCTAAGATGGAGGCAATGCTCTAAGGGCTTTACTACCTTATCCCAATTGATCATTACAATATCTTGCTGATGGCTGATGTCCTTAGGTTGGGTTTTTCCAAAAGCAGACCCTGACACAAGGATTTGGGGACAAGTAGTTTTCTGGGGGAAATGTTACTGTTACTGTTACTGTAATGTTACTGTTAATTTCTTACTATGCCTAATGTGTACATTAAACTCTATCATAGGTATGTATGTATTAAAAAAACAGTATACAGAGGGTTTGGTACTGTCCCATTAAGGGTCTTGGAAACCATCCCCCGCAGATAAGGGGGGGTGCTGGCAAAATGGGAGCCAGCCACGAGCCATTAGGCCACCACGCAAAGAAAGCCCACAAATATGGAAGAAAGTATAAGCAAAAGATGCACACGCACCTAGGCCCGAAGCTACTTCTGCAAGTTGCAGTGCCACCAGCAAATAAATTCTCCTGTTGGCCTAAGCCATTCTGAACTGATTAGTAGATCTCCTGGCAAAGAGCAAACACTTAATAACTGTTAGATAACATTATTGCTAACATGAAAACAGATCAAATTTCACATGCTACTTTTTCTTCTGTTGCTTTGCTTGGATTATTTATTTTAAGTTTTTTTTTTTTTAAATTACAGATAATTTCAAATAGATGCAAAAGCAGGGAACAAAGTCTAAGGAACCCCCATGAACTCCAGCAATTATAAATTCAAGGATAGACTTGTTTTGTCTATACTCCACCCACATCCTCTTTCCCATATTATTTTGAAGCAAATCTCCAACATAAACCTTTTCATTCATATTTTCTTCTAGATCCTTTTATGTTTCCTTTTGTAGGAGACACTGTTGGCGGCCAACCCAACCCATCATTCACTTCCTCAATCATTGCATCCAACCTTTGTTCATTTTTTCTCAATGGCTCCCCTCCACAGCCAGTGATGCAGACGTTACTCAAGCCCCTGGGGTGGATCTGTGTGGTTTAGGGGGTAATTTCATTTTCCTTGGCAGTGACAGGGTCAGGAATGTGAGTCAAAATCGGCCACTGAAACATGAATGGAACACTGCCGGGGAAGGAAGAGATCTCGGGGACGTTTCCTGCCCCCCTAAAGGCAGCCACAGAAAAAAAAGGTCCCTCTTTTCCTTATGAAGGTCGTCCTGTCTGGACATGGTACTCAGACTTGGGACACCCATATTTGCTTCTGGCTTGAGGCTGAAGCTCCTATCAAGGATGGCAGAGGACGAGGAGAAGGAAACTGAGGCCTTAATGATATTGTAGAGCCGCTCAATCCGCAACACAGAAAGCCTGCCCCACCTCTGAGCTTGATCTTCTGAGAGTTACAAACCCACTTCCCCGTTGAAGCCTGGGTGTGTCCGGATACTGGTTATTTGCTGCTGGAAGCACTCAACTTTGCCATCAATACAGACCTATGACCTTTATAGCCCGGGTCTCAAAGGCCAAGAAAGGAACCAGTTTAGGACGGTGTAGCAAAGATTTTTTTTTTTTTTTTCTTTGAGAGAGAGAGAGAGCACTTGCAAATGTGCAGGCTGGGGCTGGGGGAGGGGCAGAAGGAGAGAGAGGATCTTAAGCAGGCTCCACACCCAGTACGGAGCCCGCCCAGGCTCCAACTCACCCTGACATCATGACCTGAGCCAAAATCGAGTCGAATGCTTAACTGACTGATTAGTTGATTCCTCGATTTTCTGGATTTCAAGAATCCAGTTGATTTCTTTCTTGACTTCGTCCTTACAGATGAGTTTGCATAGGTAGTCCTGGTCAAGGTGGCTCTACAGTCATCAGAACCAAGTTTGTCCTGCCATCCTTAGTCCTCAGCTTGTATCTCATCTGAGCCAGCTGCTTGGGAGGAAGGCAGCCTCCAGCCACTGGGAAGAAGACAGAGATGATGCAGACCCTGGATGCCTTTAAGATATACAACCCCAAAATTCATCCCTCACATCACATCTCATTGGCCGGAATGTAGTCACATGGCAACAACCCACTGCGTGAAAGGCTGAGGAATGCAAATACGATTCTGAGTGGCTACATGTCCAGTTCTATTCCTTTTTCTTTTTTTTAAGATTTTATTTATTTATTTGACAAAGAGAGAGACAGCCAGCGAGAGAGGGAACACAAGCAGGGGGAGTGGGAGAAGAAGAAGCAGGCTCCCAGCAGAGCAGGGAGCCCGATACGGGGCTTGATCCCAGTACCCTGGGATCACGCCCTGAGCCGAAGGCAGGTGCTTAATGACTGAGCCACCCAGGAGCCCCTCCAGTTCTATTCCTACTAGAAAAAGAGGGGGAAAATGACTGGGGCACAGCTAGCAGCCTCTGCTACAGAAGAAGCAGGGAGGGTTAACTGATTTGGTTCAACTGACTATTTTTAATTAAAACGACTTCAGCATGTAAACAAGATTTAAAAGAAATGTTCTTGAGCAGCCCCCCAAATGGTTTAACAGAGCCTGTTCACTTCATCCCTTTCATTTTGTCTTTTTAGGTGGATCTCAGAAGGATTCCAACAATCAGTAATCCCTAGCTAGCTCAGTTTAATACCTTGTATACATGAAATTAATAACTGAACGTCGCCAACTTCCCTTAATTCCAAATGTCTTTTCCTCAATTAGACGGCATGACGATGGTTTAATTATATTCTTCTTGATAGTCACCAGAATCCCATAACAAGCTCTTATTTCACAATCCTATTATTAATCAGAGTAATCCAATTTATGGAAAAGTAAAGACAGACAAATAGAACAAAATGACAGGGCTGGCAAGGAGCACAGGATTCTGTTGCCCGGCTGAACTGGCTGTCGGTGTGGGGTTCACATAGTTAAGATATAAGCGAGACTTTGATTCAGTGGCAGCAGGTTTTAAATGATGCATGAGAAGCCACCAAAGCAAATCCCTTTCTCCATGGTCCCCTCAGGGTCAAGTACCATGTTTCAATTATAATTTCACCAAATTGCTGTGATGCAGCAAGTGTTTCAGATTAATAGCAGTACAGCCCGGCTCTCTGTGGGACAGACTCAGAAATTCTAGTTCAGAGGTTTGTTGAAATCTACCCCAAGACACTCAGCTGCAAAACACATTAAACCGTCCGAGATGATGGGAATATTTCTGATCTGTATTCCCCAAAGAGGGCACTTTTGCAGAAAACAAGTTTATCATTTATGGTAGCAAATAAAATTTCTCAGCACAGCCAAGAGGGCTTCTTGCAATTTCATCAGGAAGGTACCACCATGCAGTTCATTATGGAAATCATATTTACATAACTAGGGAAGGCTACTGTTTTGCCAAGAGGTGTCTCTTTCTCAAGCGTGCTCATGAGGAGCTTGCAAGAGATACTAAATCTTTTGTTTTAGCTTTTTAGTTCAAATGACTCTATTCCTTGGAAAAGGATTTTGTATAGAAAGACATTATTTTGGAAGTTCTACCTCAAATTACCAGTCAAGTTGTAGGATGTTGTCTAATAGGAGCTTGCCATGGGTCAAATGACCATGGCCTTGCCATATTGGACATATCAAGAATAGAGCGCTCCAAAGGACTGCAAGTTTTGTCCCTACTGGTAGCTGTATTCATATTTTCAAGCCTTGACGTGAGTCTTTGGGAAACTATTTTTGGCTAATGCCCTTTGCCTACATTATCTTCAAGAAGTAAAAGCAATTTGGGACCTAACTTCTTCGGTGGTTCTCACTAACTCCACTGGTTTATGGTTCCAAGCAGAGGATAAAGGATGTTCCCTACAAGAGGTGAAGGCTGGAGGACAGACCTTTGGGCTCTCTCTAGGAGGAATTTACCTGGTAAGAATGGCAGAAGACCAATTATTAATATACAGGCTCTGCTTTGACCTTTCCCCTCCTAAACTGCATACTTACAGCAAGTGTGCATGTTGTGCCTCCCTACTCGTGGGCTTGACAGAGGCATTGTAACCTTCTATGGGACTAGTGGGTAAGGGTCTACTATATCACCTCAACGCTTCCCAAGTTCGGGCTCCCAAGTCCAGGTATGGTGATGGAATATAATGAAGATCATTACGGTTCAAGTCTACAATGTGGCTTCATCATCAGAAGAGCTCATATCTTGATCCCCACCTAATTCTTCCTTCTGGACTTGGAAAGATGGGAATATGATTATCTCTTGCAAACTCCACATCTGGTAGGGCTTTTAAAGAGTCATCTTGCATTTGACGCTAATTCTCTTCTCCAGCCATATTTGTCTTCCTCTCTAGAGTCATTTAAGGACATATATTTCCATTTCTCCAACATCCTTATGTTTTGGTTGGAAACTCAGCTGATGGTTTATAATCCAGCTGCATGGGTATGTGTATTTTTAAATAATGAGTGTGATACAACTTGTGAAATAAAAATTTAGGAGAAAAAGCAGATGAGCTTTAGGCAAGAGACTTGAAGTGATCCAACACAGTGTTTGGTCAAAAGGGAGAAAACCTATCCAAGTCAGTAAGGGAAGGCTGTTCCTTTCATTGTCACTCCCAACAAAATATTACTGATCCTTCAAGCCTTAGCTCTTAGGCCACCTTCTCTCCCTAGGCTTCTCCCATCCTGACATATAACTTCTTTTCTTCGTTTCCAACCTTTCCTGCGCGGTTCAAAAATTAGAGGTTCACTTCGGTCGTCCCAGTCTCCTTCCAAAATACAAACGCAGTGGTCTGAATCACTTGCTCTCCTCCTTTCTCATCTGGGGCCTCATCTTAGCTCACGTATCTGCTAGGGACTACTGTGTACATGGGACAGAGACCTATTCTAGGAAACTGAAGTTAATAGGTGAGGAAGAAAGAATCATGGTTCCTGGTAATTCATCTGTGAGAGTTTCTGACCCCAAAGCTACAAGTTTAAATGCCACACAGATGATCACAACAACAAATGTTCAACACAGCAAAACCCAAAGAATTACAGTAGGAGATATGTTCCAAAACCATATAGCCCAATTGCCTTAAACACCAGAACACTGCTGCAGATCCCATGGGCTGTTTTATTCACTCATTTATTTGCCATTTAGGCATATGAAGCATATGCCACCCGAGAGGCCATAATAAATAAGACACCCAGGGTTCCTGCCTTCACAGAGCCTACTATCTGTTTGGGACAGATGGGCTGTTTAATAGGCACATAGGGCAGGAATAAAATGCTATGAATGGAGAAAGGGAGGGTAGTAGGAAACCTTATAGCAGAAGCAATTCATCCAGTCTAAGGACTGGAAAGGTTTTGTGGAGGAAGTGGTTTTTAAGCTTAGACCAAAAGAATGTGTTTGAGTGAAAAAGCAAACATCTTGGTGCTAGAAGATAAATTCAAGTTACAGGACTGCCTTACAATAGCTAGGTGACCTTTGGCACATATCCTTGCCTCTCAGGCTATAGCTCCTGATCTGTAAAATAAGTTAGGGTTTGGAGAACTTAATCTGGAAGGTTCCTTCCGTCTTTCTAAATCCTGGAAGGGATTACAGTCCACCTTCAGTCCATCCTTTACAACAAAAGGCAACTAACACAAATAAGAGAAAATCAAAGAAATGTGAGTAGGGAGGTTACAATGGCGAAATTGGGAAAATAAATAAGCTCTGAAGTTGGACCATAATAGGTTCAAATCCTGGTTCTGCCCTTTACTAGCAGGGTAATTCTGAGAATATTTTCTAACTTTTTGGGGCCTCAGGTTCTAATCTGTAATACGGGGAAAGACTATTATAGTTGACTCTTGAACAACACAGGGTTAAGGGTGCCAATCCTACCCCACGTGGTCAAAAATCCACAGATAACTTCTGACTTCCCAAAACTTAACTACTAATAGCCTACTGTTGACTAGAAGCCTTACTGAGAACATCAATAATTGAATAACACATATTTTCTATGTTATATGTATTATATACTATATTCTTACAATGAAGTAAGTTATAGAAAAGAAAATGTTATTAAGGAAATCATAAGACAGAAAAATACAATTACAGGGCTGTACTGTGTGGAAAAACACAACAGCTCCCAAGTTTCACCTTTAATAACTTCAGTCCCTGGAAAGAGAACACCTCAACCTTCAGGGTCCCAAGTTCAAACATCCCAGGAAGAGCTCCAGTTGGTCTACCTGGAGTCAGGCGCCTGTCCCTGGGCAAACCGAAACTTAATAATGATTTTTTATTATATTATGTTAGTCACCATACAGTACATCCCCGGTTTTCGATGTAAGGCTCGATGATTCATTAGCTGCGTATAACACCCAGTGCACCATGCAATACGTGCCCTCCTTACTACCCATCACCGGTCTATCCCATTCCCCCACCCCCCTCCCCTCTGCAGCCCCCAGTTTGCCTCTCATAGTCCATAGTCTCTCATGTTTCACTCCCCCTTCTGACCACCCCCCCTCTCTTTATCCCCTTCCTCCCCTACCGATCATTCTAGTTCTTATGTTCCATAGATGAGAGAAATCATATGATAGTTGTCTTTCTCTGCTTGACTTATTTCACTAAGCATTATCTCCTCCAGTGCCGTCCATGTTGTAGCAAATGTTGAGAACTCATTCTTTCTGATTGCTGAGTAATATTCCATTGTATATATGGACCACAACTTCTTAATCCAGTCATCTGTTGAAGGGCATCTCAGCTCCTTCCACAATTTAGCTATTGTGGACATTGCTGCTATGAACATTGGGGTGCATATGGCCCTTCTCTTCATTACGTCTGTATCTTTGGGGTAAACACCCAGTAGTGCAATGGCTGGATCATAGGGTAGCTCAATTTTTAACTTTTTAAGGGACCTCCACACGGTTTTCCAGAGTGGCTGTACCAACTTGCATTCCCACCAACAATGTAGGAGGGATCCCCTTTCTCCACATCCTCTCCAACAATTGTTGTCTCTTGCCTTGTCTATTTTTGCCATTCTAACTGGCGTAAGGTGGTATCTCAGTGTGGTTTTGATTTGAATTTCCTTGATGGCTAATGATTTTGAACATTTTTTCATGTGTCTGTTAGCCATTTGTATGTCTTCATTGGAAAAGTGTCTGTTCATATCTTCTGCCCATTTTTTGATTTGTTTATTTGTTTCTCGTGTATTGAGTTTGAGAAGTTCTTTGTAGATCTTGGATACCAGTCCTTTATCTGTAGTGTCATTTGCAAATATATTCTCCCATTCCGTGGGCTGCCTCTTAGTTTTTCTGACTGTTTCCTTGGATGTGCAGAAACTTTTAATCTTGATGAAGTCCCATAAATTCATTTTATCTTTTGTTTCTCTTGCCTTTGGGGATGTGTCATGAAAAAGGTTGCTTTGGCTGATGTCGTAGAGGTTGCTGCCTATGTTCTCCTCTAGAATTTTGATGGAGTCCTGTCTCACATCGAGGTCTTTCATCCATTTGGAGTTTATTTTTGTGTATGGTGTGAGATAGTGGTCAAGTTTCATTCTTTTGCATGTAGCTGTCCAATTTTCCCAGCACCATTTATTGAAGAGACTGTCTTTTTCCCACCGGATGTTTTTTCCTGCTTTATCAAATATTAGTTGCCCAAAGAGCTGAGGGTCCATTTCTGGGCTCTCTATTCTGTTCCATTGGTCTATGTGTCTGTTTTTGTGCCAGTACCATGCTGTCTTTGTGATCACAGCTTTGTAGTACAGCTCGAAATCCGGCATTGTGATGCCCCCAGCTTTGTTTTTCCTTTTCAACAGTTCCTTGGAGATTCGGGGTCTTTTCTGGTTCCATACAAATTTAAGGACTATTTGTTCCAGTTCTTTGAAAAACGTTCTCGGTATTTTGATCGGGATAGCATTGAAAGTGTAGATTGCTCTGGGTAGCATGGACATTTTAACTATGTTAATTCTTCCGATCCATGAGCATGGAATATCTTTCCATCTTTTTATGTCTTCCTCAATGTCTTTTAAGAGTGATTTATAGTTTCTAGAATAAAGGTCCTTTACGTCTCTGGTTAAGTTAATTCCAAGGTAACGTATGGTTTTTGGTGCTATTGTAAATGGGATGGATTCCCTGATTTCTTTCTTCGTTCTCGTTATTCGTGTACAGAAATGCAACTGATTTCTGAGCATTGATTTTGTATCCCGCCACGTTACTGAATTGCTCTATAACTTCTAATAGTTTGGGAGTGGCTTCTTTTGGGTTTTCCATATAGAGTATCATGTCGTCTGCGAAGAGAGACATTTTGACTTCTTCTTTGCCGATTTGAATACCTTTGATCCCTTTTTGTTGTCTGATTGCTGTTGCAAGGACTTCTAGTACTATGTTGAATAATAGTGGCGAGAGTGGGCATCCTTGTCGTGTTCCTGATCTTAAGGGAAAGGCTTCCAGCTTTTCCCCATTGAGAATAATATTTGCAGTAGGCTTTTCATAGATGGCTTTTATGAGATTGAGAAATGTACCTTCTATTCCTACACTCTGAAGGGTTTTAATCAGGAAAGGATGCTGTATTTTGTCAAATGCTTTTTCGGCATCGATTGAGAGGATCATATGGTTCTTGAGTCTTTTCTTGTTGATATGATGTATCACGCTGATTGATTTGCGAATATTGAACCACGCTTACATCCCAGGTATGAATCCCACTTGATCGTGGTGGATAATCCTTTTAATGAACTGTTGGATTCTATTAGCAAGTATCTTGTTGAGGATTTTGGCGTCCATATTCATTAGGGAAATCGGTCTGTAATTCTCCTTTTTGAGGGGGTCTTTGCCTGGTTTGGGGATCAAGGTAATATTGGCCTCATAGAATGAGTTTGGTAGCTTTCCTTCTGTTTCTATTTTTTGAAATAGCTTTAGGAGAATAGGTATTATTTCTTCTTTGAATGTTTGGTAGAATTCCCCAGGAAAACCGTCCGGGCCTGGAGTTTTGTTATTTGGAAGGTTGTTTATCACTGACTCAATTTCTTCATAATTAATTGGCCTGTTTAAGAAATCAATTTCTTCCTTTTTCAATCTTGGTAGTTTATAGGTTTCCAGGAAGGATTCCATCTCTTCCAGATTGCTTAGTTTATTGGCATATAGCTGTTGATAAAAATTTCTAATAATCCTTCCAATTTCAATGGTGTTCGTCGTGACCTCTCCTTTTTCATTCATAATTTTAATAATCTGGGTCCTTTCTCTTTTCTTTTGGATAAGTCTTGCCAGTGGTCTGTCAATTTTATTGATTCTCTCCAAGAACCAGCTTCTAGTCCTGTTGATCTGCTCTACTGTACTTCTGGTTTCTGCTTGATCGATTTCAGCTCTAATTTTGGTCAACTGCTTCCTTGTGCGTGGATTAGGCCTGTCCCTCTGTTGCTGTTCCAGCTTCTTGAGGTGAGAATATAAAAACTGCATTTTAGATTTTTCTATTCTTTTGAGTGAGGCTTGGATGGCTATGTATTTCCCCCTTAGGACTGCCTTTGCAGTATCCCATAGGTTTTGGACTGTTGTATTTTCATTCTCATTGGTCTCCATAAATTGTTTAATTTGATTTTTGATTTCCTGGTTTATCGAGTCATTCCTGAGCAGGATGGTTCTTAGTCTCCAAGTGTTTGTGGGCAAACCGAAACTTAAAAGAGAACAGGGTCCTGCGGTAGAAAATGGCTGCTCCTACATTGACTAGGAAAAGAGACCTTGGCTGGGCAATTCCCAAAAGAAGGAGATTGAGGTAGAGCTGAATAGAAAAGCCAACAAATATTCACTAGGTTTTCTCTGCAAACTGCTTCTCTAATGCCAAAGACTAACTGAATAAATGAAACAAATTCTTTTAAAAGCTAAAATTCTGTGTGGGGGAAAGACTCATCACCTGGGTTTCAGAAAGCACTGAGCATGCACGCCTTGGCTTTGCTCAGGCCAGCCCAGCCTCGTGAACCCGTAGTTCAATGCTCAAGTTCAATTTCCTTAGACTTTAGTTTGCTTTCTTAGAAGATGAGGAGCTGGGTAAAAGCTGCCGTGAGACACAGCACTTTAAAAATACCCTAAACAAGCATTGCTGCTGAAAGCTTTTCTGTAGCCCCAAGAATATCACAGAACCAGGTAAACTGGGAATTACAGGTCATACCCTGGGGACATCTGAAGTGTGTCTCCTCCTGCACTTAATGATCACAGACACACTCCCACAGGTGTGTGTTCTGTGCAGATGACTAATGAGTGGGAAGGAGGAAGAGAAGCAGGAGAAAGGAGAAAGGGTGGGGGACAAAGAAAGGAGAAAGGAGAGAGAGAAAAAGGGAAGGAAACAGGAAAGGAAAAATTGAAGGAGGGGGACAGGAAACTTAAACCAGTCTGATCTAGGCCACTGCTGTAACACCTTTCTTTTTTATTTATTTTTCTTTTTTAAAAGATTTTATTTATTTATTTGAGAGAGAGAGAGTGGGAGTGAGAGAGAACAGGAGCAGGGGGGAGGGGCAGAAGGAGAGGGAGAAGCAGACTCTCCGCTGAACAGGGAGTCTGAAGTGGGACTCGATCCCAGGACCCCGAGATCATGAGCTGAGCCGAAGGCAGACGCCTAACCGCTGAGCCACCCAGGTGCCCCCTGTGACATCTTCCTTTAAAGAGCAAATTTCGTGCAGGCATTCCCAGGAGACTTCTTCCTGCAAGCTCACTTACATAATTCCCTTTTAACTTAAGGATGAAAGCCTTCACCAAGATTTTCTGAAATATACTGGGGGTGGCAGAAATCGCCCATCCCTCCAGGGATTGCTAAAGGGTGGAGCTTGTGTCACTGCTAGAAATGACATCATGGGATCCCCAGAGGGGCCCCTCAGTCACATTGCATCCCAGGGTAAAAAGTTATGTTTCTGGTCCTCTTTTAATCCCTCTGACTAGCCCTCAGGCAGCCTCAGTTTGGTGCTGTTATGTGTAGCCCCTTCCTAAAACCAATTCTATCCCCTGTGGCACGGAGACAAAGCGGAGCCTCTGGCGGACAAGAGCACGTAGATAGAACGAATAATACTGGTGCGCTTTCATTGCACTCAATATTCTAGCAATGTTCCATTTTAGCCTATAAAGATCAGTATTCCTTTTATAGTAGTTATGTGAAGTTACCCTAGAAATTTTTTTTGAGTTAAAAAAAGGCAGCAAACTTAAAGAAACATCTCAAGAGAGGTAGTACCAGATATAGCAAAGATTCGACGGAAGTATCTTTTAGTCAGGGCGCATGTACTGTTGTGAGGTTCGTGGGTCAAAGGAGACCTCGTGTTCCAAAGCCATGTCAGGATGGGAATAACAAACACTCTGGGTGGGAAAAAGCACCATCGTATTCTGAGACCTTCAACAGAGCTTTGAGTCTTAAGAGCCTCTTCTTCAGCGCAAATTTTCCCTTACGAGGTGCTTCCATTGATGATAGTCATGATTACAACAATTTAGAGTCCTGAAGAGATTTCCTCTTAAAATCTTTAGTCGAAGAGGATATTGTGGAGTCCACATTAGAAGGAAAGTATGCCAGGTATCTGTATTGGACTGAGGGAAAACTTCAAATGGATTGTAGAACTGCCTCGCCTCATATTAATGATAAAACACTGAAAAATACAGGACCGTTTTGGGAGCTGGTCACCCACGGGACATTGCCCAGCACTTCATGCTGGGAAACTTCATGAAGAGGAGAAGACACAGAAAACCTGGAAACCGTTGGTGGAAAAATAGAGATGGGTCCCTTTGCCAACTCCTAAAAATAAAAGCAATAAATGTTAACCAACTGTGGACCCACAGAGTTATTTTTAAAATCAACTGAAATAAAATGGAAGACTTAATTTCCATTATGATGACGTTATTGAAAGCCCTGAATTGATCATTTCATTTGAAAGAAAATGTCATTTAAATATAAAAGCCAGTTATATCCAAGAAATACATAATGAAGCCAGAACATTGTTCAGTGACTCTTTTGTGGGTTCAGCTTGCAGATTTGGTTCTCGCTGAGATAAAATATTTCTTATCCCTCTTTTCTCTTTATACATGAAATCATAGCAACCATGTTTATTGCATTCTCTTTGTTTCTTTGGTCCTGGTTCTTTATTTGGATTCCTCTTCTATACCCTGTGGTCTTTCAAAAACACTACTTTAAATCCATGTAAGCGAAGGGTGGGATTTTAAAAAAATTTTTTAAATTTTTTATTTTTTAGTAGGGTCCACATCCAGCTTAGAACCCAACTCGGGGCTTAAATTCATAACCCTGAGATCAAGACCTGAGCCGAGATCAAGAGTCAGACCCTTCACTAACTGTGCCACCCAGGTGCCCCAAAGGGTGGGATATTCTGAGCAACGAATGGGAGCTTAAAAGTTACCTCAGTGAATTTATTTAGTATCTTACACATACAAGATCTCACCATAGGTACTATGCTATGAGCATTCCAATTTGATGGGGATCCAAGACAAACACACCAACAGTGAAGAGCAATGGAAGAATGATTTAACAGTTCAAGATGACAAAAAAGAATCATAAGATCTTATAGGACTAACTGCCTAGTAATATTCCCACAGGGGCTGGATGGGAAATGTACATGAGTGAAGGGTATCAGACACAGGGCGGTGGTGCTGGTACAATCACACACACACACACACACACACACACACACACACACACCTTGGCTAAATGGGACAGCTCAATAGAGCAAACATACAGAGTTGCCATGTGGGAATGGAATTTTTTCAAATTGGATGGAAATCTGTTTGTTTGTTTGCTTGTTTTTCCTAAATGTAAAACCTCAGGCTTTTAACTACTGGCAACTAATTAAAAAAATTTTTGAAACACTATATGGATGATTGAAAACATATCTATAAACTGGATTCAGCCTGTGGATTGCCAGTTTGCAATCTCCACCATGTAACTCAGCCATTAAGGCTTGGGACTTGAACCCATCATTTAATTCTGAACTAACCAGAAGAAACAGGATTTATATCATCTTGAAAAAAAAAAAAAGGAGATATTTGTATAAGGAAAAGGGAGGCAGAGTGGCAAAGATACTATATGGGGAGCAAAGGGTGAATGAAACCCCAAGGCAGAGAAGGTCAAGGCATGTCCAGGAAACAATGCAAGAACTGTGTTTGGGTAGAAGCGAAACATGAGTATAGAAGAAGTCAGAGAGCTCAGACTTGGAAAGCAAACGAAAGACCAGGTGGACAAGAACCTTGAAGTTTAAGCTAAGTTTAGGTTTTATCCTACTGGCAGTGAAGATTTGGGGGTGCAAAGGTTGATGCAATCAAGGAGGTTTTCCAACAAGATTAACCCAATCTAACTGGAAGTTACAGAAACTCCAGGGAAGTGTCTGTTCAGAAGGTTACTGCACTATGTCAGGAGAATCAGCTGGATACCAGAGGAATGGAAATCGAAGGGGTGAGATAAAACCTGTAGCAATGGATAAATCCAGAGGACTGATAAATTGTTTCCCCATAGAAGATGTCAGAGATAACTCTTCTGTTTGGGATCTTCAGTATTAGTCGGTATCCTAGTGTGACTATCCGGGAAGACATTTGGAACCTGAGTTTAGGAGATAGTCCAGAGATACTGATGCATTTTGGAGTGTTTATTCACATAGGGATGGTCCAAGAAGAAATTTCCCAAGGGAAAGGCCCTAATTTAGAGAGAAGCATGAATCTTGGAGAATGAATACCCAACGTCTATGTTTCTTCCCTCTTACTTCAAAAACTTTGCTAAATTGAGAAATCTTTACCCTTAAATTGTGTGGTCAAAGGATCTCAAATATCTACACATTCTATTATATTCACATTGTTGTGTGTGTCATCTAATTTAAATATGTAAACTTCAATCTCTGTAAATCTCTTCAACCCGGGTTATGTTTTAGCAATAAAAAGGAAAGAAAAAAGAGAGAAAAAGTAAGCTCTAGAATAGATAGGGCCTGTCAAGAATGGTTAAGATATAGTCCTAACAAGGGTCTACAAACTTCCCAAGATTCCTTCCAGTACTATAAATAAGTAATACTTGAGCCATCATCCATAAATACAAGTTATGGCCATACAAAATGAAGCCCCTTCAATCCAGAATTTATCTGATAGTTACCAGGTGCTTTACTCCCCAGCCAGAACTTGGCTTTCTGAAGCTTCACCCCATCTTAGGAAAATACCATCAATTAAAGATGCATTCTCCTGAGAGCCCAGAAATAAACTCTAACGTTCATGGTCAATTGATTTTCTACAAAGGGGCCAACAGAGTTCAATAGGGAAAGAATAGTCTTCAACAGATCATATTGGGACTGGTGGATAGCTACAGGAAAAATAATGAATTTGGTTACCTGCCTCATAGCATAAACAAAAAAATAACTAAATGTATACCACAGACCTAAATTTAAGAGCAATAAATAAATAAATAATCGACCTATAAAACTCTTAGAAGAAAACACAGTAGTAAATCCTAGCACCCTTGAGATTTCTTAGATATGACACCAAAAGCAAAAGCAAAAAAAGAGACCAATAAATTAAACTGTACTAAAATTAAAAATGTCTGTGCCTCAAAGGACACCATCAAGAAAGTGAAAAGATAACCTGCTGCCTTGGGAGAAATATTTGTAAATCGTGTGTCTAATAAAGAATGTAGCTCCAGAATGTAAAAAGAAACCCTATAACTCAATAATAAAAAAACAGCCTCATAAAAATATAGGCAAAGGATTTAGATGGACATTTCTCTAAGGAAAATATATACATGGCTAATAGGCACATGAAAAAAAGTTCAGTATTATTGGTCATTAGAGAACTGCAAATCAAAACCATGAGATACAACCTCACACCCACCAGGATGGCTATAACCAAAAAGACGCACAGTGATAGGTGCTACTAAGGATGTGAAGAAATCGTAATCTTCATATTTTGCGGGTGTAAATGTAAAACAGCATGGCCAGTGTGAAAAACAATGTGGCGGTTTCTCAAAACATTAAACAAAGACTTTCCATATGACCCAGAAGTTCTACTTCTAGGTATTTAACCCAAGATAAATGAAAACATATGTCCACACAAAAACTTGTACACAACTGTCCATAGCAGCATTATTCAAGATGGCCCCAAATTGGAAAAAGTCCAAATGTCCACTTACCGATGAATGGATATATAAAATGTGGTATATCCATACAATGGAATATTATTTGGCAATAAAAAGGACTAAAATACTAACAGTGCTACAACATAGAAAAACCTCCAAAACATCATTCTAAAGAAGTCAGAAAAGGTCACAGATTGTATGAGACTAGGTCCAGACCAGGCAAATGTGCAGTGACAGAAAGTTGGGGCTGGGGGCATGGAAAGTGACTGCTGATGGGTACTGGGTTTCTTCTGGGGACGATGAAAATGTTCTAAGGAGAGATTATGGCAATGGCTGCCCAACTCTGTACATATACTACATATACTAAATGCCACTGAACTGTACATTTTAAATGGGTAACATTTCAAATGCATAAACATGTTTCATGGGCTGTTGGTTATGTAAATCACATCTCACTAAAGCTCTTTAAAAAAATACGTCTGCACCATGTAGTGCTACTAGCCAGAGAGTGCCTGCGATTCTTTTAGTCTTCCTGCTTCAGGTTCCTGAAGTGTTTTCCTTTGTCAGTAGTGCCTTCATTCTGTTCACCACAAACCGGCTCCTCTTATCTCTCAGAACAGCTGCCACATTCCAGTCTCCCAAACACGCCAAGCTTGGTCTTGTCTCAGGCACTTGCAATGGTGCTTCCTTCTTGGAAAGCTCTTCTCCCAGACAGATATTCGTAAGGTTGCCCCCTTCTCACCGTTTTAGTTCAATGCAAAAACGAAGACTTACCCCACAGTCATCACCTTCCACCCATTGCTTTGCTCATGGCACGTGTCTGTACCTGATGCTGGCTTCGGTGTTTATTTCCACACTCACATTTGTGTTTGTCTGTTTGCCTGCTTACAGATATTCTATCTGCCTTCCTCACTAGAGCTTATGCTCCCTAAGGACAGGGGCTGGGCCCCAGCTGTCCCCACCACATAAGGCCTGTAATCAAGAGCTGTGGGCTTCCTAAGTTTTTAGATGAATGGCACGCCATTAGGATGCTTGGTTCTGCAGGGGCACCTGGCTGGCTCAGTTGGTGCCTTTGGCTCAAGTCATGATCTCGGGGGTCCTGGGATTGAGCCCCCTGTCTGGCTCTCTGCTCAGTGGGGAGTCTGCTTCTCCCTCTCCTTCTGCTCCTCTCCTCCCCCAACTTGTGTTCTCTCTCTCTCTCAAATAAACAAATAAAATCTTTTTTTAAAAAAGATGCTTGGTTCTGCCCTTGTAGTCATGTTAGAGTAGGCAGTTCAGTTAGGTTCTAACAGGATACCTGGAGGCCAGCAACAAGGAAGTCATGGCCAGCTATGGGGAAAGTCAGAGGCCTGTCCTGGCAGCACTCCACAGGAAGGCAGGGCACACGAGACAGGCCAAGATGGCGGATGTCATGACCGGGAAACCCCTGACCAAATTAGGAAGAAAGAGCGGGAAACCCTGTTTCCAAGAAATACTGGCCCCAAGTAATGACTATTCCAACCCCTAGTTAACAACTGTCAATAAAAGATAGAAACCCATCACCCAGGGTGTGCAGCCCTCTCTCTCTCTTTCTTGAGCTCACCTGCTCTCATATCTGGAGAGTGCACATTGGCTTTGATAAACTTTCCCGCTTGTGTCGCTCATTCGTTGTGCTGTGTCTGTGCTTGAATTCTTTCCCCTGACGAGACCAAGAGCCTTTGGGGACATCTTTGGGTTGGGCTGAGGCGAGGCCCCAGGGCCCGGGGTCTCCCCAGTTCACCGGGCAACAACAACAACAACAACAACAACAACAAAGGAAAGCCTTATTCCTCTCCAAAACTCTACCCTCATTCACCACCACTTACCCCAAAAAGCAGCAAAAATTTCCTCCACAACATTTTCCACTGAAAACCTCTCCCTGAAAGACCAGTTGCAGGAAAATAGATTCCTCTTCACCTGCTGGCTTGATGATATTTATGTTTCAGTAAAACGAGGGTCTCCAGCAAGATCAATGAGTGGAGAGAACAGTGAATGACAGAGCCTAGCTCACACGTCGTCGAAGAAAAGGAAAATCAAACGGGGCTCAAACAATAGGGTATCAGGACGCCCCGCAGCCTTGTGCTGTATTCCTCCTTTCAATGAGGGGTCCTCCCGTTAGCGATTACCCCAAGATGATGATCACTCCACGAAACAAAGAGGAGAATGAAGCATGGCACACTGTGGAGTCTCTCAAATTTATAGTGTGGCTAGCCACAAAGCATCGAGCTCCGCAATCTTGGAAAAAGAAATAAAGAAAGAAAGAGAGGCGGTGGCAGGGTGGGGGGGGGGTTGTGGAGGGAGAAGTAAAGAAAGGGAAAGAAGAAAAAGAAAAAAAATGTAAAAGCAAGAGTATATCCTCACCTAACATTCTTCCAGATAAGAACTTAATCAAAAGAAAGGAAATGATATCTATTAGGAATTAAAGAAACATAATATAAAAGCAACATATCTATTGATTTCTCTTCTGCAAAAAAGAAAGAAAACAGAGCGAAAATTAGAAAAGCAAAGCCCTTCAACTAGCACTTGAGTCCTTGTTAACCTGCGACAGTGTTGGTGAAAGGCGTGGTCAACAGGGAAAGCGTCAGCAGGCTGTTTCACAAAGTTACCTCTTACATCACGAGAGACATCACATCCAAACAACTCAAGCCAGGGCCGCAAGAAGAGATGAAGATCAAGTTCAGATACAGCAAAAGCGACTCATGCTATTGTAACCATGTCTCCAGGCCTGAAAGTTTGGAAGACCTATATCACATCCCAGAGACCACCGAATATTTAGCACCGTCCTTCAGGAAATGTTGTCATGCTCAAGCAAGAGGACAGCAGAGATTATGAGAGGATCCTTGCACCTAAGCCTCTTCCTCCCCCTCTCCTGCCCTAACCCCGACACGTCCCAGATGTTCTGCCAAGAACAAGTTTAGTATCAGCTTATCATAGGCTCTAGACTCACCCCTGCAATTACATCCTGCCTTGGCAGGAAACTGAACCTGGCAATCAAAACTCCTCTCGTCTCTGATTTCTGCATCTCGCTTGTTTGGGGAGGCAACAGAGCATGTGGAATGACTGTAGACAGAAGCGAGGGTTTGCAAACCCTGCATCTGAATCCTGGTTTGGGCAGCCGGCAGTTTGTCATTGGTGAAACGGTGCCAACAATCCCTTTTACAGGGTATGGCGCATCTAACAGTTCCTGGCTCTCAATAGGTGTTAGTTCCCTTTGTATACAGTTTTTGAGATTTTTCCAGCAGTAGATGGGTTTATACTGCCCAAAGGACAAATGCAAATGACCAGATGCCCACAGCACAGCAGAGGTTCAGAGCCCAGGATTAGAATCAAATTAGACTCCTGTTTCTGGGAATCCTTTGGTCAAATTCCTCTTTACGACCCGAAAACACCTTAATACCCAGGATTTACATAATGACTGTCCATCAGCCCCTAGACACAAAGGGGAAATCTGAAAACTTAATGTCACACTGGGTTCTAGGCATCCCGACCATTTCTACGCATTAAAACACAGGGAGGGAACAGCTAATGTTTGTTAAAATTCTCAAGGGAAAATTTGGGCGATTGTTTCTGTTGGAACACGGTGAGGGACCTGCCCATCTACCTGACATATAGTTATGATTGGACCTCCCTGTCGCTGATGACCTCTGTCCCAGGGGAGTTCACAAAAGGGTCAACGCATCTCCTTCCTTGTAAGAGTCACCTGTGTCATTGAGCTCGTTCCATCCTCTGGCCGAGAGAGCTTAGATGGAGGAGAACGAAGTGCCCCACTGTGGAGGGCTGTGAGCTCTGGGGACCCTCCACACACTGCTAGGTATAACTCGACCGCAGCAGTCATAAAACCTCTTCTCTCACAGCTGGTTACATGTCTTCAGGCTTCGAAGAATCCAAATACGACCTGAAGAATCAGGCCATCTCGTATTTGGGCAAGATTCTGAAAGACTGGGTTCAAACTCTAGCTTGATAACATCCTAGCTGAGTGGCTCGAGGGACTTACTTGATCGTCCTGTGCTTTGGTTTCTTTGTGTATAAAGTGGGGCTAACAGCAGTATCCACCTACTAATACAGGATCATAGAATACTGAGCATATTGCATAAATGAGCAGACACCACACACACAGCGCCCACCCTACAGCGATGGCACTTTACGATGAGCTGTGGCTACAATGTACCGGTTAGCACCCTCCCAAAGGAGGACCAGCCAATGGAAAATACACTGAAATTACCTAACGTCCCAACAGTAATTTGGCCTCGAGGCAATCTGCCCAGCGTGCGCTAAGATCGAACCCCACTGATCAAATTGATTAAAATAACACGGAAGACATGATCAATAAAGCCATTTAACAACATATGGGAGGAACTTCTATCACTTTCTCTAGCACACTTCCAACTAGACATCAACATCTTTTCTAAAAGAAATATTATATTTCTTGTTACATGAAGAGTTACTCTCTGTTCTATTATTTTTTTCCTATTAATTACACACACACAAAAAGGGAGAAATACGTTCAAGAGAACAAACAAGGCTTAAAGACGGAGCGTCAGTTAAATGCTATTTGGCAAATGAAAAGCAGTACAAGATTGTGAGGGAGCGAGACCACTGCTTCCAAACCAGGGTGAATAAAGCAGTCTGCTTTAAGGTTTGAATCAGGAATCCAAGGTTATGCATGTAGGAAATCCCTGTCCTTAGAGGCTTGATGCCTCAAGTTTCATTTTGCCGTGAGCAGGAGCACACGTGCAATGATTGACTCCAAACCTCTTTATTTCCTCAGGGAAATGGATGTTTGGAAAAAACCTTAATTTTTCTTATCTCTGAAAAAATAATCTATCTTTTGTTTCTTCTATCTTGAACAACTTCAGACAACATATTTTTTTAGGATTTGGATCTATAGGTCTCTAGAACTCTAAATTCTCCAAATATCTCTGGATCAAGCCAGATCATCGAAGAGTCATATATCATTATATTATTATTATTATTATTATTATTATTATTATTATTATGCCCTTGGTTTTTATCAAAGGCTGATACAAGAAGCACCATGGGACAAAGACAGACGTAGAGGAGCACCCCCTGTAGCACTGTTCCTAGCAGGAAAAATTAGAAATACTATATTCTACATGTCCATCCGTCGGTTAACTGGTTAGATGGATGAGGGCACAACCACACAATAGAATATTATGTGGATCTTAAAACAAATGACACAGTGTTATATGTATTGATACAGAGTGACTTCTAATATACATTGAATTTAAAAAGCAAGATGCAGAAAAATGGACATAGTGTACTCAAAATCGAAACATACACACACACATATGCACATACATACATACAAACATGAATGCACGTGCATAGACTATCTCAGATCTTGACATCAATGGTTCTCTCAAGAGAATCTCAGAGGTAAAGGTTAAAGGGAGACATGCTTTCTGACTAAATACCTTCGTGTACCCTGAACCTATTAAAAAATTAAACCCACAAAAACGGCCATTAAGAACTTCATTCTAACTGTGTGTATCAGAACAACCAGCTGTTTAAAATGTTAATTGGTGTCCCACAAAAAAAGTATTTATGTCCTACCCATGTTAGAGCTTCACAAGGTACTGAGAAGGTCTGCAATCAAGAATCTTGTGTAATTTAATTTAACCCAACATTTCCCAAATTTCTTGGTCATAGAACCTTCCTACTTTTTCTGAAGGGCATTGCCTTTGAGCTCCGCATCGTGGAGAATACACATTGCAGCATTCATTTTACTTTATTTTAAAGATTTTATTTATTTATTTGTCAGAGAGAGAGAGAGCGCACAAACAGGGGGAGCAGCAGGCAGAGGGAGAAGCAGGCTCCCCGCTGAGCAAGGACCGCGATGTGGGGACTCGATCCCAGGACCCTGGGATCATGACCGGAGCTGAAGGCAGACGCTTAACCGACTGAGCCACCCAGGCGTCCCAGCATTTACTTTAAAAGGCTTTGGCCACTTTCTCTAACTGATAGGAAAGAATTCAGCAAGCAGGTTACCTTCATGAATGCTTAGGAATAAATGCACTTCCTACACTGAAATCGTAGGAAGTCTGTATTCAATTAGAATTTTTTTACATTTTGGCAGCCAAGAGGCACAGAGCAGATGTGCCTCAACCTTCTCATTTCTACAATGGGCATAACAGCACCTACTTTGTAGGGAGTCGTGAGGTTGACATTGGATAGCCTGTATAAGAATGCCTCTCATAAACGACACACAGGAGATGTCCAACCCTTACTGGCCCCTGCTGGACTTTCTTCACTTCCAGGCCAGCAGTTTCACAAATGCGTGGAGCTCTTCCCAAGAGGCCACGGAGTGAAGATAAAGGCAAATGCATCAGCACCACCGACAACACCATCGGAGCCCCGAGAAGCGCCTTCGATGGGTCTTTGTACAAAGAACGAAGTATTTTAATCACCTTTGTTGCCTGTGACCTGAGAGGTCAGTGGAGGAAGAGACTCCGGGGGTGAAGGTGAGGGCGTAATAAGCCCTTCTATTCGCCATGATTCAAGGCCTGTGTTCCTGGCTTTGGAAAGAGGAAACAGGGCTGTAAACGAGGTGGCTCTCTTATCTGCGGCTAGTGGGTTGCCGCAGAGACCGTTCTATTTGTAAACATTATCCAGGATTCACGCCGAGGTAGGTTTATCCACCAGCTGCCTTCCCCACAGGAACCTCTCATATAATAAAGGAAAAGTGTGAGTAGATATTACCCAGGTGGCCGCTGCAAGAGTTTAACAGCTATGCTGGATTAAAAACCACAGCATGGAGAAAACAAATTTTCACGTTATCTTCAAATTCTTAAAGGAAGGGAGAAGTCAGTTTATCTACATAACATATTTTAAATAAATAAGATGATGCTATTAATGATTCTCTGCTCCCTATGTGCTGTAAAACCTTGGCTCGCAACCCTTTCAAGAGGTTGGTAATCAGAAACATGTACTGAAAAGGGCAGAGTGAGACAATTTCAAGAGACCATCTGCCACTGACAAGTCTCTGCTGATTTTCATTAATGCCAGACTGACCGTAGGGGGTTTCTGGTTGAAATTGATAACGATCAATACAAGTAAATACACTTAGTTTCCTTTAGGACTATCGTTGCCCATCAGCGTCTCAGGCACTCAAAAAAGGAGAGAAGCCACAAGGGATAGTTCTGTAGAAAATTAGGAGGTGTAACTATCTCCAGGTGTTGCAGGAACGCAAAAAGAAAGTTTTGTAGTTCCTAAGATGAAGAGCGGTGACCTTCCAATGACAAAAGAAGTAATTAAGGTGCTCAAATGATAGGCTGCATCTGAAGTGTCTGATGATGAAAAGTTTAGAAATTAAGTGCATCATCTCTGACCCAACACTTTCATGGTTAGATGTGCAGTCAAAGGAAATAATTCAGATGTGTACACAGATTAGTTCGTAAGATCATCCACCATGAAAACAGCCCAAATATCCACCACTGACGAGTGGAAGAGTAAAATGTGTCCATACTAGGGGATCTTCATCAATCAAAAGAAATGATGTCCTAGCAATGCCACAACATGGGCGAACCTCAAAATCATTATGTGAAGTGATTCAAGCCAGTCTTGAAACACGACATATTGTATGGTCCCATTTATATGGAATGTCCAGAATTTAAATAAATCTAGAGAGTCCAGAAGTAGATTAATGGTCACCTGCATCTAGGAGGGGTGGAAGTGGGGATGGCTTTGATGGGTACAGGTTTATTTTGGAAGTAACAAAAATATTAGATTCTGGTGATGGTTACGCAACTCTGAAAACAACACTAAAAACCGTTAAATGGCACACTTTGAACGGGTGAATTTTATGGTATGTAAATTACAGTTGATCCTTGGAAAACACAGGCCTCAAGGGTGCCAACCCTTTGTCAGTTGAAAATCCAAGTACAACTTCTGACTCCCCCAAAACGTAACTCCTAAAAGCCTACTTTTGACCAGAAGGAAGTCTTACCAATAACATAAACGGTCAATTGACATATATTTTGTAAGTTATATGTATTATACACTGTATTCTTACAATAAAGTAAGCTAGAGAAAAGAAAATGTTATTAAGAAAATCCTAAGGAGGGGCGCCTGGGTGGCACAGCGGTTAAGCACCTGCCTTCGGCTCAGGGCATGATCCCGGCGTTATGGGATAGAGCCCCACATCAGCCTCTTCAGCTATGAGCCTGCTTCTTCCTCTCTCGCTCCCCCTGCTTGTGTTCCCTCTCTCGCTGGCTGTCTCTATCTCTGTCAAATAAATAAATAAAATCTTTAAAAAAAAAAACTAAAAAAAAAAAAGAAAATCCTAAGGAGGGGCGCCTGGGTGGCTCAGTCTGTTAAGCATCTGCCTTGGCTCAGGTCATGATCCCAGGGTCCTGGGATGGAGCCGGGTGGGCTCCCTGCTCAGTGGGGAGTCTGCTTTTCTCTCTCCCTCTGCTCTTCCCCCCGTTCATGCTCTTAAGTGCACTCTCTCTCTCAAATAAATAAATAAAATCTTAAAAAAAAAGAGAAAATCATAAGGAAAAGAAAAATATTTATAATACTGTAGCATAAAAAAATCCACGCATGAACAGACCTGCACAGTTCAAACCTGTATTGTTCAACAGTTAACTGTATATTCCAATAAAGCTGTTAAAAAATATTCATCACACTGTTGTTTAAAATTGAAAAAAACATAAATAACCAACAATAGGGTTGGGTGAATAAATTATTATGAGCCTGTAAGATGTTATATATCATAGCCACTAAAAAACAGGTCCACAATGGAATGTACAGTGATTGTAATTAGGCAATATATGTATGTGTGTATATGAAATCTCTAGGAAAAGGTCTGAAAATATGCCAACATATTTTTTACAGTGATCTTATATGATTCTGTAGGATTATGGATTTTTTTTTCTCTTTGGGTTATACACAACTAATGAATCATCGAGCCTTACATCGAAAACCGGGGATGTACTGTATGGTGACTAACATAATATAATAAAAAATCATTATTAAATACAATGACCATTATTCTTGCAGCCATAACCACATGCAATATTTTACTGAGTACTGATGATGTGCCAGGGCCTGGGCTAAGTGTTTGACTGGATGCAGTGCATTTAATCCTTTAGCAGCCCTATAAAACAGGCACTATTAACTGCTGTTATTTTACAGAGGAGGCCAGTGAGTCTGCGGGGAGGTGAATTTACTCAAGGTAGCACAGTCTGCCAGGTAGCAAATACTAAGTCTCAACTGCTGGACTCCAAAGTGGAGAGAGTATATACCTCCAAGAAAGTGTGTGTGTGCTAGACAGGGTACAGAACCACACGTTAAACTTCCGTTGATTATATATATATATATATATATATATTTTTTTTTTTTAAGATTTATTTATTTATCTTAGAGCGAGCGGGAGGAGGGGCGGGGTGGGGGGGGGGGGAGAAAAATCCCAAGCCAACTCCCCCGCTGAGCACAGGGGAGGGCGGGCTCAATCCCACGACCCTGAGATCATGACCTGAGTCAAGCGAAGACTCAGATGCTCAATGTTCTGAGCCACCCAGGCGCCCCCAAACAACTGTTTACATATTTTTATCTCACTCGTAAAAACTTGCGTTTGAGACCTTTTATGCTGCAACATAACCCCCATTCTGCTTACTTCCCATCCAGCACAATTCTAAGGGCTTTGTAGATATTCATGCAGCGCTCACAGCAACCCAACGAAGAAACTGAGCTACAGAGCCCTGCTCTTACCTCCCATGCCACACTGTGCACGATATAGCAGCATGGTAATCCGCATCCACTACATGCAATTTATAAATAAATAAACTCAAATGTTGGTTTGCTGGACTTGCTTTTTTTTAATGGTAAGATACGTAGCTAAAAATATAATTGTGTCTTACAACATACACAATACTACTTCCCAAGGAATAATTAAATATGCAAAGTTGGACTTCCTTTTCGGGAGAAAGTGTGCCTGCACGCGGCATGCATACCTGCGTGTGTGTGTTTGTGTGTGGTTAAAGACAGCGTCAATCCTATGATTTGGAGTGAAGAATGACATTTCCTCTTAGGCTGGTGGGTCTTTGTTTGCCCCTCCCGATCCATCTGCCTCCATTTCCTCCCTCCTCTCTCCTGGCGGACAGACAGGAGATGACAGGAGAGAGGGCGTAGGTAATCCTTTCTTGCTCCCTCCTGCCTCGGGCTACTTTTCTTGACGTGACTGTTACCTGTGGGACTCCACCCCCTACTAGGGGCTCCTCCTCTAGAGTACTGGGTCTCACCTGGCTCAGGTAATCACAGTTCTGCCCTTTGTCCCCTTCCGCCCTCGGGTCAGTGACAGCTTACTCCGCTGCTGGCCTCTGGATGGCACCTCAACCCCGTTTGTTCCCCTAGCCCCGCCCACACAGCTGTAAGCCACGCCTTCATTAACTCCCTTGCAATGGAGCCATCGGAGGTGAACCTTGTTTCCTGCCAGGATCCTGACTGATTGACACTGTCCTCTAGGCCCAAATACGAGACTTTACGAAGTCTGAAGCGATAAGGATAAGGATGACCCACTCAGTGTCAGAGTTCAGACTTCCATCCACAGTAAGAATATACCCAAAGGACCCTCCATGCATCTCCAACCAAGAAATGATCACTGTCAAGCACAGATGAAGTTATAAAAAAATATTTTCATAAATCCTGATGTGACTTCTGCCAGGAACACATGTGTAATTTCGACCACATGCCTGACCTTAGTCCCTTGTCTAAAGCCAACTCCGGAGCAGCCTGGGGACAGCTTGCCCCACCCTGCTCTCTGTCCAAACCACAGCGGTGACCCAGCTCCACAGCGCGCTGAGTTCCAGGGCCTGGCTCTCTGCAGCAGAAAGCAAGGAGACAAAGGGGCCAGACTGTCATCTTCTGGCCTCCAGGGACCATCAGACGCCCTGAACACAGTCCAGATTCCCTTCTGGAAACCAATCTGTCAACACATACTAGCAAGCATGTTTACAGAGTCTTCTTGGGCAAGTCATGACACCAGATTCAGGAAGTAGACTGCAAACAACAGTCAGCACTGGGCAGCAAGAAGGCCAGTCAGGGCAAACTCTTTGTCTTCTTTTAGATCGAAGGACCTGGACCCTGAAGCATACAGCCTAAGTGGAAGAGCCAGGGCCCCACAGCTATTAGTAACCTAGTCAGAAGGCTTGGAGCAGACATCTGGGCAGGCAAACCTGAATTTAAATGCACCCTATAAATATCAATCTCTCTTTCCCCCTGCTTCCTGCAGATAGAATAATAAGATAACACTTCAAAAAGAAGAATCCCTCACCAGAACAGGCAATTAGATACTTGCCTTTCAAAAGAGATTGCTGGAATGTTAAGGAAATCTGGGTTGAATCCTCAGTATAGGGCTTCATGATTTAATCGCTTTGATCAAAAACCCAGAAGTTGCCCTTGTTTCTGTTTTTTATCTCCTGTATCTTGTCTGCCAGCAAGCCCTGTCAGCTCACATCCAAAAGATATTGAAAATTCACCTACTCTTCTGTTACCTCTCTTCTAAAGTGATGGGCCAAACCACCGTACTTTCTTCTTACACTCTGGTGTACCTACCTTGTTCGTTTACCACACAGGAACTAGAATGATCTCAAATCCTACTCGGATCATGTGCCTTTCCTGCTTTAAAACCTTCCAATGGCTTCCCGCTGCACTTAGAATAAAATCCAAGCTCTTTACTGTGGTCCTAAAGAGCCTCTAATCTCTTGGCCCCCAAAGATAGTCCTCTTTCCTGGGTGCAGACATTGCAGCCACGTGGCTTTCTCTTTCCTGTTGTAAAATACGCCAAGCCGTTTCCTGCCTCAGGGCATTTGCACTTGCTGTTTCCCCAGCCAAAATGCTATCTGCCCTAAAATTCTTTCTCATCAATCCTGTCTCAGCTCAAATATCTTCCCTTCACAAAGGACTTCTTGAGCCAAGTACCTTTTCTAAAGTGCCTCACCACATTCCTTGTGTTGTTTTATTCTTCATAGTATAAATACATATATAGATAGATAGATAGATAGATAGATAGATAGATAGATACTATATTATTTGTTATTGCTTCATTATCCTCCCAAAAAAGAGCATAAACCCTGTGAGGACAAGAAATTTATTATATTATATTGTTTACTTGGAAACAGCCCTAGCATACAGTAAATATTCAATAAATATTTGTCAGAGGCACAAGTCCTGGGTATAAATATAAGCATTGAACAATAATGAGTCCCCATGAGTCCATAAGCAAGTTAGTTAATATTTATAAGTCTCAGTTTTCTCATTTATAAGTGATACTAACAAGCACCCAGTAAATGTTTACTCTTATCACTGTTACAAGAGTTACAAAAATATATAGTATAGAGTTATAAGTTATATAAGTCATAGAAGTCTAAGTGTATGCTTTTATAACTAAGCCTGAACTGTAGTATAGTCTGGGAAATTACAAACACTAAACACAGCTGAAGTCGTAAAAGTTTCTCTTCATTAAATTGCAAAGCTAATTCCTTGAAGAGCATGCTGTTGCGTGACATCCCTCAGGCTTTGCAAACAGCTCTGACAAGTAAAGAGCACGGAGCATTTGGGGGTGGGGTGGGGGTGGAGGTGATGGAGAATATTATAGGACCACACAAGAGCGTGACTTTACAGTTAGGCCCAGAGCTGGAATATTCAAGTTGTGTTCTCAAGAGGTACATTATACTGGGGGTGCTGGTGTTGACTTTGGCTATAGACTGTGCAACAAATACATTATACTCTAATCTTCAAACACTGGGCTCTCAGGCAATTCAGCTCCAGGGGCAGCGACAGGACATTTTATCACGTCCCATTTATCTCTGCCTTAAGTTTGCTTAAACTGAGGCATGTATTTCATATTATTTATCATGGTGCATTTGTGAGGTCCGAGAGGCCAGGGAGGGAGGTTTAAACCCCAGATGTCATTCTCCATCTCACTTCCCTCTTCTCTCTCATGCAGTCCTTCACTCAGTTCAATGGAGTTGACTTCCTGAAGATTTCGGATATTGGCCCACTTCTGCCTCCATGACCACCTCCCTGGTCCGGGCCACCCACCTTTCCTGCTGGGCACCTCTGCGCTTGCCCCCTAACGGATCTCCTAACTGCACCACATTCCAACACTGAAACCAGACTAATCTCTTCAGACACAAATCTGACCGTGTCATATCCCTGACACAACCAGCCAGGGTGACATCTCGTTGGTAAGCATCCAGTTTTTGCTTTTGTTACTCTCCTTCCTTGCGGTTATGCTCACCTGATTTCATATTTATTTACGTGATGATTTAATCACCTATGTTACTTCTTAGACTTTAAGTTCCATGAGCATCACAGGCAATGTCTGACATCACTCACCATTGTGCCCCCAAGCATCTAGCCCAGTGCTGGCAGGCTGCACGTGCTCCGTGAATATTCGCTGAATGAATAACAGAATGAATGAGTCTCTATGTCCTCAGCGCCTGACAATACCTGAACACAAATTCCCAATAATAGTCCTAAGCCCAGTTTCTCCTTCCCCTCTCATGATCTCATGTTCTGGACTTTTCTATGTCACACACACACACACACACACACACACACACACACACACGCGCGCTTCAATCCAGATCACTCAAAAGACTTACTCCTCATTACCCAGACATATTTGCCCTAAGAAACACTCCTGTCATAAAAACTCCTTATCCTCTTTTCCAAGAACATTAAGTGAGTTCAACCAGTGTAACCTTTACCCTCTAGCAAAACAAATTTGCCAAATGCCACTTGTAAATGAAGAAGAATGTTCAAGGACACGGACTCCATTCTGGCGTCCTTCTCGGGTCTAATTTAAGAACCAACTCTGCAGGTATTCCGTTTTCATTTAAATTTGGAGCACAAAGACATTCAGAGGATAAATGGCTACCCCACTCTTCAGTATATTTCCCCAACTCCCATCCAACTTTCTCTAAGGTATTCTCCCCACTTAGGTTTCTTGGAATGGCATAGATGCAAACGTAAAAGTAATGTCTTGGGAGCCTCCCCAGAATGCCATCTGTTAGGGAGTGGTGTTTAATACTGGTTAATAAGTTGACCTGGGGCCCCACCCAAGGGAGTTGTTACTGGAAGCATCAAAAAGAGTTCATTGGGGCACTTTCTTCTACAATGATGAAAATAAAAGTTACTATTTACTCAGTGTTTGACTATGTGCCCTGCACTGTGTTTAACTATGTATGTGCAAAACTCCTATGAGAAGATATTAGTATTTTAAGAAGGACATTTAGATTCAGAAAAGTTTAAGAGCTTACAGTTATTAAACCACAAGATAAAGCCCATGTTCTTGATTACTACTGCATATAATAGAGCTATGAACACCAAAAAGAGAGAGAAAGAGAGAGAGAGAAAGAGAAGCAACCGGTCATCCCAAATTCATTTCTGGTAACGTGCAGGATATGAATGACAAACAACATTATAGGTACTCTAGATTTGTATTCAATTGTAAGCTTTGTCAAGCATGAAAAAAATAAGTGTATTAGTCAGCTTTTGCTAGGTTAAGGTTCAGTAACAACAACCCTAAAATATCGGTGATTGGCAAAAAATAAATGTATTTCTTTTTCATGTTACTTGCCAGTCATGGGTCAGCTGAGGCTCTGCTCCCAATATCTTCTCCATTCAAGGAATCACTGTGGGATTTGATGGCCACTTGGCAGAGAAAAAAAAGCGAAAATGGCAAACGCAAGTGATAACCCTTAAGACTTCTGCATGGACATGGCATATGACATTCCTTCCCACATGTTATTGACCAAAGCCAGTGACATGGCCATACTTGACATCAATGAGTTAGAGAAGTAGTCTCCTGCCACAGGATAGGCAATGCCAGTCTCATGGAAATGAGTGAGGATGCAAGTTCATTACTGGGAAAGGAGAACAGAACCAGTAGTGATAGTGTAGATAATAAAATCTACATAACAAATGCAGATGTAAGCTCTGGGGGTCAGACATAATCGACATATCTCACCCAAGTACTTAAAAGTACATAGAAGTAAGCAATAGAAAACTCAGCTCAAACTGGCTTAAGCAAAAAGGGGGACTTAACTGGCTTGGGTTAATGAAAATTCCATGGAGCCATAGATGTGACTTGATAACTTGGCCCAGACACTCAAATGAAATGATGTCATTAAAACACAATCTCTCTCTTTCTGTCTTCCCCCTTCTCCCTCTTCTCTTTCTCTTCAGCTTTCATCTATGCTTTTCTTTATGCTGGCTTCACCCTTAAGTAAGCAGGCCTCCCGCAGCTCATGGCTGATAGCCTTACAGCTCCAACCCAACAAAAAGAAACATGTCTCTTCTGATAGATCCTGAGCAAAACTGGCTCTAATTGGACCAACTGGTTGATACCTAGGCCATCTCTAAATCAATCAATATGGCCAGAGGGTTCAGGGTTTTACTGTGCGTCCCTGGGCCACTCCCAGAGCAGGGGGTAGGCCCTCCGGAACCCCACACACTGAGAGTATTGCCTCCTTTTCTCTAAAATTCCTGAAATAACAAAATCCCTGAAGAGTTACAATACTAACCAATTTCACAACATTCACAGTGACTTGCATAGAAAACAGATTCAAGAGCCTGGCGTTTTTACAATATTTACTAAAGCTACCATCTGTAACAATTTTTCTTCTCTTACTTCACAAATCCAACTTGTCTTCATTACAAACAAGAACTAATAAGATGATGTGAAAGATTAACTTAAAATTTACTGACTAAAACGGAGGAAATACAAAATAAAACAAATTTTGAGTTGAAACCTAACCTAACCTACTTATAAAGGTCAGACCCAAATATGTTCCGTCCAGGATACAAAGCAAAGAGTCCTATTCCATTCCCATGCCACAAAATCACTGCATACTAATTTGGGAGATTTTAATTAGGGAAATCTGTGCTGTGAATTATTGGTAAATTAAAAAAAAAAAAAAACAGTGGTCCACAGTTTAATATTTTCCCTAGGCAGACAGTAATAAAATATCTTATATGTCCATTTCATAAGTTAAATAATTACAATGTCTTTAGTGCATTTCTCTTGTTACCTAAGGCAACACTAGCTACTGTCCCAAACAGACCCCAAATTTCACTGGTTTAACACAAGAGAGCTTTACTTTGCATTGAGGTAACTGCCCACGGTGGGTGTTGCAGACTGACAGGCAGCGTTCCTCCCGGCAGTAATTCCAGCATTCCCGCCTCTCCTGTCTCTTCGCTTGTGGCTGTCCACCCTCCAGGACAGGGTTCTTTAACTTTGACAAAATTTGGACCAGACAATTCCTTGTTGGGAGAGGATGTCTGGTGTATCGTAGAATGTTTGCAGCATCCCCGGGCCTCTACTTATTAGACCCAGGAACTCCCTGGCCCAAGTTGTGACAACCAAAAATGTCCTCAGACTGCCGAATGCCCACTTGTGGGATGGGAGACAAAAATGCCCCTAGGTTAGGAACCACTGGTATAAAACTAGGTCTGGGGGCGCTTGGGTGGCTCAGTCAGTTAAGTGTCTGACTCTTGATTTCGGGTCAGGTCGTGATCTCAAGGTCGTGGGATCAAGTGTTGTGTCGGGCTCCACGTTCAGGGAGGAGTCTGCTTGAGGAGTCTTTCTCTTTTTCTCCCTCTGCGCCTCTGCCCACTCATGCTCTCTCTCTCCCTCCAAATAAATAAATCAAATCTTAGAATAAATAAAAATAAAACTAGGCTTGTTATTAATTTTCTTAAGATTACCAGGTGATTCCAATGTGTAAAGAGGATTGTGAACCGAAGTTCTCATCATTAACTACATCCTAGAGAAAGCATAGAAGAAACACAAGCACATCTTTTTTTTTTTTTTTTAAGATTTTTGTTTATTTATTTGAGGGAGAGAGATGGCAAGAGAGAGCATGAGTGGGGAGTGGGCGAAGCAGGCCCCCTGCCAAACAGGGAGCCTGATGTGGGGCTCGACCCCAGAACACTGGGATCATGACTCGAGTTGAAGGCTGACACTTAACAGACTGAGCCACCCAGGCACCCCAACACAAGCACTTCTTAAAAGCCTTGGCTTGGGATTATCACACATTCCTTCCACTCACCCCACACGAGCAACAAACAGTCATGTGTATGTCCTACCTCCCCAGCCCCATGCAGGGGGGACACGTGCTGGGAGATGCAGCCCATTGCTGGACAGACACTTCCCAGCAACAACTGTTTAGAAGGGGAGAGCAAATTTTGGCAGATAGAGGCATCTCTGCTTCATCTCTCCATCTTCCCCCTTTTGACAGAAGATCCCTCCCTGCACATGGACAGTACCTCTGTTACAGGCTGGACTAACGACAGGCCTTCCTAGATACGTTGTCTTTTAGGAGAACAGGCAGACTGAATCATCCTCCGCCCCCTGGCGTCAGAGCTGTTGGGTTAGGAGCCAGAGCTGCTGCTCACCAAAAACAACAGAGTACTACGTTCGATGTACCGGGTATTATTCTAAGTATTTTCCATTGATTTGCTCATTTCTCATTTGCAACAACGTATGATGCAGGGGCTATTAAGTATGCACACCTTACAGATGAAGAATTTGTCTAAGGTCAAGGGCACAGGTAAGAGTCATACCCAGACTGTGGGACTCCCCGGGTTCATGTTCCTGACTATCAGGAACATGACCAAGGCTACACTGATCTCTCTAGGGAATGCCCCTCCAACAAAGAGACTGAGGCCACAGGGACAGCAGCCCAGGCAGAGAGAGCCAAAGCCCCAGGGCCAGCTCGGCTCCTGCCTTCCCATGGTGTGTTTATATGAGCCAATAGATCCCTCTTTCCCCTTCAGTTAGTTTGAAGGATCTTTCTGTTTTTTATAACCAGAGTTCTGATTGCTATATCATGTGAAAACATTAAACCACATGGGTTCTCCAGTTCTGGAAATTAAACATTCTAGGATCATGCTCACTCAGGACAAAAAGTGAGCTCTTCTCCCTACAGCCAAGGGCACTGAGCTTCGCCCCTCAGTTACTGGCATTATGGTGTCCTTAGTAGGGGTGAGTTTATTAGGGAACTCAATACCAGTGAATGCTGATGCTGGTGTGAGCCTGCCCCGGGCTTCTGAGATTATTCTGCATGGATGCGGAGGCCAAGTCTACACCTTGTAACCATTTCTGGAATTTTAAAATCCTAAACCCACGTTAGAGGCCTAGGTGGTTTCTTAGTGTCTTATGCCCAGTTGGGCCTTTCTCTCCCCTTATCACCATGTGAACTCAACCTTCAATTACCATGGATTTAGTGGTATCATCAGTTGGCTTACTTGTGGCAAGACTGCAGAGCTTTATCTGGGAACACTGAGCATTCTTAGATTTCTTATTTTTATCCATCATCAGACATCCCTGTTGCCAACAGCTTGCTCAGATTACCAGTCATGCCTTATGAGTATCCATAATACAAAACTTGCTATTTCCTGTCTTTCTGAATTTCCTTGCAGATCTGGGTCTAGTACCCACCCATCCCCAGCCCAGTGACCACATCTATTTCTAATTCTTGGCCCCACCCAATGTAAACCACCTCGCTGTGGTTAACCCTCTGTGGTGAACCATGGGCACCAACAATTTCATTCAACAAATACTTATTGCATCACTCTTATGGCACTAAGTGCTGGGGGTACCGAGATGAATAAGATATGTCACATGATGATAAGATATATCACCCTCTTTGCTTTATCCCCTCAATAATTTTTATGAGGACCAACTATGTGCCCGTCCCTAGTTAGCGCTGGTAATTACAACCATGAGCAAGATAACACCGTCCCTGCCTTCATGAAGCTTGAAAGTTGAGAGGGAGGGAGGAAAGAAGGGAGGCAGAGAGAAAGAAAGAGAGAGAGATTATAAAAAGGTAAACACATAACAAAGGAAACTATTTACAGAGACTATGAAAAATGCCACAAAAGAGAATAAAGAGACTACTGGAAAATAGGAGAAAAGGAGGGAGGGATCCACTTGGATACAGTGGTCTAACTTCTAAGACCTTAAAAAGTTTCCTTGTCTTGTACTACTCTTCCATTCCAGTCCCTAGAAATTTTCAAATGGCAGGCAGTCCTGGTCTAAATTCAGCTTTTAGTGTGTTTTGTTTGGCCATCATAATATTTTTTAAAAAAACAATGCAAGTGGGCATGTTCTCCAGTTTGCTCCCTCATTGCTTCTATTAAGCCTGGATTATACACTTATGCAGTCTGCCTGGTTGGCCCTTACCAGCCTTTCAAGTTTGTAACTCTCGACTCAATCTTTAAAATACTTGAGGCAATAGATTAGATCCCTTCCCCCTTAATTTGATTAATACATAAGATTAGTTGATGGATACTCCTCCTCTTCTGAAGGTTAAATTGCAAACGAAGAATCGTGTGTGGATATGAGTTTGCGCTCTTGGGTATGCATAAATGGAAGCACATTGTTGGCTGCACGCAAGGTACAAGAATTTAAGTCTGCCAACTCTTCAAGTAATAGCTCTTGCCTCAATAATGAGTTCAGCCAGTCACTCAAGAATCCTAATGGAGTATCTGAGGCTGGAGATACAGAGGTAGCTAGTCAGAAACAGCTCTCATCCTTGAAGTACGTGTACATGAAACATAGAATTTATGTCCCATTTAGAAGACCAAGAGCACTAAAATGTATCTGGGAATATTTACCAGCCATAAAGCGGTGATGGTCTACTTGGAGAGCTTGGGAGTAACTAAGCAGACACACAAGACATTGAGCACATGCTAGATTAGGTCACCAAGCATCAGAGTTTGTTAAAAAAACAATCACGAGTGCTTAAATGGAACATTCAGGGTAATTACAGTTGAGCCTTAGCTTTATGAAACCCTGAAATTATAAGTCAGATAAATTAGGAGAGCGGTTCCTTGACAAAATGGTTTCTTCCGGGGTCACAGAAGGGCAGACAATGTATTTATTCACAAAGCAAGCTTCCTGGGTCCCTTCAAATATGTACGTTTGTATGGGATTTATCTCATGTTGCATTCCAGAAGGATTTACAAATAGCCCATAATAATCCATAAAATACAGTCAGATGATGTAACATAAAGGATTTCTTTCCTCCCAAATCAGAGAGAACTTGTCTAGGTTAGAATGTTGGTTTTTTTCTTAGCTATATTCATACCTCTCAAGGTCTCCACTTCCTACTATATAAGAAGAGTAGAATAATTTTTGTACTTCAAGGGGTGGTTGTGGGTTTAAATTATACAATCCCCATAAAGCATGAAGTACATGGATTATAATAGCTATTTTTGTTATTAGAACTCTTAAAAAATTACACAGATGATAATATCATAACATAAAATGACAGTGTCAGAAGCCATGGCCAAGTGAGGCTCAGAAATGAAGTCAGTCCAGAAATCTCTACGCAAAACGTTAAACAGTTTCTCTCACGTTGGAGGAATTACAGATGTCGTATATTATTCTCCCCCTTGATCCTGAATTGCTTTAATATCACTGTTGCTATCGGATAAAACAACAAAGCAGTGTCCATTTGGGGTGAAGAAACTTAGAAGAAGTTCAGATGTATTTGAAATGACAAGTCAAGGGCAAAACTGGATTCTACTTTCAAACACCTGATTCCATGCACTTTCTAAGGACCTAAGCCCAGCACCCTGAGTGCACTTGTAAACTACGGATCTAAATTCACGTGTCCAGGGCTACTGAGCTCCAAGTTGCAACACGAAAGTCAAAGGTGTTGGTGACCACAGCGGGCAAGCTCACACGTGGTAATACCACTTGGGGCACTAGACTCCCGTACATCACACTATAAGCAAAGCACTTTGAGACGACCCACATTTACACTAACCCTCAACATACCGGGGGAGTCAAGAATCTTCATGCAGGACTGTCATAGTGCCCAGATTTCACGTCTGGCCTTTGCTGACATTTCCTCTGCTTAACTTCAAAGCAGTGAGCATGGGAGAATCATCTACATTTTTATAGTTGACCAATAAATCTGACCCGTTTTTTTCCCTTGTAGACCAATAAAGCATTTATTTACATGTGGAATCATTTATAAATAGAGTACTTTATTAAACTCATAAAAATATCTCAGAAAAAACACTACCTTTCCAAGTACAGTGAATAAATTCTTACGTTTAAGATTTGCTTGGGATTCTACCACTCAACCTGACCAACCGCGATAAGGACATCTATTTCATTAAACTTCATTATATGCACATAATGAATCATGGAACACTACATCAAAAACTAATGATGTACTGTAGGGTGACTACCATAACATAATAAAAAACACTTTCATCTAAAAGAGATTTTCAGGTTAATGCTCTCAGAGTTATACAACTATCATTACAGATTATATTTATTTTGAACTTCATTTTTCCCCCCTAGGGCACATTCCTCTTTAAACCAGGTTGAAGAAAATTTTGAGAATAAATTAAAATCCTTTAAAAATTTTAAAGAATTTTAAATTAATTTTTAAAGACGTTCCAGTCGCTTTTGTTTATAAAATGTGCTGGACACCGTGTAGGCCTTGGGGATACCATGGAAAACACACACAGTCCTTTCCTCACGGAGTGTAGAGTACAGAGAGGGAAGTGCCTGCAGAGTCACACGAGCCTGTGGAATCATAGGCACGGGGCTCGGAGAGCATCTACGGGGGCCAGTGCAATACACCGTCGCATCTCCGACTGCAGGGAGCACAGCTCATGACAGTCCCAGCTGCTGCAGCTCCACATCCTTGGACCAATGACTGAGCATGGCAGGACACATACGGTGCCTCTGATTGGTGGCTTGTGACTCTATCGGCCTCAATGAAATGTTCTTGGAGCTGTGCACAGTTTGAGACTCTTCCCATTTCTTCCTCATCTTTCATCATTCACAGGGGCCAGACCTGCCCTGCGGTCTGAAGGCTCTCCCCATCGATTCCTGCTTCTCCAGCTCCTGCCTTGAAACTGCACATGCATTTCCCCTAAAAAAATCCTTTGCACATCCAATCCCTTTTTGGCATCTGCTCCTCAGGGGATCTGAGTTAATGCAGCATATATGAGAGGAACATGCATAGTTTTAACAATCAGAGAGGACTTCTGGGGGTAGGCGTTAACTGAAATATGAGTGTAAGTAGAGTGTGATGAAGCCAAGAGGAAGAGAAGAACACTCCAGATACATACTGGCATGTGCAAAGGTCCTCCAGTCACAGGAAAGAGTGTGTCCAGATGGAGAGAAAAGAAGAGAGCTTCAGGTACTTTGCCTAGAATAGAAAGCAGAGAGACAGAGAGAGAGAAAAAGCAAGAAGGTGCAAAAGTGGGCTAGGACTGGATAAGGAAACAAAAATAAAAATATCCATTCCTGCTCACCACAGTGAGGTACAATATGGTGCTGGAGTCAAGAAGAAATACCCTGTGAAGGCCTCATTTAATTTTTCATAGAATTTATTTACTCATTTAGTTTTAATGTCTTACTAAGAAAGTCCAACAAAGAACAAAGCCAACTCCATGTAATTCCTCAGGTTATCATAACACTTTTGGTAAAGTTAAAGAACTAATATGGTACAGGCTAGGCTGTTATCACAGAAGACTACAAAATATAATGGTTTAATTGAGATAAAAATGTATTTCTCTTTTACATAATAGTCCAAACAGAAACAGGTAGTCTAAGGCAGGTAAAGAGTGCTGATCTGTTGGACCACACTGGGATCCATGAGGGTGGGTTGGCTCTGCCATGTTTTACAATGGCTTTCAACATGGCTGAATTATAGATGTTGAAACTTTCCCAATTCTCACCAATGAGAATGGGGGAAGGAGAGAAGAGAGCATCTTATCAGTCCAGATTTGGAGGAATGGACACAGCTGCCTGCAAAGTGGACTGAGGAAAATAGTTTTCAGTTGGAAACCCATATGCCCAGATAAAACTTGGAGGAAGGTTCTATTATTAAGAGGACAAAAGATAAACAAGCAATGTCTCAAAGAAGACATCAAAAGGGAAATTAAGAAAATACCTTGAGACATATGAAAACAAAAATGCAATATGCCAAAACTTACGGGATGCACTAAAGGCAGTGCTAAGAGGAGAGTTTGTATTTGTAAAGACATATTTAAAAAAGACGAAAGATCTCAAATCAACCACCTAACTTTATATCTCAAGGAATAGAAAAAGAACAAATTAAACCCAAAATTAATGGAAAGAAGAGAGAAAAAAAAGATTAGAGCAGAGATAACTGAAATAGAAAACAAAAGAAAAAAAATGAAACTAAGAGCTGGTTTTGTGAAAGAGCAAGAAAACTGACAAACTTTTAGCTACACTAAGAAAATAAGGGGTAAGAATCAACTAAAATCAGAAATGGAAGAGGAGACATTACAACCAATGCCACAGAAATAGAAAGAATTATGAGACTACCATGAACAATTATGTGCCAACACACTGGATGACCTAGAAGAAATAATGAATTCCTGGAAATACACAAACTACCAAGACTGAATCATGAAGAAACAGAAAATCTGAACAGACAAATAATTAGTAAGGAGATTGAATCAGTAATCAAAAATCTCCCAACAAAGAGCCCAGGACCAGATGGCTTCACTGTAAAGAATTCTGCCAAACATTTAAATAACACCTTCAATCCTCTCCCAAACTCTTCCAAAAAAACTCAAGAGGAGGGAACAGTTCCAAACTCATTCAGTGAGGCCACCATGAGCCTAACACAAAAGACAGACAAATATGTTACAAGAGAAGAAAACCATGGGCCAATATCCCTAAAGAATACTGATGCAAAAATCTCAACAAAATACTAGCAAACCAAATTCAACAGCACATTAAAGGGATTACCCCATCGTGAACAAGTAGGATTATTTCTGGAATGCAAGGATTGTTCAACATATGAAAATCAATCAATATAATACATCACATTAACAGTGAAGGACAAAAACTACTTGATCATCTCAATCAATGTAAAAAAAAAATTGGAAAACTCAATACTCCAGGATAAAACACTCAACAAAACAGGAATAGAAGGAAATTATGTCAACATAATAAAACCATACAAGAAAGCCCACAGTTAACATCATACACAATGATGAAAGACAAAACATTTCCTCTGAAATCGTGAACAAAATAAAAGGATACTCATTCTTGCCACTTCTAGTAACATAGTAGTGGAAGTGCTAGTCAAAGCAATTAGTCAACAGAAAGCAATAAAAGGCATCTGAATTCGAAAGGATGAAGTAAAATTATCTTCATTCACAAATGAAATTATCTTGTATATAGAAAACCCTAAAGGTTACACACACACACACCAAACTATTAAAACTAATAAATAAATCTAGTAAACTTGTAGGATACAAAAAAATCAACACACAGAAATCAGTGGCATTTCTCTCTCTCTCTCTTTTTTTTAAGGTTGTATTTATTTATTTCAGAGAGAGCGAGAACAATTGGGGAGGGGCAGAGGGAGAGGGAGAAGCAGACTCCCTGCTGAGCTGGGGGTGGGGAGCCTGACACGGGCTCACTCCCAGGACCCTGGGATCATGACCTGAGCCAAAGGCAGATGCTTAACCGACTGAGCTATCCAGGCACCCCCAGTTTCATTTCTATACACTAACAATGAATAATCCAAGAAAAGAAATTAAGAAAACAATTATATTTATGATAACATAAAAAACACTTAGAATAGACTTAACCAGGAGGTGAAAGACTTATACATTAAAAACTATAAAACAGGGGGACTTGGGTGGCTCAGTTGGTCAAGCATCCAACTCTTGATTTTGGCTCAGGTCATGATCTCATGGTTGTGAGATCGAGCCCCATGTTGGGCTCTGTGCTGAGCATGGAGCCTGCTTAAGATTCTCTATCTCCCCCTCCCTCTGCCCTTTCCCCCCTGCTCATGCGCTCTTGCGCGCTCTCTCTCTCTAAAAAACAAAACCAAAACCAAAACTAAAAAACACTGCTGGAAGAAATTAAAGAAAACACAAATCTGTGTTCATGGATCAGGAGACTTAATATTCTTAAGATGTCAATACTACCGAAGGCATTTACAGATTCAATACAATCCATATCAAAATCCCAACAAAAATTTTTGAATAAATAAAAAAATAACCCATTCTAAAAGTCCTGTAAAATCTCAAGGGGCCACAAAGAGTCAAAACAATTTTGAAAAATAACAAAGTTGGAAAATGATCCTTCCTGATTTCAAGACACGTTATAAAGCTACAGTAATCAAAATACTGTGGTAGTGGAATAAAGATAGACATAGAAGAACAGAGCGCTCAGAAATAGCCTTTGCATTAATGGTCAAATAATCTTTAACAAGAGTGACAAGACCACTCAATGGAGAAAGGACAGTCTTGTCAAAAAATAGTGCTGGGAAAGCTGGATATCCACATGAAAAAGAATGAAGTGGGATCATTATCTTACATCATATACAAAAAGCGAAAGAAAGAAGGAAAAAAAAACTCAAAATGGATTAAAGACCTAAATACGAGACCCTAAACTATAATACTCCTATATAAAAACATATGGGAAAAACTTCATGACACTGAACTTGACAATGATTTCTTGAATATGACACCAAAAGCACAAGCAACAAAAGAAAAAATAGGCAAATGGGACTACTTAAAACTTTAAAACTTAAAGGACACAACCAACAGAGTTAAAAGGAAACCTATGGAATGGGAAAAAATGTTTATAAATAATTTATCTTATGAGGGGTTAATATCTAGAACATGCAAAGAATTCCCACAACTCAATGACAAAAAAATCAAATAACCTCATTTAAAAATATGCAAAGGACTTGAACAGAAAATTCTCCAAAGATGATACACAGTGGCCAACAAACATGAAAAGATGCTTAACATCATTAATCATCAGAGTAATGCAAATCAAAACTACAATGAAGTGTCACTTCATACCCATTAGAATGGCTACTGTAAAAACAAACAGAAAATAAAAAGTGTTGGTGAGGATGTAGAGAAATCGGAACCACTTACTAGTGGTTAAGATGGTAAATTTTATGTTATGTGTTTTTTACCACAATTTTTTAAGCTATAACATGAGGGGAGCAAATCATAGTATAATATCACAACCAGAATACTGATGTTAATCTAACCCAATTATTTATTGAGCAATCTCATTCAGACTTCCCCTACTTCATTTGTAGTCATGTGGGGGTGGAGTACGTGTGTAGGGGTGTGTGTGTGGGGGGGTGTAAAATTAAAGTTTTAATGGCTTAACTAAAAAAAATTGGACAAAAGGGAGAACAGATACAAGGGGACAGTTAGTGGGGCATAGAGACACTTTCTTCATTCATTCCATATTTATTCATGGTATGCCCACTCCAAGTTAGTCATCGTGCCAGGCACCAGGGATACAACAGGGAACATGACACAATCTTGTGGAGCATACACTCTATCGTGGAGACAGATCATTACAGTTCAGTGTAATAAGGGAGACACAGCAAGGTGCAAGGACGGTGGAAATCAAACAAAAGTTTCACTCATCCCAGACATGGGAAAGGGGAATAGTCAGGGAATGGTTTTTTGGAAGAAGTGCTGTCTCAACTATGACATGAGAGAAAAGCAGGATTTGCCAGGCAAAGGCATCCCAGGCAAATGTCTGGAAGCAAGAAAGTGCATGACGCCTTTTGCAGAACTTGAAACAGTTCAACATGGCAAGAGTTTAGAGTGAGACGGGACGGGCTGAGAAGTATCACTGCAGAGGGTCCAATCACAAAAGGGCTCTCACTATGATAAGGAATTTACCTATTCCTAGGAACAGTGGGATGAGTCCATCGTAGGAAGCACCAAGCAGGATGCGAGAGCTTGATGTTCCTACCACAGTTTATCCTCCTCACTACAATCCACTGAGGTAACTGCTATCTTCGTTTTACAGACAAGGAAACTGAAGATAATCATATTTATGTAGACTGCCCAAGCTCACACAACAGTTCAGAAGTACCAGAGCTAGGGTATGAACCCAAATTTTTCTGATTCCAAAGTCCATAGTATTTAAAAATTAAATACATGACAGAAATAATAGGACAGGCTTCAGGCTTAGCAGCTCTTGAATCAAGCAGCTAGAGTTTGAATCCTGACTCCAAGTCTTATCAGCTGTGTGACCTTGGGCAAGTGACTCTTTGAGCTTCAATTATTTTTCAGTATGATAAGTACAATTCAAGGAAATATAGGGGCTGTGGAATCTCAATTTTTCAAACTATTTGTAAGAATAAGGATAATAATAAAAATAATTGCAAATACATAATAACACTCTAAAATTATTAGCTATTATTATAATTATTTTATACTTCTTCTCAACCTAAATATCATCTCAAAGAGAAGCTGCTGGAAAGAAAGAGGCAAAAAAGGATGAGTATACATTATATACATTCTATAAAAACAAGAGTGCTGGTGGTCTTAGTTCCATCACTGACTTGCTGACTGATTACTCAGGGTCTATGTTTAATCTCTCAAAAATGGGATCACCAATGTTGCAGCAACTGAAACCACAGAGTTACAGTGAGGATCAAGAGAGACTGAAAATATCAAAATACTGTAAAAGCACAAAGGTGGAATATTTGCTTCATTTTTATTAAAATGTCACATGGATTCAGTTATTTGACACATTTTTATAAAATTTCTACTATACTCTTGGCACTGTGCTAAGGCTATGAAGCCTCTTAAATTGTGGGTGAAATATTATATGCTTATTCATGTTTGTGGTTTTTTTGGAACTGGCACCTTAACTTTCATCAGATCCTTCAAAAAATGTATGACCCTAAATAGACTAAGAATTCTGCCAGATACTATGGACCAAAAATGTAAGCAATCCCCAGTAAGATCAGAAACAAGACGAGAATGTCTGCTCTGATCCTTCAACTCAATGTTGTGTTGGAGGTTCTAACCAAGCAAGGAAACCAAGCAAGAAAAAAAAAAAAAAAAGCATCCAGACTGAAAAGGAGAATGTAAAACTACCTCTGTTTGTAGATAACATGAGCTTGTACATAGAAAATCGTCCATTAAAAAAAAGAACCCTATAAGAGCTAATAAATAAACTTTAGGGAGGTTGCAGGCTATAAGAAGATAAAATTAACATGTAAAAACTGGATATGTTTCCATACATTAACAATGAATAATCCAAAAATTAAATTAAGAAAATAATTTCATTTATAATAGCATCAAAAAGAATAAAATACTTGAAGAATGAATTTAGCCAAGTGCAAGATTTTCACTCTGAAAACTACAAAACATTGTTGAAAATAATTAAAGATGACCTATATAAATGGAATGACATCCCATGTTCATGGATTGGGAGATAATATTGTTAAGATGGCAATACTCACTGAAGTATCTACAGATTCAGAATAATCCCTATCAGATTCCCAGCTTCCCTTTTTACAGAAGCTAAAGCTGATCTTAACATCGGTATGGGAAGGCAAAATATTCAAAACAATCTTGAAAAAGAACAAATTTGAAGGGCTCACACTTCCCAATTTCAAAACTCATTATCAAGCTACAGTAATCAAAACTATGTGGTATTGGCATGAGGATATGCATATAGATCAATGGAACTGAAATAAACCCATGTATCTATAGTCAACTGATCTTTGACAAGGGATCTCCAATGGGGAAAGAATAGTCCTTTCCACAAATGACTCCAGGAAAATTGGGTATTAGCATGCCAAAAAAATAAATCTGTACCAGTATCTCATGCTAAATACAAAAATTAACTCAAAATGGATCAAACATCTACAGGTAAGAGCTAAAATTATGAAACTTGGTGGTATATATTTATGACCTTGAATTGAGCCATGATTGCTTAGATATGACATTTAAGCCCAGCAACCAAAGGAAAAATGGATAAAATGGATTTCATCAAAATTAAAAACTTTAATTTTTAAAAAAATTTTTAATTCCAGTATAGTTAACATACAGTGTTATGTTACTTTCAGGTGTACAATACAGTCATGCAACAATTCTGTACTCGGTGCTCATGATGAGTGTACTCTTAATCCTCTTCACCTACTTCACCCATTCCCCCCACCCATCTTCCTTCTAGTAATCATCGGTTTGTTCTCTATAGTTAAGAGTCAGTTTTTTAGTTTGTCTCTTTTTTCTTTGTTTTGTTTGTTTTGTTTCTTAAATTCCACATATGAGTGAAATCATATGGCATTTGTCTTTCTCTGATTGACTTATTTCACTTAACATTATACTCTCTGGATCCATCCATGTCATTACAAATGGCAAGATTTCATTCTTTCTTACAGCTGAATAATATTCCATTGTATATATACCACATCTTCTTTATCCATTCATCTACAGGTGGACACTTGGTCTGCTTCCATAATTTGGCTATTGTAAATAATGCTACAATATACACAGGGATGCATATAGCTTTTCGAATTAGTGTTTTTGTATTCTTTGGGTAAATACTCAATAGTGGAATTATTGGATCATATGCTAATTCTATTTTGAAATTTTTGAGGAAACTCCATACTGTTTCTCTTCTACTTTTCCATCCAGAATACCACTTTTCATTTAGTTTTCACGTCTCCTGAGACTCCTCTTGGCAATTTCTCAGACTTTCCTTCTTTTTGATGACCTTGATGGTTTTAAGGGGTATTGGTCAGGCATTTTGTAGAATGTCCCTCACTTGGGGTTTGTCTCATGGTTTTCTCATGATTAGATTAGGGTTATGTGTTCTGGAAGGAAGGCCACAGACATAAAATGTCATTACCATCACCTCACACTAAGGGTATATACTATAAAAAACATCACTATTGATGTTGACCTTGATCACCTAGCTGAGGTAGTGCTGCCATGCTGCTCCATGTAGTTACTCTCTTCCTCCCCTTTCCATACCGTACTCTTAGAAAGGAAGTCACTACATGTAGCCAACACTTCAAGCACTGGGAAGTTATGCTCCCCCCTCCTTGAGGGTGAAGTATCTACATGAATTATTTGTAATTCCTTTGCAAGGGATATTTGTCCATTCTGACCCATTTATTTAGTCATTTATTGCTATTAGTATAGACTCATGGATTTTTTTTCCACCCTTATTGAGATATAATTGACATATAACATTGCGTAAGTTTAAAGTGTACAATATAATGATTTGATACATTTATATACTGTGAAATAATAACCACAATAGGGTGATTAATATCTCCACCACTTCACACAATTACCATTTTTTTCCTTTTTGTGGTTAAAAATCTAAGATTTAATCTCTTAACAACTTTCCTGTATATAATACAGTATTGCTAACTATAATCATCATGCTGTACATTACATCGTCAGAACTTATCTATCTCATAATTGGAATTTGGCACCCTTTGACATCTTACAATTGGAAGTTTGTACACTTTGACAAACATCACCCCATTTCCACATCCCTCAGACCCTGGCAACCACCACTGTACTGTTTCTGTAATCCTGGCTTTTTTAGATGCCACATGTAAGTGATAACATACTGTATTTGTCTTTCTGTGTCAGACTTATCTCACCCAGCACAGTGGCCTCAAGGTCTATGCCTATTGCCAGAAGTGGAAGGATTTTCTTCTTTCTCATAGTTGAATAGTATTCCATTGTGTATATACACCACATCTTCTTTATCCACTCATCTGTTGTTGGATACTTAGGTTGTTCCCATATCTTGGCTTTTGTGAATAATGCTGCAATGAATACAGGAGTGCAACTATCTCTTCAAGATCCTGCTTTCATTTCCTTTGTATTTATACCCAGAAGTGGGATTGTTGGATCATACGGCAGTTCTATTTTTAATTTTCTGAGGAACTTCCATACTGTTTTTCGTAGTAGCTGTGCCAATTTGTATTCCTACCTAACAACGCACAAGGATTCCCTTTTCTCCAGATCCTCACCAACACTTCTTATCTTGTCTCTTTGATAATAGCCATTATAATAAGTACAAGGCGATGTCTCCTTGTGGGTTTCATTCGCATTTCTCTGATGATTAGTGATGTTGGGCATCTTTTCATGAGTCTGTATGTCTTTTCATGGTCTACTCTATGTCTTTTCTGGAAAAATGTCTATTCGGGTCCTCTGCCATTTTTTAATTGGATCAGTGTGGGTATTTTTGTTTTGTTTTTTGTTTTTGTTTTTTCATTTGTTTTGCTAAATTGTAAGAGTTGCTTACATATTTTGGATATCAAACCATTATCAAATATAAGATTTGCAAATATTTTCTCTTATTCTATATGTTGACTTTGCATTTTGTTGTTTCCTGTGCTGTGCAGGAGCTTTTTTGTTTGATGTAGACTCACTTGTTTATTTTTGCTTTCATCACTTGTACTTTTGATGCCATATCCAAAAAATACTGTGAAGACCAATGTCAAAGAGGTTTTTCTGTATGCTTTCTTCTAAGAGTTTTATGGTTTTAAATCTTATGCTGAAGTTTCTAATTCTTTTTAATTTTTGTGAGTGGTGTAAAATAGGGATCCAATTTCATTCTTCCACATGTGATAATCTAGTTTTATCATTTATTAAAGAAACTATCCTTTCAGTATTGAATTTTCCTGGCTCCTTGTCAAATATTAGTTGGCCATGTAAGTGGGGGTTCATTTCTGGGCTCTTGATTCTGTTCCATTGATCTGTTCGCCTGTTTTTATGACAGTACCATACTATTTTGATTACTATAGCTTTGTAATATCATTTGAAATAAAAAATTGAGATATCTCCAGCTTTGTTCTTTCCCAGGATTGCTTTAGCAATTTGAATCTTTTCTGGTTCCATATGAATTTTAGTATATTTTTTCTAATTCTGTAATGCCATTGGAATTTTGAAACAGACCACATTGAATCCTGCATTGTATCTCTAGATGGCTTTGGGTACTTTGGACATTTCAGCAATATTAATTCTTCCAATCCATGAACACAGGATATCTTTCCATTTATTTGTGCCTTTAAATATTTCAATCAAAGTCTTACAGTTCTCTATGGACGGATCTTTCAACAACCTGGTTAAATTTATTCTACAGTATTTTATTGGTTTTGATGCTATTGTGAATGGGATAATTTTCTTTTTTAACTATTTTGTTGTTAGTGTGTATAAATATAAGTGATTCCTGTATGTTGATTTTGTATTCTGCAACCTTACTAAAGTTGTTAATTAGTTTTAACAGTTATTTGGTGGAGTCTTTAAAATTTTTCTACATATAAGATCGTATCTGCAAACAAAGACAATTTTACTTTTTCCTTTCTGATCTGGATACTTCTTATTTCTTTTTCTTCCCTGATTGCTCTAGCTAGTACTTCAAGTATTATGTTGAACAAGTAGTAAGAGGGGGTACCCCTGTCTTGTTCCTGACCTTAGAGGAAAAGCTTTCAACATTTCACCATTGGTATGATGTTAGCTACGGGCTTGTCATATGTGGCCTTTATTATGTTGAGGAATGTTTCTTCTATATCCAATTTATTCAAGAGTTTTTATCATGAAAGAATGCTGTATTTTGTCAATGCTTTTGCTGCATCTATTGAGATGATTTTATGATTTTTATCTTTTATTCTATTAATTTAGTATATCACATTTATTGATTGTGTATATTGAGCCATCCTTGCACGCCAGGGATAAATCCCACTTGATCATGGTGCATGATCCTCTCATTGTGCTGCTGAATTCAGTTTGCTGATATTTTGTCAAGAATTTTTTATCTATGTTCACTAGAGATATTGGCCTGTAGTTTTCTTTTCTTGTATTGTCCTTATTTGGCTTTCATATCAGGGTAATTCTGGCCTTGTAAAATGAGTTTGGAAGTGTTCCCTCCTCCTTGATTTTTTGGAAGAGTTTTGGAAGAGTTTAAGAAGGATTGGCATTAATTCCTCTTTAAATGTTTGGAAGAATTTACCAGAGACACCATCTGGTCCTGGGCTTCTCTTTAGTTGGGAGGTTTTTTATTACTAATTCAATCTCTTTATTCATTATTGGACTGTTCCGATTTTCTATTTCTTCATGATTCTAGGAATTTATCCATTTCTTTTGGGTTATACAATTTATTGGCATATAGTTGTTTGTAACAGTCTCTTACGATCTTTGTATTTTTGTGGTATCAGTTGTAATGTCCTCTTTCATTTTTTATTTATTTCAGTCGTATCTCATTTTTCCTTTGTCTTCACATTTGTATATATCAGTCACCTCCTCCAGTCTTTACTAACTGACTTTGGAAGATGAATACCTTCCATCAGTCCTGCAAGGGGGTCTGAGGCTTCTGTGGATACACCTCGTCCACATTTCTTACTCCCTCTTGTGGCAGGATTCTTAAGCTTGTATGCCTTCTCTCAGGCTGGCAGTGCTCCCGGCTGCCTGCTGACACATTCCCTTTTGCTTTCCCAAGGGCAGAGCTAAAGCTCAAATTTGTGGTCTCTTCCTGGCACACAAATTGAGGCCAGCTTTCTGCACCAGCTCATTACCCATTTGTCAAAGCTCACTCTCATCGCTGTCAGGAGTGCACACAGAGAGCTGGCCACAGTGGGAGTATGTGTGGATAAGATATGCAGAGTGTTGGGGGTGCTGTGGGCCAGTTGTGGGGAGATCTGTAAGTGAGGTGTCCCCAATGCTTGTGGGTGGGTTTCTTGACACAGTTAGTAGGATCCAAAACCCTTTAATGCCCTCCAACAGTCTTATCTGCTGCTTTCCCACCTTCTTCCCACCCTCCAGTCATGCAGCTCATGCCTCAATACCCTGGAAGGTGAGAGAGGAATGGGTCTCTTTGGCAACATGCCACACAGCTGGGGAAGCTGATGGTCACTGAAAGATGCTCACTTCCATGGAGGGAGAAATCACAGGCTGAGAAAGTCTTGCTTGGCACTGAGCGATGCTACCTTGGGGCACAGTGATACAGGTCAAGACAAACTGTCCCTCTTACCCTTTCCAGAGTGTCATATTTTTTGCTGCGATGTACGCTAGAAGTTTTCCACTGGAAACCTGGACTTCTGCACAGGCTCGCTCATCTGTGGGTGATTGTCTAACACAGTGTCTTCCAGGGGCTCCTGGACACACCCAGGAGAAGCTGGAGCCTGTTCACAGGTTGCTGTAGGGTACACAGCTGGGACTGAGGTCTGACTGTCTATGACCTGGCACATGGGCGGGCAAGACTCTTTCCCAGGTCACCTGGCATATGGTACCATTTCCTAAGCTCCCTCAATGGCACTTTTGTCTGTGGATGAATTCTAAAATTGCTATTGTTGAAAGAAGGATACCAGCCAGGGGTGTCTTATGCAGCCAGGTTGGCTATACCACTGCCTCATGCATATTTTACACTTCGGGTTATAATCCAATACTAGTTTATTTATTTTGTTGCTCAAATTGTTCCTGCTTTGGCCATTGGGAGTTCTTCCAGTTGCCTCTTGTGTCCCTTTAATAAACTCCCATCATTGTGGTCAAGTATAATTTTCCAAATCTTTATTAAACCATAACGTTTGGGGTTAACTTCTGTCATGAACAAAATGACTTGCATCTCGGTGGTTAGCAGAATAATGGCCCCTTCAAGATGTCCATGTTCTAATCCCTGGGTCCTGTGAGTATGTTACCTTTCACGGCAAAAGGAGTTTTGCAGATGTGCTTAAGTTAAGGATACTGCAATGGTACAGCTCGAAATCCGGCATTGTGATGCCCCCAGCTTTGTTTTTCCTTTTCAACAGTTCCTTGGCAATTCGGGGCCTTTTCTGGTTCCATACAAATTTAAGGACTATTTGTTCCAGTTCTTTGAAAAATGTCATCGGTATTTTGATGGGGATAGCATTGAAAGTGTAGATTGCTCTGGGTAGCATGGACATTTTAACTATGTTAATTCTTCTGATCCATGAGCATGGAATATTTTTCCATCTTTTTGTGTCTTCCTCAGTGTCTTTCAAGAGTGATTTATAGTTTCTACCGAGATGCCCTTCAACAGATGACTGGATTAAGAAGTTGTGGTCCATATATACAATGGAATATTACTCAGCTATCAGAAAGAACGAGTTCTCAACATTTGCTGCAACATGGATGGCACTAGAGGAGATAATGCTAAGTGAAATAAGTCAAGCAGAGAAAGACAATTATCATATGATTTCTCTCATCTATGGAACATAAGAACTAGGAAGATTGGTAGGGGAAGAAAGGGATAAAGAAAGGGGGGGTAATCAGAAGGGGGAATGAAGTATGAGAGACTATGAACTATGAGAAACAAACTGAGGGCTTCAGACAGAAGGGGATGGGGGAATGGGATAGACTGGTGATGGGTAGTAAGGAGGGCACGTATTGCATGGTGCACTGGGTATTATACGCAACTAATGAATCATCGAACTTTACATCAGAAACCAGGGATGTACTGTATGGTGACTAACATAATATAATAAAAAAAACATTAAAATAAAATTTAAAAAAAAGGATACTGCAATGGAGACAGTATCTAAGACTGTCCAGGTGGGGTCAATGTAATCACGGGGGTCCTTATAACAGAAAGAGGAAGGCAAGAGGATCAGAGTCAGGGAGAGATTGGAAGAGGCTAAACTACTGGCCTTGAAGATGGAGAAAGGAGCTGAGAGCCAACAAATGCTTCTAGAAAACACAAGGGCATGGATTCTTCCCTAGAACCTCTAATCAAATGTTACCTGGCCAACATCTTGAGCTTAGCCCGGTGAAACCCATGTAGGACTCCTGACACAGAACTGCAGGCTGGTAAGTTTGTGTTGTGTTATGGGAGTCAATTGGCGGTAATTTCTTAGCAGCAATAGGAAACTGATATAATCTCTCCTAGAAGGAACACATTTGGAGTGTACAGTTTCCTGCAAGTTAGCATTTAACTTTACAGAATCTGGGCTCCCATCAATAGTTAATCATGAGTCAAAGTTCCTTCCCTTAGAGAGCTGGCTGACCTCTGGGTGGGCTTGACTCCACAAGACTCCAGTATCACGTTGAAAAGACAAATAGTAATCTTTCTGCTTTATTTTCAAGTTTTGAATAACCTTTCCCAACATTTGTTTGTTCATCCCGTATTTCTTTTTTCTTTTTTTTAGAGAGAGAGAGAGAGCATGAGCAGGGAGGGGCAGAGAGAGCACCTCAGGCAGGCTTCACACTCACCGTAGAGACCGACACGGGGCTCGATCGATCTCATGACCCTGAGATCATGACCTGAGCCAAAATCAAGAGTCGGATGCTTAACCAACTGAGCCACCCAGGCAGCCCTGCCTGTATTTCTCCCTGAAACACTTACATACTTCCATTCCTCCCCTCCCTCAAAAATCTCTTCAGCAACCTAGTCTGTACATCAGACAGCATCGTTCCTGAAGCTACAATTCCTATGTGCATATTTCTTGTTTTTTCAAATAGCATGCAGTACGCACAACGCACTCTCTTCATTCCACTTTCCCTCTATCACAACTGGCCCAGCTACTACCGTGTTGATTTGTTCACAACTTTGTGGACAAAGAGTACAAAGTCACGCACATAAATTTTTTAAATGAACATCATAAAGGCAAAGGAAGAGTTGAACAGAGGAAATAAAATTTTTAAATGAAAGTAGCATTAGGATCACAGATTTGACCTGAATCCCTCCAAAGAAGAGAAAAACTGCCCAACTATCAAATCTCATCATACGATAACATCATTTCAAAGGCCTCACTGCATAAGGAGTCCAAAACTATCAAAGGTCCCTAGTCATTATAGGGGTTGATGCGCTCCTATACGTTTCAGCAACACTGGGATCTTCCAGAGCCATGCTGCAAAAAGAGCTGGTCCTCCTGACTCTGCCCTTCTGCTTCCAAATCCACCCACAGGCAGGCCTCACACAGTGAAGGGCACCACTTTATGGGCTCAGGCCACAATGGGGCCTCCTTGGATCCCAGGGCAGCCCCCCAGGCGCTGCTATCAGGCATCTGGATCCCCCCAGCTGCCTATTTTTAAGAAACCCCAGATGACCTGGTGCAATGGCTTTCCTACTGAAGCATTCATCAACATCGCCTGGAGGGCTCATGAGAAACAGATTTCTGGGCCCCACCCAGAGTTTCTGATTCTGTGCGCCGGGGTAGGGCCCAAGAATGTGCATTTCTAACAAGGTCCCCGGAGCTGCTGCTGCTGCTGTTCTCATGTCTTGGAGAAGCACCACCAGGGTCCCAAGCAAATTTAGAAGACTTAAAAAGTGGCCCCTTGTGAGAGGGGACTTTTGGAGCAATGGAAATGTCCATATCTCTATTGGCACATGGTTACACTGGTGCATACATTTGTCAAACTCGTTAAACTGTCCACTTCAAATGAATGCGTTTTATTGTGTATAAATGACGCTTTAATAAAACTGACTTAAAACTTTTAAAAATTCATGGAATCCTGTGGTCTTATATATTTGCAGTGACGTATCTGGTCAATCGTCATTCATTATTTATTGAGTCCCTTCTTGATGATATGCCCTCTGGTAAATTCTGGGAATATAAGGATGTATATGACAGTGGTCTCATCCTGAAATTTCTCCCAGCTTCATGGTAGATGCTGAGAAGTTTACTGCCAATTACAATATTATATAGTAAATGGTAGAATAGGAGAAAATCAAAACCTTGTAGGACATTGCATTAGAAAGGACAATTTCTCTCAGCTACCATTCTTAAAAAACTACCTGGCCCACAGCCATGGCAGAGAAGGTGACATCGAACAGGTACCATCTACCTTCCATCCCCTGGGCCACAGCTGGCTGGAGCAGGATGACCCCTGATCCAACCTGGATCAATCCAGGTGTTTGGGCTGGGGATTTGGCAGCTAAGCCCATTGGCTGTGGGAGCCACAGAGTTTAGGACTGAGGGAGCTGTGTGTAAGCAAAGGAGGGTAACTAAGGAGACCAGCGGGGGGATGAGAGACCAAGCTCCTGCAGAGCTAGGCAGATGTCTGACATGGTTCGGGTTCCTCTGAGGCCTGATCGTATGTACCCTTTCCACAGAGCACTGGGAAAGCCTTAAATAGGATTCTAAAATGTAAATGTGCAAAAGAATCAGGAGGGCGGCTTGTTTATGGGCTGGGCCGTCAGGCTCCTGGTAGAGGTAGGCATGGCGCAGGGATGGGTACGCCCCTGTGATCCTGATGTCAGGGGTCTGTGGATTACCTTCTGAGGACACTACCCTACATCCATTTGTTTGTTTTCCACTTAAACCTCTTTGAGTGGGGGTCTGGTTCTTAAGATCAAAAGGCTCTAATGGAGACAGTACACATTGCCAAATTTGGGAATTTAAGGAAAGCCATGAGACAAAGTGGGGTGTGGGTCTTCAGTGATGAGAGTGAATCAACCAAGCTAAGTGTGTAGGTGTGCATGGCTGAGAGGTCCTCAGTGTGGAAAGGACCTCAGTCAAGAGAGTCTAGCATATTTGGGGATCTTAGAGTCTTTCCATGTGGCTAGTGCGGGGTGTGTGTGTGTGTGTGAGAGAGAGAGAGAGAGAGAGAGAGAGAAAGGTGGCGGGGAGCACTGCCTAACAATTAGGAAACCCTCTGCTGAAAAACAGTTATCTCTTATTTCTTCCCACAAGCAACCATCTATCCCTCCTCCTGCCTCAGGAATCTTGCTGGCTTTTGGCAGCCATTTTATATTTTCTCTACTTAAACCCTTTTTCTCCCTGGCTAGCTTCTCTGACATTTCTAGCATCCAAACCCAGCATTTTAAAAGAGTATCTCATGCAAAAGCCTACAGGGAAAGAGCTTTGGGCTTTCCGCCCTGGGGCTGGGCACAGGAGGAATGCCAGGAGCCACTCTGCGGTGAGGCAAGGGCAAGCCCAGAAGTGTGAGGGTGCTGACACTCATGAAGCTGCCCGTGGACAAACACTCCCCTTATCCTCCCCACAGGTAGAAAATTCTAAGGTGCATTTTATATGGCATTTCGGGGGGATAGAGATCTGGTCGCCCCAGGTGATGGTCTACATCCTTCTTCCCTATTTCCACAATCCCCGCTCAGACTCCTTGACCTCTTCCCCAAATCAACCACAGGCACCCTTGTCTTCAGCTCTGTCATAGCTCATGCTGAGACAGGCAAACAGCAATGATGAGGAAAGAGAAGAATTCAGGCCAGAAAAAAATATATATATTAGAAAGGCTTACTTTCTCTCCTGGTCTTACCTGGAATGTAATGGGGCTTTCACCCTGGGGAATAGCACTTCCAGTCCTGCTTGGGTTCAAAGTTGGATTAAGTTTCTCTGAGTAGCTTGACAGGGATGACTCAGATGAGGCGGCTGCTGGTTGTGTGGGAAGGCCTGCTCCTTTCTACACCATGACTGGATCCTCTCAGGGCCGTGAGCGGCCCCCCGCGGGGGTTGTCCCATCCTCCCTCACAATGAATGCTCTCCCCCTCTTGGGGTCTGGCCAGGCCCTAAAGCTGAGGAAGGCACATGGATTTCCACCTTGCAGACCCTGAGTGGGCTTCGTGACACAGTGAACTTCCTGGCAGATCAACTTCCTGGTAGCCTCTTCTGTCAGTCCTTGTGTTGGTTTCCTTGGCCCCCAAAGCCCTGCCCTATGCCCTCCCTTTGTATCTCTCTTCGTGGGTCTGCCTGAAGAATCTTCTTCCTAGTTCAAGCCTCCAACAGCACTTGCCTGAAGCACGGTTACACGCCTCTAGCTAACATGCTGCTTTTATTGATGTTCTCACCTGGAAAATATCTCATGCGGCTTCTTAAAAAATTGTGAGTCAGATCATGTCACCTCTCTGTTTATAATAATCCATTGGCTTCCTATTGTACTTAGAATAAAACACAAACCCTCCACAGCAGTCTACAAGGCCCTCCATGATTTAATCTTGCCTCGCTACACTCTCCCCTGCTCACTGCGTTCCAGTCACACTGGCCCATTCTCCATTCTTAAAACCCTCCAGGTATGTTCCTACTGCCCCAGCCTGTGCTCTAGCCATACCCTCTGCCTGGGAATGCTCTCCCCCTGGATGTTCACATGGCTGGCTCCTTCTCGGCCGTCTGGCTCAGCTGAAACACAGGTTCCAAAAACAGACTTTCTTTCAAAGCTAATCCAAAGTGACTGTCCCTTCTCTAGATGGCGCTCTCTCAATCACCTCTTTTATGATTCCCATGGTCACTCACATAGTTGCTGTAGACAACAAATGTTTCCTGAATGAGTACATGAATGAATGAACCTTCTAGCAGGTTGTGAAGCTTGTACATGTTTGGGGCACTTTAGTTACTTCCCTTATTATTCGAAGCCACTCTCTGACTTAGATGCTTTGGATGCAACAGGCATTTGTAAATATGGGACCGGGGCTGGCCTTTCCACAAAGCACACATTTCCCGCCGGAAGCTGCACGGCCGTCTGCTGCTGTGACAGATGCATGCCTGGGCTGGAAGCAGAAATAAATCCCTTCCCCGTCTTCCTGCATCCCCATCGCCAGCCACCACCTCCCCCTGACAGAGCCTGATCAGAAGCCAGCTAAAAGGGAGTGTGACAAATGTAACTCGCAGACTTCTACCCTATATCGCAGTTCAGAGGAGAGGAAGATGGGCCTGGAGATGAGAATCGGGAGATGAATACCAGCAGAGCGTCGAGCTTATTGATTCAACAGAGATGACCAGGACGCTGCAAACCTCGGGTTACACCCCACGTTATTCTTCTAAGGCCTTTTCCAAGATTCTTCCTCTGCAAGAACAGTTCTCAGGAATCCATCCACATGTTCAGAAAAGCAGCAAACAAGTAGTGTTACTATATTTAGAAAAAAACAAACAATCTGACCACAAGCAAAGGCTATAAAACACCAAATGAAAAAGTTAGAGAATCATTATGCACCAAAATGTTCAGTCCTGAGTAAGTACAATGGACACAATGATGGCGTCAGTGATCATTCTGTTGGGAAGCTGGACTCCAGGCATTTGTAAAAAAGCTGAAGAAACGAACCCAGCCCCACAAGAGGATGAGAGAGGTAGCTTTGTAGTCCTTTGGCATGGCGCTTTGACCTTCAAGACTACTGAAATGCTTAATGTAAAATCAGGGGAAGGCCAATAAATACACGTAGAGCCAAAATGGCGGGGAGGGGTAATGGTAGGGGAGGAGATTTGAGGGGTACTCAAGAATTCATGTGCAGTAACCATTTCCAGCAGAAAGCACATCCCTCTACATTCTACTCAGCCACCCTGAGCCCATGGTTTCTCTCTCAAAGTCACAAAATGGTTGTTGAAGCTCCGGCCATCAAACCAGTGTTCTGGGAAGCAGAAGGAGGAAGATGGAAAGGCAAAAGAGCAGCCTCCCACCTGAGTCGGCTAAGAACTGGGATCCTTCCCAGAAGCTCTGCAAAACGTTTGCTTACACCTCACTAGCCAGCACTTGGTCCTACTGCCATATATAACAGGGTAGGAGGAAGGGAAGTGTCTTTCAGCAAAGCACACTACCTCACCTCAAATAAAACTGGGCGTTTGTTACTAAGAATGGAGGAAGTGGCTACCAGGTAAACCACTAGCAGTTGTCACAGACACTAAAGCTGTGGCTTCCCAGGTCAGCCAGGGCAGAGTGTTGGCAATGAAGATACTTAGTTCTCCCCTGACTAGCAGGTTCCCCCACCTGTGCTTGCCACCCTCACATACCTACCCGGGGTTGTGAGGGAGCAAAACACCCCAGGAAGTCTGTCCATATCATCATTGGCCATACCCTCTGCTCCACTAACTGGACTATATCCTTTACCTGAGGTAAGCAAATGCCTGCTCCCCACAGAGGTCTGAGGGAACATATGGTTTCTGCTGACCTGCTAATTTACCATGGATCACCCAAACCCTCTAGAAATTTGCAAAATTAATTCCAGACCTCAGAGCCAGCAGGTATAAGGTTACTAATACCGTCTTACTGCCTGAGTGGTCAGCAACAGCTCAGCATTGTGAATAATTAATAATGATACGAATAACATCAACAGCCATCTTTCATTGATTGCTGACTATGTGCCAAGCATTATGCCGGGCATTTTGTCCCCACAGACTGGCTTTGGAGTACTGAATATGGTACAGCATGCCACAGGCTCAGAAAATGTTTAGATTAATCTCTTATTTGACATCGTGCAGTTACTATGTGGCAGAGCTAGGATGAAACCCAGGTCTTCCTGGCACCAACTCCCATGATTTTTTTTTTAGTAACTGCCATTGGCGGAGGCTAAGTCCTGTATCAAGACTTTCTATCAGTTAAAAATATAGGTTCTTGGATTTAACAAAGACCAAGTAAGAGTCATTTAGATAAGTTCTGCTTCAAGTCCAAGATCAAGTAAAGGGCAGGTCTGGCAGGGGCAGGGGCTGGTAGTACAGCTCTGTTCCACACGGAGATAGAAGGACCCAGACATCTTTCATTTTCATGCTCTGTCAGCCCCTGCTGTTGGAAGTCATACAGAGGATATGACCACTGGTTGATGAGTAAGTTAGACACAGGCAATCAGTGGCTCCTTAACACCTCCCACCTCCCCCACCACTGTCCTTGGAATATATGTTCTTGCCCAGCATTCTCTCAGTAGGAGCCATGTCAAGGACTCAGCCTTCAGAGGGTGCGGTGGTCTGCCTCTTTCTTCAACCTCCTCTCGCCCTCCATTTAAGGGGATCAGTTTCAGATTTCACGTGGGGAAGTCCCAAGTTTGCAAACCAATGACTGGATTCTTGCCCTCACCCCCATGGTTGAAGATGGCCCATCACCACTTCCTTGTTCTGGAGTTCAAGGCAAGGAGGGAAGAACAAGTAGGAGTTTTCCTTTCAATGGCAACAACTAGAACCTGCACGCACCACTTCCTCTCCCATTCCTTGAGGTGAGTTCAGCAGAACTTGGTCACATGGCCACACCAGACACAAGGGAGCCTGGGAAATGTAGTCTCTACTGCAGCGGCCACACGCCCAGAGAAAACGAAAAGGATGTGCGTTATTACCAACAGGAGGAATGGGAACTGGATATTAGGAGACAAAAACTAGTCTCTGCCATCTTGGATCACATCACATGAAGAAAGGGATAATCTGGTCTTTTGGCTCAGAGGGAGAGATGGGTACTGCCCCATCAAGACCCCACAAAATGGTGAACCCCCCTAATGGACTGGGGGAAGGATGGAAGTGGGACAACCCAAACTAGAACTACTGTAGTGCTCAGTAATTACATTCTGACAGAAAAAAAAGAACCTTAAGACGTGGCAGAAAGACAAGATGTTGTCATCATAAGAAAAATAGAAGATCTTGCTAATCAAGTCACCCAAGCTACATTTATCCTTTCCTGCTTTTGGCTCACAATCCTTTTTCAAATTCCCTTCCTCAGAGCACACGGGGGGGTGGGTAAACTTTGGGTTTCTAAATGGAGGAAGAGGTGTCTTGTTCTTGTGGAAGCAACCACTCTAGCTCTTCCCCAGGACCCAGACCCAGGGGTAGTAGATATCTTGATGGACCTCCGATGGTCAGAGCCACCAAGGAAACAGCCTATTGTGCGGGGATGGCCAGGCTTGGCATTTATCCCAAGTTCATGATCAATACATGCAGGCTGACCTCCCTTAGGCCTTCATACAGGTGCCTGGGAACAATCCTAGGCAACTAAGGATTCACAAGACCCAGGCTAAACCTCAGAAGTCCTCTCACTGTTAATTATTTGCACAATCATAGTATACCCTCCATAAATGGTGGCCCTAGGCCTGCCTCTGTACATACGGTCTCTGGTTCTCACGTCTACGGTAGCAGGTGCTGCCAGAGCTCTTTTCACACTCCCTTCTCCCTCCTGCTTCCAGACACACCGTATCCTGCTCCCAACCACCACACCTGCATTTCTCTGCCAAGGGCTTTCTTGGGCTGGTAGTCCTACTTTGCCAAACACAGGATACAAGGGAGGCACCTAGGAATTATCACTCCACCTCTCAGAAGCAGCCCTCAACTGGTGACTCTTGGGAGCTGTTGTATAAACACCCCCCTGATCACTGCACTGTGCTGCCCTTTGGGGCATAGGAGCACTGTGCTGGTTTCTGAGTTTCCCCACTTGGTTGGAGCTCTGCTAGCCCGCTGGGGTAGCTGGATTGATAACACACTTCTTGCCTGCCTTCCTTTCCTTATCTCATTTCCTGACTTCACTGCTGCTGTTTCTTGCATTTCCCAAAGACACTACTTGCAATCTATCTCAGGATAAGCTTCTGGATGGACCCAAGTGAGACCAGCACTGCGAGAGGTAAGCTATGCCAGGCTGGCAGAGGCTCTGGAGTCAGCCTGACCCAGATCTGAAGTCTGGCTTCCTCACTTTACTAGCTGAGTGATGCTGGAAAAATTAGTTGACTTGCCAATGCCTCGATTTCCTCATCTGTAAAATGGGGCCAATTATACCAGCCTTGCAGGACTGTAAAATTTTAAATGAGACAATTCCTCTAATGTCCCTGGCACTGATAAGAGTACACAGTAGGCAATCAAAGATCAGCTTCCATTTCTTCTCATGTCTGTTTTAGGAAGGAGGACACTGAGGCTTAGGAAGGTTCCCTGACTTGTGCCAGGTTATAAATGGAGTTAAATGATGGATTTTGGGTTCAAGTACAAATATCTTTCTGGTTCCAAACGTACTTATAGAGTCTCACATCTTTACTCCAGGACCTAAATTCCCTGATTTGATACCCCAAGTCATGCGAAACTTCCAATTCCCAGGTCTTCCTTCCGCATTTATGCAGACAACACATTTAGTTTCTCACTCTCAGAGATTCCCACATTCTGGTGTCATTCACGCCCTTTGCTATTTATGTCCTCTGTCTGGGCACATGGCTTCCTCTCCCTCATCCAGCTGTGACACTCTTCTAATTTGGGCGTCAAGATTTTCACAAGTTCATTTCCGATTAAAGCACGGTATCACTAAGAAGAGATAAATAGGCAGCAGAAGAAAGAGGACAGGTAACTCAGGGCAGAGCCAATGTTCAGGGAAGTGTCTTACCCTCAAACACACCAGGTTCCCCATTTACCTTTGAGGAGAGTGCTCAGAGCTTCTAATGGGGGGGGGGGGGCCACCCTGCAGAGCCCTGACAGGCAAGAGATACGGAGTGTTTCCAAGTCCACTCCTTCTACTCAGTGTCGTGTCCCCCACAGTCAGCGACAAAGCAGAGGCACACACGCAAAGGAAAACAGAAGTCGCGCCGCTGAACCTACTCAGATTTTTATAATTAGAAATCCAGAAAAGAGTTATTTTATTTCAACATACCTTTAAGTTTGGGGTCATTTTAAAAAATATGATTTTATTAAAAAATATATAAGCAGGTACACACACACACATTTATAGACAGGAAAGACATAAGCTTTCAGGGGTTGGACACTGACAGGTCCTAGGTGTGACTTCTATCTCCTGTAGGTGACCAGCTGATTCTGGCTTGCCTGGGATTTTCGCCATTTAGTGCGTCCCAGGAGAGTTCTCAGCCCCGACCTAATCAGGACGGTTGGTCACCCTATTAGGAAACAAACTTGATTCTCAGATCTCCTTTTTTAAAATGCAAATCTCTTCAGGCAGTTTAAAACAATCCACCAGTCACACTGCAGGGGTTCTGACTGCTTCTCACAGGATACCCCACTAAAATAGTCCCCACTTTAAGAATCCATAAGGATCTTCTATTGAAGGAATCAGAAATTCAGACACCTATGGGGCAGGACTTCAGTGAGTAGGAAAGGTCATTCATCTGCACAAAAGCTTTCCATCTATTCTTTACTTACACGAGGAAATATACTCCCATTCTTCTAGAAACCTACAGAGCATTCAGTCCTTAACCTTCCCTCCTTTGGTGGACATGGGATGGATAACTATTTCCCCACCCAAGCAAAACCGTCTAAGCATGATGGAAAACAAGAGCAATTCTCATCTGGCCTCAGTAGTAGGGACTATGGTTTTCTTAGTCTGATTTCCTCCAGAAGCTTGGACAAGGATTCAACTGTAAGGGGTTTATCTGAGAGGCCATCCCAGGGAACACCAGGAGGAGAGTGTCCTATTAGGTCAACTGTCACTGTTGGTGACTAGAGATTAACCCATGGCAAACTCTCGAAATGGGTGTAGAATAACACCTTAGTTATCTCACCAGATGGCCAAGGGAACTCAGGTGTCTGTACGCTGAACCTTTCATCACTGGAGGGGTGGGCTTCAATTCCCTGGCACTCACCCACACCATTTCCACAGTCAGAGAGACTCCTCAGACAGATGAACCCAGGTGCTGACAGTGGGAAGTCAAGCTGGCCTGCGCTGAAGTGGAAGGGCAAGGCTATGGGCTGGGCACCAGCAGCATCTGCTACAGCACATCAGTGACAGAACCCATGGGCCGCCATTACTCAGCGCTGGCCAACGGATGCCATGAGGGAATGCAGCCAGCGTTGTTAAAGCTCCTGAATTTTTAAAAGAAACCTGGAATCCAGAATTCTTGTGGAACCTCCTGATTCATTATTGCTGATGATTAATTCCAAAAAAAAGTTTTTTGAAAACACTGTAGGGGTGAATGGAGCTCTCTGTAGGCAGAATTCAACCAGTGGGCAAACAGTTCACATCCACTAACCTAGGTAAAGCCCCTTATTTTATGGATGGGAAAAGCAGGACCCTAGAGGGAAGTGACTTAAAGACAACTGCTAAACCCAGTTCACCAGTAACTCCCAGGCTAGGGTCTCCCCTGACCCACTGTGCTGCCTGCACTAGCAAAACTCCCCACTCCTTCCGCAAACCCACCCATGACGGGCGGCAGCCTCATGGCTGCCCTCCACTCCACTCCGCGCAAAGGAAGTCTTGTGCTGCCCCACAACTCATTACAATACTTAGTATCATTAGAAATTGGATTCCTTATGATTCTTAACTTCATGAAAAGTTACACAGGGTTTATTTTGTCCTGGGTACCCTCCTAAGTACTTCACATATAATTCCCTTAATTCTCAAAGCAACCCTCTGATGTGAGGTCTATTAGTTTCCTCACCTTAAGCACAGAAGACCAAGGCACAGAGAGGTTAAGATACTTGCCTACAGTAGGGTAGTCAGCGGCAGAGCTAGGAGACAAATCCTGGCAGTTGGCTCCAGAGTCCATGGGCCACTCACTGCCTCCAAACTAACTACCTAGTTAGGCTTTTTAAATATCCTGATTGGTCATTTTCCCCATTACAACAGGAGTTAGCCAAGTATAGGCCCATAAGCCAACTCCTGCCCACAGCTTGTTTTTCTACATAAAATTTTCTAAATAAAATTTCAGGGGTGCCTGGGTGTCTTGGTCAGTTAAGCATCTGACTCTTGGTTTTGGCTCAGATCATGTTCTCAGGGTCATGAGTTGGAGTCCCCGGTAGGGGTCAGGGCTCAGCCCGGAGTCTGCTTGAGATTCTTTCCCTCTCCCTCTCCCTCTGCCCCTCCCTGCGCTAACACACCCGCGCTCTCTCGCTCTCACTCTTAAATAAATAAATTCTTTAAAAATAAATAAATAAATAACATTTTACTGGAATCTAGTTTCACCCATTATTTTATATATGATCCGTGACTATTCTTGCCCTACGAAGACAAAGTTAAGTAGGTGAACACAGACCATATGGCCCGCAAAGCCTAATATATTTAGTCCCTGGCCCTTCACAGAAAGTTTGCTGACCCCTGCATTCTGGACTTGCCAAGCATTCCTGATTGCAGGTTGCTTGATGATGTGGCTTAATCATAATGCAGAAAACCCTATAATCCCCCCAAAGCCCTAGCATACGCAGTGATGAATTCACAGGTTAGAGTTCCAGAAACTGCAATTGTGCAGAATATGTCTGGGAACCTAGGAATCAGCAAAAGTACCCTCAGAGCCCCATTTAAGGAAAAAAGACACCAAAAAATGACCCATAAAAGAGGCAGACACCTAATCTTGGGTCCTGACCTGGGCGAAGGTCTCTAAAGCAAGGGGATCGACAGAAATACCCAAATAGAGGCAGAGAGGAGAAACAGAACAGGAGGCCACTCTTGTAATTAGCTATCAACAAGCATGATCCACTGAGAGACAGGGGGTCAAATCCCAGCTCTACTGCCTACTCATTTCTTAAACTTCAATTTTCTCACCCATAAAACAGGAGGAATAATCTCATTTCTTGGGGGTTAGGCAGATTAGCCAAGATTATAACATGCATGAAGTTCCCAGCACCCCACGGGAGATTTGCTAACCAGTCAGAGGAGCCCTATGATTAGGAATACCAGTAACCATAAAAGAATAGAAATGGTGGTTATTTACACAGAGGCACTCGGCCCCACAATTCAGCTGTCAAAGAGTAACAGGATGATGGCAAGGAACAAAAAGCAGTGTTTGGCTTGAGGGGCCCAAATTCAGGAATGATCTAATCACCTTTATACACTCCATGTAAAGAAGTAAAGAAGCATGGGCCATGTTTTCATCAAAAATAGTTCAAGCAAAAAAGTAACGTGGGTAGGCAGAGGTAAGCTTTAATCTCCTGGAAAAATCATTTCAGTGAAACAGATTATTTATTCCTTGACAACGCCAGATAAATGAAACTGTATAAGAAGTGGGAAGAAGGAAGTTTGCACTGTATACTCTGAACGAAGACAAAGTTGCATTGGCCCCTCTTATCCTTATAGTGCAAGTATTTACTGAATAGTATGAACACTTGCTGACAATCTGTCAAACTTTTAAATACCCTTTATCTTTACCTTTTTCACAGCTTTTCCCTGAGATCTAAAAAAAAGGCCAGTGATAGTTTTCTGATATGCTTTTTCCACATATAATTAAGCATACTGCTAGAAAGTACAACAGGAACCACTCATGATTTGAACTGCTTAAAGCAGCTGAATCATTGCAAAAATGATTTCTTACTCTTAATTTGTTTCAATCAAACTTTTGACCTCTAAACACTGGACACTCCCCTTTGTTTTTTAAGGCAGTGAAAATGCAGCTACATTGAGAACCTGAAGGTATATAACACAGCATGCTTTTCTTCCCTCTTCAAAATACACTGAATTAATTTCACACAGTTGGAGCAAATTACCATGCTACGTCCTTAATTTATGTGTTATGGCCCCACTGGGCTGAGGCTCTATGGTCACAGTCTAGGGGCACATGGTTTTCATTACTTAATCAGGATCCTGCATTTCAACTTGCCCATTTAAATGGATGCAATTAGTTCATTTGTGATGGCCTCGAATACCCTTATCTTTCCTAACTTATCAAAGAAGCTACACTGGCCCAATGTTTTGAGCTTTGTCTCAATACTGAAAGGTTATTTGATGATAAGTTACGCCAAATATTATTTTTACTGCCCAGCAAATAATTTTACTGAGTCGTTCCACCAACGTACTGCTGATAAGGAAGCCTTTTTAAATGCATTTATTTTAAACACATTTATTTATCTGGGACTTAAATAAATTAACTGAGAATAGTACCACAGGTGCAGGTAAGGTACAGCGTGTGCACGTCTGATTGTTCATAGCGTAAAGGATTAGAGATGGAGGGAACCTCAAGTCTCACCACCCACTTGACAAACCCAGAGAGCTAATTAACACAGCTCAGGTCAGTCCTGCTGCTGAGATGGGATTAGAACTCAGCCTTCCTGATTCTCCACCCCTTTTTCTCTGCAGCTCCTCCTTCGTCTGGCAGAACCTTACCAGAGTATTACACTTGGATGAACCAGGGCCAGGGCTGGCTCTGTGAGCTTTGCGCCTCCCATTCAGGTCGCATATGGTCCCCCCTGCTCTTTTGCAATGACTGAATTGATGGGATGGGCTCAGTCAGGTGCAACAAGGGAAGCCTGGAAACAATCCTCAGGCCGCATCCGTTGCGGGTCCCCTACCAACGCTGTCGGTTGTTATAAGCACCAGCTGGAAGATGGATGCTGGTATTCCAGAAAGACCTTTTGAATCAGGCGGGGCTGTGACTGGCCTCATGCTGAGACGGAGGCATAATTATTTCCAATAACTGTCTGCCTAGGCTATACTTGGTGATTTCCAAAGGAAAGTGCCTCCTTCTTGCAACAAAACATTCAGTGCTTATCTGGGCCGGGGGTTGCAGTCTTGAACTTATTTCTTATGTAGGGGCACAATGCCCGAAACTTCTGTCTGTTAATAACTTATCTAGCAGGGCAGAAAGAAATACAATCTCTTATAAATAGCAGTGAAGGATAAACCACTTGACCACATTGGATGTTTGCTCAGGATCTCTTTCCGAGGGCAGTGGTCTCATTTGGGACACGATGGGCCATTAGAGGCTCCTGGAAGGTATGCTCTCTGGAGAGAAAGCTCAACCTCTCAGGCTGAGACTGTCAGGGATAACGAAGAGCAGTCTCTTGCAGGGTGGTGTCAAAGAGCCCAGACTCCGTTCTGAGTTCGAATTCCAGGTCTCGCTGACCAGCTGTGTGCGTGTTGAACAAGTCACACGGCCCCTCCAAGCCTGGGTTTCTACCTGTGTAAAGTATGAGCAATGGTGTTTCACTGTGCAGACGGTCCTTATATACTATACGGAAAGCCGTTAGCAAACGCCTGGCACTTACAGGGACTCAATAAACAGGAGCTATTATTTCTAGGCAGGGGCCTGTTCTTGGAAGGGGCAAGTTATTCAAACTGAATGTTCCAGACTGATTCTCCGTGTTGATCAAATTATGGCTGTAATCTCCACTTTGCAGGCACAGGCATTTTCTAGAGTCTTCCCTGTGACTTGTAGCCTTCCTCCTGCTCTGCAAGCCTGTCTTGAAACTCTCCACTTGGCTGCCATACGTCTTTCAGGCCAAAGGGAACCCCACCCCACCCATCCCTTCCTGCCATTCCGTTGCAGCAGCTCTGGGCAGACCCGTACCTGTGCCTCTCCTTCCCACCACGCTTGCTCTGCAAACCTCCCACGTTCATTCACAGCTTCTCTCCCCAACTAGATTAAGCTTCTGGGAGACAAGACATTACTACATTTCTCTGACCCCTCCCCAGCACCCAGCACATGTCCAAGAATTTTCTAGGTTCTCTGATCCCTTGCTAGGCACAGGGTGGTCCACAGACGAGCATCAGCGGCATCACCTGGGAGCTCAACAGAATCTCAGGTTCCACTCCAGGTCTACTAAATCAGAATCCCATCCCCAAGTGACTCAAGTGCACAGTGCTGGAGAAACATCGCTCGAGTCTATTTCCCCGACTTCAGTCATTCACAGCTTCCCTTCAAAGCCTTAGCCATTTTTCAACACCACCTACACTCTGTGTTACTAATATGTATTTTTAAAGGATTTTACACTGACATTCTGTCTCACTTAGCCTTATCCTAAGCAGTACTATCCAGTCTGTCAATAGTTCATTCAGCAAGGCAGAAAGAAATACATTCCTTAATAAGAGTTGAAGGTCTAAGTGAAAAACAGTCTGTTGGCATACATTAAAATAAATAAATAATCATCAAAGGAAAATGATTCTCCATCTATCAGCTAAAATTAACTTATTCAGGGGCGCCTGCGTGGCTTAGTCGGTTAAGCATCTATCTGGCTCTTGATGTCAGCTCAGGTCATGGTCCTCGGGGTCCTGGGATGGAGCCCTGCTTCGGGCTCCAAGCTCAGTGGGGAGTCCGCTTGTCTCCCTCTCCCTATGTCCCCCCCCGCCACCGCTTGTGTGCACAAGCAGGCGCGCGCTCTCTCTCTGTCTCATAAATAAATATATCTTAAAAAAATAAAATGAACTCATATGCCACCAAGGGTATACCTACCCCACTTTAGCGAGCACAGCTCTAGGATTTTTGTAGCTGAATTAGAAGACATCTCCCCAGTTCCTGACCCCGTATCTGGATCTGCCTCTACCTGCCATGGTTGCCTTGTGAGGTAGATGCATTTGCTTGCAAAACACAGATGGTTGTAGCGGATGGTGGGAGGTAGAAACTCTGGGCTCTGGCCCCGCACCATCCCTAATAACTTGCCAAATCACAGCCCTCTTTGGGGCTCATTTTTGTGGGTGTGCTGATCTCAAAGTTTCTCTTCATATCTAACAATATGACATAATAAATGATAGCAGAGCCTCCAGAGTCAGAATGACTTTGGGTTGAAATTAAGTCTCCCTTACTTGCTAATGTCATTAAGTCTCTGTTTTCCTCATCCATAAAATGGGAGCAATAAATGGACGCAACACCCATGTCAGAGGATTTTTGCAAGAATAAAGAATAGGATAGCTGCAAAATGCTGAGATTGAAATCTAGTACACAGCGTTCAATAAAAAAATACAGCTATTAATATTTTTTCTTGGCCTCCAAAATAATAATAGCTAATATTTATGGGGTATTTAATATGCAGCAGGCACTACGTGAAGCACTCTACACCCTGTCCTTTTATCCTCACAATAACCCAATGAGGTAGGGACTTTTATTCTCTCCATTTCATGGATGAGGAAACTAGAGGCACAAGGGGTAAGCCACTTGCTCGAAGTCATACATTTCGTAAGTGGTGCAGCTGGATTTGAGGGCATGTCATCTGACTCCAGAGCCAGCGTTCGGAACCTCAACCCATCCTGCCTTTCTGTAAAATACTGGTCAACACACAGACTTTGCCAATTCGACAAATATTGTGGGATCTTGGCAGAGTAATTCCCAGCACAGGTGAACAGGGGCCCGTCTAGTTACCATTAGCTCTACTACTGGTATTTATTGAGTCTTCACATCTGAACAAGACCCTACTAGGTAGGCACTGGGAAGTGCATCTTATCCTTCGGTTATGGTGAGGACCTCTTTTTAAAAATTTTTTTGGAATGCATTTTATTCTTAAACATAACATACATTTAAAAAATGAACAGTGGTGCGTGGGTGGCTCAGACAGTTAAGCGTCCCACTCTTGGGTTCAGCTCACGTCATGATCTCAGGGCCATGACATTGAGCCCGTGTAGGACTCTGCACTGAGCATGGAGTCTACTTGAGACTGTCTTTCTCCCTCTCCTTCTGCCCCTCCCCACACGCTCTCTCTCAAAACACAAACGGAACACAATATAAATATGCAGCTCAATAATTATCTCCAAGTAAACAGCCATGTATCCATCACTCTGTTGCCCGAGAAGCTCCTAGATACTTTCTCTCCCTCCTCCTCAAATGTAACTACTGTACTAGGGTTTCTCGTCCCCAACACTGTATACATTTGGGGCTGGGTAATTCTTTGCTGTGGGGGTTGTCCTGCTCCTGCGGGATGAGTAGAAGCCTCCCTGGCTTCCAAAAGCACCTTCCCCAGGTGGCAACAAGAAATGGCAACAATTTCTCTAGACATTGACAAGAAATGGCAACAATTTCTCTAGACATTGACAAGTGTCCCCTTGTGACAAAATCACTCCTGGTTATGAACCACTGCACTCTCATGACCTTTTTGGTAACCACTTTCTTTGCTTTCTTTTTGACTTAAACCACACAAGCATGCACCCTTAAATATTATCATTTAATCTTGCCTGGTGAAAGGAATTCTTTATACTTTAATCTATTAAAAAGGCCTCTAATCATGTCCCCCTAAAATAAACTAGGTGGGGGGACCGTGTAATTTCTCATCTAAACTGGAGGCACAGACATTAACCAGGATTGACCCGGGCAAGCCAGCATGATTACCCTGCTTCTAGAGAACCTCTGCTGGGAGTGAACATTATTCTCACAGCCGCACACAATTAGGGCCCCCTTACCCACTGGATAATTGTACATGAAGTGGCAAAGGGTAATTAAAAGCAGCACAACCCCAAGGGCAAAGTAACATAGACCCAGATAAATATCTCAAGGCCTAAGCGCTGTGAAGCAGAAAACTCATGGGCCTTGGCCCTTAATGGAGGCGTATTCTTCAAATCACTTGCTGAAAGACACCACCTCAATATCTACTTTCACCACATTAGCACAACAAAGCGATTAAAATAAATGCCTTCCAAGATTCAAGATTCGCACATCAGTGCAAAAGGGATCAAGATCACCCCTTGTAAGAGGTTTAGGGTTTGTAGTGGATTTTTAACCAATATATCTGCCTTTTTACCCCCTCGGTGTCACTGGAAAATAGAGCAACCACTATCAATTTGACCTGCCGTGCATTGTAATCTCGTAAGTCCTGATATTGACCACGTTAAAAGTGACAACTAAGGCTTTCCTTACATACATGAGAAATCCTATTGATAGCCTATTTGCCTGAATATAATTCAGCTTGTCCTCCATTCTTCTGGGCATCCAAGAGAACGGAAATCAGCTTTCACGGACTTAGACACTTGCACATTTCATCAAATGTTTATTTGACTTCGTCGGCATCCATTTCCCCTTTCTCCAGCAACTGTCTTTGTCGAGGTCCAGCCCTCTGGGGTCCTCGGTCCATGGGGTCTGGGTGAGACTCGACCACAAGGCAAAGCCCTCATATTCCGCAGAAGTGATTTGGCACAGGGCTTTCCTACAAACCATGCCCATCAGGCCCATTGGAACTGGTTTTGAGGCTTTTCGTTCAATAATTGGGCAAAGGAGGCTTATACTTTTTTGTCGGACTTGAACCTGAAATTGCGTAAACTGACGACGGCTACCATCAGCTAGCCACCCAACAAGGAGCCCCATACACAGAGGAAAGAAGAGGAAGACGGGGCTGAAGGTGAAAAGAAAGAAATCAGATTCCGAAGTTATTGTTCAGCCCTGAGCAAGATACTCTTGAGGCCAGTTCTAGGTATGTACCTTTCAGTAACTTGAACTTGTATGTATGAAAAAAATTTATATATCTATCTCCTAATTCCACTTAAATTGGGTCTTTGTCACTTACTAGGAAAACACCCTCTGTGGCAACTTTTTAGACATCAACTCAGTAAGAATTACATTTTATACTGTAACCCAGAATGTGCATGCAGGCCCAGAGAGAGAACTGACTCAAAGTTTCATGAAACAACAGAACACTTACTAGCATCTGATGATGCTGATATTTTCTGTCCTGTTATAACTTAAAAAAAAAAAAATACTGGTTGCAGCCCACTATATTGATTTCATGACCTTCATTTTAAAAAACACTGACTTGTGAGATAAAGTTAAAAATTGATTTCACCAGAAAAAGTGAGATAAGAAACATGATAATTTCAATCAGATTATTGAGGAAACTAGGAGGTTTGGCCCCTAAACCAAGTATCTAGCAACAGATACTTGCTACCTTACCATTTCTCTCTGATCTACCCAGGACACATGCTGACCAGAAAAGGAAGGAAAAAAAAAATCTTAATGACCTAGAAATAAATGCATTACTAAAAAAATTTTAAAAAGCATTTTCTAAAACAAAATAAAAACCATGTGTAAAAAGAGAGATGAGAAATACATTAAGTAGGGAAAGAGACACCTAAGTCCTGTTGCTGAGCTGAGTTACGTTATTTATTTATCTAGGGGCTGAAGATAGCAATTTCAGGGAACCTCCGCAGTTACTGAGTATGTAAAAATAGTGTCTTCAAGATAAGATCAGATCTCTGGGGCAGATGTAGAGGGAAGTAGGGAGATAGGAAGAGAGAGAGGAAGGGAGGGTGAGAAAGAGAGAAAGAGGCGGGGAGACAGAGGTCACTTGCAGTATAAACCTCAAGCCTTCACTTATGTGTGTATCGTGTATAAAATAACTATGAAGAGTCCCTGAAATTTTAGGCAATTACTGCAGGCTGGATAAGACAGGGTATTTTTAACTGTTTTCCATGTACCTTATTTGTATTGTCAGTTAGCCAAAACTTCCTTTTTGTGTGCTCAGAAGCAGAGTCTTGATTAAATCTGCTGAATCGAATGGAGAAGTAGGATTCTCATGCTTGCTAGCAACAGAGACCAGGGCCTGTAAACAATACTGAGAAAATTTAGCCACTTTTACACTCTTGTGTGGCTGTAGCTTTAACTCCTCCCAAATTCTTCTAGATTATTAGGCTCAAGCACAGTTGTCTGCTTGTTTGAGAAGCTATGGACTGTCCTGCCACCAAGACGAAAGTCTATGAATTTCAAAGCAGAGTGAAGTTTAAAGACAATCAATTGTACACCCCGGAGAAGTGACTTCTGAGAATTTTCCCAGGGAGAATGAAAATCAAACCTCACTATAATGGTATTTTAGGTAGGTTTCTTCATCTTCCATCATTATATTTTTCAAATACATTCCACCTGCATTACTGAATTTAAGCAAATACAGTGTCTGATTAATATTTGCAGATGTTGTAAAGAAGCGATTAACCTCTCCTGTGTAATAAGTCCTTGGAATGGTCTGAATTCTTCTGGTCCTCTTTTAGGAAATGCAAGCACTCTTCAAAGGTGTGTGGTGTGTGTGTATGTGTGTGTGTGTGTGTGTGTGCGTTTGTGCTGTACTTTTATCACAGAATTCTTAGATATACAAAAAAGAATCACAGACTTATCAATATAACCGTCGCCTAGTTTGTGACATTTAACTTAGAGACCGAAATATATACTGAGTGTTTACCTTGGGTCAGTCACCATCATGCTATTTAATTGAATGAAAAAATATACGAGGTGCTTATTGTTGTTGCTACTATTACTTTCTTCATCATCATTAATGCCATTACAGCACATCCCTGTTAGAGGCACTGTCATGGTTAACAGCCTGGCATCTGGAATCAGATCTCAGGTAAACTCCAAATTACCAATGTGACTTACGGCAAGTTACTTAACCTCCCTCTGGGCTCAGTGTACTGCTGCACGGACTACTCATGATGCCCCAAAAGTGCCTACTGGAACGCCTGACACACAGGATGCTCTCAACCACCATTCTTCATAGCATGTGGATGGCAGATGAAAGCGCAGCCTGGGGAGGTTAAGTAAGGCGAAGCTGCTTTTTCTTCTCCTCCAGATATTTGGTTTGGAAGTTCCACAGATGCATTCTCTTTCGGACGGGAAACAGCATGTCCAGGATTGCGCGAAAATCTCGTACACATCCTCCAAATGGGTCGGTAAATTTCTGGGGCAAACACTAGCTAACCTTGAAGGATCAGCCAGCTTTCTGGAGAGACTGCTGCTGTCAGCACTCCAAAGTCTTTCTTCTGAAGGGGCCACCTTCCAGATGCAGCCGTCTGGGTACCAGCAAGCACACCAAGTTGGTTCGCAAAGTTCAGAGGAGTTGGCTCTGGTATGTTTACAAGTCTTAGCAGATCGCAGGAATGTTCGGGATAATTATTACCCCACCCAGGAGCGCCCAGCCCAACCCTCTCACATCTGGAAGGAAGCGGCCACACAAAGGAGAGCAAGGGAGACCTCCTCCTGCGGCTGCTTTCTCAGGCTCCAGGGAAGATTACCGAGGAGCTCTCACCCCCTTTGTCAACACCAGCCACTACTCACAGTATCGTTCAGACCACAGGGCATTCGATGCAAAGGAAGAGTTTATCTTCCAGTCCAAACCGAATGGCATTTTGCAAAATATCATCTTTGTTCCCTCCCCCTGACCCAGACACGCGCGCACACACAAGCACACGCGCGCGCCCGCGCTTTCTCTCTCTCACACACACACACACAGACACACACACACACACACACACACACGAAGGTGAAAGGTGAAATACTCCAGAAAACAGACAGCGATCCACACGCACACAGCCTTTCCAACATAGGAGCTGCTAGAATCAGACACACCTAGTTGTACAGGGCAGACGAACCAAGCCCTGAGTATCCTCTGCTAACGCCAGGGATTTCCCCCAGTCCTTTCCCTGCCTTTCGAAAGTATCTGGGATTCATCAGCATTTCTCCCACCTCCCACGGACGCGCACCAACCAAAGCACATGGTCCCTGGCGGCGCGTTTGCAAACCCCACCAGCGCCAACGCCTCGAAACCGCCAAACTTCCTGTCTCCACACCACCAAAGCTCCCAGAGCGCCGCGCCAAGTGCCCCAGGGGCTCCTGCGGAGGGAGCCTGCAGCCCAGGAGCCGTGGGCGGGGTTTCCTGCTCGCCCCAGCGCCGGAGCCCAGCACCTCCGCTGGGGGTCTCCGGACGCGCGCGCTGCGCCCCGGGCGCACGCTGAGCGCCCGCCGGGGCCGCCGCTCTCGACCGCGCCCCCGCAGCGCGCTGGACACCGGGGCAGTCGCCCACCTACCTGCTCCGCTGCCTCCGCCCTCGGGCGCTCGGGCGCTGCCGACCGCTACTTTTATTGTCTAGGTGGCTCAGCGCGCGGGACCTGGGAACTCGGCTCTACGCCGGCCCTGCGAGCAACTCCACTCGGCTCCGCGCCTTCCCGGGCGCCCGCCTTCCTCTTCCTCCTCCTCTCGGCCCAAGCTCCTGCTCGGCACGTGAGCCGCGCAGCCCGACTCCCGGGCTGGCTGGGCTGCCGGCGCCCGCCGCATCCCCGGCCCGGGGCCGCTCGTCGTCCCCGCTGCCGCTCGCCGCGCGTCCTCGCTTCGGTCCACACTTACAGCTGTGCCCGGGCCGCCTGCCTGGCGTCCTTCCGTCCTTCCGTCCTGCCCGCCTGCTCTCTCTGTCAGCCCCGGCTCCCGGCTCCGCTCTCCGCAGCTGCCCCCGCCCGCCGCCTCTCCGGGGGCTGGGGCGGCCGCTGCCAATGAGACTCGGCTGATGCGCTGTTCCGGCCCAGTCATTGTATCGGGAGGGGAGGAAGGGGAGGGGAGCGCCAGGAAGGGAGGGGGCGCCCTCGGCCCCCGCCGCGCGGCTGCCGGCTGGGCTCGCCTACCCCGCCAGAGAGAAGGCGCTGGTGCCAAGGGGCGCGGAGCGGCTGGCGCGGCCGGGAGTGGGGGAAGGGGAGGGGCACTAGCCCGCGCCTCTGCATCCCTCGCTCCGAGGCAGAAAAGCGCGGGGAGGGACTCGGTTCGCCTCCCAGGCTCCAAGCATCCCAAGCCCGACTGCCCTTAGAATAAAGGGGGTGAGGCGCGGGCGGCTGCGGGCGGCACAGGATCTACTCCGGATCGGGAGTGGGTCTGGCTCATGACTCGATCTGAGATTCCCGCGAACCTGGTGGGTCCCCTTGAAAGAAAGACATAGAAAGGAGGAGCAAGGAGGGGAGGAAAGAGGGAAAGAAGGGAGGGAAGGAGAGACGGTAGTAAGAGAGAAGAGCGAGAGAGAAAGAGAGGAAAGAAGAGTAAAAAGAGGGAGTAAGAGCCTACCCCATGCCTGGCATTTTCCCTCCAGAACAGTTCTGGGATTCAGGAGTGTTTCATTATGCTTTCTTTAGAGACGACGAAACTCCAGAGGTTAACTCAAATAGCTGATAAATGAGAAGACAGATTGCAGCTAGATGTGATGCTGCGTGCGGGGCAGCAAATGAGAGAAGAGTGGAGGAAGAAGGGAGAACCATTCGGGAAGGATCTGCTCTTGAGACTTTCACATCATCTTTCAAACGGGTTGCTGAGTAGAGCGCCAGAAGTGCACCGTCACCGAGAGAAAATAATTCCCAAACAGCTTTGAATGTGTGTCCCATTGCCCGACCCATTTCTCTATAAACTATGAATTAATTCTAAAACTAAATCTGTTTTTAAAAAGAATTGTCCTAAGACTACACGGAGATACACACCTCCGCGTTTTGTTGGAAGTTTAGTTGATTCGTCAATGTCAATGTTTGAGAGACCACAGTTTCAGTAACCCTGGTTTTGGCATTTCTCCTCCTCCTCTTCCTTCTTTCCTCCTTCTTCTTCTGACGGATCACCAGCCTACAGAAAAGGACCAGAGGGAAGGCTCGCTGGATTTTCCAGGCACCTGCATAGCTGCTATGGACATGAAGTGAAAAGCAAGATGTGAAGCAGTGAAGGCTTGAGATGGAGTGATGGATAATATTACATCTGTGTAGTGTGAAGTTTAATTAAATTTTCTTCTGGTGTCGAATGGGCTGCTTGCTTCTAATTAAATAGACTATATTGAATGAATAGCTGACATCTGTTGAGCAACTATGACAGGCCCCCAGATCTGGGCTAAGTAAGCACTTCACTTGGTATTATCTCATTTGGTTCTCCTGGGAGAAAGGGATGGACTAGATGCCCCATGTGTTCAGGGTCTACGCTGGCCTTGGTCAGCCCCTGCCACACAGCAGTTGTCTTTCAAGGTCAGTTGACTTAATGGACTTCCATTTTGCAGAGGGGGAAACCTAGGGTCAGAGAGGTTAATTGACCTGCGAGAGAATAGGAAACTAGAACGTGGTTGCACCTGTCTTTGAATTCCGAGCTGAAGACTCCCGAACCAGTGCACGAAACTGTCTGTTCGACATGAAGAGCAGCATAAGGGTCCCGGTAAGGCAGCAGTGCAGAGAGTAATGGCTTTGGAGAGAAAGTCAATACCTATAGCATGGGCACTAGAGAACATCCCAGGGAGTGTATAGCAAAGTGGAACAAAGCAGGGAAAATGAATAGCACAAGGGCGGCCATCCAGAAAGAGCTTGGTGTATGTTTAGGGGACGGGGGGGGGGGGGAACTAGATGCAGACTGTTACATGAAAATTGCAATATAGGTGATGTCAGTAAGGTTGATGTGGTCAGAGTAGTCTGGAGAATTTTCTGGAAGATGCAGGATATTTACTGGATTTTCTTGAAGCAAAGAGGCTCTGGCTTGACAATGGCAGCTCCAAGGCTGTTGTGTCTGGATTTGAAGCCCAACTTTTCCAAATACTCAACCTAAAATCGGGATAATATAATGCCAACCTTACAGGGTTGTTGTAAGGATTGAATTAGTTAACACATAGAAAGCATTTGGAATAGTATCTGGCGCACGGTGAATATTTAATAAATATTAGCGATTATTATTAAAGGAGAGGGGACAGCTTTCTTTCCAACTTCAACCTTCTGATAAATATTTATAAAATACCCCAAATAGCAAAATGAAAAAGCACAACGCAGCAGAACAAAGAAACAAAACTTGTTTTCTTTATTCTTACTCTAGTATAGAATTACTAATTCTGGCTGCGTATTAGAAGGGGGAGTTTATTTTTGTTTTTAATAGTTGAGACAGTTATATCAAGATCTCTGGGGTTAGGGTTGATGAAACCTCACATTCCTGGACCCGGGCTCCAGAAGACTCAGAGACCAGAAATCTGCATTTTTAACAAGCTTTTCAAGGGTCCACTTGAAAAACACTGATTTGCTCTTCCTTCCACATCCCTTGATGACTACCCCACCTCATTGACCCAGGGATTTTTTTCCCACCCTAAACTCTTGTGATTAATTAAAGCTGTGTGTGCATTCCTATTTAATTCAATGCACACTTAGTAAGCACCAATTTTGTGTAAATCACTACAGCTTGGCCTAAAGATGGGCATCATCCTTCATGCTAGCAATGAGTTTACAATCTGGAAGAAAAAATGGGAACACGAAAAGGTGTAATAATAAGGTGAAGGTGTTTTGAGTGCTTACCACGTACAGGACCCTGTGACAAGTGCTTAACCTGTTGACAAAGCGGAAAGCAATATGTAAGAAAGGTTCAAAAAGTACGTCTGGAAGAAGGAATCCAGAAAGGGCTTCACGAAGAATACAGCATTTCCAAGCTGCTTTCCTGTAAGGAATCGCTCCGGTTATAAGACAGCGTGGTCAGAAGCCTGAACAGAATATGGGCCAAGCAGTGAAGCCCCAGAGATTTGTAAGTTTGAAGAACCAAGCCAAGAACTTCTCAGAAGTGACAAACTCGGGGACCCGATAAGTAACACTAGCTAGTAAGCTAGAACAGAGGTGAAGCAATCAGGAATGGTGGGGACAGTGGCAAAATGGAGAATATATTGTCCCCATCGGAAGCAGGCAGGCACTGTTGATCTCAGCACACTGTGCCATGTGGGAGTGTTGATCTGACTGACCTGATGTTTTGATTTTCCAAGAAAAGCTGGACACCTGGATTTTGGTACGAAATCTCCCAATGTTTAAAAAATCTTGGCGAGCAACTAAAATTTTTTAAATATTCTATACTCGAAACCTGTTTGCAGGTCAAATCCAGCATGGACAGCCCATTTATAATCTGTACTATGGGCTTGGTTGGAGGAACCACACTCAACTTAAAAATAACTAACAATTCTTGTACTTTTGGGATGACTAGTAAATGCTTAACACTCTGCTGTGTGCTGGGCAGAGACAATGGAACACATGGGATAAAGAAATGTGTCTCACCTTTCAGAAACTCAGAGTAATTGGTGAGATGAGATAAATACAGATCTACAAAAAGAAAGCAGTAAGCAGCAAGAGGAAACAATTCTGTCCTGAAATGTAGACTTTCCAGGTGACAAACGAGGGCCTCACCAATCACTCCGTACATGACGGATTGTTGGAGGTTGAGATCTTTGGTGCCAGGTGGTGCTAGAAATTCCTTGGACCCCTACTTTCAAGCTCTTTTATCTCACTTCTGTGCAGTAGAAAGGAGTATATTTTGGTATGTGCATCATGAAATTCAGCTATTGGAATAATAAGAACATGCTTCACAAATATTTTATTTCCAAATGAAAACAGATTTATTTATTGGTTTCTGTACATATTTATGGGCTTATTTATTTGAGCTAAAGATAGATATATACTCAGCAGGCAAGTTTTTGACAATACGGGAAGTACGTAAAATAGAAACTGAAAATCACCCACAAGTTCACTGCCCTAAATGAGCACCTTTAACATACATGCTCTAGACTTTTACAAAGTACCTGCAAACACACAGATCACGTGCTGTATCAATGTAGCGTAATGCATACGCCCAGTTCCCTGTTGATGTATTGGTGTACAATCGGCCCTCTGTGCTTTGTTTGTTTGTTTGTTTTAGGTATCTTTTTTTTTTTTTAAAGATTTTATTTATTTATTTATGTGACAGAGAGACAGCCAGCGAGAGAGGGAACACAGCAGGTGAGTGAGAGAGGAAGAAGCAGGCTCCTAGCGGAGGAGCCCGATGTGGGACTCGATCCCGGAACGCCGGGATCACGCCCTGAGCCGAAGGCAGACGCTTTAACGACTGCGCTACCCAGGCGCCCCTGTTTTAGGTATCTTTTTAAAACCGACTCTAAAGAGAAGTCACACCATCCCTGCAGCACCCTGGTCCTCTTAACGTCAAGGAGTTTGTGCTTTCTAAAGATATCCCGCTGAAAACTCAGGTTTGGGATAGGAATATGAATACTGCTTGCATATTTTATCACTAAAGGCTTGTGAGTGAGCCAATGTCCATTAGTTTTGTAAGAACACATGTCCATGTTTGCTAAGCTCCTTCTATATGAGGTCTCATTTAGTCAGTCACTCTACGAAGTGAAGCACTCTTGTTCTCTCCATTCTACACGGGAGAAAACCAA